>NC_088861.1:16660211-18114377 GCF_963853765.1 Magallana gigas | reverse complement strand
GAGACATGTACACATCATACCTGTCACGTTCAAGGTCATTTCGGATTTTCCTCCCTCGAATGGGTGTTCACAAGAAAAAGTTGTATTGTGCCATGAAGGCAACACGGTGACATTGACAATGTATGTCCTGTTGTTAGGGCATTCAAACGATAACGAATTGCCACAACCTCTTGCACAACTACCAAATGCTACTGCACAGCTAATTCGTCCAGGAAAATTAAATAGAACTGCCATTTGTCCGGATTTAAACAAGCATTGTAAAGTGACCGTCTGGTTTACAACTACATTTGTTGAGGGCTTGATAGAAAATGATGCATCCCCTGAAAACAAATATTGATTTATTTAACAAATCATGGTTTCATTTTCCTTCTCAGATTTTAAAATTAAACTACATGAACTTCTTCCCAACTTTAAAACGTTGTTTATTTATAAATCTTTCAAAGATTATCTCTCCTCTGTCTATTTGAGTAGTTTATATTTAGAAATATCAGGACGCTTTGCACTAAACTTTACTTGTAACAACAAAAATGTATGTTGAAGCCTATTCAACATTTCGGGCTCATAAGACGAATCTTTCAAACGGGTTTTCTGATATTTAAGAGATAAAACGGAATAACTTCCTATGAATAAAACTCTGGTCAATCATAGTTCACCTGCTTATATATATTGGCACCCATTTCAACTGGGTAGTGAGATCACGCGGATAGATTCCATTGTCCAGTGTCATTACACTCATTAACTGAGACCTTTTTGTTCCCCGAACAAGAGTATTTGATAACTTATTCATTGATAAGCCACTCATAAAGATAGGTAGTCGATAGTTCATCTTTCTATAAAATCAATTTATATTATTAAAACAATGGGTACTTTTATAACTTAATGGAATAAGACTCAAACAAAAATGGCTTGAGGCAAAACAGAGGAAAATCGAACGACTAGTATTTTTTCTGACTCTGTTTTCTATTAAAACATTTGCCAGCATTAAATTAACAAACAATTTTATTTGTTAGTCAATAACTTTTTGCAGATTTTCTGTTGGTTTTTTAACACTTCCATCTTTAAATAAATGTATGAAGTGAAATCCAAAAAACTTTTTGAAAAAATACTCAAAATCATGAAAAGAGAGATTTTATAAAAATTTGATCATTGGCCTAATATGATTTAAATTCCAGTAGGGTACTGGTACTGTACCAGTTATCGGCTAAGACCAGTTATCGGCTAAACTGAGAGTTCGGGTTTATAGCACGCGACAATCCAAGATTTTTTAATTCAGTCGTCTTTTTTTAATAAAGTAAAGTAAGTTTGCTTGAAAACTTTCTTGAATATGTTTTATACATGAGCTTAAACGATCAATGTTTACCGCCGATTTTACATCTTTGCACTTTCAGCAGTGGGGGAAATGACGTAATAAGTTAAAAATAGAATATTACCTCTTTGTGATACGTTATTATATACCTTCTCTGATTTGACATATAATATCAATACATTTAACATTATAAACAGAAGGAATTCATTAATTTCCGAGATATCCGTAGCGCAATTGAACGCCTGATTGCACAATTATGTATTGAATAGTCTACGATTTGCTGCATTACCGTATGATAATAAACGAATAATTTTATGAGTTGTGTTTATAATGTATCATGACCCCGACTACTTTAGTCTGACCCCACAAGGGGCATAATTCAAACTACATTTAGCAGAGTATAAAATCAACATGAACACGGATTTTACTATGTTATTATCACGCAGCCGATAACTGGTACAGTATATCGTAACAACTTGGCAAATTCGGGGCGTGCTAAAAAGCAGAAAACAAAATATGTTTGGTTCTAAATAATGATATAAACTAACAGATTGATAAATAAGGAGTTCACTTTTTAAAGTATATCAAGTTTTATCCAAAAATACCAAGAAATAAGGAATTACGAAAAGAAAACGTTAAATTTTAGCCGATAACTGGTACCACTACTGAATTCAAAATCCACTGATATTCCCAAATATTGACTGACATTGTCTGACATCCACTGTACATTGACTGTACCTCACTGTACATTTCACTGACTTCCACTGTACCCCACTGTACCCCACTGTACATTTCTACTGAACAGCACTGTATCCCACTGTACACCACTGTACAGTCCTACTGACTTCCACTGTACCTCACTGTACGCCACTGTACAGGGCACTGACCAGCACTGTTCCCCACTGTACGCCACTGTACCGGGCACTGACCATCACTGTACCCTACTGTACGGCACTGAACTATTAATTTGAGATAAAAATTAGATTTTTAAATCTTCAGTATATTTTTTTCTTCGATAATTATTTTTATTATGCTGTATATAGCATTATCATTATGTATACAGATAACTTGACAGAAGAATGCAACAGGTCGTTAAATTTATTTAATACGTTTTCTTTATTAATAAATGTCTATTGTTATTGAATGTTACGATCATAAAATTATGATAATTTCCCTAGCTATAAGGTGAAATTATTAAATTTTACATGTTGAATCTGATTATTAAAAAAGTACATGTCATTATGTTCATTCTGCCAGTCATTCGAAAATACCCCCCCCCCCAACCAGCAAGGTTACATAATCATTTCTTATTCATGATACATGACAAGCCCTCGTTTAAATGATCGGGTTGTTAATTCTCTGTGTCTCATAATCTGCGTTTTAGCCACTAAAAACAGTCAATTAAACACAAAATCCACAAAATATATCCATGCTTGTTTTTTTTGTGTACACATGTCCAAATATCATGACTGTCCGCTTGACTACACAGGTACATTTTGAAGATAGCGTGCGAGTTTCTAGCTCATTTGTTAATTGATTTATTTTGATTAAAATATCTAAATATACATTGCAAATGTCGGGTTTTAATTTTACAAAATAGCACCTACTGCAGAATACATTATAAATTTTAAACATAATCAGTGACATATTGAGCGGTAATTAACTGTATCATTAATTTCAGCAAGAAATAAAAGGAAGGATTTAAATCAAGGAAGGTTGTAACATGTTGTAATATGCTTAGCTGTACAGTTTTCTTAATGTATGATTTACTTTAAAATGTTTAAGAAATAAGATATATAAAATGCCCTACGCTACACACTTTTTTGTATAATGAGAGAGAGAGAGAGAGAGAGAGAGAGAGAGAGAGAGAGAGAGAGAGAGAGAGAGAGAGAGAGAGAGAGAGAGAGAGAGTACAGGTATATCACTTTCTGACAATATTGTATTGGTGTCATTTGCAAGCGTAGAAAAGTTCACAATAAAATCTATGTTGGAAGTGGCGTTTGTGATGCCGTAAGGGGATTTTAACGTGCTTATACCTTTATGACTCAGGGCCTCAAGTTTTAGCACTAGAAAATTCATGAGAGAGAGAGAGAGAGAGAGAGAGAGAGAGAGAGAGAGAGAGAGAGAGAGAGAGAGAAAGAGAGATATATTTATCAGAAATCGATTAGAATAATAAGAAATTGATTGTTTATTAATCTGCTTCTTTTACATAACGATTTTTTTTCTTTATGTCTTACGTTTATGTTTGCCAACCAACTCCGTGGTTTAAACAAATATCTGCAAACTTTAAGTCGAACAATGAAATGTAATTTTATGGATAATATCACCCTCCCCCCTTTTTCTTCCCGAATCCACTTGATACCCCTTGCAGTTCTGTGTTATGTCGAAACGATTCATGTTAAGCAATCGGTTATAAAAATTAATGCATTTTTTTTTAAATTTTGACCTCGATGTGTAATCACTATTAGATAGATATGATAAATCTCACTTTTGTGCAAACATTACATGAAACTAGTCCTACATGTAAGTAAATTATAATAATCTTTTAAGCGAATTTTAAATGATTAGGATCCCAATGCATCCGGCAACCATAATGATTTTTTTTTAAAGTGAAAACTCAGATTTTTTGTTTTAACAGTGTATTTCCCCGACGTTTACATCTATTTATTCCTAAGCCCCAACACATATACACAGGTGATCAGTTTTAAACCTTGACACAGTCACCCGGCCGTGTGTATAGTCTGAGCCTTTCTGTTAGTTCCGGGTTTTTCGTTGTTCCCAGACAGACAAAAGATTTTTTTCTGTAGACATACACAAAGAAGGAGACAGTACACTGTCGATATAAAATATTACTTTTTAGCGTTGACTTTCAATCATTAAGATTTTTTAAGACAATCATTGAATAACGAACTTCAAATCATTCGAATCCATAGACATTATCCCGAAACTAAAGATAAATACATACTTTAATTTTTTAATGCCAATATGTAGATTTAGCCGCTGTCAACATTACTACATGTTACCGGTAGTACTTTATTTAAATACTAAAACTATTCGTACGTTAGCATGGAGAGAGAGAGAGAGCGAGAGAGAGAGAAAGAGAGAGAGAGATTTTTTAGAAGATTTGAAATGTTTGTTATGATACAATATACTGGTTTCAGTAAATGAAGAAAAAAACAGAAGAAAATACGAAAGAGCGTTTTAAAGGCCGAACTTTTTTACCGGGTGGTAAATCTCAGGTGAGGGCGGGACGTAATTTCTAGAGGTGTTAAAGCCTCCGGGGATGGAAGTCTACCAGCGATCGTGAACGCTGCTAATCACTATACACAGGAAGCAAATATTTGACCATACGAAGCGATTTTATACGGAAATGTCGTCCGAGCACGTGTGTAAAGCACAATTAAAAAAATTCAGTAAACTAATTATGCTTTAAAGATTTAACTCAGTTCATTGTGTTTAGCACTTGACATTGTTTGAGACGTTAATTTTAACAAATATAACTGTATAAGAAAACCACACGATCAGTAAAATATTCACTTGAATGTAAAGGCAGCCATTATACGATGACAACTAAAGGAGTTCGTTTTCCATGGAGTGACGTTTTCGTGCAACAAGTTCCAAATGAGTGTATAATCAGTAAATACAGCTTTAATAGCTCATAAGTTTGTTTTAAAAAGGAAAATTTTGTATGAATGTTTTGGGCTGCATGCTCATTTATCGTCGTGAAATTTATTAGGTCATAAACATTCAACATGATTCAAAAATAAATTTTCAATTACTGAATAATAAAACTATTTTTCTCATTTATCCGACCCTTACACAATTCACTTATTACGGAAAGAGAAAATAAACATGTTTGCCTATTAATTTAGGTGTCGCTTATAATTGAAGAGATGCTAAAATTAAATTGCGATGCAGCAAAAATATTGCGCGGGGGGGGAGGGGAATAGTTACAACATGAGAGAGAGAGAGAGAGAGAGAGAGAGAGAGAGAGAGAGAGAGAGGGAGGGAAGGAGGGGGTATATTTTTTCTTACTAAAACTGTTACTACATGTATATCATGGCAACATTCTTAAGCTGTGCAAGAGAAGATGTATGTAGATGTATTACATGTGTTGATAATGAACAGTGTTCAAATTCAGAAGTATATGATTAAAAGTACCGTGATAAGGTGAAATATTATTTGAACACTGTTCGTTATCACCATATTTCATTTTTGATTTAACACAATACTTATTTTGATATCAGCGACTGGTGGTGGGGGGGGGGGGGGTGGGGTGGGGGGTGGGGGGTGAGGATTTATAAATGTTTAACATGTTTAATATCCGACTTGATTTAAATAATAAAAAAACGTATCTAAAATGATTAATATAAAGAGTATTTTGTTTATTCATACATGTTATGTTTTAAAAAAAAATATTTTTCAAATGGATTCAATAATCTAAAGACCACAAATACTCTTATTAGGGAATTACATAATATCTTGAACAAGGTGTCAGACTGACAATTTACAAGGTTGAATATTGGGACATTCACACCTTTTGATCTACTGAAAGTATGTATACTATACACAGACTCGCTGATCGTCCTGTGAAGTAAAACTTCAAAGGCATTTTAAAGTCCAGCTCAGTTATTTCTCTCTTTTGAAAAAAAAGTCAGTATGTTGAGCAATATGGTGGAATTGTTTTTATCGTTGAAAAAGTTGTCCCTCCTCCACATATATGTTACATTAAAGTTTTAAAATTCAGATTTAAAACTATCTATAGATTGTAATTCATAGTTTTAATGTCTCTTAATTTTAAAACTTTAATGTAACATATATACTAATATTTATTTGACAATATTGATTAAATGAAATTAATTGTAAAAAAAAAATCAACTAGATATTTAGTTACTAAAACATTGATTTTGAAATATATAATAATATTTTCCCCTTTTTATTGAATAAGTTGCTTTATTTTGTATGATAATTGGATTCCGAGTTTTAAGATAAATACATGCGTGGATAGGAGGATGGGGGGGGGGGGGGGGTTAGAGGATAATGTAATTTTTTTTTAACTTACATAGTACAACTATCCAAAATATGTCTAAGCTCTCCCAGAAAACAAGTATCCCTGCCCTTTCCCTGGAAAGAATTCTGACCGCGCATGTAATTATATATGAACTTAAAGAAATAGAAGCCCATTTTCTCTCTTGTAAGCAATAGGAAAGAATCAAAACAAATCCAGATTTTGGTCTTAAATAAAGTAAATATTCAATTCATTGTTTAAACATAATAACTTATAAAAACATACTAGGTACAGTGGGTTACAGTGGTGTACAGTATTTGTCAGTACCCTGTACAGTGGTGTACAGTGGGATACAGTGCTGGTCAGTGCCCCGTACAGTGGTGTACAGTGAGGTACAGTGCTGGTCAGTGGGTAGGTACTGTGTTGTCCAGTGGAGTACAGTGGAGTACAGTGGCTCTGTACAGTGGGGTACAGTGGGATACAGTGTGGTACAGTAGCTCTGTACAGTGGGTGTACAGTGGATTTACTGTAGGGTACAGTGGTTATACAGTAGATATCAGACAATGTCAGTCAATTTTTTGGAATATCAGTGGATTTTGAATTCAGTAGTGTACAGTGCCAGTATGGTCAAAATAAGTTGTTTATGATTTTAATGTCTTATAGTTATCATCATTCAGTTGTGGATTTTGGGGATTTTTGGTAGTGTTTAGTTAATTGGTAGAAGACATTTGGACTGAAATGTTTTAAAAATTGTGCCTTAAAACCTTATTATTATAATTTCTTTTTAGCTACATTGCCCTTGATTCTTATTATTATTCAACATTTAATTTTAACAATTATTTTTTTTATAAATGCTAGTATTTCAAATATATTCAATGGCCTCAAACTTAAAATGTAGGTCATTTACCTAGTTTTTTGAAATAGAAAATCAACACTACAATCGATGCTCTATAACACTACAATAAATTGTTTTTCATTCTCATCAATGATAAATCAAGTTCAAAACTGCAAACAAACTTAAACTTGTGTTTTGGAATAAAAGTATGGCAGGTAAACCATTACTTTATACAGGATTATCAAAAGTAAATATTATCATTTTAAATCATTATATAAGTACGAGAGTGTTCCCAGAGTTACGTGGACAGTTGGTGGGTTTTTTCGGGAGGTAACAGAGAAATGAAATTTGCTAATATAAATAAGCCTGCATTTTGTTTTATAAAAATGATATTTAACATAATTTAGGCTACAGTATTAAATACGTGATGTGCGTGTATTTACAATAGCAAATAAAACTCCCAATTACCCGCCCCTTATTATAGGTGGCGCTCACACCGATTAGGTTTAAACCTATTCTCGCCTCCGCGACTGAAGATCGCTTTCACTTTAACCTTCAATCGTAATTCGCTTCGCAGATTCATTCAAACATTACACATAATGGCTGATTACGGATCGTGGTGCCTGAAAGAAATAAGACACGAATTGCGTCGACGGAATGCGCGAGTATCCAGTTGCGTCGACGGAATGCGCGAGTATCCAGTCAGAAGAGAGAACTTGTCAAACGGTCTGACTCTCTTCGATATTTAACCATAATGTCCTCTGTAAAACATTTTTGACATGTAGAGTGGATAAATGAAATCTAAATGTTTTAAGGTTGTTTTAACTGATGTTTGAGAAATATTTACTTACGCAAATTACTATTACAGTGGTAGCTATAGGGTTAAGTCATCGGACATTATTTTGAAGTAAAAAAAAATATACTGAACACAAACTTGAATATACACAAGGAAAAATGCCTTTCATTTTAACACATAATTGAATGAAAAATTTTAGAAAAATAACAATAAATCCGAATTAAGTAAAAGATTAAACTTATTAAGGTTTATATTTTCAGACTTGAAGCTTATGACAGAAACAAAAATTTTGGTAGCAGTGAGAATGTTGAGAGAGAATATGAAATCAAAGTGCCCTGCTATGACCAGTACAAGGATATTAACAAAGACACACAATTTACACATGTAAAAAAGAAGCTATTGCTGCATATTTAGGGAAATTTGGAAAAGATGATCATGTGAAGTATATATATATATTTGAAATACGTGCGATTGTTGTGAGAGCTGAATGCCATGCAGAGGTGAAGAAGAGCATTTCATACAAAGTGGATATCTGTGTAGATGTAGATGGACGTATTGTGCAATGCCAGTGTGAATGTGCTGCAGGGATGGGCCCATCTGCTGTGTGTAAGCATGTATCTACTGTGTTGTTTGGTTTACAAATGTTTAGTGAGTGTGGAGACATAGTAATAGAAGAAACATGTACTCAAAACCTACAAACATTTCATCATACCAAACGTTATAAGGGTAGCCCCATCAAGGCCAAAGACTTACCACTGGCAAATCAAGACCTTAATGTCATTTTTGAACCTCGACCAAGAGACTTTCAGAATGCAGCTGGACATGAAGACATACATGTATTTAGAAATGTGTGGTTAAATCACCCAAATCTTAATTATGTCCCTGTGTCTCAACTATTTTCATATGCCAACAAAGTGGCTTTAAACAATGACCATGACTATCCACAAGGTTCTCTTTCCGACAACTGGCTTCGGAATATGAATATTACTGCCATAACTGACATTATATAATACGGACTGAAAGACAGACATGTGGACAAAGTAACAATAGATTATGGCATAATGAACGTTAAAAGAGAATCCATTCCTCTAACTTTTAAAAAATTTGTAAAGCAACTGAGAAAACTGATCTAAACAAAGTTGCAAAAAAATTGACAAATCATAGCCCCCAATTATTTTCCTTTGCTATTTTACATGGCAAATGCTATAAATCAGTTGCTTTACAAAAATTTCAAGAAATATCTGGTATTCATACCAAAAAGTGTGGTATTTTTGTGTCTAAATCACATCCTTACTTGGCAGCATATCCTGATGCAGTCATTGATGACAACAGATTAGTTGAAATCAAATGTCCTTTTTCAGCAAAAAATAAAAAAATATCAGAGTAAACCGTACCTTATCTTAATTATGTAAATGACACATTAGAGCTTGATAATTCTCATGATCATTACTATCAAGTGCAAGGACAGCTCTTCTGTTCTGGAAGGAAGGAAGGAATGTACATTTATTGTTTATACTGTAAAAGACATAAAAACAGTTACAATACCTAGAGATGAACATTTTATTAAAAACACGCTCAAGAAATTGAAAGAATTCTTTGAGACTCATTTCAAGGAAACTGTTTTGAATAGGGTTTTTTTTCAACAAATGGATTAAACGCTGAAATGTGCCTTATTGAGTTATTGTGGAATTCTTGGTATACATTAGAATTCCCTGTAAATTAGTTAAACATTAAACTCTGACTGTACACTAAATTGAAATATGCAGCACTTACAAATTGGATACATTTTCAGTGCATATTGTCTATAAAAAGTGTTTTTGATAATAAATAAAATTGCAATCTATGAATATGTGATACTTTTTGTTTTCTGCAAAAAACGGAAAGTTTTCAACTTGAATAGGAGTATATTTATGCATGTTTAGGGACAATGCATTTTCGAAAATTGCACATAATAAAACACACATAAGAAATTTCACTTGCTAATTTTGTTTCTGTAGAGTTGAGGGGTCCTTTTAATATCTTATATGTTTTCGCAAGCCCTATCAACCTTTCAATGTGAACACGTTTGCTTGAAATTTTTCTATCTCTTAAAACAGTTTTATTAGACATAGGGTTTTTTTCTTAAAGAATGTGGGAATGTTCACCTTAACATCCTTTGGGGCAAACAAATCCTTTGTCCGACATAATCGAATCCCCTGGTTCACAAATGTTTGTTAAAGGGCTACGTTCAACAATTTGCCTGTCACTTGTAGAACCTCCATAAGCTGGGGAGATGTATGATATAAGTCCTCCAGGTGTAGCACCAACAAGCACTTTAACAGTATTTCTGTTCTTGTAAGTTGAGAAGGTAGATTGTTGAGCAATAGGGGGTTTTGGTTTTTTGACTGGTATTTCAGTGCCATCAATAATAACTCTTGTAGAGGGACATTTTTGAAAAAAGTCACAGGGTGAAAACAAATTAACTGTGTCTCTATCAGGCCAGAAATTAATTTCTCTAAATTGTCTTGTCATTAAATTTACCCATGTAATCCAAATATTGTCTACTGTAGTTTTTGATATTCCAAATGAGCGACCCAGTTCATAGTTTGTTTGGTTCTGTCTTAGTTTTATCAAAGCTAAAAGCAGTTGATTTTCAACTGACAAATTTTGAACTTGATTGTAAAGATATCTTAAATGATAAGCAGCTGGACCTAAACTATGAAGAACAAAGAGGAAATCTGTATGTGATGCAAGAACGGTGTAAAATAGCATTCCTTCTTGGTCATCAATAAAGTTTTCTATGGATAACAAAAAGTGTAGGGATGTTTTGAGATGATGTCTCTGTGAAGCACACTTCTTTCTTGTCTTCCAACTCAGTAAAAATTAATACATTTTGGTCCAGATTTAAGTTGCTGTCTGTTGACTCAACAGTACACCATTTTGCCACATCAGAGATATCAGCATCATCCATCAATACTTCTAATGGTTCTTCAGCCTCATTCTTAATCTCTTCAACTTTAAGATTGTGTTCATCTATTTGCTCACTTTGCTCATCTTTTTTCTGTTTGATGCAGCTCTTCCAAGGAAAAACTGAAGGGATCGCATCAGCCTTTCTTTGTTTTTTCAAAGGATCAGTTCCTAAAAAAAATTTTAAGAACGCAAGACTGTAACTTTTCGTAGAATGAAACAGCTTGATATCGAAAAGTTCAAGTCTGACCTTGACTCTTCGTCGGTTCTTTTGTGTACAAACGTCTCATTACAGGATCTGTTAAATAGTTATGACCATGAGCTAAGGACCGTCCTAAACAAACACGCCCCAGAAGAGACCAGAACAATCCTTCTTCGTCCACATACCCCATGGTACACGGAAGATCTAAGGACTGCAAAGCAAGAAAAACGTCGGGCTGAAAGGCAGATGAGGATAACAAACTTGACTGTTCATAGACAAATGTTTAGAGACAAATCCATTCAAGTAACTAAACTGTTACTCGAAACAAAGAAAAAATATTATTCAGATAAAATCTACGAAATTGGAAATGATCAGAAACAGCTTTATAAGCTTACAAAATCACTAATGGGTAAACAAAACGCCCCAATATTACCTTCGAACAGTTGTGAACAAGATCTGGCAAACACTTTTGGTGATTTTTTCTTAAATAAAATTCCCACTATTAGAGACCATCTCTCTGTCTTAAATACAAAGACCCATGTGAATGTATTAAGAGCAGACACCAAATTTAAAGGTAAACCTCTCGCTTGCTTTAAATTAGCATCAGAATCTGAAGTTCGGAAGATCATCATGGTTTCTCCATCAAAATCGTGCGAATTAGACCCGATTCCAACATCTGTTTTGAAGCCCTGTGTTGATACCATTCTCCCAACAATCACAACCATCATAAACAAAACTATCTTAGAATCAACTGTCCCGACATCACTGAAAAACGCCGTTGTTCGTCCTCTCCTAAAAAAGCAGGGATTAGACAAAGAGGTGTTAAAGAACTACAGTCATGTCTCCAACCTTTCATTTATTTCTAAAGTCCTTGAAAAGGTTATCAATTCTAGGCTAGAAGATCATTTACAATCAAACAATCTGCATGATAGACAACAGTCAGCATATCGTGCTTATTATTCTACGGAGACAGCACTCTTGAGAGTCCATCATGACATAACATCTGCTCTAGACAAAGGAATGTGTGTTGTTCTGTTGATGCTGGACTTATCTGCAGCATTTGATGTGATAGACCACACTATTCTTATGAATCGCCTAGAATTTTCTTTTGGAATAACGGGTGCTGCCTTGTCATAGATACAGTCATACCTCAGTGATCGACAGCAAAGTATTGCTATAGGCCAGTCTAAGTCTAAGGACTTTCAATTGAATTTTGGTGTTCCACAAGGTTCGGTCCTTGGACCAAAGCTTTACAGCTTGTTTGCTAAACCTATATATGATATTTGCCGTAAATAGAACATGAGTTTTCAGTCCTATGCTGACGATACTCAATTGTATATGGCAATTACACCTACTAGCAACTGGATAGATATAGCATCTCGTCTGCAGACTTGCCTGTCTGGTATTGGTTCTTGGATGCGTTCCAACTATTTGAAGATTAATCAAGAAAAAACAGAGCTAATTGTCTTCGCCCAAAAACAAAATTAATTACTTCAAAGAACCCAGCATCAATTTTGACGGCAACAAAATTAGCGTCTCATCAATTGTAAAAAATTGAGGTGTCATTTTTGATTCGTTACTGAACATGGATCACCAGGTTCGAAACATCGCAAAATCATGTTACCACCAACTGCGGAACATTTGGTCGCATTCGACCCTTAATATCAGAAAGCGCTAGTAAAACCCTTGTATGCTCACTTGTAACCTCTCCTTTGGACTACGGCAATGCCTTACTACACGGTGTATGTACCAGTTCCTTGTCAAGAGTTCAAAGGGTTCAAAACACAGCCGCTAGGATTATAACGCGTACTAGGAAATATGACCACATAACACCAGTGCTGGTCAAGTTACACTGGCTTCCAATCGAGCAGCGAATTCAATACAAGCTGATCCTACAGGCTTTCAAAGCCTTAGACGGAACATCGCCATTTTATATACAAGAACTGGTCCAGGTCTACAAGCCAAATAGGTCTCTGCGCTCAGAGAGCTCTATGCTTCTTGTTCAGTCGCGTGCGCGGACTAGGTCGTATGGTGACAGGCGGTTCGACGTGACCAGTTCTACATTGTGGAACAACCTTCCCCAAAATCTTAGATTAGAGGGAAATTTTATTCGTTTTAAAAAAATATTGAAAACCAATCTTTTCAGCAAGGCTTATCCAGACTTTTAAGTATTTACGCATTTTAAACTTTATTTTATTGAGTACAGAGACAGCACAGCATTGATTTTTACATGTAAACAAAATTTAGTGTTATATAAGTATGTAGTTTTTTTTTAAATTTAGTGTATTTAGGTATATTATTTATGTTCTTAGCTTTTATGCCAATAGCTTTTATATGTACAGCGCTATAGAGTAATTTAATATAAATTATATATGGCGCTTTATAAATTTTGTATAATAATAAAAATAATAATTAAAAGAATTTCATTTTATTTATTCAAATTGTTGGTCTTATAATGCATTTCTTTTATGAAAAAAAGAATTTAATACCCAAAAACAAATTAAATTAACTGAAAATTGTTATACATGTAACGCCAATGAAGCAACATATCAGAGAGAGTTATAAAACAAAACAGGACTAACAGAAATGTTTCTCTGGCAGTGGTATTCAAATGACAAAAATACACTCATTCTGAGCATGAAAAGAGAGATCAATGGAAGTAAATTGAAGTCAAGTTTGTGAAAATTATAAAAGATACAATTGATGATTACTGAAGTCACAGTAAAAAAGATTGAAGAAATATAAGGAATTTGTCATGACATATAATAGGAACCTTAATACCCAAAGGTTATAGTTTCTTGTTCCCGGAAATTTCTAAGACGATTTCGATCGAGCCGCGAAGGTTCCTTGAATGAAATCATAACGATGGTCATGCAAGTTTTTATATACTGTATAAAATGGGTGTTTCTGAATATATACAAGCTTATCATATCTATTCATGTGTGTTGTGTATTTACGCAAGTTTTATAAATTTCATACTTTTAATAATTCTTTACCTTCCACTGTTATCGTAGTGCTTGTTAACAATTCTTTATTATTTCGAAACCCACTACAGAATACGGTTTGATTATGAACTGGATGAGTAATTGTCAGTCTAAATATCCAAGAACTGCCAAATTCACATTCCATATTTGCTTGATTTGTGGAACTCGTGCACGAAAGGAATGCACCTCCACCACTTCCATA
The DNA here is from genome assembly GCF_963853765.1 of Magallana gigas. Lineage (NCBI taxonomy): Eukaryota > Metazoa > Mollusca > Bivalvia > Ostreida > Ostreidae > Magallana > Magallana gigas. The sequence continues at coordinate 18,100,098 of NC_088861.1, read as the reverse complement.
ACTAATTCTATTTCCATGGGCGTCAATATAGAATAATCTGTATATTCCACTTGATTTGTTAGACTGACAAGTCAATGTTAAGGGTCAACCCTCTTCTACTGTTGCTATATTTTCCGGACTAAGCACTAACTCTGAACCGATATGATAATTAATACATATATAATTGCTTTGTAAAAAAAAATGCATAAAAATGGTAGAAGTCGCACAAAGTGATTTCTAATTTCTTCAATAAAATCCATATCAAACGATATCTACATTAGTTTAATACACATGGTACTTAAATGCTAGATCGTTTACTTATTGTCAACTGAATCTAAAGAAAAAAGTACTTACCACACTTCCATATCAGCAGAGCATATTTCAAAATAACAAAACCGATTAGATGCATTTTGTTGTTTGTCTGTTTCGAGTTAACTAGGTACGATTATTTCTTCCGCATTTAAGAATATCTCGTGTGAGCAGGATCTCATTTCTAATATTTTATAAGTACTTGGCATAGTCTAAATCATAGTTTTGTCCTTTGTTAATGTTCTATCTTTATAATTATTGTCATTTAATTAACATGTACTGTTATTCATTGCTTGAGGCTTATATATATATATATATATATATATATATATATATATATATATATATATATATATATATATATATATATATATATATATATATATATAAAGTAAAACACTTACAATTTAATAATGCAATATTCTGTTTTCTTTTGTGTGCATTTGTTTGGAAAGCAAAACATGTGACACAACTAAACTTAATTGTCGCCGTTGATACAAACTTTATTCTTGATTTATTATGTATGTCACAATAATTTTAGTGAACTTTAATTTTAATTTGTGCAGTTTTATCAAAAAAATATAAAAATCACTTTGTACAATTAAAGTTCTAATGTCAACAGGTATCTGAATACAGACTATTGACTTATTTGGTATCGGTTTTGAGGCAGTTTTTTAAAGTTTCAAGTAAAGCTTCCTTATGTGGACATCAAAATTCCTGTTAATTAATAATATCAGCATTTATATCAATCTTTATCGTAGATTTAAGTCATAACGCGGGGGTGTTAAGGAAGCATATGGAATCTGAGTTGCATGTAATTCCGTGAAATCACAAATCTTAGTTATTATGTACATATTCAAATATCTAAGAAACAAAACGTAGATCAAAAACAAATAAAAAATACTGAAGACAATTTTTTTCCAGAAATTAGTTTGTGTTACGTAGATTAACACATTGATGACGTCATGACTAAAAGTTGAATGTCGTGTGAATTTGATCGGAAAGCATTGTAAACATATTCTAAATATAACTGATCTAAGACCTCTAATAAAGTACTGTGGTGTGATTTATTGAGAATTGAACAATAGGATACTGGGGGAGATGTTAGTTTTATCAATCATTCGCTAAAAGGTATGTAAATTTGCTTTTATTTCTCGGCCAGGCTTTCCTCTGTCGTTGTTTACGATGTAAAAATCCGACTAGAACAACACTACCTCGTATATATTGAACTTGAAATTTTATACGTATCGTTAGTTTGATCAATGCTTAAATTGAATTGTGCTGCTAGAATCCCGTGCTGTGTGTTGTTTTGATGCAATTTGGCGTTTTCCGTGCAAACTATATAAAAGTTGGGAAGGTTTTATTAGAACCGGATAAATAACTTTTTAATAAGGACAAACATAGGCTTCTAGCAGCGGTTTTGATTAAACTGAGATGTTTTGCTTACACTTGGTATGCTTGTTTTATTTTGGAAACCGCAAGCTATTTGTAGTTGTCACGTGATAATGCACCAATGTGGCAGTAATGTACTACCCGATTTTATTGCACTGACATCTATTTTAAAGGATAATACTAAGTTTTTGATATTATTCAAAATAATTATTTAATTTCACGATTTTGTATATAACAGTCAAAATAAGACGCTTAATTGCCCATATGCTTCCTTAACACCCCCGCGAAAAGATATATTTTTATAGCAACCATTAGTGTCAGGAATAGGATGTTACTAGTACATGTATTAATTTGTCTCCTAATCATGACCTGTCCTTATAAACAATCATGTTCGTATCAATGTAGATTACATTTACAAACTTAAATGATTTATGATGGTGTTAGATTCACCTGCACCTTTATGTTATGAAATACTTTAATTAAATCAGTCTCCTGTTATTAGGGCATTTTCGGCTTTCGGTCGAAAAGACCTTTTGTTTTCGTCTTCTTTTATTATTATACTAGACAGTTTTCTGACAACGATTTTTTAAAAGCTGTCAGATATTTTGATTCAATTATGCAACTGTTATACAGCAAATCTATAAATCTATGGAATGTAAGGTTTGGACATCCGGAACCTAGAAGGACAATTCAAAATATTAAAGAAAACGCAATATTTTGTTTATTTTTTAAGTTTGAAGGTTCAAATTTTAGAATTAGATGTATCTTGTCAGGCCTTACAAAATTGTAAGCGTTGACAAGTATCTATATCTAACCGTTTTTGAAATGTAAAGCCCACACATGTAGAAAAGGGGGATGAAAAAAAATAAAAATATTCAAATGACCTTTAAAATTTTGTTTGATGGCTGGACATTATTAAAGTAGAAGAAAATAATATACGTTCCGAGTTTCATTAAAATATGTTGACTACTTCCTGTTTTATAGGTCAATGAAAATCGTCTATGGGAGTTTCAATGTTAAACAAAAATCACGCGTCATTCGTTTTCTCAAAAAGTTTTCAGTTAAATGTTACAATATTCCATCTATATAATGACACACACAGTCTGCAGACCGGAAAAGTTTTGGGTAGACAATTAAAAAAAATAAGGGGTCTGCAGGAACCAACGTTTAAAACAGCCCTTCAGCTGTAACCTTTTTTTTATTTTTTGTCCGATTTTAAAAATCTTTTCAGTTTATTGTTAAAAATAAAGAGTACAATCTTCAAATTATGGTCCGAGGGGCCACTTTTTGACTCCTTATAGGGGTTTGAAAGGCCTAAAGGTCACAACTTGTTTAAATTTCATTTTTTTTAGAAAGAGTTATCTCGCTTTGCTCTTAGAATGAAAAGCATTAATTCTGTAGGCATACCATGTTTTGTGTCCCAGTAATAAATACTTACTTTAAATTTTTTTGATTTTTTGAAAATATTCTTCTGAAAATTAGAAGTGTATGTAATTGTAAAGTTCTGGATTTATCTTACTTATGACATTGCACTACTCATTAGTTCCTACCTATGCAACTGGTTATACCAAGGCGTTCAAAAGTTTAAAATAATTTTTAAAAAAGGTGAAAATGGGATGTCGAAAAGCCCTTACTTTTTGTTGAAGACAATAAAAGTTCTAGTTTTGTTTTATATTTGCATTTTCTCTTAAGCAAATTTGCAATCTATACTGAATACATTTATCAAAAGATATCTGGTTTATGTCGATAGATTATATTAACTTAAATATATATACTTTTTAAAAGGTTTAATTGGAAATGAGAGTCTTAAAGGAGAATATTGTCATAATACGTTTTATTTTTTCGTCAAAACATTTTTTCCGGTTTCATTATAATTTCCTTATTAATTCTGTATTTACTTTATTTCATTTTAAACATACTTTTCCATTTGTGGTATAACATGATATTGTTTGGTTTTTGTTGGATCACGCTTTTAGGAATAATATTAATCCTACTTTAAAAATAATTGACGATGCTGCTGATTTATAAGCACTTTATTTGTAATGGGTGTTTATTGCTTATTCGAAAAACGATCTTTGGGATATTTAATGTGTTCATATTAATTAGGCCTATTCTCAGATTACGATCTCGCACCTTTAATGTGAAAATGGTTGACTTCCAGTAAGACACTTATTGTTTAACAATTTACCACTGCAGTGAGAGCTCCCTTCCAAGTGTTACATAACAATTGATGGTCTGAAGCCATAAACAAGTATTCCTTTTAAAGGAATGATCGGCAATAATGATATATTGATAGCTAGAAGAAATCAGCATGATCAGTTTAATGTAAAATAAATAAAAAAGTACTGTATTTTTACATAATATAGAATATTTTGAATCTGTACACCATAATTTCATCATTATAAACCGTCAACAAATTTAATTTCGAAATAAATTTGGGGAAAGCCGTTCGTAAACTCCTTGTCTAGTTTTATATTTTTAACGTAACTATTATATGTTAATGTATCTTCTTTTTTAGAATACAAAGTAGGGCTCTTTAAAGAGCATTAACACGTATGAAAAGAATGAATTGTATTTAAATAATTTAATGCGACTGAAAAACATTGAATGCCATCATAACTTGCTACTGAGGTCGCATTATAACGTAACCTTGTTTATAAATCAAGCCGTCTTCCTCGCTTATATTATGCAACATCAATAGATCGAGGTCAGTTCATGGAGCATCTTCTTATGATTGAGGTCAGTTCATCGAGGTCAGCTGCATTACTGAATGAATCTTTCGATCGAAATTCTTACGCGTGAGACAAAATGTGCATTCTTAAATTAACAGGTCGAACTGTATTTTATGTATGTTTGCATCTCTTAAGGTAAATGAATTTAAATAAAACTGAGTAAAATGTTACATAACTACTAAACCAAACTTTAAGTTTTTATAAATACTACTTATGCAAGCGAATGTGTGCGCACGTGGAAGCATTTGCCGGATGCCTCATATGGACACAATAGTGATCGGCCGAAGCCGATCACAATAACCTGGGGCTAATCTATGGTAAGAGCTATGTGCACTGAAACGATGCGAGATTTCCGGTTGCTCGTGGTGATTGAATTAACACAGACTGACCGAATAAACAAACGGGTGGTAAAGAGAAATACATTAAACTAAAGGAGTCACCAAAATTTGATTTTCGCCCCATTTGGATTTCTTTTCGCCAATTTGGTGAAATTGGTGAAGCTCAGCTGGAGCCCTGGGTCATAAATCTTTTTTCAAAAAAAAAAGATTCTTAAATTTGTATTTCAACGTTATCATCTATGAAAGCTATGTGTATGCTAACATATCTTACTTCTTTCTCCTTTTTTTGGATATTTGAAAAACCTTTCCACCTTTTCCATGACAGAATATAGAGCTCGGTAATATTAATGAAAATACTAGTTAGTTTTTTTTTTATATAAAGCTAGGAAAGTTTTATTAACGCTGTTTTCCATCGGAAAAATCCGGTTATTAAAATGGTAGAAATGGCGGACGGCGGGCGAGCGGTACCCTCATTGTACATGTACGGATAACTCCTCCTACAGTTTTCAAGATAGGAAAATGCTCTTTTGTAGATCAATTGTACATATACCAGAGGTGTGCATATTGCTAGGATTTTGATTTCGGATAGTTTATGAAAAAATACCAGCTTTTGATCTTAGTCATTTTTTGGCAAAATATTGCATAAAGGGTACCCTCATTGTACGGATAACTCCTCCTTCAGTTTTCAAGATAGGAATTTGTTCTTTTGCAAATGAATTGTACATATATCAAAGGTGTGCAAATTGCTAGGATTTTGATTTCGAATAACTAACGGAAAAAAATAACAGCTTTTGAACTTAGTTATTTTTTGGCACAATATTGCATATAGGATACTCCATTTCACTGGATACGGTAGGAATAATGTCGAGAAAAGAAAGATTTTAATTTAATTTGAGGCCAAAAAACTGATGAAATAAAGAATAAAAAAATGTTTCAGACTTTTTCTTTTTACTTTTTAACGAGTAATCGACTATAAAAGTCTAAGTCGATGATCGGTATGATTGTGTGATTGTCGAGTCCTCGAATACTTTCCTGATCTGATCTGAGCATGCAACATTGCTTTAAAATTCTAACAAAGAATCCAGAACGTTCCGTTTTTAAAGTCTTAATGCACTTCTGGAAATTTTAATAATGGCAATTATCAGTTATGGGTTTTTTTTTCGATTTTGTTCTCTTTTTTTAAATTTTATATTTGATTTAGATTTTTCCATAACGTTTCCTCTTTAAAGTTTATTTTGACATAAATTTGACATTACTGAGAGATTAATTAGGTTCTTCACCGATAAGTGATTAAGACAGTAGGTACAAAAAAATAACACCAAACACTTTCTGAACAAAAAACCCAAACGGGTAAATAGATATATTCATAATTGAAAGATTCATTTAAAGTCCCTGGAAATTTGTTTCAGTCAGGCATATTATCTATTTTGTTCAACTGTAGTCTCTGCAACTCTTTGTTGTAATAACATTTAAATTACCTGCAATAAATTTAACGTATTAAAAGTTTTCAATGAATTTAGATAATATAAGAATAAACAATGAGAAATTAAAGTTTCTCGTAATTTAAAGTATGATAATGACTTTCTTCGTTCGTTAGGCTTGCGTCTGGTATTTCCGTGTATTCTACCCTACAATTGAAATCAAATATTAGATAATATTTTTTGTCAGGGTTGTAGAAGCTAAAAGAAATTTCAATGATGGTATGCTTTGTTTTTTTCTGAGTTTACAAAATCTGCAGAGTCTTCAGAACTGATTTTTAAAGTGTTACTTTTTGATAACTTAATAATTTATCCCATGTTATCATAAAGTTAAAAACATCCTTCAGTTTCCTTGTTCTTTACTTCATTCTCAGAATGATTCTTACTTATTAATCATTACATTATCTGCATGTTGTTTCCATGAAGCAAGGTATATACCTTTCAAGCGTTGTTCAGGAATCTAAAACAGTATGTTCTATACTCAACTTTCAGATCAATTTTCATTTCTAGCATTTAAATGATTGATTTACAGAAACATTTCAAAACTCACTGTAGCATACTTTATATCACACATACAATGACAACTTTATATTGTACATACTCACAAATTATATTACCTGAAAACTCTTGATAAGTCGCCGTAGAAAAGTAATCTACGTACATGTAATGGTTATTTTGTGGTTCTACAACACAAAGCAGTTCCAAGAAATTTTCATTTTCATCTCTTTCTGTTGCACCACACACGCACACACACACACACAATGTTCTGTATCATATAAACATGTATTTCTGGAAAAAAGGCAATAGTTTATTATTCAGTTGTGAGAATGGTAATTCATTTATGAGTAAGATACATTGATTAAAAAAGATGTGACAAATGATGATTATAATGTTTATATTCTTATTGATAAATGAGTACTTCTGACTTGTGGTCATGATTTCCTACACCTAGTAAAGAACTCTTTGTTTACCGTAACCACATACTTAGTCTGCCTACTACCTGTATACTGTAAATCAACTTTTATTCGCGTGTGAGAAATTTTCGCAAGGTAAGCGAGAGCCTTTGCGAATATTTCTCGCCGCGAACCAATCCTTTGTCTATAGTTTTTATAACAATACAGGTCTGGATAAGGCTTGGTTGCGAACATAAGTCGTCGCGAACCAGTTTATCGGCAGTTAATCGCGAAATAAAGTCGAATAAGGCGAATAAAAATTGGTTTACAGAATACCCTCAATTGAGCCCGCCCTAGGAACCACTGACCTTCATGAAGTCAATGCATCAAATTTGCTCAATATAACCTTAGTAATTACAGATCAGAAACTGAAATGTTTAATTGGTAACTGGGTGACTTAAGTTATCTTATAGCACATAGAAAACTTTATTTTTCTGAAATGATTGCTTTAAATTTTGTTGTATAATTTCTCTGTTTTTATCCATAAAATGCCTATAATCATGCAGCTCAATACACACTCAATTTGTTCTAAATTGAATTTATAGTTAATCGTTAGGCATTATTTATAACTAAAGTTACATGTAACATAATTGCACACCACCCCCTCCCGTTCTTTATATTCTTGAAATACACCTTAATACAAAATCTAAACTAACAAAAAAGACATTCTTCTCCATAGCTCGTCTTTTATTTCTCCAATTTCCTTTTCTGCTATAAAAATGACGACGTGTTCGTACGATATCTATTGAAACTATTTATGCTAATCACTCAATATTTTTTAAAAGCAATGTATAGAAATGGAAAAACCCATCATCGATATCTGGCCCATAAAGATTTTACATAAGTGCAAAAAAAAAACCGACGGAATCCTAACATCCAGACATGTCTTAAACTTATTAGAACCCGACACACTATTAATGAAGCATTTGGTCAATTGCTTATATGTCATAGTTAGGAGTGTTTCGGATGTATTAATAGCACATGTCATTTTTGAATTGTAATAAAGTCCGCCTCGTCAGGAGTTCACCTTATGCATAAACCAATTAATCTCTTTGAACTTCATTTGGTTTTAATTTAGATCTAATGATTAGATCACCTATATTTTTGTGTTTACTGTATTGCAAGGATAGGAGGTGTTGTGAATAATTTTTTGCATACTTCGTCATGTCGTATGTTATCCCAGTATTTCATCAGTCGTTTCCTTAACCCTTTAATACATGGGTTAAATTTGGTCACCAAAACGTTCGGTACAGCCCTTTTAGTGTTTCTCTAGATCTTCTTTTGTTTATTGAGGATATCCATTATATTTGCAGAAAGAGTTTCTTGCATAATAGGTTCAATTTCTGATTGTTTGTAACCTCTTTTTTCGAGATGATTTTTGAAAATCTTTGAAAATATTTAGTAATACAACCTGATTGCTAGTATTTCTCAGATGTCTGGTACATTCTCCTTTAATTAGGCCCTTGAAAACTGATGAGCTATGAGCACTTTGTCTGTGCAGGTATTGGAAGCTGTTAGTAGGTTTGATATATGAGCGATTGTCTAATCGCTGGCTATCTGAGAATCTCGTTCCTTTGTATATGGTCGTGTCTAAGAAATTGACACTGATGTGAGATAATTAGTAAGTAATTTTTTGTATAAAATCAGACGTGTCTTTGATGTAAGAATTCTGTTTCTGAACGATGGGCACAAGGAAATGATCACAGAAGTGACCTATATTTTCTGTTGGTGTGCCACATTGAGAGATAATTGGTCGACCAGGTGGAATTTTTCGGAGGCTGCATTGGCCTTTTAAAAGTGCATCAAGCACTTGTTTGTTCATTTTATGTATTTTAGGGAGCAAAAATACAAACTCTCACATTTCAAATTGAAATTTTATTTTATTTGTGCTTAAAAACCGATATGTTTCCTTGTCTAAAGTTTGGTTTTTATACATCTCAAAAACTTTAGATTGAATGCTCTGATGTAGAGCTTCTAAATCAGGTTTTTCTCTTTGGACATAATAGGCAGAATAGTTGTCTCATACCTTCTGAGATATATTGATCTATGTCCATTACAACAATTGTGTTGCTTTTGTCCACCTTTTTAATTACAATCCCAAGATTATTTGTTAATGAGACAAATGCTTCCCTCTCATGTTTAGTGAGATTGTCTTCAAAACGTTTCATTGGCATTGACGTAAATTTGAGTTTAGTCTTATCGATATACTTTTCAAATGCATCACATGTGTGCTCTGGTATGTAACCTAAGCGCTGTCTAAAAGTATGCAGTAAATTGTCATCGGATTTGCTGAACATATATTTGCATCTTAATTTTCGTGCAAATTCGTCAAAATCTCTTAGTACAATGTTTTTGGCTTTGTACGACTTAGGACTTGGTATAAATTTTAGTCCTCTACTTAAAAGATGTTGTTCAGCACATGTCAAACAATGTTTTGATAAGTTAAAAACTTGCATTTCAGTTTTCTTTAAATTCTTTAGCTGCAAGTTACGAGCAGAGACAGATCGTACTCGTAAAAGAGCTTTCTTAGGCTGCAAGTTACGAGCAGAGATAGGTCGTACTCGTAAAAGAGCCTTTTTGGATTTCTGTTCTCTTTTAAAACATCTACCCATTTTGATTATCACATGGATAAAACATAAATGAATGAAAAGGGTTTACATCAATGCCAATTTGTATGTAGCGCAAGTGCAAGCTTAGACACGCCTACAATCGTTTAAAAGAAAGATGATTGGTTGAACAAATACACAGTTTTAATCATGTTAGAAAACAGTGTAAAAAGCCAGTATCATAAAATAATAACGTAAAAATATGTTAAATCAAAAGTCCATCGACACAAATGTATATTCTGATATACAGATTCGGAAATCGTAATGTTCCTTTGATGAGGTGATTAAAAAGACACCGGTCACTATTTCAATAAGGTTTATAATTTTTCCGCCTCATTCCACGAATATTCCTTGTCCTCTTGGGCACCTATAAGTGGTAGGCTCAGGTCTGGGTGTGTCTCGAGAAGAGGATGACTGTCCATTATGGAGGTTGTCCCGAAAAGCTTCCAAGGCCTTGGTGTGATCAACCTGCGCTTTTTTGATTTGCCTATCTAGTTCTCTTTTAGTATCCGCGCTAACTTTTGTTTAGATCCAAGTTTTTGAAATGTTGTACTCCTCACATTGTTTATTTGTTTGTTTTTCTTCTCAAAACAACTTTCAAAATAATCCGTTAGGTTTTTCAGTGTTGTCTGTCGTTCAGTTTTCTGAGTATCCTTCCAGAATTTAACAATTTCGTCGTTGTCCTCTGGATTAGGTAAGTTAACATGACACTGATATTTTAGTGAAAGCCAGCTTGGAAAGATATTAGTTCTCAAAGCAAATTTCAGACTTTCCTTCTTTTTGGCTAGTTCTTGCCGATCTTGCATTAACTTGTGGATAGTTCCAATAGACGACTCTAATAGTGGAATCTCGTTATTATATTGGCTTTATATCTCTGTCAAGACCCACCTCTTTTTGTGGGTTTTTGGTTTATCGGAAATCACACCTAGTGACTCACAATGGAAAGGTCTTTGATGACAGAGATTTCCTGTGTAATTTTATGGGAAGCACGAATTAATCATTTGTCTCAGAAGTTGGAATTTGAGTATTAATTTTGACCAAATGAACTTTGTGAGCAATAGCAAGTCCCAATAAATTCAGAAATGCCGATCGCGTTCAAGGAAGGTGATACACGGGCGGATGCCGGTTGGGACATTGTCCCGAAACACAAGTGCAACAAAAAACGACGGCATCCTAACATCTATACATGTCTTAAACTTATTAAAACCCTAAGACATAATATTTTGACATAACAGTTGAGATATTAGAAAATATTTCAATGTTTATAATAATGAGAATGAAATGAATGGGAATAATGTATATAAGACGAATTGTTCTGTCAGGCGAAAAAAGGCGAACATGCTTAAAGAAAGTTGGATCTTTATTCATCGCCATCTATTTGTTTAAATCTATTTTTCAAATAGAAGTCAGCAATAATTATTGTATTCTTATCACTGCTTATGTGCATAATAAATGGATTTTTGAAATATACACAACCAAAAAATAACGTTTGTTTTGATAAACGAACTAAAGGCTTTACCGGAGTACTAAGAAAGAGTTCTGTGTGTCCTGATTTTTATAACAAACGTCAAAATTTCTCCGTCATACGACTGACACACTTTTTATTAAAAAAGCATTGGATTCATACACTCTACTCAAGATGTGTACATTTACTGAGAAAGATATCTTCAACATCACCAACTTACCTCAAGTCAACACTTTACATAAATTCTGAGTATTTGGCTTTATTTTGTGCACTTTTGATAGATCACTTTGAGTTGAAAACCAAGATGAGCGTTAGAAATTTTGAGACGGCAGGACCTGTTATTACCAGATACTTAGCATTATATTTTTACATAAATAATACTATATCTTTACCTTTACCATTAAGATATAACTATGAAAAAAATATATTTTTTTCAAATTATTGTATAGCTTAACTGTAATCAATATATACATGCAATTTCTGTTATATTGAACATACTGTGCAAAAAATATGTATGTAAAGGATGAAACTGCATGCGCGACGCGTAGGCAATGTCTGCAAAGTTTTGAGAAAAAAAATTGAAAATGATATAAAGATATGTTGTATTCTGCGAACTTAAAAATATGGTGGACATTAAACAACATGTGCTATAAGATGTGTTAACGATCCGAGATGAAAACAATATTTAAAACGAACAGAGTAAAGAGACATGATGACACACAAACCCATGATTTACCAAAATCGATTTTTCCAAATATTTAATATAAAAAGATAAACTTTTGAAAACTTAGGGTTTTTAAAGTTAAATAAATCGGGTAATACAGAAAAAAATAGAATTATCATTTATTGGCCTAACACAAAAATAGGGTATTTTTTCCGCTTCCGCTTGAAAGTCACTCAAGCGCATGGGAACGTTAATACTGCATCGTGGCATATACATTTAGCATAAACAATCGGCATTACAATGAAATCCAATGATTTCTTGGGGGTATTTTTATTCAGATGCTCTATCAATGAATGCATATTTCTAACTACAGACGACAAGTCCCAATTCTTTTCAGTGTGTACATTTATATCTCAATATAGCCATTTTTTAGAAAGCAATCGCAAAAACATGGCACTGGAATCAATGTTCAAAACAACTTGGTTCGTTTACATGTGGAATTTCGGGTGAGTTTCAACGAATTGTGTACGAATAGGTGATGATTTAATTTGCATGACACACGCGGCATGGTCAAATGTCTTATATTTATTCTTATTTCGGTGTCTTTCATAAAAAGTAAAATGTCTTTTTAAGTCATTATGTCATCATCATTATGAACGTGAGTTTCGGGTGAAAATACTCACATTTGTGTCCTGTGTATTTTAACCAAACCCTAATACCGTTAAGTATGTCAAACTCGTCTATCCAGTCAAAGAGGTATTTGGGAGGTCGATTCTGTGAACATGCAATCCAGCAGGGAAAAAGAACTTATTTTGAAAAGCAGACTTTTACATGAGATTTACTATGCAGGGATTTTCTGGATACAAGTACTCTGACCTTTCTATATACTTTTGCTAATAGATGGACAGGATCGACATTTATATGGAGTAACAAACGATATTACAAATCATGAAAGGCTAGAAAATCTTCAAAAAAAAAAAAAAGAAATACTTAATTTTCTGAATATTTTATTTCTGAATTGCAGGAAAAGCAGAAAAAGAAAATGTAAAAAAAAAAAACGGGGCGAAACACAAGCGACAGAGATGAATTAACAAGATAATCTTCCTAAGATCATGAATCACGTATTTGCTTCCTAGATGAGGAGGTATAAACACTGGATGTATAACCGACAAATATATAAACTAATCACATTAGAGAAATACGACATACAGAGACATTTCAAAGACCTCTCCATGTTTGCAAATAAATCACGCATAGATATAATTACATGTACATGTAGGAGACATTCATTTATCACAATTTTTAAGGACAAAACGTTTCACATCAGAGATTCTCTACATCAGCCCAAAGAACTTGGAGAACAGAGAAAACAAAATTGGATTCCATTCTACAGCTGAAGAAATTATCAACGGGGTGAGGTCGAGATTGCAATCATTATGAGCATACACGTCACAGGACAATGGAAACCGTTTTGCGGCCCATGTGGTACCATGCAGTAAACTCATATTAACAGGTGGAAAATTGATTACTTTTCCATTGTATAATTGATTTTGACACGTCTTGTCAATAACTGCCCGGATCTGAGCAGACAAGTTGAATAACGCGCTTAGCAATAACCGACATGAAGACGTTAAAAATAATTCATTTAATGCTTATGCTTACATTCCCTTATTGATAAAATCAATTATTTTATTAAATAAAATCGGTATAAATTGTAGATCACGAAAGAAGTGAATATTTTTAAAACCGTGTTTACATAGATTAGTGACATAAATTAACTTTGAAAATATATTCCATGAAAAATAACTCTTGAAATGCTTCCAACAATAAAATCAACTGTTTTTTTGAAAAGCAGAGACTATATTTGATATGGTCCAAACAATCAACAATAAAATCAAATGTATTGATGAATAATTGTAAAACATGGTGTTTTAACAATTATATTTTTGGGGAACAACTTCATTCGTTAAATTACTAGTAAATTCATACGCAGTATGAAAGTGTAAAGTTTTCAAATCAAATAGCTTTTAATTTCAAGTTTGTTCAGTCATGCGGTTGAATTGAAACAGCTTTAATCGAGTAGTATGTTGAAGCTGACATGAATTTATAAATACGCATTATTTCCCTTTTATCTCCGACTACCGATCCACGACATATTAGTTTAAGATTCCTATTGTAACGTTCATCGCTTCACACCCCTATATAAATCCGATACCACTGTTCATGATTTTCATTTAGGTATTTCACTCATCTGAACACGTCGCATTGGACAAATGGTTACTACTGCCCTAGTAACTAATTAAAGAAATATCCAATGAAAGACAAAACAAAACGTACTGACGTCCATATTTTAAAAATGCTCGATCATTGTCCAATGTCGTACTGTTATATCATCTGTTATATCATCGCATTTGCGCAAACCACATACTGTAGCAGATCGTGTAGTGAACGAACGCACTTCAGAATACAGGTTGATTTTGTAGAAACTGATAAAATCTATATTACATGTGCGTTGTTACTTTTACGAATATACCATCATGTATCTACTGGGTCGGATGTATATGTGATGGGACCAGCGTCCACAATAGGATGAGGTCACCATTTTTACTGGCAGTTGTAGTTTGATAGTACATTTCAACAAATATTCATCGGCAGTGCCTTTTGGCCGGCAGACAAAGTTAGCAACCCTTTTGTATTATATATAGAGATGGTATGATTATTTAAAGAAATTTTTGATTTATTAACAAGTAATTTTCTGCAAAAAACGTACAAATTAGTTTAAAATAAGCCATAATAGGAAAATTTAAGGAAAAAGGACTAAGGTCACGAATGTCTCGATACTTGGGGTGGGAGGGGATACAAAGGGGGTCGGTCCTCTCCTTAGCACATGTTGTCGTTACGCACTCAAAATGAACGACACACGTGGACGATATACACGCTTAGTAACGCAGCACAACATGTATCCGTGTAAGGTAATACGGAATGGATACCTTGCACATTCTTTCAAACAATATACCCTCTTTTCTTTTTATTGATTGCAAGTTTCTTGATTTCTTTTTTAAAACATTTACTACAATGTGTAGTTCATACATTTAGAAGTATATGTAGTCTGAATGCCACGATCGGAAAACAACCGACCGTAACTTTCTACACCAGTATATACACCTTAGTAGCAGTTGAGGAGCGGTCGAAACTAATAAGACATCCAAATGCTTTTTAAATTCATGTACGCTTTAAAGTCAGTTTAAGTCGAGACGTTCTGAACACTCTTACAAACCTCAGAATATGAGGTATGTTAAATTCACGTCGGGATCAAGTGTCGCCATTTTTACTTGTAAACAAACCCCACTGTTTGATTTTACAGGGCTGTGTGGGGATTTAAAAGATATTCAGAGGTAAAAAAAAAAACACTAAAATTTAAAGTAAAATGTTTCAGGAATGTTTGGTAAAAAAAATTAAAAAAAATTTTCCTAAATGAGTTCAGTAAGTCCAAACTCGTGCGCAACAATTTGTGCGCAATAAATATACAGTATTTGGCCATGGTTTGGATAAAACTGTAACCCTACGATCCGTCAACCCAAAATTTCCACGAAGCTACAGTTGTGCAGCTAGTTTACTTTTTTTTTTAGAAATAATTCTTTAATTTAAAGAAGGGAGAGGCTATATACGCAGTCAGTATATAATAGCAAGTTATGATGGCATTCAATGTTTTTCAGTCGCATTAAATTATTTTAATGCAACTCTTTCTTTGTATGCGTGTTAATACTCTTTTCATGGGCGTCGGAATTGGGGGGGGGGGGCTTAGGAAAGATATTTGTTCCTAAATTTGCCTTAAAAGATTGAGAAGTTGGAGTTATAGCCCCCCCCCACGGATTACGAATTACATGAATTGGGGGGAACAAATTTCTGGTAGGTAAGATTTTTTTTTGGGAAGTATAGATATCCCCCCCCCCCCACGGATTAGGATTTACATGATTTTGGGAATTATCTTTTTTCCCTCAATATTTCTAAGGATTAGTCTAGCCCCTCCCCCCCCCCACCCCCCCCCACCCCACACTTTCAAGTTGCTTCCGACGCCAGTGCTTTTAGAGCCCTACTCTGTATTCTGAAGAAGAAGATACATTAAATTAACATTTAATAATTACGTTAAAGATATAAAACTGGACAAGGAGTTTACGAACGGCTTTCCCCAAATTTATTTCAAAATTAAATTTGTTGACAGTTTATAATGATGAAATTATGGTGTACAGATTCAAAATATTCTATATGTTTTAAAAATACAGTACCTTTTAAATTATTTTACATCAAACTGATCATGTTGAATGCTTCGTTCTATCAATATATCATTATTGCCGATCATTCCTTTAAAAGGAATACTTGTTTTTTCCATTATATAATGTTTGATGAGGAAGTTAATATTTTTTCATGCCCTATTCCCTGATTGTCTATTTATTTAACTATTTTTGTATTTTATCCATGACATAAAACACTTAACTTATTAATTTATGATATTTTAAAATTAATGCCTAAGTGTTGGTTTCAGGAATCTCTACTTTGGGTTTTTCATGTACAGTTTTTAACGCGATTTCTGAGAATCACAGCTACCGTTTTTTTTATGTCATTCCTCTAGTGTTTAGACTTCCTCAAGCACCAAAAATGTTTCCATATATGTATATCAAAACGAGTTTTTGCGGAACTTTCTTGTTTATGCATAATTATTTTAGATGATTTTGAAAGCCATTATTTCCGGGTTGTCTTTTTTTTTATAAAAACAACAAATGAAACCGTTACTGTTGGTGTTAGTCCTTTCATTAATTAGTTAAGCAACACAAGGGGAAGTGTATATGCATGTTCAAAAACATCAATATGTGAAATCTAAAATTGGTATAATTTTTAAACGTTTGTTGTAATATTAACGTGTTTAAGTCAGAAAAAAACGAACTAAAGCTTACTTACATGATACATACAGCAATATATTAAATTATCGAAGAACAAAAAATATAAATTATGTATGAAGAAACTCATATGACTTGTTTTTTAATATGATTATAAATTGATAAGGACTATTTTTTCCGTACATTTGTACGTTGCAAAAAAGTAGAAAATACACTCGTGGTCTTTTTGCGGTTGTACGGTAAAAGAATCAGACACATGTGCTTCAAACATATTGAAGATGTAAGGATCAATACGGTAAGGAACATGAATCCCAGTCAGTTAAGATGGACAAAGTAGTCAGAAATACATCTTTTTGTAACAAGAAACAGTATATAAAACCTTTACTATTTGTCCTTTTATTTAATAGGTAACGCAATACAAGACGAAATGTATGTGCATGTTCAACAACATCAATATATGAAATGAAAAACTGGAATAATTTTCAAAAAGTTTGCTGTAATATTTACATGTTTAATTCAGCAGGAAAACAAAATCAAAACAACAAATCCAAGCGTAATGTCATGTAATGTCAAACAAAGTATTTAAAATTCAAAAAAAAATAAAATAGATTATGCACAAAGAATCCCCCATAAAGAGAAATCAATTGTGTTCTTTATATAAAAGATTATCAAATTAATTCGGATCTTTTCTAATGAATTTAAAAGAGTTAAAAGATTTTCAGTCTTCCTTTGATAAAGATAATTAAACAATCATCATAATTATATTTAAGTGAAACAAATGTAAACAACGTAACATCCTTGTGTAAATTTGTCGCATCTTCTTCACATTAGAACTATTGTTGTCGGTCACCAGCCTCCTATAATCACGTGCTGCTTGGTGGTGGTTGGGGAGCACAGGGTGGGCTAACCGGTTTTGGTCTTTCATGTGTGACCATAAGCTTGTTTTCTTTATAATTATTATTATAATAATATTTTCGTGTTAACTTCTTCGCTTCTTCGAATGAAGGAGCTCTTCCTAATCCTCCGTCTAGACAAAGACCTAAATATTTAGATATCAATAACTATAAATCTGTTCATGATCATCGATGTACACATTTACTTTTTTATTCAAAGATTCAAATCCTTGTAGCAAAAGCAATAGCAAAAAAGAACTTACAATCATCTCTGTCGGATTGATTTTTCCAGACATTTGTAAATAATCTTATCGGGATTCTTTTACCGTATGTGTGCGACTGTTCCCTGTTAAACATAAACCACATAGAATTACAATCACTTAATAAATACGCATAACTTGTGGTTTATATACACGGGTTTGTTTGGGGTTTTTTGTTTTTTTTGTTTTTTTTTTGCGCATCACCTGATTGAAATGTGAAAATATGTTCAAAAGAATAGAAAGTAATTTTGCCATTTCGTTATCTCTTCAGAAATTTCAGTAAATTTTCAGCTATCGAATGACATGCATGTATGTGTAGTTCCAGCCAATGGAAGCCATAGCTTAGGTATATGTATGTACGTGATTGAATATATGCACCTGACAAAAATGTTAATGAATACTTATGATGATTTTATTAACAGTAAAGACGCTAATTTAATGTTTAATCCTCATAGGAAATATTTTTATTGCATAATTTTTAAATAATTGTTCATTTCAAATGAAAAGAAATGGCCAATAGATATACATGATAAATTGTTTACAATATGGGCTGTAAGGTTCCTTATTTTATTATCTATACCAACCTTAAATCCATCTTCCTAAAACGGAAAAAAACATGATCATGTTTTTGAAAGTAAAAATACCCTAACAGCATTGGTGTAGCAGCAAAATGGCACTTGCACTGTCCCATCGGGCACTGAGAGCTTTTACAATTTCCTTATCTTCCTTATCCAAAAATATTCCAAATTCAATTGAATTGATAAAATAAAATTTTGATAGTATGTCTACAACTATGTCTTCAGCTATGTAACCCCCCTTTTTTTCAAACCGTGCCTCTGCAACCAATACTCTTTTTTTTTACAGCCTTGGTATATTTTCTTAGTTTACAATTAGTCACACGTATTCAAAAACAAACAAAAAACCAAAAAAATAATAATGAACATACCAAATATACTTTTTGGGTTCTTTTCACTACTATAACAAAGGCTAAGGAACAGTGTACAATGTTGACGGTACCTCTACTTGGTACTAAGTGTCTGTCATAGCATCCTACACACGCGCATTTATAGCATGCAATTCGTCAGTACAAATGGTAGAATTCCCCCGTCTTCTATCACAGCCTTTCACTTCCTTGTTATCTCTGATATATCTTGTTATAACTAGGCCCCTCAACGTAATAAATCCAATACAAATGCAAAAACCTCATTGCTCTCATTGTACCAAAAAATTAACCAGTCACGTGACAAGATTTATAAAACCCTGTACGGAAAATCGATGTAACAGTTTAGTTATTAATTAAGTTTTTTTTTTCATTTAACTTTCCTTACATAGAAAATTACCTTGAAAAATTGAAGTTTTTGATGAAGATATTTGTTCTTATTTTGGGTAAATTTCATTTTCGCGAATATTAAACATGCTTTTTGTATATTGTAACATTGTACATTTGTACATTGTTCTACTATTATGGAACCAATTACTATTGTGAAACCAATTAAGCATGCATATTTAAACAAAATTCATATAGAATTGGTTTTAATGTATTTAATATTATTTTTGGCGAATGTCCAACAGTAGATTCAATTAAAGTTACAAATCCAATTATTTTATAAAAATCGATTTTTATATTTATGTATTAAAGTAGTCCGAGTATCGCACTACGTCATAATACGGATTTTACAATATTGGTTCGACATTTACAAAGCGTTTTGGATACCCGGTATTGATTTTGCTCTACATCGCTGTTGTAAACAATGGCAATAATAAGCAATTAGAACGGTAATATATGTATTCTATGAGAGATAGAAATGATTAATGTTGAGAAACTCGATTCTGTTAAAGTAAAATGAAAAACGAAGTTTCTGATTAACCAGGATATCAGGTATGCTTATATCTTCTTTGTTTTGATGCCTCCCCCCCCCCCCCGAATTTTTCTTTTTCTTTTACTAAAACCGGTTTAAATTTAGAGACAGAAGCTATTTCGAATTTAATAAATCTTCAATTAGTTAATGACTGTTTAAATGATATCTAACATTGTTGACAGATCTAGGCAGAAAACTGTAGCAAAATGTGATTCTTACGGATTTTTTCGTCAGGGTCTACTTGGTTTAGAGCTTATAGCGTGAAAAGTAATCCGTCAACATATAATTTATTTTACCAAATCTTTTTTCTAAGATGCCATTCTATAGAATAAACACCATGAATTTAAGTTTGAGTCCATAAAATAGTAAAAAAAATTACCAAACGCGATACAAGCATTGCTTTTTTGGGAGTTGATTTTAATCAACTCTCCTATGCAGTTACTCGGACAAACCGAAAGTGAAACAGTGTTTTGACCTCAGCACAAATCATCGCTGCTGACAAGACTTAAACACTGTGCCGGATAATTATGCCAGTGCCAAGGTTGCATTTTTGCATCCGCTTAAGATGAAGTTTCGGAAAAATCCATATATACCAAATGGTAGACCATTGTCTAGAGTATATATAACCACCTTTGTTTATAGTGTTTTTCACCTGACAGGTGAGATATTTACCTTTAAAAATTAATATCCCATAGGAAAATGATAATTCCCATAGGAGAATTGATTCTTCTACAGGAAATATTGACAATCATGTAGGATTTTTTAAAAGTCCTATAGGAATTATATTTCCTATAGGAGAATGGTATTTACTGTTGGAATTTAATTCAGACATGTAGTTTTCCTATAGGATATTAAGTTTTCCTATCGGATTTAATCAAATCCTATCGGAATTAAAATCCCTATAGGAAGTTCTTGTATTCCGATAGGAAAGGACTATATATGGTTTGAGCCTAAAATGGCCCCCTAAAATGAACATTGTCATTTTATTGTAATTCTTCGTTTTATTTGTACAAATATACATTTGAAGTTTTTCATAATTTTCATTTTGATTTGAGTACCCACAATTTAAAAATATGACATCATAAAGTTTACCTTTTCCCGCCATTTTCTCATTTTTAGCATAAAACGGCTTGTTTTTAGGTAGTTTTTCTTTAAGAAAACATTGTGCGACTGCTTGAACAAACAAAATATTTTCACCAAAGATGTATCTATCCAATACTTAAAAGTGGCAAAAAGTTCGTTCTTGTTCAAAGAGTTGCTCGATATTTCCCATTCGTAAAAAGATAAGAAAAATTTCAATTTTTGATTGATTTTGATTAAATTATTAAAATAGCGTCACTTCTGACGTCATATACTGCCAGTGAGTGCATATAAATCAAATAAATAAGTGAAAAACATATTTCATGTCAACTCTTTTATAAAATAACACAACAAATTAATGTTCCTGAATCATTTTAAAAATAGCGAATTTTGGGGGCCAAATTTGACTAATACCATATATAGTTCTTTCAAATTACCTATAGGAATATTGTTTTTCCTATGGGAAAAGTTACTTTCCTATAGGAATTTATTTTTGAAAGGTAAATATCTCACCTGACCGGTGAGATACAATGATAACAAAGGTGAATGTTAACTCTTTAAGCAATGAATTTTTCGATATATGCAGCGTAGACGGGTGCAAAAATGCCACCTTGGCACTGGCATAATTATCCGGCACAGTGTTCTTAGTTTTTGAAAATAATTGATTAATTCGATGTAATGTATGCTAAAGCAATGTTTTTCAAGGAAACTTATTTATAGATACCTTGAAAATAGTCAGATTTTAAATGGTACGAACAATTCAGATATTTTTTGTAGTCGTATGTATTCCTACGCCAGAGTTCAATATAGTCTCGTTCAACTTGACGCTCGGCTGTCTCCGTAAATGTCCGACAAGCAGAGAGTCTCTCTTGCTTGTCGGAGATTTACGGTGTCAGCCGAGCGTTTGGTCGAACGAGACTAGAATTCAGTATTGCTTGGATCCATACAATGTTCGAGAAAATTTTCCATTACTGATACATAGTTTGATTAAATTAATTTTATCTTCAAATATTATTTAATATGATTTATATGGGGGTTTCTCGACATTCTTGTCGAAAAAGTCCAAAAATTCATATTATAAAAATGTGCGTAATTCAAATACAAATTAGAAACTACATGTACTTGTCATGCAAAATAACATATCTAAAATAAATAAACATCGACAAAATCAACTCCCGTCAGTTCCTCAGTACTTTAATTTGTATTCTAATTTGATACATCAGGTCCATAAAGCGTACTTACTTACAAAAATTTGCGCAAAATTATTGATGAGATATGGCTTAAATAAATATTTATACTCTATTACGATGTTCAGTTCTAATTTTCCCAAAATTGGTAATTATTTTTAGGAAAAACGGACGTCTGGCAAATTTCATAATTGTCAATAACTTTCGCAAGAGAATACACCCGTCTGTGAGGTGATAACAAACAAACTAGCATGTTAACATACATATTTTCTTTTGTATATGTATTGCTAGAATGTATATTTATCATTTAAAGCTAAGCTTTTAATGATTGAGCCCATTTAGTGCCGAGTATAGGAATACCTTAAACAAAATACATTACCATCTTTTGTGGTTGCATTACTGCATATTAAGGTAAAATTTGATATAGATCAAATTATTTTTTTTTTTCAAATCAATGACAACATCAACAAGTTCAATACCATTTGGGCTGTGAAGAAAAATAATTTTGATTGATTTTTCCACCATCCCTCCTAAAACAGAATCATTCTGTCATATATCTTTGATAACTTACTATGTAACTACATATTGTGTATGGCTGTGTGGACGTCTTATAAAATTCCAAAAATAAATTCCAAAATTAAACAAGTGGTCCACAGTCCTTAACAGTCATATGAGTATCATTAGCCCATGCATACCTGTATATATGCATCTAATTTAGCTTTATTCTGGAGTAGAAATCTAGAAAACATTAATGACATCCCTCTCCCGTAAAATCTTGCAACAAGGATTATAAAATCTATAATTTTGGTGAAAAACCCAATATCGGATATTGAGAAAGCTGCAAGACTCTAATGACAGGAAAACATTTTCCCATATTTGTTTTACTGTAAAAATAGCGTTTACGTCTTTATGTTTTCATTTATAAACTAAAAATGGCCAGAATGCCCGTTTTACCTAGTAAACAATTCCCTTTTTGGCCCCTTAATTAAATTATTATTATCTTTATTAAATTATTTACAATGATAACTTATTAATTATGAACAAGCAAGGGAAGATTGATTACACCCCTCTCCCAATGACAAAACTATTGTCCCATGGGCCAAAGGTTTTACTGATATCTAACTTTAATAGACAACTTTATTTATTCTAATTTCTAGATATGTATTTATCTCCACAATAAAGCTCAACAGTAGAACAAAAGAAAAAGATCTTAAAACATAATAACCACCCACTCACCTCCCCCCCCCCTCCCGGCAGAACTCCTGCCTTAAGTATCATGAAATTTTATTTATGAAGACAGCTTTATGGTTTTATTAAAACATGCTGCCAGTTTATATTCAGTGTCGGTAAACGTGAAGAGGATTTGTTTAAATTATGTTCATAAACACTATATGATCATTTTGGCCATATTTGACTTTATATTGGCTAATGAAATAAAACGGCGTTAAAACAAAATAGAGGAATTTGTTTGTTGCTACAAATGTTAATGTAACCACGGTAATAGATGTAATAAGTCAGAACTAAAGTACCACGAAATACATATTTTTAATAGTTTCTCTACATAATTACAAAATGATTTTATATGTTATAATGATAGCCTAATTATGTATTCTGCATTGTCTGTCTGCAAAGTTGTGTAGTTCAGACGAATTAAACGTTTTATTGCAACGTTTTGAAATGAACACTTGTTAAATCATTGCTTACAATCAATGAATATGCCGTTTTATTAACAAATATCTACATTTGTCATCCCATTACATCATTTAAGCGTGAGCTTTTCGCCATGGTTTTGCAAACGGCGAATTCCAGTGCACGGGAAAAAGAACGAGTTAAACCTACAGATACATCAAGAAAATTCTTTTGGCAGCATCCAAGCATGCCATTTAGCTCCAGTAGTGCTATGCCAAAAATGAATGATATTTAAAGAGCGAATCTAATTAAAAACCGACTTAATAAATGTTCCGACCGGGTTCGGTTTTTTGTACTACTCATAAATGCATAAATTTTCAGAAAATGACAAATTTTTCCATCAAATAAATCTAATTATTTCATTATGATTAAAATTAATAGTTACGAACAACCCATACATATTAAAATCGCAACGTGTTTCGGTGTTCAGCCTTCTATTACACAGGCGTATTTACTGTAAACAAAACACATGCAGGGCTCGCGAAGATCTCCCTGGACATGTTTGTTGATAGAAATATGTCTTTTCTAGTTCTTTCAGGTAATAATTGCTCAAAGTTTTTAAAATGACCACAATCGTTATATTGTAAGCATGTATTTTGCGTGTTTATCATAACGTGCGAGTATCCATTATTGCAGAAAAATACACAAATTTGTTTTTCTATTACTCTGTTCATGTAAGCTGTCATGTAAAAAATTCTGGGCAAATCTCTGCACTGTTCATTTATTTAATTTGAGGAATACTTTTAAGTTTATTCTCATCAATATCAACTGTTTACAGGAAGTTCGAGTACCCATTATTGCCGCTCATATCTTTTCACTTTTTTCCAGTAATTAATTGGTAAAAAGGTCAAACTTTTAAAAAAATTTTACAGTATCAGATTAAATGTAAGAATATAACAAAAATTATATCATAAACGCTATTCAATCTTATTTTAAGCAATTTTCTTTTAAATGTCCCTGTGACCAAATACACACAAACGGGGGAACATGTGCTTCACATGTCTGGGGACAAATGATTAATAATAAATAAATGCATTGTTTATTTATTCAAAAGCTTTTATAGAATAAGTTTTAGTGTGTCCAGTAAAAGAAATAAATAAATGTGTGAAAAATCTTTGATCCGCCTCAGGTTGGAAACAAAATGGCGTATTACAAGCAAGCAGATGTTTGGTTTTCTTTTAAAATATTGTGTAGTAGAAATGATATCTTGCTTATTTTTGCCAAATATCATAACACGGAGGTAAATATTCTTAGAATTTGGACCTAAACAAAAAATGCCCTGTCATCAAAGTGGATTACAAGTCAAATATTCAGTGGCATGTGTCATCGCACGGATACAAATGCGATACGTTTCCATAAGCTTACCTTGGTTAAGGTGATGTCCGAGATGTTTGAAGTAAATTTTCTTCATTCCCAACCCATATAGTGTCTTAAAAATTCTATTTTTTATTTATTTTGGTTTGTAGCTAAACCAACGAATAGATAGCGGAAATCTTGCTGTTTGTATAACATTCGGCAATAATGGATACTCGACAATAACGGGTACTCGCACGTTAGGAGTTGCTACAACCTCAATTCATTTTTGTAAGTGAGGCGCCTTGAGGGATTATATTTTTGCATATTTATGTCAGTTCATTTAAGAATAAACTGAAATTGGTAAACCATTAATAAATTATCGAGAAAGTGATGATGACCATGTGTTCCGTTTAGAGAGTCCCTTTTACATCGTATACCATGATAATCATAGTCGGGCGAAAAACTTGTTCAGCACATGTCAATTACTGTCAATCAAAATTCACGTGGTACAAACAAACGATATAAGATATAAGATCTTGGGGTTTGAAGACACGTTGTGAACATCGCACAAGCTTTTAATTACTGGGAACCAAGGTATTTCTACAGTCACGCTTGCATTCATTTGTTTTATGTCGAGAAACGTAAACATAGCAAAACAATTTTATGTATGACGTCATATTGATCTCGCGCTATATTTCCCGCGATAAATTTAGAGTATGTACTGCGTGTACTCGCTTTTTCAGTGTAAACTGCGACCCCAACGATAATCATACTTTATAAATTTTCTTGGGCGTAGAGGGATGGTGAAGATACAAGCAAGCTCTAAACTTTACTGTCATACCGATCAAAGCTAATATTGCAAACAGTAAGTAGGGAGGAAATTAAAAATATATTTATAATCAAAGTTACAGCCATGTCATTTTGTAATGAATAAAGTAATAATAAAGAAAAAAATTAAACAGTTAAAACACCTATGTAGACATTGCATATGGTCATACCATTAAATCGGAAAATTACAAACTTTCAAGATTGGGGGGGGATACAACGTACATATAGCATGCAAAAATAAAGAAATTAAAAAAACAAAACTTATGCAACAGGCGAAAAAAAGGTTAGGTAACAACCAGGAACAAAAAGAATCTATTGAATATATTTTGTTAGAATCTTTTAAAAAAATATACCTATTTTGGTATTTTATCCATTTCATAATCACTGAACTAATTAAAATATGATATTTCAAAATTAATGCCTTAGTGTTTGTTTTAAAAAGCTCTACTTTTGTTTTTTCATGTACAGCTTTTAGAGCAATTTCTGAAAATTGCAGCTACCGTTTTGGGGGTCATTCATCTAGAGTTAACGTTTCCTTATGCATCAAAACAGTTTCCATACATGTATATCAAAAAGTTTTTACGGAACTTTCTTGTATATGCATAATTATTTTAGATGATTTTGAAAGTCATTATGTCCGGGTCGTATTTTTTATAGAAACAACAAATGAAACCGTTACTGTTGGTGTTAGTCCTTTCATTGATTAGTTAAGCAACACAAGGGGAAGTGTATACACATGTTCAAAAACATCAATATGTGAAATCTAAAATTGGTATTATTTTTTAAACGTTTGCTGTAATATTAATGTATTAGAGTCAGCAAGAAAAAAAGAACCCATATTACTTACATGATATATACAGCAATATGTTTATAATATCAAAAATATAAATTATGCATAAAGAAATCCACATGACTGCTGGTTCTATTTTAAATAAAATTATTATAAACTATTTTTTCTTACATGTGTACGTTGAAGAAAAGTAAACACTACACTCGTGGTCTTTTTACAATGGTTCGGTAAAAGAATCAGACACATATGCTTCAAACATATTAAAGAAGTCAGAATCAGTACGGCAAGGAACATGTCATATTCTACCTAAATCCCAGTCAATTGAGATGGATAACATAGTCAGATATACATCTTTTTTTTTCTTCTTTTTTTTCTTTTGTTTTGGTAACAAGAAACTTTTTTATTCAACAATGTTAATATAGATGAGACAGTTTATTTCTTTTGCATAATCTTTTCGTCAAATATCAGTTAATTTACTTATTTTTACATTTTATCCATTACATAAACACTAAACAAGTTTATTTCCGATTTTCTTTATAAATTAATGCCTTAGTGTTGGTTTTTCATTTGCAACTTACAACGCGATTAATGAGAAGCACAGCTACTGTTTTTGGTGTCATTTCGTTAGCGTTTTATATTTCCTCATGCATGAAAATTGTTACCATACATGCATATCAAAGCGAGTTTTTACGGAACTTTCTTTTTTATGCAGATTTATTTTACATGTTTTAAAACCATTATTTCCGGATTCCTGTTTTAGAAACAACATATAAAACCTTTACTATTAGTCCATTTATTTATTAGTTTACGCAAGACAAGAGAAAATGTATATGCATGTTCAAGAACATGAATATGTGAAATGAAAATTTGGTATAATTTTTAAAAAGTTTGCTGTAATATTTACATGTTAAACTCAGCAGAAAAACAAAAGCAATACAACGAACCCAACCATAATTTTATGATATCCAACAAAGTATTTAAAATTCAAAACAACAAAAATATAAACTATGCACAAAGAATCCCCGATCAAGAGAAAACAATTGTGTTCTTTATATAGAAAATTATCAAACTAATCCATATCTGTTCTAATGAATTTAAAAGAGTAAATAGATTTTCAGTCTTCCTTTGATAAAGATAAGAACTAATAATCATAACTATATTTAAGTGAAACAAATGTAAACAACGTAACATCCTTGCGTAAATTTGTCGCATCTTCTTCACATTGGAACTATTGTTGTCGGCCATCAGTCTCCTATAATCACGTGCTGCTCTGGGGTGGTTGGGGAGCACAGGGTGGGCTAACCGGTTTTGGTTTGCCATGTGTGACCATGAGCTTGCTTTCTTTATAAGTATTTGGTTTTAACTTCTTCGCTTCTTTGAGTGATGGAGGAGCTCCCCCGAATCCTCCGTCTAGATAAAGACCTAAATAATAGATATAAATAATTATACACGATCATCGATGTACATATTTACTCAAAGATTCAAATCCTCGTAGCAAAAGAAATGATAAAAAAGAACTAAAAACCATCTCTGTTAGATTGATTTTGCCAGACATTTGTAAAACATGTTTCAGGGGTTTTTTTTTAACCGTATGTATGCGACTGTTCCCTATTAAAAATAAACCACATACAATTTCAATCACTTAAATAAATACGTATTATTTGTAGTTTACACGAGTTCTGTTTGTTTGTTTGTTTTTTGTTTTTTTTTGCTCTTCACCTGATTGAAATGTAAAAATAAGTTCAAAAGAATATAAAGAAATATTGCCATATCGTTATCTCTTCAGAAATTTCAGTAAATTTTCAGCTAGCTGAACAATATGAATGTATGTGTAGTTCTAGCCAATGAAAGCTATTGCCTAGGTATATACATGTACGTGATGCAATATTTGGAGCTGAAGACAATGTTACTGCATGAATACTAATGATGATTTTCATTAACAATAAAAACGCTAATTTAATGTTAATTTCTTATAGAAAATGATTTGTATTGAATAAAATTCAAAATAATATAGTTAAAATGCTAGGAAAAATCCAAAAGATATACATGATACATTGTTTATAATAGGGTCTGTAAGGTTCCCCAATTCATTAATTGTACCAACCTCAAATCCATCTTCCTAAAAAAAGGAAAATAAAGCTGATAATGTTTTTGTAAGTGTAAATACCAAAACAGCAGTACTGTAGCAGCAAAATGACACTTGCATTGTCCCATCAGGCACTGACAGCGTTAACATTTTCTTGATTATCAAAAAATATTACAAATTTAATCAAATAGATAAAATTATGATGTTTTGCCTATAACACAAAATTAATTACAGTTCTTTATAAAACAGAAAACTTCTACTACTTAACACCCTTTTTTCAAACTCTGCCTATACCACCCATACTCCTTTTTTAACAGCCCTAGTATATTTTCTTTGTTTTCAATTAATCAAATGAGTCCAAAATTTAAAAAAAAATTCAACACAAAAAATCAATCGAACCGTGTGTGCTCTTCTGATTATCTTCACTACTATAACAAACGTTCTAGAATAGCACAGAATGATGACAGTACATCTACTTTGTAGGAAGTGTCTCTCATAGAATATGTATAATTCCTCACCTTTTAATCACAGCCTCGCTCTTCCTTGTCATCTCTGTATGCCATTCAACGTAATTATTCGGATACAAAAGCGAAAACCCATTTTTCTCTGTGATTCAGAGATTAACAAGTCACACGACTAGACTTACACACCCTATACGGAAAGCGATCTAACAGTTACTAATGTTATTTAAGCTTCTTTTAGGTCACGTGAGTAAACCCAGGTGACCTATTGCTATCCGTTTCGCCCGTCGTCGTGCGTCGTCCGTTAACAATTTTACATTTTCAACTTCTTAAAAACCACAAGTCCAATTGTTACCATTTTTATGTGAGGCATCTCTATAGTAAGAGAAATCTAAATTGTGAAATTCATGGCTCTACCACCCCCGGGGCGCCACAGGTGGGACCAAATATGCCCAAAAAGCAAAATTTTCAAAAATCTTCCTTTTTATTCCCACACATGTGAGGAAAAAACTAGTTGCATGGTTATGATGTCCATGAAGCCCACTATTAAAATTGTAAAATTCATGGCCCCTGTGTCAGGGGTTCTGGCTCTGGGGTGGAGCCAATATGGCCATATAGTAAAAATGTATTGAATCTTAGAGAATCTTCTCCTCTACTCCCATATAAATTTGTTAACAACAAAATGCACGATGTCCATGAAGACCTCTACCAAAATTGTGAAATTCATGGCCCCCGTGTCAGGGGTTCGGGCTCTAGGGTGGGTCCAATAAGGCCATATAGTGAAAATGTATCAAATATTAAAAACATCTTCTTTACTCCCACACATGCAGGCAAAAAACTGAATACATGTTTATGATGTCTACTATCTCCTCTACCAAAATTGTGAAATTCATGGCCCGGGGTCAGGGTTCAAGACAGGGTGGGGGGGGGGGGGGGCAATATAGTGTTAATCCATATAATGTTTAAAATCTTCTTCTCTATTCTCACACATCTGTATGAAAAATTGACTTCATTATTATGTTTGCCAGGAAGTCCTATACTAAAATTTTAAATTTCATAGCCCCTGGAGTATGGGTTTTGACTCTAGGGCAGGGCCAAAATGGATGTATATATGTTAATGCATATAATGTTTAAAAATTGTCTTCTTTACTCCCACACACCTGAAAGGAAAACTAAATTCATAATTTTGTAGACCAGATCTTGAAGTTTTTCACCAAAATTATAGATTTTAAAGTTCTTTTTGAAAGATTTCAGGCAGGGAGGAGGTGGTCATTACAAATTTATAATGTTTCTACTCCAGAATGAAACCTAATTAAATGCATATATAAGACTCCTCAACAAGTTTGTGTAGGGGTTATTTGCTACTCAGGTTACTGTTAAGGCCAATTGGCCTCCTGTTTGAATTTATTTAACTTTTCTTTTCCATTGTAATCATTTCAAAAAGCACAAAGAAATGCTTTGTAAATGATATTTTATTTCTTAACTTAAAAGACAGAGAAACTTCAATTTGAGATTCAAGTCGGAAAATGTATAACTTGAAACAGCGAGGAAGTCTGGGAGGTAAACAAAAACGAATTACGTAAGTTATGGCGCATTATCATTCTTATTAAATCATTTATTACGCAACTTCAAGAATAACGATATAGAGAAGACCAATATTAGGTTTCGTTTAAACAAACTTATAGATATCCATTTAAATATTTTCTGGCAAGTTTTACTTGTTGTTTGAACCTGTGATATTTTTCTGCGACAGAGGATCGGTCCAAAAGTTTATGAATGATACTTCCATAGGATATCAAGTATCGAATCGCGAGGAGGTATTACTTTTTAAGGCCTGTCTTATTGCCCTGAATTCATTAATTTCCCCAAACCACCACCGAATGTTTGTTTTGTTCTAATGGGCGGCAACGACATTTGCAAAAGACCACTGAGAAAAGCTGTAAGGGACGTTCTTTCGTATCCGAAGTTCCTAAATGACGGGGTTAGAGTGAAACACGTGAAAGTGGAACAGCTTCTGTTGTTCACAAGAAACGACTTCGTTGGAAAACATTTATGTTTAATTATTTTCGGGTTGGGGTCGGACATAGTTCTAAAGATATATGTTAAGAAAAGTACTGGGCAAAATATTGTACAAATCATGGCTATGTGCAAAGTACATAGATTTACAATTAAATTTACAACACAATGATTGACACTGTTTTACAGAACTTATTTGTTTGTTAGAAATGATGAAAGCCATGGTACAAGTAACACACGTTATTACTTACTACTGGCCTCTTTTTTTGAATACACTCTGAATCCCGATAACGAACCCGAACATTAAAAAAATGGAATATAAAAAAAATATTTTTATTTGAAAATATGTCAACCAGACGCTACAAAAGTGTAAACTTGATCTGTAGCTTTTGAAGCTGTTCAGCAAGTTTCATATTATTCCTTAAACGCATAAAAAAGTGTGGAAAAATGAAGTCGGACAGACTGACGGACGTTGAGGAATGCTATAGTCCCCTCCGATGAGACTGGTTGGGGACTAATAACCGATGTCAAAAACAACTCGGTTTGTTTAAATGGGAAATTCCGTGTGAGTTATAAACGAATTGTTTACTGATGTGTGATAATAGTCACACTTGTGTCTTGTGTATTGAAACCATAACCCTTGTACCGTTAAGCATGCCAAACCCACTTAACTAGTCAACGAGGCGAGGTATTTCGGATGTAGAATCTGTAAACATGCAATCCAGCAGGGGAGAAAACAACTGAAGAAAATAAAGTGAAAGACTTTTACATGAGATATATCCTTAGCATGGAATATTTAAATATAAGTACTCTGGCCTTTCTATTTTCGCTAATTGATGGAAGGGATGGACATTTTGATGAAGTAACAAACGATATTAGAAACCATGAAAGGCTGAAAAGTATTCAAAACAGGAGAAAGACTTGATAAAAAAAAAACTTGATATACTAAATACTTCATTACTGCATTGCAGAAATAGCAAAAAAAGATAGAAAGATAATTTAACGGAGGTTTACGGTCCGCCATTCTGAATTTTCCATGGAACAACAGTTCTGCAGCTAGTTTTTTTTTTTACAGCTTTTAATGCGATAACTGAGAAGCGCAGCTACTGTTTTTGATATCATTCCTACTGTGTTTTATTTTTTGCATCAAAATAATTTCCATAAATATAAATCAAAGCAAGATTTTACGGAACTTTTTTATATATTATTATTTTGGATGTTTTTGACAGGCATTATCTCCGGTTTGTCTTTTTTTTAGAAACTATATTATGTATATATGAAACCGTTACTGTTAGTTGTAGTCATTTCATCATTTCAACTGTCCCGAGATTTTGCTTCCACCACTTTTCGTTTGGTATTTAGATAATCATAAATACCTTTGTGCTGAAACTAAATTCATCCACTAATATGAAAAATAACCACATTATCTGTTTTGAAACGCGAACTCTACAGCTTCAGGTTTCAATATACATCCCAAAATAAAAGGTCTATGGGGATTTTTGCATTGCATCAGCCATGAAATAGCCCGGGTGATTACGTTGAAAGATTGTGCGAGGTATTCCGAGTGAGTTCCGAATAGAGAGGAGATGTAAACGTTTCTCATTATAAATCTCCGTACGAAATTTGTTTTCGTTCCTGTCAACTTTTATGAGTGAAAAATGATAATTTGTCCATGAAGATATCTTTGATATTTTCCATTCTGTCTATTTCAACTGTATTTCTTTCTGTATTTTTGTATTAAAAATCATCAAAAAGTGGTGGAAGGAGTAACTTTGGACAGACTTTTGTTAACGCACAAAAAAGTGAGGGGGTGAATTTGCATGTTTAAGAACATCAATACGTGAAATCTAAAATTGGTATTACTTTTAAAACGTTTCCTGTAAATTTGATATGTTTTTTTTTCTCCAAACCTTATTTGTAAATTTATGAATGTGTTTTATTTAGGGAAGTGTTTATGTGATAAGTGCAGATTTATTCAGGGTTGTATGAAAAAATTACATAAGTAACAAATTAAGACGTGCAAAAAAGAAGCTTTTGAGTGTCGGTCTTAGTTTATTTCATATGTTCTGTTGTTACGTATATTACTTACACGTATCTCGTATCATAAATGGGGTTTAAAGCAGAATGTAACTAGTTGAGATTACATGTATATTCGTGAAGACAGTATTGTCAGTAGTAGTCACAATATCTTTGCATTTCGATTTACGGATAGCGACGGAACAAAGCACGACGAATCCGAAAATGACGGAGGATATTGAGCCGGAAGACTGCTGCTTAAAGCACTTACATGTACAGTGTATTCATAATGACGTAAAATACACTGGTGGTCGTTATGCTGTGGTACATTAACATTATCAACGGCAGACGCTTCAAATATATTGAAGAAGTCGGGATCAGTATAACAAGAAACACATAATATTCTACCTGAATCCCAGTCAACTGAGATGAACTATGTCGTCAGAGATCAATCTATTGTTTTCTTTCTTAAAGTTTGTTTGTTCTCAGAAATTTTGTAATTCAACACAATTTTGATTTAAATAACAGTTTATTTCTTTTTCATTCCCTATTTGACAACAAAAATGTAAATCTACCAATTTTTACATTTACTTCATTTTATTAACCCTCAACTAATTAATTTCTAATCTTTTAAAATAAAATTAATGTATTAGTGTTTGTTTTAGAAAACTCTAATTTCGGTTTAACATATACATCTTTCAACGCGATAACCGAGAGAAGCAGCCACTGTTTTAGGTGTCATTCCTACTGTGTTTTTCCTTCTTGCATCAAAATAGTTTCCCTATTATGTATATCAAAGCGAGTTTTTAAGAAAAATTTTCATGCATAATTATTTTGGATGTTTTTGAAAGCAATAATGTCTGGGTTGTTTTTTTTTTTTGTTTTTTTTTTTTTTAGAAAAACTTATACTGTGGATTCATTAGAATTTGTGGTGGCTTGATTTTCGTGGTATTCGTGGGTAGCCCTCTCCCACGAAATTTTTTTTAGAAAGAGTTATCTTTGTTGCTGAAACAGTAACCGATGCATCCACGAAATTACATCCCTACAAATGAGCGAAAAAGTCATACTCCACGAAAATTGGTCCCCGCGAATTAAAATGATTCCACAGTAACCTTTACCATTTATCTTTTCATTCATAAGTTAACGCAACACAAGAAGGATTTATATGCATGTTCAAGAACATCAATATGTAAAATGTGTTTTTTTTTAAAGTTTGCTTCAATGTTGAATTGTAAAAACAAAAATAAAACAACAAAATTATAAATCATGTATAAAGAATACCCACAAAGACAAAACAGTTGTGTTCATTACATACAAGATAATCAAACTAATTTGGACCTGTTTTAATGAATTTAAAAGAGTTTTTCTTCTTTTGATAAAGATAAAAACTACTCATCATAAGTATATTTAAATTAACTAAATGTGATTTAAACAACGAAACAACATTGTGTAGAATTTTAGCATCTTTTTCACATTAGAACTACTGCTGTTGGCCACCAGCCTCCTATAATCACGTGCTGCTCTGGGGTGGTTGGGGAGCACAGGGTGGGCTAACCGGTTTTGGTTTTCCAAGTGTGATCATAATCTTGCTTTCTTTATCAGTATTTGGTTTTAAGTTCTTCGCTTTTTCCAAAGAAGGAAGAGCTCCTTCGAGTCCTCGGAACGAACTACGACCTAAATACATGTACATAGATATAAATAATTATACATGATCATCGATGTACACATTTACCTTTTTCTTATTCAAAGAATCAAATCCTCTTAGCAAAAGCAATGACAAAAAAGAACTTACAACCACCTCTGTCGGACTGATTTTCCCAAACATTTGTAAAATATGTTTGGCGGGTTGTTTTACCGTATGTGTGCGACTGGTCCCTGTTAAAAATAAAGCACATAAAATTACAATCACTTAAAGGGGAAGGAAACTAAAAATATGTTGTACAATAAATCAATTAATTATCATCTACTATAATTGTAAATCGTATTTATTTTCATTAAAAACCCCGGAACAATGAAAAAATTAAGAAAATCGATCGCTTAATTTAAATTCCCCGCCGCCATGGGGGCTGCCATTTAACTTTAATCTATGACGTCACACCATCTATTCCGGTTTGTCTTATCAACATAACATCATGATATTCGCTCTAAATGACAAGTTCTGGAAAATTTGAAACAATATTGATTTGAGACCGTTCTGTTACCTTTGCAACCTACAAACTAACGTCAAATGGAGCATGTTCGTTGAAATCTAAAAGCGGAAGTTAGTGTCGGAGAAATCTCCGCGTAAATGTGGAAATTGTAAACAGATGCCAAGTATCATAAAAATGTCTGCCGTCGTTATTTCGACATGGTCATTCTGACTTAAAAGAATGAATTGTAAACATCCCGATTACAATTATAACATTTATTCAGTTAGCGAAGAACTTGACTTGGAATAAACAAATTAATCGAGGTTGTTTTCAACTTTGAATGATAGCAGATTAACAGCTGTCATGCATAACGTTATAACGTTATTTATGCATACAATGATACATGTATTTATTCTTTAGATTGACGTGTGAACTCAAACATTATCAATTTTGTTTAGTCGATTATTTGAGAAACAGAAAGGTATGAACCAGCGTTAATTATATTAAGCGCACTGTGTACATTCATTTGTATATGTAAACCAAACCGGAATAGATGGTGTGACGTCAAAATAATGAATTTTTTTGGTTTTTAATACAAAAGAGTTCTACATCATGTCAGCCTCCAGTAAATACGATTTCTCCAACTTCAAACGTTCATTAAAGCTTAATTACGTATTTTATTTTCAAAACAGCATGACCACATGTGAGACATGTAATTTACACCACTTTATTAAAATAAATAAATTATGTTTTGACTTTCCTTCCCCATTAAATAAATACGTATTACTTGTTGTTTACACGGGTTTGTTTGTTTGTTTGTTTGTTGTTGTTTTTGACGGTTTTTTGTTTTTGTTGTTTTTTTGCTCTTCATCCGATTGAAATGTGAAAATATGTTCAAAAGAGTATAAAGAAATGTTGCAATTTCGTTATCTTTTCAAAAATTTCAGTCAACTTTCAGCTAGCTGAATAATATGCATGTATGTGTAGTTCTAGCCAATGAAACCATTGCTTGGGTATACGTATGTACGTGATGGAATATTTGGACTTGAAGACAATGTTACTAAATACTAATGATGATTAACAATAAAAACGCTAATTTAATCTTTAATACATATAGAAAATGATTTGTATTGCTTAATATAAAAAAATGTTAATTTCAAATAAATAGGTATACATGATAAATTGATTACAATTGGGTCTGCAAAGTTTCTCATTTTATTAATCGCACCAACTTTAAATCCATCTTCCTAAAAAAAAGATAAAGAAAGCTGATCATGTTTTTGTAAGTATAAATACCCAAACAGCAGTGGTGTAGCAGCAAAATGGGACTTACATTGTCCCATCAGACACTAACAGCGTTAACATTTTCCGTATCTTGATTATCTAAAAATACATGTGTGTTAGAAATTCAATTGAATAGATAAAATTATGATGTTATGTCTATAACACAAAATTATTTTTATCCATAATTGATAATTTTCAAAATAGACCATTACTGCATATAGCATTATTTCTCACTCATGAAATAATTAACCTCTATCCGCTCAAAATTGAACCACCTGAGCCCTTCATCTTTGTACAGCAAAACATCACATAACAAATAGGTATGTTGCACTCTGCCACTTTTGTGACTTTATTGTTAACCAAATTTGGTTTGAAATAATCAGGAAAATGACAATAGATGATTATATAACAATAATTAATAAGTTCATAAAATTATGAATATTTAATTCTTTACCCATAATATTTTACAACTAAAATAATCCATAACTCCCATTACTGATGTAATCAATGATGTGATTGATTAGATAATTTATGAAAAACATCTTGATTATCTAAAAATACATGTGTGTTAGAAATTCAATTGAATAGATAAAATTATGATGTTATGTCTATAACACAAAATTATTTACAGTTCTGTATAAAACAAAAAACTTCAACTACGTAACCCCCTTTTTTCAAACCCAATTAACAACTCATACTCCCTTTTTAACAGCCTTAGTGTATTTTCTTAATTTTTAAATAATCAAACGTAGTCCAAAATAAAAACAAACAAACAAACATATCAAAAAAACCGTGTGTGCTCTTCTGATTATATTTACTTCTATAACAAAAGTTCTAGAATAGTGCAGAATGTTGACAGTACCTCGACTTTGTACGAAGTGTCTCTCAAAGAATTCTGCACACACGTATTTAAAACATGTAATTCGTCAGCATCAAATCGTAGAATTCCACAGCTTTCCACCAAAGACTCGCGCTTTCTTGTCATCTCGGCATGCCACTCAACCAAATTAATACATTAAAAAAGCGAGAACACCATTTTTCATCGTGTTCCAGAAACTTACCAGTCACGTAACTAGATTTAAACACCCTATACGGAAAACCGATCTAACAGTTACTAATGTTATTTATGCTTCTTTTTTTATTCAATTTACTTTCCTTTTTCATTTTTATCATTTCAAAAAGCACAAAGAAGAGCATTGTAAATGATATTTTTTTCTTAATAAACAATACAAAGAAACTATAGTTTCACTCGATTCAGGTCTGAAATGTATAACTTGAATAAGTGTATATAGTCAGGGAGGTAAAAAAAATTAAATACTAAGGTTTAGGCGCATCAAAATCAGATGTTTAATCGACCTGATATACAACGATCTAGAATAGCATAATCAAATGACTACTATAAAGAAACTTTAATATCCTCTCCGATGTTTTCTAGCAAGTTTAACCTGTGATTTGAACCTATGACAAAAAAAAATGTACAGAAGTTAACGAATGATTCTTGCAAACAAGAAAAAGAAGTCTGTTGTAGCTTAAGTATATTCTATACTAAGCAGTTGGTAACGTTGACTGTTTAAAACAAGGCATCACAATCAACAGTTGGTAATAGCACGTGTCCTGTTTATACCTCTTATGTCCAAATACATGTAGAATAAAACACTCAAAACTATAAATTTTCGTGAATATTTTTTTTCATTTTCAAAATGCCTTAAATTGTCAATCGCAACTCAACTTTATTAACTAGAGAATGTCCTAAATATTCGAAAGCAGACGGACTTCAGCCTTCTGTCTGACTCAATGAGACATCTGCGAAGCGATTTAATTAATCTGTGAATCTGATTTTAATTAGATTGGTATTGTATGAAATTTTTAGGCAAATTTCATAGTTGTGTAAGGATAACCACAAAATGTGCTTTAAGTGGGATTTTCTATTTTCGTCTATTTATCATAATTCTGCAGGAAAGTTTAGAGGCCTTGTGCATTTTTAATCATTGAAAGCATAGAGGTACATCTACAGACATTTATATACATTCCTTGAAAATTTCAAGCTTCTATCTTGAAAAGTTTTGGAGGAGATGCGTGGACAAAATGACTCTTAAAAAAAACAAAATCGTCAATATTTGAAACTGAAAGTGACGTCATCATTTGAAAATTTATCAACATGTAGCCCCGATAATGCTCTATCATTCCTAAAAATTTTGTGAAAATCGGTTGAATAATAACAAGACCCTAAAAAGAAACCATAGAAAAACAAGAGGGAAACGGAAGGCCTTAAACACTTTTAGATACGGAGTAAGTGAAACCAACCGAGCTATTCAAACCCTACAGATGTAACACGCACAATGTATTCATTTTTTAACCACTATAAAACAAATGAGTTTTATAGATTTCTTGTAGGTTTTTGCAAATTTCTACCTTAGGGCACGAGGGCCCCTAAAAATCCTCTCTTAGTATAATCCTTTCATCAAAAGCCATCAAAATATACATTTTCTAGGTGCAGGCCTGCTCTGATGAATTTTTAGGCAAAAATTCATGTAGATATAGAAAGTTTAACTGCAAAAATCTTTAATAGTTAATTTAAGAATTACAAGCGCAATATGCTAGTTTCTAAATAAATATTCGAAAGACATACTCTTACCAAATATTAAACGATTAATTACGTTTCTGTGTTACTTTTGTACACGTTTGTTTAACCAAAGTTTTGCAATACTGTTATGTCCGTTCCGACAAGCGGCGCTGAAAGGTGTCTCTCCATCCTCTGGACATAGATTAACATCTGCACCGTTATTCAGCAATAGTCGTACAATGCTATCGTGTCCATTTTGACAAGCGATATAGAAGGGACTCGTTCCTTCCTTTGTACATAGATTAACATCTGCACCGTTATTCAGAAATAGTCGTACAATGCTATCATGTCCATTTTCACAAGCGACAAAGAAGGGACTCGTTCCATCCTTTGAACAAAGATTAACATCTGCACCGTTGTCAATTAAAAATTTCACTGTGCTCTTATGGCCATCGCAGCAGGCACAATACAGGGCAGTGAATCCTTCCTCATCACGTACATTTACATCAAAACTGTTTGTTTGTGACCTATCCACTACTATGTTATGTCCATTAATGGAAGCTACAAATAGAGGTAAGAAACCTTTTTTTTATTATTTTGTCAACATTTTTATCTCTTTTTGTATTTTATTTAGTTCTTAAGGTAATCAACTAAACCGATACATTATCTAGCAATCGAAATAGACAAAAATTTGTTTACCAGGTATTCCAGTTTAATAATAGCATACTGTATTCCAGCTTAATAAATGCGTAATTTTAAAAATATTCATAATAAACAAATAGATATTGATAAACGACATAACACATTTTTGTAATTGATTTATTTTGACACAAGCTGTTTTCTGCAGCATCGATCTCTTTCTCTATTCCTTTTCCAAATAAAGAGTTTTCTGCAATATTTTCGTAGGATTCATGTTTGGTAAAATCATTACTTAAATCAAAAAATATCACAGGGGAATTCACTTTATTGGAGCTCCACCTCTACCCCGGCTGGGGCTTGAACTCATGACCTTTGAACTTACTCTTCTAACAATGAGTGGCCGATCACCCAGCCATCTAGGTAAGACAAAAAAATCTTGCTTTCAATGACGAACGGAATCTAGCGCGCTAGTTGCTCATTTCCAGCGCACTAGGTGTTCCGTTCGTCAGATTGTTTGTTTAGCCTAGATGGCTGAGTGTTAAGCGCGGTGGCCGCTCACTGCTAGGAGAGTACATTCCAGAGGTCGTGAGTTTAAAACCCGGCCGGAGCGGAGGTGGAGCTCTTATGAAAAGAATTTCCCTATGCTTTAAATATATATATATATATATATATATATATATATATATATATATATATATATATATATATATATATATATATATATATTCTTGATTGGCAGGTCAATTTAAGAGTTATTGCAATGTTTGTGCTTATATATATATATATATATATATATATATATATATATATATATATATATATATATATATATATATATATATAACACCCCAAATAACTTCCCTAAATGTTATATTCATTTTTATAGGATTTAAGAGAAAAGTGATCTGTATGTTATACTTACCCTTAATTTTAATACAATACATGACGATTGGTAAAAATACCAATATAATCACAACAAGAAGTGTTATTATCCACACCCAGTCATTTCTTTCTTGTTTTGTTTTTTCTTGTGTTTCTACTGAAGCTGTCGTTCTTGAACTAAATGTCACTTTGTACGTTGCTATGGTTCTTTACGAAAGAAAAGTTAAATTATCAAATATTCAGAAGAATTTACAGAAAATGCAAGGGGAGAGAGAAAATACGTCAGAGATATTTTCTATAAATAATTGACAGATCAAAATGTTTTGAAATAAAAAAAAAACTGTTTACCTGACACAGGTTGGATCATCAAGAAAACATCCGTTGCCAATAGACACACAACTCCTATCTACAAGAAAGCAACACATTGCAAGGATGTTCAAGTATTTTACTTTCATGATCGAAATGTTAAACAATTCAAATATAGAATGGAAAAAATGTCAACGCCTTTAATCCGTTTCTTCTACTTAAAAAAATAGAGTTTATTAAAATTGTCATTACCGTTGTATGGTATTTGTCGACTATCATCAAATGATGCGGCATATTTAGATAAAATTATAAAAGAATATTGTGTTGTACATTTAAGTAACATGTGTCTTAATGGTCAAATTATTTGAATTTTACAATACAAAACTATTGAAGTATATAGGTGAACACAAATTCGTGGCGAAGATTTTTCGTAGGAGGACAAAAATTCAGGTTGAATTGAGAATTTTAAAATACTAATGGTTCTATATTACTGCTTGCAGAGAAAATGCAAAAAATCATTTCAAATAATAAAGAGAATATATCGGTCTGTGAACAACAAAATTATGTTTTAAAAGCATGCTTAAACGATCTATAAAAAATGGTGTTGCATTCCACCTTAAACACTTTATTGTATTGATTTTTAAAGATTTTTCTGTATATATTTCTTTGTAAAACTTTAATCCCCCACCCCATTGTGTCCCCACTCTACTCCCAGGGATCATGATTTGAACATATTTGACTCTACACTATCTGAGGATGATTCCACACACACATGTAAGTTAAACCTTTTCTGGTTGTGCTGTAACCAAACAAGAGTTCTGCCGCTTGTTTGTCTTTTGTTGTACGAGTTATCTATTTTTTTTGTATTTTTGAACTCTTCAATGTTTTCGTTGTCAAACGTTTTACCCTGTTGATGTACACGAGGTGCTCCACCATCGTTTTTTTGATTTACGCCATCCTAGCCTGCTCAAAATGTAAGACTGATTTTATAACCTCATACATGTAGTTATGAATATCTCTTTTTCCTATATTGCTTTTTATGTTTTAATCAACTAGTTTTAATCAAACACGGTTTAATACTTTAATAGCTACTTTGGCGGCCAAATTTAAAATGTCCTTTATATGTATACTTGGTATCAACAATTTGTTTTTAAAAGTTTCTGGTTTATTAATAGATCTTGAATTTATTAAGTTTTCTGAATATGTATTTTCTCTCTACTTTTTCTTAAAGATAGCTTACTAAAATATAAATGCATGTGACTGTGTGTGTATTCTATAACATGGTTTTGTAATGTGCCTTTATTTGTGTTTTATTTTTTGATACAGCCTTTTACAATATGTTGGCACACGCGTTATCAATAAAGCTGAATATACACGATATCCTGGTTCACTTAGCTGTTTTTCTAATAGCACACTGGTCAAATGGGTTTTGAACAGAAGATTGTTATAAATTGTTCTCTGTATATTCCTATGTAAAATTGGAACCCCAATTATGGTCCCATCATACCTCTGGGATCATAATTTGGATAACTTTGAAACTACACTACTAAAGAAAGCTTCGACACAAGTTAAAACTTGTATATTCAACTGGTTTTTGAGAAGAAAATCGTTCTCTGTATATTCCCATGTAAAAGTTCAAACCCCACTGTTGCCCCACCTTACGCCTCGGGATCTTTATTGAAAAGAAGATTGTTATAGATTGTTCTCTGTATATTCCTATGTAAAATTTAAATTCCCATTATGGTCCCACCATACCACCGGGAATCATGATTTAAAGAAACCTAAAACTACACTACCTGAAGATGATTCCACACAATTAACAGTTTGTCTGACCAATTGGTTTTAGAGAAGAAGGTTTTTAAAGATTTTTCTCTATAAATGCCTATGTAAAATTTTGACACCCTATTGAGCCCCTACCTTCCCCCAGGAGTCATGTTTTAAAAAACTTGAATCTAAACTACCTAATGAAACTTCGACAAAGTTAAAGCTTGTTTGGTCAATTAGTTTTAGATTTTTGAAGATTGTTCTCTATATATTCCTGTGTAAATATTCAAAGCCCGTTTATGGCCCTACCTTACTCCCAGGGATCATTATTGAAACAGAAGGCCCACTGGCCTTATCGGTCGTCTGATTAAATTAATCTAATTAAATAGTTCTTAATATTTCGGGATTGTTTAATTCAATTAACTTTCTAAATTGTAAGAAAAATATTGAAAGGATAACATACAGTGACATAACTTAACAAATCTCAAGTCCAAATCAATAATCGGTCGAAATTAGATCACCCTACCCTATATACTGCATATTCCTATTTAAACGCGAAGAATTAATATCAGCCTAAAATCGCGAGAAGCTTCTTTCGCGAATTTAAAAATCTGGCCATTATTTTCTGAGAGTTAAAAACTATAAGAAATAAGAAAAAATTTC
This sequence comes from Magallana gigas, assembly GCF_963853765.1. NCBI lineage: Eukaryota > Metazoa > Mollusca > Bivalvia > Ostreida > Ostreidae > Magallana > Magallana gigas. Next base: position 18,056,596 of record NC_088861.1, on the reverse strand, counting down.
CGCATTCGCGATTTTTTTTTCTCGTGATTTGATACAAACCAGCGGGATCGCGGTACTAAGTACTCGCATAATATAAGGAATTTAAAGTAATCATTAGAGCCCTATGCTAACACCATAACCTATGACCCAGGGGCAATTAACTAGGTACATCATAGTACTATGAACTATGTAGTTCGTCTGCTTAATATTCCTTAGCAAAGAATGCATTTTCACGCTATAATCATTAGAACCCTACCATAACTCAAGAACCCCTGACACAAGGCCATGAAATTCACAATTTTGGAAGATTTAGAGGCATTCTTGCTCATCGCCAGAACCCCTTACCCTTAGACCATGAATTTCAGAATGTTGGTACGGAGCTCAATGCTTATTACAATTATGCCATCAGTTTGACTGCTTGATGTCCAGGAGTAAAGATTTTTTTTAAATATTGCATTAATGTTGATGGCTTTAGCCCCAGCCCTCATACCCCAGGGGACAGGGGCCTTGAAGTTCAAATTGTACTTCATTTCACCCATAGATGCTATATGTCAACTTTGGTTGAAATTGTTTCAGTGGTTCCAGATAAGAAGCTTAAAATGTTCAACATTTTACGAACGACAAGCGACGAACGACGACGGACAAGAACATATCGCATAGATCACCTGAATGACTCATAGGATCTTAAACTTGAAACTACACTACCCGATTCCACATAAGTTAAATTTGTCTGGACATTAAGCTTTTGAGAATAATTTTTTTTTAATTTATATTTTCTTTTGTAAAAATCCAAACTCCCATTGTAATTCGTCCCACCTTACCCCCGGGTATCATTATTTGAAAAAACTTGAATTTACACTACCTGAGGATGATTCCACACAAGTTACAGCATGCCTGGCCAATTTTCAATTTAATATGTGTGGTTTGAATAGTGTCGAACTTTTAAGCGAACAATCTGATTACATCGTCTACTGTACACATTTTTATTAATTGTTCATCTTCGTTAGCCAAGGGTTTCTGATCCGCACCGCTTCTCACGAACCCTTGGTCTATCGTGCTATGAAAAGTCGGGATTTTTTTCCCTTAATTCTGATTGGGGTTTACTATCTATAAGTGGTCGACAAATAAAAAAGGGCATAACAAATCTCATATGACGTACAGTCTCCGTTCGTGATGTTTACTCATAAGAACAATGTTAACTTCCCTAGCAAGCATAGGAGGATCCAAAATACATATTCAGGTGGCTTTTGACTCACATGAATCTAAAGTTCTGAAACCACTTCCACCAGTAGAAATAATAGGAGACAATTTTGATTGGACCAAAAGACCATCTGCAATGACGAAAACTAGGCAAGTTCAGAGTTATCATTGGTTTTTAATGCTTGGTGTACAAAGAAGGGTTGTAAATTGTGACCTTCCGGATGATTATCCCAAGGCTGATATACTACATGTAAATGTACCCAACAGTCAATTTGTCCCTGATAGAGAATAGTGTGAAAGTTTAGAAAATGATATGGTTTTCCATATTGTAAAGGCAGCTACAAAGTACGTTCCAGCACTACAAGGTCTTCAGAAATGTGTAGTACTACCTGCAAATATTGATCATCCCTATGTTGAAGAATGTAGTAGGAAATCAAACTTCTCAATCTTAAACGTGTTCGATAAGAGCGAAAATAAATATGAAGACATAATTCCTTATCCTCGAACATATTCATGACAACTATATAAGCCACAGTTAAGGAGAAGATCCAAAAGTAATAAAAAAGAAGGTTTTTGGAGGAGATGTACTTACAAATGAGCGTGCTTACTCGGCCCAGTTGGCTATGTTGAACTCTCCCAATGATTTTGATAGATTGAAAGGGGTGATTCATAGGCCTGAGGGATTTTACAGGATAATGAATTCACTTGTGGTATACTCGTAGAGCAGAATAGAGTTTGAGTTGGCTTGTTCATTTCAGTTTCTATTTCAATTCAGGTGATTAATATTTTAGTGTTTATTATTATATATTATTGTTGTTTATTGTGTTTAGTGTTTGTTTTAGTGTTTTCGAACTTGTTGAATAGCTTTGTTTAATTTTCATTGTGATCAGGTGGGCTTGAAAGTTAAAGACCTCAATCTTGTTTATTTAAAGTTGGGCAACGCCAATTAAATTTCTTGTTCGTCAGACTAAGAATCTGATGAAAAATAAGTGTGGGTAGGTGATCTAATAAAATTATTTTTTTATAGGGTAATTCTTTAGGGAGAACATAAATAAATTTGACTGGACAATAATATTGTTTTTTTAACGATTTAAAGTACAAGGAATAGGGCAAAAAAAAGATCAGAAAAAGATCAGAATTACCTGGATATATAAATTTTATAATATTATTGGCAGAGTTTTGTTTAAATATGAGCTCGTTTGACGAGCAAGAAATTAAATTGGTGTGGCATTATATATGTTAATACTAACATAATTTCATTTCCTTGTTTTACTAATTATTCAATTTATTGTTAATAATTCAGTATTGCTTCTGTTTTCATGTTATTCTTTATCAAAAAAATATTTCTTTGTAATGAAGTTGATTACGTACTATACATGAGTTAATGATCATCTAGAAAAAATGATACCTATACAAATTTCTCACAAAACTTTAAAAACACTTTCAAACTAGAGGTACTGTGAGCAAGCTCACAAGTGATACCCCCCGCTAAGAAAAATTTAATATATAAACATTTTAATTATTGGTATACTGAGCCGGAAAAATTTCCATACATTTTTTTTTCCAAAAAAAAAAATCATCGGGGCAGGCCATTTTCAGAGAGACGGGGATGAGAGTCTAAAAATAGTTTTATGTGGCCTGACACAGGCAGGCTTTGTGTCAAATTTTAGCATCTAATATTTCCATAAATACAAGACATGACACAGACATAATTTAGCATTTTTCAAACAATGACCTTGAACTTTTTCAATTGACCTTAGGTCAAGGTCATGACACACCCTTAGGTCATAAGCAATCTTTGTGTGAAGTAAAAACTTCCAATGTTTCCCCATAAGAAAGATATGGACCGGACACGAATTTTGCATTTTTTCTGCCAGTGACCTTGACCTTTCCCAAATAACCTTGGGTCAAGGTCATGACACACCCTTCAATCATAAGCAATCTTTGTGTGAAGTAAGAACATTTAATGCTTCTCTATAAGGAAGATATTGACCGGACACGAATTTTGTACTTTTTCTGCCAGTGACCTTGCCCAAATGACCTAGGTTCAAGGTCATGACACACTCTTAGGTCATAAGCAATCTTTGTGTGAGGTAAAAATTTCCAATGTTTCTCCATAAGAAAGATATGGACCGGACACGATTGCATAGACAGACGGACGGACAGACTGGCAGGGTGATTCCTATATACCCAGCCACCCCCACCCCCCCCCAACTTTGTTTGCGGGGGGTATAATAACTGATGAACATTTACAAGTGCATGTTTTTATCAAAACAGTTTATCTCCTTTTAGGGAAATCTACAAAACCTTCTACAAGTGCCAGACAGCAAGAGATGGGGGATCTTTGTTCCAGCTGCGTTATCTTATCAACAGAAGAGATGTTCATGGTCATGACACAGTCACAGAGAGATTCGGGTATCGTTAATGCTAAAATCAAGGTCAAACCAATCTCTCTCTTTCTTTCTCTCTCTCTCTCTCTCTCTCTCTCTCTGTTTTCTCCAGTGAAAAAATGTTGATACTTACCATCCGCTTTGCTAATACATATGGACATGCATGTGTGAATGGATACTTTGTGAATATGACAGTTATTAGTTAGCAAGTTAATGTACTATTATAATCTTTGTGTTTTCATGATTCATCTTATTTGGTTGCATTTGCTTACGATTTTTTTTCCAGCACCTGGAATCATGATTAGTTGTAGCTGTAGAATATCAACTTGTGGCAGCATTAATCAACTTGTATGTTGAAGAAGCCTCAATTTTTTTAACTGGGCACCCTTTGTATTTGTTGAGGATGTTTTAGATGGGTATATATGCAGTGCATTTATGGATTACGTTGGAATGGAAAAATTGGAGTCCGACCCTATAAGCACCGTCCTCTCTTATCAACATGAAAAAATGAAGACAAACTTAGGTGGCTTCAATTCATTGGAAGACACATTCTGGAAGTCTACATCAAGAAAGGTCTAAACTATAACCACGGGTCACATACATTTAGGCATAATAAATAGAACCGAGTGAAAAACTACACGCTTAATGATCGGTGGATCATGCTCATAATATGCAAATTAATTTTCATTATACTTTATAAAGTTTCACCGTTATAGTTATTCTGTCTTTGTACCTGGTAAATTTACTTTGATTAATACATGTATAAAATGAGCAAATCTGCAGTTTAAAATAAAAATGAATTGAAAGTTGAGGTAGAGAAATTGCGACAATTTAGAAATAATAATAACACTGTCATTAAAATGTCCTACGTTACTTAATTAGTATTTCATAATAGAAAATGTTGGGTTTTTTTGCCTTACAGGATATGTTATCTAAAGGGAATATATATATTTTTTTTTTATAGGTACTGGTTTTTTTTAGAAACTAATGAAATGGAAGAAATGGACACCCAAAGTTCCCAACTACAGGCGTGCTACAATGCAGCAGAGGGGGTGTACACGTGTGAATGTAGCAAAGTGTACAAAACTCTGGGCCATTTTAAGAGGCATTTACAAAGTATCCACAACTGGACTTTTCCCCAGGAAGGCGAAACTGCCACTTGTACCAAGGACGGTGTTGCAGAAGCCAGAGCATCATTCATGAATTGTTCATTGATTCTTTGTGACACGTATGATGCCTATCAAAAGGCAGACGGCAATCGAATATTCCGCAACGCAAAGTTTGAAATGCTACTTGCAGATGCATTCCATCACACAAAATATAGATTGTGGCTTTGGAGAATTTTTGCTTACGAAAATGCACTTCTTTCCCCCCGTCAAGCCTTCGAGTACAAATGGAATTGTTGTTCTAACACAAATGGGAGAATTGGTAGAAATGTTTTACTTGTTGACATAAATGTTAATGCTATAAAGCAGAAGTCACGGTCTCAAGGTGCTAATGTGACATATGACAGTGCTAGAGTTATTGCAATTTCAAGCCAAGTACAAGATGACATTAAACAAAACATCATCAGACAATGTGGATCCCATTTTGGAACTGCAAGACCACCCGTCAGTAAAGTGATGGACATCTCTTTAATCATACAAGAAGCAGAAAAGGGGCAGCTCATGAAAACAATATTAGGTAATTTTTGCAAACTTTGTAGATCCATTACAAAGAGTTGTTCCTAAAATGTCCACAAATGGATAAGTGCACAAAAACAAAGACCTAAATTCGAACTTATTTGAAACTTTGTAAGGCGTGCAAATCAATATCTACTCTAGCTCTTTTACAATATATTAATTTACCAGATTGACAAATTATTTTGTACACTTTTATATAAACGCTAGGTCATTGTGAATTACATGCATCATGGATTATATTACAGGGGTATACGTTGAGCACTTTCAAGTGTTCCTAAAGATCTCAGGCCCCAGTATCATGAACCACTTAAAGCCTTAAGTCAGAATTTGTACTCATTGTCTTAATTTTTACCAACACCTTACTAGATTCTGGTAATATTTCAGTTAGCAATATCAAGTGATTAATTTAAAACTGTATGGATCACTGATTATATAACAAGCAGAGTTTAAATCCACTTCCTGAATTAAAAAAAATCTTACAACTGAAGTAATTTATTTTTTTAGTTTGCAATTATACCTTTAACATTGCTAATGCAATACAGCTGTACTTCGGTTTCTCGAAAGAGGATATCTTTGGCACCAAAGAAAGAAATTTTAAATTGATTTAGAAGTCCCACCTCTTTTTCATTGAAGAGTTTTACGCTTAATATTTTGATCCCTCAAATACCTTAGAAGTTTCCTCTTTCAATATTACGAAGTATGACTATTACATTAATAATGAGTAGAAAGAAATGAAAAGGACTTTTAAATAGTATTTGATGTCTTTAATTCGGGAATAAACAAATGCTTTTTTGTGCTTTTATATGATTGAAAAAAGCACATTTGGTAAAACATAGGTTTAGGATTTAAATGAACAAAGTTGTCAAAATTATATAACATTTACAATTGTTCTTTATCAATCGAAATCATTACTGTCATCAAAGCCATACATATCAATGTCTCCGAACACATCACTTAATATAGTGCATATCTTCTCTGAAAATTCATATGACCAAAATGGGCATAGTAGCCAAAATGTCATATGGAGAAAAAAGCTTGTCAGATTTTGCCACAATATCCTCAATCACATCGTCTGTTAGGCCATGCATCAGTTCAGACGAGAGCAATGGGTTGGAAATGGATAACGAAAACTTCAATGCCCATTTGTCTCTTAAAAGGACACGGGGTTTTTTTTGGTCTGATACAGTACGTTCCATACTAGGACAATAGATCTTCCTTTCCATTCGTGCTGGGTGCGTTGCTGGGCATGATTCACCACCACATTGGCACTCCTTTTCACAAACGTCACAACAGTTATGTAAAGGGTTGATGTCATCCTTGTTGAATTGCCAGCTGAACAAGATCCATAATGGCAATCCATAATGAATTACATTTCTTAAAAAGGAATAGTTGACCCCCATCCCTGCAGAGTTTGTGCAAATATGAACTCGGATAAGGCCATCCTGTGTCATATCTTTTTGGATTTCTTCCTTCAGAGTTTCTTTTACTATGAAACATGTTAAAGTATTTACAATCACTTCCTAGCACATCATCAAAAGCAGAGCATATCTTAGAGACTGTATGAATTGTCTAATAAAAAATCACATGTCTTGGGAATGATTCTTTCTCTGCCTTTAGTACATCAATTAGCCAACCAAATGTTGTGTGTAAATCTTCATTATTGGGAACTTGAACAGATGTTATTTTTATGTTTTCTCTGTCAGAAGATTTTGCAATCACTTCAGAGTGCTTACTGAAACATAGTTTGTTCAAAATTGTCCTCCTTTGAGAAGCTGATGAAGTTGCAGTCAATGCAGCAATGGGTACTTTAAGGCAATTTGATCGTACTTCTCCTATTCTGGAAAACCATTTCCGAAGGGGTTCTTTATCTTAACTGCCGATCCCCCTGAAAAGCGTTTAAAATAAAATTATGAATGTCGATTTAACCCGACTGATATTTAAAAAAAAAGACAAGTGATATACCCAAACAGTCCCCCCCCCCATGTCTTAGTCCCTTTGAAATTTCTTGACAGTGGTTAAAATATGTAACTTGTAGAGGTTAAATTGATACCAGTTTTCAAAGAAACAGTGACCTACCAATGCGTTTCATCCACCACAATCAATTTTATTTTCCTTTGGTACTCAGGTGTCTGCAACCTCTCGCGCCATTTTTTATCTCCCAAGAGCGCTTCTGGACTTCCAAATACAAAGTCATATTCCATTTTCGTTAGCTTAGGGTCATTAGAGTCCTTGTCACCAAAACATATAGCTGAAAATCCTAACTTTTGTAGTCTTTCTGTTTGTTCCTTCGTAATAGATTGCAATGGTGCAATAACGAGTAAACTCGAAGCTGGTATCAACAGAGGTATGCTCTCATATATAAGAGGTTTCCCGCTTCCAGTTTTACATCTTGCAAATAAAATCCGTTCCACTTAATATTGCACTAATTCCTACTCGCTTAATACGTTTCAAATCCTGAATATTAAAACGTTCTTTCAAAATACCCATGTCAATCATGGAGGCCGTCATATATTGTAAATAATGATGTTAAAGTACGGAAATTTTCATTGGCTGATTTATAAATAGGCTTAGAGATCACGTGACGTAAACAATCCCGACTTTTGATAGCACAATAGGCCAAGGGTGCATGAGGTGCGGATCAGAAACCCTTGGCTAGCGAAGATAGCAATTGTTTAAAAATCGAGTCTAAAAAATGAATTATATTCATACAAATAAAATCTTAATAATTCAAAATTATTTGTTTGCACACAATTACATACACTCAGGTTGGAGAGAGAGAGAGAGAGAGAGAGAGAGAGAGAGAGAGAGTTTTAAAAACACAGTATTGCAACTTTCGTATATGCAGTATAAGAATAAAGAATCTAAACATTACGAAAACTAACTACTTCATTGTTAAACATATTTTTATTTTCTTAAATAACAATGAAACCACATTGTTTTCTTGTCATGAAAGGAGCACGTTGTGAAACTCGTGGGCTGATTTGATTGACAGGGGAAGCAATGGACTCTGACATGATTGTATCTTAATGTGCAATTTAACGATAGAAATGTTCATTATATATGCAAACTACTAAAAAGTATCTTATTTAAGTGAATTACAAGTAAAATGCACTTAAGCCTTACTCTCTCTCTCTCTCACTCTCTCTCTCTCTTATGACGATCAATACAGTACCGGCAACGTTATTTTTTTACAATCCTATCCTATCGTATTGTGTATCAATCCTATCGTATCGTACGCGTGCGTGTATACTGTTCAATCGTGCGTTAATCCTATCCTATCATGCGTTAATCCCATCAGGTTTATCGTTTAATTTCAACAATTCTTCCGTTTATCCTATCGTGTTAATCGTTTCGTGCCTTTTCATAAGCAAGTAAATTTATTACTTAGTTGCAACTCTTTTGGTGCGCCGTATACGAATATTTATTGAACAAGAATTGTAAAATCCTCTCTAACATTCCGTCAGGATACTAATTTTTATAAATTTTTTAGATCAAAATTAACCAATATTATATGTAAATCATATCTGTTAACTTTGAAAATGAAAAACGAAGTTCTTAAGAACCAGGTAACATATTTACCTGTAGACCGAATTTGATAAATCGTACGCAGGGTGTATACCTGCGTAAACATTAACTTTTATGCAATATAATTTTGATGCATCATATTTTACAGAAACAAAACTATTTATGATATAATTAATATTTAATTAAAACCCGAGTTGTGTTTTGAACCCCTTATTTTCCGTGTGATATTTGATTTCAGGCTGAAATGTTCTCGGCAATCAGCTAGGGTGTGTGGTGATGAAAACAATGTTAACAAATCGTACGCGGAATGTGTATCTGCGTAAATATTTATTTAACCTGACTGTAATAATTTGTTTTTAATGCATCATTTTCTTATACAGAAAAAAATGTACCTATGATAGATTTTATATTTACTTTATACAATAGTTGGATTTATATAATTAAACCCGCTATTTTCCGAGTGATTTAATCTCGGGCTGAAATGTTCGCGGGGGTCGGCTAGGGTGTTCGGTAATGAAAACAATTTTAACAATACAGAAAATTTATTGATCATTAAAGCTCATAATTTTAGTTGAAAAAAAAATAACTGGTCATTTTTATACATTCTGTAAATGCAGCGATGCTTAACAACTCGGCAATTGTTACTAAAACGAAATTCCACGTAAATCTTTATATGTACGTGTTCTCTCTCAAATTCTGCCATTATCAGTTTGTTCGTAAATATGTTTTAAAGCGATCATACGTTTTTCATCGTTTATCCTTTCTTATCGTGTATCAATCCTATCATATCGTGCGTGCATACTGTTCTATCGTGCGTTTATCCTATCCTTTCGTGCGTGTATACTGTTCTATCGTGCGTTAATGCTATCCTATTGTGCGTGAATCCTATCTTATCGTTTATCTTGTAAAAAAAATAACGTTGCGGGTACTGTATATAATCAAACAATAACTATTATAATAGTTTCTTGGAATACAAATGATGTCTTAGCTTATATAGGTCGGGTACACTACCTTATATTGATAGCATTATTTAACACGAGACAGTATTTTCGGGAAACAGATCCTCCAATCCAACGAATGAGTTGCAATGCATGACGGTCTGCAACGTGTTTACGATTCAACAAACGCACGTGGTTTTTGCCTGTTTTAAACACAATATTTAATTGCTTGTCGGAATGTTTGTACATCTTGATTTTCACTTTAGAAGGTAAAAAGGAATGATTACGTACCATTAACTTTGTTCCATGCTCACATTGAAAAATACTCTTGTTTGAATTGATCAATTGTTGCTTAAAAATGGTCAGTATCAAACGAATGACAAACATACGCATACAAGTACAAACAGATTTTGATTTTAAAAAAACACTGCACAATTGTGTATTGGTGACTTTATAATTGTGCAGTAGAAATAAGTACAGGTAACTGTACATTTTTAACATACGTGAATAACCACGGTAGTAGAAATGCACAAATATACAAATGTAGAAGCGCAAGCTATGCAGCATATAATATTTTGTCCTTTAAGCATTCTGATGAATGTCCCTAAAGAAAATATCAACGCGCATTCTACTAATGTCCCAAATATGGGGTATCACGTAAAAAAACGGTACTGACAGCTTCTAATAGGACGTACATGTACCTCTCTTTTGAACATTGACAATGGGGTATTTAAATAGGTTAATATATAAGTCCTCATATACAATATTTTTTTAAATGTGAGCATATAAATTGAAGATCAGACATTATTGTCCTTATAAATTTCATAAATTCAGAAAAATCATTCAAAATGAGTTTTCAAAGGAAAATTCAAAATGGTATATATTTTCAATACGCTTTGTATTCACAGAAACTTGTAGTAGCCCACAATGCTTTGCAACTCATTCGTTTGTCGATAAAAGTAAACAGTTATATGGCTAATTTAGTATGCAAATATGTGCCGACGTCACAAAATATAGTGGCCTCGACCTGTTAAATGGCTTAATAATGATGAAATAGAAAAACTTAAAAAGATCAGGGAAGACATTTTTTCTGGACGTACCGATGTACTGATCCTATTGTCGGGATACTCGATAGCTGTGCTGTACTTTTACTTACAATTTGCGTTCAATATCTAAAGTCATGAAACAAGTATAAAATAAGTACACGGTAGACAAATATTGGTTTGATATTTATACCGGTAAAACATTTCTGTTACTTGTGAAAAATATGCACGTCAACAGTAGATTAATATTCCAACACAACAATTTCAGACTAGTTTTTCATTTCTTTTAGCTCGTCGAAACCGAATTTTCAGGTGAGCTTTTATGATCACCTATTGTCCTTTGTCCCTTTGTCTGTCTGAAGAATTTCAACATTTTTCGCTTTTTCTATAGTCTACTTTCTACAAAACATTTTAAGGGAATTAAATTCTAAAAATAATCGTTAAAGTATAGGACAAAAACTTCGACACAGTGACCTTCCTTTACTTTTTATCTAAGGAATAAGGAATTATTCTTTGAGTAGTATGAAGAAATCCAATACCGTTGGGAATGATCAAATCCGATAAAGCCCGAAGGACATATCGCAGGTTTTGCAATTTTTCGGAATTTTTTAAATAAAATCATTCTATACTCATAAAAAATGAAGTTTATAAACGTTTGCATAAAATATTCTGCCTAATTCGTGACTTTGAGAGCGATGAAATTCAAATATCGCGATATGCATATTTTCTCTCTTGATCTACCCGCCATGATATGTGACGTCATATGCGACCTCGAGCCAGAAGGTGCTGTTAGCCATCTTTGTAATTGGATTAGATTTAAACGACAATTAAAGTAATTATCACCAATTAAATTGCCGATAATGGGACATGATGGTGTTTTGTGCCTCCTGTGGGTGTTCTAGCTGTCAGAAATGGGGATTTGGACTGTTGTTATTTTTAAGTTTCCCTTACGAAAGTATGCGGAAATCTTGCGACAAATAGAGGTCTATCTGTCGACGAGAGGGTTTATAAATAAACATTCAATACATATATATCATTAATTATATGCTATATTTTTGTAATTATGTCTAAAACTTGTATGGAAGCATCCTCAGGTAGTTGTGAAAATCATGACTCTTGGGGGAGGGGGGCCACAATGGGGGGGGGGGGGGTCGAATTTTACATAGGAATATATAGAGTAAATCTTCAAAAACCTTCTTTTCAAGAACCATTTGGCCAGGAAATCTGAAACGTGTGTGGAAGCACCCTCAGGTTTGTGAAAATCAGGAAGCATCGTCAGGTTGTGTAGATTCAAGTCTGTTCAAATCATGATCCCCGGGGGTAGGATGGGGTCACAACGGGGGGGGGGGGGTGCAAATTTTCATGTAGGAATATATAAACTTCAGATATTGTTGATTCAAATTCGTTAAAATCAAAATTTTGAGGAGTAGGGTGGGGCCACATTGGGGATATAATTGTACAAACCATTTTAATTCATCACAAAAACTGAAATGTTATCATGTATTGTTTTACTTATATGCAAGCATTTTGACATATTGCTGATTCTTTAAAATTGCTTAGACTTTAGCCCCTGGACGATTCTTGGGCCTCACAAGGGGTTCAGAGTGTGATGTGGGTTTGTATATTCCGTTTTTAATCAATTGTTTAGGATCTTTTTGACAACTGCAATGCTAAACATGATATGACTATAAAATTATCTGGGAATGGATCATAAACACAAAAATATCGGGGTGGGGGGAGGGGTTTGACTTTTATTCATACAAGATCTACATGTAATATACCACATTGTCCACATATTTTTATTATGACTCCATTAAGCTGATTTTATCATGTCTCTTGTTGCTCAGGTGAGCGATAAGGCCCATGGGCCTTTTGTTTAGGTTGCTGACAGTACCTCTAGTTGATAATTATTTCAAAATGAAGGAAACAGTGGTAATGGTTGACATTAGGACGGATTTTTTTCTATATTCATGTATAGAGGTCACTAGCATAAAATGCGGTCCTTGGTCGATTTTTTAATTTGATAATAGCACTACAATACAAGGGCTACAATGTACCATTATATTTGTAATATATTTTAACGTCATCTATTACATCATTGTCACATTTAAGGTCCAAACTGTTTACCATAGTTTTTACCTGTATATATATTTTTAATCACATCAGGTGTCCATAGATTTATTTTTAGTACGTTAAACTCACTCAACTGGTTAGGCATTTAAATACCCGTGCTAGTGTAGTCAGTTTTGGGCGTAGCAGGCACCTGAGAAGGACATGCTGTCCTGTAATAGAGTTTGTCCAACAAAATATTTACATCTGAGTATTTTCTAACCAGGTTCTTCTCACTTCTGAGGTAAGAGAGTTTTATTTTAAAGTTTGTTTATTTTTCATTTCAGTTGCAATGACAGCCAAATTCCTTTTTGTGTTTTTGTTCATTTGTTCCATAAAGTTGTTTTAAACTTACCATATTGTTTAAGTCCATAAAAACTGGTAATGTTTATAAAGTATACAAAGTAACTGTAAAGTAACAATGCTCCGTAAACATTGTAAAAAGTGTGTATAGTAATTGCGTGAATTCAGTGTATAAGTAAACATGCTATTTGTATAATATATATAGTATGTGTAAAGTACAAGTATAAATTATATAAGTAAAACATGAGTAAAAGTATGCATGTATAATATAAGTAAATACATGTAAAGTATATGTGTAAAGTAATGTATATGTATGTGGAAAAACGTGCATAGAACAGGTTGGGATTCATCCCTCGATACCGCGATTGTCTCTGAAATGAGGGATATTTCCTTTTATGGTCACAATAAATATCTCGTGTATGCGAGACAATATTAACATCTTTTGTTATTTAAAGCAATGCATGCTTTATAAGCAAAAGCGCGAAATTTCTGATACAGTACATGTTCAGGAAGAGTTGACGAAGGATTCCGTGCCAGTAGATATCAGTTACATAGTCTGTGTGAGCGCCTTTTACCATTTGAAGACTTAGAAAAGGTATTTTTTTCATCCAACATCAGTTAAAATATGTATTTTAGCAAAACCTACGAAATTTATACGGTTTTTCTAAACTTACTTCTTTAGAACTTGACTTTGTCTTCCATTGCTGTTAATACCGGAAGCATGTGACTTTTTGATCATCCAATAAAAAGCAGTTTCAGATAAAATTTTCGCATCGTCTCATAAAGTAAGGCGTTCAGTGCGTGCTTGTTTTCAATAAGATATCCTGATAGTCTACTTTTAGCACAATTACCTCAGAAACCCATTACAAAGATAAACAATTAATTTGATAAATACGTTTTGTACAAATATATGACACATTCAACGTTTTTTCATAATATTCTAAGATTTAAAAGAAGTTTACATTTTTTTTATATTTCATTTTCTGAACTATTGGTAAAATAAAGTGAAATTCTTATACTTTATAATTCTTTTTCCATTTCAATATGGTTTTGTACAAATAAACAACACTATCAACGGTCTCTTATGAGAGAGAGAGAGAGAGAGAGAGAGAGACAGACAGACAGACAGAGAAAAAGAGAGACAGACAGAGAGAGAGACAGACAGAGAGAGACAGACAGAGAGAGAGAAAGAGAGAGAGAGTAGGTGAGATAGAAATTTATATTAAATGCATATAACTTTATAATAGGAGAGAAATGCCACCCAAAAGGAAGCAGTGCAGCTGCAAGGAGCACGACACCTACTCCAATGGGAAGGATTTTGTTGTTTATAAAAACGATGGGAAAAAAATTAGGAAGAGTGCAACTGAAGCTCTCATAAAAAACGGTTTACTATTCTACCATTCTACATATATTTGCAATGCTTGTGCCTCATATGCAGAAGAGAATCTCTGTAAAAAGAAGAAAATAACGATAAGGGAATACCTTAATGATTTTTTAGAAGGTATTGAATCTGGCATGTTTACTGAAGAAAGTTTGGGTAAAATAGCAGGCAGTATAGGGCGTTTTTTGGCAAGACAGGTTGCAGAAGATGCCACATCATGTTGCAATGAATACAAAGATGCAACCTTTATCCAACAGCTCAATTTTGATGGTAAGATGTAGTATTGAAACATAAATAAACTGAAGAAGTGCTAATAAATGATACATTGAGCTATAGTAAAGGTAGTATTGAAATTTACTTTTAGATTGGATGCAAAAACGCAACTCAGTGCTTTTGAAATTCGTACACGGATTATCTGGGGACACAGTTTTAAGCGTGTCCAAGGTCAGAGCTGTGGAGCAGCTGTACTATGTGTGAAATGGCAGTTTTGTGGCACCTTTCAGTTTTGCGAATTTGCTGATGCTGTATTTTGCAACAGGCAGTAAAACGGCAGTTTCTTTGTTGTCCTCGGGACTGCCGTGTGGATCATACTCCACGTTACAGGTATACGCCTATAGCTTGGTTTAAAAAAAATATATACACAAATAAAATTAATTGTTATTTTCATTACCATAATATACAGTATTTTGTCTCATAACACATGAACAGAAATGGCCAAATGAGTTATATCATTGCGATACAGGGGTAAACGTGTAAAATAAATGATTTATTATATTTACGTAATTCTAGCGTTGGATACAAGAGCATGGGACAATGAAGCTGGAATGCCCAAAAGATTTTGACATTGTCACATTCTTTGACAACAATCAGGTTAAATTATATATTATGATATTTATTCATAAATACATTTATATATGCAGGTGTGCAAATCTCTTCCAGGTTTCTTTTAAATTTAAATTGCCCAAGATGATTTCAATATGTAATTCAAGTGCCGGTTTTCCAATCATTGCATACTTTTAAGTATCATAAATTATATACAGATTCTGCAGAGAAAATGGAGGGTGCAGTATGACTTTAAGTCTACTGCAAGTGTTTTTACAAACATAATCCATATCCTCCCTGATAAAAATAGCACTCTACAGGAGCAGGACCAGTTATCTCCATGCAACTGGCTGCATGCGTCACAAGGATGCAAGGATGTGCCAAGAATGCTAATGGAGCATCAAACAAAAATGAATGAAAACTTCCGGAAATATAGGTATTATGAAATAAATATTTATAAAAATATTAATTCTTACCATATTTTGAATAATTATCAATGAAACACACAATAAAAATATATCTAAAAATATTAATAATTCATAATACAGAGACCAATTCATTGGAAATAAAATAGAGAGTGTTTGGGAGGAACATAGGTTGGGGACAGACCATATAGATGGCAACGACGTTCGACTGAAAATTAGAACGGATGAAAGGTGTGTATATTATACATAGTATATCATTGTTCAAATTTTTTTTTATCAATGACATGCCATAATAACCTACATTCAATCTATCAAAGATATGCTTTCATCGGGTCCCAACACCCGGCAGAGCCACCCACTGTAGTGATTGGGGAGCCTTGCTTCGAAAACCCCTGCTCGTATGACGCAATTGATGAGGTATATGGGTTACCTAACATCTTTTTAATTGTTTGATAAAATAAAGTAAACAACAGTATGAATATATAACAGAGGAAATTCTGGTGCGCAAAAACAACAGAGGAAATTCGAGTGCGCATGTATAGTGTTTGTTTTATGCATACTTTTGAATAAATATTATTACAGGTTTTTAGTCACATATCAGACCTCACAATGTGTGGAGACAGGAAATGGACAATTCTTGGCTGTGACGCATTGCCATTCACACTTGGTGGGTCATGTTTTAACATATCCGAAATTTTAATGAACTAAAATTTACTTCCTTTAAACTCAACAATGCGGTACATGTATGTAAAAATCAATAATAGGTAGCCGTTTGATTGATTCTTCGTTCCTGTGTCCAACATGCCAGAGGGAATTTACCGACGAACATAGTTTCGATCAACATCGAAACCTGTCGGATCATTCAACTGGCCTTAGGATCGATGAATGCAAAAAATTTAAGAATTTACTCCTCATACCAGGTAGTTTAATATTAATTAACACAAGCACAAATAAATCTATAATTATTACTGCATATGTGCTTTCCAATAAAATTTATATATTATACATGGTACGTAATATGTACTCATGGTTATTATTTTTTCATCCTTTCAGGACTGGGTCATTATGAAATTAACATGGTAAAGGGTGTAGTTAATTTCCTGTGGAAAGTCGCATTTGAGGACTTAGGCAAAATGTTAGGGTTTAAAAGTCCTAATGCGTTAGCATCGTTACGTGCTTGTACAGGTAAAACATGTATTTCATTGCTACATTTATGTAAGCAAATTAAAATTATATTTGACCATTTATGATACCTTTTATTTTGATCATTCTCTAAAGACCACCACAAGAGCTGGCAGGCATTACAAATATTTCTGCATGCGGTGTCTGAGGAGCTTGTCACACCCTATGTGCAACAGTGTGAGAGTACCCACATCCATCCATCATTGAGGGGGTATTACGAATGGCTTCAGTCGTCTCAGCTAACCCCAATGTATGAATTTATGCGGGAGGTGGTATTTACTTACTGCCTCTCCATCCATGTATTTAGAGCAGGTGTAAGGCGCAACAATGCTGATGCTATTAATTGTAGCAAAGGAAAGTTTGCGCCTCTATTTTTTGGTCTAAATATGCCTTTTTACATGGAAACATATATAAGGGATTCCTTGACTCGTATACAATGTCCGCCTGAAGTACTTGCGTTCATTGAGAGACATGAATCCTACAGCTTATCGGGTAACGAAAGCAAAGGTGAAGGTGGTGACTTCGTGCTTGAGGCCAAAAACAGGGAAACAAAAAGACTTGTACCCTCTGGAGTCCCCACCAATCAAATATGGACCAACATTTTTCGAAATGTTGACAGATTAAGTAAGGTACCTAATAAGCATAAATTTCTTGCCTAATGAGATGAAGATCATATTGAAACACTGTATAAACCTCTGGTAATTGTCAAATAATTCCTATGCATCTTAATTGTCCTTTGTTTAATTGCATACCAAATTCAATGTTTCAGAAAGAGGCGGCAGCGATACGGGTTTTACATAGATACAATAACTTATGCTACATTCATATCAATATATATTTTAAATAGATTAGATCACAGGTGTACAAGCTACAGTTGAATCCTAGAATCCTCTAGTGACACAGATTACACATATGCTGTTGATTTATCCAGGGAGATATTTGAATTCAGGTAAACATTTTAAAAGCTTTAAAATCATTATAAAAGATGTTTTCATTTAATTTCATTTAAATTGTTTTTGGTATTTATTTTAAAAGGAAAATGGTACGCAGCAGCAGATGGCTTGCCTCACGCACGATGATCAGTGTTGGTGGAGTCCGTCTGGATGAGGAACTCGTACATTTCTCCAGAAGATGCCAAGATAACATGAAAGATTTCTTGGAATCTGCTGGCAACGACCTTTCATCCAGGCGCAAATACCAACCAATATTTGTTCTTCCAGAGGAGAGGGAAAAACACCAAGCATTGGACAACCAGACTAGGGCATCATTGATTAAAATGGCGGAACATCTTCTGGACAATATGAGCCTTAGTCTGGTATTGTCCTATAAAGAAAGGTGGAAGACTATTAAAGTAAAGCCCAAGCCAGTCATCATTCTCTTTCTGGAAGAACTAAGAGAGTTGGACAAGTAAAGAAGGTAAAATCATAATCAAAATAAACATCAATTTATTTCTTCCCTCCAATGCTGAGGGCAAAACCATTCGATCTTTGACAGAGCCCTTTGGCTCTTTGCCCTTAGGTGAAGGCAACGGGCGTGAACCCACAAGTTGCACTTTGGTTGGGAGCATCCCACCCAAAGTGCCCTTGTCCTCAGCTGGCCCTCTCCACACATGCGGCACTTGTCCTCCTCCTCGTAAACGGAAACCGTTTGTGTTGTTGCATCTTGCTGACATACAGGCCGTGAGGGTGAAGGGTATCTAGGTCCTGTTGAGGGTCCAGGCTGTGTTTGTTCAACAGAACTTTGCTGTGGCTGATTTTTCTACATATTAAAGAATACCAATATAATAACATTCCTAATCAACTAAGAAACCTAAAAAAATTACAATTACATACTATAGCCAACATGATAAAAGAATCTCTTTTATTAATATCTTTGTTGCAAATTGTTGATTAAAATGTAAAACAGTTCTTACCTCTGCTGGCAAGCCATCACTCCGGTAGAGATACCTGTTGTCAGAGTTGGGTACATGTACCTCAACTCTGACAGGTGCCCCCGTCACTACATGCAGCTCGTGTGCCTATATGAATTTATTACACGTGTAATATAAATATGCAGTCTTAAATAACTTTGGTTGATATGTTTTAAAAGCAATATACTACTTAAAATTACAAACCTTGGTGAATAACGTGTTTTTCCTCCTACTTAGGGTTTTGGTGATGAGAGACTGCTTCTGCAGTCTCACAACCCCCGACTTCACCTTCAGTGGTTTAAGGGACACCACCCCTTTCTTAGAAACCTTTTCCTAAAAAAGGGTACATATATGAATTGTAATGGATTTGTGTATTTATAATGACAAACTTTACGCAGTTCATTGGAAAAGGAAGGGGGGGGGGGGTGGTGGGATAAAGTGAATACTAACGATTTGAAAGGTTACATCAATATATTACAACATGTTATGAAAAATTATAAATGCACGATGGTTTGAATGGATATATTTTTTTTTATTTCAAGAGAGCTATATCAATGGCAACAGCACCCACCAACCCCCCCCCCCCCCCACCCCACCCCCACCCCCGAATTTTCCCCTTTAAACAGAAAGTAAAATATTTTTTTTATTATACAGAATTTATCCAAGACTATTCTTATATGTTTAATCGGAAAACGATTATAGGAATACTATAGAAAACGGATAACAAAAAAGCTTCTTGTACTGTTGATTTTTAGCAGTAACAGTTCGCCGTACATTGATCATGCCATAGAAAAAGTAAAAGATCAAATATGATTGGTTAATTATAATCGTCACTACTAGGTGGCGATTCAAAATGGAGGAATGACATGCAAACTCTTCAGGTACCTTTTGATTTCAACATGTTTATTGTTGTTTGTGGTCTTAAACACCTTTTTGGTATAAATATTTCTCAATATCCATTAATTATACATCGTTTTTATAATTTTTTCTCTTACACATAGTCAGTTATATGTGTTCGACTTACCACACTTGCTGACATGCTGCGAATGTTCTTCAGATAAACAAAACGGTCCGAACAATTGCAATGCACGAAAAAATCCCGCTTTGGCGCGACTTTATTGTGAACATAAAAGGAAATATCCCTCATTTCAGAGACAATCGCGGTATCGAGGGATGAATCCCAACCTGTAGAATATAACCCCAATGTATGGTATATACAGTTATGAAATGTATACTATTAATAGATCCCAGTATTCCAGTATTCCAGTATTGCAGTATTCAGTATTCAAGGGAGTCAGCCTTTAGAAAAATGGAACCACCATAATAAGTCACCATTCAACTATTCAACAGTCAAGATTCACCAACTTTGGCCTGTCTTACACGGATACACGGACGGATGGTTTTGTGAGCCCACCGAGGCCGCCATTACGGACCAGCCAATAAGTGACATACAAAAAACTTAAATATAATTCTATGTAAAAAACTGAATTACAAGTATAACCAAATGTATTGAACAGTATTAAAATTTAGTTAATTATTCAACTAGTTATTCTTTCTGACAACCAGCACGGCCAATCTGTGACAATTGGTGTCAGAAGTGGGATAGTAGTAATGTAACACAGAGCTGTTGTCAGAAACATATTCATCTTATTAAAAGAAATCAAATATCTGTATTGTAATTGAAAAAAAAAAAATAATTACAATTTTTTGTAACTGTATTAATTTTGTACTTCGTGCGCATTTACAACTTTTTACATAATATTGTAGAAAAAAAAGAAATTTGGCGGTTTACATTGCTACTGGGATCCAGAAGTGAATAAAAGTGAATTCATCAACAAGAACTGTCCTTCCTTGGAATGTGAGTTTGAGGATCTGGTCAGGAAAGTGAAGTTTCAGCTGTTTGATTACAGACTTAAACGGTAAAGTTTATATTCAAAAACTGTTTAGTTAGTCATCTATAGGTACTGTGTCGCCCAAATTTGAGATATCATGTTTTTGCTTTAAAGTAGATATTCTGTAGTGACTACTTTTACAATACGCCCTTGATAGTCGAACATTGTAGTGAAAGTCAAGGTCACAGTCTGTCAGTTGTTGATAGCAGAGCATTTGTAGTGAAGGTCAAAGTAAAAGTCTGTCGTTTGTCTACCTTTTTTTATGTTGAATTGTCTGCCAGCAATATTGAACCACTATGTCAAGCGAAAGTTTGAGCGAAATCATAGCAGCGGGAAAAGAATTAGGTTACACTGATCAAGAGTTGAAGGATTATGTAAAAGAGCAGCAAGATAGGCTGAGAGATGAGAGAATTCTTTTGAGAGAGAGAGAGAAGGAAGAGAGAGCGTATAGATTAGAATTAGAGAGATTGGATCAGGCAGTGAAATTGAAAGAAATAGAAAGTAAGCTTGAACTTGAGATGAAGATGAGTCAAGGTAATGTTAAAAGTGTAGATACAGATTCAGGTATTAAAGCAAGAATGCCTTAAATTCCGCCGTTTGATGAAAGACATGATGAAATGGATAGTTATCTTAGACGGTTTGAGCGGTACGCTTCGGTCCAACATTGGGATAGGAGTACGTGGGCAATTAGTCTTAGTGCGTTATTGTGTGGGAAAGCATTAGATGTGTACGCTTTAATGTCTTCCGAAACTGCTCAAAATTATGACGAACTAAAGTCAGCTCTTCTTCGACGATATGATCTGACGGAAGATGGATTCAAGAGAAAGTTCAGATCCAGTAGACCTGAACCAGGTGAGACGTTTTCACAATTTACGGTAAGGCTCGGATCATATCTTACAAGATGGATCGAAATGTCTAAGATACCAAGAACTGTAGATGGATTATTTGATTTGATGCTACGAGACCAAATTTTGCATGTTTGTAACCAAGAACTAACAACTTTTCTGCGCCAAAACGTACCAAAGACAGCAGATGAATTGTGCAAACTTGCAGATCAGTTTTCAGAATCTCGAAACACTAATGCGTTAAATCTCTGTCAAAAAATCTTTCAGGAAACAACTAAGTGTTGATGTGAAAGGTAAGAATAATGTTAAAAATGGTAAGAACCCTCAGATAAAAAAACAAAAACCGTTCGTACCAATATCAGAGCGGAAGTGCTATCTTTGTGAACGGAAGGGCCACATAGCACCCAACTGTCCTACAAAAGGAAAAAGTAAGTTTTCTGTTTCTGGAGCCGTTCTCAACGATGCAGAGGACCATGAGCAATCAGTCATTAATTGCAGTGCTTTGATAGTCACTAATAACCCACCACTTGATTCTTGGGTGAGTAAAAATGATAACATGATTCTTACATCAGCGTGTCATAGCAAAACTCAGCAGTTACCTCTATCAGCTGGTTTTGTTAATGGACGACCTGTTACATTACTGCGTGACACTGGATGCAAAAACATTGTGGTAAGAAAAAGTTTGGTTTTGAAAGATCAATTTACAGGTGAGCATGTAACTTGTGTTCTTGCTGACAGTACAAAGAGGGTAGTCCCTGTCGCCACGATAGATATAGATTCTCCATATTTGACAGGTAAGTACAATGTCTGGTGCATGGATAATCCAGTATTTGATCTCATTATTGGTGAAGTTAGTGAAGCAAGGAAGCCTTACGATCCAAATCCAGAGTGGGAGTCCGTTCTTGCAGTAGAAACAAGACAACAGAGAAGAGAGAAAGAAAAGCCTCATCCTCCTCTTAAAGTTCCCGATATTGTGGTAGATGATATTCAAACAGATGATATTCACCGAGAACAAGAGGTTGACCCAACTTTATCTGTTATACGTGAGAATGTAAAGGAGCGTAAAACATCCCGAGATGGAAAGGTTACCTGGTTTTCTAAAAATGGGCTAATGTACAGGGAATTTAAAGGTGACAAAACATACATTCAGCTGATTGTTCCATCAAAATACAGGAATACCGTTATGAGGCTAGCCCATGAATCAATCATGTCAGGACACTTGGCTACCAGTAAGACCATTAACAGAATCCTAACGGAGTTCTACTGGCCTGGAATGAAATCAGAAATAAAAAGATTCTGTCATTCGTGTGATACATGTCAGCGGACGCTACCAAAAGGACGAGTATCCAAAGTTCCTCTTGTCAAAATGCCGTTAATAGACGTTCCATTCAAAAGAGTGGCTGTAGATATTGTGGGTCCCTTACATCCACCAACCGACAAAGGTAATATATATATTTTGACGCTTGTTGATTATGCATCTAGATACCCAGAAGCCATTGCATTGGCAGGAATCGACACAGAACGCGTTGCCGAAGCCTTGGTTGAGATATTTTCCGGAATAGGTGTCCCCGAAGAAATGCTCACTGATATGGGAAGCCAGTTTACGTCAGCTTTGATGAAGGAAATAAGCAGGCTTATATCCATGAGACAATTGACCACAACCCCATACCATCCTATATGTAATGGGTTAGTCGATCGCTTCAATGGAACTCTAAAACAGATGCTGAAAAAAATGTGTATTGACCGGCCTAAAGACTGGGACAAATATTTGCCAGCATTACTATTTGCGTATAGAGATGTTCCACAAGATAGTCTTGGGTTTTCACCATTTGATTTAGTATATGCCAGACCTGTAAGAGGGCCAATGACGATCCTGAAGGAACTCTGGACAAAGGAAATCAAGGATCCTGAAATAAAGACAACTTACCAATATGTTCTTGATTTGCGAGACAGACTGGAGTCTACGTGTGAATTAGCTCATCGAACCTTGAGGAATCATCAGCACGATACAAGAAAAATTATGACAAGAAGACCAGAAGTCGCAGTTTAAAGGCAGGAGAAAAGGTTCTTTTTGCTCCCGACAGATAGCAACAAACTGCTTATGCAGTGGAAAGGACCATTTGTAGTTCGCAATAAGCTTAACAGAGTTGATTATGAGATTGACGTAAATGGGAAAAGTAAGACGTTTCACATCAATCTTTTGAAACAATATGTAGAACGTGATCCAGAAGATGGAAATCTCCTTTCAGTAGTCACCGCAGAAACTATCGAAGATGAGCAACCAATTGAATATTTCAGCTTTCCAAAGAGTGAGTCATATCTCAATGTTGACACTAACGCTGATCTCCAGGAGAGTCAACAAGAACGCATCCAAGAAGTTTTAGTGAGTATACAGATGTATTCACTGACATCCCCGGTTCAACCAATGTATTGAACCATGAGGTGAGAACTACAACAGATAAACCAGTCAGGATTGCTCCCAGACAACTCCCATATTCAATGGTAGAGACTGTAAAAGATGAAGTTAAAAAGCTGTTAGAGTTAAACATTATCGAGCCATCAGAGAGTCCTTATTCGTCTCCTATAGTTCTCGTTGTGAAGAAAGACGGATCATATCGGTTTTGTGTTGATTTTCGTTCGTTAAACAAAATAACAGTATTCGATGCAGAGCCAATGCCAAACGTAGATGCGATGTTTTCAAAATTGGCGGGACATGCGTATTTCTCACGGCTAGATTTATCAAAAGGTTATTGGCAAGTTCCCTTATCTGTAGAATCTCGACCAAAAACAGCTTTTCAAACACCCCTTGGATTATTTCAGTTTACGAAATGCCGTTTGGTCTAGTTACAGCACCTGCAACTTTTTGTAGATTAATGCGATTAGTTCTTCAAGATTTATCAAATGTAGAGAACTTCATTGATGACATCTTGATCTACTCCATGACGTTTGAAGATCATGTATCTCTTACAGAAGTTTTGCAGCGACTTAGAGAAGCCAATTTGACAGCCAAACCGAGTAAATGTGTCATAGCTTACAGTAAATTGGAGTGCCTTGGACACATTGTTGGAGAGGAAATGGTGCAACCACATCCTGATAAAGTTCGCTCAGTGCAGGAAGCAAATCGACCAGTTACAAAGAAGCAGTTACGATCATTTCTGGGTTTGGTAAATTTTTACCGGAAATTTATTCCAAACTGTGCTCATATATCACTACCACTAACGGATCTTACTCGGAACTTTTCTCCAAACAAAATACAGTTGACAGAGTCACAAGAAATTTCATTCCAAAACCTGAAAAAAGCCCCCAATTCTTAAGCTTCCAAATTTGTCAAAAGTATTTATTCTGCAAACGGATGCATCAGATCGTGGACTCGGTGCTGTTCTACTTCAGGAAGATTCAGATCAAAAACAGCCTATTTCGTACATCAGTAGGAAGCTGAACAAAGCTGAAGAGAATTATTCGACAATCGAGAGGGAATGTCTTGCAATAGTGTGGGCAATTCAGAAATTTCACAAATACTTGTATGGTCGTGAATTTATTTTAGAAACGGATCACCAACCATTGGTTTATTTAAACAGTTCCAAACTCCTGAATTCTAGACTTATGCGATGGTCATTAGCGTTGCAGCCATACAGATTTCGTATTGTCTCTATCCGAGGAAAAGAGAATGTTGGTGCCGATTTCTTAAGTCGTCTCTAATTCTCAGTGAACATTGAAACCGATGCAAAGAGACTCTTGCGTAGTTGTGTAAATAAATAAAATGTATCAATTGAGTTTGTTCATTTGTTGTTTGTGTATGAAAGTGTTTGTACCTTAAATGGTTTTCAAACAGTACTACGTACCTCTTTAAGGGGGAAGGATTGTCACATTTAAGGTCCAAACTGTTTACCATAGTTTTTACCTGTATATATATTTTTAATCACATCAGGTGTCCATAGATTTATTTTTAGTACGTTAAACTCACTCAACTGGTTAGGCATTTAAATACCCGTGCTAGTGTAGTCAGTTTTGGGCGTAGCAGGCACATGAGAAGGACATGCTGTCCTGTAATAGAGTTTGTCCAACAAAATATTTACATCTGAGTATTTTCTAACCAGGTTCTTCTCACTTCTGAGGTAAGAGAGTTTTATTTTAAAGTTTGTATATTTTTCATTTCAGTTGCAATGACAGCCAAATTCCTTTTTGTGTTTTTTGTTCATTTGTTCCATAAAGTTGTTTTAAACTTACCATATTGTTTAAGTCCATAAAAACTGGTAATGTTTATAAAGTATACAAAGTAACTGTAAAGTAACAATGCTCCGTAAACATTGTAAAAAGTGTGTATAGTAATTGCGTGAATTCAGTGTATAGGTAAACATGCTATTTGTATAATATATATAGTATGTGTAAAGTACAAGTATAAATTATATAAGTAAAACATGAGTAAAAGTATGCATGTATAATATAAGTAAATACATGTAAAGTATATGTGTAAAGTAATGTATATGTATGTGGAAAAACGTGCATAGAATATAACCCCAATGTATCGTATATACAGTTATGAAATGTATACTATTAATAGATCCCAGTATTCCAGTATTGCAGTATTGCAGTATTCAAGGGAGTCAGCCTTTAGAAAAATGGAACCACCATAATAAGTCACCATTCAACTATTCAACAGTCAAGATTCACCAACTTTGGCCTGTCTTACACGGATACACGGACGGATGGTTTTGTGAGCCCACCGAGGCCGCCATTACGGACCAGCCAATAAGTGACATACAAAAAACTTAAATATAATTCTATGTAAAAAACTGAATTACAAGTATAACCAAATGTATTGAACAGTATTAAAATTTAGTTAATTATTCAACTAGTTATTCTTTCTGACAACCAGCACGGCCAATCTGTGACAATCATTTAGATTCTCTTTTATAAACTCGGATGCCGATTTCTAATTATATCTATTGATCCAATAAGGCCTGAAGTTAACACCATGATTTCATTTAAACACATTCTATTATGCAAATATATATTAACATAAATGGATTAAGCAGCAAGCAGTATATATGTAAGCATTCTCAATGAAGTTAACACCTTGACCTAATACACCTAGTGATTGGCCTCAGGGTAAAGGGTCCAAACCATAATGAAATTACTTTTTGATTATTAGTAGTATTTTTCATAGTTGTATTCTGAAGAGGAAATAAATTGTCCCGGAAAAAATTAAATTACAGGCGCCTTTGACTATTTTCATGGACAAAACAAAACGTATTCGGTTAGCTACTTACATTTGTAGGCCTCGTATATTCGGTAGGTAGAATTTGGACATCCTTCAACAAAATTACGACAGCTATAATCATCGATGAATGAATCTCGTTTTCTTAAGAACATACATAAACCTGAAAATATATTAAATATGTATTATTTTTATATAGAATTTAAAGCATTTTATTAGCCCGATGCGTACTTGGCCCTGTATATGTATTGATTATTGTTTAACATATGAATGTACCACTTTCTCTCTTTGTCAATAATTATTGTATCAACATTAACTTTTCCTATTTAAACTTATTAATGAACAAACAAGATGGTTCAATATATAAACGATACATTTTGAAAGTTTTAATAGTCCCATATTCTACATGTAAGAATGTCTACCTTTTGCAATCGGTATTTGATAATCAAAGTAACAAAACTCTAAGAGTTCTATGAGGTCTTCGTTTGGAAGACACAGGTAGCCATTACTCTCGGTACAGTTGATGGCAGATGATCTCTCGCTCCACTCTGTCTGATTTCTTGGACAGGACTCTGTTGTATACACCGGAAACTTGTAGCCGTCTATTGGTTTCTAAAAATATTACAGAGACAATAATAATTTTTTTTTTGTACTTTCGTATGATTATTTATATAAAAAAGACGACCCAAGCGTCAAAAGAACGGACGCAAACCATTCGTTTTTCTGAACAAAATATTTGAAATGAAAAAAAGATCGAGATTTTGTAGTACAAAAAGACATATGGACAATGTTGTTTACCTCAGTCTATTGTTTTTGAATTTAAATAAAATGCAAATAAACACAAAACATGTATTATTTATTTTACTAATAAAGGACTATATATGATAAGGACCTAAAATGGCCCCCTAAAATGAACATCATCATTTTACTATCATTCTTTGTTTTCTTAGTACAGATATGTATGTAATGTGCTTACATAATATTCATTTTGGTTCAAGTGCCCACAATTTAGAAATATGACATTGTAAAGACAACCTTTTCCCGCCATTTTTGCATTTTTAGCATAAACAGCTTGTTTTCAAGCAGTTTTTCATTCCGAAAACATAGATCGCATTCTTGAACAAATCAAATATTTTAATCAGAGATGTATCTAGCCAAGACTAATAAGTGACAAAAACATTTTCCTTGTTCAAGCATGCGCTCTATTTTTCCCATTCATAAATAGATAAGAAAAATGTCAATTTTTGGCTGATTTTGATTGAATTACAGAAATGGCGTCACTTCTGACGTCATATACTGCCAGTGAGTGCAAATAAATCAAATAAATAGATGAAAAGTATATTTTATATCAACTCTTAGTTAACATTTTATTGTAGCGAAACACTTTAAAAAATGGCGAATTATGGGGGCCAAATTTAACTCTTATCATATATAGTTCTTTAACTGTTATATGATTATTTTTTCACACTTTATAAACATTTAGTTCAACTACACGCTATCTCAGCAAAGATACATTGCTTAGACAAAGCGTCTGGTTAAACTATATAGCACCGCAGAAAAGCAAAACTACCTTTTACTTTTATATTATATAACCGACCGCCTTCTATCGGCAAGTTAAAATAATTAAATTATGAGATGAATTTGATAGCAAGAAATGAAATTAAAACATGGGGTGGAAAATAACTAACGGTATTATAAAATTAAAAAAAAACAACATTTGATTCATTTGATAAGACCCATTAGTTATTAATAACCCATTTCGATTCATATGATTCAAATACTGATTAACTTGCAAAGAATATAATGACATGTAAGTAAAGCAAATAAGATATGTTGAAAATCTTCATTGTAATGATCTATTTTTTATCAATCACGTGAAAATGATAACCAACTTATAATCAATCTTCATGAAATTACTCAACGTTTGAAATTGTAGCATTTTTTCCTAAAATTCACAGCATATAAGAGAACGCAGACAATCAATCGAAACAATGATTGAGTGCGATGATTTGTCCTGGTGTATTTCTATACAGAAAAATACCAATGGAATTGACACAGATACTGAATATAATTTGACAACTTTCAGAAATCAAGAAAAAATAGCAGATTGAAAGGGTTTGAGGGAAATAATAATAGATGACCGAGCATAAATATGATAACTATCAATCTATTTTAAGACATGTTTAATCAAAGGTTGAATCTGATTGGCTAACATCTAATGTTTATTTATTTCTGAAAGGTTGCTCTGAGATGACCCCGTACTGGATATTGTTAGAACGTAGCCGGTTTTCCAAGTAAAATTTTAAAAGCTAAACACACCCTTGCGAATGTTATTGTCATTTAAATTTTAGACCACGTGGTTTTATTTGACCCTTTCAGTTTCGCAGTAAAAATCATGCCTCGTGTTTATAGTCTATTTCATAGAATCTAGATATTTTTAATCAAATATAAAATCTAGAGGTTTATTAATTTTAAACTTTATCTTCATTAACTGATGATAAAATGTGTTCTAGAAATAAATGTGACAATACAAAAAATAGTTTTTGTCTGCTATTGCAACAATTAATATGCTTTAGTAGAGATCCCCCATAGGATTAATTTTCGATCCGCGCCTGACCTAGTAATAGCATCAATAGTAAAACAAACTACACTATTTTATGCAGAAAGTTCCTTGAAAATGGCTCGATATACTAGGTTTTTATGCAAAACAGACACCCATTATTTTTCTAAAAACATGGTTTTTGCAAACCACAAGCATCAAACATGGCTATGTTTTATTAAGCAACACAATGTTTATATTTTAAACCACTCTACACGTGGTTGAACACGAACGATAACTCTGTTCTGAATATTATCGTTTAATATACTGTAGATAACCGCTAGACGGTGAAATAGGACATACATCTTAAAGATTTTCATGTTTTAACATAAATCAAAGTACATGTAGGATATATGATGTGAAAAACAACCAATACTTACGTATTTTGAGAATATTATCCGAACACTTATACTTCCGCTCGAAGTTTCACAGGAACTGAACAAATCTCGGTGAAGTCTCGTGAACTTTCATTCGAGCACCTCTGGATTTATTATATACTTAGCAACGATAAAGAAAACAATCCGAACACATTCACAGGGGTGAAACAGTACTCGTACAACAGACATTGCCCGCCATATTTCTCTCTCATCGTCGCTATTCATACAACCCTTACATAAACCGCAGACTTTTTAAAGCTGACATGGATTCATTAATACGCATTATTTCCCTTTTATTTCCGACTACCGACTATTATTTGACGATTTCTATTTTTATGCTCATCGCTTCAAACCCCCTGTATAAGACCGAGAGCACTATTCATGCTTCACCGCATTTAGATATTTCATTCACTCGAACATGATACATTGGACAGAAATTTTTGTAGAAACGTTTTTGGAACAAAAATACTGACAGCTTCTGCACTGAAAAGGAAACTACAGTGGGGACGAGACAAAACAAACTGAAATACAAGCACACATATATAAAAACAAAATCTTGGTCATTGTACTAGATCGTTTTCCTGTGTCGCAAATGCACAAATCCAATACTGTAGCATATCATGCAGTGACAGCATGTACTTTAGAAAACGGAGTGTTTTACAGAAACTGATATAAACGATGTTTGGTTGTTACATTGAATGAACAACTAAGTAAACGTTTTTGATGAGCAAGCTGTGTAAGGTAAACGTAGCACTACATGCATAGGCGTCGGAAGCAAATTGAAAGTGGGGGGGGGGGGGGGGGGGGCTAGACTAATCCTCAGAAATATTGAGAAAAAAGTAATTCCCAAAATCATGGAAATCCTAATTCGTGGGGGGGGGGGGGTATACCTATACTTACAAATAAAAAAATACTTACCCAAGTTTTCTTTTTTCCAAAATCATGAAATTCCTAATCCGTGGGGGGGGGGGGGGGGGGGGAGGGGGGGGGGGGGGGGGCTAGTATGCTTCTGAAACTAACTTCTCAATCTTTCAAGGTAAATTTAGGAACAATAATCTTTCCTGCGAGAAAAAGTGGGGGGCTGAACCCTCTATCATGCTATGTTTCTAATGGTTAGGTATAACTTTGCAAAAAAAGTCCCCCCGGTTCCGACGCCTATGACATGTAAATGTAATGCGGATACTACGAATACCTTGAGAATTCATTCAAATAATAAACGCTCTTTTATGGTTTATTTGAGTGTAGTTTTTTTAATTTGTTTTCACAAACATTTCATGCAAGTAGAAGTCCGTGCAACCTGAATGCCGAGCAACATTTTCTTAAGAAAGCATTGAGGAGCGATCGAAACTAATACGGCAACCAAATGCTTTTATGACTTCATGTCAGCGTTAACAATTCGAAATATTATCACTGTGCAAAAATTTCAGTGCCCAATTACTACTGTCTCAAAAAACCAAAGAACTCAACAAAATGACAAGATTGTGATATTCCATTCAAAACAAGAGGACGTGTTTTCCCGGGAGCGATGGGAAACTATCACCGTGCAAAATTAACTGTTCAATTATAACTTTATTTTGGACTTTACTTTTAAACATCTTTCAACATCTGTTTCGTAAGATTTTCTCCAGTTTATTTCTTACAAAGTTACTTATTTATTTAGTGATTTACACTTTTCGGACTCTATATGTGATTTTAAAGAAACAGAGTGCCATGTCTCAAGAACTGTTAATCTCTAAAAACAACATTGTGCAATAATCATTTTTTTTCATTTCTTGGACATCAAAGACTCATTGAGTTTAATTATTTTATATCTGTGAACCTTTCACTCAGCTTACTTATGTCATCACCTGTCAATTTATACTCATTGTTCAGATTCTTATATATAGTTATGTACATTGTCAATCGGCAGTCTGGAATACGGCAGCCAGCCTCGGCCACATCCGACTCACCAAGAGTCTTGAGTCCGGAGGCCACTACTGGTAATATATCCGACTTGTTTGTAACATGTCTATCTGTTAAAATTGTTTTAATATTGCCATCGTTGATTTGCGTCCAATAAAATCAGAGTGATCCTGCATTAATTACCTGTTTATTTCTCTGGAACTTTATACTGTTGGACCTTCGGGAATACGGCAAACCTACCCTTCGTTTTTACCTTACGGCCTACAACGCGCCACAACCTTATACCTTATACCCTTAACGCCAACATTCCCTCACCCGGTTCGTTTTGCACACGACCGATGCAGATCCAGACGAATTCTCAAGCACCGTTAAAATCTACGCGGTCACAGTATTTCGATGCAAAGGTATTACCTGTGTGGACGCATATCTTACATCGTCGTGTTACATGGTCGCGATATTATAAAGAAATAATTTAAAGCTCTTTTTCGAAGCAGGTGAATATCAAATATACAGATTAATACATTATTACTAAAAAGAAAATACACAAATAAGAAAAAAAAAAATAAATGCACAAAAGCTTAAGCCATGAGAGGGATATTACACGTCGGCTTCGAGTTTCAGGTGTGCAATCGGGTGTAACGATATTGAAAGGTGTATATATACCTGTGTGACTATGTCTTTTTATGAATGATATTCAGCTTTGATTAGATTGTATGACAGTTTATTACAGGCTTTGCC
Organism: Magallana gigas; assembly: GCF_963853765.1. Lineage (NCBI taxonomy): Eukaryota > Metazoa > Mollusca > Bivalvia > Ostreida > Ostreidae > Magallana > Magallana gigas. The sequence continues at coordinate 18,024,137 of NC_088861.1, read as the reverse complement.
TGGCTCTAAAGCATATACAATTCTATAAATCGTAAGCCTTAATAAATTAATGCGAAGCATAAATCCATTTAAAATAAAACTCAGACGAGATTGCTTAGGCTTTAGATGCAATCGGGATTTAAATACATAGACATGTGGTAGTCACTTACATTGAATAGGTCATCCATGTACATTTAATGGTTTGCTTCTTTTAAAACATTAACAACTTGTACCTCTTGTGCACGATAGCATCCATATTTTACATGGAACAATAATGTCACCTCCATATCATTTTTTCAATTAAATGATATAAACTAGTTAACGTCAATGTTTTGACTGAGAATAATAAACTTTGATCAATGTTGTCACATGATATATAAAATACTATCTTTAGCGTATCTTAAGTAGTTGCAACAAGTAATTAATAAACATTATAATGATTATACTTACGCAATCGCAAAAAAACGCCACAAAAGTGCTTAACAGCAAAGCAGCCCAATGCATATGATCGGCCATTTTGAAACTTAGGTAACCGAAAGTGGAAAATCCAAATATGTATAAAATGTAGGTAACTCGTGCAGCGAAAAAAAACATATTAGACTATCCTGTTGACCTTGACACAGATGTTAGTCTTCTTTTTGTCGATCTGAACGTTACGTCAGACGACACTAAAGGCACTAGCGATTATAAACAAGACATTCTCCGACGGGAAACCTACAAGAGAAACTCTAGAATGAGATTTTTATCTCTCAGGAATTGATACCGAATCATCAAAACAAGACATACTTTGTTACAAGCTAATTATAAGGAGTTAAAAAACACACATTGTCTTGTTTTCCGGTCGCTTTCATCGGTCGCAACTGGCAGCAAAAATCAACTTACCCCATCAACTCGCGCAACGTGTGGAGAGTCGCGGATTCTGACGTTATTTCGTGTCGCAGATTGCACAGCTTTCACGAATGGGAGAATAGATGGCAAAACCGAAGTGACAATGAAAGGTACCACCGACAACCCGAACGGTGGCAGGAGTATGACTTAATTGACAGGGTGCCTATTACTAAAGTTATACAATGTATGGATCTTCACAATATCACAATTGTATTGATATAATTCGTAATGATAGTTATTTTATCTTGGAATGTTAGAGGAATTATTTCATCAACAATGAGTTTGTCAAGGTTGTTAGACCAAACTCTTTGCGACTTAGCAATTATTTCTAAGTTGAATGATAATACCACTTGCATCAATTACGTGGGTGTTGCAGGTGTATTCCTGAAAGTTTTATAAAATGTTATTAATTCAAGAATATCGGAGTTCGTTATTGACAATAGTTTCATTTGCAGACAACAACAAGGTTTTCAAAAGCATCTTGGGTATTTAACCGCTTCTTTCTATATGCAAGAAACTTTGTTATAATGTTACACAGGGTAGTAATATTTACTAATGTTTTTTTTAGATATCTCAAAAGCTTTCGATAAGGTTTGGAGGCATTGCCTCTCTGTCAAATTAAGCAAAATGGATGTATCAGGGAAGAATTAGTCAATCATTAATGACTGTCATACAAACACAACCAGCGCAGCTGTTGTTAATCAAAAGGTTTTCCGTGTCACAGGGTGTACGACAAGGTGGAGTTCTGTCAACCTACTTATATCTTGTGTATATAAAAAAACCTGTTGTTAACCTGGAAAGGTCCTGTACAAATAATCGTATTTTTAGTATAATCAGCAACTGCCCATCGCTTGCTGTTGATATTGCATGTATTGCAATAACACTAACGGCTTTACAGCGTATGCTTTACGTCTCCTATGAATATTCCAGGAAGTGATTTTTCCTCCAATGCCCAAAAAGTGTGCATTTTACAAGTCCGTTCCAAAGGTTCCGAACTGGATTTTGATTGTATATGGAAACTTGGTGATACAATAATTCCATGTGCGGACAACTATAATCACATAGGCATTGTTATCAACAACAAACTGACAGTCTTAGATAGAATTCTATCAGCTTGTCGGAAAGGACAAAAAGCATATTACGTTCTCAAACTATTTTAACCCGCTAACTTTGTCACATCTCTATAAGACAATCGTTCTTCCCACAGTCCTCTACGGATGTGAGCTGTGAAACAATCTACCTGCTAACGATTACCAAAGCCTTAATGTTTTTCAAAAATGCACAAAATCTTCTGGCCAAAACAAGATCCGATACTTGTGATATTGTTTTCAACGTTCTACCTATAAAATCGGAAATAGATATACGCAAATTGTTATTTCACGGACTATTCTGTATCGTGGATCAGGTTGCTGACGAAGTCTGAAACATAGCGTCGTTCGCCTGGCCACCGCTCATCGACCCATAGGCGGTTGATGTTTAATTTTATCTGTATACAGTCGGTCGCCCTTCAGCTAATTTGTCTAAATTGCCAGATAGACCAGTTGACCCCCAGTCGATTTTCGGTCGTCAATCGGTGTATGCTGGCTGACATTTATGAAAAATACAAATGCCAAAACGTCGACCGATCAACGACAGACGTAAACTGTCTGCCAATAGTCGGACGATGGTCGAGGGTTGTTTGATGGATTATTCAACGACTGTTTCAACTAAGCAAATCGGCCATCGTCGCAGAAAAAATAAAAACTTGGCCTGACGGACACAAAATTGGTCGGCCGACGACAAAAAGAGATCGGTCAAGACAACAGCTGAACCGAATGTCGTCCGAATCATACAATTTTTGTCTCACACACAGTTGGGTATGGTCACTTTATTTATCACAAGATACAGGGCTTACAATTCTTCGTCTAGAAACAAGGCTCATGTCCTGTTTTTGTTTATATAGGTGCAATATACCAGTAAAAACTCTTTTTCAAGCTAATTTGTCTATCTTCTTATTCATTTTAAGCATAAATAAACAGTTACTAACGATTAACACATTCATTTGAGGTCTAAAACTGGAATTTTCACTTCAACATTCAAAATGTGAACAAAAGCTTTGTTTACATAGTGATGAATTGTAAGCTCTGTAACTCGCTTACAACTCAACAAATGACAATCAAATTTTGGTTGCCTATTAAAAATGCCTTACTGAAGCACTGTAAACATTAAAATCGAAAAAATAATGTTTGACCAAAATCGTTACCATGCCCCTTTAAAACATGTCTTTCAGACTAATACATGTGTATTGTAACTAAGGTAAAATACCATAGAAACTATTTTCAATCATAAAGTATGGTAAAACCAAGACTTGTCATTTTCTTGATGCAACGTTTTATTCCAAAATGCATGAACAATTATAAAATATTCATTGCAAAAGCTTTCATGATTTTAAAAAGTGTCCCTTTACTGTCAATAAGACTACACCCGCCCTATTCCCCCACTAGGAATTATACAAAATAACCATGAAGATTTACATCCATATTGATGAAGTAATCTTTAAAAAATGTGACAAAATACATCCAAGTGAATAATTAAAAAAACCCTGCCCAACCACACTTTTAAAAAATCTCCCCATCTGTTCATTAATAAGAGAAAGGTATGCCACTCTGCTTTATTTACATCAACACTCTTTGGTCACTTTCAATCTCAAATAAATATGACCCATTTGTTTAACAATTAACGTCTAGTATTACACATCCCACTTACAAATGTACCTAGAGTATTGTAATGCATTTAACTCTATGGTTCTAAGCCATACGTCTATTTCTGAAATATCCAATCCAGTACAGAACCCTCTTCTGTCAAGAAATTTGATGTAAAACAGCGATTTATAAGTGACTGATAATTACACTAAAATTCAATTCAAAAAGTCTTATATTCTATTTGATAACTAAAGTTTCATTCTGGTGGGCTGAAATGAACCAAAAGTGTATAACTTTTATAAACATAGTGTTGAGTAATCAATGCCCTTTTGTTTACTTTGCTACTAGTTACTGGCTACAAGAAGTAGGAAAAGTTAGTTACTAGTAACTGGTTACGAGATGAAATAAAAGTTGGCCACTAGTAACTGGTTACTAGTAAATAGTTACTAGTAACTGGTTACGAGAAGTAAGAAAAGCTACCTATTAGTAACTGGCTACGAGATGAAAGAAACTTGGCTACTAGTTTCTGTCAAAGTGAGAAAACATACTTAGGATTTCTATTTGTTTTCTTAATATGTACCTTGCACTTTATCATAATTTACTCATATTCCTCTCATACAAATGTACTCTCATCTGTAAATTGGTGCATTTCGTTTAAAATATATCTATTTTTGATATATTGTCCAATTGACTCAAGTAGCTGTACTTATAGATTGCAAATATCAACAAGTGTTAGAATTTATAACAATTAATCACGTCATCCGCATGATATTACAACACTATTACTCAGATATCTCTCTTAATCTCGTCGGCAACAAGTGCATATCGTTTCAACTATCTCTATTTTATAGACAATTTTTTCATGCAACTCAAGTAGAGGTACATAAAGATTAAGGACATACATCTTCAGGGTTGTTAATATCAACATTGTATCGGGTCCTCCACAAGTTATTGCGATAGAATTACACATATATCCCACTTTGTGTCTTCAGTTACTAATAAAAGCATTTTGTTACAAATTTCTCTATATTTTGGCGGTTTTGTCAATATATCTCAAGTAGATGTATATATAGATTGAACATATAAGCCAGTCTTGCTAATATCAACATTTTGTCAAGTTATCCACATATCTATACCTATATCTATATTTCTGGCGCTTTTATCTATATATCTCAAGTAAGTAAGATATCTACAAATGTGATTTATTTGAACATTCTATAAGGTCACATACATGATATTATAACACAATTACTCAGATATCTCTTTAAATCTTAACAGTGAAGATAAATCGAAAAAACACATATCGTGACTTTCAATTGCAATGAAGAAAATTGGGAAAATAAAGGAGAGGATGTTCTTTCTAGTTAGTTTAGTTTTCGGTTTGAACTGAAATCTGCTCTAGAGTATGCACCCCGAAAATGAAATAAATACCAAGATAGCAGTAACTATTTTCTTAACATTGCAAAGGGATTCAACTATAACATTGAATTTTCCAGCATTATACATGCAATATAGCTAATATTGGCGCTCTATTAGTTTACTTAAAAAAACAACTTGTGGAAAACAGATCTTCACAATTTTCATTGTAAAGGACATATTATTTGAAATCATAAGGGTCAAAATGTAAATGAATACTTTTTCCCACTATTTTAAAGTTTCAATTTTAAAGTGCAAACGATAAGGCTTCAACACCCGTCCACTGCCCCCCCCCCCCCCATGTTGCTGTTGTACCGGTGAACAACAAGTGTTCTCACTATCTCTTAATTTTGGTGATTAATTTAACTTGTGGTCACTAAGGAAGATTTGCTAACAGTGCTAGTTAAGTGCATCCCGTAAACTTTAATTGTAAAATCACAGGTCATTAAGGTGATTACGCAAGTAATAGAGTCAAAACTGGAATGAATTAACACATATTTAAACCTTTTGATAAAGTATAGGTTTATCAAACAAGTTTATTTCAAGTAATAAAAAGCAAGATAGAATTATGATTAATAAAAAAATAGGATTTTTACAAACAAAAACTCACTTAATGCACATTTTGTGCTTGATTTCACACAACATTGAAATTTGCATGACAATTTCATGCAATACCAATCTAATTAAAATCAGATTCACAGATTAATTAAATCGCTTCGCAGATATCTCTTTGAGTCAGACAGAATTTAACGCTGAAGTCCGTCTGCCTTTCGAATACTATTGACATTCTTATATATAATAAAGTTGAGTTTCGTCTTCGTCTAAGCTATTGGCAATTTGAGGCATTGTAAAAAAGAAAAGCTATTCAGGACAATCTACAAGTTAGAGTGTTTTACATGTATTTGGACCAAAGAGGTATAAACAGGACTATTGCTAATACCAACTGTTTATTGTGATGCCTTATTAACAACAGTTAACGTTATCAACAGCTTATTATAGGATATACTAAAGCTACACCTGACTTCTTTTTCTTGTATGCAAGTATCATTCGTAAACTTCTTGACATTACTTTTGTTGCACGAAAATATCATAGGTATTGTACAATTTCAAGCTTATTTTGCCCTGATTAAGAGGGTTTTATAAAGATATCACAAGAAATTGAAATGCAACGTTTATTTACACAAGATTACCCATAAATTATGAATCTATATATAGTTACCCGATAATACTTCCACAAGTTTAATTATGACGTCACAAGCAGTGCATTTTCCCGTAATTTTCATAAAACTGAGCAGAAGACATCAATTCCGTAGTGGTTTAGTTTAATAGAAAAATGTGATATCACATAAAATATATTAATTTCGTTGTGAGCGACAGCTGCGGACACATTTTCCTCTTCAATAAACTCTGAGAAAAGTGCCTTTTTTATCAGTTTTTACCAAATCTTTAAAATATGCCAAAATGTTTAAGTCATAACTATTTATTGAAACAAAATAAAAGTAAAAAACAAAATAAAACTTAGTATTTTATATACATACATGTTCAAGATGGTACATGTGTATTTTTATGAGATTTAAACAACTTTTGAATTTTAGGGCAAATGTTGAAAGAAACTGTACCTTCCTCTTTACAAGAACACATTGGATAGGATATTAAGGTAGCTCCATACTCGTAAAATTCTCTGAGGAAAGTTGAAAATCCGAACTGATTTCGACTTAATAGACTTAAATGTCATCAATTGTTAGAAAAAATATACATGTCATCACACTTTTTGAGATGCCAGATAAACATAAACTAAAGCATATTTTAGCATTAGAAAAATGTATTTTTTTTCTGTTAAAAGTAAAATCTTGTAGGCAGAAATTTGTTTTTCTTGTTCAATTTTAATGTCAACTTTATCAGAAAACTAAAATTACAGAAATATTTTAAAATTAATCGTTGGAATAAGAAAAACTATAGCATTTAGACATACAACTGAGAGAAAAGTCAGAAAAAGAGTTATTTCCCCTTTGCATAGATAAAATATATAAAAATTTGGAAATTTAGGATAAAATTAAGTGCGAAAATATCTTTAACCTACCAATAATTCTAATTACATCCATGTGATTATATTCACATAAAATAAATAAAACTATCTTGCACAATTTTTAAAGAATTCAAAGTTTTACAAAAAAGTGTGACGTCACAGAACACTGGATCTACTTTAAAGTTTGTTTAGACGAGGCATTTTGTAGGCTATTCTAGATCGTTGTAAATTAGGCCGATTAAACATTTGATTTTGATAAGAATGATAATGCGTGCAAACCTACAGATACGTACTTCTTTTTTTTTTTTACCTCCCTGCCTATATACACTGTTTCAAGTTATACATTTTCAGACCTGAAGTTAAGCTATAGTTTCATTGTCCTGTACATTAACAAAAAAAAATATCATTTTACAGTGCTCTTTTTGTGCTTTTTGAAATGAAAAAAATAAAAAAGGAAAGTAAAATATTTTTTTTTAAAAAGCTTAAATAACATTAGTACATGTAAAATCGCTTTTCCGTTTAAGTTATGTAAGTCTAGTCACGTCACTGGTTAATCTCTGGATCACGGTGAAAAATGGCTTTTCGATTTTGTATCTAAATAATTATGTTGAGTGGCATACTGAGCTGACAAGGAAGAGCGAGGCTGTGATGAAAAGTTGGGGAATTCTGCAATTTGCTGCGGACGACTTACATGCGATAAATGCGTGTGTGCAGAATTCAATGAGAGACACTTCGTGCAAAGTAGAGGAACTGTCAACATTCTGTACTATTCTAGAACTTTTGTAATAGTAATGAAGATATACAGAAGAGCACAAACGGCTTGTTTGAATTTTTGCTTTGATATATTTTTGGACTGTTAGATTATTTAAAAAACTAAGAAAATATGCTAAGGCTGTTAAAAAATAAGTATTGGTTGCATAGTATGGATTTAAAAAAGGTTGTTAATTATTTTACTTTTTCTCTTTTATAAAGAACTGTAAATAATTTTGTGTTAAAGGCATAACATTATAATTTTATCTATTCAATTCAATTTATAATATTTTTAGATAACCAAGATACAGAAAATGTTTACGCTGTTAGAGCCTGATGGGACAGCGCAAGTGCCATTTTGCTGCTACAGAACTGTTGTTTTAGTATTAATACTACAAAAACACGATCAGCTTTCTTAATATTCTTTTTCTGACGGACGACCTGCTCATATAAAAATTTGATAATATTAAAACATATTCTGATGGAAAAAAATTGTAGATTATTTGATTTAAAAAAATTTTAAAATACAATTTTCCAAAAATGCTGTTTGAGTGGACCTCAAGTGACGGACGATCGTAGTTTTACCTGATCGGCCCTAGAAATTCAAAAATCTATCATTCCTGAAACTTTCAATTTTCTATCTTTAATCGTTTTTGCGAAAAAGGGAGGACAAGAACACTTATTACAAAACGAAAAACGAATATAACGGCCGACCGGAAGTGATCATCAACAAAAATGTACATGATAAAAGACCTTGATATTTTGTATTTGTTTCGGTAGGGATGTGTTCCTAACGAATATTCAATAAAGGAGCGGAGTTCATACTGCATGAAGGTTTATTCAATATATTCAAAACGCAGTGTCAAGACGCAATATTTTACGTAACAATGTTCAACTAAACACGCATGTTCTCCAATTCTCATCACCTTGCACCTCGCATTCCTTCATATACGTGAAACTGTAATTAAATAAAGAATATAACTACTACCGTGCATTAATATAAACGTTACTGAATTATATAATAATAATATTTCATATTAATATATCGATATATCTCTACATACCTCCTTGCGCCCACTTATAAACGAGGGAACACATACATGTTTCTTTCGCACTCGCACGATCAAAAATTTCCGACACAAAAGAGTTACAAACACTCGTACATATAATTATTCGTGTAATAACTTTAACCGTAATATGGCTCCTCAAATTTAGGAATATTATTTAAATAAACTATATCAAATATCAAAATTCTTGACTTGTGCACAATAACAATAATCAATCATAATGCAAAAGTTAAATACAAAGCATATAAATTATCGCAAAGTAACGCAATTGTCTTTAGCACAATTTATAAATAGAACGACACAGTTAATTAGGCTCCTCGATGGGGAATTCCTCGGTCTCGCGTAATAACACTAACTTATGGATTGGTCTTTCAAGGTAAGTCACAGGATCTTGCCGTTTGCCATATTTATCCAAAGAAGAACTGGCTATCACGAGTTTGGCTTTCCGTACATGTCCATCATTGTCAGTGTAGCACTCGTGAATACGGCCAAGGCGCCACTGGTTTCTTGGTAAGTTTTCATCCTTGATCAACACTATATCACCTACATATCGCGTTTTGACGTCCATTTACCTCTCGTCTGGAGTGTGTTCAAGAATTCCTTCCGCCAACGGATCCAAAATTCGTTAGTAAGGTACTGTACTCTTCTCAATCTTTTGCGCGAATACAAGTCTTCTCTCTGGAATTGTCCTGGGGGTGGTAATATGATTTTGGATTTCATAGTCAGCAGATGATTGGGAGTCAAAGGTTCCAATGAATTGGGATCATGAATGTTTGTTACGGTAAGAGGTCGACTATTAACAATAGCAGCAGCTTCACACATCAAGGTTCTTAGCATTTCAGCATCGAGATGAGATCCACAATGTTCAATTAATGAGGAAAGCACATTTCTCACGGATCGTATCTGTCTTTCCCAGACTCCTCCCATATGACTTGCAGAGGGAACATTCATTTTAAATGTAATGAAATCACATCCTTCGCTGGTTAAGTATCTTTGTAGTTGTTGGTCATCAAGTTCCTTAACTGCATCTCTAAGCTCATTTTCTGCTCCAACAAAACTAGTTCGTCGATCACATCTAAGCTGTCGAATTGGGCCTCTAATGGAAATAAAGCGGCACAATGAGTTGATAAAAGAGCTAGTGTCTAATGAGCATGCAGTTTCTAGGTGAACAGCTCGACATGCCATACATGTACAAAGAACGCCATAACGCTTCAACTCTTTACGTCCCTCCCTGATGTACCAAGGTCCGAAGAAATCAACTGCACTGTAAGTAAACGGAGCTTCATCTGTCAATCTATCAGCTGGAAGATCACTCATCCTTTGCACTTGAGTACAAGCTCGCAGCCTACGACATTTCACACATTTCGAAATCTGTGAGAGTAGACAGCAGATCTACTACCAATTATCCAATATCCATTGGCTCTTATTTCGTTAGTTGTCATACCACGTCCTTGATGTCGAATTCTTTCATGATAGTGACGTATCAATAAATTTGTAATGTTAGACTTTCTTGGTATACATGTAATTATTGGATGTTTCAATTGTATGTTGAAATTTCCTCTATGGACACGCCCTCCTACTCTAAGTACACCACTATCATCTAAGAATGGGTCGAGGCGGTTAATTGGAGAGTTGAACTTCAGTTGTAAGGATGTGAGAATTTTCACTTTGGTCCTCTTAAAGAGTTTCTTTTTCTTCCTTGAAGAAATTTTTCTGTAGTTGGATAATGACTTTATTTTCCGCATGATATACTTCAGTAACTGAGAGTTCATTCTGAGAAAAGGAGTCTTTTCTGTCTGGCAGGCTACTTGCTTTTGTCTTGATTCTGTTTTGTGTACAATCAATAAATCTAAGACACCATGCAATCACACGCTTTAAATGGTTCCAATCTGAAAAACGATTCAAATAGTCTAATAAACTGCTGTCATACAAAGTTGTTTCTGTTTTCAATGTTTGACATTGTTTCACTTCCGGATCATCATCAGGAAAATTAGGATGGGTCACATCACAATTCTTGAAAGGGTTTGTAGTCCACAGGAAATTAGGTCCAGAAAACCATCTACAATTGTTCACAAGTTCGTCTGCAGATGCATCACGAGAAGCGATGTCCGCTGGATTATCACTGGAGCTAACCTAATTCCATTGGTATGGTTCACTGACATCACGAATTTGCTGAACTCGATTGGCAACGAACACATGAAATCTTCGAGTGTTGTTAGCAATATAACCAAGAACCACACTACTGTTGGTCCAAAACCACTCTGTCATGTTAGTGTATTCTAGCTCATTTCGCAATAATAAGTTCATTCTCACTGACACCACGGCTGCAGTGAGTTCAAGTCTTGGTATAGTTATTGACTTTAGGGGTGTAACTCTAGACTTTGCCATCACTAATGAATATAGTTTTCCCGCGTTTCGTAGAATAGCGGGAAAATGTTGTATGATATTAACGTGTTCGAATAGATTCGCGTAGGAATACAGGGCGGGGCCATAGGAAGGCCAGTATAAAAGGTCAGAGTTAATAGTAAAGGTCATTCTAGCCAGTTTCACTCAGTGCACGAAGCTTACATTCTTTTATCGCGGGCAGCATGGCGGCACCAAATGACGAATTCTTACAAAGAGTTTCAGAAATAATGGACTCCAAACTTTCTTCATTCGAGCAAAAGATATCCAAACAACAAAAACAGCAACACGAACAGCAATTGTCCAGGATTCAGGCAGCAAACGACAAGACGTTTGTTTTCAAGAGGAAGGGAAACGAAGCCCAGTACAAATTCAACAACAGCGTAAGAGAAAAATTGATAGAAGCCAACACCAGCTTAAGCGAAGGGGAACCAGAAATGGCCTTTAACAGCATTTCATCAGGTATAGAGCTTATTCATCAGAGACAAAAGTTAATTAAATTAGCAGACTCTTCCAAAACAGGTTGGCGAACAGTGCAAGAATATACACAGCATGAATTAGCGTCAGACGAGGAGGACGAAAAACGAATTTTTAAAGCTGAAATCAGGGCGGAGAAGAAATTAAAGGAGGAGAGGATACAGAAGGCGAGGACGGCCAGGCGTACCAATCCATACCCGGAGCGAGCCAGCAGCGTGCAGAACCAGACCAAGTCCTACGAGAACAGTAAAAAATCGGGAACATGCTTCAAATGCGGTTTCCCCGGTCATTGGGCAAAGAATTGCACCAACAACAACAACAACAAAGAGACAGGCTCTAAGTTAAGTACTTTAGATAGTAATGTTCAAAGTATGTGTATTGTTCAGAGCAAAGATTTACATGCATGCATGAGTGAGCACTTTTCAGAAAGTAAAAATAATGTCTGCCGTTTTGTGGCCACAATAGATGAAAATGTCAGTCCAGTTGGACGTTTGAGAGGTCATTTGACTAAATGGGTAGATATACAAGCAGATAAGTATATTTTGGACGTTATTGAAAATGGATACAAAATTCCGTTTAAGACTATTCCAAAAAGTGTGTGTTTAGACAACAATAAATCTGCTAGGGATAATGTCAAAGTAGTTTGTTCTGAGATTCAAAAACTCATTGATAAATTTTGCGTAACAGAGGTCAAGAATGTTCCTTTTGTTGTCAATCCTTTGACACTCGCGTTCAATAAAACAGGTAAACCTCGGTTGGTGTTAGATTGCAGGCATATCAATAGTTGTATTCACGATTTCGTTTTCAGAATGGAAGATGTCAAAACTGCTAGAGAAATTTTTCAGAAGGGCGATTTTTTGATATGTTTTGATTTAAAATCAGCATATCATCACATTGAAATTTTTGAACACCATAAACAATATCTAGGTTTTCGATGGGAGATGAAAGGGGATATAAAATACTTTGTGTTCAACGTATTACCTTTTGGCATTTCTTCTGCAGCATTTATTTTTACAGAACTTATGAGAAAGGTGGTTCAGTATTGGAGATCTTTGAGTTATCGGGTCATTATGTACTTGGACGATGGTTTAGCAGGGGCCGAAGATTTTGATCAAGCGTCTACACTCAGTGAGGTTATCAAACGCGACTTGACAGAGTTGGGTTTCATTATAGCAGAGTCTAAAAGTGTTTGGTTCCCACAACAGAATATTGTGTGGTTAGGTTTCGAATGGGATATGAGTAACGGTATTTTAAAAGTAACCCAAGAGAGAGTAAGGAAGCTACTCAGTTGCATTGAAGAAGTGTATTTGAAAAGTCAATCAGGGTGCTCGCATTTTCGGGTGAAATCCATCGCTAGTATAGCAGGTCAGATCATATCTATGGAAAACGCTATAGGAAATGCGGTCAGTTTCAAAACTAGGTATCTTTATCAAGATATATTGTCAAGATTCAGTTGGAATTCTTACATTGAATTAAGTTTGCAAACTTTAGAAGAATTAGAATTTTGGAAGATTAATTTAAGATCTATAAATGGCAAAGAAATAAAGACTTCCAAAGAACTTTCAGAACTAAAAATTTTTAGCGATGCATCCGACTCAGGTTTTGGAGCTTATGTAGAAAATTCTGAGATCTCAGATGTAGTAGGCCTCTGGACTGGAGAGGAATCCATGAAAAGTTCCACCTGGAGGGAACTAGAGGCAATTAACAGGTGTTTGAATACTATAGGAGAAAGTATTCAGGGTAAAGAAGTAACATGGTATACCGACAGCAAAAATGTTTGCAGAATTTTGGAAGTCGGTAGCAGAAAGTCGTATTTACATGAAATTGCCGTAACAATTTTTGAAAAATTACAGAATTTACATATCATTTTTGACATTCAGTGGTTACCAAGGGCAGAAAACATTCACTTAGCAGGTGTTTTGACAGTGACGACTGGGGAATAAAAAACAGTGTTTTTCAAATTATTGACGAATGTTGGGGCATACACACTTGTGATAGGTTTGCTACAGATTATAATAGTAAATGTACCAAATTTAACTCTAGATGGTGGTGTCCAAACACAGGCGGGATAGACGCTTTTAAGCAATTCTGGGGTAACGATAATAACTGGTTAGTTCCACCACCAAGGTTGGTTTGCAAGACAATAAATAAATAAAAACAGGATAAGGGTAAGGGTACCCTTGTTATTCCTCAGTGGAAATCGGCCCCGTTTTGGCCATTATTGTGCAAAGCGGAAAAGTGGGATTATTTCATTAAGGGCGTGAAAAAACTTAATTCTTTGATAACCGAAAGAGGCAGAGGGGCAAACGGCATATTTGGGGGCCATAAAATGTTCGACATGGTAGCATTGCGCTTGGAATTTTAGATATTTAATGCAACTTGTTCAGTTTTTTTTTCATTTTTTATTCCAGAGCTAAACATTGAACAGAGAGTACACGACAGTTTATTTTTAGCGGGCATCGACACATCATCAGCGGACAATGCAGCTCTAGCAGAAAAAATGTGTGAATATATCGTGAAATCCAGAAGTGAAAACACAAGCAAAAAATATATGTCGTCATTCAATAGGTGGTCAAAATTCATTACGAACAAAGGAAAATCAGCTATTCCAGCCAATTCAATGCATGTCGCTCTTTATCTAACGTATTTGTTGAATATCGGATGTTCTTTTCATGTTATATCCAGTGCTCTGTACGCTATCAAATGGGCGCATTCCATTTTAGGATATGAGGATCCAACAGAACATCCATTCATTAAAAATATAGTAGAAGCTTCCAAACGCAACAACAAAGCCAGAGTTATCAAAAAAGAAGTCGTCACGACTAAAGATCTCGTATTATTGTGTGATATTTATGCAGATAGTTCCAGTTTGTTGGAAGTGCGTGATATGTGCATGATTCTACTTTCCTTTGCAGGTTTTTTACGCTACGAGGAACTAAGTTCACTTCGTTGTTCAGATGTTAAATTTTTAGATGGATACGTCAAAATTTTCATCAACAAAAGCAAAACTGACCAATATAGACAAGGAAACGAAATACTAATTTCAACGGGTGTTACTTCGGCTTGTCCAGTAAAAATGTTGCAACGTTATATATCGCTAGGAAATATAGACATTTTTTCTGATCATTTTTTGTTTAAGTCCGTGTTTAAATCCAAGGAGGGTTTAAAGTTAATATACAAAAATAAAAAACTGAGTTACACACGAGCAAGAGAGTGCATGTTATCAAAACTTAAATCCGTTATGGGAAATGTCAACATTGGTCTTCATTCCTTACGATCGGGAGGCGCGACAGCAGCAGCAAATTCCAACGTAAATGAGCGATGTTGGAAAAAGCACGGACGATGGGCATCAGATTCGTCTAAAGACGGTTATGTAAAAGACAGTTTAGAAAGCAGACTTTCAGTTTCAAAAAATTTGGGATTATGATAACAAACAAAAGACAGTCAGGTTACATGTTTTGTTTTGTTTGGGTTTTTTTTTTTCGGTACTTAAACTATTTCGCATAATATTTCATACTTTGCCTACTTTTGAACATTTAATTCTAAGCTCGTCTGGCTCACACCTAAGTTGTGTTGTTCTTAATGTGTTGGAAATATTCTTATAAGTGTATATTATACTATAGTTTTCCCGCGTTTCGTAGAATAGCGGGAAAATGTTGTATGATATTAACGTGTTCGAATAGATTCGCGTAGGAATACAAGTAAAGGTCATTCTAGCCAGTTTCACTCAGTGCACGAAGCTTACATTCTTTTTTAAGTTTTTTGATGTCACTATATTTAGTGAATTATATAGCATGCCGTAATTAATAATAATATTTATAATAATGTATGAATAAGTCCGATATTCGCCCCTAGACGTTATTTACACTTGCGTTCGGACACAGGTTTCCATAGTTTTTTCAAATATTTTATCTATGGTTTTTCCTGGGCGGTTTTTAACGTCATTCATGGGGAATTATATTTTTTGTTACACTTTATGTACACATGATATCGATGATGTATTATCATTAAAGGCCAGCTGCCCGCAAAGCTCGTCTGGCTCACACCTAAGTTGTGTTGTTCTTAATGTGTTGGAAATATTCTTATAAGTGTATATTATACCAATGGATATTGTCTTGATCATCAACTAAACGAATGTAAGAACATTGACCGTATCCCATGGTACTGGCATCGGAAAAATGATGCAATTCTGCTGTAATGACTTTTCCAAAATCCTTTGTTTTGAAACATCTTGCGACCTTTACATGTAAATTCTGGAATTGTTGAAGATCTATTCTCAATTTTTCCCATCGAGTTCTCAATGTGTCTGGTATATGGCTGTCCCAGTCTATTTGATTTCTGCACATTTCTTGGAGAATTTGTTTTCCCACAAGAATAAATGGAGAGATTAACCCAAGTGGATCATATACAGAACTCAGAGTTGACAATACACCACGTCGAGTCAAGGGTCGATCATTCAATACTATCTTAAACTGAAAGAGTCTGATTTTATACACGTCATATTTGTCATGAAGAAGGTCCACATTCTCCAATACTTTAGCTCTCTCATTTTGAGGAATGTCTTTCAGTACGTCTTTGGAATTTGATAAGAACTTGTGTAATCGTAGTCCACTTTTCTGACACGTCTCCTTACTTTTTTGAATAAGAGTCACCGCTTCGGATATAGTTGATACGGATTTCAAGCAATCATCGACATAGAAGTTGTGTCGCACGAAGTTTGCTACGTCTGTTCCCAATTCAGTTTCGTTATCACTGGCCATTTGTTTCATACCAAAATTTGCACAGCCAGGTGAAGAAGCAGCTCCAAAGAGATGCACGCACATTCTGAATTCTGAAGGTAAGTTATTTGTGTCACCATTTTCCCACCATAAAAAACGTAAATAGTTTCGATGTTCATAATTCACTCTGAACTGATGGAACATTTGTTCAATGTCACAAACAATAGCAATGGGTTCCTTACAAAATCGACACAGAACTCCAACTAACGTATTGGTAAGATCAGGTCCTTGTAGGAGGTAATCGTTTAACGACTGTCCTTCATATTTTGCGCTACAGTCAAAGACAACACGAAGCTTGTTTGGTTTTTGTGGGTTAAAAACACCATGGTGAGGAATGTACCAGGAATGACCATCAAAGCATGTCAGCTCATTTTCTGGAACTTTTTCAGCAAAACTTTTCAGTATCATATCTGTCATGAAACTTACATACTGTGATCTGTATGTCTCATCTTTGTCAAGTTTTCCTTTTAAATGCTTCAAACGCTGCTCAGCCATGCTTCTGTTGTTTGGTAGATAAGGTAAGTCCTCATGGAATGGTAATGGCATTTCGTAATGTCCATCTAAAAAGTGAATTCCATTTTTTAGAATGGCGAGAAACTTACGATCATCATTAGAAATCGATTAAATACCAACAGAATGTTCTATAAAGTCTAGTTCAAACATTTGTGAAAGTGTCTCTGGCTTTATCAATTCTTTGATTTTGTTTTGAAGGGAAAACATCACATGTTTTGGTCCATGTCCGTCAGAGTTCAAAATACTCGGAGGTACTTCACATGCAATGATACGATGACTTGTGCGAATGCAATCATTTTCATCTTCAAAACTCTGATCAGTAATTCCAACAATACTCCAACCGAGATCTGTTCTTTGTCCATATGGTCCCTCATCTTGGGGTGCTATTACGTCCCGGGGTATTAGGGCTCTCGCACAATTGTAACCAATCAAAAGTCCAATCTCACAGTTTTGCAGAGGCATAATTTCTGAAGCTATTGGTTTAAGATATGGCCATGCATTTGCTACTTCTGGAGTAGAAATATGAGAGCGATCAGCTGGCATAATGTTTCGTGTAAATGTATCAGGCAATGGTATCTTCAATTCATTACTGAATCCACGTACTACTAAGTCTCTTACTTTATGACTTTCAACAACCTGATTTTCTGCATACATTGTAGACAACAACAATTTGACCGTTGTTCCTGACAGTCCAAGTTCACGATAGGTGTCCTCTAATATGAATGTTGTATCTGACTGAGTATCTATAAGTGCATAAACCAGTCTTTCTTGGTCTGGTTTATCCCTGTGAGAAACATATACTGGCACTATCATAGAAGTCTTGTTTGTCACGCCATCATGGTTTTGGAGGGATGATGATCTAATGCTCCCTGTTTGAGACGGAAAAGGTTGTGATTCATGAACAGAGTTCTCCGATTTCTTGTCCCTTGAATTCTCTTTCGGCTCTGCTTTGCGTATATCACCATGAAGAGATGTAGGATGATTCCTACCGCAAGTCCTACACTTCAGTCTTCGCTCGCAATGCTTAGAAATGTGACCAGCATTTAGAGACCTAAAACACAAATTGTTTTCTCTGGCATATTTCTTTCTATTTTCTACATCCATAGCTAGAAAATCGTTACAGTGGTTGAGATAATGTTCTCCTTTACAAAAAGCACAGGATTTTCCTGTCCTGGGAGTCGTGAATGTAGCGAAAGTTCTTCCTTTGTCAGCAAAAGATGAATATCTGTTCCTATTTATTTGAATGAGTAAAGGAATTTGCCGTTTCACTTTGTCCACGCTGCACTTGCTCAGATTTAACTGCTTGAATTGAAATCACGGGATCACAGGTGATTTTAGCTTCTTTGGATATGAATTCCATGAAGTCCTTGAAAGGAGGATACTGGTAGGGTTCTTCCTTTTTCTGCACTACAATGCGGCCCCATCTGACAACTATCCAGTCCGGTAGTCTGCTCAGCATTTTCTGGTT
This sequence comes from Magallana gigas, assembly GCF_963853765.1. Taxonomy (NCBI): domain Eukaryota; kingdom Metazoa; phylum Mollusca; class Bivalvia; order Ostreida; family Ostreidae; genus Magallana; species Magallana gigas. The sequence goes on along the minus strand of NC_088861.1, from coordinate 18,005,691 downwards.
TTCTCTGCTATCGTTCAAGACATCTATGTTTCCAATGCTTCTCATAGCAGTATAACACTGTCTCAAAAAGTCGGAAAATTTCGGAAGACCAGGGCCATCTCTTGACGCAATTTTTGGCGATTTGTCAAGTTTATTTCTGAACACACTACTTATAATGAAAGGATCCCCATAACGTTGATCTAACAATGATTTGGCTTCCTTAAAGGAATCACTAGTAGTTATAAGGAAATAGTTTTCGATTACATCCTGTACTGGTCCACCAATGTACTTTTTCAAGTAGTGAATCCTTTCTGTAACTGGAATTTGCCTTTGCTCGATTTTTTGTCTCTGAATATCTTTTAAACCCCCTCACAGGCCCGTAAAATGAAACAGTGTGGTTTGTTTACAAGTAACAAGAGGCCCGCAGGCCTTGACGGTCACCTGAGTACAATAGGTTGTAGATTTTGTATGGTCTACTGTCTTAAACGGTAGCATTTGTGAGCATTGTGTTTTGTGAACATGGATTTTAAGCAAAAGTTGATTTTGATTTAAGACAGTGTTGAAAAATTGATTGGGTAAATTTGTTAAAATCAAGGAATTGTAGATGTGCAGTTATAACACATGAAGCACATACATGCAACTTGGCAAGCGGTGTCGAGCACTTGCTCTGCTGAACATGTTTAAAAGGTTTAAAAGCCCATATTAAGCTATCGTGTCAGCCATTTAAAAAATTGTGTATTTATTGTGCATAAAAATGTGCGGTTGTTTTCGTCTGATTAACTTTTTTTAACGTAAATTTTGTGGGGAAAATAGTATTACTAAAATGTTTATGCAAATTACATTTATTTAATGGTATTGTGTCTTGACTTGGGTGCGATTGTATTTCAACACCGTCACCACCCCTGTAAAGTCAAGCCGTTTGTTTAAATGCAAAATTTGTGACTCTTGATGACAATGTGAATTTCACATTATTCGTTGTTGATTTGTAAAAACTGTGGAATTTTGATAAAAATTATTCATGGTTTACTGCTGTATGGTTCAAAAGTAAAAAAAATTTCGTACAAATTGCTGTTTGTATTTGCATATTAGTACTTAAACGAGATGTTTGTGAAACAATTATGCTCCCCTCCCTTGGAAACATCCACAAAGAAAATGAACATAAACTGCAAATAACTGGTATTTTTCTAAGTTCAAGGGTCATAACTCTGTTGAAAATTGCTCTATCATACCCGAAATCAAACTTGACCTAGATATTATTTATATAAATCTGTATATCAAATTTTATATCCATCTGTGCACCCTCTGCGAAGAAAATGAGCAGAAACTGCAAATAACTGGAATATTTCTATGTCCAAGAGGCATAACTCTGTCGAAAATTGCTCGAACGCACCCAATATCAAACTTGACCTAGATATTATCATGATAAACCTATATGCCAAATTTAATTTCAATATGTTTATCGTCTCCTAAGAAAATGAGCGGAAACTGCAAAAAACTAGAATTTTTTTTAAGTCCAAGGGCTATAACTCTGTCGAAAATTGCTCGATTGTACCCAATATCAAACTTGACCTAGACATTATAATAATAAACGTGTATAAAAACTAGAATTTTTCTAAGTCCAAGGGCCATAACTCTGTTGAAAATTGCTCGATTGTACCCAATATCGAACTTGACCCTGATATTATCATGATAAACGTATATATACCAAATTTCGAAGAAAATGAACAGAAACTGTTGGTGGACCGACCGACAGACAGCAGCAAAGCAATATTACCTCCCTTCTTTGATGGGGGGCATAAAAACAAACGAGGAGATACAACTGCATAGTACTAAATTTTATTTATTCACTGATACAAATTATTTATTTGTACATATTTGTACTAGAAAAACAAACAAGCAGCTACAACTGCATAGTACCAAATTTTTTTAAATCGCCGATACAAATTGCTTATTTGTACTTATAATTGTATTAAAAAAACAAAAAAAACAAACGAGCAGCTACAACTGCATAGTACCAAGATTTTTAAGTTGCTTATTTGTACTTGTGTATTTGTACAAAAAAAATAAAAAATGAGCAGCTACAACTTTAAAGTACCAATTTTTTTAACCGATACAAATTGCTGATTTGTACTTAACAAAAAGGTATACAGTTTCTTTGATATATCCCTCAATTTTGGATGTGTGTAGTGTCCAACACATGTGTGCAGCCAATGTTGAGTTTCACAGTTAGAGATACGGAATTGAGAAGTTGTGTTTCCAACTGATTTGGATCAAGGACAAGGTCTGGACGGCCTCTCAACACTAAATCCGGTATTATTAACTTGGTGTTGTTGTTGTCGACTTGAGCGACTACCTCACATTTGTATTGTTTTGTGATGTCGAGGGTTCTTTGTCTCATGTTGCAAGATTGGCATTTTATGGTGTCAAGCTCAGAGTTGAAGTTCCGCACGTCTTTGCTGCAGACTGAGCATTTGTTGGCTGCGGTGCATGCAGCAGACTTGATGCAAATAATTAAGGTCTTCCGTTTCCAACGGAAGACCTTATTGTTTTTCTTCGGTTTCTTCTTCCCTATTATTATTATTTTTGTTTTTTTTTCTTTCAAATTTTGTGCACGCGAGTTCTCGGAAATGGCTTGGCCGATTTTCATGAAACTTTCAGATATAATAGAAAATGAGCTAAACCTTATTGGAAATTTTTTATTTTGATGACGTCATTTCCGTTTCAGAGAAATAGACGTTTTAGCGATTTTTAGAGGGTCAGCTTGTCCGTCGAACTCCTCCTAAACGATAAAAGATATCAAATTCAAATTTTCAGGAATTGTAGACAAATGATTGTAGTTTTGTCTAAAGTGAGCCATTTATGTCTGGTGCAAAAGGCGACGAAGCTCGCCTGAACCCGAAAATTGAGATGTAAAAAATGTAGTGATTTTTCTAAGTTTTCTTTAAATATCTCTTATCTCGAAAATATTTTGTTAACACATGTAGAGCAATTAAAATTTTTTTTTACAAGAGCTTTCATTCGACATCAAGAAAAAGGGGCTGCCCCCTCAAATTAGGGGCCAAAAGGGCTCTGAAGTCTTTCTTCAATAGCACTTCACTGAGAAATATTTTGTTATATGTTAAAGAAGCAAAAATGTTCATCTTACAGTTATTTATCTATTCATTATAAAAATAATTTCATGCGTTACGTAATTAGGGGTTTTAAGGGGCCAGAAGTCCAAAATTTTGATCACTTATATCACAAAAAGGACAAATATTTTGAAAAGCAATATAGAATAAAAGATGCTTAGAATGATGTTCTAAACAATATTCAACCATCATAATTTCGTTCTCTGGCCCCAATAAGGAGATAAGGGGTCGGCCCCTAAAACTATTCTTTCCTAGATAGCTCAAGAACGGTAACGAATTTCTAGACACTTGTTGAACAAAATATGTTTAATATCAAAAGACATTTCATTTGACATCAAGAAAAAGGGACTGGTTCCTAAAATTAGGGGCCAAAAGGGCTCTAAAGTCTTTTTTCCATAGCTCTTTACAGAGAAGTAATTTGTAATATGTTTAAGAAGCAAAAATGTTTATCTTACAGTTATTTAACTATTCATAATATAAAAAAGTTCATGCGTTACGTAATTTGGGGTTTTAAGGGGCCAGAAATTCAAAATTTCGCTCACCTGTATCATAAAAAGGACAAATATATTGAAAAGCAATATAAAGATGCTTAGAATGATGTTCTAAACAATATTCAACCATCAAAGTTTCGTTCGGTGGCCCCAATAAGGAGATAAGGGGTCGGCCCCTAAAACTATTCTTTCCCAGATAGCTCCAGAACAGTAACGAATTTTTAGACACTGGTTGAACAAAATATGTTTGATATCAAAAGACCTTTCATTTGACATCAAGAAAAAGGGGCTGGCCCCTAAAATTAGAGGCCAAAAGGGCTCTGAAGTTTTTCTTCCATATCATTTTACTGAGAAATATTTTGTAATATGTTTAAAATGCAAAAATGTTAATCTTCCAGTTATGCATCCATATATGATTTAAAAAAATCTCATATATTACGTAATTAGGGGATTTTTAATTGTGAACTATTTTGTAATACATTATAGAAGCAATTATATTCATCGAAACACCATACACCTATAAATGACAATTGTTTACTCCTTTATTACGTAATTAGGGTTTATGGGGACAGAAGTCCGAAAGTTTGATCTTCAATATATTAAAATGGAGAAAAGTTTCGAATGCTTAACAATATGCAATCATCATTGTTTTGTTACCTGATCCCTTAAAGGAGTTATAGGGCCGGCCCCTAAAATGATCTTTTCCAGATATCTCGAGAACGGTATATAATTTCGAAACACTTGTTGAACAAAATTAGATCCCCCCGCATTTACTGATATGTTTCGTTGATGAAGATCAAAGGCAATTTTATTTCCTTTTCTTAAAATCGGACGGAAGACCTCCTCGTTGCTCGCAACGAGATCATGTCTAGTTTTGTACTTATAATTGTATTAAAAAAACAAAAAAAACAAACGAGCAGCTACAACTGCATAGTACCAAGATTTTTAAGTCATCGATACAAATTGCTTATTTGTACTTGTATATTTGTACAAAAAAAAAATAAAAAATGAGCAGCTACAACTTTAAAGTACCAATTTTTTTAACCGATACAAATTGCTGATTTGCACTTAACAAAAAGGTATACAGTTTTCTTTGATAAATCCCTCAATTTTCGATGTGTGTAATGTCCAACACATGTGTTAAGCCAATGTTGAGTTTCACAGTTAGAGATACGGAATTGAGAAGTTGTGTTTCCAACTGATTTGGATCAAGGACAAGGTCTGGACGGCCTCTCAACACTAAATCCGGTATTATTAACTTGGTGTTGTTGTTGTCGACTTGAGCGACTACCTCACATTTGTATTGCTTTGTGATGTCGAGGGTTCTTTGTCTCATGTTGCAAGATTGGCATTTTATGGTGTCAAGCTCAGAGTTGAAGTTCCCCACGTCTTTGCTGCAGACTGAGCATTTGTTGGCAGCGGTGCATGCAGCAGACTTGATGCGAATAATTTTTTCTACTGAAATGGGTTTCTTTTCAGATTCTACAATGGGGCCAATGTCATTGGTTGCTTCAAAGGCAGTATCTGGGCATGTAGTAAGAGTTTTGATGTTGTCGAAATTTCTCACTGCTACATTGGTTATTTTGTATGACTGGGCGAGTTTTATGGAGTCAAAGTGGGCTTCCCACAAACAGCAGGAGATTGAGCTGGTAGAATCAGCAACGATAATCTGTTTGCAATCCATTACTTGCCCTGACCGGGTTGTGCGCGATTCTGTAGGTCCAATGTCAATAACTTTGATTGCAATGGTTGCCTGAAGAAGAGAAGAACAGATTTACAATTGAATAAAAACCATGTTGAGTTATAATATTAATTTTTAAGTAAAAATGTGAAGTTAATTACATAATGTACAGTTGTATCAAATATGTTATTTATAATACAAGATACACATTATTTATGGAACAGAAGTGAACACATTCATTATTCTGAAGTTCTGTGATTTGTGTTTGTCAAATAAACAAAGTGTATGGTATATCATCTTGCAACCAATTTGTTAAGACATTGAATGAAAATTTTTCAACTAGTCTAACTAGTTAATCAGTCAACATGCTGTATATTCCTTATATGTATATGAATTTGTGATGTTGATTGGTTTTTTGACACTAGCATTTGAGGAACAATGAAGATTTATTATAAGAAGTTTGTAAGCCAAAGGTTTCATAGTAATTGACATATTTTACACTGAAGTCAAATGGTAATAGTCAAATACCCAACTAGACAAATTGCATTTAGTTGAAAAAATCTAGTTTTAATTGGTATAATTTAAAGAGAAAGATAATGAATTCTAGGTATACTATTTAATGCAAGTTTCAAAATTAAATTGTTTGAAGAATGGTTCATTAAGGAGATGTCATTAAACAAACAAATTGGTGAATTTTATTTGAATGGATTTCTGGCAGTAGGTGAATCATTGGACATAATATAACAAAAACTTAAAAAGAACTTTGGTTTCATAGGCCAGAATGAAATGAACTGTAAATCTTGTGCGTTTTACCTTTTGAAAAGCATTCAAGTTCTGCTCAATATCTTTGATAGTTGTGGTTTGAAGCGTAGGTGGAGGTTGAAAGTCAAAGTCCAATGCTCTCACTGGAGTAGACAATTCTGATGCAAATCCAACCCTTATGTCAAAGTCTGCTGAAGTTCTATTGCTTGGAACTCTCTGAATGTTCTTGAGGGACACTGGGCTTCTGTAAGCAAAAAAAAAAACACCATTTCATTACTTTTAATAAGCTAAGCAAAGAAGGATTGTGTTGATCAAAGCAAAGTAAATGCAATGTGGTACACAGCAAATGTTTTGCGTAATGGTTGTTAACGATGCATTATTTCATTTGTTCATTTTTGTTAGAATTGATGTTGCAAGACTTTGATGAGTTTATGAATAATGAAGAAGGGCCATGGTGAATGTGAAAATATCATTTACTATATGAAGACTGTGGCACATGAAAGTGCAGTACAGAAGTGAGAGTGTGTATTAAGCACTTAAGTTTAATCCAAACTGATGACTTTGATTAATAAGGATAATCGCCAAGTTAATTACAGGCATGTAGCATCGGGTGTGCGTGTGTGGGGGGGGGGGGTGCGGTGGAGAGAGCCAGTCCACCCCTCAAAAAAAACTTTTTTGTGCAGCAAAAATTTTTTAAAAAATGGAAATAACATGGAGTTGCCCCCCCCCCCCTCCCCCAACTTTTATGGCACCATGTAAGAAATTAAATTGAAAATAAGGAAATAAACAGTAAAATTGAAGTTAAAGGTATACCCCTCTCTCCCCGAGTAGGAATTTCAGGATTTGTAAAGTAACTTTTTTTATTTTCCTTTCTTTTTCTGCTTGATGAGATTTTTTAGATGAGTCTGCCCCCCTCCCACTTTCAAAGATGATGTTACATGCCTGAATTATTACTTGCATTCCACCATAGTACTTAATAGGTAACAAGATATTGACATGCTTGCCTTTGTGTTAGAGCTAGTTTCAAAATACGGTCGATTTGCAGACTTTGGTGCCAGTGTTTTCTGTCAGCTGTTCGCTAAAATTTGACGGCTTACGCCATATGCTTGGCCGGCATGAAAGACATGCCGCCAAAACACCCACGCAGTACGACCGTCAGACCTTGCCGGGTGCTTTACCAACATCAAAGAAGTAATTCGCTCAACATTTAGAGATTGCATGTTGGAAATAACTGTTTTGGCAACAATATACCCACATTTTTAATTTTCTACATGATTAAAAAAAGAGTCAGGAATTTTTTTTTAATCTGATGAAGCTTACTTTGCTTAGCATAGGTAAGTTTGCTCGGTCTTTCTCTCTCCATACATTTAACACAAAGTAATTCTAAACATTAGAATAATAATAATACATAAGTGTATGTAATAAAAATAGTTGTTTCACGATTTACAGTAGCCCTACACTATTTCATTAATTTCAATTCAGTGTGCGTGCACTGTTACCGGTTACAACCGCATGCGTTGTTGAGGCGGCGGCGGCAATTCTTTGATGTTGGCAAAGGGATCGGCCGACGAGTCTAGCGAGCAGCCGACGTAAACATTGACTGTCAAGAAGAGGAAAACTCGACGGCATTAGTAACGCGCTTGAATCATTGCCACTTTTTGTTTAAATCAGGATTACATACGTACATGGTCATCGTCTTATAATTTGAAAAAATTTCACTGCTGTTCATTACATCTTATGTAACTAATATAAATGTTGACAAAACAAACATAAATAGTGTTATCGTTTAAATGGAAAATAGCTTTCATTTCTAGCACTGTTCCGGAGAACGCTTCTTTCAAACGTTAGATATAACCTTTAGATGAGGACTCTATCGATCGATGCCTAACGTTTTGACGTCAGGCAAAAGCAATCATTATTATAGGCTACTTTATCTTTAGTCTTTGATAGTTCGTTGAGAAAAGTCTATATATTATACAGAAAACGTTTTCAGAATATTACTATATAAAAGCACAAGAACTTACTTTTTCTTTTCCAAGTCTTGGAAGTTGCAGTGTAGGTCTGACTTGAAACAAACAACGTCCGTAAATTTCAGTTTTTCTTGCATGACGGCGTTGAAATACTTGATGTTTTTGTTTTTTGACGTCTTCACGGGGGATATCATATGGATATAACCATCTATGGTTTCGTTTTCGTCTCTTTTTGGACGTTTCTGTGCGGATGCCATCTTCGCTGTAAGCCGTTTCTCGAAAGAGTGAGAAAATGATAGCGGGAAAAGAGGAAAATACTACGCTAGCATGAAACCTGTATTTTCTTTTGTTTTAATGTGTTATTTGAAGTATTTGAAATATTTATTTCGTCTTATCGTAAAAAAAACTAAGTTACCAAACAAATTCTTTTGATATTTGTGTGCGAGATAATATGCATATTGCCCTAAACAGGAGAAATAGTCAGAACTATTTTTTTCCGCGATGGAGTAAAGTTTGGTTTGATGCAGAATCTGTCCTTATTTGGTAATGCAGTCTCTTGAACACTGCGGTAGTTTTTTCGCGGAAATTTTCGAGAAGGGTATACCAAATAAGGCAAGAAGTTTAGCCTGGGCGCGGACCTGAGAATCTGGTTGTTAGCGAAATTTTCGAGAAGGTTATACCAAATATAGCAAGATTTTTATGAACGAGGACCTGACAATACGTCATCGTCGAGGTTTTTGTGCATGCGGGGTGGGGGGTGGGGGTATGAGCTACTGCGTGATAGAAACGTAAGATTTACGTTTTCCGGTCAGTATAACACACCGAATCGATTGTGTAATGTAGAGAGGAATACATCTCATCGATGACTATTTCAATGTGCTGAAAATTATATGAATTCAAATAACAGCTCTCTAAAAAGAATACTATTCAACGGAAGCATGCTTGAAATGAATTATAATTTTTTTGCTGATCAAAATTCATAAAGGGAATCAGCAAATTTAAGATGAAATTTCGGTTGATTTTCTCCCGAATCTAGTGCATGTACATGTACATTGTATATCATTTCATATTTTGAAAGTAAATTATTTGAAATTATTTTAGGAATGTACATGCATCAAATAAATTGCATGTGATCTTGAAAGCAGAAGAAAACACTGTCAAATTCTTTACTTGTATTTTGGATGGAAGGGTATTAAAGCAGAATCGTGCTTTAAAAGTGTGTACAATTCAATTCAATTCAATTCAATTTCTTTATGAACCAATTAAGGGCCCTCAAGGGGCAACATGAAGACTGTTGACATACAACATCCAATGAACATCAAACATTCAATAAACATATACAAGAGGGAAAGAGCTGGATGATTTAAAGAACTATGACAGACATGAACAATTAAATAGTATATATGTATATATATATGTATAATAATGTATGTTTCCATACATTCAATATAGTGTCTTCTATATATTTATGTTAAACACCATACATAAATATGTCAAGATACAAATGCACATACAAATTTGAAATAGTTTATCATATGATTGAAAAATAAAAAAACCAATATTTGAATAGGAAATACAAATTAAGGCAATGCCTTTTGTAAAAATTTACCAACAGAGTTTAATATATCTAATTCTTCACAGTTTAGAATCCAAAATAATTTTTGTTTATCTTCTAAACTAGTAAAAATGTTTTGCTTTAGATGAAATTAAATCAAATAGTTCCTCTCTTTCTTTTGTAAATTTGCTGCATTGGATAAGAAAATGTTCTTCATCTTCAATTTTATTAAGTGTACAATTTTTGCATATTCTTTCTGTTCTAGGTGTGTTACATGTATGTCTGTGTGTGTGTGTGGGGGGGGGGGGGGGGTAGCCCAGCCAAGTATCGTCATGATCCCAATTAGGACTTGTCAACTAATCGTCTTGCAGAATTGACTGAGACTTTTCAATAAGTCGCGAAGTCCTGCTTTACCATTGATAAAACGGCCGAGATCTCGATTCGATGGATCTGAATGAACTCATCCATTAGCATAGGAACACATCCATTAGCATACTGATAGATCCATATAGAGAGGGGTCACATAAATTTTTTTCATTTGTTTAGTAACAAATAGATACATATACTTTGGATCCGAAATTTATCGAATTTATATATACGCACTAGACTAGTAGGCTATTTGTTTCACTTGCACCTAGTAAACACGCGGGTTATACCATTTTCAAGGGAAGTGATGAAATCAGGTCACACGTGTACATGTACCCCGCTTTGGCGATTTTGTTCGTCCTGTTAATATTCCAGCAATGTGAATATATATTTGTCTTAATCTAAACTGTTTGTTCGTGAATGATGATAAAAAGCAATTATTAGTTACATTTTACCGTAATAGACTATATAATTCATCTTGTTAAGATGACCCCCCCCCCCACCCCCACTTGTTTTCATCTATGGGTAATCTATTTTTAAATCAGGGTTACACACTTGCATGGTGGACAGCCCTATCTTGAATACTGTTGTTTATTATATTCCAAATAACATTTTCAATTGTAAATGTAAATGTTGACACATTAAACACGGTGTATAGCTTTTTCTGTATTAAGTTACAGCAACCGTGCATGTTGTCTATTTGCAAACCATATTGTCTCCAATCACACTAAGAGTATGTGAGATATATATTATATGCAGACTGCGGACAGTGGTTGCAAACGATATTCCAATAAAGAAATGCTCAGTTTGACCTAGAAAATGTTATTCGAATTTCTCAAACACGGACTGTCTAATTCCTTTCCAGAATTACAATTTACGCAAGCGCATTTGAAGTTTTATCGCAACTTTGCGGGGTGACTAATAATGAGGCATGCGTTAATCCAGAACATTTTTCGTGGGAGGGGGTGGGGCCGAGGCATTCTTAGGGGGCAATTTCATAATATAAATATAGAGAAATATGAATTTGCAGGTGGGGGGTAGGGGTCCTGACCCCTTGACCCCTTTTCCTTGCCTAGATTCTCGCATGTGAGGTGATTGATAAAATCTATTATAAAGCCATTCGGACTTTATTAGATTTGAACACTCCTAATAGAATTAAGTCTGATTAAAACCACTTCCTTTTTCCGTACAGTCGTAAATGGTAAAACAGGAGCAGTTCAACCAAAAAGGTGGGGGGGGGGGCACATAGGGGAAATTGTTGTGGAATAGGTTCATGGCAAGATATTCAAAAAGTAAAAAAATCACATACAAACTACAAATATCCAACATTAACAACTACCAGTAGTACGTCAATAGATACAATGAAATGCAGACAGGATTGGAATAATTTATCTTTGTTTTGCCAATGCAAGTTACAAGTAGTTTTTTAGTTTTACCATGATGGCATGATATGATTCATAAATATAGGATCTCTCGTGATTTGCGATGGTATATGATTTTTATCCAACAAGTTGTGTGTTTTCTATCCCCGAGCCTTATGATTTTTATCCAATGAGTTGTGTGTTTTCTATCCCTGAGCCTTGGCGACGGGATAGAAAACACACAACGAGTTGGATAAAAACCATATACCATCGCAAATCATGAGAGATTCTTTTTATCACATGTTTTACCAAGTATTTTGTTTATCCCAACTTTTTCTGTAAAAATTGTGATTGTGAGCCGCACAACACATTATTTACAACACGTCAACAACGTTACGCATGGAAAAAAAGTTCCTTGAAGTTTAACAAACAGACATTCATTTTCGAACATTTTTTTTATGAATTCATGACAAATAACTGAAACAATATTAAATGTTTCAAATTTTTATCTCAACACCTCTCAACTGAATTAATTATTTACTTTTTCATTCTACGTCAATCAACCGTCTAAACCTACGTAATGATTAACTATGATGTCACGTGTCGTAAGAACACACAGTGGAATATCAAAAATTTATCCCATGAGTGATATCCACCGTATATTGGGATTAATATGTGATAAAATACAGATATGATTCATAAAATACAGAAAATGTTCTCTAGCTCAGATTGCAATAATGCTAGTAAAGATTGAATTTTTTTTTTGCTTTAGGGGATAAGGTATGGAGAAATTTACAATTGCACAGCTATTTGCGGTGTTCCATTTTACTACGTTTAATACATGTTGTACCATAATACTGTGATGGATTGCATATTGTCGGGTTGAACATGATTCACCACATTTTACTGTTTTCACTCCTTTGCATTAATGAAATACATATTTCATTGTGATGAAGACAAAAACAACCAGATGTTTATAATTTCAATTTATTCTAATTAAAATATATAACGTATAATACAAGAAATAATTCATTAGGAATTACTTCAACAACACACTGTATGAGCAATATTTACATAATTAAAATATTAATTCTAAATTATAATTAAATTTTTAAAAAATATTCAATGTGCATTTTTTAAATATCTTTAAATACAAAAATTACCAATGTACTGTGATGGCATGCTTATCTTTAAAAGTTTATGTTGTACAACCTACATGCATGTGAGTTTTCAAAAAAATACTTTCACAACAATTACCGGTAATGTTTATGACAGGTGATAGAATGAAACTGTGAAGAGTATTTGATTTGCATCAGTTTTGATTTGCCATTGAATTAAAAACCACATATTTTCTAATAACTATTGTTAAAATACCATCACTGAATCATGATGATTCAGGTTCAAGATTTTTTTCCATATAAATTCAAAGATTTATATTCAACATATAAATATAAAAATGAGAAAATAATAAATAGATTTTTAATGATGATAGAGTATACACTGTATATATACACCGGTAATAAAAGAAACAACATAATTTCACTCTTAAATATCGAAAGCAAAAAGAAAAAAGTTAGATATAACCAAAAATCATCTAGCCCCCCCCCCCCTCCAATCCCACTTTTAATTTTGTTCCGACACCAATGTTTTGTAAGAAAATTTCAAGAAAATACATTCAATGTTATATAATTCAGCTGATGTCATGATTGTAAAAATAAAACCAAATTAAAAAATCATGTTAAAAAAAATACAATGATTAGTAGTTTACAGTTTATGTTCAAGTAAGGTAGTAAAGATCTGTAAGACGTTTGGCTCACCGCGCAAAAAGTGGCCCGGTCTACTGCTTATTATTTACTAAAGGAAAGTCCAAGTTACTGTTTTCACAATTTTCATTATCGTGTCGTATAGTGGTAGGTCTGAATATTGGTTCTCGTCTCTAAGAAAATGACATGAGTATATATACCCTCTCGACTATAATAGACAGTTTTGGTTAGTCATGACCATCTGTGCTGATCATGAGTGTAGATTCAGTGACCAAATTTAAAAGCAGTATTTCAATTCCAAATACAATATCAAAACTGTGAAACTGTCCATCACAGCATAGATGGATGCGGGCTTGCAGTTTCTTGCATCGGTACAAATCATGAGTATGAACACGAGCATATGTCAAAGGTTGACAAAAAACATGTAATATGTGACAACAATGCAATAACAAAGCTCCATAGGGTTTGTAATTACGACAAATATAGCACTCTCATCCCATACCTGGAGGTATGAGATCATACTACTGCACAATTAAATTCAAACTGTACTTATTGAAGGACTTTCCAAAGAGTGATTAATAGGTTAATATTCATAATAATTGTGCAGTCTATACATAATCATTTATGTGTTCATATTAATAGTTCTTATCAAGGTCACAGCATAGTCATTTGTTTACAATACATACGTCTCCCAAACAAAAGAAATTCCCAGGGGGAGATTTTTTTCTGCCTGGTGCCCAGAGCAGGAAAGCATCCTTGATCTCCCCTAATTCAGATGAACTTTCCAGTGACGTACCAGTTGGAACATCTCTGTAAGAGGTAGTATCAAGTGATATAATTCCTTTTCTGGCTGGGGACATCAAACCAAAGAATTAAGTACAAAACAATTCATTAAAATGACCATAATGGAAGATTAGTAAGTGTGACCAGAATAATAAATATGATTCAAGCAGTAGCCAGTATGTTGCATAATATCCATACATGTAAAATAATCATAGTCATACATTTGACAGTTCATTATAATCAGGTTTATATAGTTCATGGTCATCAGAATCCGAAATGACCAGGATTTTTGAAATATAAGAACATGCACAAATAATCTCATAATGATATGTCACAATATAAAGTCAATATTGTTAAACCCCATCCTATATACACAAGTTGACACCGTTGCCATAGGTTTGTTCTAGTTTGCTAAACATTGGAGTAGGATCATTCTGGGGAATGAATCATCGGACACACAAATAATATTTAAGCACATTCTAAATATTTATTAAGTGTGTCTGCAAATATGTTTTGGAGCAAATACAGTATAAACTAGAGGTACTGTAAGCAAGGTCACAAATGATACCCCTGACAAATGATACCCCCACCAAGAAAATGCTATTGGTCAAGTATTTATTTTGGAAAATAATAGATGTACCATATTCACATTGACCTTAAATGTGCATATATGACAAAAGTTAAAGGTCAGGATATAATTCCATGTCAGAGGCAATATTTTTGTCAAGTTGTAGCTTCCAATTATTTTTCATAGAAGGAAATTGCAAAGACCAGAATTTTACTATTTTTACAGTGACCTTGAACTTGTACAAATGATCTTGGGTCAAGATAACTACACATCATCAGGTGATTAAAAAATTTTAGTTGAAGTTTTTTTTGTTTCTAATATATTCCATGAAAAAAGTATAGAGCTAACACAAATCACACATTTTTTGTTCCTGTGACCTTGAAGTTGCACATATGAGCTGTCTTAAAATCAAGATACAAGCTCAGGTCATACACAATCTATGTGTGGAGTCAGAACTTTCTGTTTCTCGATAAAAAGGTATAGAGTGCACATGAATTATGCACTTTGTTTCAGTTATCGTGAACTTTCCAAAATGACCTGAGGTCAAAGTCAAAGCACAGCTTATTAATAAACAATCTTTGTGTGAAGTAATAATTTGTAATGTTCCTCTATAAGAAACTAGAAAACTGACCAGTCAGGAAGGTCCCCGCTGTGACAATTAATATACAGAAGTGAAAAAAAAACTTTGAATTCCATCCTCTTTATATTAACAATGATGAAAAATAAATGCCCGGCATAAGATGTAAAGAACTGCAATATATAGGATCTCATGATTTGTAGTTGGATATGATTTTCATCCAACAATTAAAGTGTTAAACTGAGGGGTAAAAATATAAGGGTGCAGCTCATGGAATGAGAGTTTAATTTGATTACATTTAAAAAAATATTTATGAAATTATAAGTAACAATTGTATTTTTCAAATTTCAAGATAATTCCTGAATGTCCAAAAACTCTAAATAGTAACCTTGTATCTGCATAAAACAGGGATAACCTCATGTCTTATAAAAAAAACTAAATCAAATGTGTATTTAAAAAAGATTTATAAACAGGTGTTTTATAAAATGCAAGCCTTCAGTGAATGCAAATACAATGTATCACCCAGGGTTGACCTCAACTTCAAAACAAGCATTAGTTGCAGACAAAGGTGTTCAATAATCTTCATATGACAGATAGAGATAAGCGTCTAAATTTTTTGCAGCAGGCAAGATAATTAATCCCAGGGGGTTAATTGTTCTGCTCTCTCATCCTTTTCTTCTAAAGATAAGATTTTTTTTTTCAGAAATGACAGAATGAGGTTATTATTTGATTACCTGTTAAAATTTACAGCATTAAGGCAGAAAAAAATAATATAAATAATTAAAAAATAAAATAGTGAAAAAGGATATCTTAATATATATCTTGATTTTAGAATTCAATAAAATTATCATAAATCATTGTGTACGGTATTTTAACCAAAATAAAGTATGAATATTATATTTTAAATCCATATTTCAAAGAATGTACACAATACTAGACATCATTCAAAATTGACCTTAACTTCAAAACAAAGTTCATTTGCAGACACAGGCAGTGCAGTAATTAATCTCAATGTGACAGATAAAGATAAAGCTTAGGATTTTCTTCATGTGGAATTAATCCAATTAAAGGACAAATATTGCACAAATATTGCACAGCCTTCCTAGTATACATAAGGAATCTACCCCACCACCAGAAGACATAGAGAACCAACCTTAGCATCAAAATATGTTTTTCAGACTACTGAACTACAATACCAAATTTGAACTTGATTGGGCAACCATAAAATATTTTATTAGAAAAAAACCAGAAAATTTGTGGACGGAAGAGTGACAGACAGACAGACAGATGGACCGACAGACAGAGCGATTACTATAGGGCACCCGCAAATCCTTGCGGGGCCCTAAATATTAAGCGGACATGATTGCACAGACAGATGGACAAGCTGATTCCTATATACATGTACCTATCTTTGTTTGTGGGGGGTATAATGAGTAAGTGGCAACCCTTATTTTGCATAACCACTCATGACAGTTTGTATAAATATTCAGTATCCTAAAAAGGAAACAGAATATCAACAAACTGCCTGTATATAGGGAAATGGCGGGTTTAACTTCTGTTAACATGAATTTGTTGTTACACAGGATCTTTTCACTACAAGTGTGTTGCACAGTATATCATGTTATGGTCTGACCAGTAAGCCTCAAGGACTTCTGTTTGGACATCTTGAAAATCAGTAAATACAAGATCAAGCTGCGTGTTATTTTTTGTTGTGACCTTTTTCATCATTTGATTACAACTAAATTTTTCTTTCATGAATTTTAAGAAATTTTCATGACATTTACTGGTTAAATCTAAATTAAAATCTCCCATAATGACAGTTTTAGCATTGTTCTGCATAAATGGTAACAACTTGTTTTCCAAAGTTTTACAAAAGACCTGAAGGTGACATGAAGGCTTTTTGTAAAGTGCTACACACTGAACCTCAGAATTTGAGATTATCACATTTATAACAGAAAACTCAATAGAGTCACTAGAAAATGAGTTGTGTGACAAGACTGTCAAGTTGTTTTTTACATATAAAACAATCCCATGGTGTGACCTTGAACAATGGTCAGTTTTGCCATCATTGCGAAATATTTTAAAGCCATCCAATGAATATTTTTCATCTTTGTCAGATTCACAGAGCCTAGATTCAGCTTTACCAATAATATCTGCACTTAATGCATTAGGGTCAGCTTTGATATCAAAGAAGTGTTTATGTAGGGATCTTGCATTATTGAATACAAATTTGAGATTCATGCAGAG
Source organism: Magallana gigas (assembly GCF_963853765.1). NCBI lineage: Eukaryota > Metazoa > Mollusca > Bivalvia > Ostreida > Ostreidae > Magallana > Magallana gigas. Next base: position 17,988,460 of record NC_088861.1, on the reverse strand, counting down.
AGTGTACAGTGGTTGATAACAAAGCTGCATTTTGTGTTGTCTTAGTCTCACCATTTCCTGATCTACACTGTCGTCCTTGTCAAGACTCTTTTCATTAAAATCTAAAATAAATAATCCATCTAGTGATTTTACTCTGGAAAGTGCTACATAATGAATATGTGGAATTCTACGTTGTTTTGTTTGTGACAGGTTGATCACTGCACTTGAAAGTGTTGCTCCTTGAGCTTTATGAATTGTTTTACCAGCAGATGCCTGAAGAGGAAATTGGACTCTCTCATAAGTTTTCTTGTTGTAAATAAAAGTTCTCTTCATTTCAAAAATTGGTGTCCAGGATATACTAGTATTCATATTGAACAAATGACGGTATTGATGTCTTCTTGATATTCCAATCTTGGCATCTTTAAACAGAACCCAAATAATAGCAGGCCTAAACATGGAAGTTTTGTATTCAATGTGTTTCACTACACATGTAGCTCTATTAGTTAATCCATCTGCAACATCAAGGTTTACTGATATATCATAAATCATATCAACAGCAATAACCAGATGAGTTTTCAGTTGTCCTGTACTTGATTGATTTTCTGGCAAGTTTTTAATGAGCTTTAATTTTACTTCTGCTGAGAGTTTGGCCTGAGACAATACATCTGTATCAGCTTTGATAAGTGCTTTTGAGGTGGTTAAATTTTCAAGCAGATTTGAATTGAAAGTATCAACAAATTTGTTCTCAATGAAAAGATGGGGTGCCTGTTTTGGATACTCAGGGCAATCTGGTGTAATAATCCTTTGGTTAATGATATCTTTGTCCTCTGCTGTTAATTTGTTTTCACGGAGTCTATTCAACATTTCTGTAAATCTGAGATCATCTTTTTGTCTCATTATTTCAGTCAACTCATGCATTTGAAAGTGTTCCTGCCACAAATTTTTTGCAAGTCCTTGGCCAGGATTTGACAAATTTTTAAAAATCCATTTGTCACAAACAGGGGCCAATTGATATAAATCTCCAACTGCAATAACACTAATACCACCGAAATCTTGCTTTCTGCCTGTAAGTTGTTGAAGTCTTTCATTCAAGAACGTAAGCATGTTGTTACCTACCATTGAAATTTCATCAACAATTACAACTGACAAATTCCTGTATTTAGTTCTAAATGAGTTCAGTTCATCAGCACTCATGTTTTGTTGGTTCTGGTACATTTTTCTGTGAAATGCTGATGCAATAGTAGCTCCTTTAATATTATAAGCAGCTTTTCCTGTGGATGCACAAAGAAGTATTCTTATATCATCTGAATTTTCTCCTTCTTTAGAATACAATATTCTATGTAATGTTTGAAATATGGCATCAATAACGACCGATTTTCCTGCACCTGCTCCACCAGTAAGGAAGGCATACAATGGTTCAGTGTTATGCTGAATCCATGTTACAACATGATTGTAAAATTCTCTTTGTTTTATGTTTAAGCTCTGTAATAATTTGTGATATTGTTCATCTGGGATGCGAACTGCACTCATTTCTATTTCTGATACTTTTGATGACATGCCAATCTCTGGCCCTATATCATAGTCTCTGTGTTGAATTGTATCTGGATCAAAGTGAGCAAACTCTTCTGATGGTTTTGGATCTACTTCTAAATCTTCTGCCTCTGCTTGTTCTGTATTTGGTGCAACTGTAGCCAAATTATCAAGATCTTCCTCAGCTTGAAGTCGAGCTTCTTCTAATTCCTCCATGAAATGTTCATATTCTCTTTGCTTTATCTTAATTATGTTAGCTTTTCTATAATAATGTTGTTCATATGTTTGAAAATCTCCAAGAAGGTCAACCATTTCATTTCTCCAAGGCAGAAACAAAAACAGTCTTTCTCTGTAGTACAGTTCAGAATTTGTCTTTTTACTTTATCCTACATATTTGATGACTCTTTTGTTTTTACGCCTTCTAATTTTGATGCCATTTTTCAAATGAACAACAACATCACTTTCAGAAAAGATATCTTCTGCAGATTCATTTGGACAATCTTCATTGTTTTCCTCATCATCATTTTCTTTTTCCATTTCTTTGGGAAAACTTACTTCCAATTCTGTTACAACATCAGCTAAACACCAGTGTTCCAATTGTTTTGGACGTCTTGCATATCTTTGAATTAAACTATCTGCTTTGATATCAGTTGAATCTTTAGGTAAATTGTTCAGTTCCTCGTCTCGTTTGAGAAGAAAAACGCGCTCTTCTGGAGATGAAGTATTTATAAAAACTACTTCCCTACTAGATTGTGTCAGAGGCATCTGTAGAATTAAGTAGCTTGCTTCTTGTGCACTAACTTCTACAAAATTAAGGAACTTGTTTCCAATATGCCGAACTTGTCGTTTAAGATCCATATTTCCATCAGTAGCTTCTTGAGATGCTTTATCAAGCATTGCACTTATTCCTCTTTGTGATTTGCTGATATAGGCCACAATGTATGTTGCACATGCATATGGATCTAAAACAAACTGGATATCCAAGTTAGCATTCCAAGCCTGTAACAATGACTGGTTGTAGTAATTAACTCTCATTTCTGATGGACTTCTTTTTAGAAATATTTTAGGACTTTTTAAGGAGGCTCTGATACATTTGATATAGTCCTCTTGTGACATTTTTATGACATTTTCCAAGAATGAGTCATAGTCTAAATTGCAACCATCTTTGTATTCATTCAATTTTTCTTGAAGAACAGAGTACTTCTTTCTATATGTATCTACATCAACATCCAATGGTTCAAGCAGCAGTGTTTTGGGTAGAGGTGGCAAAGGAAATCCAAACCGACAAACTGTTTTTCCACCTTTTTTGCATGTCTTTGAATGCTTGTGAACTTGGAGTTCTACAAGGTGTTTCAAAAGAGCCTCATTTTCCTGCAAGCTGCAGGTAACATACTGGTCGACATAAGCTTCAATTGCTTCATCACTATTTTCTTTATACTTTGGAGCATCACTGGTCCACACAAGCATGTGAATATGTGGTGAACCTCTGTTCTGGAATTCTACACGCCGAAATACATCTGTGACAACACCAAGAGAATTGTGATGACTCTTTAGAACAGTATTGATGAATATTTGTACTCTGTTGTCAAAATATCTAGCACAAGTGTCACTGGATCTTCCTTAACTAGAGTAGATTTTGCATTCCAGTCCAGAGTTTCTATTTCTTCATTTGAAAGAGGCTTTCCTCTAAGTATTGCCAATGTTTTCAGAAGATCAACCCATCGAGTATCAGCTGATGAAAGAGAAATAAACCATGTTGGAAGACCTAATTGTCTGATCATTGCAAAAACATCTTTCTTTTTGGATGCAAGATAAGCTGGAGAATTTCTGAGTGTTCTGAAGATATAATATACTTCATTTAGTCTAACAATTTTTTCTGCAGTGGCAGGATTCAGAACTTGTTCTGCTGTGATCGTCTTTCCCTCTGTTTTGCATCTTCTCAATGCTAAGTTAACTTTATCACTAACTTGTTTAATCTGAATTTTCTTCAACCTGAAAAAAATGTTTGGAACAAATTTTGCTGCTCGTCAATCAACGCTACGCAATTCCCATTTTGCAACATCGCTATAATGAACTGATACAACTCTGTCATTATTTTCTACTCGTCTATGTCCACAAAATATGGTAGGAAAACATAAATACTCTGCATCTTTATCTTCATATAAACTTACTGGTCTTTGATTTTCTCCAGAGGCAAAAACATATGCCTTGTTGGTGTCATTATCTGCTTCATCAACAAGAGTATCAGAAGTGCCTTGAATATTATCATCTGCAGCAACTTCACAAAATCCATCATCATTTGGTTCTGTTTCACGTTCATCAGTGCGCGGGTATGTTAAGGCAACTCCGAGTTTAATGACCGTCAAAATTATGATCAATTTAAAAACTGTTAATTTCAATGAAAACAGTGCTGAATATGAATACCAAGTGAATGTGTTCCCAAAGATATCATTTTTCTACTTCGGAATCGACTCGATCTTTGAAGCGGCCGAGCCATGGTATCACGTGACAGTTAAAAATAGATCACTTTTTTACCTTAACAAAAAATGAAAAAGTGTAACACTACCCCGAAGTTTATTTGTATGTTTGCTACTATAATTCGATTGGCAATTAGTTCATGTTTATTGGTATTACTGCAAGAATCCTATTGTTAATCGCATAAAAAAGATATTGTAAATATTTATCGGAAACCCTCTCAACTTCTATAATTTCATTGAAAATACTACGTATTTTTCATTTAAAACAACGAAACACAGGATTCTAGCAGCACTTTTCAAGTAGTTTAGGTCATATACCGTTGATATTTACCAAAGTCATCTTTCATAATATCCAGGGTAGTGTTACACTTTTGCCTTTTTTTGTACACATTGACAGAGGAAAGGATGGTTAAGCCATATAAATGTCGATCTGCTTACCTTAAAACACTCGCTGATAAAACAAAATATCCATGCCTGTATTATCCTGATTATATCCTAACTGACACTCATCTAAATCTTAGATATCTGTATTAAATAAGTCTTATTTCGGCATTGTTTACACTGCATTCCGATGATTTGTCTCCCGACATGATATTCTCTATTAAACATGCTTGTGACGTCATCAATGATAATTATACGCAATAGAGAGAAATCGAAGCTATATTCAGTTAGAAGAGTTTCTAGTGATATTTTATGCCTGTAGTTTTTATAATTTAAACCAGAGATAAAGTTAAAATCGACATATTTCTGAGTAAGATATGACATCATGCTGCTTATTGTGACGTCATATCGATCAGAGGAATTTAGTCGCATTCGTTGCCTTATCATACCCGCGTGCTGGAGGATGTTCCAACAAGCTCTTTAACAACTTCCTGGTTGTCATTATCAATAATTTCTCTCCATGAATGATCAATGTTAATGCCTGAAGATTTATATAATTCACTGTTTTCCATAAGCCATTGTAAAGCATTCATGACCTTATTAGGACGGACATTTTCAGAGAAACATGCAGACTTGTGAGAAAGTCTTTTTTTTAACTTTACAGCAATTGTAACATGTTCATCTAACTGTCTAGGAAGAGCATTTACTGTTGGCTGGATATCAACAGGAACATTTACAACATTTCCTTTAACAGACATCTGCCCTCCTCTGGGCAATTCTCTTATCTGCATAAATGGTATTCTCTGAGAAATTAGTCTTTCTTCCAATGGATGCAATTTCAAAATTTCTGGTCTGTCTGGCCATTTCATTCCATTCCTCACCGACAACCGTGGAATCTTTTCATCTTTCAAGGCTTTAAGACATGTTAAGCATAACCATTCAACATCATCAACATATTTAAAACCAGTACAAATGCCTCGACTTGTTTGACTAATATTTACAGACTCCATCTTAACAAAACTTTTAGAAAACCAAGTTTGATTACAACAAGTGCATACATAAACTGGGCCATTTTTAATTTGATTATGAAATTTTTGTATGCATTGATCTAAAGAATGTCCTTGTTTCCTTTTCTTTGACAATTCTTTTTCATGTGCTGTGAATACTGTAGTTGATCTTTTCTGGGCTTTGCAGATTTTATCAAGTTCTTTATCAGCATTTCGATATTTTTTTCTACTTTGTTGTTTTTATAGTCTTTCTTTTTCTAGCTGCAGGGTATTTTCCCGTTTTTTTTCTCTTTTCATTCCTCTCTCTAAGACAAAAGACCTGAGATTGCCTAAGTTTATTCATACCTTTTAAGGTATTTTTTCTGTCGTTCTCTCGAGTTTGTGGGTTTTGTCTAGAACATTTCCTTGAATCCAATTCTTTGTCTTTGAATTCTTGCACTGTCTAGATTTGTTCATGCTCTTTAAAGTGCTTTTTCTGTTTTTTTCTTGAGTCTCTGGATTTTTTCTAGAACATCTCTTTGCATCTAATTCTTTGTCTTGGAATTCTTTGCACTGTCTAGATTTGTTCATGCTCTTTAGAGTGCTTTTTCTGTTTTTTTCTTGAGTCTCTGGATTTTTTCTAGAACATCTCTTTGCATTTAATTCTTTCTCTTTGAATTCTTTGCACTGCCTAGATTTGCTCATGCTCTTTAAAGTGCTTTTTCTGGTTTTTTCTTGAGTCTCTAGATTTTTTCTAGAACATCTCTTTGCATCTAATTCTTTGTCTTTGAATTCTTTGCAATGTCTAGATTTGTTCATGCTCTTTAAGGTGCTTTTTTCCCCTTAACTTGAGTTTCTGGGTTTTTCCTAGCACATCTCTTTGCTTTTAATTCTTTCTCTTTGAATTCTTTACACTGTCTAGATTTACTCATGCTCTTTAAAGTACTTTCTCTGTCTTTTTCCCTCTGTTTTTCAGAGTTTTCCCTCTTTCTACTCATATAATTCCTCATGTACTCTTTTCTGGTTTCACGAGATCTTGACTTTTTGTGTTTTTTCAACATGTCCTCTTGATATTGGAAATACTTATGCATTTGGGGATTAATATCATTCCTTAGATTCAGAGTACCTGCCTCACTTGTCACTGACACTGGTTGTAACTCAAATTGGGTTGTCATTGATATATTACAACTTTGATAATATGCGAACAAATAATCCACTAACCTATCAATATTATTAAAAGTGATTTTCAGAGCAGTTCCATCTGCAGATGACATACCATCCTGTGAATGTGAATGACTATCAAAGAAAACTGGACAGCTTTTCTCATCTGTATATATTGCTGAACAAAGTCAACCAACTATGATTAAACCTTGTCTGTAACCAGAGAATAGCATTTCAATGCCTTCCTTTAGATTCATACTTTCACCTGATTCATTCCAATTTTCATGAGTTACTGTTCCATAAATCTGTTCATGATATTTTATTTCAAAGTGCTGATTGTGAATGGAAACAACTGTGGGGAGCTCTTCAAACTTTAGCATTTTAGAAATAAATTGAACAGTGGATTGTAATTCTCCTACACGCAGTCTATATAAATCATCTCCAGCAAAAAGTATATCATCAAGTTCCTGTGTTGTATTTGCATTGTGTTGTATGATTGCCATTAATGCATTACATGTGCACTGAACCCCCCTTGAAACACTGGGGAAAATATCATTAGCTTGATTGACTGAGGCAAATACCATTTTCGAAGTTTCTTGAGCTTGAAATGATAAAAGGTTTTCAATGACACAAGGGTTTGGACTCAAAATTACATTCTCAGAAAATGCACTGCTTAGATTATTTGATGGCAAACTATTAGAAATATTAACACCATGAGAAATACATGAATAATTCATTTCATCTTGAGCATTCACATCCAAATCTGAGGAGTTCTTGACGCCTGAAGGCAAATTTTGAATATTCTGTGCACCAGAATGCAAACTAGCACATTTTTTTGCACGTGAAGGCAAACTATCAAATTTCTTAGAACCTGAAGGCAATCTAGCACATTTCTGAGCGCCCGAAGGCAAATTTGCAAAGTTATTTGCGCCCAAAGGCAAATTCTGTACTCTTTTTAACGAGGCAGTATCCCCCAGGTCTCGTGTCCTGTTTTTCACGTGGCCAGGATCCACGATTCTCAAAGGTCCGTTAACTGTAATGTCACTTGTTGGGTCTAATTCGCTCCTGTTATTTACGTGGCCAGGATCCACGAGTCCATGGTCATTAATGCTGGCACGACTCTGGTTTCCCTTCTTCGCCAATGACAGCCGCCAATTTTTCTTGCGAGGCATTGCAGTGTCTGAAATAAACATTTAATTCCCCATTGAATTAATTTAATTACTGTGCAACTAAAATTGAACAGAATGTTAACATTTGACCTTTGAACAAATGAACTTCAAATGTATGACCTCAGATAATCACATGGAAAGTATCAATGTTTTGAGTTGAAAGGTATTCTGAATTTTGAACACATTATTAGATAAAAGATCAATGTGACCTTGACCTTTAAACAATAAACCATAAAATATGTATGTGGACTACTTATTCACATATGTGTGCATTACCATGGCTCAATGCCCAGGACTACCAATTTTAGAGGTCAAGCTGTACTCTGTCCCAAGATTACCTTGATTCACAATTTGCCTAATCACTTGATTATCAGAAATACTTCATGGTTCATATAATTTTTATTCATAAGTTTTAAAAACTCTTCCATTTAAAAAATCCATTCCAACATTTCTTTTTTTAAAAATGCCCGTTTTACCTTACATTCCCCCCCCCACACACTTTTATGGTAAAGATAGACAGAAATAACCATAGCCATATACATGTATTAAACTTTTTTTTTCCTGGTCAAGATGTCTAAAAATAATAAATCTACCACCACACTTTTCAAATTTTGCTTGTCAAGATTTCTTATAAGTCTACCCCCCCCCCCCCCCCCCCAAATTTTCAATTTGCTTCCAATGCCACAGTAAAGTAAATGTATAGGTACCAACAATAATTGACCAAGTCTAACAGCTGGTATTTTTCCCCCATAAATTATCAAAAATCAAAATCCAAGTAATATGCACATATCTGATATATGTACAATATATCTGCAAAACATCAACTTCCTTTCTTGAAAACTGTAGGAGTAGTTATCTGTACAATAGGGGTACCCTTTTGGCAGCCGACACCGGTCATTTTCTACTAATATGCACTGCGCAGCACAAATGCACATTGTGTTCTAAATGGCTACAAAGTGTCCTTAATTCCATGCAGCAGTTTAAGAAGAGTTGTGCTTACAAACTGCAGTATATCCCAAAAGCACCGGATCATCGAACAAAACAGGTGAATAAATAATTGGCTTTATGCACTTACTGCTAATTTCCTTGTCTGAAGTTTGTCTTTGTTGAGTTTGAAATTTTATATTTTCAATTTGATCATGTAGATGCTTTAATTAATACCAAAACACTTTAATAAATCTTTATGTTGATTGTGAATTTATGATTGTTTTAAAACACACTTCACCATGCTGGAACCATGTTAAAAAGAAATTCTCGATCACCCTGATATAAAAGCAAACGTCTGCCTGATGCAGACAAGTACACAGACTAAACAACTTAATTGTTTTTCAAAATATACAGAAACGGAAAATGATATCAATAACAAAAAGGAATATCAGAGAATACTTATAAATATATGATTCTTTAATTCAAATTAGCTTAATATCGTTAAAGAATCATCATTGATAAATACAGGTAATTATAATTACCTATTAATAATTATTTCTTAATTCTGTTGTTAATACTTAAGTTATTTTAAAATTCAAGAATTTGGTTAGGCCAGTATTAATAAAAATGTTTGGTTAACTCTGAACCAAATTTTTTGAAGTGGGTAGGTATGTAGCTATGTTCTGTTTTAAAATTTTTTGCACATTGATATCCTGATTATCAAACTATTTTTTTTCTATATTGATAAAGCTAAAAAATATTGATATCTATTGATACAAAAACATAATCTAAATGTATTTTTTTTTATGACATGGAAAATATTGATTGTCCATGTCATAAAAAAACAAGTGAAAAGCTGTCAATGTGACAGCAATTTGAGCAAACCAGGTTTCCTTTTATGTGAACTGTATCCTTATCCATGTCAACCCTGAATTGATAAACACTACCTACCGTATCCAAAGAAATGGAGTACCCATATGCAATATTTTGCCAAAAAAATGACTAACTTCAAAAGCTGGTATTTTTTCATAAATTACCAGAAATCAAAATCCTAGTAATATGCACACCTCTGATATATGTACGATTGATCTGCAAAACAACAACTTCCTCTCTCGAAAACTGTAGAAAAAGTTATCCGTACAATGAGGGTAACCTATATACAATATTTTGTCGAAAATTGACCGAGTTCAAAAGCTGGTATTTTTTTTCATAAATAATCAGATATCAAAATCCTAGCAAAATGCCCACCTCTGATATATGTAAAATTGATATGCAAAAGAACAACTTCCTATCTTGAAAACTGTAGGAGGAGTTATCCGTACAATGAGGGTAACCTATATACAATATTTTGTCGAAAAATGACTAACTTCAAAAGCTGGTATTTTTTTCATAAATTATCAAAAATCACAATCCTAGCAATATGCACACCTCTTATTTATGTACAATTGATCTGCAAAACAACAACTTCCTATCTTGAATACTGTTGGAGGAGTTTTCCGTACAATAAGGGTACCCTATATGCAATATTTTGTCAAAAATGACCAAGTTCAAAAGCTGGTATTTTTTTTCATAAATTATCAGAAATCAAACTCCTAGCAATATGCACACCTCTGTTATATGTACAATTGATATAATCTGATGACTGCCCTGAAATCGCAAAAAGTATACCAATCCATTAACAAGTCCACTACACGATGTCCATAAAACAAACATGAAAGTATGAATTACTATACAATTTATTATTCTATGCTCAAAAATCTACCCTTGTACATCAGTAAAAACCAGCATTATTTTATACAGAACATGTTCATTAATACCGAGTGCAGCTCCGCAAAGATTAATGGTAACATGTATATGAAAATCAGTGAAAATTAGAATTGGATATGGGGTATGGGCTGAAAAATGTTCTTCCAGTCCTGGACACCACCATTTTGTTTTTAAAAGTTTTATCATTGATTGACTGGCACACATCGACGTTTATTGCCCCTACACTTGATTAAAAACTCTCCAATGTTTTTAATTGAATGTAGGCCTAATTTAAATCAAAATTAATTAAAGTGACACCCAAATAAGTTTCAAAAGTGCTTCAATAAAGACACATCACTAGTTCAATATTTGTATTATCAAATAAAAAATAAAAACATTAACATCAAGAAACTGATCTTTTAGATATTGAATAAAATATTCAGTTTTATTACCAGCAGTCTACATGTGGTTTAATTTGATAAACAATTAAAGAACAAATAAATTCTTGTCGGAATCACTTAACTCTCGTTGGCTGTTTCCAGAAGACAAAACTTGTATGTTTTACATACGAAAATGTATGAAACTAGCTGCAATAATGTAGCCGATTTTTTATATCTGATGTTTACAGGAGAGGGCTACAATTCCATAGGATCTCCGTAATGGTGCAAAATTAATTTTTTAATGCGGCTGACTTCGGTCTGAAAAGATCGATTTTATATTTGACTTCCTCTGGATAAAATGATTTTTTAATTCAGATTGAACAAACTAACCGTATATAAATCAAAACCAGATAAAACACATCAGCATGTTTACCAGTCGTCTTTTTCAGCAGCCATGACAGTTCTCGCATGATTTTATGGGATTTACGCTTGGAGTTTTGATGGGCTTGATAACGTGAATGTCAGTGTAAATAATCAATCTTACCTCGTTCTATCACTGAAACATCATTTAAGGAAATGGTATATAATGGAAAATTCATATTTACCGCGTTAATTATGTTTAAAATAGGGGAATTCCTACATTAAGTTCAAGATCCGCTCCTAAATTCTCATTGGCTGTCCCAAAATAAAACCGGTCAAGGTCAGCAAACATGGCGGACAAATTCAACTTGCGTTGTTGACATACACGAAAATAACCGATATATGGACTATATGTGAATTTTTTGGATTGATTTATGCCACAGACATCTACAATGTTTGAGTTCAGGTAAGAAATGCAGATGTTATTGTCATTTATATACGATTTGAGACTAAATCGTTGCGGGAGTGAATCACTCCCGCACTTGCACCATTACGGAGATCCTATGGAGTTGTAGCCCTCTCCCCCCCCCCCCCCCCCCAAAAAAAAAAAATCGGGAGAGGGCTACATTATTGCAGCTAGTATGAAACATGATGTCATAATGTACATTGTGCCAAGTTAATTAATTCAACTTTGGCTAATGGTTGAGTATGCAGATCCTACTGTTTGCGTTACAAATGAATTGTTGTTCAAACAATCAAATTGCCCTGTGTGAAATCTGCCCCGGTCCAACTGTCACACCATTAACATATTAGATTAAATATCCATAATTTAAATTACCTACAAATATAATGCTACAGACAAAACTGTAGAGAGACCAGTACATGTCACATCACACCCTTATTCTACCAATCAATAAATAAATACTACAATAAACACAATAGATTATTATGCACTGTAAGACATCTTAAAGAATTCCAAGATACAGTGTTGTTCTGTCAATATTGGGTACAACAAAATTTAAGAATCCCAGTTCATGCGAACCCATTTACGCATTTAAAGCATCTTCAACACCTATGAAAGGGGAAAACAGATTCTTACACTGCTTAACATGGAAACAGGTCTATCTAAACATTTAATAATGCTGACATTTTTGTTTAAATCATTTTATTAAAATGGCGGTGCGACACACGCAACCGATTAATTCGTAACGATGGAAAAGATTACTCGGCGATTAATATCACGTCGTTATGAAAATTACAAACCGAAAGCAAACAAAAACCTGGATCTTCACACCAATTGTTTACAAAATAATCTGCAGTCGAACTCGATGTCCAAACACAAATACGATTGTCACCATGCCATGCCACAATGGAAAAATCTGGATAGACTTCTGCGCATGAACGGAAAACGCGTAAATATGAGATGGTATGGTAAAGGAAGTAAAATTCCCGGAATAAATTGTTGTAAGATATTTTCCAGAGGACGATAACAAAACATCACATAAGCCACAATAATAAATCGTTTGTAAAGAAAAGAAAAAAAAACCACTCGGGTCTCGGAAGGTATTTCATATTCGGGCGGCGAACTTGATCAATTGAAAAGGGGGGGGGGGTGATACGGGAATAAAAAATAATATAAACAACGGTAATATCTTACATTCATTTTTTTTTTTTTAATATTTACAGTCATATCTATACTGCACATGAAATGCATACAATTACTATAAGTACCCAATGCAAAACAAAAACAAACAACCCAAAAAACAAATTTTAAAAAAAAGCTAGGCCAAAATGACTATGAAACATATAATTTTAGCAAAAACTCAAAGTAGAAAATAAAGTGCATGACCTGATATTAAAAAGGTACAAGGCACTGATAGAAAATAATCTTCCTATATTTGTTAACTTTCAAGATAAGTTTTATGTGTTTATGTTTTCACAGATAAACTAAAACAAGGTTGCTATAAAGTATACATGCTTTATTTAAAACAACCTCCCATCCCCATCCCCAGGGGTTGACAGAAAATCTTCTTGTGGGCATTTAAACAAAAATGTATATCTCACATTCGTTCCAGCTTTTAAATGTTCAACCTCCAGTAACATTTTATCACTATCTGGTTTTTATACCAAAATCATTTTACATATATATGTACTGTTTATCAGTGATTTAGGTTAGCCAATTATTACTTTACTAAAGGTATATTTGTTTATTCAAAAAGTTAAAAAACTGTTATTGTTTAACATGATAAAAACACTTGCATAACTCTTCTGAACATACAACTTCTTAATTACATTATTAACTCCATTTTGAAGAAGCAAGGGAAGATAACTCCATTATGAAGACACAATGGAAGATAACTCAATTAACTTTCACAATATCTAAGCTTCATTCTTTCTCTTTTCAAACTATGTGAATTAACTCATTTCTTTCATTGAAATTCCTGAGCAGAATATATAAATAAGAAAAATATATACCCCACCCCCTCCCAGCCACAACCCTTGCCTTACATGTAGGTAACATGCATTGCCAATATTATTATAAATGACAGCTGAATTTTTTTTCTAAATGGAATATGCAGTCAGTTTTTATTCTGTGTCAGGAGACATTTTTTAAACATTCTAGTATATACATTAACACTAAATGACCATTTCGGCCACACCCTGCAATAAGAATCCCTACCCTATACAATATATGAGTGTTTTGGCCCCACCCTAAATTTAAATCCCTACATTGCAGGACATGAAATTTAAAATTTTGATAGATGGCTTTCTTTTCTTTCTTTCAAGCAGTCAGTTTTTATTCAGTATCAGCAGAAATAAAGATGACAACTTTTTAAAACATTAATGCATTAACATTATATGAACATTTTGGCCCCACCCTAGACTCAGAAACCCTACCTCATGGGACATGAAATTTATAATTTTGGAACAGGGCTTCCTGGTCTCAAAAATCAATAATTCCGTTTTCCTTACAGGTGTGTGAGAGTAGAGAAGATCATTTTTAAACATTATATGCATTAACATTATACATCCATTCTGGCCCCACCCTAAGTCAAAACCATACTCCAGGGGACATAAAATTTACAATTTTAGTAGAGGACTTCCTAGTACCCCTAGTAAGTAGTGTTAGCATAATTATGAAGTCAGTTTTTCTTACAGACGTACTGTGAGAGTAGAAAAATTTTTTTTTAAACATTATATGTATTATCACTATATGGTCATATTGCCCCCCCCCCCCCCTACAGCCGGAACACCTACAATTTAGGTAGAGCAGGTCGTGGACATCATAACCATGCAATCAATTTTTTTCCCACATGTGTGGGAGTAAAGAAGAAAGCATTCTAAGATTTAATACATTTTTACTATTTGGCCATATTGGCCCCACCCTAGAGCCTGAACCCCTGAACCAGAGGTCATGAATTTCACAATTTAGGTAGAAGGCTTCATGGACATCATAACCATGCATTTAGTTTTTAATAAATATATTTGATAGTAGAGAAGAAGATTTTCTAAGATTTAATATATTTTTACTATTTGGCCATATTGGCCCCACCCTAGAGCCTGAACCCCTGACCCAGGGGTCATGAATTTCACAATTTGAGTAGAAGGCTTCATGGACATCATAATCATGCATTTAGTTTTTAAAAAATATATATGGTAGTAGAGAAGAAGATTTTCTAAGATTTAATATATTTTTACTATATGGCCATATTGGCCCCACCCTAGAGCCAGAACCCCTGACCCAGGGGCCATAAATTTCACAATTTTGGTAGACGGCTTCATGGACATCATAACCATGCAACCAGTTTTTTCCTCACATGCGTAGGAGTAGAGAAGAAGATTTTTGAAAATTTGGCTTTTTTTGCATATTTGGCCCCGCCCGTGGCACCCCAGAGGTGGTAGAGCCATGAATTTCACATTACCATAGAGATGCTTCACACCAAAAATGGTAACGATTGGCCTGGTTGTTTTCAAGAAGAAATTAAAAATGTAAAATTGTTAACGCACGACGCACGATGCACGACGCACGACGCACAACGCACGACGACGGACGAAGACCAATTGCAATAGGTCACCTGAGTGACTCAGGTGACCTAAAAAGATTTACATCGACTTCTGTAATTTCGATATGTCATTTAATCTGCAACTCCTTTAGGAATGAAACGTAGGTGCAGATCTAGCGATCTGTAGCCGGTGTAACGAAGAATATTGACCCGGGTTGAAAATTGACCCGGGGGTCATTTTTCAACGTTGAATATTGACCCGGGGGGTCATTTTTCAACGTTGAAAATTAAGACCAAAATCGTGAAATTTATACCCGGGGGGCATTTTTCAACGGTATGAGAAAGATTTTTCTAAACGACCCGTTGAAAATTGATCCTGTTGAGAATTGACCCAAACCTCAGAGTTTTGATCTCACAATTGATCTTACAATACTATGTATAAAAGCTAAGAAGATGACCGTTTGCTTCGGAATGGAGCAGGCGAGTAGGGCTAGAATATTTTTTGACATAGATGACATGGTTTTCATTCCCTCATGTGACAGAATTTATAGTTTAAACTTGTCACAATCTCTGATAAATATATCTAACAAACATATTGTCCGTCACTTTTAAGGCAATTCAACAATTTTCATTTATACTGGGGGTTTTTTATACGTATATATACAGCATATACATATTTACACATGTTTTTAATTTTTTACGACTTAAAAATGATTTTTCATAAATTTGTCTGATTAACTTTATTGAAGCACCATCCAATTTTCTGCATATACAGTCACGGTTCTTCTTAAAAATGCAATTTATTTCTATTATTTTGAGTTTTCAATTCTATTATTTACCTGTAAATTAGAAACACAGGCAACTGACGTAATATATTTTCTAAAAAATAAAAACATATACCCTCTACAGCAAAAATGTTATCAATTAAAAAAAAAGTAGGTTTGCATCTAGATATACAGTCGGAGGATGGTTGATCTAATTATATTAATGGTATATACATTAAAAAGGTATGCGAAAAGTATACAACTGATAGATATGTTGTTTGGAGCAGCTGTATCAAGGAAAATTCCGAATTGCTTAAACATGTACAAATTGAAGCAACAAGGACAGTGACAGGGATCAGAGTTAATTCTTCTAAAATAATTTTATATAATGAGCTTAATTTGGAAACCTTTCAATCTCGAAGGGATACATTGTAACCACAAACTTATTATATTCTACAAGAATATAAATGGTTTAGCACCACAATATATGTTAGATTGAATTCAATCATATTTTCTTACTGAACATGCATATAATCATAGATCGAATTAGCTTTTTTACTATCTACCACTATATACTTATTACAATAGCTTTGCTCCGTCTACATGTAAATTATGGAATAAAGAAAATTTCATCAACTTTATCTTTCTATTAAGTCAAAACTTAAAAAACAAAATATACCTAGAGTTTACAAACCTTTCAGTTAAGACAATAGGAAATATTATTTTACGTCAATTACGGAATAAAGGTAGTAAAGCTTACTTATTTAAGTTTTTTTTTCTGATGTGAGTCGATGTTTATACTGTGGGTCTGAATCTAAAGGTAATGTGATTTTTCCCCTGGATATCCAAGATACACTCAACAAAGAGACGAACTTTTTAAACAACTTATTGACATTAGTGTACCATCTTATATGAACTATATACTTTGTGGTAGTTCTGATTTTTCATAAAGATAAAATTGTAAAATTGTTTCCCATGTTTATACTTATATTAGATCTCCAAAGCGTTTTTGATTCTCTTAAGGTACACTGTTTAAACCTATTAAAGTATTTTACCTGTATATTTACTTAATATATAGTTCCCTTTTATTTACTGTTCTTTTCAAATGGGCTGGATCATGAAAATCTCATTCTTATGTTTGTATCTCTGCAGGTATAAATGAAGGTGATATGTTTGTTAATATAGGTGTGAGTGAACATGTCTACCAACAATATGTCATACAATCATACATGATAAATATTCAGATAATTATTTAATATTCAAGTACCTCATGTCTTATATACACATAATATACACATTTAACACGTTTAAATTAAATTAATAATGTAGGTGGCTGTGATAGGAAGTTCAATCATCTACTCCAACGCTGCTGTATGATCTTCTACTATTTATTTCTATTCCAAAAATGCAATTTACAAATTTATTGACGAAAACAATTACTGTTAGTAAATTTATGATAAATTTTTGTGATCAAAGCAATTCAGAAACTTTAAAGCAAAATTCTATTGCCATCCTGTACAAAAATTAGGTTGCTAACTTGCTACTGATTCCATGAAGCAGAATTGTTAATGCCTAGAAAAATTAGCGATTTGATGATATTTAGTAACATCAAAAGTTAGTCTAACGGAACAAATAAAACACCAAAATTCGGCTTTCAGGGTATAGTTACTATAGCATTGTTCATGAAAGAGTACAATCATGTTAGCATATCATAATTTTGTAAACTTTTATTGGCTGGATGGGTGTGAATACAAAATTTAGACAGTCACAGTTTTAACAAACTGAGTGGGTGCAAACACAAAAATCTCAATATGACATACTGTAATTTTTTTTATTTACACCCACTCAGAAAATTGACAATGAACAATATTAAAGTTTCAATTTACTGGGTGAACGTAAAACCAAAATTAAATAATATGACGTATTGTAATTTTTTTTAATTATTTATATTTGTACACTTCTCCAGCAAATTAAAAAAAGAGTTTTACTGAATTGAATATTTTAACGTGTAACCATGTATACTAATATTATTAAAAACATATATTTCTTTAAAAATATATAGATATCACACACAGTAATTATTCGCGAAAAGATTATTATGAATAAAATAGTTATTACATGTACATATTTAAAGGAATACTATGTAAATTCAAAAAATAATTATTTAAGTCTCATTTTAACCCCCCCCCCCCCCTTTGAAACATTTGAACATGTATATCTAAAGAATAAATATATAAAAACTGATAATTTTTAATCAAATAAACTCAAGTTATAATATTGATTCGTTAATTTGTGCTTCTTTGCTGTTGAATTTTGAACCGGTTTCATGATCAAAATTCCACGATGCGGGTCAATTTTCAACGGATTAGGGTCTTTATTCAACACCTTTGGTCTCAATATTCAACGTGGAAAAATGACCCCCGGGTCAATTTTCAACCCGGGTCAAAATTCTTCGTTACACCGGCTCTGGTGGACAATTCTAGTTGCTTGTCGTATGTCAACCCATAGAAGTAGTTATACAGATATTATTAATATGAAACAATTTTCGCGTGATAAATATGCAATATCTGCCAAAGTCTCTCCGGAATTTTGGACTTGTTCTATTGTAAGTAATACGGGAAAAATGTCCGATATTCGACTGCTTGTTTCGATATTAATCGGGTGACTTTATTCTCTTGCCCGCTTCAACTTTAAACAATGGACAATCTTCTAACGCTCCAATACTACAAAACGTTTGTATTTTTACCTTTACTAGATTTAAATCTAAGAAATGTCAAGTTGTTGATTTAAACTGCATACGTTAGCGGTTTTTTTTTATTTGCAATTTATAATTTTTCACATAGACATTCAAAACACCCTCATACAATCTCAACAGGAATATACAATAGAAAGCTTGAGGCACAAGTCAACAAGTCTACTCTTGAAGAATATTTCTCAACAAAGGTCATCTTTTCTCAAATATTTATATTTCAGAATTTTTATAAAATACACATTTTTCAATTTCATATTTCACTTTTAAGTAACATAATAAACCAGATGAATATGGAAGTTTGTTTTATTTAGAACAGTAAAAAATGTATAGTTTCCCATATAAAATAAGGAGATTCACAACCATTTCTCTATCTAGAAGAGGACAAAATAATAAATAATATCCACTAATAACATTTGATATATTGAAACCAATTCTTTCTGAAGTAGTAATATATATGTGAGTACTAAACTGATTCCACATAGCTAATGAATAGGAGCAACTAATGAAAATATGCTCAATAGTTTCAGTAGAATTCCCACAGAATGTGTAGTCATCATTATCAATAGCTTTTATCTTCTTCAGATAAATTTTAACTGGGAGAATTCTGTGTAAAATCCTATACTGGAACCATCGAGCAGCAGCATCTTTGGTCAATTTAATACATAGTTTAAACACATCTTTCTTAGTTTTATTTCTTCT
This sequence comes from Magallana gigas, assembly GCF_963853765.1. Lineage (NCBI taxonomy): Eukaryota > Metazoa > Mollusca > Bivalvia > Ostreida > Ostreidae > Magallana > Magallana gigas. The sequence continues at coordinate 17,969,145 of NC_088861.1, read as the reverse complement.
AAATAGCCATGTACATTAAGCGACATTTCAGAATTCTATTTGACAACAGAAGCTGTAGTTTTGTCTTTAGTGTTAATATTTTTATAGATAATATTGGTACAATTTTTATGAAGGAACAATGGTTCATAATACAATGGTATAATTGGACCAATAGTACAACAGTACAGTTCTTAAGTGAAACAAGAAAGTCTTAAAAACTTTGCAATGGCACTTACAGTGCTATTTTTTTGCATTGTACATACATGATTAATGATAAATTTGTTTTCAAACATGTCTTTTGGTAGAAAAATTCCATTATCATCTAAGGAATCATTAGTGTTTACACCATTTTCGTACCAGTATTTTATAAATTAACTTTTCATACCAACTGTTATCTTCTAATTGTACCATACAGGAGAAAACGTAACCTTGAAATAATTTTGCAAGTTACCAATATATGATGACAGTACATACAATCATGATCCTTTCTAAAAAAAATTAATAAAATCATTACAAAATTTAGCATTTTGCTGACAGCAGTTTTGCCATATATTGCATAAAAATATGAATCTATGATTGCTCTCCTTTAAGGAGCTTTTGTATCCAGGAACTTTTTAAAGATACTAAAAAAATTATCAATATTGACCATATTAAGTCCACCATTAAAATATTTTTGGGTAACAACCTCCCGTTTGATTTTATCAGACTTGGCTTTCCATAGAAATTTTAAAAGTTCTTGGGACAAAAATTGGGATTTGGTAGAGAAATAAAAAAAATTATTGAGCTTTGGCAATATAAGTGTTTTAATTACGATTACTCTTCCAATAGGAGTAAAAATGTGTATATTTAATTGTTGTATCAATGCAAGTATCTTTGTTAATTGTATATCATAATTTAAGTCAACAATTTGATTGAGATTAACTGAAAAATGAATACTTTATAAATTGAATTCTGTTGCTCTCAAATCTAGTTTCCACGAAGTATGATGGAAGACTTGAGTAGAACATTTTCTTGAGCCAATCCAAATAATTTTTGTTATTTTTAAACCACAAATTCTTGCAAAAATTTCTAAAGTATCAAGAGCAGCAGAAAGAGACTGTTCCGAACCATCAAGGGTTATTGAAGTGTCATCGGCATACTGTATTAGTTTATATTCCTTGTTATTGATAATTACACCTTTTATTTCTTTGTTTTGTTTTATCAAAATAGAAAGTATTTCTGCACAAAGTATAAATAGATAAGGGGAAACTGGGTCACCTTGTCGACAACCACGTTGAATACTAATTTGATCCGATAAGTGACCACTTTGCAGAATTGCAGATTTAAAATAAGTATTTAAAATTTTCACCCAGTCAATTTTATATTTACCAAATCCAAAAAATTCTAAAACTTTATAAATAAATGACCATGAGATAGAATCAAAGGCTTTTTCAAAATCGATTAACATAAGAAGGCCTGGGATGTTATTGAATTATGTATAATCCATAAGATTAAAATAAATCTAGTATTTTTACCTATAAACCTGCTCTGAATAAAAGTGGTTTAAGTATTGGCAATTAGAGTGTCTAGGGTGGATCTATTCCTATAACTTATACAACCCGATACTAGTTTATAAAAAAAAACGTTTCGAAGTGTAATAGGTCTCCAGTTTTTCAGAAATTGCCTAGGTTTGTCACGCTTTGGTAAACAAGAAAAAATACCAAGCCTATGTAATATTGGTAATTGTTTTTGATTAAATATGTCATCGATAGCACTAATTATAAAATACTTTAAATCATTCCAAAAGAATTCAAAAAATTCGGCCGTAAAACCATCACTTCCTGGTGACTTATTGGTTTTCATATCTTTGAACTTGGAGAACTTCTTTTTCTGTAATAAGTTACTCAAATTTCCGTAAGACCTTATCATCTAAACATGGTACACAGGAAGAGAGAGCACACTATATCATCTGGTTCATTATCAAAATTTTTACATAAATTTTCATAGAATAGCTTAACATTATTCACAATTGCTGACTGATTATATATGGTCTCTCCTCTTAGGTTAACATTTTTTAAAATTGTTTTGTTTGAAAAATTTCTAGATTCAAGGTGACAAAAGTATTTCGTTGCTTTTTCCCCTTGTTCTACCCATTTTGCAACTTTGCCCTAGATCGAACAAAGTGGCATATAATTTTTCTTTTCGTAACTTTTCAAGTGTTGTTTTTTATCTTCTAAAACAGTATGATAAACAATTTAACTGTTATGTTCAACATCATTTATTTCTATAATAAAAGCACATTCTAAATTATTGGGGGGTTTTTTTGGAAAGAGGAGTAGGATATGTTACATGTAATTCCACGAATTTTCATTAAGTAATATTTCCAAAAAGACAGAGTCATTAAGTTTACAATCAGTCTCCAAGAAACTATTTCTATACTGTGTTTTTACTATTTACATTTCATTATTGACCTTATTAATGTAAGTTTTATCATAAAGTAGATTATTATTGATTTTCAATAAACCTCGTCCTCTTTCAAATAAATTTATTCTAAATTCAAAAACAACAGCAGAATAGTCAGACCGATAGCCACATTTGATTTACATATCTTCAACTACATTAGTAAAATTTTCCATATCAGAAAGTAATCAAGACTTCCTAGTTTAAGGGGATGTTCCTATTTCAATGTAAACACCTTCTTGTCTGGGTTAAGAACACGATGGTAATCCACAAGTTTTAAGTCTTTCATTATTTCTAAAACTTTTTCTTTTACATTAAGGTTGTTTATATGGCTTTGATTTTGAGTGTCCATAGCTTGATTTAGTGTTAAGTTAAATCTCTGCAAAGTATGAAGTAGTCATTATCAATTTTTAAAAAAAAATATCGAACATTGTCATTAAAATATGTTAGCGGTTTACATCAAGTCGTACATCAAATTATTGGAAATGTCTATTGTCAAATCGTACATAAAATTCCTGTTTTGATTTCGGGTTTTTTTTTACGATAACTTAAAGCTGACATGAATTCATAAAAGGATTAGGTCGCCATATTAGTTTCTATCGCTCCTCTACTGCCACTGGGGTATATATACCGGTTGAGAAAGTTACGGTCGGTTGCTTTCCGATCGAGGCATTCACGTTGCACGGACTTCTAAATGCATGAACTACACATTGTGCATGTAGTAAAATGTAGTAATAAAGAATAAAGAAAACAACAATCAATGAAATACAATATTTATTCTTTGATGTCCAAGGTATCTGTATTATTTTGCACAGATAGTGCTGCCTTACTTCGCATGCACATCGAACACGTGTGTCGTTCATACAGAGTGCACAACGTCTGCATCTTCTTGAAAACCCCGGCGACACTACATCCAACACAGTAGATAAATGATAGTAAATCCAAGAAAGTAACAACGTTTCTATCCGTTCCTACAAAAACTCCCCGTTTATAAAATCCATGCGATAATTGACATTGCTCTATCTGCCACAGTGTGTGGTTTGCGCATGTGCGATGTTATAACATACACAGGAAAACGGTCTACAATTATCGAGGAACTTCTGATGTATCTGCGCCTGGATTTCAGTCTGTCTTGTTTCGTCGTTTATTGGATATATCTTGCCAGTGAATATTGTCATATTATTTTTGTTCAAAACGCGTTTTTACAAGTCTTTTCGTCCAAGGTAACGTGTTCGGGTGTGTGAAATTCCTGAATGGGGTGAAGCATGACGAGGGCTCTCGGCCTTATATAGGGTGTGTGTAGCGATGAGCAGAACAATAGAAATCGACAACTAATATGGCGGTAGTCGGAGATAAAAGGGAAGTAATGCGTATTTATGAATTCATGTCAGCTTTAAAAAATATTGACTCAATTGACCTGGAAATCAATAGGATATGGGTTTTGTCCATGCCAAAGCAGTGTACAAAGTTTGAGATTATTCATGAGAGGGTTTTTCTTGGAATTTTGCTAAAGAGCTGACAATGTACATACAGACAGACAAACACACACATACACACACACACACACCCACACACACAGCAGCGATGCTATATCAATAGATCATAATAATGGTTATTCATAAAAGATTTACATGAAGATGTCACTGCATAATAAGCAATAATAATATAGTAATAACATATGCGAAGCGTTATGTGTGCACATAAAGTGATGTTTGTTGAATGCCTTATACGGAGACAACTGTTATTACCCAAAGCCGATCACAAAAAATCCAAAGGTGTACAATATGATGTATCACTCGTGCATGACCACAACATCTACCATTTTTAAATCAATGAACAATAAGCAAATGAAAATAACTCAAAGTGGTTTAATTTTATTATTAAATCATATTTTTTACAAAGGTTTAAAGTCAAAAATAGAAGAAGAAAAATGGATTCATATTAATGAGGAGTTATCGGGAAAATACATTAAAAATATTGATTATATTCATAATTGGTAAGATGAACAGGTGTTGTCAGTTTTCGTTATTTCAATTATAACGATTTTGATAGGCTCTTTGATAAGAATACGGACAAAGTACATGTAGTTTACCTGTGTCCAGGTATTAGAAAATGAAAGTCAGCCGAGGTTTACCTTCTTTACAACATACAGCCCCGTCTCCTCCCTTTACATTCACTGTATATCTCCTTGATCAAATTTTTATTTGTTCTTTATTGTAGAATGTTGATAATGCAACCAGAAGATAATACTAGATATACTTTTTCATAAAATTTTAATTAAAAATGAAGTTTGTTATCCAGACGCAAGCGAATCTGCTCCTACATATATTTATATTTGTTTGAACTGGTGAATAAGAACATGAATTTCGCTCTGCGATCAACAATATTCCAATTCTTTGAGCGTGGGGACCAAGACTTTCTTTAAGTGTGTATTTAAATTAGACTTAAGTATCCGTTTTTTGGAATGGCGCCGTTTCTAACGCTTTTCTGGCAAGTAAAATATCACAATCGTTAAAAAGCCAGGAAAACGTCAGATATAACGGACTAAATTAAGGTATAAAATGCATGTTTTTTCACCCCTGATATGAACAAAGGCACGCGCTATCATTACACTTAATATTTAGATTTCGGAATACTTCGAGGTTTTATTTTCGTTTGTTCTTTTTCGTTTAATTGATGCATATCTGCAGTTTTTACTTTGACGTTATGACAAGGACATCTGTTTTATAGCATAGGTCCCATACATCTGAGCGTCAAAACTACGCGGGTTTGGATATTGTGAAAACTAGAATAAAGTAAAATGAAAATATAAACGAGTTTTCTATCAAAAATATTATCAAAACAACAGTACATGGCCAAAATCTGTATCACACTCAAATCAAACATCAACCAATATCAGCTCTATGGTCTTTGGGCTGACATTGGAGTCTCAGGCTGATTATGGGATGCGTACATTATTCTGCCATGCTCTATTTTCTATGAATTAAACTCCTCTTAAGAAAATTATTGACAAATCTTGAGTTATTATCTGAGGAGAGATTTATTACCCCCTTTGTCCAAAAAGGCTATTATAATAGATTTTCAGTACATGTAGAATTGAAGATCTTTAATATAATTATATTCATTTACTTCTTAATATCAAACAGGAGACCGGAAGTTTTGATGATAAACTGAAAGTGAAATTAAAGAAAATATTTTTAAAAATTACTTACAAGTGATATCGAATTTAAACACAAATTACTCATATATTTCAAGTAATATAGTACAGGTTCACATAAGAATCAGGCAATATCGAATTTTTGCGATAAGAGCTTAAACATGAAATCAATGACTTTTTACCCTGTAAACAACTGGCATTTATAGGAATGTGTTTCGAAATATTTTGAGATATTCTGTCTGGTTGTCGAATACGGACCCCATATATTGACATGGCGCGCAAGTTTGAAGCCATACAAGTCTTAATAAAACTGCAGATATTATTACATATATCGATCTAAAAAACAGTCTTAATATAAATATGTGAAAATTTGATTTTACTAATTACTTAACTCACTCAGCACAATAATTCCTAATTTTAAAAAGTATTGAAAAGTTTGAGTTTCGAGTTTAAATTGCCGTTAAAATTAGCAAATTCAAATTTGGTTGTCTTTCTTGGTTGATTAACAATATCGTCGCTAGATGGCGCCTTGTTGTTACATACGCTAGTGCGCGAAAATGGAAGTTCGAGAAGAAGACAATCTCATTTTAAGAGTATTATAAAAATGTTTAGCTTTGTTCCAAACAAACCTTTATATGCTGACCATTCATAGATATAAACCAGTACTAGTATACCATTGGACTTGTGAAAAATTATCATAATGACTTGATACATGTATACACACACACACACACACACACACACACACACACACATATATATATATATATATATATATATATATATATATATATATATATATATATATATATATATATATCTCAGTGTGTGTGTATGTGTGTGTGAAAAGAAATTAACTTACTAACTAACGCCTACCAACCCAAATATATCTCACCATCCGAACAATTTTCGGACCGCTTTTCGCTTTCATTGACACAGACACTAGACAGAGAGATGCATCCATGGTTTGAAACCTCAGAATAATTGGCGTCGGTTAGAGTGCAGTTACTGCTAGAGGAGACCGGCGGAAAATCTTCAAAGGCTTCTGCAATATCTTTTCATCAAACACCAATAATCATTTTTTTCATCTCTGGAAACCTTAATCATATAATCATCTCGTATGTCCCACAATCTTAAGTTTCATAGAATTGTCAATCGTCCTAGATTAAGTGGTTTTTGCGGAGGAGAAGTATAAAAGTTAAAAAATATAATTAAAAATCTTTATCTCGAATGAAATTATGTCAAAAACTATTAATTACTAGTACTCAGGTAGATATCGAAAGGCCCTTACTTTGGGAACAGTCCTCGCCAGTCCATCCTGAGTAACACAGGCATGTACCACTGACGTCACATCTCTCATAGTTGCCATAGATGCAAGGACAGTCCTCTGCACAGAATTCTCCGAATTTATTGTACGGACACTGCACTTCAAATAAGATGCAAAACAAAAATTTATCGAAGCAACTCAAATAGTAAACAAAAGAACTTTACAGTGCAGAGTGAACTATAAGGAATAATACGTAGAGTTCATTATTAATGTTATTGGAAAGCAGATTTTTGCGAAGCTGTTTTAGTAATATTATATGCAAAGAGAGCTCTTTTGCACATACATTCATGGTGAAAACTGACCATATAATCTGTATAAAAAAATGAGGCATCATGAATTCGAACTTAGAGAACCTAAATTTAACTGTATCACTTTAATTACTGACATGCTACGATTAAACACTTGTTAAAAAGTACATTTTATGATTGATTCTTACCTGTAGATTTTACATATTTTACATATTTTGATATAAAAAATTCATATCTTTACTTCACACAAGACATTTAGACATTTTTCGTATTTTGTATTGTATTACCTTTTGTGCAGATTCCTGATATGTTTTCGTATCCTTGGCAACACATATTAACTTGAACTAGAATCTGTTTTGTAATTAGTCTCCTCTGTGTTCTGTTTAATCTACATGTAAATATGAATTTGATACACATTAATAAATGCAAATATAACATGGCAATTTATAGATCTGCAATGTGACAATTTTTGAAGCGTCTCTTTGGAGAAGATGATTTAAAGTGGTACCCTGTATCATTTATCGCTTGAATTTTATGTTTTATTATTAAAAATTAAAACAAAATCCTTTTATTTAAAAACTAAAGTTTTAAATTTCAATTTATCCTTCTCAAATATTCTTTCTGTTTAGCTATTAAATAAGTGAATGTTGTGAATTGTTGCATTGATTAACTGATACGTTAATTAAATGTATACTATCAAGTAAATGTTATTCAATATCACATATATATTGTATTTGGCTTTTATCCAGGGTTATGATATACTTACTTGTTAGCAAACCACCAACCGGTTCCTGTCGTTAACAATGCATACTGGCTGGTAATTTCCTCCTTCATAACTCTAAAAATATAACACACACCTACACAATTTTTAAGAATAATATTCTTTTTTACATTCAAATTATTCCTCTACACGTAAATATCCCCATAGAGTAAACTTTAAATCAAATGCATGGTTATGATACATAGTAGAGATCATTAATAAACATTACGATAAACCTTTTCCCAGTTTTTAGAATTCTGACCCTGGGGTATAGGAAGCTAAACCTTTGCTGTCTGATTAACCAATGACCCTTCATTGAATCTGTTTTAGACCTATTGTCCATGCTGATGTAACAATGGAGCATAAACACACACCTTAAATACTTGAATCCAAATTTTTTTGTTTGGAAATTTTTTTTGTAATATATGGGCATACATCGATATACGCAAATTTTACTATACAACGCAAAATATTTACACAAATCAGAGGAAAATTAAATTCTTACGTTTTGAAACATGTTGAAGTTTTTTTATCTTGTTCCTGACCGATGCACGTCATTACAGCTATCGATAGCTAAAAGAAGCATATACGAACATATTACTAGAGGTTACATAATTCGTTATCTTTCAATGTAAACGTTTTGCTCAAAAATCAATTTAGTATATCTGTTATATCAATTATAAAAGAAACAATCACTATATCTTATTTTAAGGCAAGACATTGTTTACAACTGTATTTCTGCTTTACACAAATCACTTATGGTTTTCAAGTGACACTATGTATATTTATTGCACATATTAACTTTAAATGACTCTTGTTTTAATTTGTTTCCTCTTTCTTTTTTAAAACACATTTCATGATTATTGAAAAAAACCATTGCAATTGTGGCCTTTTTGTTTTACACTATATTTGCACGTTAAATACAATATTAAACTTGTAGTTTGTTTATATGTTGCTCTTAGTGAAAAGATTATTATTTCCTTAAAAATTCACCAGGATATGGCAATATCCTAACATAATAAGAAAGAATACAATTCTATCTTAAAAGCTATTTTTGTGAACTGATTTGGTGTTATATTAGCTTGTGGATGAGGAATAATAAACGATAATTGCCTTTTTGGCTAGTACGTATATGTACACAATTATCCCATATTCCTTTAAAATGTTTTAAAGTACAGCTGATTAGAAAAAAATCATTTTTACCTGAAAGACTGTAATACAAAACTTATTTTCTGTAATAAAAAAACTTATTTATAATGATCGTAGCTAATTTGTAGCACGCAACAAGTATCGAAAAGTAGACAATGCAAATGACAATTACCATTACAGTTAATATAGAATGCAGCATAACGTACAGTAATTCTTTCAAACCCACCAATAAAAGCTTAGGAACAAAATATTTCATGATCATTTTTCTGGTGTCATCATGATATTAACAATTTTGTAGCATCTTGTAAATTAACTAGGGTGTAGTAGTTTACACCTATGTATTTATTTATATTTGTTGTGTTTTCATACAATGTAATTATTCAAAATGATAGTTATTTTATTGAGTTTAATTCCGACATTCTTCTGTTAAGCTTTTCATTTAATTGCTTAAATTCAACATTAAACTCTAGCATGGCAATGCATCTTTACTCAAAACACAATGATAAAAACAATTCTAATCAAGGATCGTTTATCGTTTTTTCATATTTTTTTTACCTTTTATTTCTAAGGATTGGGAAGACCTTGATTTATCATGACCTTCATATATATATACAGGTACAGACACAAGGAACAATAAGAGACTGAGTTCTTGTTTTTCTAAAAAAAAGTTTATTAAAAGAATAAATTTAATTCTCACTAATGCTATACAATAAAACTGTACAGTTTACGCTAGACGGTTAATAAAAAAGCCTGAAGTGTCCAAAGTTATGTTATACTTGTATAAATGGAACATAGGTAGAAAATATAAATTTATTCCTTGCAATTAAATTTTTTATAAATAAGGCACATTATTTTAAAAACGGACTCTATTATGTGTAAAACTTAAATGTGAATTCAAGCGGATTAATACGCGTTGCATACGTCTCATTGAATGACGTACGCAAGTTATTTGGATGTTATACGTTAGAGATGAACTTGTTTAGCCAATCAAATGAGGCACTACAACAAAAATTGAATTATAGAGATAGTTGGCAATTTAACGAGGCCCAGTACAGAACGAGTACGCACGCTTTCGCGCAGCGTTCCATTTGTATTGTGACGTCATCTTTTTGCTTTGTTGACGCCATCGCGTGATAGTTTCAACTTGAGATATTCAGCGAAATTTGTTGAATATAGCTCGTTTGATGCGTAAATTTGATATTATATTGTGGAAAATTATACATATATAAACATAAATGTCTCGAAGTATAAGCTATATTTTGGCTCGGGTCGAAAACGTGAAAAGGGTTTAGCAAGTTAGACCTCTGTCACGTTTTCTTAACCCCTCCAAATAAAGCTTAATTCATATATTTCAAGACAGTAATCATGTATTTTATATTATATAATTAATTACCCTTAACATGTGATGTTATATATTTATTTATTACTGAATGTTTTAATAATACTATAAAGATCACCATTTGCGTCTTTGTCAAATAAAAAATAGCCATTATCTGGCAAACTGGGAAATTGGGCATACAAAAAACAACTTTGATAAGACCCCTGGAACAAACCAGGAGGTAAAAGGGTTTTTTTTATATGACCATTTGATGCCTTTAAGCAATAACTTTAATATGTAGAACGGAAAAAGAAATCCCCAGGGTAGACGTTTAAAAAGATGTAAAAATTGTGCAAAATTTATACATTTCATGCATAATTCCACAGGGTCCTATGTTAACAATTAAAAAACTTTGAGATGACCCCATAAACAAACGGTGTGGTAAATGTCTTTTTTTTATCTTAAAATAATAATTATATCAGTAGAAATTCATGTAAAAAATTTCATTAAAAATCTAGGGCAGAACAAATTAGACCTGGCCTCGTTAAATGTCAAGAATGAGTAGCCAGATTGTTTACAAACTCACCAGATAACTTTACATCACTTGATGTATAGAAATAATATCACGATATTTATAATATTAAGGATAGGGCTCTTAATGTTACATGTATTTGTTTGCTGTTCCAGATGAATGAGTCATATATGTATCCTCTTAATTTATACGACATAATTTTTATATTACCCTATCTTCATTTTTTGTAGATCTACTTAATATATAACTACAAGCACACGCAATTGAAAACTCATTTCCAAATAGATTTTACTGATAGATCTCTTTTGATCCGTATAACAACAGTGTCTAGCTTTTAGCGTTTATCAATTTTGCACTTAATCTATGAACTAATGATCAATATTTTTGAAAACATTAAACTTGTAAACGAATTTTCATAAAAAAAAAATTGTCATAAAACCTTGTTTACATTTTTAGCCTTTTAGTATATCATATGTTTGACAACTGACAAAATAACTGTACAAGGAAGTCAAACTCTCTGAAAGACTGATAATTTATATTTATAAAAAATTATATACAAAAAGTAAATGTTTTCGATGATCATTTATTGATGACAGGGCCTAATTCTTCCTTTTCCTGCTCATCTCAAAATATTCCTTATATTTGTATTTAACATTTAGAGAATTTTCCCGAAATAGCAGAGTCGTTATCTTGCCATTAAAAAAACCCACACATCACACAATTTGTTCTGTATGATATGTACATGTTTTTTTTCTGAAAAAAGGCCAACAGTTATTTATTCAGTTGTGAGAATGGTATAATTCATTAATAAGTAAGATACATTGATTTAAAATATGTGACAAATGATGATTATAATGTTAATATTATTAATAAATAAAGAGTACTTCTGACTAGTGGTCAAGATTTCCCAGATCTACACAGGGAAGAGTGGCTCGCATAATTTTCATATCATGCGAAAATCAGATAAAAAGTTTCTCATGCAAATATCATGCGAATATGTTCGCATGATATTCGCATGAAAAATGTACAATTTTCATGCGAATAGTTTTTCGTATGTTTTTCATGCGATTAGATATTTGTGTCATATTCATATAAAATTCATGCAAAATTCACATGAAAATTGCATGTTTTTCATATAAAAATTTAATTATGACAAATCAATTTATAACACTTTAAAAACATTCTTTAATGCATATGTTGACATACTATAGTGTCTTTTTTTTTTAACAAATTTGACATTAAGACAACTAAACAATTTCTACATGTGTTGGAATTAATACATGTATAAATAAAAATTAGAATAGAGTTTACATTGTATCAAAATTTAAATGTTTTCAAAACTTTTAAAGTCTTTGTTTATGTAAACATGTAAAACTTTGCCTTTACAATAGTCATTCACACCAACTGAGAGTTATATCTCTCTTCTTAGAAGGTCAGTAAACATTAAGATTTTATTACATGTGTAATACTGTGCTGATTGCATTGATCATTATTTAGGATACATACTTTAAGTCTTATGTTTTTGAGATACAATTTATGAGTTTGCGTGTACCAAACCTGTTGAACGCAGTAAGTGAATTACAAATAGGAAAATTTCCAGCTATATATTCAAACATAAAATTAATTATTTCTATGCTAGACAATGAAAATTCACTGAAAATTGTTAACACTGTGATACAAGTTTTCCATGATTCCAAGTGATATTGCACAGATGACAGTATATTTCAAAAGAATCCAGGCCTTTGTGGTCTCAAGTTTCAGTGTGTACCAATGGTATTGGACTGATGTTGGTGTAATCACTCTGGTGTCTGTATCATGTGCCTTTATCTTCCTTCTTCTGTAGCATGTCTCTTTATCCCTCTCCATATTTCAATATCTTTGTCAACCTTGTGTATATGCAAAACAAAATATAATTCATAATAAAACATGCAAACAAATGTACATGTATTGAGTACATGTATAACAGCATAAAAGCACAAGATTTATACACTCAGATAAAATTTAAAAAAACAAAACAATTATAATGTATTTCTGTATTGAAATAACTTACAGTATGTTTTATTGATCAAAAGCAAATGAGATCAAGAGGTATGTCCAACCTCTTTTATCAAATATATGTTAATCCATGTATGATTTTATATACATGTAATTACAAACTTTAGAAATATTCAAAACGCAAGGCATAGGCATATTTCACCAAATAAATACTTACAAGGTATCATCATATGGACAGTTTGTTGTGCATGATTTCCCAAGTGATATTCATGTATGTTATTGTTATAGCCATCATATATACAACATATACCGGAGAGGCATTCACCTATTCTTCTGTCTGTGTAACATTGCTTCGGATCTTAAAACAACCCTGTAGACAGTATGCACAAAAATTATACATGTAGACCGGATCTAGGAGGGGTCAAGGGGATCCATACCCCCTAAAAAACTCTTCAAATTTAAGTTATAAAATTCATAAAAATATGGCTTACTCCCCCTCCCAACCTTGTTACTCAATCAATCCCCCCCCCCCGTCCGCATTTTTTTTCTGGATCCGCGCTTGAAACCGCATGTTTAAAATATATATCTGCAGATTTATTTCGTAATCATTACGGTTACACTGTGTTCATTCATTCTTGTTTAAGAAATACACAATAGATAGAAATTTATCCGAAGCTCTTCGGAGAAAATTGACAGACCCTCTGTCAACCCGAATTTCCCCGTATATTGTATAGTTACATGTAAAGACCTGCATCTAAGTTTAATAATAACAGTTGATTTTTTAGTGTTTAAACACGTATCTGGAAACGTTAGTTAACATATAACATGTAAACATAGAATATGCACACACTTGAAACATCGTAGTTCTAGAGTACCTGCATGTTGACGATCCGCTCCTCTCCTATCCAGGATCACGAACTTTTCAATCGCTGAGTATATAATAGTACGTTAGATCGGACACATCTTGATGATGTTGATGTAAAGTTTCTGCCGGCTTGCATCACTGATCAGCGAGTGCCGATGTACATAACTTTGCAGCTAGAGAAAATTCAGTGTGTCTGCATATGAGTTATCGCGGGAGATAACTCGAACGGGATTTCGGAAACGAATAAAATGTTTGCAAGGGCTTACAAAAAAGATGCACATCAACCAGTAGCGCTTTGAATTATTAACGACAATTGTTCTAATCATATCTCTTAATTACAAAATCTGATCTGATCTACTGATTTTTGGTATATTGCTCTATGTAAAATCAAACACCATCCTGACGGTTCTCAGTACCAAAAATTTACGCATTATGTGACGTCAGCGGGAACGAGACTCGAGTACAAAGTGAATGACATAGGTAAGAAACATAGGCCTAAATGAAATTTTTATGTATTATCGGAAGATCTCTGCTTCCCGTTTTGATAAATAAAAACCATCATTCGAAATTTTTGCAAAGTATTATAAAGAATTCGTTACAATTATTTATAATAAAGATGAAGTGTATTGTGATGATGAACAGAGCTGAGCAAACTTTGCTTATATCCTTATATCCTTAGCGTAATGTTATGGGCTTATGCAATAAAATATCTGATATCTTTTTCATCGAAGCATGACAAAAACATCCCTACACGGATATGGAGTTGGTACTATTTGGATGGAGGTGTGAACATGATGACATGCCTGTTGGCTGTATAAAAGGTGAGGATAAATCAATTCAAAGTACTAAATATACTGAGATTCTATAGGCCTACTCGAGCCAATCCAAAGCCTGAAAATTGTTCATTACATAGCTTGTTTTCTTCCAAAAGTCAAAAGAAGAGAAGAAAAGATCCTTCCATATTTTTCCAGAGTGTCTTTCCGCCATTAATAGCAGGTTCGTAATTGAGTAAGCACAACAACTTACATGTATATGTAGTTTTGTTAAGAATTTGTATAGGAGATGTGAAAAACATTAAATAAGAAATTCATTAATGAATATCAAGATTACAATAGCTGTATTACTTATATACTTAATTATATCTATAAAAAAAAAAATATAGATATTTATAAGATCAAACAGGAATGAAATCATTTAATAATTATACAACAATAATATTTGCAGAGAACCTTAAGTTTGCAGATTTGCAAAGACTCTTTGGAAAAGATTTTAAAAGCATGACAACCAACAACATTCCGGAAGAATTCATGGATGCAGTGGTAAGTAATACTTCTACTTTTTAAGAATTGTATGATAATTTGGATCAATGTTTAACATTGAAGCTCATTTAAGAGATTCAGACAACAGGCTTGAGTGAAAAGTTTGTGTGTTGATCACTATTGTCTGTCTTTTATCCCTCTGTAAAATTTTGACATTTTCTCCTTCTCTAGAACAGTTGAGCCAATTTTAATCAAACTTGACACAAAACAAAATTAGGTGAAGGGGAATTCCAGTTTGTTAATTTAACAATGAAAAGTCACACCTTCTTTTAGTGAAATTAGAATGCGTTGTTATTTTTAAAAAAAACAACTTAAAAGCCTTTGGTCGGAATAGCTGAAACTTGTATGGAAGCATTTTGAGGTATTGTAGATTCAAATTTGTTCATATACATGTAATGGTTCCTAGGGTTGGGCCACAATAAAAATTGTTTTTGACATTTAGAAATATTTTCCTAAAAGATTGAAACAACAAAAGCGGCTTGATGATTATGTGAGGAAAAATTTGAAAATCCTCTTAAACAAAATGTACAGTACTCTTCAAAATTGTCCAAATGTTTTGTATTTGGCAGCATAAAGTAGATTTGATAAGTTATGGCTATTGATGCTCAGGTGAGCGATTTGGCTTATGTAATAAACTCACAAACTGAAAGCTTAAAATAACAATAAGGACATGGATCAGATCATCAGAGTGATAAAGTGAGAATCGTAGTAATCGGATATGACAAACATAAATTTATTGTATTTGATCAAATCTGCTTTAACGAGCATTTATCATGTTACCAACTGCATGTCATATATCAATTAATTTTGTTTTTATCTTCCAATATTAATAATTCACATTCAAAATAGATACCAGTATGCCATTCAGCAATAGGAAAATTTCATGAACACTGCATTATGTATATTTTCTTGTACATTGATGAACTAACAAGCCTTTTCGAGAAGTGGAAGAAGAAGAAATTTGAATTATGTTCTTATCTAAATAAAGAAGATTTTCCTAAGAAGGTTATTGTCAATGTTTTCTGTTAATGTTAATTCTATATAAAGCAAATTAATTAGGACTTCAGTTTTCTTTTCAAAATATAACAGATTATATTCTCAAATTTAGATAAAAAGAGATCAAGATTTCAAGATTATTGAATTTAAAAGCTGCATAGTATTTTGTATGAAAATTGCATGATATTTGCATGATATTCGCATGAAACAACAGTGAAACATAAGATATACATTTTCGCATGAATATCGTGCGAAATTATCATATGATATTCGCATGAAAATTATGTCAAAATCGCATGAAGTTTTCGCATGAAATTCATGGGTGTTACTTTGCGAATTTCACATGAGATTCATGCGAGCCATTTTTGCCTGTGTAGTAAAGAACTCTTTGTTTACCATAACCACTTAGTCTGCCTACTATCTGTATACTGTAGACCAACTTTTATTCGCGTGCGAGAAAGGACTCTGTGTGGTATTATGAATGTTTTGCCTCCAAAATTAAAGTTTTATATAAAGCTTTAAAAATAAGGTAAAATATATCTGAAATCAAATTGAAAATAAGTGTGTAAAAGGTTTTCACTACAGCGACGTCATAATGTAGAGATGACGTCATGAGGATATTCTTACTTTGTAAAATTGATGGTTTGTACCAAAATATGGGTGTTTTCCGACGGTTTTTCGACTGAGAAACAGCGAGCGCAGGCTTGCTCAAGTACCTTTTTTAGTATGATGTGTAAAATTATATGAAATAAAACATATGTTAAATTCGTAAATGAGCAGACACGATAAACAACGAATGAGCAAAGGTTACTTAAATCAAGATTAAAATGATAGGTATCCTTTGTACTATGATTTATAAAGATTTGATTTTATACGATAGAATTTAAAAATTCATTAAAATTGGGGGGCAGATATTTGACCATACGGAATAAAGTCCTTTTCGCGAGGTTAGCGAGAGCCTTGTTGTCGCAAATATTTTTCGCCGCGTACAAATCCTTTGTCTATAGTTTTTATTACAATACAGGTCTGGATAAGGCTTGGTCGCGAACAATAGTCGTCGCGAACCAGTTTATCGGCAGTTAATCGCTAAATAAAGTCACCGCGAAAAAAAAAGGTTTACAGAATACCCTGCAATTGAGTCCACCCTAAGAACCACTGACCCTCATGAAGTCAACGCATCAAATTTGGTCAATATTACCCCAGTGATTACAGAGCAGAGATGAAATGTTTAATTGGTAACAGGGTGACTTAAGTTATCTTATAACACATAGACAACTTTATTTTTCTTATATGATTGCTTTAAACTTTTATTGTATAATTTCCAACCTGTTCTTATCCATAAAATGTCTATAATCATGCAGCTCAATACACACTTTAATTGTTCTATATTGAATTTATAATTAATCATAAGGCATTGTTTATCACTATAGTTGAAATAATTTCACACTAACCCCTCCCGTTCTTTGTATTCTTGAAATATATATAATTTAAAATCAAAACTTACAAAAAACACGTTCTTCTCCATAGCTCGTCTGTTATTTCTCTAATTTCCTTTCTGCCTTAAAAATGACGACATGTTTCTACGATATCTATTGAAACTACTTATGCGAGTCACTCAATATATTTTACATGCAATGTATAGAAATGGAAAAACCCCACATATATCCGGCCCTTAAAGATTTTACATAAGTTGACATAATATTTTGACATAACAGTTGAGATATTAGAACATATTTCAATGTTTATAATAATGAAAATGAAATAAATGGGAATAATAGTATTTAAGACCAATTGTTCAGAAGCGAAAAAAGGCGAACATTTTTAAATTAAGTTGGATCTTTATTTATTGCCATCTATTTGTTTAAAAATAGAGGTCAGCAATAATTATTGTATTCTTATCACAGCTTATGTGCATAATAAATGGATTTCGAAATATATACGACCAACAAATAACGTTTGTTTTTATAAACGAACTAAAGGCTCTGCTGCAGTACTAAGAAAGAGTTCTGCGTGTCCTGATTTTTGTAAAAAACGGCAAAAAATCTCCGTCATACGACTGACACACTTTTTGTTAAAAAAGCATTGGATTCCTAAACTCTACTCAATATGTGTACATTTACTGAGAAATATAGACCCAACATCACCAACTTACCTCAAGTCAACACTTTACATAAATTCTGAGTATTTGGCTTTATTTTGTGCACTTTTGATAGATCACTTTGAGTTGAAAACCAAGATAAGCGTTAGAAATTTTGAGACGGCAGGACCTGTTATTACCAGATACTTTGGCATTATATTTTTACATAAATAATACTGTACTTTTACCTTTACCATTAAGATATAACTATGAAATAAATATTTTTTGATTTCAAATTATTGTATAGCTTAACTGTAATCAATATATACATCCAATTTCTGTTATATTGAACATACTGTGCAAAAAATATGTATGTAAAGGATGAAATTGCATGCACGACGCGTAGGCAATGTCTGCAAAGTTTTGAGAGAAAAAAAATTGAAAATGATATAAAGATATGTTGTATTCTGCGAACCTTAAAATATGGTGGACATTAAACAACATGTGCTATAAGCTGTGTTAACGATCCGAGATGAAAACAATATTTAAAACGAACAGAGTAAAGAGACATGATGACACACAAACCCATGATTTACCAAAATCGATTTTTTCAAATATTTAATATAAAAAGATAAACTTTTGAAAACTTAGGGTTTTCAAAGTTAAATAAATCGGGTAATACAGGAAAAAAATAGAATGATCATTTATTGGCCTAACACAAAAATAGGATATTTTCTTCTGCTTCCGCTTGATAGTCACTCAAGCGCAGGGGAACGTTAATACTGCATCGTGGCATATACATTTAGCATAAACAATCGGCATTACAATGAAATCCAATGATTTCTTGGGGGTATTTTTATTCAGATGCTCTATCAATGAATGCATATTTCTAACTACAGACGACAAGTCCCAATTCTTTTCAGTGTGTACATTTATATCTCAATATAGCATTTTTTAAAAAGCAATCGCAATAACATGGCACTGGAATCAATGTTCAAAACAACTTGGTTCGTTTACATGTGGAATTTCTGGTGAGTTTCAACGAATTGTGTACGAATAGATGATGATTTAATTTGAATGACACACGCGGCATGATCAAATGTCTTATATTTATTCTTATTTCGGTGTCATTCATAAAAAGTAAAATGTCTTTTTAAGTCATTATGTCATCATCATTATGAACGTGAGTTTCGGGTGAAAATACTAATATTTGTGTCCTGTGTATTTTAACCAAACCCTAATACCGTTAAGTATGTCAAACTCGTCTATCCAGCCAAAGAGGTATTTGGGAGGTCGATTCTGTGAACATGCAATCCAGCAGGGAAAAGAACTTTTTAATGAAAAGCAGACTTTTACATGAGATTTACTATGCAGGGATTTTCTGGATACAAGTACTCTGACCTTTCTATATACTTTTGCTAATAGATGGACTGGATCGACATTTTAATGGAGTAACAAACGATATTAGAAATCATGAAAGGCTAGAAAATCTTCAAAAAAAAGAAGAAAGAAATACTTAATTTTCTGAATATTTTATTTCTGAATTGCAGGAAAAGCAGAAAAAGAAAATTTAAAAAAAAAAATCAAAAAAAAATCGTAGTTTGTCCTGAGTAGTCTTAAGTGACCAAATTTTAGAGCTAAAAGTCACATTAATAAAAGAGGCATATCGAAGTTATCGGGGCGAAACACAAGCGACAGGAATGAATTAACAAGATAATCTCCCTAAGATCATGAATCACGTATTTGCTTTCTAGATGAGGAGGCATAAACACTGGATGTATAACCGACAAATATATAAACTAATCACATTAGAGAAATACGACATACAGAGACATTTCAAAGACCTCTCCATGTTTGCAAATAAATCACGCATAGATATAATTACATATACATGTAGGAGACATTCATTAATCACAAATTTTAAGGACAAAACGTTTCACATCAGAGATTCCCTACATCAGCCCAAGGAACTTGGAGAACAGATAAAACAAAATTGGATTCCATTCTACAGCTGAAGAAATTATCAACGGAGTGAGGTCGAGATTGCAATCATTATGAGCATACACATCACAGGACAATGGAAACCGTTTTGCGGCCCATGTGGTACCATGCAGTAAACTCATATTTACAGGTGGAAAGTTGATTACTTTAGCATTGTATAATTGATTTTGACACGTCTTGTCAATAACTGCCAGGAGCTGAGCAGACAAGTTGAATAACGCGCGTTAGCAATAACCGACATGAAGACGTTAAAAATAATTCATTTAATGCTTATACTTACATTCCCTTATTGATAAAATCAATTATTTTATTAAATAAAATCGGTGTAAATTGCAGATCACGAAAAAAGTGAATATTTTTAAATCCGTTTTTTACATAGATTGTTGAAATAAACCTTGAAAATATAATCCATGAAAAATAACTCTTGAAATGCTTCCAACAATAAAATCAACTGTTTGTTGAAAAGAAAAAAGACTATATTTGATATGTCAAAACAATCAACAATAAAATCAGATGTATTGATGAATGATTGTAAAACATGGTGTTTTAACAATTATATTTTTTGGGAACATCTTCATTCTTAAAATTACTTACAAATTCATACGCATTATGAAAGTATAAAGTTTTCAAATCGAATACCTTTTAATTTCAAGTTTGTTCAGCATGCGGTTGAATTGAACCAGCTTTAATCGAGTAGTATGTTGAAGCTGACATGAATTTATAAATACCCATTATTTCCCTTAAGTTTTTTCTCCGACTACCGACATTCCTATTGTAACGTTCATCGCTTCACACCCCTATATAAATCCGATACCACTATTCATGATTTTCATTTAGGTATTTCACTCATCTGAACACGTCGCATTGGACAAATAATTCGTAAAACGCTAAAGAAAATGACAATGGTTACTACTGCCCTAGTAACTAATTAAAGAAATATCCAATGAAAGACAAAACAAAACGTACTGACGTTCATATTTTAAAAATGCTCGATCATTGTCCAATGTCGTACTGTTATATCATCTGTTATATCATCGCATATGCGCAAACCACATACTGTAGCAGATCGTGTAGTGAACGAACGAACTTCAGAATACAGGTTGATTTTGTAGAAACTGATAAAATCTATATTACATGTGCGTTGTTACTTTTACGAATATACCATCATGTATCTAATGGGTCGGATGTATATGTGATGGGACCAGCGTCCACAATAGGATGAGGTCACCATTTTTACTGGCAGTTGTAGTTTGATAGTACATTTCAACAAATATTCATCGGCAGTGCCTTTTGGCCGGCAGACAAAGTTAGCAACCCTCTTGTATTATATATAGAGATTATTTAAAGAAATTTTTGATTTATTAACAAGTAATTTTCTGCAAAAAACGTACAAATTAGTTTAAAATAAGCCTTAATAGGAAAATTTAAGGAAAAAGGACTAAGGTCACGAAAGTCTCGATACTTGGGGTGGGAAGGGATATAAAGGGGGTCGGTCCTGTCCTTAGCACATGTTGTCGTTACGCACTCAACATGAACGACACACGTGGACGATATACACGCTTAGTAACGCAGCACAACATGTATCCGTGTAAGGTAATACGGAATGGATACCTTGCACATTCTTTCAAACAATATACCCTCTTTTCTTTTTATTGATTGCAAGTTTCTTGATTTCTTTTTTAAAACATTTACTACAATGTGTAGTTCATACATTTAGAAGTATATGTAGTCTGAATGCCACGATCGGAAAACAACCGACCGTAACTTTATACACCAGTATATACACCTTAGTAGCAGTTGAGGAGCGGTCGAAACTAATAAGACATCCAAATGCTTTTTAAATTCATGTACGCTTTAAAGTCAGTTTAAGACGAGACGTTCTGAACACTCTTACAAACCTCAGAAAATGAGGTATGTTAAATTCACGTCGGGATCAAGTGTCGCCATTTTTACTTGTAAACAAACCCCACTGTTTCATTTTACAGGGCTGTGTGGGGATTTAAAAGATATTCAGAGGTAAAAAAAAAATACTAAAATTTAAAGTAAAATGTTTCAGGAATGTTTGGTAAAAAAAAAATTAAAAAAATAATTTCCTAAACGAGTTCAGTAAGTCCAAACTCGTGCGCAACAATTTGTGCGCAATAAATATACAGTATTTGGCCATGGCTTGGATAAAACTGTAACCCTACGATCCGTCAACCCAAAATTTCCACGAAGCTACAGTTGTGCAGCTAGTTTACTAGTTTACTTTTTTTTTTTTAGAAATAATTCTTTAATTTAAAGAAGGGAGAGGCTATATACGCAGTCAGTATATAATAGCAAGTTATGATGGCATTCAATGTTTTTCAGTCGCATTAAATTATTTTAATACAACTCTTTCTTTGTATACGTGTTAATGCTCTTTTTATGCGTCGGAACCGGGGGGGGGGGGGGGCTTAGGAAAGATATTTGTTCCTAAATTTGCCATTAAAGATTGAGAAGTTGGAGTTATAGCCCCCCCCCCCCCCCCCCCCCCCCCACGGATTACGAATTACATGAATTGGGGGGAACAAATTTCTGGTAGGTAAGATTTTTTTTTTGGGAAGTATAGGTATACCCCCCACACCCCCCACGGATTAGGATTTACATGATTTTGGGAATTATCTTTTTTCCCTCAATATTTCTGAGGATTAGTCTAGCCCCCACCCCCCACCCCACTTTGAAGTTGCTTCCGACGCCAGTACTTTTAGAGCCCTACTCAGTATTCTGAGGAAGAAGATACATTAAATTAACATTTAATAATTACGTTAAAAATATAAAACTGGATAAGGAGTTTACGAACGGCTTTCCCCAAATTTATTTCAAAATTAAATTTGTTGACAGTTTATAATGATGAAATTATGGTGTACAGATTCAAAATATTCTATATGTTTTAAAAATACAGTACTTTTTAAATTATTTTACATCAAACTGATCATGTTGAATGCTTCGTTCTATCAATATATCATTATTGCCGATCATTCCTTTAAAAGGAATACTTGTTATTTCCATTATATAATGTTCGATGAGGAAGTTAATATTTTTTCATGCCCTATTCCCTGATTGTCTATTTATTTAACTATTTTTGTATTTTATCCATGACATAAAACACTAAACTTATTAATTTATGATATTTTAAAATTAATGCCTAAGTGTTGGTTTCAGGAATCTCTACTTTGGGTTTTTCATGTACAGTTTTTAACGCGATTTCTGAGAATCACAGCTACCGTTTTTTATGTCATTCCTCTAGTGTTTAGACTTCCTCAAGCACCAAAAATGTTTCCATATATGTATATCAAAACGAGTTTTTGCGGAACTTTCTTGTTTATGCATAATTATTTTAGATGATTTTGAAAGCCATTATTTCCGGATTGTCTTTTTTTTTTTTTTTATATAAAAACAACAAATGAAACCGTTACTGTTGGTGTTAGTCCTTTCATTAATTAGTTAAGCAACGCAAGGGGAAGTGTATACACATGTTCAAAAACATCAGTATATGAAATCTAAAATTGGTATAATTTTTAAACGTTTGTTGTAATATTAACGTGTTTAAGTCAGAACAAAAACGAACTAAAGCTTACTTACATAATACATACAGCAATATATTAAATTATCGAAGAACAAAAAATATAAATTATGTATGAAGAAACTCATATGACTTGTTTTTTAATATGATTATAAATTGATAAGGACTATTTTTTTTCGTACATTTGTACGTTGCAAAAAAGTAGAAAATACACTCGCGGTCTTTTTGCGGTTGTACGGTAAAAGAATCAGACACATGTGCTTCAAACATATTGAAGATGTAAGGATCAATACGGTAAGGAACATGAATCCCAGTCAATTAAGATGGACAAAGTAGTCAGAAATACATCTTTTTGTAACAAGAAACAGTATATAAAACCTTTACTATTTGTCCTTTTATTTAATAGGTAACGCAATACAAGACGAAATGTATGTGCATGTTCAACAACATCAATATATGAAATGAAAAACTGGAATAATTTTCAAAAAGTTTGCTGTAATATTTACATGTTTAATTCAGCAGGAAAACAAAATCAAAACAACAAATCCAAGCGTAATGTCATGTAATGTCAAACAAAGTATTTAAAATTCAAAAAAAAAAAAATAATAGATTATGCACAAAGAATCCCCCATAAAGAGAAATCAATTGTGTTCTTTATATAAAAGATTATCAAATTAATTCGGATCTTTTCTAATGAATTTAAAAGAGTTAAAAGATTTTCAGTCTTCCTTTGATAAAGATAATTAAACAATCATCATAATTATATTTAAGTGAAACAAATGTAAACAACGTAACATCCTTGTGTAAATTTGTCGCATCTTCTTCACATTAGAACTATTGTTGTCGTTCACCAGCCTCCTATAATCACGTGCTGCTTGGTGGTGGTTGGGGAGCACAGGGTGGGCTAACCGGTTTTGGTCTTTCATGTGTGACCATAAGCTTGTTTTCTTTATAATTATTATTATAATAATATTTTCGTGTTAACTTCTTCGCTTCTTCGAATGAAGGAGCTCTTCCTAATCCTCCGTCTAGACAAAGACCTAAATATTTAGATATCAATAACTATAAATCTGTTCATGATCATCGATGTACACATTTACTTTTTTATTCAAAGATTCAAATCCTTGTAGCAAAAGCAATGGCAAAAAAGAACTTACAATCATCTCTGTCGGATTGATTTTTCCAGACATTTGTAAATAATCTTATCGGGGTTCTTTTACCGAATATGTGCGACTGTTCCCTGTTAAACATAAACCACATAGAATTACAATCACTTAATAAATACGCATAACTTGTGGTTTATATACACGGGTTTGTTTGGGGTTTTTTGTTTTTTTGTTGTTTTTTTTGCGCATCACCTGATTGAAATGTGAAAATATGTTCAAAAGAATAGAAAGTAATTTTGCCATTTCGTTATCTCTTCAGAAATTTCAGTAAATTTTCAGCTATCGAATGACATGCATGTATGTGTAGTTCCAGCCAATGGAAGCCATAGCTTAGGTATATGTATGTACGTGATTGAATATATGCACCTGACAAAAATGTTAATGAATACTTATGATGATTTTATTAACAATAAAGACGCTAATTTTATGTTTAATACTTATAGGAAATATTTTTATTGCATTATTTTTAAATAATTGTTCCTTTCAAATGAAAAGAAATGGCCAATAGATATACATGATAAATTGTTTACAATATGGGCTGTAAGGTTCCTTATTTTATTATCTATACCAACCTTAAATCCATCTTCCTAAAACGGAAAAAAAAAACATGATCATGTTTTTGAAAGTAAAAATACCCTAACAGCATTGGTGTAGCAGCAAAATGGCACTTGCACTGTCCCATCGGGCAGTGAGAGCTTTTACAATTTCCTTATCTTCCTTATCCAAAATTCCAAATTCAATTGAATTGATAAAATAAAATTTTGATAGTATGTCTACAACTATGTCTTCAACTATGTAACCCCCCTTTTTTTCAAACCGTGCCTCTGCAACCAATACACTTTTTTTTACAGCCTTGGTATATTTTCTTAGTTTACAATTAGTCACACGTATTCAAAAACAAACAAAAAACAAAAAAATAATAATGAACATACCAAATATACTTTTTGGGTTCTTTTCACTACTATAACAAAGGCTAAGGAACAGTGTACAATATTGACAGTACCTCTACTTGGTACTAAGTGTCTGTCATAGCATCCTACACACGCGCATTTATAGCATGCAATTCGTCAGTACAAATCGTAGAATTCTCCCGTCTTCTATCACAGCCTTTCACTTCCTTGTTATCTCTGATATATCTTGTTATAACTAGGGCCCTCAACGTAATTAATCCAATACAAATGCAAAAACCTCATTGTTCTCAATGTACCAAAAAATTAACCAGTCACGTGACAAGATTTATAAAACCCTGCACGGAAAATCGATGTAACAGTTTAGTTATTAATTAATTTTTTTTTTTCATTTAACTTTCCTTACATAGAAAATTACCTTGAAAAATTGAAGTTTTTGATGAAGATATTTGTTCTTTTTTGGGTAAATTTCATTTTCGCGAATATTAAACATGCTTTTTGTATATTGTGAGGATGTTCTACTATTATGGAACCAATTACTATTATGGAACCAATTAAGCATGCATATTTAAACAAAATTCACATAGAATTGGTTTTAATGTATTTAATATTATTTTTGGCGAATGTCCAACAGTAGATTCAATTAAAGTTACAAATCCAATTATTTTATAAAAATCGATTTTTATATTTATGTATTAAAGTAGTCCGAGTATCGCACTACGTCATAATACGGATTTTACAATATTGGTTCGACATTTACAAAGCGTTTTAGATACCCGGTATTGATTTTGCTCTACATCGCTGTTGTAAACAATGGCAATAATAAGCAATTAGAACGGTAATATATGTATTCTATGAGAGATAGAAATGATTAATGTTGAGAAACTCGATTCTGTTAAAGTAAAATGAAAAACGAAGTTTCTGATTAACCAGGATATCAGGTATGCTTATATCTTCTTTGTTTTGATGCCCCCCTCCCCCCGAATTTTTATTTTTCTTTTACTAAAACCGGTTTAAATTTAGAGACAGAAGCTATTTCGAATTTAATAAATCTTCAATTAGTTAATGACTGTTTAAATGATATCTAACATTGTTGATAGATATAGGCAGAAAACTGTAGCAAAATGTGATTCTTACGGATTTTTTCGTCAGGGTCTACTTGGTTTAGAGCTTATAGCGTGAAAAGTAATCCGTCAACATATAATTTATTTTACCAAATCTTTTTTCTAAGATGCCAATCTATAGAATAAACACCATGAATTTAAGTTTGAGTCCATAAAATAGTAAAAAAAATTACAAAACGCGATACAAGCATTGCTTTTTTGGGAGTTGATTTTAATCAACTCTCCTATGCAGTTACTCGGACAAACCGAAAGTGAAACAGTGTTTGAACCTCAGCACAAATCATCGCTGCTGACAAGACTTAAACACTGTGCCGGATAATTATGCCAGTGCCAAGGTTGCATTTTTGCATCCGCTTAAGATGAAGTTTCGGAAAAATCCATATATACCAAATGGTAGACCATTGTCTAGAGAGTATATATAACCACCTATGTTTATAGTGTTTTTCACCTGACAGGTGAGATATTTACCTTTAAAAATTAATATCCCATAGGAAAATGATAATTCCCATAGGAGAATTGATTCTTCTACAGAAAATATTGACAATCATGTAGGATTTTTTAAAAGTCCTATAGGAATTATATTTCCTATAGGAGAATGGTATTTCCTGTTGGAATTTAATTCAGACATGTAGTTTTCCTATAGGATATTAAGTTTTCCTATCGGATTTAATCAAATCCTATCGGAATTAAAATCCCTATAGGAAGTTCTTGTATTCCGATAGGAAAGGACTATATATGGTTTGAGCCTAAAATGGCCCCCTAAAATGAACATTGTCATTTTACTGTAATTCTTCGTTTTATTTGTACAAATATACATTTGAAGTTTTTCATAATTTTCATTTTGATTTGAGTACCCACAATTTAAAAATATGACATCATAAAGTTTACCTTTTCCCGCCATTTTCTCATTTTTAGCATAAAACGGCTTGTTTTTAGGTAGTTTTTCTTTAAGGAAACATTGCGCGACTGCTTGAACAAACAAAATATTTTCACCAAAGATGTTTCTATCCAATACTTAAAAGTGGCAAAAAGTTCGTTCTTTTTCAAAGAGTTGCTCGATATTTCCCATTCGAAAAAAGATAAGAAAAATTTCAATTTTTGATTGATATTGATTAAATTATTAAAATAGCGTCACTTCTGACGTCATATACTGCCAGTGAGTGCATATAAATCAAATAAATAAGTGAAAAACATATTTCATGTCAACTCTTTTATAAAATAACACAACAAATTAATGTTCCTGAATCATTTTAAAAATAGCGAATTTTGGGGGCCAAATTTGACTAATATCATATATACTGTAGAAGCAGAAATATTCGTTGAGGATTTAATTTCGTTATTTTCGTTGGCAATATAAATCAACGAAATTAAATCCATGACGAATTTTTAACCCTGGTATTAATGAATACAAAAAGATTACGATATGACGAAATTAAATGCCAACGAAATCTTGTTTGGTTTAAAAACAACGAAATTTTGACCCAACGAAAATATATGTTTCTACAGTAGTTCTTTCAAATTACCTATAGGAATATTGTTTTTCCTATGGGAAAAGTTACTTTCATATAGGAATTTATTTTTGAAAGGTAAATATCTCACCTGACAGGTGAGATACAATGATAACAAAGGTGAATGTTATCTCTTTAAGCAATGAATTTTTCGATATATGCAGCATATACGGGTGCAAAAATGCCACCTTGGCACTGGCATAATTATCCGGCACAGTGTTCTTAGTTTTTGAAAATAATTGATAAATTCGATGTAATGTATGCTAAAGCATTGTTTTTCAAGGAAACTTATTTATAAATACCTTGAAAATAGTCAGATTTTAAATGGTACGAACAATTCAGATATTTTTTGTAGTCGTATGTATTTCTACGCCAGAGTTCAATATAGTCTCGTTCAACTCGACGCTCGGCTGTCTCCGTAAATGTCCGACAAGCAGAGAGTCTCTCTTGCTTGTCGGAGATTTACGGTGTCAGCCGACCGTTTGGTCGAACGAGACTAGAATTCAGTATTGCTTGGATCCATACAATTTTCGAGAAATATTTCTATTACTGATACATAGTTTGATTAAATTAAATTTATCTTCAAATATTATTTAACATGATTTATATGGGGGTTTCTCGACATTCTTGTCGAAAAAGTCCAAAAATTCATATTATAAAAATGTGCGTAATTCAAATACAAATTAGAAACTAGATGCTGTCATTAGACAGTAATACCCGCACCATGTGTTTGCCCCTAAATAACACTGTTTTGTACCAGTTTAATTAAAAATGAAGGCTACATGCAAACTCCGGTAATACATTTAAAAATTATAATTTTCATAACTGAAGAATGAGATCCCTGCCCATATGATAATACACATCGTGACATAAGCAGCACTTTATGTGCAATTTGGGGTAGAACTGTTTGCAGTGAATTTTCAGTTAATCAATAATCTTAACATTTTATGTCATAGGAAGTATAATGGTCTATTTAATTATTACAAACAAAATTAAAAATTAAATTATGCCCCCTCCCCGTGGCGGTTGCCGGTTTTAGATTTGCTTCTGTGTGCCTACATGAACATCATCGTGTGCACAGATTTAGAGAAGGGGTGGGAGTGAGGGGTCCAGACCCCCCCCTCCCCATGAAAATTCGTAAATTACCAAAAATACACCTTGGACCCCAATGCTCTTGCAGACATGTAAACGCTCTAACCCATTGCGCTTCAATGTTAGGTAACATTATTTGGGCGGTAAATATTTAATCAATATTCAACATACTTTATTGTTTATCTCAATAGGAAGTATACATGTACATCACAATATGCAGGTGTCCTGCACCACCTTAAAGCTGTTATTTACCTAATAAAATAGTGCAAGTGGATTTGAAGAATAGGTCATAAAAATACATGCATGTTACAAATGACTGATCTTTGTCTGAAGTTACGTACACAACACAGGTTTGCATGTCTCATTAGCGGGTACTAGTTTTACCCAGCTCTTCGATTAGATGGGTTCACGTGTATACATACATGGGTGTTGCTAAAACGCGGAACGGAAAACGGAACGGAAGGAAAACGGAAAATCTTATCTAATGTTATTTACCTCATAGATTTGTTAAGTATGCTAAAACGATATACTTTATGTACCTTTTTAATTTTTTTTGAAAGATTAGCAATATTAGATTACTAGTATTTATTCAAGAATATTTATTTCCTCAAAATTAACAGTACATGCATTGACCACTATATTCTGTCCCAAAATATCCTCGATTCACTTTTTGCTGTATATTTATATATACCTCAGGGTTCAAGCGATTCTCTTTTAGAAGCATTAAACATTCTCATTATTCTTTCTTTAAAACGTCCTCTCTAGCTTATCAGCTGGTATAAATACACGGCTAAAAATAAAGAAGTCTACGGGGTTTTGCATTTTAACAGACCCGGATGATAGTGTTGAAAAATTGTGCAAGGTCTTCTGAGTGACTTCCAAATGGAGAAAAGATGTCAACATTTTCCATTATAAATCGTCCAAATGTGCTGCATGAATATTTTTGGATCGACAGACTATAGTCCCAATATATAATCGGAAAATCAAACCAGGCAACATCTAGAGCTCTCTATTCGGATCATATGTATATAGCTGCTGGAATAAACAACTGCATGCTTTGTAATGCAAACGTAAACAAAATTGCATTGCTAAAAATACTAGTTTCACAAATTACTAGTTTCACAAATTACCGGGTATTTTAATGTTTACTGTATTTTAATTTTTTAATGTCGTCAGTCCTACAGTTTTTTTCTTCCATCTCAATGATATTGTATCGTCTGTATGATAAAAGATCGTCTAGAACACCGAAAATTCAATTTTGATGTAAGTATATACCTGTACATCATATTTGAAAATAATATAAAAATACTCAAAACACGCATAAAACGCTTTCACTAACTGCGTACGTTACGCTAATATGCCAGCAATACCATATAAGAGAAATAAGTAAAAAGTTATAGCTAATTTGCTCGTTTAATCATGTTAATGTTTCACAATTCGTATACATTTGATTTTTCCGTTTCGTACTCAACTAAAGCCGAATGAATACAATGCTATAATTGATAGACATTCATATGAATATTAATAAGATAACAACATGTTGATAATCATTCATTAGATATAAATAAGAGATACAAAGTAAATCGTTTCTGGCCAGTCTATACCCTTTTTAAGCGATAAACGTGATGATATTTTCCATTCCGTTCCGTTTTCCGTACCGCGTTTTAGCAACACCCATACATACATGTCTGTGTTTTCCGTATGCAGAAAAGGATTACGGTAGTTAAGATCAGCTAAAGGAATTCATTATTGTGTTTTAATTGGATTATCATTATGATGTTGACCAATTTAGGTAAGCATAATACATGTAGTAGCAGTAGCACAATATAATAAGATGCCAGCATGGGATTCCTGCCAGCATATAAGTTCTACTTTCACTTTCTAAATGTAATCTCCCTTTGACAGCATACTGTATCATCATCTTTTAATATTTAAATAAGCTTATCATCGTTACCTATCCTATCGCATTTGTAAAGTTTCTGTCATTTTAGTTGCAAAAGTTATTTTTTTCATTTGTCAGACTGCATGCACTGTTGAGTTGACCCCATATTGACCCTGTATAAACAATTTCTTATTAAATTTGTGTATTACATATGTAAGTAAGTGTAGACACTTATATTTTTTATATGAGTAATAATAGGAAGGAAGGAGTATTTCTTTCTTAATGTATTATAATGCATCAAATACAATGTAGGTCATGACCTTATGGGACTGTTCTGACCCCACGAAACAGGAAAATACAAAATATCTTCTAAAGTCATTATGATGCATCAACTGGTGTAAAGTACATTAATGACCCCCAGGTGTTGTCTTTAACCCCCCCCCCCCCATCCCCCCCGCCTTTATGAAATAGGAAATGATATAATACACTGTATATTTTGTTAACTTCTGAGATCTGAGATCCTCATCCCTAAACCGTTTAATTTATTTTTGCTCTTTGTGTCATTGCGCGTAAAATTGTATTGTAAGATAATGCCCCCTTGGAGACACCCTGACATTTTAGAACTAGAAATAATAATGTATTTTATCTTATTCATATGTTATACAGTAGTGTTTGATCCATGTGGGTAATTCCTAGCCTAATGATGTCACTGCTTTGTTTAGGAGACTTTACAATTGCCCCAAATAGGTGAATACACATGGCAGTGATGCATATAACATTTTGTTTATAAATCTTAAAAATTGAATTAAGCAATTTCCAAAATGTTAATGTGAATCACGAGAGAAAAAGCAATCAAGAAATGATTTAAAATTTGCTACTATACACATGTAAGAATGTATTAAGAAGACTGAATCTTTATAAGCAGGTGAGATTGGGGGGGGGGGGGGGGGGGGATGAAAGTGGAGTATAAACATTTATAATTTGAATCATTTATTGTTATTAATTAATTTCAACTTGTCAATGAATACTACTTATTGATCCCAAGGTAGAAATATGACCTCTGATCGTATCTCAATAGATCATTTGTCAATTATGCAAGGTGTAATGTAATTTTTTTTAAGAATAACATTTTTTACCAGTTTATAAAAGTTTTTAGACACCCAAATTATATTTTGATTTTAATAGATTATTCGACAAGGAAGGGGGGGGGGGGGAGAGAGAGAACAGTTTATATTTGAGTTTGTTTGGGAGTGGGGGTTCCAATTCATATATTTGACAATATTTTAATGTAATTTAGAATAAGACTAAGCCATACTACAGTCATGAACATGAATAGTATAGAACAAAACACAAACTAATACATGTACATGTATATATACATAGGAAGTATTACAAAACAGATGACTGATCTATATCTTGGTTCTTAAATTGAATCATATATCATGTACATATTATATTATTGTTTCTTTGTTCAAGGCATTTAAGATGGTATGTAGGTCATGATCCCAAGTGCTCTTCCTGAAATTATCAAATATCATAAAAACCATTGAGATCCCCACCTTAATCCAAAGATATTATTCCTCCTTAGGTCATGCAGGCGCATCAGATCATTATGGCATGTAAGTCATGACCCTAAGGGGTCATCCTGACCCCCTTAGAATCAGAAATTGTCAATTATCTTTAAATTATTGATGTTTCATGATCCTATCTCTATTTAATCTTTATTAATTATTAAGTCTCCTGAATGAAGTTTGGAGACTTATTGTTTTTGTACGGTTCTTAATACATGTATATATTCTTCATCTTCTTTTTCTTCTTTCCCGCTCTGAACTTGTTTCTCAGAGATGGCTGAACATAATTGTACAAAACTCAAGGATATGATAGGCCTGCAAATCTAGTTGTGCACCCTGGTTTGATTTTTCTCATTTTGGGTTAGACAACCACTTTTCGGGGCAGGGGGGGGGGAGGGGGGTGTCAAAAGGGTGTGGGGTCTAACATTGAACCTTGTAGGAAGAATCATAGACTCTATTGTAAATGGTAACTTAAAAACGGACAAAGATAATAATATAGGGTTTTCATAATCATATATTGGCTGTTACTGGCAATATATAGGGTTTATTAGATCTGACCCCTGGGGTCATCCCCACCCCCCAGGAATTTGAAATTACCATATATCTCAGAAACTGTTATAATCATGACCCCTAAACCATATATATTCATGTTTCTGATGTCAAGGGGCATCAAATGTTATGTAGGTCATGGGCCCTGTGGGTGGTCCGGACGTCCTCAAACAGCAAGTCCCTTAATATCTTCAAAACAGTTGAGATCCCTACCCTTAAACCATATATATTCTTGTTCCTTGTGTCAAGGGGCATCAAACGGTATGTAGGTCATGGGCCCCGGGGGTGGTCATGACCCCCATTGAACAGGAAGTGCACGAATATCTCGAAAACAGTTGAGATCCCCACCCCTTAACCATATATATTCTTGATCCTTAAAGGGCATCAAAAGGTATGTACCGGTAGGTAATGGGCCTCAGGGTTAAATTTAATTTTTCAAAACCGTAATGCACATCTATGGAACAGTTCCTTTCATATCCCAAGATATGATGTGTCTATCCATTAAATCATAAAAGGAGTTCTAGGATCTATGTTTTTTTTTAAGTGATAAACGTCAATTTTCTGCTACATTTTGACTCCCCTGGATGAAATTTAAATTTTGAAAACCTTACTGCACATCTATAGAACAGTCCCTATCATATCCCAAGATATGATTGTCTATCCATTAAATCATCAGAGGAGCTCTTGGATCAATGTTTGTTTTTTTAGTGATAAACGTCAATTTTCTGCTACTATTTGACTCCCAGGATGAAATTTAAATTTTTAAAACCTTATTGCACGTCTCTAGGACAGCCCCAATTATATCCCAAGAGATGACGTAGCTACTCCAAAAGTTGTAAGAGGAGTTCTGGGAACCATATTTTTTTGGCCAAAAAACGTCATTTTTTGTTGCCCACTGATCCCCTTAATTAAAAAAAAAATTCTGGAACCTGATCATGCCTCAATATGACACCCCCAATCATATTCTAGAAGATCATTTGGCTACTGCTTAAAAAAAATGACGTTTTTTAAACCAGTTTTTTTGGTAAAAAAACGTCATTTTTTAGCCATTAAATGAACCCCAGGACAAAATTGAAAATTCCGAAACCTTATTGCGCATCTATAGGATACCCTAAAACATATTCCAAAAGATGATTTGTCTACTTTTGAAAATGTAGGAGGAGTTCGAGGAAGAAGGTTTTTTGTGAAAAAACGTCATTTTTTACCAATTATTTGACCCCCAGGACTAACAGAGAATTTTTGAAACCTTTTTACAAAACAACATGATACCCCAAATCAAACTCCAAGAGTTCAGTTTGCTGGTTTATAAGATGTAAGAGCAGTTTGAGAAAGTAAAACGTGACAGACGGACGGACGGACGGACGGACGGACAGACGGACGGACGGACGGAACAGGGTAACAACAATATACCCGAACTTTCTTTAGAAAGTGCGGGTATAACTACATGTACTTGTCATGCAAAATAACATATCTAAAATAAATAAACATCGACAAAATCAACTCCCGTCAGTTCCTCAGTACTTTAATTTGTATTCTATTTTGATACATCAGGTCCATAAAGCGTACTTACTTACAAAAATTTGCGCAAAACTATCGATGAGATATGGCTTGAATAAATATTTATACTCTATTACGATGTTCAGTTCTAATTTTCCCAAAATTGGTAATTATTTTAAGGAAAAAACGGACGTCTGGCAAATTTCATAATTGTCAATAATTTTCGCAAGAGAATACTCCCGTCTGTGAGGTGATAACAAACAAACTAGCATGTAAACATACATATTTTCTTTTGTATATGTATTGCTACAATGTATATTTATCATTTAAAGCTAAGCTTTTAATGATTGAGCCCATTTAGTGCCGAGTATAGAAATACCTTAAACAAAATACATTACCATCTTTTGTGGTTGCATTACTGCATATTAAGGTAAAATTTGATATAGATCAAATTATTTTTTTTTCAAAACAATGACAACATCAACAAGTTCAATACCATATTTGGGCTGTGAAGAAAAATAATTTTGATTGATTTTTCCACCATCCCTCCTAAAACAGAATCATTCTGTCATATATCTTTGATAACTTACTATGTAACTACATATTGTGTATGGCTGTGTGGACGTCTTATAAAATTCCAAAAATAAATTCCAAAATTAAACAAGTGGTCCACAGTCCTTAACAGTCATATGAGTATCATTAGCCCATGCATACCTGTATATATGCATCTAATTTAGCTTTATTCTGGAGAAGACATCTAGAAAACATTAATGACATCCCTCTCCCGTAAAATCTTGCAACAAGGATTATAAAATCTATAATTTTGGTGAAAAACCCAATATCGGATATTGAGAAAGCTGCAAGACTCTAATGACAGGAAAACATTTTCCCATATTTGTTTTACTGTAAAAATAGCTTTTACGTCTTTATGTTTTCATTTATAAACTAAAAATGGCCAGAATGCCTGTTTTACCTAGTAATCAATTCCCTTTTTGGCCCCTTAATTAAATTATTATTATCTTTATTAAATTATTTACAATGATAACTTATTTATTATGAACAAGCAAGGGAAGATTGATTACACCCCTCTCCCAATGACAAAACTATTGTCCCATGGGTCAAAGGCTTTTCTGATATCTAACTCTAATAGACAACTTTATTTATTCTAATTTCTAGATATGTATTTATCTCCACAATAAAGCTCAACAGTAGAACAAAAGAAAAAGATCTTAAAACATGATCACCACCCACTCACCTCCCCCCCCCCCCCTCCCGGCAGAACTCCTGCCTTAAGTATCATGAAATTTTATTTATGAAGACAGCTTTATGGTTTTATTAAAACATGCTGCCAGTTTATATTCAGTGTCGGTAAACGTGAAGAGGATTTGTTTAAATTATGTTCATAAGCACTATATGATCATTTTGGCCATATTTGACTTTATATTGGCTAATGAAATAAAACGGCGTTAAAACAAAATAGAGGAATTTGTTTGTTGTTACAAATGTTAATGTAACCACGGTAATAGATGAAATAAGTCAGAACTAAAGAACCACGAAATACATATTTTTAATAGTTTCTCTACATAATTACAAAATGATTTTATATGTTATAGTGATAGCCTAATTATGTATTCTGCATTGTCTGTCTACTTCGCGTTTGAGCAAAGTTGTGTAGTTCAGACGAATTAAACGTTTTATTGCAACGTTTTGAAATGAACACTTGTTAAATCATTGCTTATAATCAATGAATATGCCGTTTTATTAACAAATATCTACATTTTTCATCCCATTACATCATTTAAGCGTGAGCTTTTCGCCATGGTTTTGCAAACGGCGAATTCCAGTGCACGGGAAAAAGAACGAGTTAAACCTACAGATACATCAAGAAAATTCTTTTGGCAGCATCCAAGCATGCCTTTTAGCTCCCGTAGTGCTATGCCAAAAATTAATGGTATTTAAAGAGCGCATCTTATTAAAAAACCGACTTAATAAATGTTCCGACCGGGTTCGGTATTTTTGTACTACTCATAAATGCATAAATTTTCAGAAAATGACAAATTTTTCCATCAAATAAATCTAATTATTTCATTATGATTAAAATTAATAGTTACGAACAACCCATACATATTAAAATCGCAACGTGTTTCGGTGTTCAGCCTTCTATTACACAGGCGTATTTACTGTAAACAAAACACATGCAGGGCTCGCGAAGATCTCCCTGGACATGTTTATTGATAGAAATATGTCTTTTCTAGTTCTTTCAGGTAATAATTGCTCAAAGTTTTTAAAATGACCACATTCGTTATATTGTAAGCATGTATTTTGCGTGTTTATCATAACGTGCGAGTATCCATTATTGCAGAAAAATACACAAATTTGTTTTTCTATTACTCTCTTCATGTAAGCTGTCATGTAAAAATTTCTGGGCAAATCTCTGCACTGTTCATTTATTTAATTTGAGGAATACTTTTAAGTTTATTCTCATCAATATCAACTTTTTACAGGAAGTTCGAGTACCCATTATTGCCGCTCATATCTTTTCACTTTTTTCCAGTAATTAATTGGTAAAAAGGTCAAACTTTTAAAAGAATTTTACAGTATAAGATTAAATGTAAGAATATAACATAAAAATTATATCATAAACGCTATTCAATCATATTTTAAGCAATTTTCTTTTAAATGTCCCTGTGACCAAATACACACAAACGGAGGAACATGTGCGGGGACAAATGATTAATATTAAATAAATGCATTGTTTATTTATTCAAAAGCTTTTATAGAATAAGTTTTAGTGTGTCCAGTAAAAGAAATAAATAAATGTGTGAAAAATCTTTGATCCGCCTCAGGTTAGAAACAAAAAGCAAGCAGATGTTCGGTTTTCTTTTAAAATATTGTGTAGTAGAAATGATATCTTGCTTATTTTTGCCAAATATCATAACACGGAGGTAAGTATTCTTAGAATTTGGACCTAAACAAAAAATGCCCTGTCATCAAAGTGGATTACAAGTCAAATATTCAGTGGCATGTGTCATCGCACTGATACAAATGCGATACGTTTCCATAGGCTTACCTTGGTTAAGGTGATGT
Source organism: Magallana gigas (assembly GCF_963853765.1). Lineage (NCBI taxonomy): Eukaryota > Metazoa > Mollusca > Bivalvia > Ostreida > Ostreidae > Magallana > Magallana gigas. The sequence continues at coordinate 17,931,055 of NC_088861.1, read as the reverse complement.
CCGAGAGGTTTGCAGTAAATTTTCTTCATTCCCAACCCATATAGTGTCTTAAAAATTCTATTTTTTATTTTTTTATTTATTTTGGTTTGTAGCTAAACCAACGAATAGATAGCGGAAATCTTGCTGTTTGTATAACATTCGGCAATAATGGGTACTCGACAATAACGGGTACTCGCACGTTAGGAGTTGCTACAACCTCAATTCATTTTTGTAAGTGAGGCGCCTTGAGGGATTATATTTTTGCATATTTATGTCAGTTCATTTTAGAATAAACTGAAATTGGTAAACCATTAATAAATTATCGAGAAAGTGATGATGACCATGTGTTCCGTTTAGAGAGTCCCTTTTACATCGTATACCATGATAATCATAGTCGGGCGAAAAACTTGTTCAGCACATGTCAATTACTGTCAATCAAAATTCACGTGGTACAAATAAACGATATAAGATATGAGATCTTGGGGTTTGAAGACACGTTGTGAACATCGCACAAGCTTTTAATTACTGGGAACCAAGGTATTTCTACAGTCACGCTTGCATTCATTTGTTTTATGTCGAGAAACGTAAACATAGCAAAACAATTTTATGTATGACGTCATATTGATCTTGCGCTATATTTCCCGCGATAAATTTAGAGTCTGTACTGCGTGTACTCGCTTTTTCAGTGTAAACGATGACCCCAAAGATAATCATACTTTATAAATTTTCTTGGGCTTAGAGGGATGGTGAAGATACACACAAGCTCTAAACTTTACTGTCATACCGATCAAAGCTAATATTGCAAACAGTAAGTAGGGAGGAAATTAAAAATATATTTATAATCAAAGTTACAGCCACGTCATTTTGTAATGAATAAAATGGATAATAAAGAAAAAAAATAAACAGATAAAACACCTATATAGACATTGCATATGGTCAAACCATCAAATCGGAAAATGGGAAATTACACACCTTCAAGATTGGGGGGGGGGGGGGGAGAGATACAACATACATATAGCATGCAAAAATAAAGAAATTTAAAAAAACAAAACTTATGCAACAGGCGAAAAAAAGGTTAGGTAACAACCACGAACAAAAAGAATCTATGGAATATATTTTGTTAGATTCTTTGAAAAAATATACCTATTTTGGTATTTTAGCCATTTCATAATCACTGAACTAATTAAAATATGATATTTTAAAACTCATGCCTTAGTGTTTGTTTTAAAAAGCTCTACTTTCGTTTTTTCGTGTACAGCTTTTAGAGCAATTTCTGAGAATCGCAGCTACCGTTTTGGGTGTCATTCATCTAGAGTTAACGTTTCCTTATGCATCAAAACAGTTTTCAAACATGTATATCAAAAAGTTTTTACGGACATTTCTTGTATATGCATAATTATTTTAGATGATTTTGAAAGTCATTATGTCCGGGTTGTATTTTTTTATAGAAACAACAAATGAAACCGTTACTGTTGGTGTTAGTCCTTTCATTAATTAGTTAAGCAACACAAGGGGAAGTGTATACACATGTTCAAAAACATCAATATGTGAAATCTAAAATGGTATAATTTCTTAAACGTTTGCTGTTATATTAATGTGTTAAAGTCAGCCAAAAAAAAAACGAACCCAAACTTACTTACATGATATATACAGCAATGTATTTATAATAAAAAAAAATATAAATTATGCATAAAGAAATCCACATGACTGGTCTTATTATTTAAATATAATTATAATTATTATAAACTATTTTTTACTTAAATGTGTTCACTGAAGAAAAGTAAAAACTACACTCGTGGTCTTTTTACAGTGGCACGGTAAAAGAATCAAGCACATATGCTTCAGACATATTAAAGAAGTCAGAATCAGTACAGCAAGGAACATGTCATATTCTACCTGAATCCAAATCAATTGAGATGGATAGCATAGTCAGATATACATCTTTTTTTTTTCTTTTTTCTTTTGGTAACAAGAAACTGTTTATTCAACAATGTTAATTTAGAATATACATGTTATTTCTTTTGCATTTCCTATTCGTCAAATGTCAGTTAATTTTCCTATTTTTATAGTTTATCCATTAGATAGACACTAAACAAATTCATTTCCGATTTTCTTTATAAATTAATGCCTTAGCGTTGGTTTTAGAAAGCTCCACTTTTGGTTATTCATTTGCAACTTTCAACGCGATTACTGAGAAGCGCAGCTACCGTTTTTGGTGTCATTTCTTTAGTGTTTTATATTTTCTCATGCATGAAAATTGTTACCATACCATACATGCTTATTAAAGCGAGTTTTTATAAAACTTTTTTATGCAAATTTATTTTAGATGTTTTAAAGCCATTATTTTCGGATTCCTGTTTCAGAAACAACATATAAAACCTTTAGTCCTTTTATTTATTAGTTTTCGCAACACAAGAGGAAATGTATACATGTATGTATGTTCAAGAACATCATTATGTGAAAAGAAAAATTGTTATAATGTCTAAAAAGTTTGCTGTAATATTTACATGTTAAACTCAGCAGAAAACCAAAAGCAAAACAATGAACCCAAGATTAATTTAATTATATCCAACAAAGTATTCAAAATTCAAAACAACAAAATTTAAATTATGCACAAAGAATCCACCATAAGAAGAAAATAATTGTGTTTTTTTTATATACAAAATTATCAAATTAGGTCGGATCTTTTATAGTTAATAGCTTTTCAGTCTTCCTTTGATATAGATAAGAACTAATCATCTTAACTATAACACTACAAGCTATACTTATAACTAAAACAAATGTAAACAAGGTAACATCCTTGTGTAAAATCTTCTTTACCTTAGAACTGTTGCTGTTGGCCTATCAGTCTCCTATAATCACGTGCTGCTTGGTGGTGGTTCGGGAGCACAAGGTAGGCTAACCGGTTTTGATTTGCCATGTGTGGCCATGGGTTTGCTTTCTTTATAAGTATTTGGTTTTAACTTCTTCGCTTCTTTGAGTGATGGAGGAGCTCCCCTGAATCCTCCGTCTGGATAAAGACCTAAATACATAGATATAAATAATAATACACGATCATCGGTGTACATATTTACTTAAAGATTCAAATCCTAGCAAAAGCAATGATAAAAAAGAACTAACAATCACCTCTGTTAGATTGATTTTGCCAGACATTTGTAAAACATGTTTGGGGGGTTCTTTTACCGTATGTGTGCGACTGTTCCCTATCAAAAATAAACCACATAAAATTTCAATCACTTAAATAAATACGTATAATTTGTGGTTTACACAAGTTCTGTTTGTTTGTTTATTTGGTTTTTTTTTTTTGCTCTTCACCTGATTGAAATGTAAAAATGTGTTCAAAAGAATATAAAGAAATTTTGCCATATCGTTATCTCTTCAGAAATTTATCTAACTTTCAGCTAGCTGAACAATATGAATGTATGTGTAGTTATAGCCAATGAAAGCCATTGCTTAGGTATATACATGATGGAATATTTGGAGCTGAAGACAATGTTACTGCATGAATACTAATTATGATTTTTATTAACAATAAAAACGCTAATTTAATTTTAATTTTTTATAGAAAATGATTTGCATTGCATAGAATTCAAAATAATATATTTCAAATGATAGGGAAAATCCAATAGATATACATGATACATTGTTTATAATAGGGTCTGTAAGGTTCCCCAATTTATTAATTGTACCAACCTCAAATCCATCTTCCTAAAAAAAAGAAAAAGAAAGCTGATAATGTTTTTGTAAGTGTAAATACCCAAACAGCAGTGCTGTAGCAGCTAAATGACACTTGCATTGTCCCATCAGGCCCTGACAGCGTAAACATTTTCTTGATTATCAAAAAATATTACAAAGGACTATGTGCGGTATGGTCAAATATCTGCCCCCGATTTCAACCAATTTTTAAATAGTATCGTATAAAAATAAAATCTTCACAAATCATTGTATAGAGGATGCCTATAACTTTTATCTTGATTTTAGTCATCATTGCTCATTCACTATTTATCTATGACGTCACCAAAATGACCTATTTCCCGCAAATTTGCAAACAAATGAAAATATTCTCATTTTTGCTCTATATTTTGCATTCGGAAGTATAGAGCGCAGGTCTGCTCAAGTGCGATTTTAACATATTTTTTTCTTCAGATAGTTATACACATTATACTAAAAAATGGTACTTGAGCAAGCCTGCGCTCGATGTTTCCCAGTCGAAAAACCATTGGAAAACACCCATATTTTGCTAAAAAAACACAAATTTATCAAAATAATGCAATCTTCATGACGTCATTTCTACTTTATGACGTCACTGTGGTGATAACCTTTTACACCTTTATTTCCAATATGATTTTAACTATCTTTCACCTTATTTTTAAAGCTCTATCTAAAACTTTGATTTTGGGGGCAAAAAATGCATAAAACCGCACTTAGTCCTTTAATCAAATAGTTAAAATTATGATGTTTTGCCTATAACACAAAATTAATTACAGTTCTTAATAAAACAGAAAACTTCTACTACTTAACACCCTTTTTTCAAACTCTGCCTATACCACCCATACTCCTTTTTTAACAGCCCTAGTATATTTTCTTTGTTTTCAATTAATCAAATGAGTCCAAAATTAAACCAAAAATACAACACAAAAAATCAATCGAACCGTGTGTGCTCTTCTGATTATCTTCACTACTATAACAAACGTTCTAGAATAGTGCAGAATGATGACAGTACCTCTACTTTGTAGGAAGTGTCTCTCATAGAATATGTATAATTCCTCACCTTTCCATCACAGCCTCGCTCTTCCTTGTCATCTCTGTATGCCATTCAACGTAATTATTCGGATACAAAAGCGAAAACCCATTTTTCACTGTGATTCAGAGATTAACAAGTCACGCGACTAGACTTACACACCCTATACGGAAAGCGATCTAACAGTTACTAATGTTATTTAAGCTTCTTTTAGGTCACGTGAGTAAACCCAGGTGACCTATTGCTATCCGTTTTCGCCCGTCGTCGTGCGTCGTCCGTTTTTACATTTTCAACTTCTTAAAAACCACAAGTCCAATTGTTACCATTTTTGATGTGAGGCATCTCTATAGTAAGAGAAATCTAAATTGTGAAATTCATGGCTCTACCACCCCCGGGGCGCCACAGGTGGGACCAAGTATGCCCAAAAAGCAAAATTTTCAAAAATCTTCCTTTCTATTCCCACACATGTGAGGAAAAAACTAGTTGCATGGTTATGATGTCCATGAAGCCCACTATTAAAATTGTAAAATTCATGGCCCCTGTGTCAGGGGTTCTGGCTCTGGGGTGGAGCCAATATGGCCATATAGTAAAAATGTATTGAATCTTAGAGAATCTTCTCCTCTACTCCCATATAAATTTGTTAACAACAAAATGCATGATGTCCATGAAGACCTCTACCAAAATTGTGAAATTCATGACCCCCGTGTCAGGGGTTCGGGCTGTAGGGTGGGTCCAATATGGCCATATAGTGAAAATGTATCAAATATCAAAAACATCTTCTTTACTCCCACACATGCAGGCAAAAAACTGAATACATGTTTATGATGTCTACTATCTCCTCTACCAAAATTGTGAAATTCATGGCCCGGGGTCAGGGTTCAAGACAGGGTGGGGGGGGGGCAATTTAGTGTTAATGCATATAATGTTTAAAATCTTTTTCTTTATTCTCACCACTGGATGAAAAATCAAGTTTCAGCAAAACTGAAACTATATGGAAACCTTGCTGAAACTTGAAGTTGAAGTTTCATGTATAGTTTCCGCAATGCGGAAACCATTATATCGATTCAGCAAGTATCCGTTAGGTTTCAGTCAGCAGAAACTTTAGTCTAAGATTCCTGATGGTTTCCGCAATGCGGAAACTAAATTTGAATCATGTGAATAGTTGTGTAAGTTATTATGGAAATATCAATCAGTTTCAGAACATTTCCGCTAGGTTTCAGTATGCTGAAACTTTAAGTTAAGATTCCTGATGGTTTCCGCAATGCGGAAACTAAATTTGAATCATGTTAATAGTTGTGTAAATTATTATGGAAATATCAATCAGTTTCAGAACATTTTCGCTAGGTTTCAGTATGCTGAAACTTTAAGTTAAGATTCCAAATGGTTTACGCATTGCTGAAACTATTACCATAATTGATTTGAGTTTAATAGTGATATCATTTATTTTCAACAGGTTTAAGTTTAATTCTAGACTAACGATAATGAATCCGTACATACTAAAATGTACAGTAAGGTTTCAGCGTGACTGAAACTATATGTATACATGTAACTATCTTCAAATGTGGCAAGTAAGGCGATTAAGAACCTTACTAAGTAATTAATTGAATTTGAAAAGAAAAACTGATGTCTGATCTTGTTTAATGCATATGATGAAATCATTAATCTTAGGTACTCGGGCACGTGTATATATGTGTATACATTCTTTGTCCAGGTGACCTCCTCTGTGATTTGCCTGTATATTCTGTGTGGATTGCAGGGTTTTTTCTGTCAGGAGTGAACAAAAGACTGTTACATAACATATACACAGTACGAAGCGTGAGTTTATAACTGGAGCCCGGCGGGAATTTTTTTTCAATTTGTGTGTACCTGAGTTAGTAAAACTGATAAGTAAATTATAATTATTTAGTAAAATAAATTAATATACCTATTTTGTAAGACTCCTTCTTAAATCATTTAGTTATCATTTGAATGAACCTTGAGGTACATTAACTAATTAAGCAAACAAATTAAGGTAAAGTCGTTATAAATTTTTACAAATCGTACCAAATATTCGTACAACCTGAAGTTTAGAGCTAATTCATTTCTTTTTTAATACCACGCCAACACATGTACACAGGAATTTAAAAAAAAAAAATTCTACAGTTGATAATAACAAGTAAAACCCACTTGGAGTTTGAGTCTAATAAAATAATTGTTTAATTATTTACATGCATTTCAGACTTTACTGCATGTATGACTGTATCATGATTCACTGGCGTCGGAAGCAAATTGAAAGAGGGGGGGGGGGGGGGCTAGACTAATCCTCAGAAATATTGAGGAAAACCCCTAAAAAACCCTAATTCCCAAAATCATGAAAATCCTAATCCGTGGGGGGGGGGGGGGGGGGTATACCTATACTATATACTTCCGAAAATATATATCCCTACCCGAATTTTTTTTCCCAAAATCATGAAATTCCTAACTCGAGTCGGGGGGGGGGGGGGGGGGGCTAGTATGCCTATTACTCCAACTTCTCAATCTTTCAAGGTAAATTTAGGAACAATTACATTTCCGGCGAGAAAAAGTGGGGGGGGGGGCTATATGCCTATTGGTTAAGTCTAACTTTGCACTAAGCCCCCCCCCCCCCCCCCCCCCCCCCCCCGGTTCGACGCCTATGTGATTCGTGCATTTCTATACTTTGTATTTTCTTTCTGTACTGTAAACACAGATATTAATACATGTTTATGAAACATGCACATGTTTCTGTTATAAGATATAATAAGCATTATTTATAATTTTACTGAAGTTATACGTTATATTACAAAATCAGTTTAAAATCCAGCACTAGCCATGTGGTGCACGTGATTTTAATCCCATTTTTAAATTTGATTATACATTCGTATACATTTGATGTAGAAAGTATACCAAATAATTAAGATTATATTTTGTTTATATATCAGTCCGACGTGTACGTCTTACTTCCCGGCTTGTTTAACGCGTTTGTATTTTAATTTCGTAAGTATTCTTAACGTACTAATCATCGCATGACCAATCAGTGCACATGTGTAACTGTAAAATAATTGCCATCAATTCATCGTAGTTGTAAATTCACCGTACGGGTGAACGCTGTTAACCGGACCCCGTTAATTGATCGGCATCTAATTATATTTGTGATTTCTGTGTGTTCATGCAGAACCTGCTCTGTGATGAACATAATATTTTCACACCTCTATAATTTGAATAAGAATATGACCGTGCTTAGAATCGCGGTGAAAATTGGACAAGTCAAGACTAACTTGTCAGTAAACTATATATGGCTCTATTATATTTAGTTTGGCAAAATCGTCAGTACATGTAAATACAATATAGTTAAAGACAAAATCTGATACATATGTCTCATTAAAACTTGTTTTATTTCATTAGACATTTGTAAACAAACGGTCGGCCATTTTTTTGGGTTAATCACGTGTTACAAATACAATAGTGTAACAAACACACGCCAATACTTTGTCGTATTTAACCAGGAAATACTGACTCCGACAATTCTTATTTAAAATAAATATACATGTAAAAAGTATACTATTCGGTAAAAAACGATAATTTTGATTAAACATCATTCATTTTAAACTATCCCAAGATGCACTTTTCCAAGATTTAGCGGGTTCTGATTTGTCAGTATTGGCGCACTTTATGATTCCGAGCGAAGCTTACAATGGACAAGAAGGTGCTGTTGTAAAATGGAGAACTGAGAAGCATTAATAGCCTCTACAACAAGGAGATAATGCAGGAATGAAGAACTCATGTCAAGGTAACTTAATTCACAATATAGACACTCCCAATAACATTTTCAAGGCTATAATTTATCTCTCATTTGTAAACGAGATCTCGCGCCATCAAATCAAGATGGCGTCATTTTTTCAAACTTGGTTCGGCGTTTTAATTTTATTACCGTATCTCTTTTAAATATACGTTTTGACCAAGTTAACCATTAACCAACTTTATATGCATGATAATCAAGATTATCCAGGGTATACACATACATAATTATATAAAAGTCCCTAATATATGAATGCTTGGTTGGTAAACATGGTAAACAAGACGAACAATGAATCTTTCGCACATTATACAATTTACAAACTCTAATTGTAACGAAAAAAATTTATTAATTAAATCCGGAAAATAAAATCTTTCACGTTTTTCTTTTTCAGCATTGACAGCATACAAAGTCAATGTTTCCGGTGATTAGTTGCATCCTCTGTTCGGTGATTCGGGTGAATGTTTTGACCAGCTGGACGATGTGAACGCAAGGTATTGGTTTGAAATTGATTATTTTCACCATTAACTTATACATGTGTTGGATGTTTATAATTTACTTTAGTAATTTTTGGGAAATCCAGGTCTAAGTTCTTGAAAAGGAGGTTGATGGGGGGGGGGGGGGGTGAAACACACTTATTGTTGATAAGTTTTTCCATTGTTTAACAAACAATAATTGAATCAAAATGAAAATAACATAGCTTCAAACATAAAATGAAACATTTTAGACCAGATACTACTGTAGTCATTATATGACATAGTTTAAACAGCAACTGGCAACTGCATAGTAGCTTCTGTATTCAGAATATTATTCAGAATGCTTTTATTACATGTTAGGCTGAATGACTTATGTTTATTGCTTAAAAATCTAAATGAAACTTTATTATTCATGTTTAAGATAAATAAAACAGACATAAAGTACAGCCCAGTGAAAGGAACAAGTTCATCGCAAGAAGAAGAATATTAATGCTACCACTGTCCAGAACTACTAAGTCTGCTGTAGCCATGATGTGATCATATGAGTGCTTCATCGGTCTGGACAATGCTCGAAAGTCCCCAAAAAAGGCCTATTTCCAAAAACTACGACTCGGGTTACATCAACAACAGCCAAGGACACTCCTTATTGCTTCGAATGGACACATCTCTATGACCCGACTAATCCTCTGCAGAACAAGACTTTTTAACTGTAAAGTATTCTCATTTCAAAACACCTATAAACTATAAAAGTACTTTTTTTATATGATCAAATACCAGTATATTACAATGTCTGTCTGTAAGCTAGAATCTTAGAAAATCACATGGTTTTGACTTATTAAATGATTGATTAGACCTTGCAGATATTAACTTCCATTTTCTTAAATAATTTGTTATATTTGCAAATATTGCATAAAATATTAGACTCCATGTAACATATAACCTCACACCTCCAAGTTGATAAGTGTTAACTACTTTGTTTCCATTTTCTTTGTTTAAACATTTATTGATAACTTAGTTTTTATTTGCAGCAATATATGAAAAATTAAGAAACCAATCTTAAATGTAAAAACACTGCATTAGGAGATGAATGCATGGGTCATAGAAATGATAAAATACACCAAACAATATTCAATTATGTCGTATATGAAAATATATAAAGACAACATATACCCCATATATTACAATTTTTATGTAACAAAATTACTTGGATGGAAAGTTGTTTCCATGTGAGTTTTATTCTAATCTGTGTTATGTAACTAATATATAATTGGAATTAGCTTTTATATCATAAGTAAAATGCTGGTATTAATGAGAATTGTAAGGTGAATGATCTGTGTGATACTTTGTATTTTATACATTCATGCTACAAAAAGCAAGTACATGTACATGTAGTAATACTTGTCATATATACTAGACAATGTATATTTTACTTCATGTCTTGGATTTAAAAATATTAATGTAGGTAAAGTAGTGAAATGTAGGAAGGTAAACCATGTGTAAAGAAGAATATTCATCAGGAATGAAGTGTGTTGCAATCAGCATAATTAATTAAATGTGTACATCATATTTTTGCACATGATTTGACAGACTGCTCAATTGTTAGCTTTTTATTGGCTAACAAGCTTTTCATATCCCCCTTTGGGTCATCTATTAAATACTGACAGGCTTATGATATTAAAATCTGATCAGTTGGTACATCATGGGTGGAAATGAAAAGTTCACTTTGGACTTAATGGATTATCAAAAAAATGATATCAAATCCTGTTCTATTGTAAAACATTAGATTATATTACTAACAAAGAAAAGGTTTATCCCAACTTGTAAGTGGGTCACTTTGACCTCATTTTGGAATTTATTGACATATTCAAATCAAATCTGGGTCATACCTCTATAGTCAACTACTATCTTGTAGTGTATTTTTTTTTTAAAGATGGATACTTTAGACTTTTGACAAATATTTTATGGTGTACATATTCATTGTAGTTCAAAACAAATTGAGACAAGTGTATCATGTTCATGTAACAGTGAAGTTTTCTTTGTTTATTCATGTACGTGCAGTTATTTTGTAAATTGCATTCATATTTTTAAAAAAGTAAGATCTTTGTTGCATTTTTAAAGGGAGATTTGATAGGCATTTAATCGAGATGAAAAAAAATACAAAAGAGCTAAAGCCACGAAAGGTCAAAATCAGCCTAATTTTTTCATGAAAAATGAAACAAGCCAAGGAGGAAAATAATAATAAAAATATTACTTATAAGTAATGAGCTCTAAATCTGTAGTACACAAAAATTATTGTATGACGTCACAACTGCACTGTACACGTCTAAACACGCGCTCGTTGCTGCTTTTCATTAAAAAAGTATCAGTTTTTTCGTCTTTACTTCAAATTTTCGTGATGGCCACACCCTTCGAACAAAATAAAGAATATGTTATTTTAAAGGACATTTAAAAAGGCATAAATAATGCTTACTTTTATTTTGTTCGATAGGTGTGGCCACGTCGAAAATCGAACTTTTCTTTCAGCGTCAAAATCCTCAGAACGATAAAATCCCGGGGAAACCCTATTGTTTTATATATAATAACGGTGTTACAATGTTGGTCTAATTGAAAAACGGTTTTTATTGCAAATACATGTAAATAAAATGTATGGGATTGCTTTATTTCTTAGTTTTATTGGGAATAATAATATATTAATGAAATCTGGTCGTTCCATTTATAACAGGCCCTATATATAGCGTTATATATTAGCCAGTGTTCTGACCGATATTTTTTCTATTAAATTGTGGAACTTCACTTATTAATATGATGATGCTTGAAATAAAAAAAAATATATCAATAGGCATATTGTAAACTTTCGATTGATGCTTTTCCGAATTCCTACCATCGGCACCGTGTCGCCATGGTCACTGTTTACTCAACGGGAGATAACTCGAAATGATGTAGGCTACTAGATTTCACATAGCCAAAATTCTGTTCAAGATTGCGAAAAACACAAGCTTAGAAGATGGAGGACACATAGATATACCATGGATACAACGACTTGAATGTACGTATCAATTTACACAGATCATATAGGCCTAACCACTTTACATTAACTGTAATAACATGGTTCATGCACATTCATGACGTCTGCATCTACAATACGTAGTGTAGGTCTATTTATCGAAGTCGTCATTTAGAGTAATGTTAAAGCAAACATCCCATATTAAAAGTTAGTGTTATCATTTTAAGTCAACGATAATCTATGAAATCACTGTGTAAACGAAATCAGATCTCAGACAACGAAATGTACTTACAATTGAACATAGGAAATTCGAATTATAGCCTATATAACAAATATTTACATGATCTGCATCTAAAGTTCTGTACCGTTATGTTTGTAATTTTACAATACAAAATCAATAAAAGTTACCATCAAAGGTGTAAATCTGGTAACTCCATGCGTTATCTAGTGATTTTAATTAACCAGATCGATCATCGTCTGCAATTAATCACCTACACTGTTTACATAGGAAATGAAAATACAAAGGGAGTGTACTAGGTTTTTTTCCCTTTGAGTTACGCCTCTTGAGAGAGAGAGAGAGAGAGAGAGAGAGAGAGAGAGAGAGAGAGAGAGAGAGAGAGAGAGAGAGAGAGAGAGAGAGATTCTTAGCATATAGTGAGTTTACAGCGTATAATGCATGATATTATTTGCACGTTTTATCTATCAACTGCTTTCCTATGATTGTATAACAGGCTAGTGACAGGGTGGGAAGGGGGAGGGAGGGGGTGCTCTCCCATTTTCTCACGCAGTAAATATTTATTTCCAAATTTACAAATTGTAAATTTAATTTTAAAGATGCCCCCAATACTCTGGGAGCATGTAGAAAATTGTAGTGAAATTGATGGAACTAAAATTACCTGAATCCAGACTTTTTTTCTGGAGATTTCTTTGTTTTTAGCGGGTGGGGTTGAAGGGGCCTGACACCTATTTTTGATAATTTCCCTTTATGTGAAATCAATACATTTGAATTTCCAGGGGAGGGTCCGGACCATCCCACTCTAGATACGCGAATGCATCAATGTATTTAAAGTTTTATGAACCAACTAGTATTGCAGCCACCAACAACCACCCCCCCCTTCCCCGGTGATTCGGATTTTGTTGATTAGTGATTTTTTAAAATTTATTTTAATGTTTATTTGCTTGTCAAATAATTTGCCTCTTCAAAAAAAAAGATGACATGTCTGACAAACATGAATAAAATAGCAAGCAGAAAACTAATAAACCACTCACTCTATTTGATATTGTGATAATTAGTTTATTTACCTTAAACGACAGTGTAAGCCTGTCCTGATATAAAGCTAGAAATGTTACACAATGTTTTGTGATTATCTAGTAATGATTCCATAATGATGAATTATAAGAACAGATAAATGTAATTTAATATACTATGTGTCGCTGATGTAAAATTTTAAATAGCATTACTTGAAGTCTTATACTTGATATTTTTTATCGATGAATAATATTTATTTTATTTTTTATACTTGGCTTCTAAATATTGGCGAAATGATGACATCTATATGTATCAGTATTTTTTTTTTGGTTCATAAAGTAATGTCATTATTGAAAAAAAATGTGGTATAATCTTTTTCTGCCATTCAGTTTTATTTGTGGCTTTAACAGCATAATTCCGATAATTTTCGACGCTCATACACATACTCAGTAATAAAATGGTGTTTTCTCAGTCAGAAGTTTTTACATAGTCTTAAGATTAAATACTTTACGACCGAAACTTCACGACTTTCCTTTACAGAATGCCCGGTGGTGGACCAAAGTTTTTTCCAAGTGTACTGTGTAACAAACGGACAAAGCCACGGGAGAGACGTAAAATAACAACACAGGAAACTCATTTCCTTCAGAAAACCTTTCTTATTACAGTCAAAGATACTAATGACACATTGTGCAACAGATGTAGGCATAAATACTATGCTGCAGAAAGACAGAAAATTCAAGTTGTCGCTAAAAATGATGAAAGCAACGATGAATACATTCCCACACCAAAACGTCCAAAATCCAGCGCTCTATCAAGTCCACCCTCTATCTCTTTGTCGATCCCCTCTACCCCTAAAAGTCAAGCACAGTGCTTTTTGTGTAAGCGTCCGGGACCAAAGCTGGTGGTGGTACCATCAAACGCGAGATTTGATGTGTTCATGAACTGTGAGATTATTGTACCAGCGGGTAGTCGATGTTGTCCCAATCATTTGGAAAATGGTGAATTTAAAGCCGATATGTTGCATAGCATAAAGACAGCAAATAGCTCACTCCTTAGCAGGACGTCTATTACTGAACTGATCAAAAGTTAACGAACAGCTGCACAGCAAAACGAAAATCGCAGAATTGATTTTGAAACATCGTCCAACCTGACAAATAATGATTATTTGAATCTGACTGGAATATGCAAAAACGCTTTCGATGAAATCTGTGCATCAGCTTTAAAAGATCTTAGAAACACACCCGCTAGGACCACACGAACATCTTTGGGCATTTTCGTATTCAATTGAAATCTGGACTTTCCAATAAAATACTTTCAACCATCTTCAACATTTCTAAATCTAGTTTGCGTCGAGCCATAGCATCTGTAAGAAAGTCTCTCGTTGCATCTATTGTTCCACAGAACTTGGGTCTTCAGCATATATCACGTGAAGAGGTAATTGAAAAGCATACGAAACCTCTAGCGCAGACATTGTTTGGAGATATTGGGAATTCACAAGTGATTTTAGTATTAGATGGTACTTATATCTATATCCAAAAAAGTAACAATTTCCATTTCCAGAGACGTTCGTACAGTGTCCACAAAGGAAGACCGTTAGTGAAAGCGATGGTGGTCGTTACGACAACAGGCCATTTTGTAACAGCGGTTGGACCTTACCTCGCAGATAATAAGAACAATGATGCAAACATCCTTACCCATATGCTAAAGTCAAACTTGGAAGACATTAAACACTGGGTGCAAGAAAATGACATATTTGTTGTCGACCGGGGTTTTAGAGATGCAATAAGTCTACTGGAGGATATGGGGATAAAATCAGAAATGCCATGCTTCATGAAACGAGGGGATAAGCAACTGTCGACAGAGGATGCTAATGCTAGTCGTTTGGTTACAAAGGTAACTGAAGTTTTTATGTTTAAAACTGCTCTAATTAGATTATTCTAGTATCAAAATTCAGCTTGGTAGATTTTGATTCTTACATCCATGACAATATTTTTCTTAATCAATGAAATATTTAATTAAAACTGTTAAAATATCTGATCATAATTATTAAACAGTTATATAGTAATATTTTTTTATGTTTTCAACTAAAGGTGCGATGGGTAGTGGAGTCGGCGAATGCCCGAATAAAGAGGTGGAAGTACTTTGACAAAGTTCTCCCAACAAACCAAGTCCCTTACATTGGAGACTACATAAGAATTGTCTGCGCCATCTCTAACAAATTCTTACCTCCACTATCACCAGGTATTTAAAATAACATATGCATTATGCACGACGCGGAACTAGAATTGTCTTGTAAAAATTCAGACTTGTTCAATGCAACCAATAAAGTACAAGTAACAGAATTGGCCATGTATCCCTCCCCCTCCTCCCCTGGTAAACCACCCCCCTTCCCGGTAACAATTTCTGGTTTCGCGCATATGCATAAAGCTTTTTACAGGAACTTTTCCACCGTTGTAATAAAGTGACATTTCAGTTAAATTATTTTGATTGTTTCTAAATAGCCCATGACGACGATGTTGCAGTGGCGGCTAAAATGTTGCATCTTAGTCGTCAGGTCAATGTGCTGAAAGAGCGAGTGGAGGCAGAGAGCTTGCACAGTAGGAAATCCTCGATGTGGAGAGATGCTTCAACCATCGATGATTTCCCGAAAATGACCGAGGAACAGCTACGTGAGATGACATGTGGGCCCTACCAGCTTAAACTCTCAAGGTGCTACATCCAAGAGCACCTTGACGGAAACCACGACATCCTCGTTCATAGAGAAGATCCACAACTTCTAAAAGTTAAGATGCAGAGCAGACACGTGTCTTCAAAAGCACATGTCTTGTGGATATCCTACAACGAAGTTGAGGTATGGTGTGAACTGTTTATTTGTTAGTAAAGTAATTAGAATCACAAAGAGTTTTAAAACCTATTAACTGTTTGTTTTTCCTTTGATTCAGGTCACAGCATGGTATTGTCTGTGTAAGACCGGGGCGAGAGTGGTTGGTGTGTGTGCACACGTTGCGTCCGTCCTGTGGTATCTCGGGTATGCCAGACACAAACAGGACTCTTTGAATATTGGGGTTAGGAACTGGGGGGTCTATGTCGAAGACGCAGCCAGCCTTCCAGAACCAATAGACGCATCTGACAGCGAGGACAGCACCATAGAAGAATGAACACTTTAAAATTTACTTTTGCACATACTTTGTATTGGTAACGTGGTCTCTCAGTTTTCTCATTATAGATGTTTAACTATTTAAGCAACATTGGTTTTTTTTCCCAATTTATGAACAATAGTGAACATATTTGATGGCAAAAAACAGATAATGATAATATATAATATTTAGCTATGATATTCTTATTTACGTAATTGCATTTTTTACCCATATAATAACAATTTTATTTCATTGCGCTAGACTTATTGCTTAAAAGTTATTGTGCGCACATAATAGTACTATAGTATATGTTTCTCTTGAAAAGATGGACATTTTAAAGTGTTGCATTGGATATCCGTGAGATAAACGGGTATATGATCTTAATGATGCATTCATTTATTAATTATACCACATGCAATGTATATTCGTGTTGAATGGTTTCTAGTTTGTTGAAATTGGTGCAAAAGTGTTATTGTTATATTGATGTTAGTTGTAGTATCATTGATATTTATTATCAACTCTGACATGTAATAAATGTGACGTCAGTCACGTCATTGAACGTTTGTAATTTTAACATTAAACAAGCGCTCTTTCCATGCGTCGTTCAGCATGGATAGGGACCAAACCAAACCAAGACTTTTATTTTTGTGAAGTATATTGACCTGAGATTGTTTCCTGGTTATATCGTAAAATTCGGAGACTAGGCTGATTTTGACCCTTCGTGGCTCTAGCTCTTTAATGTAAAGATTTCTATGGGAGTTTTTTTTCTTGTGCAATTTTATCATTTTTTAAATAAAAGTCCCTAATAAGGAAATTGCCATATGGATGTTTCTCCATTATTGTATCTTGGCTGTATTTTATTTATTATTGGAAACAATTTCAGATTTTTGAACAAAATAAATTTGGAACTGTTTGAAATTGTTTTGTTTTACATAAAGTAGAAACCTTGCTCAGCTTTTGTGAAAGCAAATATATAAAAAGTTTCAGTAAGTTTCAGTTGCGGAAACCCTTTGTAAACAATATGTTTCCCAATTGTATATGGAGGTTGAAACTATGCAGAAACTTCAAGTTTCAGTAAGTTTCCGTCGCGGAAACCATTTGTAAACAATATGTATCCCAAACGTATATGGAGATTGAAACTATGCAGAAACTTCAAGTTTCAGTAAGTTTCCGTTGCGGAAACCATTTGGATTCATGGACAGCCTAAGTTTCAGCACTGCGGAAACTTAATGAAACTTGAAGTTTCCGTGCTGAAACCTGTCGGAAACTTAAAGTAACCTTAAGTTTCCAAAGGGTTTCCGCAGCGCTGAAACCAGATATTTCATCCAGTGCACACATCTGTATGAAACATTGACTTCATTATTATGTTTGCCAGGAAGTCCTATACTAAAATTTAAAATTTCATAGCCCCTGGAGTATGGGTTTTGACTCTAGGGCAGGGCCAAAATGGATGTATAGGTGTTAATGCATATAATGTTTAAAAATTGTCTTCTTTACTCCCACACACCTGAAAGGAAAACTGAATTCATAATGTTGTAGACCAGATCTTGAAGTTTTTCACCAAAATTATAGATTTTAAAGTTCTTTTTGAAAGATTTCAGGCAGGGAGGTGGTGGTCATTACAAATTTATAATGTTTCTACTCCAGAATGAAACCTAATTAAATGCATATATAAGACTCCTCAACAAGTTTGTGTAGGGGTTATTTGCTACTCAGGTTACTGTTAAGGCCAATTGGCCTCCTGTTTGAATTTATTTAACTTTTCTTTTCCATTGTTATCATTTCAAAAAGCACAAAGAAATGCTTTGTAAATGATATTTTATTTCTTAACTTAAAAGACAGAGAAACTTCAATTTGAGATTCAAGTCTGAAAATGTATAACTTGAAACAGCGAGGAAGTCTGGGAGGTAAACAAAAACGAAATACGTAAGTTATGGCGCATTATCATTCTTATTAAATCAGTTATTACGCAACTTCAAGAATAACGATATAGAGAAGACCAATATTAGGTTTCGTTTAAACAAACTTATAGATATCCATTTAAATATTTTCTTGCAAGTTTTACTTGTTGTTTGAACCTGTGATATTTTCTGCGACAGAGGATCGGTCCAAAAGTTTATGAATGATACTTCCATAGGATATCATGTATCGAATCGCGAGGAGGTATTACTTTTTAAGGCCTGTCTAATTGCCCTGAATTCATTAATTTCCCCAAACCACCACCGAATGTTTGTTTTGTTCTAATGGGCGGCAACGACATTTGCAAAAGACCACTGAGAAAAGCTGTAAGGGACGTTCTTTCGTATCCGAAGTTCCTAAATGACGGGGTTAGAGTGAAACACGTGAAAGTGGAACAGCTTCTGTTGTTCACAAGAAACGGCTTCGTTGGAAAACATTTATGTTTGATTATTTTCGGGTTGGGGTCGGACATAGTTCTAAAGATATATGTTAAGAAAAGTACCGGGCAAATTATTGTACAAATCATGGCTATGTGCAAAGTACATAGATTTACAATTAAATTTACAACACAATGATTGACACTGTTTTACAGAACTTATTTGTTTGTTAGAAATGATGAAAGCCATGGTACAAGTAACACATGATATTATTACTTACTACTGGCCTCTTTTTTTGAATACACTCTGAATCCCGATAACGAACCCGAACATTAAAAAAATGGAATATAAAAAAAATATTTTTATTTGAAAATATGTCAACCAGACGCTACAAAAGTGTAAACTTGATCTGTAGCTTTTGAAGCTGTTCAGCAAGTTTCATATTATTCCTTAAACGCATAAAAAAAGTGTGCAAAAATGAAGTCGGACAGACTGACGGACGTAGAGGAAAGCTATAGTCCCCTCCGATGAGACCGGTTGGGGACTAATAACCGATGTCAAAAACAACTCGGTTTGTTTAAATGGGAAATTCCGTGTGAGTTATAAACGAATTGTTTACTGATATGTGATAATAGTCACACTTGTGTCTTGTGTATTGAAACCAAACCCGTTTAACTAGTCAACGAGGCGAGGTATTTCGGATGTAGAATCTGTAAACATGCAATCCAGCAGGCCTAGGGAGAAATCAACTGACGAAAATAAAGTGGAAGACTTTAACATGAGATATATCCAAGCATGGAATATTTAAATATAAGTACTCTGGCCTTTCTATTTTCGCTAATTGATGGAAGGGATGGACATTTTGATGAAGTAACAAACGATATTAGAAACCATGAAAGGCTGGAAAGTGTTCAAAACAGGAGAAAGACTTGATAAAAAAAAAGAAAGAAAGACTTAATATACTAAATACTTCATTACTGCATTGCAGAAATAGCAGAAAAAGAGAGAAAGATAATTTAACGGAGGTTAACAGTCCGCCATTCTGAATTTTCCATGGAACTACAGTTCTGCAGCTAGTTTTTTTTACAGCCTTTAATGCGATAACTGAGAAGATCAGCTACTGTTATTGATGTCATTCCTACTGTGTTTTATTTTTTGCATCAAAAAAGTTTCCATAAATATAAATCAAAGCAAGATTTTACGGAACTTTTTTATATATTATTATTTTGGATGTTTTTGACAGGCATTATCTCCGGTTTGTCTTTATACATGATATTAGTATATATGAAACCGTTACTGTTAGTTGTAGTCATTTCATCAATTACATCTGTCCCGAGTTTTTTCTTCCACCACTTTTCGTTTGGTATTTAGATAATCATAAATACCTTTGTGCTGAAACTAAATTCATCCACTAATATGAAAAATATCCAGATTATCTGTTTTGAAACGCGAACTCTACAGCTTCAGGTTTCAATATACATCCCAAAATAAAAGGTCTACGGGGATTTTGCATTGCATCAGCCATGAAATAGCCCGGGTGATTACGTTGAAAGATTGTGCGAGGTATTCCGAGTGAGTTCCGAATAGAGAGATGTAAACGTTTCTCATTATAAATCTCCGTACGAAGTTTGTTTTCGTTCCTGTCAACTTTTATGAGTGAAAAATGATAATTTGTCCATGAAGATATCTTTGATATTTTCCCTTCTGTCTATTTCAACTGTATTTCTTTCTGTACTTTTGTATTAAAAATCATCAAAAAGTGGTGGAAGCAGTAACTTTGGACATACTTTTGTTAACGCACAAAAAAGTGGAAGGGTGAATTTGCATGTTTAAGAACATCAATACGTGAAATCTAAAATTGGTATTACTTTTAAAACGTTTGCTGTAAATTTGATATGTTTTTTTTCTCCAAACCTTATTTGTAAATTTATCAATGTTTTTTTTTTTTAGGGAAGTGTTTATGTGAAAGTGCAGATTTATTCAGGGTTGTATGAAGAAATTACATGTAACAGATTAAGACGTGCAAAAAAAGCTTCTTAGTGTCGGTCTTAGTTTATTTCATATGTTCTGTTGTTACGTATATTACTTACACGTATCTCGTATCATAAATGAATGGGGTTTAAAGCAGAATGTAACTAGTTGAGATTACATGTATATTCGTGAAGACAGTATTGTCAGTAGTAGTCACAATATCTTTGCATTTCGATTTACGGATAGCGACGGAACAAAGCACGACGAATCCGAAAATGACGGAGGATATTGAGCCGGAAGACTGCTGCTTAAAGCACTTACATGTACGGTGTATTTATAATGACGTAAAATACATTGGTGGTCGTTATGCTGTGGTACATTAACATTATCAACCGCAGACGCTTCAAATATATTGAAGAAGTCGGGATCAGTATAACAAGAAACACATAATATTCTACCTGAATCCCAGTCAACTGAGATGAACTATGTCGTCAGAGACCAATCTATTGTTTTCTTATAGTTTGTTTGTTCCCAGAAATTTTGTAATTCAACGCAATTTTAATTTAAGTAACAGTTTATTTCTTTTTCATTCCCTATTTGACAAAAAAATGTAAATCTACCAATTGTTACATTTACTTCATTTTATTAACCCTCAACTAATTAATTTCTAATCTTTTAAAATAAAATTAATGTATTAGTGTTTGTTTTAGAAAACTCTAATTTCGGTTTTACATAAACTGCTTTCAATGCGATAACCGAGAAAAGCAGCCACTGTTTTAGGTGTCATTCCTACTGTGTTTTTCCTTCTTGCATCAAAATAGTTTTCATATTATGTAAATCAAAGCGAGTTTTTAAGAAATTTGTTCATGCATAGTTATTTTGGATGTTCTTGAAAGCCATTATATCCGGGTTGTTTTTTTTTTTAGAAAAACATATATTGTGGAATCATTAGAATTTGTGGTGGCTTAATTTTCGTGGTATTCGTGGGTAGCCTTCCACCACAAATTTAAATCTTCAACGAAAAAAGATTTTAGAAAGAGTTATTTTGTTGCTGAAACAGTAACCGACGCATCCACGAAATTACATCCCTACAAATGAGCGAAAAAGTCATAATCCACGAAAATTGGTCCCCGCGAATTAAAATGATTCCACAGTAACCTTTACCATTAATCTTTTCATTCATAAGTTAACGCAACACAAGAAGGATTTATATGCATGTTCAAGAACATCAATATGTAAAATGTGTTTTTTGTTTAAAGTTTGCTTCAATGTTGAATTGCAAAAACAAAAATAAAACAACAAAATTATAAATCATGTATAAAGAATTACCAAAAAGACAAAACAGTTGTGTTCATTACATACAAGATAATCAAACTAATTTGGACCTGTTCTAATGAATTTAAAAGAGTTTTTCTTCTTTTGATAAAGATAAGAACTAATCATCATAAGTATATTTAAATTAACTAAATGTGATTTAAACAACGAAACAACATTGTGTAGAATTTTAGCATCTTTTTCACATTAGAACTACTGCTGTTGGCCACCAGCCTCCTATAATCACGTGCTGCTCTGGGGTGGTTGGGGAGCACAGGGTGGGCTAACCGGTTTTGGTTTTCCATGTGTGATCATAAGCTTGCTTTCTTCATCAGTATTTGGTTTTAAGTTCTTCGCTTTTTCCAAAGAAGGAAGAGCTCCTTCGAGTCCTCGGTACGGACTACGACCTAAATACATAGATATAAATAATTATACATGATCATCGATGTACACATTTACCTTTTTCTTATTCAAAGAATCAAATCCTCTTAGCAAAAGCAATGACCAAAAAAAACTTACAACCACCTCTGTCGGACTGATTTTGCCAGACATTTGTAAAATATGTTTGGGGGGTTCTTTTACCGTATTTGTGCGACTGTTCCCTGTTTAAAATAAACCACATGAAATTACAATCACTTAAATAAATACTTGTGGTTTACACAGGTTTTGTTTGTTTTGTTTATTTGTTTGTTAAGTTTTATTTTTTTTTGGGGGGGGGGGTTCTTTTTTTGCTCTTCACCTGATTGAAATGAAAAAAATATCTTCAAAAGAATATAAAGAAATTTTGCCATTTCGTTCTCTCTTCAGAAATTTCAGTAAACTTTCAGCTAGCTGAATAATATGCACGTAAGTGTAGTTCTAGCCAATGAAAGCCATTACTTAGGTATATGTATGCACGAGATAGAATATTTGGACCCGAAGACAATGTTACTGAATACTTATGATGATTTTCATTAACTACAAAAAACTAATTTAATGTTTAATACTTATATAAAATGATTTGTATTGCATGATATTAAAAAATTGTTAATTTCAAATGATAGGAAAAATCCAATAGTAGATACACATGATAAATTGTTTACAATAAGGGCTGTATGATTCCTCATTTTATCAATTGTACCAACCCTAAATCCATCTTCCTAAAAAAAAATAAAGAAAGCTGATCATGTTATCGTAAGTAAAAATACCCAAACAGCAGTGCTGTAGCAGCAAAATGGCACTTGCATTGCCCCAATAGGCAATGGCAGCGTTAATATTTTTTTCATTATCAAAATATATTACAAATTCAATCAATTAGATAAAATTATGATGTTATGCCTATAACACAAAATTATTTACAGTTCTTTATAAAACAGAAAACTTCAACTACGTAACCCCCTTTTTTAAACCCTGTCAATGCAACCTTTACTCCTTTTTTAACAGACTTGTATATTTTTTTAGTTTTAAATTAATCAAACGGAGTAAAAAAAAAACCAACAAACCGTGTGTGCTCTTCTGTTTATCTTCACTACTATAACAAACGTTCTAGAATAGTGCAGAATGATGAAAGTACCTCTACTTTTTTTTTTTTTTTTTCAAATTCTTTTATTGATTTTATATAAAACAATTTACAAGATTGTGGTCAAAGATAGCTTATACATAGATATAAAATTCAATTGAAATCATTATTCATTATTATGCACACAGTGATAAATATAATAAAACATACATACTAACACACAATGTATCGTCCGAAAACATAATCATACATGCATATATTGAAATGTTACATTCATTGGTATACTTAGTAAAAATAAGTTGAACCCCTGGCTTACCCGGTGGACATAACACATACATATGCATACAGTCCATCACTACGTCCCCGGGTAAAGCGCTAATACACATAGACAATCCCTATGTGTATCGGGTATATTATTGTTTTGAAAAGAATAACAAATATCAAAGTTTAGATATCAACAATTGAAAAAGCTAATTGAACTGCACAGTGTGTCGTAATATACTCTTTGAATGAGTTTTTTATCAATAAAATTGATTCGGGTAAATTTTCAAGTCTACAATACATTTTACATTTGAATATTCTATATGCAATAAATGACAAAAAATAATTATATAATTTGGTGACTTGTGTTTCTTCCAGGTAGAACCCTAAAACAATATGCTTCCAATTAATATCAAAATTTAAGCACTCGCTGGCCACTTTCCAAATTTTTACTACATTAACACAATCAAAAATAAGATGTTTTGAATTTTCAATTTCGTTACATTGTTTGCATTTAGCAGTGATATTTTTATTCCATTTGCTCACTAAAAGATTGTTACATAACAGATTGTTCAGTAGTTTGTAATTAAACTCAGTTAAGGATTTGTCTTTGGTATTTTTAATTTTCTGTGTATATATTGATTTCCATACATTTTTGCTTTACAACTTTAATTCTTTTTCTAATTTAGATTGTGTACAAGGTGCTTGAAATTTACGTTTTATTAATCTTGAATAAAAAGTTTTGGTGTTGTGTTGATCGGAAATTATTTGTATTTGTTTTGTTTGTAAGTATGGGATTTTTGAAAAATCGTATTTGAGTTCAAATTTGGTAAAAATTTGTTTTATTATTTTGTATTCACATAACCAGTTTGTTCTTTTGCGTAATGTATCGAATATATCCGACGAACTTTTTAAAGTTCCATTCTCTTCAAAAATATCTTTTACATATAGAATTCCGCTTTTAATCCAATTTTCAAAGCAGATTGTCTTACCTTTAAAATTGAATATTTTATTTGACCAAATAGGTTGTAATAAAAAAGCTTCGGTAGAAAAGGCAGGTATTTTGGTTTTGGTATCATCTTTACATAAATTATAGCATACAAAAGCTTGCTTGTAGAACTCTGGGAAGTTGTTTATTATACCATAGTCTTTGGCAACCGTCTCATTTGTTTTCATCAGATATTCAATATCAATTGTTGTATCCTTACAGAAACTGTTAAAAAAATATTTAATATTGTGTTCTGTACTAAGTAAACGTGGAATCCACATAGCTTTTTAGGGCCGTAAATTTAGATTCTATATCAACAAGACCTATTCCTCCCTCATATACTTCACCTATGATGGTATTTCTTTTGATCCTATCAGTTTTATTCCACATGAAATTAAATATAAGCCTTTTAACATTTTTTATGAAATCATTGTCGGGTATTTCCAAAATGCTAGCTACATATATAAGTTTAGAGATTGCTAATGTGTTTATTATTGTGCATTTTCCAAGTACCTCTACTTTGTAGGAAGTGTCTCTCATGGAATTCTGCACATACGCATTTATAGCATGTAATTCGTCAGCAGCAAATCATACAATTCCTGACCTTTCCATCACAGCCTAGCTCTTCCTTCAGGCACGTAGCATCGTTTTTGAAAGTGGGGGGGGGCCAGACCCATTCAAAAAATCTTGACAAGCAAAAAAAGGGAAATTTAAAGTTTTCCAAAAATCTTCAAAATCCTAATCCGTGGGGGGGGGGGGGGGGGGGGGGGGTAGACTCAGCTCAAAAAAAAAATTATTCCCTACCAAAATTTTTTTCCCTCCAGATCATGAAATTCCTAATCCGGGGGGGGGGGGGGGGGGGGGGCGGTTACTTCAATTTGACTACGCATTTCCTAATTTTCATACCAATGTTTTACTACCTTCCAAAAAAGTGGGGGGGGGGGGGGCCAATTCCATTATAATTCATTTTTTTATATGTAAATTTTAAAAAATTTGCTGCTGCGAGAAAAAGTGGGGGGGCCAGGCCCCCCCTGATGCTACGTGCCTGTCCTTGTCATCTCTGTATGCCACTCAACCAAATGATACAATAAAAAAGCGAGAACACCATTTTTCACCGTGTTCCAGAAATTAACCAGTCACGTACAATGTAACTAGACTTACACATCCTATACGGAAAAACGATCTAACAGTTACTATTATTACCTAATCAACGGGATTTTGTTGTTTTATCACAAATTAAATATTTGCGTCTATTTTGAACTGCCGGTCAATAGACTGCGATCTATTAGACCGCCGGTCAATAGACTTCGATCTATTGGACTGCCGGTGAATAAACTGCGATCTATTGGACCGCCGGTCAATAGACTGCGATCTATCGGACCGGCAACGTATTTAAGAACGCGGGTATGTTAATGTTACATCCTTTCGATAGTTCTCAGGGAATGTATATTCCTTTACATAGACGATGTTTTTAGTACTTGGTGAAACCAAATTCAATGTTATCAAAATGCATGGAGTATCAAATAATCAACAGTTTTAAAGCTTTATATAGGGTAAAAGACTATTTAAAATCCAATGGGTTGAAGACTCCCCCTTCTTTGTGTAAACTTATATTAAATTGATATGTTGTAATGCATGCAACAGGTTTTGTGCATGTAAAAGATGAAAATAAAATCTGAGTATATTGTAGATAATCGCACGAAAACCATCTGCAATATGCAAATTGTAAACCCCGAAAACTAAAAAAGGAATTAGGAAATAAAACAATAATTTAATGCTTGAACAGTCAATAGACCAGAATTTTTTTCCCTTGGTGCAGGGAACAGCACAGTATACAATTATTTAATGCTTGAGCAGTCAATAGACCAGAATATGTTTCCCTTGGTGCAGGGAACAGCTTAGTATGATCTATTGCCCGAGGCCAACGGCCGAGGGCAATAGATCATACTGAGCTGTTCCCTGCACCAAGGGAAAAAATTCTGGTCTATTGACTGTTCAAGGATTAAATAATTGTTTTATTACCTAATTTCTTTTTTAGTTTTCTGGGTTTACAGTTTGCATATTACTAAGTTTTTTTTTCATCTTTTACATGCACCAAACCTGTTGTATGCATTACAACATCTCAATTTAATATTAGTTTGCACAAAGAAGGACGGAGTCTTCAACCCATTAGATTTTAAATAGTATTTTACCTGATATGAGGCTTTAAAACTGTTGATTATTTGATACTTCATTTTGATAACATTGAATTTGGTTTTACCAAGTACTAAAACAGCGTCTATGTAAAGGAATATACATTCCCTGAGAAAGGATGTACAGACCCTGAAACGTACTACTACACCAAAAAAGCGTGCGACTTTCGTGCGAGAAACGTTTCGTGTAAACCGTTTAGCGTTTCGTGTAAACCGTTTAGCGTTTCGTGTGAATCGTGAAGCGTTTCGTGTAAACCGTTTAGCGTTTCGGGCAAAGCGTGCAGCGTTTCGGGCAAAGCGTGTAAATCGTTTCGGGAAAAGCGTGCGAGAACCGTGTTAAACGTTCATCAGATTTCATTCGGAACTCTCTGACAATTTAATTGCTTCAAAATTGCGCTCGTGTTAAACATTACTTAAAACTGTTTGTGATTGGCAAAACTCCTTAGTAGATATTCTTGTGAAAAAAATTATAAGAAATGATATACATGTACTTATCTTTTTACAAAATTGAATTAATTCTAAACAAACAAAAGAAAAGTACGCGTATTGAAAGAAGACTAGTTACTGAGACTATTCGGCTGTGTACAACCAGGACACATAACCTCGGACATCGGGTAAGACCTGCACCTGGCTGAACCTGTCAATCAAACTCTGTGTATTCGTTTTCATTGGATGGTCACGCGTGTCTTTTTTGTCAATAGCCAATAGAAATTTGATGACTTCAAGGTAATCGGAATCAGTATTTGATGATGCACACAATTGATATGATAGATTATTTAACATTAATTTGAACAAAGTCAACTGTAAACATCGAAAGATAATATACTGTTCATTTCTATGAAATGCAAGAAGTAAACTTCTGAATCCCGATTAAAAATATATCTACAAGTTATTATTTTTAATTATTTCAACACTGATAACGGAAAACAACAAGTAATTAACACACTGAAATTTTCCTAAAATGTACACATGCTATTGATTATTATGGGAGTCTATATGCATGGTACTTAATTCAAATAGCTTATGATAGATATATTGTACGCCGTTATGCGGGGTGCCGGTTATGTATACGAATATTGAGACAAAAATTAAAATCAGTTTTATTTTTTGTTCTTTCCGAAATAATAATGACAACTTTCTTTATTGTTTAATCGATTGATTTTTCTCTGTGATTTTATGTACGGAACATTTATTTACGCGAATGATACGACATAAAAAAATAATCGGTTTTATAGCATTTTTCTAACTTATGTGACTAATCTTAATTTACATAACTTTCAAAATTTTCAATGTAAATAATTACAGGTTTATTTATTGTATTTTACATCGTATTCTCTGAAACCAATAAGAATACTAATGTGAGAAGAAAAAACAAATCCCGCCGAATACTGAAAAACCGATTTCATTTTGTAATCATACGGATTTTATTTTTGGTATTGAATATTGTGTTACGGTAACTTTTAACTTTATGGAATTTGTATTTTTTACGGCATTAATAAGAATCATTGATATTTCTTTTGAGCAATAAATATATTTATTGAAGTAGTATTTTTTGCTAAATCTGTGAATAAATATTTTTTTGCTTTTAATAAAAGTGCCAATTAATTTAATTAATCAATTCAATACCTATGTACATTTGTAAGTATATGTTTATAATATCAGTATTTCTATAATTTCGTGTTTTCTTAAAATTAGTTCTTACTAACAGATTCAAGGTAAAAATCCGAGAGGACCCGAATCGATCAGGATAAAAGCGTGTCCAAAGCGTGTGAAAAGCGAGCAAATCGTTTCGTGCGAGAATCGTTTCGTGTAAACCGTTCAGCGTTTCGTGTAAATCGTTTAGCGATTCGGGCAAAGCGTGCAGCGTTTCGTGTAAACCGTTTAGCGTTTCGTGTGAACCGTTTAGCGAGCGTGTAGCGAGCGTGCAGCGAGCGTGTGGTGTAGTAGTATGTTTCAGAGTCTGAACATCATAACATGAACGCGTTCTGATATACGTTGCCGGTCCAATAGATCACAGTCTATTGACCGGCGGTCCAATAGATCGCAGTCTATTGACCGGTAGCCTAATAGATCGCAGTCTATTGACCGGCAGTTCAAAATAGACGCAAATATTTAATTTGTAATAAAACAACGAAATCCCTTTGATTAGGTAATAATATGATCTATTGCCCTCGGCAGTTGGCCTCGGGCAATAGATCATACTGAGCTGTTCCATGCACCTCGGGAAAAATAATCTGGTCTATTGACTGCTCAAGCATTAAATAATTGTATAATGTTATTTAAGCTTCTTTTTCTATTCATTTTACTTTCCTCGCTCCTCTTCTGCCACTTGGATATATATACCGGTTGAAAAAAGTTACGGTGTGTTGCTTTGCAATCGAGACATTAAGGATGAACGGACTTCTAAATGCATGATCTACACATTGTAGGAAAATATAAAAAAAAAAGATTTATTTGAAAGAATTTCCAAGGTAACCGTATTATTTTGTACAGATTGTGCTGCCTTATTTGCATGCACATTAAACATGTGTGTCGTTCATACAAAGTACATAACGTCTGCATTTTTTGAAAACCAAGCGGCACTACATCCAACACAGTAGCTAAATGATAGTAAATCCAAGAAAGTAACACCGTAACATCGGTTTCTACGAAAACGCCCCGTTTCTAAAAATCCATGTGATCTTGACATGTCTCGATCTACCAGTGTGTGGTTTGCGCATTTGCAATGTTCTGTTTTATTTCGTCGTTCATTGGATAATAATTGCCAGTTCAGTGGTTGTCATGAATATTTTTGTTCAAAACGCGTTTCTACACGCCTTTTCGTCCAAGGTAACGTGTTCGGGTGTATGAGATACGTAAATGCGGAGAAGCGATAGTACTCTCATGCTTTATATAGGGGGTGTGTAGCAATGAGCAAAACAATAGAAATCGACAACTTATGTGGCGGTAGTCGGAGATAAAAGGGAAATAATGCGTATTTATGAATTTATCTCAGCTTTTAGGGTGTGGGAATTTAACAACATATATTTACATTCTACTGTGTTTTCCTATTAAATTCTGTGATCTTCAAATGCCTCTAAATGCAACAAGTAGTCAAAGGTCAAATTGACGAGTTTTATTATGACGTCACAAACGTTGAACGCTGTAAACTGCAACGTCACAAGCGAAAATCAAAGTTCACGCCTGTGGCTGTTACTGTGGCTCTTCCATTAATTTTAACTTACCCTTAGGATAAGATCGGAATTTTAAGGTATAATTCATATTTGCAGACAAGGCAAGAAGTTAAAAAATGTAAATATAAGCATTAAATCATGATTTTTTGAAGTATACACTCTCATAACTGCCGCGGTGTGTGCATACAAATTTTCATAACGCGCTAACGCGCGTTACTCAATTTGTATGCACACACCGCGGCAGTTATGAGAGTGTATACTTCAAAAAATCATGATTCAATGCTATAGTACTTGGGTCCGACTTCATCATGAAATGTTATTGTACAGTACACTTGAAAGGAAATCATACTGGGTCGTGTCATATTAAGCTAAAATGCTTAAGGTAAAGCTAAAGCTTAAATGCTTAAGCTAAAGCTAAAAGCCTTTAAATTGGTAACTTAAAAATTATTTCCACATTTTCTTTAAAATATGGAAATAAAAGAGATATAAAGACAAACACCAAATAAAATATTATGAATAGATTTTTTTCATCAGGCATTGGAACATGGTACAGCGAATTATACATTGCTTTGAGATACACATCCGCATCAAACAAGACACATAGGCTCACTGATTTTATTAATGATTTCTTGACTGTTATCACGACTTGTCTATCATACAATAATCTCGACGTGAAACTGGTCATATATCTGAAAATTAAAATAAGCATTTAAATGCTAATGTACATAATCAACACTAAATTATGTAGCTTTGTTTACGATCATTTCATCCTTACTCTGTGAATAGTTTATCCCACCGAGCCTGAAAATAGAAAAAAGAAACAAATACAATTTTAACTCCGTTATGTCAATAGTAAGTATTGAGCTATTACTTTTGCTATCTGATATGAACCATCATTTTACTTTCGTTCTGATATCCTGTCCCCCAAGAAACCAGTGACAATCTTTGTGGGTTTTTTTTTAATTGCTTCATTTATTAAAAAAATGTCATAGACGATCGAAATTAAGGGATTCAAATGACCATTAATTATAACACTGAAAATACACTTTGAAGTTATAGGTGTACGCTTTTAATTTGTCCTGTTCCAATCAACGCTAAGTTGATGTCATTTACCATTAAGTTGAACTTCTCAGGAACGAGACATAAGTCACTCTTTAATAAGTATCTGACTACGTCACAAAATTATTTTACTTTTTTTTTTTTTTGCAATATTGATTGACATATTTTTTTTAAGTTTGCTTTGTTATTTGATTGTAATTGAAGTGTCAAATAATTACAACAGCAGCAATTGTATTCTTTGATTCTTAATCAATAACATATTTACCTTAATCATTTATTGTCCGGTCACATTTTCATAAATTATGTCCTGTATCTCCTTATTTTTCACCCTATAATTTATAAAATATCATTTGATGATTTACTATACAGTCAATCAAAATAGACTCTTTCATAATGTTAAAAATTAACCTTACATTTTTAAAATTACAATTATGATAAGAAACAAAAAATATATATATTTACACAATATTTAGTAAGGCAGAGTCTCAGAGAAATTGAAAAAAAAATAGACAAATATAATTCAGACATTAAACATACCTTTTAGGTGTTTTAATTGAAACTAAAAGTAAAGGATGCATATTAAAAGTATTGATTATTAGACTGATTTGCAATAAAAAAAAATGATCTGGCAGTATTCATTTTTGAATACAATATACCTCTATTCTGGTAGAACGACACACTGTGATACTGATGCTCGTTCGCTGGCAAGGAAACGTCTTCATATATGGAATTCTGTACATCTGTAATAAATCGACATGCATTCGTTATCTTTTTCAGTTCTCGTGTATGGTAAAACTTGCATATCATTGTGGGAAAACTTGTTTTAATTTACCTGTATGTACTGACATTGGTTGCTTTGGTTTCTACAAATTCAGATAGAACAATCAGTTCACAAGTTGAGAAATAACCGTTTATTTCTTTTGATATAAGTTCTATATTTTTTTATTTTTTAAACGTAATCGTACTAAAAAGTGACAACAAAGGAATCTAAAATAGGGAAAACGATATAATTTGCATTTCATCTATTTAACTCTTTTTGCAAATAAATGCGAATAAAATGAGAATCTATCAAATAACATTTATAAGACATTCTATTCAATTAACAATTTCCGATCCTCAGCAATGTTTGATAATTCTAATTTATCCGGGATTTTTTTTGCCATTTTTGATTGCTGCGATTTTTTAGAGATGGCCTATTTATTTAATGAAATTTCAGAAATCATAAACAATACGGTTTTTTATGTGTAGGGGTTTATAAAAACCTTGAATGCAGAATATAGTTAAAGTTTCAAAATTAATCAATACATTCTCTAGAGTTTCTTCATTAAGATTTTGGAGCGAACGTTATGTTGGCGTAATGGTAACCCTTTTGGTTTTCTGCCTGGGCGAGCTGGGTTTAATCCTCCAAAAGATCCAAGTTATTTCCCCCTGTTTTGCGATTTTACTTTTTTTTATCTTCAGATATCTGGTGTATTTTTTTTGTTAGATATTATTATGTTGTTCAAAAAATTATGTTTTATTGCGTTTTTCCCCAACTTTTTTATTTGAATAACTTTAATTTTTGTATTATGTTCTGGCATATTCTGGAAAACTAATAATGTTGTGACATTTTTTTCTGGAAAATTAATAAAAACATTGTAATGAA
The DNA here is from genome assembly GCF_963853765.1 of Magallana gigas. Taxonomy (NCBI): domain Eukaryota; kingdom Metazoa; phylum Mollusca; class Bivalvia; order Ostreida; family Ostreidae; genus Magallana; species Magallana gigas. The sequence continues at coordinate 17,898,239 of NC_088861.1, read as the reverse complement.
GTTTATTTGAGACTTCAAGATGAAAGAAATAACTTCCTTATTACATGGAATACAACTGTTCGTTACTTTTCTCTTTTTGAAAATGGCAAATCCAACAGTTACAGCAAACAGAGCAAGAAAAGCGCCGCTTAGCGATCCGCCTATCATAGGTCCACTGGAGGATCCACTGTTTTGGCCTAAAATTATAAAGTCATTATTTATAAATTTTCCATTTTTCAAACATTATAACAAATTCACTATTAAAGGATGCGATAAAGAAAAAACATGCTACAGTATAAGGGCTTTCAACTATAAATAAGAAAGCCCAATGTACCTTGTATAATCATATTTTCGTGTGATATTTTTCGCTTTACATTACATTTTATATAATAGATATGTGATCTAAAAGTATGGAAAAACATTTTGTAAGATACATATTACGGTTTCTGTTATTATGACTTCGCAGTAATCATTCCCATGTTTGTTTTATAAATATTTGACGAAAAAAACGCGTCCTCAATGCTTTCATTTACAAGAGGAAAAATCATGCTTTCGAATACATTGAAATTGACAATTTTTACCGCTCAGAAATTTGCATGAGAAGAAAAAAAGGAATATTGATTCAATAAAACGTGAAATAACAATGTTGATGTTTTATTTACGGAAACGTTATTGAGTTTGCATTCAGAAATAAACTTTCGTAGGAATTTATGAACCAAATATCAATCCTCACTTGAAAAATTTTGTTTTACCTTTGGGTGCACCGTCTACAGTCAATACACTGTAACACATACACGTGCCATTGGTGTAACACGCTTCATACTGTTGGGGGACACATCGACAGTCCAACGTGCAGTTTATATTAGTTTTATTAAACGGACACTGGTCTAAAAATGTAATTAAATAAGAGTTTGAATAAATGCACTAAAACTCAATTTAACATGTACATGTTACATTTTTAATACCTATTACCTATTTCGATTTTTGAGGATATTGTTACCTTTTAATGATAAATGATGAAACATAAAGAAAACTCTAATTTGTTTAGAATTTATTAGTGTTGGCATCGTCGGAACCAACGGGATATCTATCCGTTACACTGCTTTAAAACCAAACCCGTCGGTTCCGACGATAAAGTGTTGGATGAACTTAGACATTGTCTATCGAAATTGGAAGTCATAAATTCGTTCGGATAATAAGATGTAAAACTTCAGCAATATCAACTTTGAAAAGTTACAGCTGTTTGCTACGTGATTTTGAGAGAAGAAAGCACTGTTTACTTTATTAATCTTACAACCTTACCATATGCTTAAGATGTACTATCAATGTTTATTATGAAATCATAAATGATATCTATAAAAATTTCGAAGCATAAAATACATAATCCTTATATTTCTTTATAACACATTACATTAAATGTACTTTACCAATTGCACAGATTCCTGACACGTTAAGGTAACTTTGGAAACAAATTGGAACAAGCTCTGACACTCGCTTTGATATCTGTAAAACCCGTGATCTGCAATGAGGTAAATGAAACACGAAATACAATATTATTTAAAATACCTAAATGTAAATCTTATGTAGAAGATATGTGATTTTTTTCAAATCTGAGATGTAATTTTTTCCATGTTAGTGTCACAATAACAGTTGATCAACGAAAAATGCAGAACATGCATACATTTTTACTATCTGGTCATATATGTATAAGGGCTCGCTCTCCTAATGCCCTTAGTGCATTACATTACAATTACATGAGTAAAGTAATGCATTACAATTATCATTACCATTTCTTTGTTAAAAGTTATGACACGTTTCTATTTTATGCATACAAAATCGATGACTTTATTTTACGGGAAAAGGTTATCTTAATTTTGGTCGGCATCGGCCAACGGTCTACTTATATAAAGTCAAGAAGCTCGGGATCAATATTTCTCTTAAAGTCGCTGAATACAGAGTTGGTTGAAAAATTTTGAGGAATATTTTTTTAATCATTTATTTCAAGTTTTTTTTTAGCATCAGTTTTAAATTTCCAGTCGATCTATTCCCATTTGTTTAGGAATTAATGTTTTAAATCAGATATGATTTATTTTTGCTGCTGGCTCCTTTAATTTTTTGCAGATTATATCGCTGGAAGACCTATGTATTCATTTCCGGAAATGTCTTGGCATATGCACTGACGCTTCTGCACATCATAGCAACAGCATAAGTTTTATATTATTGTGAAGTTGTCACCTTTTTATTGTGAAGAGGGGTAAAATGTTAAACCGTTTTTTCTGTAAAATATTTGCTTGATCTGGGTTTACATTGTTTTGTGCATATAACGTACATTTAAATGAGTAACCACTCGCGGTTTACCTGGGTAAGTCAATTGAACATATGTTGCGTATTGTATAAATGTATGTTTATGCATTTGTGGAATTTGTGTTGGTTTGCCCAAAATAAGAGTGTTTAATGGTATCCCACAAAGTAATATGCCATGGCTATTGTTCGCCAAAATAACTTTAAAATCAAAAACCTTGTTCTCAGTTTCCTGATTAAATAACTAGTTTTAAAAAAAAGTAACGCTACGTAAAGATATTTTGCAAATATTTCAAATATAAGAACACTTTAACATATCAACAGGTTCAGGTTCACATTCAGGTCCATTTTAATGGCTTTATACAATGTACAAGTTTGCTGTTGCACTTTATGGTAATCAAAGTTTCGAATGTTTCATCTTTTAACTGCAACCTGTCGGGTTTGAAAATCTTTCCAGCTATATTAAATAAACGTTCTATAGGAGCAGTGGAAGTTGGGACTGAAAGATACTGTTTGGCAATCTTTAACTCAAGCTATATTAAGTCTTTAGGCTGTTTAAAATTAATTCTACGTTTAACGTAACATGAAAATTTAAAACCTACGAGGGAGGGAGGAAAAAAATAAACAAACAAAAATTTCAAACAAGTGTGTATTTATTGAAAGTCACCCATTCAGTTATCAATATATCAACACTGTCATATAATACATATGGTAAGATTCAGTCCATGTTAATTTTTGCATTTTCAAAGCATATACTTTTGTGTAATTTATGTTTACATCCTTTCTGTGGGTACATCATGTATACTGGACGAGAAGTGGAGTGACCTGCAAGCACATCAAGTGGTATATCAAATGGATTTACATCAACATAGCAACCAAAGGGAAAACTTTTTCTTTTCAGGGAAAATGTTGCAAACACATGTGATTCACAGATTATCTACAATCAAAATAATGATATTATTTCATACATTTTCATAATGACATATTTTAAAATTTAACATATCAGAGTTGTGTTGTAAGATTCACTGTACCTACTTCTAAGAACTCAAGACAGGGTTCTTGAAATAACTGCCACCCTACAAGTGTATTCCACTTCTCTCCATTCTTCCACTTTAGTTGGGCCTCCTGTTAGTTTCTTCCTATTATATATTGTGAAAGAATGAATTATTATTCCTGAACATGTTATTAAACATGTAGATACATTTCAAATGAAAGGGATTTGCAGTCATTATCGTGTCAAAACTCTTATCTAAATCAGTATATTATGCTGACTTAATGTATTGCTTCACTTCAAGGTATATACATCCACAATTATTATATTTAAAACCAAATATTGGTAGTTCGAACACTGAAATCTTTGTATGATTTTATAGGGTCATTAACCTTTGAAATTGAACAAAAGTTAAAAAGGAAAAAAATTATCACATCTTGGAGCTAATATTGAAGTCTATGGAGAAAGGTATAAATTTTTAAACTCTTTTTATATCTTTTCAGTAAAGCGGTGGTAAGAAATTGCTTAAGCTTTCCCCTTCTTAAAAAAATGCCAAAATAACTTAACCGTACACATTCTGAGTTTTTGTTAAATAAGATGGGTAGTCATTTCACTTGTTGATGGATCACTTAAATTAATATATACAACAAACCTCGTTTTTGCCTATTTGGGCGGAATTTGGTTCAGCATGGTTCAGGCTCTGTGACTTGACAACCGACATTAAACAATCTCGAATAAGATTTTTACTGCCAACTTCGATCATGTGTTTGTCTGATCCATTATTGTTGTTTTTTTTAATTTGATAGTGGCGTATACTCTCATATTCTTCGAATTGTGAAAACTGAATACCTCAATGCTGTCTTTGAGCATGTTTTTCTCTCATACAGGATGTAGAATTCAGTCGCTAAATGAAAACCCAAACCGGAACGACTTTTTCAAATCCGGATTTGTTTGTTTTTTCAAAACGACGATTTCGCCGAAACCTACGCGCGCGGGTTACGTTAAACGTAGAATTAATTTTAAACAGCCTTAGGCAATTAAAAAAAATTAGTGAATCTTGTATCTTCTATTAGTCCAAACTAATGTAACAGCTCAGCGAGAGAGAGAGAGAGAGAGAGAGAGAGAGAGAGAGAGAGAGAGAGAGAGAGAGAGAGAGAGAGAGAGAGAGAGAGAGAGAGAAACAGAGAGACAAAAACAGAGAGAGAGAGAGAGAGAGGAAAGAGAAAGAGAGAGATCGGCGTCATATTTATAGATTGACTTGACAAATTAGAGAGTTGACTTGGGAAGTACTTTGTTTTAGTCATCAGTGCGTCAAAATGATTGTGTGAACCAACTATAAACAATGAGACATGTAAAAAGATTTGTACGTATATGTAATGGAATGAATGTACATGGTGTATATAAACTGAATGTATATGTTTTTGTTGTATATTAATTTTACAACTTAATTTGGAGAGGGAGAGTAAATTTGTTTTAAATGGGTCATAACACTGACAGTGATTTTTAAGGCTCGAGAGATTATGGTTTGACAGTTCATTTATGTTTGCTTTCAAAGGAGCATTTGTGTCCTCTATTCTATCGAAACAATACCAAGGGAAGGGGATAGGGGTGTTTAGCACTTATTAAAACAATGGGTTGTTTTGATACTTAGATTATTCTGTGTGTTGTTGACACATTCTACACAGTAATGAGTTTATTAAATGCACAACTAATTGAAGTAAATTTTCAAATGATTTCATACTCTTAATGACAGACCTCATAAAATGTTATTAAATTGTTTGATTAAAGCTACTTATATTGGCAATTTAAAAACGGATTCTTAAAAATGTTTATAGAACTACAACTAAACTAGTTTTATCTCAACAATTATGTTTTTTTTTTCTTTAAAATGATTTTAAATCAAATCAAATTTTAGTTTTTCAATTTATCACAATTTTAAATATGAACATGCATAAATGAGCATAGTAATGCTATTTAATGTCAGTCTTACGTTAGAGTTTTGAAAGTGATGCATTACATTACCATTTCTTACATGTATAATGCTATATTTGTTGTATTTCACATTCTAAGCATAACTTTGAAATCATGCAATCCATTGCAATGCATTACCAGTACTAACATTAAATATTACCCCAAGCCTACCCCCATTTAAGTTTTTATCTTATCAAAAGAAAAAACAGTTTACTAGCCTGTAAATAGTGAATCTCCACCAACTGTATTCTGTCTTGTATTTTACATATTTGAATGACCATATCTCTTTCCAAACCCTGAATTGACAGAAAAAGCAACAAACAAACTAAGAAACGAAAAAGATTTTTTTTGTTATGATATTCTATTGTTTAATTGGAAACAAAATGTATCTTAAAGCAAAGTTACATCAGTATTTGATATACAAAAATTATGTTGCCACAACTTGTCAAAGATTTTCTTTACATTTCATGCATATATACATTATTTGGGTAAAATGACTTAATAATGCCGGACTTTGACATAATAGATACAAGATGCAACATAATTTTGACAACATGCGCTCATTTTATTGACATGCAATATAAGTATGTAGGCATGGAACATATTTATGTCGACATGCGACTTATAATTAGGTCAACATTCGAGTTCATTTATCATCATGCAAGATATTTATGTTGACATGCGATATAATTATGTTGACATGCAATTTTTTTAGGTTTACATAAATAAGTCGCTTGTCAACATAATTATCTCGCATGTTGACGTAAACATCTGGCATGTTAACATAATTAACTTGAATGTTGCCTTAAATAAGTCGCATGTCAGTATAAATAAGTCGCATGTTATCGTGATTTTGTTGCATATTGGATCTTTTAAGTCAGATAAGTCAGATACGGGCGTAACTAAGTGATTTTACCCATACAAAAATCAGGTTTGTAACTTGCATGTAGATGTAATTATCTTTCATGTTGACGTAATTTTCATGCACGTTGACATAATTTATTTTGCATGTATGGGGCAGAGATAACATAGGGAAAAGAATAACTGAAAAACCGCAATAAAGACCATAATCCCCAATTCTTTCTCCCTTGTTTTGGCAATAGGGGACTTAAAAACGCCGATTTAAAGAATTGGACGAAAAGATTTGACAAAATGCTGTATGACACATTATGGAAGAAAGGCTTCAGACAATAAGTCATACATGGCACGTTTTGAATTTGCATATCATTTGTATCTTTCAATTGTTTTCTCAAAAACCAGAAAGACATTATGAATGTGTGAACTGGGTTGATGTTAAAGAAAGATATTGTTTTCCAAGAATTTTCAAGTAATGGGGTTTCTATCAAATCATCGGTTAACATTTTAACATTTAAAAAAGAACTTATGTGTATTTTAAACTATACGTTTAGAAATCAGAAATAATAATAAATGTAAATTCTTACGTTTTAAAACAAGTTGAATTATGTTCATCTTGATCATGTCCTCTGCACATCGTTATAGCCATAATTATCTGTAACAAATAATTGTATCGTTTGAATATTCTATAGATAAGACTTGTTTTATCTTTTTATCATTCTGTGTTTTGTGTCATATGATTTTTTATTCGATGTATTTAAAGGAAATAGATGAAGCTATGGTGTTCCGATGGGGCCACTTCGCCTTTAAGGCGAAGATGCGAAGTTGCGAAGTCAAAACGCGAAGATGCGAAGGCGAAATCGTGAAGTTGCGAAAGCGGAGGAGCCGTACTGCTATCGTTCCTTCGCCTTTGCAACTTTGCACTCTCGCTTTCACACCTTTGAAGTTTTGCCTTCAACTTTTTTACTTGCATTCAGCAAGTCTCGGTCGATTGCTGATGTGTTGGAAATTCACAGAGGAACTGTTACAGTAGTTATCATAGAAGGCGGAGATTTTTTCCATATACAGTCACTGACAAACCTAATAAGTAATATTATAGGTAGCGGTACTTATTGAAAGGAGCTGAATGACAATGAAATTGCTGTGTTCATCCAACATTCACACCGTAAAGCATGTATTTGTTTTTCTCTTAACAATTTAATAATTTTATTCTTATACAGTTATTGCCAAGAGCAAAGAGAGGCCACGACCATTATTCTCCAATATACCACGAACGGCATCGGTAAATTATCAGATCAGAGATACCTATTAGCTTTCCACTGATTATTACAGTATAACTTCAAAAGGAAAGTATATTTTTGAAGCATATGTTAATATCACTTTTTAGTTGCAATCAAAACGCTGTGTTTTGCCTCAAATGTTTCCGATTCGAGAAACTTTGGGAAAACGCCCATATAACCCCCCCCCCCCCCCCCAAAAAAAAAAAACAACCCAAAAAACAAAACATTAATCTATGAAATAATACAATCTTCAAGACATAATTTTTAAAGCACGACGTTACTGGGGCAATAACTTTTAACATACTTAATTTGAATATGAGTTTTTTTTACCTAATTTTTAGAACTCTCTATAGAACTTAAATTTAAGAGGCGAGAAACGCATTATACCGTATATAGTCCTTTAAAATGTGTAGAGCGATAAAATTACAATTATCATATTCATTAATTAAAACGCTTCTGTCGTCTATCATTAAAGAGAGTAGTGAACGTGCAAACAATCAAAGATAATAATTCAATAAATAACATGCAGTATATATTTTATCAAAACTCTAGATATACACTTACAAGTAAGAGCACCTTCCCCATGCACGAAGCACGCATTCTGTTGTGTTATAAAGATTAGTTCAATTAAAACTATCAATAAATATAACGTCCTTAAAAAGATTAAGTTAATTTTTTCCGGAATAATTAATCAGAATCAAGTGTAGAGTTGCCATTGAAATGCTAGCCACTGATAAGGCGTTCTACATTAATTTGAAAATATCATGTTATCCCTTAGTATTAGTATTTAAGCATTCATTTCATTGTATCACAAGTAAAATGCGTATAAGCATGATTTTTTAAAAAATTATTTTATTTTATTTTTATTATTTTTTTATATCCAAGAACAAACATCACACTTTGGTCTCTTTTTTGTATTATAAGATCAGAATGATACAGTAGAAGTGTTTTCCTATGTTTGATTTCAGTATTTTTGTCTTATTTGTTATGTATAGAATTGTATGTATATGTATAATTATTAAATGGCTATTAAATAATTAACAACGGTGTGACAAATTTAACAAATCAGAAAGATGACAAACATCAGTGGATGATTTTCTTCGTTTCTCCCTTGAACGATGTTCAAATCTTTTCAAAATTGCGATTTATATCTGTCGTCGAAGCTTTGTTTTGTTCTACAGTAGCTTTGTTATGTTGTTACATTACATGTATCAGTAAATGGCATTGTACATGTAGTTTGCACGAGGGCAGCTAAATCCATGGACTAAAATGTCACAATTGCATTGGTTTAAACGTGACAAATGAATGCCAGATATATCTCTATGTCCATCTGGTTAGAAATGATATTCGGCAATATGGCCGACGCTTCGCCTATTCATCTCGACATTTCATAATATTTAGTACAGAAACCATGTTCTGTAAGTTCTTAAAATATTTTGAAGTGCTGTCCTTTGAAATTACTTTTTAATTTGAGTAGTTGTCCTTTTAAATGACGTCACATTGTTGTGTCTTGAGCAGAATAAAATGGCAGCACGTCGAGATTTGATCAAACCATTTGCGGAGTGAGGGAGAAAAGTAAGCGCGCATCGACTATTTAAAAGGTGAGAAAGAGAATCTTGAAGAATTCGACCGTGTAAAATTGGACGAGATGTATAGCCACTTTTACATGGAATTTTGAAGATCGTCGCTTCTTATGTAATAATTGTTTCAAGAGAATTCATATTTTTTTAAAAATTGCGTAATTTTTCAAACACAGCTAAGAAACTAATGACATGCAAAAGAAAAAATGGTTGATTTTGAAATAAATTCAATGAAGAGAATCAACTCCCGTCGCTGCATCAGTTCTTTGTTTATGTCTATAACCTCATCTTTTTAAATTTAGGTGAACAAACTAAATACCTATAAATCTTTTTTATATAGCATCTGCCATTTATGCACTAGTTGCGTTTATTAAAACATGTACATTATGTAAAGAATAATGACAATTTTGAGTTTGTATCGGCCACGTTAAACTCTCCGGGTTCGGACCAAGGCTGGTCAATGTTGATTCAAAAATAGTGTGTTTAGTTGTTGGTTGATAATTGATTTCATTATCACATTGGTAACATCAACCAATAAACTTGTAAAATGTATTATTTAATACATTTTATGTCCTTAGATTTCCCAATGAAGTCTTACCTTGGCCAATTTTCCGAAGAGGAACGACAGCGAGAGGAAATTCTTTACTACAACAGAGAAAATTTAATCAAGGAAGGAGGATGAAATGATTTTGTTTCCTTTTTTTTTATTCACAAACAATCTATTGTATCTCATCCACCTTTAATAGTTTCCTTGATTTTAACGAACAGTGTGCTTCAATTAAATTTATCCTGCTGTTCTGTGTCAACATACTCTGCCATTGGAGGTAAAGATGAACATGAAAAGGAATTATTTCCTTTCGGGAATGTAATCTGCAAATGAGATCTGCACATACCGTTTTTCTTTTATTGATACTGCTTTGATAAATATACTTTTTAAGATAATTATTATGATAAGAAGTCGCGAATTTCACTTATTTGATGAATATAAATACAATTTATATGTATATTTTTAGCAACAACTTGCAATACCTTATATTGACAACGCCGACAATGCATACAATTTCTTTATTTTCTTAACGTACATATAACCATAAACGATTAATCGCCATTTTGTTATGCTATGACAAATTTACAGAGGGTTAGTACATGTATATTTTCATATTGATTGCAAATTAAACAAAAGTAAACAGATATATCATAAGTTCAAATTTGAAGAGCTTAAAATATTTTATCAACATAACATCTCAAAATATGCTAGCTGGGGTTATTAGCTGGTGCTATGTTATAGCCTCTAACAGGACTATACTGATATATTGTCATTAAATGTACTCTCATCAAAATCAACAACGACATTGTTTATGACATACTGTAAACATAATGTAAACATACATAGGTTTACTGTCCATCTTAACTAACGGTTGAGTACAGTTCAATGTTACCTGAAAGAAAACAAATCAACGAATTATTTATTTTTATTTTATGAATGCAGCAATGATTACTGACATTACTTGAATGTTTTTGCTTAGAACAGTATGCGTTAGATCAGTTTTATCTAAACTTATCGAGAACGAAAAGATACCTGCAGTTGCTGATACTATTCCTTCATACTGGTGATCTTTTTCTCCACAGAACTGATCTTCGTATGGCGCAGATGCATCTTTATTCCCTAATGATTCTGAATGAAATATTGACGTTTTTATCAATAATAGAAATGTTGAATCAATTTAAGTTTCATTTGCAAAAACCCCCTTCCCCCTAACTGTATTTTGTTAAAATATACCTTTGTCCGATTTCTGTTTTGCCTAAAATTAACAGAAACATTTAGACATTAATGTAAGTAAGAATGAAAAAAAGATTAATCTTAAAACAAAGTCCTTAACGTACAATATTATGGTGTCATGTCAAATTGTTTCAGTGTCGCATTATTTGACATTTTTTTTAAATTAATGGTTAAGATATCCTGACACGCAAACACAAACATGCACACATGTATATTAAATTATTATTTTGTTAACCATTTTACAGTTGATGTTTCATAGTAAATGGAAGAAATTCATTCACATTCTATATCATTTAATCGACTAGTATAAAAAAAATCGAGAAAACAAACCTTTATGTAATTGTTCAAAATGGCACCCATGGCAATCAAAATAACAATAAATACAAAACCACCAAACAATCCACCAACCACAGATACCAACTGAGCGTTCGTGGTTTTATGCAAATCTGAAATATTCAAACAACGTCATTTAATATGTTACTTTACAACGAATCAAAAACATACATATAATAACAATTAAAAAGTGATAAAGAAAACAAATCTTGCCTTGGTTTTGTTGAGCACCTGTTACACAAGTTCCGTTTTTAGAGTAAACGGAACCATATTTATTTGATGTCAACACTCTGAATACATATTCTGAATTATGTTCCAGACCTGTTATCTGGGTCAGTTGACAGTGATTATTTGTTCTATTCCAGTTTTGATTATCAGACAATTCAAATAGCTTGTCCTCATAACGTTTGTATTGAAGTTTTTCTTCAAAGATATCATCGCTTGAGACGTCCATAAGAGGAAAGCACGAGAGTCAAGACATATGACGTCTATGATCTTGGCTGCCAGAGGAGTATCTTCAAAACGTATGAATATCATTTCTATGATATATGAAAAAGTAAAAGGCAAGTTACTACTAGATTTTGATTTAAAGAGTTAAATATATAAGAAGCATTCTTAAAAAAAAAATTCAGATTCAAACATTATCATATGTAATACTAACCTTATATCTACATATTTAGCATAGACTTGTTTCTTTTTAAGATTCTTCGTGATTTTTATAATTGAAAAACTTGGTCCCAAGATATTTGAGACCATGTAAAATAAAGAAAGACAACTTTAAAACAGATCTTTTAAACCAAGATTTGTGCAATAGTTCAGTATTTCTTTATATTTTTAAATTTTATTCAATTTCTTTTCTTCATTCCATTAACCAACTAGTATTGTTTATATTTTCAGATTTTTGTGGGATTTTGTTTAACAGGTGCCTTGAATATTTTTTTATATTTTAATTTTATATTAATGTGGATTCCAATAAAAATCATACAATCATACATGATTATTTTATTTTTCATATAAACGTTATAACAATTCACTTTCATAAGAATTTTAAAACAGAAAATGTTTAAAAATTTGACAAATGAGGGGTTATCTGGAACCATACTTATATTTCTAAAATAAATCTCTAGAAAATACATTTTTGCTTGCCAAGATTTTCTGATCCGCACCGCTCCTCACAAACCCTAGGCATATTGTGCTATCAAAAGTCGGGATTTTTTCACTGTATGTATATTTGGGTTTACTGTTATCGTTCGACCAATCAAAAAATGCAAAGCATATCCGATTTGATTAACAATGTTTTCCTACTGTTTATTCACGAGTGTCACTTACACGAATAGCTCAAAAGCTTATTTTTCTAGTCTTTCTGTTTGAGCCTTCATGATGCATGTATCATTCAATAGTGCAATAAAAAGTATACCAGATTGTATATCAACAGAGGCATGCACTCGTATTTTGAGGATTTCCCAACTGTTTACCGCTCCCAGTCTTTCACCTTACCAATGCATTCGATCTATATATTACAATTCACTATTCCTATTTATTGAATACTTTGGACATTAAAACGTTCTTCCAACTTGTCAATATCAATGTTTACAGATGCTGCCATTTCTGCACCAGGTAAATATATAGTATGGCATCTTGCATCCTTTGACTGATTTTAAAAAAGGATGAGATCACGTGACGATAAAAATTTGGACTTTTGATACCAAGATATGCCAAAGGGTTTGTGAGAAGCGGTGCGGATCATAAAACTTTGGCTAGCAAAGAGAGTGTTATACTCTGAGGTTTATTATTGTTGAACATCGTGCCATGTATTAGTAAAATATGCATGCAACAAAAATCTCCTACACTTATTTGGTATAGAGATCCACCTTAAGAAAACTGATGTATAATAGTTATTACTTAAAAAAGATTAAATAATCATAACACTACAAACAACATTTTATTTCTATGATGTCTTACATTGTATGATGATTTTAATAGTGCTATTTGATGTTCCGACAGCGTTTGTTGCCCTACAGCAATACTGTCCACCATCTTTTTTGTCAACTGTTTTCAAGACCAGTGTTTGGGAGTATGATATCAGTGAGAGGTTGGATGAAGTCCCCTTAGACCACTGGTATTCTACGGTCTCCGGATTGGCGTTTTCAACATAACAGTGTATTAAGACCCGTTTTGTCCCAGCAGTTACGTAACCATTGTGTGCAGGTATAATTTTAACATCTGAAATATCTAATAAAGGATATAAAATTCTAGCGTTTGTAACCTGTATTGCCATTTATCACAATAACTTAACCTTTAAATCTTTTCTTATCGTGATAATGCTTATGTATGAATCAAATTACTATAGATATCCTTACATAAATGTCAAAAGGTAAAAAAAGCATCTGACACACTCACATCTAATCTGTGTGTTCTCGATTGAATGGTAAGTCTCTCAATATTACTGGCAGTACACAATATCGGATTACCGTCATCACTCGTTACAGCTGTATACTGAAGCACAGATGTCGTTCTTGAAAGACCAGTGCTACTTGTGTCGATGGTGACATTTACATTACCGGCAACTTTCTCGCCATTGATGTACCAAATGATAGTTGAAGGCGGGTTACAGTAGCTTGTCTGGCATTCCAGATAAATGATTTTTCCTGAGGTTACAGACAATTTGGTTGGACTTAAGATTAATGTGGATACAGGAACTGTAAGTAAATTAATTAAATTGATTTGCGTCTTGTTAATTTGCAGTTTATAGGGAGTGCTAAACTGTCTTGAAAAAATATGTAAGTCGAAAAAATATTCGTGAATTTTTTCATGCAGCCTGTAATAAAGAAAAATAAACTTCGCAAATTTAAATGCCTATATGTACATGTAGTTTATACATATTTAAACAAATATATAAATTTCTGTGTACGAGTACCTATTTGTAAAAAACAAACAAAAAACCGAGCCAATCTAAACAAGGACACCGCTAAGCGGAGCATCCCCTCGCGACATGACTTATTCATAATTGTAGGGGGGATGCATTATTTAGGAAAATACATGTAAATTTATCAGATCATAATAAATATGAAACAAGTATTTTTTTAAACCACTTTGAGTTCATAATTTCTATCTTATCATAATCCCAAAGCTTTGTGGTGTATAAATTGGGGGAGGGGGGTATATTTACGTGGTTGTACAGTTTTTCTATTCCAAGCAAAAACTCAACACATAGGCTTTAAAGTTTAATAATTTAGATTCATTTAGTGACATTCATTTTGATATTAAGCATGCATTCATTTTGATATTAAGCATGCATAAACGATCCGTATACATTATGAAACGTAGCTAAAGATCTAGTGATCGGTAGTCTGCTCTGATGGACAATTCTAGTTGCTTGTCGTATGTCGACCCACAGTAGTAGATATGCAGTTGTTATTGATATAAAACAATCTTCGCGTGATAAATGTGAGATTTCTGTCAAAGTATCCTCCGAATTTTGGACTAGTTCTATTGTAAGTAATACGGGAAAATTTGTCAGAAAGTCGACTGCTTGTTTCGATGTCAATCGGATGACTTTAATTTCTTGCCCGCTTCAAATTTTAACTATGAGCAAACTTCTAATCCTCCAATGCTACAAACTGTTTGTGTTTTTACCTCTACTAGATTTAAATCCCAAAAAATGTCAAGTTGTAGATTTGAACGGGTGTTGCTAAACTGCGTAACGGAAAACGGAACGGAAAGCGGAACGGAACGGAAAATATAATTTCACGCTTTGAAAGTCTTAGGGTATAAACTGTCCCGAAACGATTTACTTTGTATCATTTATCTATAGCTGTCTTATTGATATTCTTATAAATGTCTATCAAATATATCATTGTATTCATTTGGCTTTAGTTGAGTACGAAACGGAAAAAATAAAATGTATACGTATTGTGAAATATTAACATGATCAAACGAGTAAAAGCTCTAACTTTTTACTTATTTTTCTTATATGGTATTGCTGGCATATCAGCGTAACGTACGCAGTTAGTATAAGCATTTCATGTGTTTAATGAGTATTTTTAAATTTCAAATATGATGTATAACTTACATCAACATTGAATTTTCAGTGTTCTATACGATCTTAAATCATACAGACGATACAGTATCATTGAGATAAAAAAAAAAAGGTATGACTGACGACATTTATAATACATTAATACAAATACCGGTACTTATTGAAACTAGTATTTTTAGCAATGCAATTTTGTTTAGATTTGCATTACTTGGCAGTTGTTCATTCCTGCAGTTTAATGCATATGATCCGAATAGAGAGCTCTAGACGTTGCCTGGTTTGATTTTCCGATTAAATTGGGACTATAGTTTGTCGATCCCAAAATATTCATGCAGCACATTTAGACGATTTGAATAAAATACACATACCTGTAAAAGATGAAATTGAAATAGATGAACCGGGAAATATCCTACAAAGCTTAATTGACACATTATCATTTTAAATCGGTAAAATTCACAGGATCGAAAACAGATTTCTTAAGGAGATTTAAAATGGAAATATTGACATTTTTTTCCATTTGTTAATCACTCAGAAGACCTTGCACAATTTTTCAACGTTATCACCCGTGTCTGTTGAAATGCAAAACCCCGTAGACTTCTCTATATTTAGCCGTGTATTGAAACCAGTTGATGAGCTAGAAATGACGTTTTAAAGATAGAATAATGAGAATTTTTAATGCTTCTGAAAGAGAATCGCTTGAACCCTGAGGTATACAAAAATGTAAGCAAAATGTGAATCGAGGATATTTTAGGACAGAATATAGTGGTCAATGCATGTTCTCTTAATTTTGAGGAAATACTAGATCTTGATTAAATCATCTAATATTGCTAATCTTTCGAAAAAAAATAAAAATTACATAAATTATATCGTTTTTAGCATGATTAACAAATCTATGAAGTAAATAACATTAGATAAGATTTTCCGTTTTCTGTTCCGTCCCGCTTTCTGTTCCGTTTTCCGTTCCGCGTTTAGCAACACCCGATTTGAACTGCATACAGTAGGATTTTCTGCAAGTCGTACATAAAATTACCAGAAATGTCTATTTTCAAGTCATCCATAACATTCCTGTTTTAACTTCGTTTTTTTAACGATAATTTAAAAAATATTTAATCAATTGACTTGGAATTTAATAGGATTTGACCGTTTACCATGCCAACGAAGCGTACAAAGTTTGATAAATATTCATGAGAGGGTTTTCTTGGAGTAATGCTAAAGAGCTGACAGTAGACACACATACATAACAGGCACGTTGCATGGGGGGGGGGGGCAAATAATTTTCTTAAATTTACATATAAAAAATTGAATTATCATTGAGTCCCCCCCCCCCATGTGAAATTGAAGTTATGGATATACCACGCCAGCCCCCCACCCCCGAAATAGGAATTTTTGGAAATCCAAACTATTTTTTTTTGGCTTGTCAAAATTTATTGGATGAGTCTGCCCCCCCCCCACTTTCAAAAACGATGCTACGTGCCTGCATACACACATACATACACACACACGCACAGCAGCGATGCTATATCCCCCTCGCTACAAGTTGCGCGAGGGGATAATAAAGTCTTACCTGTTACGTCCAGAGTTACCGGGTTGCTTTGTTGTCCCCCAAATAAACCATCACAATAGAATTGTTTTTTGTGCCAATAAAGCGACACGGTTGCATTTAATCTGTAGGTCTGATTATTGGGACAATCTAACGACAATTTTCCAGAAATCATTGAACAATATTGAGCAGAGTATATTTTGTCAGGAAATTGAAAAATGACGCCTTTTTGTCCAGTTTCAAATAAGCAGGATATTGTAATCGTCTGGTTCAACAAAACGTTTAACGAAGAAATGACCAGCAATGTTGCATCTCCTGAAAAAAGATATTTCATTCCTTTATATTTTAGGAATATTTTTGCATTTTTGAATTGTTTAGCATTTTTAATGAAATTTTGAATGCCATTTCATTTTTAATAAATATATTAAGAATAAAGGTACAAAAAGATAACAAATATAAATCATTTGTGTTTTTATTATAACACTAAATATATTACACATATTGCGTAGAATCATTTTAATACAAGAAATGTAATTTGAACGAGCAAAGTACTTGCAACTCTTGTGTAAGGCTTACATGTACATCTAATTTATATCCCAGTTATAAAAGTACACAACATTTAAAGCTGCTTGACCCGATTTTATATCTAATTTATATACGCCAAACGATAGTGTTTTTAGTATATGTATAATAATAGGCATTGCTGTCATTTTCGGTCAATTAAGCCTTTTTTAAATGGGAAAATCATTATTAAAAAACCCTTTAATTTTATATTTAAGGGTGTCGCGTTATTTTGCTTCGTATTAAGATTCGCTCCCAACGTCAAGGCGGATATGATTCATAACGACTTTGACATTCGCCGTAAAAAAGGGAAATACAAATACGTTTTGTTAATAATTTTGACAAATATAAAATAAACCTACATTTAGTTTCTCACATCTTTCTCAAGTGTGTTTCGTTTACAATCGATAAATAACATGTGTGTTTCAAAAACGCTGTCAGTTTGGGGACTAATTCAAACTATTCTCCTTCTTCCCGTACAGAGTTTATTTTACCCTACTTTGAATATTTTTTGTCTTTGAAAGAGACCATATTTGCTGTGGTGAATTACATTTCTAAGATAATATGTTTGTATGGAAATTTTTAAAACTGATTTATACAGTTGATTTTCAAAACAACAAATTTCTGTCTTGAAACTGCAGGAGAAGCTATCAGTGCAAAAGGGATGCCCTATACTGTAAACCAACTGTAATTCGCAAACAAGGAATTTCGGCGGGGTTTGCAATTGCCTCATTGGCGCGAATACTTTTCGCGCTTACCAGCCCTGGTTGTAAAAACACCACGGGTCTGTATCGTGAACCAGCTTGTCTCAAGTGAATCTTTTGCGAAATAATGTCGTCGCAAATTTTTTTAATTACCAAAAATCAAATATCAAGAACTATGCATTGTTTCAGTCACTTTGAAATGCATTTTATTAGAAGAATTACTTTGCAACAACTATTAAAATAAAGTTTTCAATACTGTGTTTTCATTAATATTCAAGGATATCAATTTTCGTCGATAAAGTGAGAATCAAAGTTTCAATGATACGTAACTTCATGGCCAATGACCCTATCAATACCAAATGTTTATAGAAATTGCGCTTCAATGAACATTTAATTTCGTGGATCAATTTTACAACGAGATCCACGAAAATTGGTATTCAACAAATATTGATGAAACCACAGTAGCTGTTGGGGATGTATTTCATAAGAAGAATCACTTTGCAACCACTATTGAAATACAACTAGTATTGAATCAATTATTTCAATAGTTGTCCTGGATGTATTTCATTATAAGAATTACTTTACAGACACTATTGAAGTTCAAATACTATTAAAATTATTCTTTTTAGTCGCTGATGGGAATGAATTCCTTTATAAATATAACAGTTACTTTGTAATCACTATTGTAACACACTTGGAAAGAAAGAAGTTGTACATCATTTTCGCAAACTATTTTGGAATGCAAGAAACACTTTATCTAATGAACAATTTCAAATACACAGTTAAGGTGTTATAGACTTGCATATATTTAACGGTAATAATAACCGAGACTATAAAATCAATGTACTTATATTAGGATGTTCACTGTTGTGCAGAAACAACCAAATTTTCGCAGATTAACATATACAATTGTTTTCAATTTTTTTACCTTTCTTTTTCTATAGACACATCATGTTCTATGAAAATTGTACATTATTTGTACAAGATAAAACACCTTGTAAATTGCCAGAACTTCTATTCAAACCCTTGTATATTAATAAATCATTTATAGATACATGTACATGTTATTGTATATATCACTATTGAGAAAAATTATCTCAATAGTGGATAGGGATGTACTTCTTTACGACTATTATTGAAATATATTATTTCAATAGTGGTTTGGTATGCATTTCATTATAATCAAAATTGAAATAAATTATTTCAGTAATGGTTGGTTATGTATTTCATTATACTATTGAAATAAATTATTTCAATAGTCATTGTGATTTAGAAGACTTTTCATTCCAAACACTATTGAACTAGTTTATTTCAAGTGGTTAAGGACGCGTTACATTACAACCACTATTGAAATAAAGTATTTCAGTAGTGGTAGGGATGCATGTCATTTTTTAAGCCTATCATTCCGTGTGCGTATAACACTTTCGGTTCCAGATAACAGGTGGTATGGGAAACATGACCATACAAAAGTAAATCAAAGTACATCATGATTTAAAAGGAATTCGTCATCTCATAAGACATACCTCTTTTATTAAGAAATTCCCCTACTGCAAAGGGAAGTGTAACACACTGAGGAAATAATAGACATAAAACTGAAATGAATCCAATCCACTATTGAAATATTTTATTTCAACTAGACTTTGACCCGTGCGTGCACGGGTCGATATTGCATATGATATCGGGCATTTACGAAATAGATACATCGACACTATAGAAATAGTGCCTGTTTTGGAGGGTAACAATCCCGATGAAACCAATGTCAACTGACGCGAAGCGGAGGTTGACAGTGCTTTTCGAGGGGTGTCAATATCAACTGTTATCCTCCCAAATAGGCACTATTTATTTAATTATACTGAATGTCTTAATTACTGCTTTTTATATAGAAATGACGTGCATTCTATGGAAAACCGTACCGTACCGTACGCGCATAATTTACGCACATGTAACAATTCGTTGAGTTACCCGTTGCTAAGTGTGTTGCTAACGCTGAGGGTAATAGATAAACAAGCTTTAAAGGGGCATGGTCACGATTTTAGTCAAAAATTAATTTTCCAATTTTAATGTTTACACTGCTTCAGAAAGGCATTTTTAATAGGCAACCGGAATTTGAGAGTCATTTGTTGAGTTATAAGCGAGTTACAGGGCTTAATATTCTTCGCTATGTAAACAAAGCGTTTGTTTACATTTTGAACGTTGAAATACAAACTTCAGGTTTAAACCTAAAAAGGAATGTGTTAAACGTTAGGAATTGTTTATCTATGCCTAAAATAGATAAAAAGATAGACAAATAAGCATGAAAAAGATTTTTTACTGGTAAATTGAACCTATGTAAACAAAAACAGGGCACGAGCCTTGTTTACATGACAAAGAATTGTGAGCCCTGTATCTTGCTTATAACTCTATGAACGACTCTCAAATTTTATTTGATCATTTGAAATGCATTTCTAAAGCATTGTAAATAATAAAAACATAAAAAAAGAATTTGACCAAAATCGTGACCATGCCCCTTTAAGCCTACAATAATACTATAACTAAATTTCACTACATTCTGCTTAGTTAGAATAATTAAACTTTGTCTCGAGACAGGCCTTCACCATAGTTAAAATACCTCCCATTTACCCATAATGTAGCAAAAAGTTTCAGAATCGCTCAAAAACGATTTTAGAGAATATTAATGAAACTGCATTGAAAATAACAGTCAAATTATTCATTGAAAACCATGTTGACATTCGCAACTCTCGGTATTTTTCATATTAATGCACTGATTTGGAGTTATCTCCCGTATTTTCTTCGATGAACAGAATATATATAGCAAATTTCCAATGAAAAATTACACGCATTTGTATCATCGTTTTGGAGTTAATCCATGCAAATTTGATTTTGTGGAAACAAAACTAAAGAGCCCCCCGCTCCATGTACCATCAGAAATTCCATGACATTCGACAACAATATTTTTGCATCATGTTCTCAATAAATGAAAGCATACATGACTTCAACACATTTCTTTTGTTGTTCTTTGTCTTAATTTTTTCTCAATAAAATTGAATTACATTCTTAAATAAACATATAAAAATTCACATTTTGTAAAGTCGATAACGCAGAAAGCAATAAAACTGGTAAATTCTTTAAGGCGATTTCAATTATATAGAAACATAATTACAATTCAACACAATGGCATAAATAAGAAATCTCAATACTTTATAAGTTGGCAATACAATAAATAGGACAATAGTCTACAATGTATTACTTGAAACAAAACATATGTAGTCCCCGATACGCTTCCATGCAAAGGAGACCATATGGGTGTTTGCCATGTCTACGGCTGTTGAACTTTTACGAGATAGCAATAAGGATAATACTGTTTAAGTCGAACGAAATTATAGAGTCTAATAATTTTATGATTAATAATATTCATACTAACCGTTGCCTCCGAAGATTGAAACATATATTAGGATGGTATAAAAACGTGTATCCATGTTGGTGTCATTTATTTTATTTTCTTCCGGCTTTAAATACATATAGATACATGTAACTGCGTAACCTGTTTTTCATTATAAACAAGGAAGACATTCGGTGTCGTAATTGCAATGTAAGCAAATGAAGAATCAGTATGGCCGTAAACTTTTCCCTCCGATTGACATATCAGAGAGTCTCATGTTTGCATTTTACGCTTTATTTTGAGGTCTAAACCCTAATCTGAGACCCCTCCGACTGCCAGCCTGCGTTTAATGTTTAATATTTAAAAACTACTCATTCATAAAAAGAAGGGTTTGGGGTTCAAGAGCCTAAGGAATCTCGGATTTTCTAAACCTTAGATCCAGGTGCCAAAATGTTTGGAAAATAAGTTTAGTTTTTCTCAAAAATATATATATGGGAAGAGAAAAAGATTTTTTAAGATCCAATACATTTTCACTATATCGCTTTATTGGCCCCGCCGTAGGGCCTGTATCCCTCTCCCAGGAGTCATGCATTTCTCAATTTTGGTAGAGGATTTCATGGACATTATAACCGCTTATCTAGTTTTTCTCAAATGTAAACTATATGGAAATAGAGGATTTCATACATTTTTACTATATGGCCATATGGACGCTGCCCTTGGGCCTGAACCTCTGATCAAGGGGTCATAAATTATAATCATATATTTTTGAACATTTGGCTTTTTTGCATATTTTGCTCCATCTATAACCCCCTGGTTGGGTAGAACCATAAATTACACAATACATATTTATCTTGCCATAGAGATGCTTCACACCAATAATTGGCTTTGTAGTTTTCAAGAAGTAAAGAATAAAAAAATTTTAACGAACGCCAATTGCAGTATATCATCTGAGTGACTCAGGTAACCTAAAAATACAAAACAGGAGCAAAGCAAAAACGTACAAAAATTAGATTAGAGGCAGGATCAGGTACCATAGAGGAGTGATCATCCTCTGCTGAGTGTCGTGTGCTCTTTGTCGTAATCGGGACAACAGAAAAATCTGTAGACAATTCTGTGACTCATAATGGCCTAACAATAAGTATGAAAAATGTCAGTCTGCGTTCGACCTACCAGGAGATTGTATTTGCTGACAAGGTCGTTGTGTCGACCGTAGAACTTACGAAATAATGACTTCAATCGAAACTGTTGATAATCTTTTAGCAACTTGTTTGCTGTTAATTTTTTTAAAATACTTTTTATTGTAATAGACGTAAAAATACTAATAAATGCATTATATGAGCATAAAAGTTAAAATCATGCTCGAATCGAAATGATGAAAATGGCGGGTTGGCAAACGGACAGCTGCCAAAAGGGTTCCTTCATTGTACGGATAACTCTGTCTACAGTTTTCAGGATAAGAAGTTTTACAGATCAGTTTCAAGAGAACATACATAAGAGATATGCATAATGGCTGTTTTAAGTAGTCATTCTCTGTAATGATATTGCATATAGGGTCCTCTACAATACGGATAATTCCTCATACAGTTTTCAAGATAGAAAATTGTTTTGCGGATCGGTTTTCTCAATTTTCAGTTTTTTACATACGGATACACTCTTATTGCAAAAATAAAAGTCAAAAAAAAAACATAGACACAATGCAGAATCAAAAACAAACGAGTATAATTTATAAAGAAACGTCAGGAAAATAAAACAAAATAAAACATGAGATGTCGATGATTCAATGTTCAAAGTATATCACTGTAAGGAATGTTCACCTGATTCTTAATTTTTAAAAAAAAGTGTACTTTATATCAGTTTTGTTTTTTTCTTCTATATCTATGTTGACGATCTGGGAGATGATGTACCTATGGTGGAGTGTACTAGAGCAAATTGTCCAGCCAAAAAATGGTCCCACCCAGATTGTAAATCAAAAGGAAAACATTAGCCAAAGATTGGATGCTATGATATTGTTTGTTCACTGAAATTTTTTTCACATAAACTTTATGGGTTGGGTTGAAAACAGCGCACTGTAAGAATATTATACAAATATTGACTGGGGTTGAGGGCAACATTGATTATATTAGCCCCCAAGGGACGAAATATTGCCCGACGCGAAGCGGAGTGCAATATTTTCGTCCCAAGGGGGCTAATATAATCAATGTTGCCCGAAAACACAGTAAACATTTGTTTTGTTATATGAAAAACAAACCAAAATTTAAGAAAGTAATTGAAAACAAATCGCCATAATTTTCTTAGCTCAACAAAGAATTCACGAATTCAATTTTGTGCAAAGTTCATTTCCAAAATATCCTCAGCATCAAACGGTCACTGGTGATATTCCGCCGACCGTAAGAATTAACATACAGATGTTCTACCTGATTTTACTTCACAGTAATTCGCAAATCCTTATATTTACATTCTACTGTGTTTTTCCATTAAATTCTGTGATCTTCAAATGCCTCTAAATGCAACAAGTAGTCGAAGGTCAAATTGACGAGTTTTATAATACGTCACAAACGTTGAACGCTGTAAACTGCAACGTCACAAGCGAAAATCAAAGTTCACGCTTGTGGCTGTTACTGTGGCTCTTCCATTAATATTAACTTACCCTTAGGATAAGATAGGAATTTTAAGGTATGAATCACATTTACAGACAAAGCAAGAAGTTAAAAAATGTAAATATAAGCATTAAATCATGATCTACTTTTCTAAACTGTTCTGATCTAACACTATTTATAGAACGGGAATTTCCAATATAAACACTGTCAACAAAATGTAAAGTTATGTCTGTTTATTGTCAGCAGACAAAATACAATTTTACAAACAAAAAAACTTGAAAGTTTAAAATTAACTTTAAAAAATAAACAAAACACATTATTTGATTCACGAAATAGAAAATTAAGCGTCTTCTCACGATTTCGTCTGCTTGAGATCAATCAACATTACTGCGAGGCTGGCTGTTCCTTTTCCAGATTAATTATAAAGAACATATAGGCCTATACACTTTCACGGTAACACTGCTGTTCAAATTTGGTAACGATGATTTTTAAATTTACACACGTACATGATCGGTCATCAGAATAAGCATCGTAAAGAAAAGCTAAGACTAAGAGTAATGCATCAACTCCTCCGGCGCATTCCAAGCGGCAGATATACCATTTAAGTACATCACTGGCTAGCTAGTTACCACAACGTTTACAAAAGTCGCTTTTACATACTATTTTTTGTCGACATATCAACCATATTCGTCCATGATCGCCTCTCCTTGGATGGTTATCTCCATTTGCATATTCCAGCGATCACACATGAAAACTAGTTTTATTACGAATTTTTCAGCACAGTGAATAATATCACAAGCTATCGCATGTATTTTCCTTTTGTTTTCAATTCAGCCGGTTCAGATTTTAACTCACTATTTGTGTTTAATCCATTAATTCAGCTCAGTAGCTCTGCATCAGCTGAAGGCGCATCCATTTTGAATATTGTTGCTGTTGTTGTTTTGTATTCATATGCCCCGCTTCATTTACATTATTTACATTTTGATCAATGACACTTATCATTTTTTGATTTGAAAATGTTTTATTAAATGATAAGAAATGAAGATAATAATTTTTCTATTGATCGACGTATCAAAGAAAAAATTGACCGGAAAACTTTTTCATCAATGCGCTACGCGCATTCATGAAGTTTTCCGGTCAATTTTTTCTTTGAATTGTTTTTTTTAACCACATTTTTTAAGAAACCTAATTTTACCCAAACTCGTTTTATAAAGACCCACATCGTTTTGGTTTTACAATTATTTTTATAGCCTTGAACATCAACTTAGGCGAAATACTCGCTTTATGATCGATACCTTCACCGGAATTTCCTCCTAAAGAGAAGTTGAATTCGCTCTGTATTCTGAGTTCAAGATAGTGTAAATAAATCCCAAAGACATTAAAATGATAATCATTTAATTCAAAAGACGTTTCCACAGCCTCAGTTAACCACTGAAAGTTGTGATTAATAATTTGCGATTGTCTTATATTTTATGGTTAAATGAATATGGGTGCTGCAACACTTATATACATGATGTACACTACGTGCATTGAAAATTACAACTTATGCTTATTACCTTTAGTGTTGGTAATACAATTAGTTGGTAACTTGTAATTAGTTAATAATAATGCTAAATTATTGCTAAAATAATCATAAAACCGTCTGTCTACAGTTATCTTAAAAATTAAAATGATCCTCTACACAATGGTTGTAATTAGATCAAATGGTTGGAGTAATACCTACCTTCTAAAATACGTAGAAGTACAGAGATTGATTTTATTTGTCATTTAGCTAACACAATTACAAAAATTTCACCTATCAAATGTATGAATACATCAAATAAATTAAAATAGATTGGATAATTTTTTTCTAAACTTTAAGAAGTTGTTTTATTTTTTAACTGACTTGCTTAAATTCTAATTCAATTTTGATCAAGTTGAATCAGTGTATATCATCATTCCTGTAGGTTAATATGTTGTATCAAATAATGACAGTCTACATGATTTCTCAAACTTCTCCCTACTTATTTGTTAGGGAAAAATAAGTCTCCCAAACATTAGGTCGGTTCCTGTGATATGAAAGACTCTTTATGTTGTGAAAAATGTCAACAGTTCTCATAAATTCGTCAAATTTCAAATAAACCGAAACAAATGAGTTGGTTTTGGTAATGACTATTATAATTAAAGTGATAAATTGTGTAAATATTGCTATCTTCCCTGGCATTATGTATCAAATTTGGGTTAATATTTCTTTTTTATAGACACCTATTTCCTTGTCACAGAAGGATATTCTCTGCAAGTGTAGAGATTTTGTGTAAACTTGATATTGTAGAATAATTAAATATTACTTCACAAAAATTTACATTTAATTCATTAAGTTTATCAGTTTTTTTTTTTAGTTTTTTTTTTTTAAGTTTATCAAATATTATTAGGGTCTTCCGTTTCCAACGGAAGACCCTATTGTTTTCGGTTAGGTTTCTTTTTCTCTATTTTTCACTGTTATTATTCTTTTTTTTTCTTAACATTTTTCTTAAAACTCAAATATCTAAAATATGCTACAATGGATTTTTATGAAAATTCCACGAATAATACAAAATATCAAGGTCTTTTATCATGTACATAGTCACTCAAACGCAGGGGAACGTTAATACTGCATCGCGGCATATACATTTAACATAAACAATCGGCATTACAATGAAATCCAATGATTTCTTTGGGGTATTTTTATTCAGATGCTCTATTAATGAATGCATATTTCTAACTACAGACGACAAGTCCCAATTCTTTTCAGTGTGTACATTTATATCTCAATATAGCCAGTTTTTTAGAAAGCAATCGCAATAACATGGCACTGGAATCAATGTTCAAAACAACTTGGTTCGTTTACATGTGGAATTTCGGGTGAGTTTCAACGAATTGTGTACGAATAGGTGATGATTTAATTTGCATGACACACGCGGCATGATCAAATGTCTTATATTTATTCTTATTTCGGTGTCATTCATAAAAAGTAAAATGTCTTTGTAAGTCATTATGTCATCATCATTATGAACGTGAGTTTCGGATGAAAATACTCACATTTGTGTCCTGTGTATTTTAACCAAACCCTAATACCGTTAAATATGTCAAACTCGTCTATCCAGCCAAAGAGGTATTTGGGAGGTTGATTATGTGAACATGCAACCCAGCAGGAAAAAGAACTTATTATGAAAAGCAGACTTTTCCATGAGATTTACTATTCAGGGATTTTCTGGATACAAGTACTTTGACCTTTCTATATACTTTTGCTAATAAATGGACAGGATTGACATTTTAATGGAGTAACAAACGATATTAGAAATCATAAAAGGCTCGGAAAACTTCAAAAAAAAAATAATTAATTTTCTGAATATTTTATTTCTGAATTGCAGGAAAAGCAGAAAAAGAAAATGTAAAAAAATAAAAAAAAATAAATCGTAGTTTGTCCTGAGTAGTCTTAAGTGACCAAATTATAGAGCTAAAAGTCACATTAATAAAAAGAAAGCATATCGAAGTTATCGGGGAGAAACACAGGCGACAGAGATGAATTAACAAAATAATCTCCCTAAGATCATGAATCACGTATTTGCTTCCTAGATGAGGAGGTATAAACACTGGATGTATAACCGACAAATATATAAACAAATCACATTAGAGACCTACAGAGACATTTCAAAGACCTCTCCATGTTTGCAAATAAATCACGCATAGATATAATTACATGTACATGTAGGAGACATTCATTAATCACAATTTTTAAGGACAAAAAGTTTCACATCAGAGTTTCCCTACATCAGCCCAGATAAAACATGTATATGAAGTCCATAAATAATAGATAAATAAGTAAATAAAAAAATAAAATTTTAAAAAAAAACCACACTGATTGGTAGCAAACACATCTTTACGAAAAGTAAATGAGTTTACAAAGACAAAATTGGATTCCATTCTACAGCTGAAGAAATTATCAAAGGAGTGAGGTCGAGATTGCGATCATTATGAGCATACACATCACAGGACAATGGAAACCGTTTTGCGGCCCATGTGGTACCATGCAGTAAACTCATATTAACAGGTGGAAAATTGATTATTTTAGCATTGTATAATTGATTTTGACACGTCTTGTCAATAACTGCCAGGAGCTGAGCAGACAAGTTGAATAACGCGCGTTAGCAATAACCGACACGAAGACGTTAAAAATAATTCATTTAATGCTTATACTTACATTTCCTTATTGATAAAATCAATTATTTTATTAAATAAAATCGGTATAAATTGCAGATCACGAAAGAAGTGAATATTTTTAAATCCGTTTTTACATAGATTGTTGACATAAACCTTGAAAATATAATCCATGAAAAATAACTCTTGAAATGCTTCCAACAATAAAATCAACTGTATTGTTGAAAAGCAAAAATACTATATTTGATATGGTCAAAACAATCAACAATAAAATCAAATGTATTGATGAATAATTGTAAAACATGGTGTTTTAACAATTATATTTTTGGGGAACAACTTCATTCGTAAAATTACTAGTAAATTCATACGCAGTATGAAAGTGTAAAGTTTTCAAATCAAATAGCTTTTAATTTCAAGTTTGTTCAGTCATGCGGTTGAATTGAACCAGCTTTAATCGAGTAGTGTGTTGAAGCTGACATGAATTTATAAATACGCATTTTTCCCTTTTTTCTCTCCGACTACCGATTTTCCTATTGTAACGTTCATCGCTTCACACCCCTATATAAATCCGACACCACTGTTCATGATTTTCACATCGCATTGAACAAATAATTCGTAAATTAAAAGCAAAAGACAACAGTTACTACTGCCCTAGTACATGTAACTAGTTAAAGGAATATCCAATGAAAGACAAAACAAAACATACTGACATCCAGGGTTACATATTTTAAAAATGCTTGATCATTGTAGAACCTTTTCCAGTGTCGTACTGTTATATCATCGCATATGCGCAAACCACATACTGTAGCAGATCGTGCAGTGAAAGAATGAACTTCAGAAAACAGGTTGATTTTGTAGAAACTGATATACACCTCAGTAGCAGATGAGAAGCGGTCGAAACTAATATGACGTCCAAATGCTTTTATAAATTCATGTACGCCTAAAGTCAGTTTAGGAAGACCCGTTTGGCTGAAAACGTTTTCTAAACACCCTTACTAACCTCGGAAAATGAGGTATGTTAAATTCACGTCAGGATTAAGAGTCGCCATCTTTACTTGTAAACAAACCCTACTGTTTCATTTTACGGGGCTGTGAGGGTGTTTAAAAGATATTTAGAGGCAAAAAATTACTAAAATTTAAAGTAAAGTGTCTCAGTAATGTTTGGTAAAATATTAAACAATATTTTCCTAAATGAGTACAGTACGTCTAAACTAGTGCGCAACTATTTCGCATTAAATATACAGTATTTGGTTTAAATAACACTGTAACCCCACGGTCCGTCAACCCAAAAGTTCCATGGAGCTACAGTTTTGCAGCTAGTTTACTTTATTTTTTTTTAGAAATAATTTGTTAATTTAAAGAAGGGAGAGGTTATACACGCAGTCAGTTTTGCCAGTGCTTGTCACAAAATCTTTACGTTTCAATAACTGAGTAGCAACGGAATCAAACAAGACTGATCCGTAGATGACGGGGAACACGGGGCCAGTTGATTGCTGCTTAAAGCACTTAATAGTATATGTAATAATGACATAAAAATACACTTGCGGTACGGTCGTTTTGCGGTAGTACGGAGATGGAGAACGTAATCAGAGAATTTCCTATTGTTACCAGAAACTTTTAATTCGATTAATAGGCAGTTTATATCTTTGTCATGTCCTATTAGCTAATTGTCTGTTTATATACCTATTTTTGTATTTTATCCATTACATAAAACCCTAAACTAATTAATTTATGATATTTCAAAATTAATGCCTTAGTGTTGGTTTTAGAAAGCTCTACTTTGGGTTTTTCGTGCACAGTTTTTAACTCGATTTATGAGAATGGCAGCTACCGTTTTTGGTGTCATTCCTCTAGTGTTAAGACTTCCTCATGCATCAAAAATGTTTCCATACATGTACATCAAAACAAGATTTTACGGAACTTTCTTGTTTATGCATAATTAATTTAGATGATTTTGAAAGTCATTATTTCCGGGTTGTCTTTTTTTTTTATAGAAACAACATATGAAATCGGTACTGTTGGTGTTAGTCCTTTCATTAATTAGTAAAGCAACACAAGGGGAAATGTATATACATGTTCAAAAACATCAGTTTATGAAATCTAAAATTGGTATAATTTTTGAAACGTTTGCTGTAATATTAACGTGTTGAAGTCAGCAATAAAACGAACCCAAGCTTACTTACATGATATATACAGCAATATATTTAAAAGAACAAAAATATAAATTGTGCATAAAGAAATCCACATGACTGGTTCTATTTTTTTTATATAATTATATTTATTATAAGCTATTTTTTACTTAAATGTGTTTACCGAAGAAAAGTAAAAACTACACTTGTGGTCTTTTTACAGTGGCACGGTAAAAGAACCAAACACATATGCTTCAGAAATATTAAAGAAGTCAGAATCAGTACAGCAAGGAACATGTCATATTCTACCTGAATTCTAATTAATTGAGATGGATAGCATAGTCAGATATATATTTTTTCTTCTTTTTTTTTTTGGAACAAGAAACTTTTTTTTCAACAATCTTAATTTAGCTGAGACTGTTTATTTCCTTTGCATTACCCATTCGTCAAATGTCAGTTAATTTTCCTATTTTTACATGTTATCCATTAAATAGACACTAAACAAATTAATTTCCGATTTTCTTTATAAATTAATGCCTTAGTGTGGGTTTTAGAAAGCTCTACTTTTGGTTTTTCATTTGCAAATTACAACGCAATTACTGAGAAGCACAGCTTCTGTTTTTGGTGTCATTTGTTTAGTGTTTTATACTTCCTCATGCATCAAAATTGTTACCATACATGCATATTAAAGCGAGGTTTTAAGGAACTTTTTTTTATGCAAATTTATTTTAGATGTTTTAAAGCCATTATTTCCGGATTCCTGTTTTAGAAACAACATATAAAACCTTTAGTCCTTTTATTCATTAGTTTTCGCAACACAAGAGGAAATGTATATGTATGTTCAAGAACATCAATATGTGAAATGAAAAATTGGTATAATGTTTAAAATGTTTGCTGTAATATTTACATGTTAAACTCAGCAGAAAAACAAAAGCAAAACAATGAACCCAAGAATAATTTCATTTTTTCCAACAAAGTATTTACAATTCAAAACAACAAAAATTTACAAAAACTTTTTTGGATCCGTTCTAATGAATTTAAAAAAGTAAATAGGTTTTCGGTCTTCCTTTGATATAGATAAGAACTAATCATCATAACTATGTTTAAGTGAAACAAATGTAAACAAGGTAACACCCTTGTGTAAAATTTTCGCATCTTCTTCACATTAGAACTATTGCTGTCGGCCACCAGCCTCCTATAATCACGTGCTGCTTGGTGGTGGTTCGGGAGCACTGGGTGGGCTAACCGGTTTTGGTGTTCCATGTGTGACCATAAGCTTGCTTTCTTCATAAGTATTTGGTTTTAACTTCCTTGAAGGAGGAGCTCCCCCGAATCCCCCGTCTGGATAAAGACCTAAATACATAGATATAAATAATTAAAAATGATCATCGATGTACACATTTATTCAAAGATTCAAATCCTCGTTGCAAATGCAATGATAACAAAGAACTTAAAACCACCTCTGTCGGATTGATTTTGCCAGACATTTGTAAAATGTTTTTGGGAGGTTCTTTTACCGTACGAGTACGACTGTTCCCTATTAAAAATAAACCAAATAAAATTACAATCAATTGATTAAATACGTATTACTTATGGTCAGACATGCATGAATGTGTAGTTCCAGCCATTAAAAGCCATTGCACCTAAAGACAATGTTACTGAATACTAATGATGATTTTTATTATTAATAAAACGCTAGTTTAATGTTTAATACTTATGGAAAATTATTTGTATTGCATAATATCTAATGTAATTGTATTTCAAATGAAAGGAAAAATCAAAGAGATATACATAATAAATTGTTTACAATAGGGTCTGTATGGTTCCTCATTTTTTCAACTGTACCAACCTTAAATCCATCTTCCTAAAAAAAGTAAAGAAAGCTGATCATGTTTTTGTAAGTATAAATATCCATTTAGCAGTGCTGTAGCAGCAAAATGGTACTTGCATTGTCCCATCAGGCACTGACAGCGTTAACATTTTCCGTTTTTTGATTATCAAAAAATATAACAAATTAAATTGATGAGATAAAATAATAATGTTATGCCTATAGCACAAAATTATTTACAGATCTTCAAAAAACAGAAAACTTCAACTACTTAACCCCTTTTTCAAACCCTGCCTATGCCACCCATACTCCTTTTTAACAGCCTTAGTATATTTCCTTAGTATTCAATTTCACAAACGGAGTCCAAAATTTTAAAAAATCAAAAAAAAATTAAAAAAAATCAATCAAACCGTGTATGCTCTTCTGTTTATCTTCACTACTATAACAAAAGTTCTAGAATAGTGCAGAATGATGACAGAACCTCTACTTTGTACGAAGTGTCTCTCTTGGAATTCTGCACACACGCATTTATAGCATGTAATTCGTCAGCAGCAAATCGTAAAATCCCCACCTTTCCATCATAGCCTCGCTCTTCCTTGTCATCTTTGTACGCCACTCAACGTAATTATTCAGATACAAAAGCGAAAACCCATTTTTCACCGTATTAAAAAAATTAACCAGTCAATGACATGTGACTAGACCTACAGACCCAATACGGAAATGCGACTAACAGTAACTAATGTTATTTAAGCTTCTTTTTTTTTTAAAATTTGTTTTACCTTCCTTTTTTTTATTTTATCATTTCAAAAAGCACAAATATTAATAGCACTATAAATGATATTTTTTTTAATAATGTAAACGACAAAGACACTATAGTTTAATTCGATAAAGGTTTAACTTGAAACAGTGCATATAGTTAGGGAGGTAAAAATAAATAAATACGTAGGTTTAGGTACATTATCATTCTTGTCAAAATCAGATGTTGTTTAATCGGCTTATTTACAACGATCTAGATTAGCCTAATAAAAAGCCTTGTCTAAACAAACTTTAATATCCTCTCTGATTTTTTCTAGCAAGTTTAACCTGTGATTTGAACCTATGTCAAAAAAATGTTCACAGAGTTTACAAATGATACTTGCAAACAAGAAAAAGAAGATTGTTGCAGCATTAGTGTATTCTATAATAAGCTGTTGATAACGTTAACCTTTTTTAGCAAGGCATAACAATCAACAGTTGGTAATAGCACGTGTCCTTTCCATACCTCGTTGGTCCAAATACACGTAGAATAAAATACTCTAAGTTTTAAATTGTCCTGAATAATTTTCTTTTTTACAATGCCTCAAATTGTCAATCGCGTAGACCAAGACGAAACTCAACTCTATTAAGAATGTCCATAGGTAGCAAGGGACAGTTTCGAATAAAGTACCCCGTCAATATTTTTGTAAAATTGAGAGTTGCTGTACTTGAAGTCTTATGAGTGTTGCTAAAATTCATGAAATGATTTTAAATGATTATCATTAGTTAGAGGGGTGTCTCTTGTTGAAATTGATATGCAATCCCCTTATGTTAGGTACATGAGAATCAGAAGTAAAATGCGAAACCTGCGGCTATGACTGTTGTGCTGACTTTACACAGTGAAATTGCAAGTTACAGGCGGGAGGTAAAATAACACGAAAAGTAGGTGGATGGGACATTGAAAACTAAACACCGGTAAGTTTGTGACATGTGATAGTGCAACATGCACGCGGTACGGAAGGTCAACCCTCTGCAGGGAATTAGCTGGGGGAGGTCTAAAAAGCTGAAAAATCATGAAAAATTAGCAAAAGATGAAAGGGTCAAAATCTCATAAAAACCAGTGTGTAGAGAATTTTACAGGTTTTGATTAGTAATTTTCTTCAGAAATTGGTGATTGGCCTTATAAAGAGTGAATTAAAGGTATTTGTGCTGAATGGGAACTGAGGAAATTCTAGTTACAGAGTTCCGAAGACATGCATCCCTTGGCTACAATGAATTGTATAAAAAAACTGTCCCCTGCCACCATAGTATTCGAAAGGCAGACGGACTTCATCCTTCTGTCTGACTCAAAGAGTTATCTGCGAAGCGATTCAATTAATCTGTGAATCTGATTTTAATTATATTGGTATTGCATGAAATTTTCAGGCAAATTTCATAGTTGTGTTCAGACAACCAGGCCACAAAATGTGCATGAAGTGGGATTTTCTTTGTAAAAATCCTATTTCTGTTTATTTTTTTCTAATTCTATCTTGCTTTTGATTAAATTTAATAAACTTGTCTGATAAACTTATACTTTATCAAAAGGTTTTAATTTGTTAATTCATTCCAGTTTTGACTCAATTAATTCCGTAATCGCCTTAATAGCCTGTGTTTTTACAATTAAAGATTAAGGGATGCACTTAACTAGCACTGTTAGCAAATCTATCTTGGTGACCACAGGTAAAATAAATCACTAAAATTAAGAGATATTGTTCACCGGTACAACAGCAACACGGGGGCAGTCACCAGGTTAGATATGGTTATTTTAACCTTAAGTATCGCTTGAACTTTAAAACTGTTCCTTTAGAATAGTGGGAAAAAGTATTCCCTCATGATTTCAAATATTAGGTCCTTTACAAGAAAAATTGAGAAGATCCGTTTTCCACAAGTTGTTTATTTTAAGTAAACTGATAGAGCGCAAACGTTAGCTATATTACATGTATAATGCTGGTAAATACGATGTTATAGTTAAATACCTTTGCAAAGTTAAGAAAAAAGTCCCTGCTACCTTATTCATTTTCATTTTTGGAGTGCATACTTTAGAGCAGATTTCAGTTTAAACCGAAGACTAAACTTGCTAGAAAGAAAATCTTCTCGAAAATTCTTCCCAATTTGTTCTTCTTACCAGTTAAAAATCACGATATGTGGTTTTTTTTAAATTTATTTTCAGACTACTCAGGCAAACAGCTCAATATTAAATAAAGATAAGTATAGAAATGGTAAATGAGAAAAAAACTTCTCTATTCCCACACCTGTGGGGAAAAAACTAAATACAAAGTTTTGATGTACATGAAGTCCTCTATTTAAATGCATAAACTACACATTGTAGGAAAATGTGTGTAATAAAGGAAATAACAATTTGTAAAATAAAAACTATATTTTTTCTTTGAAAGAATTTTAGGTAACCGTATTATTTTGTACAGATAATGTTGCCTTAATTCGCATTTACATCGAGCAAGTGCGTCGTTCATGCAGTGCATAACGTCATTATCCTTTTGAAAATCCCGGCGGCACATCGAACACAGTAGCTAAATGATAGTAAATCCAAGAAAATTAACACTGTAACATCGTTTCTATCTGTTTCTTTAAAAACGCTCCGCTTCTAAAACTCCATGCGATTTTCACATCGCACGATCTACCACAGTGTGTTTTATCCCATACACAGTATATCGGTCCACAATTATCGGAGAATATTTGAGTATCTGTGCCTGGATTTCAGTCTGTTTTATTTCGTCGTTCATTGAAAAACCATTGCCAGTGCAGCGGTTGTCATATAATGTTGTTCAAAACGCGTTTCTACACGAGTTTTCGTCTAAGCTAACGTGTTCGGGTGTATAAAATACTAAAATGCGGTGAAGCATGAATAGTGCTCTCGTGCTCTATATAGGGGGTGTGTAGCAATGAGCAGAACAATAGAAATCGACAACTAATGTTGCGGTAGTCGGAGATAAAAGGGAAATAATGTGTATTTATGAATTCATGACAGCTTTAAGTGTGTTGATATTTAACAACATGTACTTGGGTCCGACTTCATCATGAAATGTTATTGTACAGTAGACTTCAAAGGAAATCATACTGGGTCGTGTCATATTAAGCTAAAAAAAAGCTATAGCTAAAAGCTTTTGAATGGTTATTTGAAAATTATTTCAACATATCCTTTAAAAGATGGAAATAAAAGAGATATAAAGACAAACACCAAACAAAATATAATAATTAAATAGATTTTTTTCATCAGCCATAGAAACATCGTATAGTGAATTAGACATTGTTTTGAGATACACATCCGGATTTAACAAGGCAGATAGCTTAACAGATTTTCTTAATGATTTCGTGAATGTTTTATATATTAATGTTTTCTCTGAATAAATATCAAGAGTTGTCTATCATACAATAATCTTGACGTGAAACTGGTCATATATCTGAAAATGAAAATAAGCATTTAAATGCTAATATGTACATGTATAATCAGCACTAAATCATATTGTTTTTGTTCACGATCATTTTATCCTTACTCTGTTAATTTTTTATCCCACCGAGCCTGAAAATAGAAAAAAATGCATAATTTTTAACTGCCTTTTGTTAAAAGTAAGTATTGAGCTGTTACTTTTCCTGTCTGAAATAAACCATCATTTTATTTTCAATCTATGTCCTACTACACTTCTTTCTCCAAAAATTGCTTCATTTATTAAAAACATGTCATAGACGATCGAAATTTAGGGATTCAAATGACCATTAATTTTAACACTGAAAATACACTTTGAAGTTAGAGGTGTACGCTTTTAATTTGTCATGTTCCAATCAACGCTAAGTTGATGTCATTTACCATTAAGTTGAACCACTTAGGAATGGAACATAAAGTCACAGTTGCTTTAATAACTATCTGACTACATTACTAAATTAGTTGACTTTTATGCAATATTGATTGACATACTATTTTTAAGCTCGCTTTGTTATTTGATTGTAATTGAAATGTCAAATAATTCCAACACCAGCAATAATTGTATTCCTTGATTTTTTATCAATAACAGATTTACCTTTCATCATTTATTTTCCGGTCACATTTTCATAAATTATGTCCTCTATCTCCTTATTTTTATCCCTATAAATGATAAACTATCATTTGATGATTTAATATACAATCAATCAAAATAGACTCTTTCATTAAGTTAAAAATTAACCTTACATAGTTAATATTACAATTATAATAAGAAACAAGATATATTTATTTTTACACAATATTTAGTAAGGCAGAGTCTCAGAAAAATTGAAAAAAAATGAAAAAAGATAGACAAATATAATTCAGACATTAAACATACCTTTTGGGTGTTTTAATTGAAACTAAAAGTAAAGGATGCATATTAAAAGTATTGATTATTTGATTGATTTGCAATAAATAAAACTGATCTGGCACTTTATTCATTCTTGAATACAATATACCTCTATTCTGGTAGAACGACACACTGTGATACTGATGCTCGTTCGCTGGCAAGGAAACGTCTTCATATATGGAATTCTGTACATCTGTTATAAATCGACATGCATTCGTTTTTTTTATCAGCCCTCGTGTATGGTAAAACTTGTATATCATTGTGGGAAAACTTGTTTCAATTTACCTGTATGTACTGACATTGGTTGCTTTGGTTTCTACAAATTCAGATAGAACAATCAGTTCACAAGTTGAGAAATAGCCGTTTATTTCTTTTGATATAAGTTCTATATTTTTTTTATTTTTTAAACGTAATCGTACTAAAAAGTGACAACAAAGGAATCTAAAATAGGCAAAGCGATATAATTGGCAATTCATCCTTTGAACTTCTTTTGCAAATAAATGCGAATAAAATGAGAATCTATCAAATAACATTTATTAAACATTCTATTCAATTAACAATTTCTGATCCTCAGCAATGTTCGATAACTCTAAATTATCCGGAATTTTTTTTTTGTTGTTGCCATTTTTGATTGCTGCGATTTTTTAGAGATGGCCTATTGAATTTAATGAAATTTCAAAAATGATAAACTATACCGTTGTTTTTTTTTTTTTATATTTTTTAAATATTTGTTTATATAAACTTTGAATGCAGAATATAAATAAAGCTTCAAAATTAATCAACACATACATGCTTTAGAGTTTTTTCATTAAGATTTTGAAGCGAACGTTATGTTGGTGTAATGGTAACCCTTTTGGTTTTGTACTTGGGCGAGTTGGGTTTAATCCCCTTAAAGATCCAAGCTATTTTCCCCTGTTTTGCGATTTTACTGTTTTATCTTCAGATGTTTGGTGTTTTGTTTTTGTTTTGTTTTTTTGTTGCTTTTTTTTTGGTTTAATATTTTTTTTGATGTTCAAAAAGTGAGTGAGTGAGAGAGATGTCTATGTATTTGTTTGTGTTGCTGTAATTGTATTGTTTCATAATGTGAATTTCAAATACATCTATATTGATGAAATAGTTTTAAGCAATACTGTTTACCAGTAAAGTACGTATCCATTACAAACTTTTTATCAACTTTAAATGTATTAATTTGTGTTTAAGGTTTTTGTATTGTTTGGAAACATGTAGTAATTAGTATCATTGAACTGAATAATGTTTACAGTGTTTGGTAATGCCAAACATCGGATTTGACCGAACCATCCATCATTGTTTTAATGCGTTTTTTCCCCAACATTTTTATTTTAATAACTTTAATTTTTGCATTATGTTCTGACATATTTTGGAAAACTAATAATGTTGTGATTTTTTTGAAAAATTAATAAAAAACATTGAAATGATGTTTGTTTGAGACTTTGAGATGAACGAAATACCTTCCTTATTACATGAAATAAAAGTGTTCATTACTTTTCTCTTTTTGAAAATGGCAAATCCAACAGTTACAGCAAACAGAGCAAGAAAAGCGCCGCTTAGCGATCCGCCTATCATAGGTCCACTGAAGGATCCACTGTTTTGGCCTAAAATTATAAAGTCATTATTTTTTAATTTTCCATTTTTCAAACTATTAAAAAAATTCCCTATCGAAGGATGCGATAAAAAAAAAACATGCTACAGTATAAGGGCTTTCAACTATAAATAAGAAAGCCCAATGTACCTTGTATAATCATATTTTCGTGTGTTATTTTATCGCTTTACATTAAATTCTATGTAATAGATATGTGATCTAAAAGTATGGAAAAACATTTTGTAAGATACATATTACGGTTTCTGTAATTATGACTTCGCAGTAATCATTCCCATGTTTGTTTTATAGATATTTGACGAAAATAAAAACGCGTCCCCAATGCTTTCATTTCCAAGAGGAAAAACCGTGCTCTCGAATACATTGAAATTGACAATTTTTACCGCACAGAAATTTGCATGAGAAGAAAAAAAAAGGAATATTGAATCAATAAAATGTGAAATAACAATGTTGATGTTTAATTTACGGAAACGTTATTTTGAGTTTGCATTCAGAAATAAACTTTCGTAGAAATTTATGAACAAAATATCAATCCTCACTTGAAAAAATTTGTTTTACCTTTGGGTGCACCGTCCACAGTCAAAACACTATAACACATACACGTGCCATTGGTGTAACACGCTTCATACTGTTGGGGGACACATCGACAGTCCAACGTGCAGTTTATATTAGTTTTATTAAACGGACACTGGTCTAAAAATGTAATTAAATAAGAGTTTGAACAATATGAACATGAACATTTCACTCCATTTGTACCTATTTCGTAACATAAAGAAAACTATAGTTTGTTTAAAATTAAGTGTTGAACTAGCTATACAAAAGTTCGTATAAAAATTGGAAGTCATCAGTTCGTTTGGATAATAGGATGTAAAACTTCAGCAATATCGATTTTGAAAAGTTATAGCTTTTTAATTTGCAGTGTGATTTTGAGAGAAAAAAGCATCATTTGTTTTTTTTTTTAAATCTTACAACCTTACCATATGCTTAAATTGTACTATTAATGTTTATCATAAAATCATAAATGATACCTATAAAGTTTTTGAAGCATAAAATACACAAACCTGTTATTTCTTTATAACATGTTACATTAAATGTACATTACCAATTGCACAGATTCCTGACACGTTAAGATAACTTTGGAAACAAATTGGAACAAGCTCTGAAACTCGCTTTGATATCTGTAACACCCGTGATCTGCAATGAGGTAAATGAAACACGATATACAATATTATTTAAAATATTTAAATGTAAATTTTATGGAGAAGATATGTAATTTTTTCAAATCTGAGATGTAATTTTTTTTCCATTTTAGTGTCACAATAACAGTTGATCAACGATAAGTGAGGAAAATGCATACATTTTTACTATCTGGTCATATATGTATACGGGCTTGTTCTCTTAATGCTCTTAGTGTATTACATTACAATTACATGAGTAAAGTAATGCATTACCATTATCATTACTATTACTTTGATAAAAGTTGAGGACACCATTTATTCTATGCATATAAAATCGATGACTTAATTTTTCGGGAAAAGGGTTATTTTAATTTTGGTCGGGATCGGCCAATGGTTTTCTTATAGAAAGTCAAGAAGCTCGGGATCAACATTCTTTTCTGAAAGTCGCTACATACAAAGTTGGTTAAGAAAAATTTTTTTGGCATCCGTTTTAATATCCCACCCACATATTCCCATTTGTTTAGGTATTAAAGTTTTCAATTCAGATATGATTTGTTTTTTGCTGCTGGCTCCTTTTGATTTTTTGCAGATTATAACGTTGGAAGACATATGTATTAATTTCCGGAAATGTATTGGCATATGCACTGACGCTTCAGCACACCAATAAACTGATGCCTACATAAGTATTGTATAATTGTTAAGTTGTCACCTTTGTATTGTGAAGAAGGGTAAAATGTTTGCTTTATGTGGGTTTAAATTGTATTGTGTATATAACTTAAAATTAAATACGTAACCACTCGCGGTTTACCTGGGGTGGTCATTTAAACATATGTTGTGTGTTGTATAACTGGTGATGCAATTGTTGAAATATGTGTTGGTTTGCCCAAAATTTGCGTGTTTAATGGCATCCCACAAAGTAATATGCCATGATGACTAATGTTCGCCAAATGAAACTATTAAATCAAAAACCTTGTTCTCATTTTCCTGTATAAATACATGTAACTAATTTTTAAAAAGTAACGCTAAAAAAGAGATTTTGCAAATGTTTCAAAATATAAGATCACTTTAACATATCTACAGGTTCATGTTTACTTCCAGGTCCATTTTAATGGCTTATAAAATGTACAAGATTGTTGTTGCACTTTATGGAAATCAAAGTTTCAAAGGTTTCATATTTTAACTGCATACTGTCGGGTTTGAAAATCTTTCCAACTATAATAAATAAACGTTCTATAGGAGCAGTGGAAGCTGGGACTGAAAGATACTGTTTGGCAATCTTTAACTCAGGATAAATTAAGTGTTCGGGCAATAAAGGAAACAGATGACTAGACAAATTAAAGAGTTAAGTAGCTTGGGAGGTACTTTATTTGTTTCAGTTTTCAGTGCGTCAAAATGATTGTGTGATCCAACTATAAACAACGAGACACGTAAATGTGTATACATTTATACGTACATGTATATGTGATGGAATGACTGTACATGGTAAATATATTGTATGTTTATTTTTGTTGTTGTATTAATTTTATTATACAACTTAATTTTATTATTAGACAGGGAGAGTAATTTTTTTTAAATGGTTCATAATATTGAAAGTGATTTTAAGGCTCCAGAGATCATAGTTTGACAGTTCATTTATGTTTGCTTTTAAAGGAGCATGTCTGTCCTATATTCTATCGAAACAATGCCAAGAGAAGGGGATAGGGGTTTTATCACTTATTAAAACAATGGATTGTTTTGATACTTAGATTATCCTGTGTGTTGTTGACACATTCTACACAGTAATGAGTTTATTAAATGCACAACTAATTGGAGTAAATTTTCAAATGATTTCAAACTCTTAATTATAACCCTCATAAAATGTTACCGTATTAAAATGTTTCGTTAGAGCTACTAATATTGGCAATTTAAGAATAAATTTTAAAAATCTTTTTTAATAATACAACTAAACTAGTTTTATCTCTAGAATTATTTCTTTCTTCTTTAAAATGATTTTAAATCAAATCAAATTTCAGTTATTCAATTTATCACAATTTAAGATATGAAGATGCATAAATAAGCATAGTAATGCAAAGTTATACCATGTAATGCCGGCCTTATATTAATGCATTATATTACCATTTCTTTAAAATGCTAAATTTTTGGCATTACACAATCTAAGCATTACTTTGAAAACATGAAATCCATTGCAATGCATTACTAGTACATTAAACATTAATCAAAGATTACCTCTATTTAAATTTTTATCTTATGGCAAGAAGAAGCAGTTTACTAGCCTGTAAATGGTGATTCTCCACCAACTGTATTCTGTCCTGTACTTTACATATTTGAATGACCATATCTCTTTCCAAACCCTGAAATAACATAATTTTTGTTGTGATATTCTATTGTTTAATTGCGAATAAAATGTATCTTAAAGCAAAGTAATATCAATATTTGATATACA
Source organism: Magallana gigas (assembly GCF_963853765.1). Taxonomy (NCBI): domain Eukaryota; kingdom Metazoa; phylum Mollusca; class Bivalvia; order Ostreida; family Ostreidae; genus Magallana; species Magallana gigas. Next base: position 17,855,878 of record NC_088861.1, on the reverse strand, counting down.
AAAATTCTGTGGCCACAACTATTCAAAGATTCTCTTTACATCTCATGCATTAATACAGTGCGGAAAATAACGTATATCCGCAACATTAACGTTTTTTGTGAAACGATGATTTAATGAATTAATTAAAATTAAATGTGCAAATACTTATTTATTAAAAGTAACAAACGCCAAACTTTATCTTTAGGGCATCGTTTTAAAGCTACATAAAAGGTTCTCATCAAATTGCCGGACCGAAAACCAGAAAGTATGGGAAATAATTGGGGACTATGGCGGCATATATCTGCCACCTACATGCAAAATTAATGATATCAACATGCAAAATAATTATGTCGACATGCAAGATAATCATGTTGACATTCAAGTTGCAATTCTTTTGATGATCTGATTATTATATGGGTAAAATGACTTACTAATGCCGGACTCTGACATCATAGATGCAAGATGCAACATGCGACTTATTTCTGTTGACATGCGAGATAAGTGTGTAGACATGCAACATATTTATGTCGACATGCAACTTATATTTATGTCAACATTTGAGTTAATTTATCACTATGCAAGATATTTATGTTAACATGCTAAATAAATGAGTTGACATGCAACTTTTATTAAGTTGACATAAATAAGTCGCATGTCAACATAATTATCTATTATGTTGACATAAATTTCTTGAATGTTAACATAAATGTTTTGCATGTTGACATAATTATCTCGCATGTTGACAGAAATATCTTGAATGTTAACACAATTAACTTGCATGTTTACCTAAGTAAGTCGCATATCAGCATTAATAAGTCGCATGTTGTCATAATTTGGTTGCATATTGCATCTATGAAGTCCGATACGGGCGTACAGTGTTGCTATCGTAAAAGTTGACAAAACTATCCTATCCGATCCTATATCCTGTATCTTATCCTGCAAATAAGCTCTATCTTATCCTTTCATATCCTATCCTTCAATGTGTCCTATCCTATCTTATACCATCCAAATATAAGAATAAAAGTTAAATAAAACGACAATTAAGAATTAAAGGTCATATGAAACGATTTTTAACACTATGATTTTCTTTCATAAATACAAAGCTTTGTATAAGCGAATGTTGAAATACGTGTTGTAAGATTTTTCTGCCTTTGCATTACTGAGAAATTACCGGGAAAACTCAGCACCTGTAAAAAATTGATCCCGCTTATGGTTCTTGATTTTGTGGATTCATGACGTCACACAGACCCTCCGGTGTAAACAATGCATTAGAACTAGTGAAATTTTACAGTAGTGTATTGATTTAATTTTATCTATGTTTGCATATATGAACGTGTGTTTCTTTACAGATGAGATCATCTGATTTCGTAGTACAGATGATTTTGTTTTAATTGGTCGTTAATAAATATAACTATCAGATTGTCAATATCATGATGAATATCCCGTATAAAAAATAAGTAAAAAATTAACAAAAGAAAATGCTCTACCATTAATAAATTGTCCTAAAAATATTAAAACAGAGACACACTTTTCTTCTTCGATACATATAATAATTGAGCTTTACTTAAAGAGAATTAAAGCATTTTAATTCATTTACATGTTATTTATTTCGTCACATAGAAAGTATCAGGCAGGCAAATGAAATTGTTTGAGCCAGAGGCATTGTGTATCGTTTTTATTTAAAAGCGGCTGTAAAATACCGCTATGATATTCGTAAATCTTATTTTAGAATTAGATCTATTGATAGATTTTAATTAATCTGGCCTATAAATTTATGACATACGGATATGTAGCAATATCTTAAGACAATACTTTGTGTACACTTGATTATCAGATCGCGGAAATATGACATAAGGATTAGAAATATATCGGTAGAATAAATCGGTTGCTTGATTGAAATAAATGTGAATCAATGTGTAGAGAATCAACAAATTTTGAAGAGAGGGAGATAGAAGGTACATGTATCCGCGAGTAAACACCGCACATAATTATACACGTTGTAAAATCAAAGGTGTTTTGATTTATTATATAAGTTTTAATATAAAATAATACCTAAATTTTTCCTTTTAATCTTCTGCAAATTGATATGGATATTTGTATTCACTACAGAGCTTTATAAGGCAATTGGGTCTTACTGACGTCATAAGTACGGGAGGTTAGCCGCGTAGGTGGATGATTCGTTTCCCGATTGAGAAATTTTGATCGACCGTGGCGCTTAATATTTTGCATAAAATATCCAAAAAACATTTATATCCTCCATTTATCTTATGCTAAAATGTGTGGAAACCAGTTCCATCTTGGTCCTGCAGCTCTGTTAGTTTTTACTCCTTTAAACACTACAAGTCATGATTTGATGAATATTGTCATTTATTAATGACGAAGATAAACAACTAACTACAAATAAACTACCTTAACTACTAGGGAGATACCAGATAAATATAAAGAGACTTATTAAGCACCTAATTTCAGACAGGCAGTGGGATCTCCCTAAATACTAAGTAAGACATAACCATCATTGATGAATACATATTTAGAAGATGGGAGATCCCACGATAACATATATCCAAACTAGTCTACAACAATGACAGGGGGATCTCCCTGTCATATGAAAACCAAAACAACGTAAAAATTAAGGTGGCAATATACAAAACATTTTGCCACAAAATCCAATGACAATTGGATTCCGCCACCCAAAGGACAAAAAGGGGAACTGGTTACTTATTAGACCATTTCAAAATACGTAAAAAAAAAAATCATATATATTTGCAGTACAGCTTAGGTTTAAATACAACTTTTAGTTTTAATTAAACAAAATGTCAGGTGGCCAGCAACACAAAGAAAAATAAATGGTTAAACACATATCCTAGTATAATCATATTAGTATCTATAGTAGTTATTGATAACCAAATAGTGGGGTGGATAAGGGGGAAGGGGTAGCAGACATCATCTGAACTAACCAAATAAGGCCAAGGGGGGGGGGGGGGGTAACGTTAGGAAATGTTTACTTATGCTTAGAATAAATAAGAAGATAGATAAATCAGCTTGAAAATTTTTTTACTGGTATATTAAACCTATATAAATAAAAACAGGGCAAGAGCCTTGTCTACATGATAAATAATTGTGGGCCCTGTATCTTGCTTATAACTTTACGATTAACACTAAAATTTGGGTTAATCATTATAAATGCATTCCTAAAGCATTGTTAATAATAAAAACAGAAGAAAGAATTTGACCAAAATCGTGATCTGCCCCTTTAAAAATTTTTCAGAGTATAAATTCATACGCATTTATAGCTAGCTAACATTTATTAATTTGATCTGGTCAGTTTAATATCGGTCAAAAATAACGTTTCAGTTTTCGGGCATCGAAGAAATTACATGCACATGAAACGTGAAAAGTACACACAATGTCTGTTTCTTGTTTATAGGTTTATTTTTTATAATGCCTAATTGTTTGACTGTAAATTCAATGAAGCTTTTAATATTTTGTAGACTTTAACCGATGTAAAGACATCCATTTATGAAGTAATCGTATATGACATCGAATTCTCACAGTAACTCTAAATTTGGGTACGAATTGACAAACATAAAGCGCTGACAAACGCCCATCAGTGTCATGCACCGTTTGTTGATATATTACATCAATAATCATTCTTAAATGTTTTAACTTGTAGAACGAATTGACATTGCAAATACATTGTTACGCTAATTTTCCTTTCGCAAAATGACTATGAAATTTATACTCGAATCTGATTGGGTACAGGATACAGGATAGGATAGGATAGGATTTAACTTTTATATTTCTATCATGTATCCTGCATCCAAACCTCTCCTATCCCGTCCTTGTCATCTTTTAGGATGGCAGCACTGGGAGGAAGTTATTTTACCAATATAAAAATCAGGTTCTCCAAAAAGATTTGTAACCTGCATGTACACATACTTATTTTGCATGTAGACATAATTATCTTGCATGTTGACGTAATTTTCCTGCATGTTGACATAATTTATATTGCAGGTAGGGGCGGAAATATGTCATCGTAAGGGACAGACAGGATGACTGAAAAGCCGCAAAAAAGACCATACTGCCCCATCCCTTCTCCCTGGTTTTATCGATAGGGGACTTAAAAACGCCGATCTTAAAGCTGAACACCGCTCGTAAATAGGCACCGTCACACAGATACCTGGTATATAAACCCTTCGATTTCGTTACACCCGATTGCACACCTGAACCTCGTGGCCGACATGTAGTATTCCTTTCGTGGTCTTTAGATTTTATGCATTTTTTTCTTATCTTATGTTCATTTTCTGTTCGTAAATAATGCATTGACCAATTTATTTGATGTTAGTATTCTCCTGGCTTCAAAAAGTGCGTAAAATTTGATAATTTTATCGCGACCGGGTAACACGGCGAGGCAAAATGTACGTCCACACAGGTGAGACCTCTACAGCGAAGTACTTTGAACTGTTTAGAGGTCTGTCCCTTATGTAAGGGTTGTAGGGACAGCATTGATTAAAGAGAAATATGGCGGACAGTGCCTATTTACGAGCGGTGTTCAGCTTTAAGAAATGGACGAAAAGATTTGACAAAATGATGTATGACACATTACGGAGAGATAGACTTCAGACAATAAGTAATACATGGCATGTTTTTAATTTGCATATCGTTTGCAATTGTTTTCTTTTAAAAAACAAGAAAGACATTATGAATGTGTGAATTTGGTTTATGTTAAGAAAAGATATGGTTTTCCAAGAATTTTCCAGTAAAAGGGTTTCTATCTAATCATCGGTAACCTTTTAACATTTCAAAACGAACTTATGTGTACTTTAAACTATACGTGTAGAAATCAGATACAATAATAAATGTATATTCTTACGTTTTAAAACAAGTTGAATTATATTCATCTTGCTCCTGTCCTCTGCACATCGTTATAACCATTATTATCTGTAACAAATCATTGTATCATTTGAATATTCTATAGATAAGATTTGTGTTATCTTTTAATCATTCTGTGTTTTTGTGTAACATGGGTCTGTATGTGATGCATTTTAAGGAAATAGGGGAAGCTATGGTGTTCCGATGGGGCCACTTCGACCATCACACTTTCGCCTTTAGGGCGAATGTGCGTAGGCGAAACGCGAAGGCGAAGCAGCAAAAGCGGAGAAGCCGCAGTACTATCGCTCCTTTGCCTTCGCAACTTCGCCTCGCCTTCACAACTTCGCAGTTTTGCCTTCAACTTTTTTAATTACATTCAGCAAATCTTGGTTGATCGCTGAAGTGTTGGAAAATACCAAAGGAACTCTTACAGGAGTAGAAGGCAAAGCTTTTTCCGTATACAGTCAATGACAAACCTAACAAGTAATATTAGAGGTAGCGGCGCTGTTTTTAAAAGGAGCTGAATGACAATGAAACTGCTATGTTCATCCCAACATTCACACCGTAAAGCATGTATTATTTTTTTCTTAACAATTTATTATTTTATTCTTATACAGTTATTACCAAGATTAAAGAGATGCCACGACTATTATTGTCTAATATACCACGAAAGTCATCGGTAAATTATCAGATCAGGGATACATATTAACTTTGCACTGATTATTACAGTATAACTTCAAAAGGAAAAAATGTTTTTGAAGCCATATGTTAATACCACGTTTTAGTTGAAATCAAAACGTGTTTTGCTTCAAATGTTTATAGCTCATTGTGGCTTTTCCAAGGACCTCCCTAAGATATTTGCACTACGTATTTTTATATTAATTACGAATAAATTAAATTGAACTACATTTGATATGGTCAAATATCTGCCCTCCATTGTAGTCATAAAATTAATTATAATAATACCCATCATAGTTTAAATGGTACTCAATCAAGAATGTGCTCGATCCTTCCGATTCGAAAAACCGTCGGAACACGCACATATAATCCCCCCAAAAATAATCTATGCAAATAAAACAATCTGCGAGACATCATTTTTACAGAATGACGTCACTGGGACGATAACTTTTAACATACTTAATTTAAATATGAGTTTAACTATTTTTAACCTAATTTTTAGATCCCTCTATAGAACTTCAATTTTGGAGGCGAGAAACACATTACACCGTATATAGTCCTTTAAAAGGTGTAAAGCGACAAAATTACATACATACATATTCATTAGTTAAAACGCTTCTGTCGTCTATCATAAAAGAGAGTAGTGAACGTGCAAACAATCAAAGATAATAATTCAATAAATAATATGCAGTGTATATTTTAGAAAAACTCTACATCTACACTTACAAGCAAGAGGACCTTCCCCATGCACGAAGCACGCATTCTGTTGTGTAATAAATATTGATCCAATTAAAACTATCAATAAATATAACGTCCTTAAAAAGATTAAGTTAATTTTTTCCTGAATAATTAATCAGAATCAAGTGTAGAGTTGTCATTGAAATACTAGCCACTGATAAGGCGTTTTACATTTAGAAATATCCTGTTATCCCTTAGTATTAGTATTTAAGCATTTATTTTATTGTATCACAAATAAAATGCGTTTAAGCATGATTTCAAATATATATATATATATATATATATATATATATATATATATATATATATATATATATATATATATATATTTTATTGTTTCCAAGAGCAAACAAAACATTTTTTTCTTTTTTTTCTTTTTTTTATATTATAAGATCAGAATGATACAGCAGATGTGTTTTCCTGTGTTTGGTTTTAGTGTTTTCGTCGTATTTGTTATGTATAGAATTGTATATATGTATAATTATTTTTAATGACTATTAAATAATTAACAACGGTTTGACAAATTTACAAATCAGAAAGATGACAAACATCAGCGGATGATTTTCTTCGTTTCTCCCTTGAACGATGTTCAAGTCTTTTCAAAATGGCGATTTATATCTGTCGTCGAAGCTTTGTTTTGTTTTACAGTAGCTTTGTTATGTTGTTACATTACATGTATTACTAAATGGCATTTTACTTGTAGTTTGCACGAGGGCAGCTAAATCCATGGACTAAAATGTCACAATTGCATTTGTTTAAACGTGACGTGTGAATGCCAGATATATCTCTATGTCCATCTGATTAGAAATGATATTCGGCAATATGGCCGACGCTTCACCTATTCATCTCGATATTTCATAATGTGTAGTACAGAAACCGGATTCTGTTTGTTCTTAAAATATTTTGAAGTGCTTTCTTTTGAAATTACTTTTTAATTTGAGTAGTTGCCCTTTTAATTGACGTCAAATTGTTGTGTCTTGAACAGAATAAAATGGCAGTACGTCGAGATTTGATCAGACCATTTGCGGAGTGAAGGAGAAAACGTTTAAAAGTAAATAGGAACAAACCATTGTAAGTACACAAGCGTGCATCGACTATTTAAGGTGGAATAACACAGCATCACAAAATGGCTGACCGCTGATCGAAACGACATTTCGTTTTATTAAAAAGGTTTTTTTTGGACTGACATATGTAACTTACTCCATAGTCGAGTGGATAAAGTGTCGGACTTGTGATCCATATATCCCGAGTTCGAATTCTGTAGGGGCTTGTGTTTTTACTTACTGGTATAATTATTTTAGACATTTGTTTTTTATCCCCAAACTGCAAATTTTTCATTTATTTGACATTTGCACAGTTTATCATTTTTACTTTCATTATCAAAAAAAATTATGTTATTTGAGTGACTGTTTCCAGTTGTGTTATTCCACCTTAAAGGGTGAGAAACGAATCTTGAACAGTTCGACTGTGTAAAATTAGACGAGATGTATGGCCACTTTTACATGGAATTTGGAAGATCATTAGTTCTTGTATAATAATTGTTTCACGAGAACTCATATAAAAAAAATGCGCAATTTTTCAAATTTAGCCAAGAAACTCATTGGCTTGCTTGAAAGTTTGATTAAAATTATATCCGTAAGTTTTGTAAGTTTCATTTTGTTATTATCTCAAACCTCATCATAATCTGATCGCATTCTTTTACGTGTTAGAGAAAAATCACTAGACTGAAACGCTTCCAATACTGCTGAACGTTGCTTGTATATCATCGTAACTGTACTCGCGTTAATCTCAAAATCCTTAGCAATTTCGAATTTAGGCTTTGTCCGTTTATCAATAGCCATATCTAACTCGTATTTAGTGCCCAAAGATAAGGTTTTTCTTTTCTGTGGGGTTTTCATAATACGTCTAGCATCAATACATCCGTATACGTAAAAACAAGAATTCAACAGTGAATAAATTTAACTTTTTAAAAGAAGTATAAAAACACACATGATGAGAACTTATCAATTCACACTTTTGTATATCAACTGGTCAGTCTGGCATAATTACTGTCACCAACCGTGACGACAGCCGCCAGGGATTACTTCAATATAACCGTTATAAAAGCAACTAATGATCACCTTTGGGGACCGATCAGTGGCTTCAATATAAGCGATATTTCAAATTGCCGATTTCATATAATTTCATATAATCTGCAATTTTGCACTGGTTGTGATTATTAAAACATGAACATTTTTTAAAGGATATATCAATTTTGAGTTTGTATCGGCCACGTCCAACTCTCCGGGTTTGGAACAAAATTGGTCATTTTTGATTCAAAAGTAAGTTGTTTGGTAGTTTGTTGATAATTGATTACATTCTCAAATTTATGACATCAACTAATAAAATTGTAAAATGTATTATTTAATATGTCATACATTTCTCAATGAAGTCCTACCTTGACCCTTTTTCCCTAAGGGAACGACAGCGGGAGGAAAGTCTTTCCTACAACCGTGATAAATTAATCAAGGAAGGAGGATGAAATGATTTTGTTTCCTTTTTTTATTTCTATTCACAAACAATATGTTGTGGCTCATCAATCGTTAATAGTTTCCTTGATTTTAACGAACAGTGTGCTTCAATTAAATTCATCCTGCTGTTCGGTCAACATATTCTGCCATTGTAGGTAAAGATAAACATGAAAAGGAATTATTTCCTTTCAGGAATATAATCTGCAAATGAAATCTGCACATACTGTTTTTCTTTTATTAATACTGCTTTGATAAATATACTTTTAAAGATAATCATTGTGATAAGAAGTCGCGTATTTCGCTCATTTGATGAATATGAATACAATTGAGATTTATATTTTTAACAACAACTTGCAATACTTCATATTGACCACACCGACAATGCATACAATTTCTTTATTTTCTTGACGTTCATACAACCATAAACGATCAATTGCCATTTTGTTTTTCTATGACAAATACACAGCGGTGAGTACATGTATATTATTCATATTGATTACAAATTAAACAAAAAAGACAGATATATTATAAGTTAAAATTGAGAAGAGCATAAAAGATTTTATCAACATAACATCTCAAAATATGGTAGTAAAGAGTTATTACCTGGTGCTATGTTACAGCCGCTATCAGGACTATAGTGATTTATTGTCATTAGATGTACTGTCATCAAAATCAACAACAACAATCATTTTATGTTTAATGACATCATACTGTATTGATGGTTTTACAATCGATCTTAACTAACAGTTGAGTACAGTTCAATGTTACCTGAAAGAAAACAAATGAACAATTCATTTTTTTTTATTTTATGAATTGCAGCAATGGTTACCGACATTACTTGAATGTTTTTGCTTAAAACAGTATGCGTTAGATCAGTTTCATCTACACTTATCGAGAACAAAAAGCTACCTGCAGTTGTTGATACTATTCCTTCATACTGGTGGTCTTTTTCTCCACAGAACTGATCTTCGTATGGCGCAGATCTATCTTTATTCCCTAATGATTCTGAATGAAATATTGACGGGTTTTTTAATCAATAATAGAAATGTTGAATCAATTTAAGTTTCATATGCAAAGCCCCCTTCCCCTAACTTTATTTTGTTAAAATATACCTTTGTCCGAATTCTGTTTTGCCTAAAATTAAGAAAAATATTAAGATATTGATATAGGTAAGAATGAAAAAAGATAAATCTTAAAACAGTTCTTCATGCACAATAATATGGTGTTTTGTCAAACTATTTCCAATGTCGCATTATTTGACATTTTATGAAATAAATGGTTAAGATATCCTGACACACAAATACAAACATGTACACATGAATATTAAATTGTTATATTGTGAACAATTTTACTGTTGATGTCTCATTGTAAATGGAAGAAATTCATTCACATTTTATATAATTTTATTGACTAATGTAAAAAAAAATCGAGAAAACAAACCTTTATGTAATTTTTAAAAACGGCGCCCATGGCAATCACAATAACAATAAATACAAAACAACCAAACAAGCCACCAATCACAGATACCAACTGAGCGTTTTTGGTTTTATTCAAATCTGAAATATTCAAACAACGTCATTTGATATGTTACTTTACAAAGAATAAAAAACGATACATATAATAACATTAAGAAGTGATAAAGAAAACAAATCTTGCCTTGGTTTTGTTGAGCACCTGTTACACAAGTTCCGTTGTTAGAGTAAACGGAGCCATATTTATTCAATGTCAACACTCTGAATACATATTTTGAATAATGTTCCAGACCTGTTATCTGAGTCAGTTGAAAGTGGTTATTGGTTCTGTTCCAGGTTTGATTATCAGACAGTTCGAAAAGCTTGTCTTCATAAAGTTTGTACTGAAGTTTTTCTTCAAAGAAATCATCACTTGAGCTAGTGTACGAAGACGTCCATAAAATGAAAGCACGAGAGTCAAGACATATTACCTTTACAACCTTGGCTGCCAGAGGAGTATCTTCAAAACGTAACGTATGAATATTTACAACAAATTATACTGCAATAGTCAGTATAACATGCAAATTAAGAATTCTAAAAAAAAAATTAAATTCATTTCTAAGGCATAATGTATATTTTTGTATTCAAATGCAACCCTTTCAGAGACAAGCAAGTGAAAATACTGAAATATATATTATAGCTTTAAAAACTGATACAATATATAATTTTTTTTTTAAAGTTTCAATAAATATAATAACCATACAAACAGCATTCATTTCTAAAATGGCTTACATTGTACGATGACTTGAATACTGTCATTTGATGTTCCGGCAGCATTTGTTGCCCTACAGCAATACCTTCCACCGTCCTTACTGTCAACTGTTTTTAAGACAAGTGTTTGGGAGTATGATATCAGTGAAAAGTTGGATGAAGTCCCTTTAAACCACTGGTATTCTACGGTTTTCGGATTGGCATTTACAATATAACAGTGAATCAAAATCCGGTTCGTCCCAGCAATTAGGTTAACATTGTGTGCGGGGATAATTTGAACATCTGAAATATCTAACGGACGATGAAAATTAAAACGATGATTACGAGTACTGCAAATTTGTCACATTTACTTATCTTTTAAAGCTTTTTTTTTTTTTTAGGTGATATTGATTTTGTATGAATCAAATTAGATATGATTTTGATTTAAATGTCTAAATATGAAAAGAGCAACATTGCAATTGATCTGAAAAACTCACATCTGACATCTAACATGTTTTTATTTGACACAATGGTATATCCCTCGAAGTTGGAGGCAGAACAATACACTAGTCTACCGTAATCACTTGGTGCAGCCGTATACTGAAGCACAGAAGTCGTTCTTGAAAGACCAGTGCTATTTGTGTCGATGGTGACATTTATTTGACCGGAACCTTTCTTGTCATCGATATACCAAATGATCGTTGAAGGTGGACTGCAGTCATTTGTCTGGCATTCCAGAAAGATTTTGTTTCCCGAGTTCACAGACAGATCAGTTGGACTCAGGATTAATGCTGATACAGGAACTGCAAGTTAATTAGCATTGTAATTATCTTCAGTATATACGGAATGTTGAATATTGCATATTATATGAAATCTAAGATGATCAAATATTGGCGAATTTATGCAAACAGTGTGTAAATAGATCGTCAAAACATAACTCTGGTCGCATTTAAATGCCAATAGATTATTTATTCATTTTTGAAAAAATCAATTTTATATGTACTCGTAATAGAACCCAAGCAATATTTTTCATGAAGTCTTACTAACTACGTCCAGAGGTACAATATTACTGCGTGGCCCTCCAAATGGATCTCCACAATATAACTCTTTTTTGTGCCATGAAGGCAACACAGTTGCATTTATTCTGTAGGTCAGTTTGTTTGGACACTCTAACGAAAATTTCCCACAAGTCGTTGAACTATAATGAGCAATACAATTTATATTGTTTGGGAAAAAAAATTCGACGCCTTCTTGTCCAGTTTCAAATAAACAGGAAATTGTTATCGCCTGGTTCACTAAAACGTTTGACGAGGACAGAACCAGCAATACTGCATCTCCTGAAAAATAAATCTCATTCTTTTACATGAAATTGTACATTTGTGGAATATTTTTGCATATCTAAATTCTTCTGATTTGTTTTAAATTCAGTTTGAGATGCAGTTTCATGTTTTTATGAAGAAAATGAGAATAATGAAACCAGATTGCACCATTAAAAAAATGTATCGTGTTTTTTCCATTACATAAATTGTGTAGTATTGTTTTGATATACAAGAATTGTGAGTTGCGCGAGGTTAGTACTTGCAACTCTTGCGTAAGGCTTACGTGTATATCTGATATATATTCAAGTAACCAAAGATCACAACACTTAAAGCTGCTTGGTCCGATTTTCTATAAATTTATGTATGCTAAACGATAGTTATTTTTGTATCTGTATAATAATAGGCATTGCTGTAATTTTCGGTCAATTAAGCCTTATTGCAATAAGAAAGTCATAAAAAAATTATAATAAAGGATGCTGTGTAATTGTCCTTATCAATTCTAGGACTAAATCTAACGGTTCTCATTCTTCACGCATAGAGAGATGTTTACATTACCGTACTTTGTATATGTCTGTCTTAGAAAGGAGACTGATTATGCTGGTTTGAAATAATCGTTTTAAAGATACTTTATATGAATAATTATGTTTATATATAATTATTTGAACATTTGGTTTGCAAAACAACAACTTTCACTCTTAAAACAATAGGAGGAGTTATCTGTTCAATAGGAGCACCCTACATGTACATATGTCTATATGCATCAGTATGTGAATAAAGGACAACGGGTGGGACATTTTTTTATTTGGTTGATTATCAAAAATCTAAATTCAAGTAATATGCATATCTTCGATTTATGTAGAATTGATCTGCGAAACAAGTACTTCATATCTTAAAAACTGTAGAAGTATTATGTACAATAACCGTATTTTTCCTTTGGAAAAACAGGTTCAAAATAACATATTTATTTTACTGTCATGCATCCAGAAATCTGCATTTGTAATCGTAGTAAGGAAAGCTAAACATGATTAGTCCTACCCCAAACTTATGATCATGATTCAATAATCACGTTGTTACAACGGTCTCCCATCAATGAGGCTTGTTTCCCATTTGTCTTCAAATTGATATAACACGATCTTGAAGCAATTTTATTGGATGATTACTAACCTTCTCAACTACATGTACAATGTAATCTAACTACGATATCAAATGTTATTATGCATAAACTAAACACAGGATAAAACAGTACTAGTCAGTCAAATGAAATCTGGCTGAAGGTGTACTGGATGGTTGACAATTCAAACCTTTCAGTTAACATTCAGTTGACTTTATTGAATAGCGTCATTCTAATTGCATAAGTGTTGCATTTTCTCATTATCATTATCTGATATCTTTCCTTCATCCGGTTAATAAAAAGACTTGCGCCAAACCATGATGCGATAATGCAATGCATAATATGATTCAAAAACATTTTATAATATATTGTTATTTGGTAAATAAAACATTAGTTTTGGAAGAGGTGGTAATATTATACGTGCAAGTAAAGAGTTTAATGTCCCATCATCAGTTTCAAACACTAATCGCATGTTTAATGGAGAGTAACATAAACATAGATGATTATTACGAATAATGATTACTTAAATATAAACCATACAGCAGCCCACTAACCAAGATTATGATTTAAAAAACTAAGAAGAATAAGAGTTAACGTTAATTTGTTTTGATTTGTTTTATTTTTTATTAAAATGTCCCTGTTAGTCTACACGTGCCGTCTGCAGCTAGATTAAGAGTGAGGTGACATAAAGGTACCACCAAAAATTCCTCGCCCGCAAAGTTCATTCGACGACAATATTTTGCATCACTTTCCACAGAAATGAAAGTATACACAACTTGAAAGCATTAAGTTTATTGTTTTTTGTCTAAATTTCTTTCTTAATATAATAAAAAAAACATTGTTAGTTAAACATTTAAAATTTATAATTTTGCAAAGTCAATAATGTTGATAGTAATAAAACTGGTAAATGTCATTAAGGAGATTTAGATTATTGAGAAATAACAAAAAATATTACAATTCAATACATTGGCATACATACATGTAAGAAGTCACTTTACTTTATATGTTGACAATACAATACAAATGCCAGTTTTTAACTTGAAACTTAAAGTGTGTAGGCCACGATACGCTTCCGTACAATGAAGACAATAAGTATATCTGTCCTGTGTACGACCATAAACTCTAACAGTAAGAATAATTATGTTTCAGTCAAATGAAATCACACTCTGATTAATTTAGCATTGATTATTAATTACATGCATACTTACCGTTGCCTCCGAATATCGAAATATATATTAAGATGGTATAAAAACGTGAATCCATCTTGCTTTCATTTATTTGATTTTCTTCCGGCTGTAAATACATGTACATATAGATAACTGCGTAACCTGTTTGTCAGTTTATACAAGGAAGACATAGACATCTAGTGGTGTAGTCACATTGTATATTGAAGCAAATAAAAAACGAGTATGCCGTAAACCTTTTCCTAGCATTTTTTTATGTTTTAAAAAAGTTTTACAGAAAAGCAATATCGTTTCCTGTCTGTTGTTCTCAGATCTTCGCGTAACGTATCATCACTATTGCATATAGCTTACTTATTTTCTCTCTTTCCTCAATATGTTTCACGTACATGTATATTGGAAACTTTTAATGAATTTTCTATTTTCAATATCATCATGCAGGTATGATATACAAAACAGAAACAACACATGGAAAATATGATACCATGAATGATCGTAATGATCATCTTTATTTTGGTTACTCTCCATTAATGATTACCTATATTTTTCTGAGTGTATAGGAACGAAAGGCATAACACTTGTTAAAAATAATTATTTTCAATTACTGTTTATTGAAATAGATGAAAGAAATACTAATATATGTATTGTATGGACTTAAAAGTCTTTCTGCGTAAAGGACCATGCTCTGTATTTTTTAAACAGGTTTTCTAACGGAAATTTTGGGTTATTGAAATAATGAAAATGGCGGATGGCTGATTATTGGACGGCTGCCAAAAGGGTACCTCCATTGAACGGATAACTCCTCCTACAGTTTTCAAGATAGGAACTTGTTGTTTTATTGATTTTATATATATATATATATATATATATATATATATATATATATATATATATATATATATATATATATATATATATATATATATATATAAAATATGCATATTTCTTAGATTTTGATTAATGAAAAAATACCTGCTGTTGAACTTAATCACTGTTTGATATAATAATGCATTTCTGGTACCCCATGTACTAATAACTTCCCCAACAATTTTCAAGATAGGAAATTATTTTTCGGATAAATTTTCTAAATTTGGGATGTGGAATTTCAAACAATGCAGAGCTAGTACAGAACAATCAGAGCCAAATAATAACCAGACTTGAAAAATTTATACGGTTAAGCGCTGACAAACAATGGTTTAATGGATCTTGTAAGGCACAAAACAGAAAACGCGATAAGGGACCCTCAGTGATGAGGCATTATCGTGTGGATTTGACGTTACGTAGTTGTTGACAATATCATATATAACCCTATAATAAATATACCCGTATTTAAAATGATCCTTAAATAAAGCCAGATGGAAGATTTTCTTGAGACTTCGCATATATACAGGAGTATATGAAAATGACGTATGGAAAATATAAACAGTTTTGCTATTGTGGATTTCATGTTGTGTAAATATTTCTGTAGAGAATCATCCTTGATCTATAGGTTTTTTTTAAGAACTGACATTTTATCTATTTACAAAAACCAAATACATGTAATGCTCGAGACATTTTTCATGAGAGAACATATTCTAAATATGTTTTTTAAACAATAATGTTTAGTGATTACATTATCATGCATGGATCAAACATAAGAAACTAAACCAAGTGAGAATGAAGGCGAAACAGTTTCTTAATCCTTCATGTTACATCTAGAATATATATTCTTGATTCTACATGTTCTCCTCTGATGTTGCTGGCTCTACAATACACCAGCAGCAACGAGACCCTTCTGAACAGGTGGTCAAAAAAGTTTCTGATCGGAGATTTCTGAGTGTCCTTTAAAAATTGTCCCAGGTAATGTTTGCCAGAGGCCGACAATTATTTTTCAGACAATTTATATTTATCAGTTCACCATCTCCGATATCAGGTAGGAGTGAAAAAAAGTTTAACATTGATACATGAACTGAATCGAAGAAAATGAACAAACTAATGTGTTTATTCATCTAACATAACAGCTTTAAAAGAAGAAATAAGATGGTTCTTTAATAGAAAGCTTAAAAGTTTTAAAATTACATTGCATTTCCAGTATTTTACCTTGTATAAAGGTTGTAGAACTTTGAGTTTAATACAGTTCGGTTTAAGGATCTGCTGCAGTAGATGATTTGATCACGGACCGGATTAAGCAGGTTTAATGTAAATGCCAATGATTTCAAAATAGCATTCTATGAAAGCTACAATAGATCGATTCACACACTCCCTGAAGACACCTCCACCATAAAAGAGATATATTTCCCGTCCACAATCGTCAAATGTTTGAAACAAATACACCCATTAGATATAATAGCAAGACATATGAGTTCCAGAATCTAATCATCTTTAAAAACAGATAGAGGTCCAGGATTCAGTATAAGGACAATAGTGTTTAACCATAAAGAGTTTTCTATGTATGCGTACTTTAAACTCTGAAAACGTATAATGCAATGTATTATAAGTTTAACACGTATTTTTGATTCAAGTATTTCATGATCACATCAGTTTTGCAACCGAAATATAAACAAACACCAAAATTCTCGAATGATTATCAGGATATATACATTAGACTTCAAACAATGCAAAGGGAAATCCAAGGTTGCTTTTGAAGCTTCGTTAATTGTATTTCTATGGTAAGTATGATTTTCAAATTTATTTGCATTTCAAAGTTTTAGTTTTATTTCATTTATTCAAAAGCAATTGCAAACATCATCGTATAAATCTTAGTTTGTTGGAAAATACGAATATTTTATAATGTAAGGGAATTATCAAACATTAGTTTTTAATCAGTAAGTTACATGTTTTGAATAATGCGTTGCCAAATTGGGAAATACTAACGAAACACGCACATAAGAACTATAATGATGATATTCATTCCTCTTCCCATTAAATATTAACATTGACTTTATGCCTTGAAAGTAATAGACAATGCAATTGAAATTTTAATTTTTACCACACACACGGGTACCTGACGTTATACATTTTTCTCAAAATAAAAATAAATACCCTATATCTTGGATTTATTCCAAACTACAGTCACATCAGCTGAGAGTTTTGCTTGAAACTCATCGGTAAAATTATTTTTGCGATCCTCTCCGTTTTCCGGTCGGTCATTTAACATCTAAGCTAACAACAAATTCAACCAAAATTACACCTGTCAATAATTAAAATCACCCCTCACTTTGCAATACTGCCTTGGATATGCGATTAATGTCTTTATCCATAACTGATAATTTTCCAAATTAACGATTATAAAATCACCATAAACAATATCAACAACCCGAGTCCTCCATTTGTATAAAGTTCATGTAAAACTAAAAACAAAAGATGTATGCTGCACTTTGCCACTACCGTGACTGTATTTTTATCCCAAATGAAATTACAGATAAAACCATATGACGTTAGATGAATACGTAATAATCACATTTTATAACATTAATACTGTAGATTGGCAAATAATCACGATGGTTTGATTTTCACTATGTTCGCAATTTATCGTTTTACCGCTAAAATAAACCCATCGTAAATATTAATTTCAGTGTTTTAAACGCTTTTATGACTATACTTTGATCAAATGGTTTCCTTGGAGCGTGAAATTAAAACCATCGCGATTGGTACCTTTTTTGATTTCGTGAAATTTTAACACCGTGAAATTAAAACGACTTACAATATCAAATTTTGAATATTTGATCCCTTCTGCCTAAAACTATTTAACAACCAAAATAATGATAATTAAATAACTAATAAAATTAATGACAGAATTGATTGCAAAATTTGTAAAAAAAAAAAAAAAAAAAAAAAAAAGATATCTGTGAGCCAATGCTCACTAGTGATACCCCCGCTCTGATGTGAATATGCAAAATAAGCAAAGTCGACATTTAACAGAAAATTTGACGTCTGATTGGTACAGAAATATATCCCACGATATGGCATGCCTAAACAAATAGTTTGTTAAAATTTCAAGCATCTGCGATAAATAGCTGCTGAGAAATCTTTGAGGAAAATTTGTTTGAAAATTTTGGCTAAAATAAACAAAGTACTCATTAAACAGGAAGTTGACGTCTGATTGGTACAAAAATATATCCCACGATATGGCATGCCTTAACAAACACTGTGTAAAAATTTCAAGCATCTGTAATTAATAGCTGCTGAGAAATCGTTGACGAAAACTTGTTTGAAAATGTTGGCTTAAATAAACAAAGTCATTATTTAACAGGAAGTTGACGTCCGTTTGATAGAAAAATATATCCTACAATATGGCATGCTAAAACAAACAGTTTGTTAAAATTTCAAGCATCTGCGATAAATAGTTGCTGAGAAATCTTTGACGGAAACTTTGTTTAAAAATGTTGGCTAAAAATAAACAAGGTACTCATTAAACAGGAAGTTGACGTCCGATTGGTACAAAAATACATACCATGAAATAGCATGCCTATTCAAATACTGTGTAAAAATTTCAAGCATCTGCGATAACAGTTGCTGATAACTCTTTGACGAAAATTTGTTTGAAAATTTTGGTTAAAAAATAAGCAAAGTCGTCATTTAACAGGAAGTTGACGTCTGATTGGTACGAAAATATATCCTACGATATGGCATGCCTTAACAAACACTGTGTAAAAATTTCAAGCATCTGCGAAAAATAGCTGCTGAGATAAATGCGACAGAAATTTTTGTTACGGACGAACAGACAGACGGACAGACAGACACACAAGGGTAAAACAGTATACCCCCTCTCCTTCGGAGCGGGAGTATGATAAATATAAAAAAAACAATCCTTGTCAGTTGTGGTCTGAAACCGCCAGACAACTTAAATAAAGCAAAAAACATACAAAGTACATTTCGATTTGCAGAGGTCATTATTCGACGTCAAAAAATAACCCCGGTCATTATTCTACGGAGGTTATTATTCTGCTTTTCACCGGCAACCTCCAAGGTAGGAGGCATATTTAATTTTGTAGTTAATAATTATATAGATCATACTTTCTATGACATGGAAAGTTAAGATTAAAGATAAATCACTTGCAAACCGTTTAACCCCAATTTGAACATAAAGGGCCACTATAGGATGGGATCTCATCCATCATAAAATTTATATTTCTCTAAAAGCACCAGAGATTGCATGTGTCCTTTTTATGACTAAAACTGGTACAAGAGTGTTTTAGGGGCAAACACTTGGTTCAGATATTATTGTCGAATGACAGCATCTAGTTTATTTTAATTTTTAATTGCATTAGAAGGCAATAGCGGTTTCCGATAGGAAACTTATTAATGTCCGAAAAATGTGTCTTTTTTCAACCTAACGGATATTGTCCACATTATAAACATGAATTGCAAGCATTTTCTGCTGGACGAGGGATTTAAAAACAACGTCATGCATCATTCAAGAAAATTTGTGTATTTCGTTTAGGAAAATATGCAGTTTCCAAAGATACCGCTATGTGTACCGGTCGACATCGAAAAATTCAAAAGCAATACGAAAGGTATGAATCAGCGATATGCAATTGGTAGATAAAAATATAAATAGAAAGGATAAGTTTGTTCCATATGTTTATCTGGATGATATTAAAATACGCAATAATTCTAAAAATACAACAAAAACCAAACTCAAGAGTGAAAATCAGATTTATTTATGAAATTCCAAAAAAATATTTAAAACACCATGGCAAGAAGAAATGAAATTGTTTTGTGAATATCAAAATACATAAAGCAATTTTTCTACCTGCATGCAGGGATCTAAAGGAGGGGGAAGGTCCTAAAAAAACTACGTAGTAAAATAAACGAAAAATGGCCTCGAACCTCCCCCATCTCCGGAAAACAAAATTATTCCACGGAACTCGGCCCTGAAAAAAATTCAGGATCCCCGCATGTAACGGTTGCCGCGTTCGATAAAAAATGCGCGTAAAATATTTTGTTTTCTTGCCTTCATACAGGGCGTACCCACTGTGTAAATAAAGTTGTCTATGTGATGCTTCTATATTTCGACAATTATGATGATGAAATCATTTTCTCAAAATAAAGAGCACATGCAAAAACTACACGCGGAGAATCAAACTAGACAACTTTTAAAGATCTCTTTGTCATGTAAATTTTAAATTTACTTGGTGGAGGTGAATACAAAATTGACAACATGATTTACAAGATGATGACATCTTTATGCCAATATAGTATTATAATAGTAAATTTTGTAAACATGTTCTTTTGACATAATCGCCTTCAATAAAGATTAGTACGATGTTGTTTCTACAAAAAACTGATGGGGATCGAAAAGTTAGACAATAAATGTCTACACTAGTATTACAAAAAAGCCATCAACACCGATTTATATCCAATCAAGTGATGCTGGTTTAAAAATAAACCAAATGATAACAAGATGTTTACACATTTGATACAATGGACACGATGAATTACTTTTTGAGCATCCATCGCTGAAGAGTAAGATACTTTCGCGAACAGAAACAATTAATAACAAGTATTCCTTTTAAAGGAATGATCGGCATGAAATATCATTGGTCTGCTCTGTTTATATAATATACGCTACATGCAGTTAACTACATGTATATATAGCACCGTTTTATTGATTTCCTAAATGGCAAGGCATGAATGAGCTTTACTTTTAGTATGCGAATTACACTTCCTACTAATATTCTTACGCATATGTGAAAAAAAAACGTGTTTTCAATCATTATGTATGTAGCTCTATAAATGTTTTATTTTCAGGGTAAACGGATAAGATAACCGTTTTCAGTAAGCTAAAGATTTAAATAAGGTTGTCATTGCATAGTAAATAAAATAGTGCAAGGCGCAATGCGTGTATCTCTGACATCATATCTATCAAAGTTGCCTTGGATACAAGAACAGTCCTTTGCACAGAATACTCCGAATTTATTGTACGAACACTGGACTTCAAATAAGATAAAAAACAAAACAAAAATTAACTAAGCAGCTCAAATAAATATAGTAAACAAAATAACTTTGCCTTCTTATTCTTCATCCATATTTTGCCCAGGCGTAACTAAAATACTCTTTGACATTAAGACTTCAAACTTCGAACCTAAGTAGATGGTATTGAGAAAGAGGGCACATCACAAAAATTTTAACCTTGGCTTATGTTTTTCTTCAAGGTCAAGCGTTTTATAAAAGATATTGTCCGGACCATAACAACACTTTAAAATAATACAGTTTTCTTTACATTTATTATTTGTATACACATATAAACAATATACTGTACATTGTATTCAAATTTAACATATATTAAATATAGTTATATTACACATACAGTTGCGTGGCACGCAATGTTTGGAGTATCAAATATGTAACATATTTGGTCTGTTGACCATCACACCCAATATATAGACACAGTTAGTTTACATCCAATACATCAAACAATCAGTCAGTTGTGTTTCTCAGGATGGACAGCCGAGGACTGTTCCCAAAGTAAGGAGCATTTGATATCTACATAAGTACTAGTAATTAATCGTTTTCTGACATAATTTAATTCAAGATAATGATTTAAAATCATATTTCTTAACCTTTAAACTTCTCCACCAAAACAGCGTAATCTAGGACGATTGACAATTATATTAAACTTAAGATTGTGGGACATACGGGATGATTATATGACTAAGGTTTCCACAGGTAAAAAAATGAATATTGGTGTTAATGAAAAAATATTACCTCCTTCGAGCTTCAACATACAGCCTTTTAACTTGTATCATAGCTAGATGGTATATAACCTAGCTGAACCCTACCAAAAATGTTTACCTTCACCTAAAATTTTTATTTAAAGGTCAAATTAGAAAACAAACTTCATTGTTCATTTTCTGAATATACCTTGATAGAAGGACTTCAAACTTTAAATAAAGAACAATAATAATACAGTGAGGTGTACTATTGATTAATATTTGACCTTGACCTTGTTTTTACTCAAGGTCAAATAAAAAAAAATTGTTTGGGTCGTAACTTAAATACCCTTCGACATTAAGACTTCAAACCTAAAACATAGATAGATGGTTTTGAGTAAAAGTGCACAGCATCATAATGTTTTACCTTGACCAAGTTTTTGTTGCAAGGTAATTCATTTTCTAAAAAATATTGTACGAATCATAACATATCTTAACATACAGACTTTAAACTTGTAACACGGATAGATAGTAACCTTGAAGGAACCTACCAATATTTTTGACCCCAGCCTTATATTTTTTCAAGTTCACATTAGAAAAAAAACCATTCTCGTCTTTATGTAATATATATTTAGACAGAAGGACCTTAAACTGTAAACAATGAACTAAAATACCATGAGACATACTGTTCTTAATTTTTTACCTTGAACCTTTTCTTAACTCAAGGTCAAATTAAGAAAACATTCAATTTTTCCTCCAGACCATAAGTTCAAAAAACTTTGACGAAGAGACTTTAAACTTAAAACATACTTTTATAATCTATCGAAAAAGTGATGTTTCACTATTTGGATCTAGATATTCCATACAATAAGGACTTGTATCATATATGGATGATATATAACATAGCTGACATCATTCTTTTTTACTTATTAAATTTGTCCCATATTACAATCATTGGGGAGAAGGGGAGACATGTGTTTTGGGTATTTTTTTTGTAAAAAAAAAATACCTTCTAGTTTTTTACGTATTGATTCAAATTTATCACTTCTGTTATTGTGTTGAGTAAAATAAAATTCGTCTAAATCGTTTAAAAGTTTAGAGCATAAGTTTGATACGCGTTTCCCGACAAAAATATGCATTTTACTATGTATTCAACTGAGATGGCGTTGCTCGATTTTAAAAGCGACACTGTGTTTGAGCCCGTTAATTAACATTATTAACACGCATACGAATCTTAAATAAATTTTAGAAATAAAACCTTGAAACCTATAGATCACACGGACAAATTTTCAGGGTAGGTTTTCTACAGGCAGTAAACCCGCGAGCTACCTTAAATTAGTTTGTTCAAATCTTAATACATGTATAAAGATGTCAATCAACAATTTCAATCGCAATATTATGATAAATAATGAGACTATGACAGACTGAAATTTTGACTTCAGTCTAAAATTGCTTCATGATCCTGAGGCCTGGTCTCATAAAACTACAGATGTTGTCTATCAGAAGATCAAGCATCTTTTTAATGTCAACTTCAGATTACTACACAAGTTCAATCAGAATGTTTTTAACAATATGATTTTATAGATTTCTAATGACAAGGTTAAAAATTAACTAGTTCCATTGTCCTTGGAGAAAAAGCCTATATTTCAATTTGTCATGGAGAAAGATTGTACATGTATAAAGCGTTGAAAAATCATACGTTTTGATGTTATTGATCTATGTGAAATTTTTTGACCTCAAAGTTTCCAATAAATCTTTATAGTTGAGAGAGATCTAATCTAAATTTTAACCCCTTACAGGGTCCAATATTTGCAATGGGGCAACTGTCTAAACAATTGAGTCAACATTATGTCAAAATGGTTGCAAATAAGTTCATTTAATACTATCAATCATTACATTTGAGCTTTTGGAGAATAATTTTAAAATTTATCTTATGTAAAAATTCAATCCTCCAATGCGACCCCATCCTAATCCTGAAGATCATGACTTTGACTATTACTTATCTACAATCTACACAATCTCAGACTGCTTTCACTAAAATTACGATTTCCTGTCCAATTGGCTTTTTAAGAAGAATATTTTTAATGATTTTTCTCTATATATTCCTATGTAAAAATTTGAGCCCCATTGTGGCTCCACCTTACCACCAGGGATCATGATTTTAACAATCGTACAAAAATCTACACTACCTGAAGATGACCCATGCAAGTTTCAGCTTTTCTGACCGATTTGTTTTTGAGAAGAAGATTTTTAAATACTTTTTTCTATTAATTCTTACATTAAAATTCAACCCACCAATACTCCCCCCTGGGATTAAGATCTGAACAAACTTGAATCTTCGGTTAATGTGGACGCTTTCACACAAGTTTAAGCTTTTTTGGCCATTTGGTTTTTGAGAGGATATTTAAAACATTTTACATATTTCCATGTAAAAATTATACTCATTATTGTGGCTCCATCCTTGCCCCGGGGATCATAATAGGAACAAATTTGAATCTACACTATCTGTAGATGCTTTCACACAAGTTTGAGCTTTTGTGGCCAATTCATTATGAGAGGATGATATTAAACGATTTTTTCAGTATATTCCTATGTACAAATTCGCACCACCCCATTCATTGTGGTCCAATTCTTTCACCGGGAAATATTAAATTTTATTACGGGGCGCTCTCTCCCGTTCAGAACTAATACTAGGCCAACCGTGAGCTTATTCTCTTGTTGTTGGACCCAGCTATTGAGTAACTCGGAGCATTTTAGCAGCATGTACATAAAAGGATTAATAAGATGAAAGAAACTTAAGTGTCAATAAACATAAACAGAAGTCAATTAAAAAATTAGCTGTCCATCACTGATTGTGCCTCACGTGGGATTAATGCTGCGCGGAATTTATAACATTTATAAAACAATTGTCGAAATAGATGAAAAGTTTTTGTAGCAATTAACACGCAGTCGGAAAAAGTAAATTTACACAATATTTAAAAATAGTCCGAAAGATTGAATTTTACACCGTGACACAATATTACGGGGCGCTCTCTCCCGTTCAGAATACTAGGCCAACCGTGAGCTTACAATGTATTCTCTTGTTGTTGGACCCAGCCTCATAAAACCTCCAACAAGCCAACGCGCGTTTTATTTTTCAGACTTTAATATAGACTTTACATGAAATATACTTTTACGTGAGTTTGGTATGTATCAGCACCGAGGGTCTGATTCCAACTGACTATATTTTACAATTCCGAATAATATATAATGAACAATGGAATAACACAATAAAGGATTAACATAATAAGTACAGATGTAAGTAAATCAATTATCAAACAGCTATTGAGTAACTCGGGACATTCTAGCAGCATGTACATGAAAGGATTAATAAGATGAAAGAAACTTAGGTGTCAATTAACATAAACAGAAGTCAATTAAAAAGTTAGCTGTCCATCACTGATTGTGCCTCAGGTGGGATTAATGCTGCGCGGAATTTATAACGTTTATAAAACAACTGTCGAAATAGGTGAAAAGTTCTTGTAGCAATTAACACGCAGTCGGAAAAAGTAAATTTACACAATAATTAAAAATAGTCCGAAAGATTGAATTTCACACCGTGACACATGCTTCGCGTCCGCGTAAAACACGTCCTCGTGTTTTGAATTTTTATCATCGACGGTAGCCGCGTTGTTGTCTTCTTTGCTGCCTGTGTGGTTAAAATCGGCGGTCAAGATGTTTATCAAGCAACATGGCAACTAGATGTTTGTTATCACATTCCAATACCCAAATGGTCTGCAGAAGGGCGTTGTTTTGTTCCCTCAGCTGTTTGATTGTATCGTAAGCCTCTGTCTGAATTTTCATTACATATGGAGAATGTTCACTCCCGATATCTTTTTGTTTCCTCTGCATTATATCCATGAGTACTTTATCCCCGTGTGCCTCTGCTTCTAATTTATGAAGGATTAACATAATAAGTACAGATGTAAGTAAATCAATTATCAAACAGCTATTGAGTAACTCGGGACATTCTAGCAGCATGTACATGAAAGGATTAATAAGATGAAAGAAACTTAGGTGTCAATTAACATAAACAGAAGTCAATTAAAAGTTAGCTGTCCATCACTGATTGTGCCTCAGGTGGGATTAATGCTGCGCGGAATTTATAACGTTTATAAAACAACTGTCGAAATAGGTGAAAAGTTCTTGTAGCAATTAACACGCAGTCGGAAAAAGTAAATTTACACAATAATTAAAAATAGTCCGAAAGATTGAATTTCACACCGTGACACATGCTTCGCGTCCGCGTAAAACACGTCGTCGTGTTTTGAATTTTTATCATCGACGGTAGCCGCGTTGTTGTCTTCTTTGCTGCCTGTGTGGTTAAAATCGGCGGTCAAGATGTTTATCAAGCAACATGGCCTCTAGATGTTTGTTATCACATTCCAATACCCAAATGGTCTGCAGAAGGGCGTTGTTTTGTTCCCTCAGCTGTTTGATTGTATCGTAAGCCTCTGTCTGAATTTTCATTACATATGGAGAATGTTCACTCCCGATATCTTTTTGTTTCCTCTGCATTATATCCATGAGTACTTTATCCCCGTGTGCCTCTGCTTCTAATTTATGAATTTTCTTCACATACATATCAATGTCAGAACGTTTCGAGTTTTCTTGGAGTTTTGTTCTCAAATCCGTATTTTCACTTTGAAGTCTTGCGTTCTCAGACTTAGCACTTTGTAGATTTTTCAGCCATACTCTTCGTAAGTTGATCGGACTTGCGTAGCTGAACCTTAATGTTGTGTAGCTCAGTTCGTAGAATACTTGAGGTATCAAACAAAGAATGAAATTGATTGTTACGAATTGAATTAAACGGCAATTCTCTCAAAGTACGTTTGTTTTCAAGATATTTGCACAGTCGTTTCATGTCTCGCGTCTTTTTACGACCCAAAACTGCTTCCTTTTCAACATATTTTGTTGGTTTCTTCATCTGTGTAAAACACATTCTGGAATAATGTCCAATTCTGCATATACACATGTAACGTCAATATCTACACATTTCGAACGCGTAATATTGCACACAAGATGATGCTGAGACGTCTTTATATTGCTGCTTTTGCACCCGCTATGAATCTTAAACACCACATGTTACATTCTAGTGTGTGATGAAAATATGCTCTAATTGCGAAATCACTTTTTTATAAATCATTGTTAAAAACCAAAGACCCGTCTATCATACGCGTATAATTGAATGCGAGACTGGTCGTGTATTTCCGATGATGATTTATGAAGTAATCTGAGTAAAATTGTACAACTTTAGATTGCATGAGCAACACATGCATGATTTAATAAAGGAAAAAAACCCCACTACACCGCACACTCATTGTTAATAAGAGGAGTTGAAGGCTGAGACATACCGAATGGATGCAGAGAAGTATTGTTCAAATCTAACAGTTATCTGTGGAGTAATTACTGTGAAAAAATACAAGTCAAATATTTTTCCTAAGTTTAGAAGTTCACATCACGGGAGACGATTCTACACTTTTTATAATAGTCGGAAGGAACACGAGAGAAGCGGATATGTCTCAATAATAGTGCTACTGCCAACATACAAAATAAATTCTCGCATATTCTATTACAATTGAAGAATTTGCGGTCAAATTCTGAAATCATTCAACGAATTAAAAAGCTATTACTACCGGAATAGAAGAGTATGAGAAATATTTTGACAGTGTGAAAATCTACCGGTTCTCTGATATATCGCATTTGATTTCACGGAAAAATCTTATTCTTCTAATTAACAGTTCAATCAAATCGCAAAGATTTCATAAAGTCAAAATTTGGTGTCATTGAAATGAATTCCACACTGACTGGGACTCATTCGGTTTTAGGATCAACTTGCTTGGTTCAAATAAAAGACAACAAATCTGTAGCAAGAATCATGAACCCGACTATTTCAGAAATTAACTTATCAAAAGACTTATCTGTAGGCAAATTCTATGAAATTGAAAATGTTACTTCAGAAATTGGAAATGAAAACAAACAGGTTACTTGTGTGTCACTTTCAGATAAGCAATCATTATGCAAAACTTCAAACGCTCAAAAAGCAATAGATATGGGTATTGATTGTTCTCAATCTGATTTGTCAATTAGTGAAAAGGAATTTTTT
This sequence comes from Magallana gigas, assembly GCF_963853765.1. NCBI lineage: Eukaryota > Metazoa > Mollusca > Bivalvia > Ostreida > Ostreidae > Magallana > Magallana gigas. The sequence goes on along the minus strand of NC_088861.1, from coordinate 17,827,510 downwards.
TTAGATATGCTTGGTCAAATCGCGACGTCTTTGCCAAAGATTTATCAGAGTAAGGTCAATCAAATTGCCACCCGCATATAATAATAAACACGGGGAACGCTAATCCAAATAAAAAGAGACCGTACCGCGCATCCCCGCGAGCACGCGAGGGAATTTCGCACCAAGTCAAGGAACAATTAGAAAATGACATCATGGAACCGTCAACCAGCGAATGGTCAAGTCCCATCGTACTTGTTCGTAGTGTTCTTTACAAAAATCAAGATTATTGATAATCAAAATTTGTACATGACAACTACAAATTTTGATTATCAATAATCTAAATTTGTACATGACAGTAGGAAAAACGGCGATTACAGATTTGCCGTAGATTACCGAAGTTAAATTCGGTAATAAAACCAATGAATTTTCCGTTGCCGCGCATGGAAGATATTATTGACACACTGGGAGAGAGCAATGCACAAATTTTCAGCTCTCTTGATGTGTTCTCTGGATATTGGCAACTCAATCTAGACCCCAGAACAAAACACAAAACAGCATTTATGTGTCATGAAGGTTTGAATCAATACAAGCGCATCCTTTTTGGTTTACAGGGAAGTTCCAGCGCATTTATGTCTGTGATGTCAGATGTACTTCGTGATGTAAACTGGAAGTATTCACTAGTTTACATTGACAACATGTTATTCTTCTCAAAGAATTTCGACGAACATTTATTTCATTTAGATCAAGTTTTTCAAAAACTCAAATAGGCAAATTTGCGCCTCAAACCATCAAAATGCAATTTTGCTGTCAGGAAAGTGAAATATTTAGGCCATGTTATTTCAAAAGATAGAATTTCTGTAGATAAGTCAAAAGTAGAAGCTGTCAAATCTTTCCCGGAACCGAAAAATACAACTGACATCAGAGCATTGAACTTGCGAATTATTACCGCAAATTCATTCACGGTTTTTCAGACATTGCTACCCCCCTCAATAGGCTACTAGTTAAGGGAACAACATTTTGTTGGGACGAACCGTGTCAAAAGTCATATGACAAACTCAAACAACTACGTACTGAAGCACCAATTTTGGCATTCCCTGATTTCAATAAAACATTTATTTTGTACACGTTTTACGAAGTTCTTCTCGTAAAGGGGAACTCGCTGTTGTAATTAGCCTTACGCCCGGACGTATATGGTTAGAAACCTTATTAACCTGAATAAAGACAAGGTCGAGGATACAATGTACTTATGATGTTTATTCCTCTGTGTCCCAAGCGTAAGTGACACAGTATAAAAATGAATATTAATTACAACATATTGACAATTAAATTTAAATTGAACATTATTAAAGAACATGATTAAAATAGACATTAATATAACATCACTGGTCCGCCATTTAAAGAGTGGCGGCCATATTTAAAACCAACTTCCGGTATCAATTCCCGGCCGTTGATTGACAGTATTACAATTTTAAAGTAAAAATATTGACTAAACAAATTTTCAAATACTGAACCCAATATCCAAATTAGTATTAAATTATCATTAAAGTAAGTGAATATGAATCGGATTTACTGTACAAAATTATGTTTAAAATTATCTTATCGCCCAAGCTAGAAATGTTAAGGAACTTTTACTAATTTCTTAATGTTAAATTAAAGCTATCACTTTAACTTAATTTTTAAAAACTTGATTAATAAAAATACTTATATTTCATATAAAACAAAACTAACTTATAAAACATGAAAATACTGACCTGAATAAAGACAAGGTCGAGGATACAATGTACTTATGATGTTTATTCCTCTGTGTCCCAAGCGTAAGTGACGAGAGGGAGACGGGGGAATAAACTTAATCCTCGACCTGTCCTCAGTGAGGTCACTCAAAGGGGGTAATTACAGTGTAATTAACAAATTATTATAATGACTTTATTGAATTTCCTTTGGGGAGCCTCGCGAGGTTAGCGTCCCCTTTTACCTTAATTTTTATTCAATTAGCGGAAGAGTTTCTCACTATCCCTGGCATCTATTGTTATGCGTTAATCCTAAAGTGATAGTAAAATTAACTCAAATACCTACGTACTGACAGTTGAATAGATAGACCGACTTTTGTTTGCATTACTTCTTAACTTGAACATTTGATAATTGCCGAAATGTGAGAATGATTTATTCCTAAATAAATTGTTACTAACTTTCTAGATCCGAACAAAAAGGAAACGTGTAAACGTTAATCCGAACCCATGTACATTATTTATCTAGCACGACGCTTTCTTCTTAATATTTCTTTAGCCCAGAAATTCTTAACTTTCACGTACCTTAAATCTTAAATTGTAAAATATAAAATAATTAAAACATTTACGAAATATTATAGACTGTAAGTAATTATTACGTAAAATATATAAAAATCAATTGAACATTTGATAATTGCCGAAATGTGAGAATGATTTATTCCTAAATAAATTGTTACTAACTTTCTAGATCCGAACAAAAAGGAAACGTGTAAACGTTAATCCGAACCCATGTACATTATTTATCTAGCACGACGCTTTCTTCTTAATATTTCTTTAGCCCAGAAATTCTTAACTTTCACGTACCTTAAATCTTAAATTGTAAAATATAAAATAATTAAAACATTTACGAAATATTATAGACTGTATGTAATTATTACGTAAAATATATAAAAATCAAAATGTGCACCGTCACACTACCCCCTTCTTCGCCTAACTTCAGTCCTCTGAAGTTGAGAAAAAAAAAAAATCTATCAAAAACTAAAATAGAAAAATACACAAAATTAATAAGGACAAATTCTAAACCAACACCAAAATCACCAAAAAAAAATTCTAAATGCTACGTAAGCATCAAAAATACACACACAAAAAACATTTACATACACAAAATACAGAAAAAAAAAACAAACAAATAATTAAACGAAATAGGAGAACCTGCAGCAAGACAAGCAACACATGCAAATGAAAACATAATACAAGACAACATAATAAACATGCAATACACATTGAATACACACAATATACGACACCTTTTATCAAAACATAACACTGTCACAACACCACACAGTCACATGTGTAATCCAATTAGTTATGTAAACAGTCCGGCACGACTCAGGTGTGCAGGTGGCGAAATCAATCGAATACACAGTTCAGTTCACTCACAGTTCATCGGGAATAGAAATTCGAACAGTTCAGCGGTAAGTTCACACGCAAAAAGTTTGTTTGGTTGCCATCTGGCATATGGAGTCCATTGGAAAAGTCCTTATTGACTCAAAGGAACGAACCATTGCGTGCGCGGATTGTCGCCGGTTAGGTCTGTGTGGTATACTTGAATAGATGTCTTCTGTGTGTTGCTGTCTGCCGTTACAACCAGGTCTCCAACATCAGTCCTTTGCATGCTTGTGACATGAAAAATAAAAGAAAAACGCACAGAAACGGGGAAAAAAACCCAACATATATACAAGTTAATGTTTTTGTAAACAGAATTGCAAAGAGCCATGATCAAAATCAAATGAAAACGATTTCAGTCTGATAATGCGTAGTAATAGTTATCATGGATCAGAATCAGATACGCACAAAATGGTTGATTGAGAATTTTACGGAGTTTGTAGGCTTGCCAGTACGACAGAGAAATAGTAGATTTTACTTCAATTTGTTTTTCTGAAAGTTTGTTTTTAATTGCTAAATTATCCCATTGAAGAGTTAACATTGGCCGAAAATATCCCGAAATTTGAATGTTTTCTATATCCGAAGGAGGCGTAATTTCCCAATAGGATGGACACAAGGAGAAGAATGTAATAGGTACCATAGCGCATAGGGATCCTGTCGTAACTTCAAGAACTATTTTGCAATTGTGACGATGTTTTCGCAGATATTTAATGACCATTATAACAATAAACAGGGTTGAAATGGATACTAAGATGAAAATGCCATGGTCCCAACTCAAAATATCAGAAATATTTGTAGATGTTGCGTCATCTTGTAGTGTATTGTCTGGTCTTATATATCTAAACACCGGAACCGCAGATGATTTGACTGAAGTTGCTTTGGTTAATAATAATGCTGCTGATAGTGCTCTAAACTTATACACTATATAAACAATACCAACAAAAGAACATATTGATAAACACAGTGAAACTATTGTCAAAATATTAAAGGTGTCAAAAATTGATGTTGGTACCGTCAGATCTCCATTGGCTAATGGTTCAGCTAATGACTGAAAAATGACAGAATCTTGCTTAACAGCTTTGACCATCTTTTTCAAATTCAAGTGCTCTTTTTGATCTTTAGCAAAAATGTTTGACATAGAATGATTATAAATTTGAAATGCAGGAATGTCAATTATAACTTCTTCGGGAAACATAGTATAACCTGAGATAGATTTTATAGACGATGCATTGAAGAACTGCTGTAATAATGCTAAATTTACAGGGTGAAAGTAAGTTGGTTTTAGTTTGGGTCTTGAATTGCATGCAGTTAAACGAGCGGGAAAGTAGAGATTAGAGTAAGTCAAAGAACAATAACATGGAAGTTTAACTAAACAAAATTTGCAACCTGTAATGTTGGCGACTTTATGCTTACAGTTGTATATAATTTCCGGAACATTGTAAACAATTATTGAAGATGTATCTAATTCGATAAATTTAGGACTTAATCGTTCTTGAACAAATCTGAAATTGCATGTTTTATTAATTGTTTCTATGTTATTGTTGAAAAGCGATATAAGACAAGAGTCGTTGTTAGTAGTCGAAGTCAGTGCCTTTGTTAGTAAACAATGTTTGAGTGTGTCACCTGCACATGTGTCAATCATCGATTTACTGACTTCTGTAAAGTAATCTGCTTTGTTAGAAATGGCAATATAATCAGGCAAATTTAGTAATTCTGTCGCATGGTTAGAAGAGGAGTTAATAGGAACTGGAAGGGAAACAACTTTGTACAGGGTAAATGGTAATCTAAAAGTAGATAACGGTATTTTCAAAGTAATAAACAAAGTTGAACGATGTCGTGCAAAGAAAAATTTAGAGTGCGCATAATGAACTTGAGGATCAGTAGATGAAATATAAGTTCGTCTGTAGTTTTTGCTTAGTATTCCCTGAATTTCTCGCAAAGATTTTTGTAAAAGGGCGGGTTTAATAAGTATAGGAGAAAGTTTTCCTTGCACTAAAGTTTCTACACCTAGCTTGAATTGTTCTAACTGAGATTCTAAAGTTTCTGCATCATTAAGTTGGTTAATTAAAAACGTTGATACAGTGTCAATAGCATCATTCAACAACGTAATATCTTTTCGTAATGAATTGCTTAAAGAAATAAGTGCGTCATGATTTTGCTTTACACCTAGAACCATATTATCGAGTCTACGGGTAACCGTTGCCGTAAAAGACGACAAATGTTTTCCGTGTTGAGCTAGCGCTTCGGTAACCTTGTTGACAGTCGATGTGACTCTATTAATATGCTGTGCCAAAATATTAACATCTTCAACTGTTGCTAACCCAAAGACAGATTTATAAATTGTTCCAACAAACCCTAATAATGCTCTGGGCGATTTGCCCGATTTTCGGTCTTGGCGTATTTGAGGAATTAACGTGTACAGTTCTTCAATAGTGGCATTTAGCCTTGCTTGACATCTAATTTTAATTTGGTTCATGGTTTGAACAACCTTATTAAATTGTGTGCAGTTAAAACACTCATTTGCCGATTCAAGTGCCATACTCTTAGGTATGTCAACCGCAAATGTATGCAGCCACATCTCGTTCGAAAATTGTACCTTGGTCTCTTCCTTGAAGATGACCCCATAGTTCAGCCTAATCTTGTTGGAACTTTCCGCAGGTGAAACCAGAGAAGCCACAAGGATGATGAAGAAAATATACCACTGCATTCTGTACTTTGAGGTCTAAAATTAGATATAAATGAAGGATTCTTAATTGTTTGTTAATTTGTGTGTTGGCCACCACACTTAGCACTAATATACGAGAATAATCCCAAAGTTACAAACAATGAAGGATGCTCATTAATAATAAATCTAAGTAAATTTTGAATAAAATACAGAATGCATCTGGTAGAAGTTTCAACTTACCTATGTATGCTTAATTAAAATAGGTTTTATTGCGCTTACGCTTTTTACCTGCCATAGTCCTCGTTGCATGATACTCACGTATGAGTCCTGGGCCAAGGTCTTCTTCCTGTAACCAACTTTTGGCGTATTTACCTTCCCAATCCACTAGGTACTGACGCTTACCTTGTACATATCTGGACTTAACTATCTTTTTGATCGGAAACCAGCCATTGCTAGGATTGCTCGGCGCCGCGGTTTGCTGCATGTTTGCATTTTCGGCCGTGTGAGGAAAATCGGTAACAGTGTTATTGGGCGCAAGGGGCGTACCGGTTTGATTTTGCAATTGATTATTTTGTTCGGCAAGCTCATTGTCATTCTTACCTGCATCTAGATTTTGATCCTCAACAGGCTGCAGTCGTCTATCTTGTGGATCGTGGTACGCTTTTAAACGATTTGCATGAATAGACGCTTTAAGAAGTTTGTTGTCTGAACACTTTCGTAAACCGTATGTGTTGTTACCTGTAATTTTCACGATGTAGTAAGGTCCTTCCCATTTTGCATGTAGCTTTTTGGAAAAACCCACCGGCGTCTTTTCAACTTTAACGAGGACTTGTTGGAGCATGCGAAAAGATGGTTCTTTGGATTTTACATTGTTAGTAGCTGTTGTTTGTTCCCGTTTTTGAGAAACGTTTTGTTTTGCTGTGTCCTCAACCATTTTTAACTCATCAAGAAGTGCGTCAAAGTGTTGTTTTGCATCCTTACCCATGGTTTCCTTGGGAATAATTTGTGTGTCGAAAGCCAGATTCATCTCTTTACCAAAAAGCATCTTGTAAGGCGAGTACTGCGTAGACTCGGTGCATGGTGACCTTCTCAGAGACATCAGAACACTTGGTAAAAGTTTAGGCCAGTTGTTTTGTTCTTTATCAATGTAGGCTCTGAGACATTGTGAGATGACAGAGTTATACCTTTCTACTGGAGAGTTGGACTGCGAATGATAAGGACTTGTAGCTATCTTCTTGATCTTGAAAAATTCACACAAAGCACTTACCAACTTAGACATAAAGTTCTTTCCTCTATCTGACACTAAGGTTACTGGTGCTCCGTACCTCGCAAATATTTCTGCATACAAGATCCAGGCTACTTCAGAGGCTTCCTGTGTTTTGGTTGGAAATGCTTCAATCCATTTGGACAGACTGTCGGTAACCACGAGTACATGTTGATATCCCTCAGTTGTTTTGTTGAACGATAGGAAGTCTATGTGCCAAGTCTCTAATGTGTCCGATATCGGTAGTGGTTGTAGAGGTGCGTTCAGGTGGTTTGTTGGTCGTTTGATTCGTTGGCATACGTCGCAGGATGAGATATAATCATGTACGTCTTGATACATACCGTGCCAGAAGTACTTTTGTTGTAGGGCTCTGTGCGTTCTTGTTATTCCCAAGTGACATCCTCCAGCTAGGTTGTCGTGGTAGGCTTGTAGGGCAGCTGTACGCAAGGTCTCTGGCAGCCATAACTGTTTAATTGATTTGCTAGCATCAGTTTTACCTTTTGTTCTTGGCTCATAAAAGTGGTAGAGAACGTTATTCTCAAGGACAAAGTAGTTCTCCATGTAGAGTATGGTTTTAGCCAACTTCTCATCATCCGGTAATTCCTGCGTTTCTAGGTATTTGATTAGATGTTGCATCTTTGACACACCAACTCGTTGTAGTTGACCAATCTCATGAAAATCTGGCAAACTTGGTTGTGGTTCTGCATCCACCAGGTGAACAGAGGGGTTCTCCTCGTACGTAAAAACAGTTTTACACGTCTCATCAGAAAGTGGCAAACTTTTGTCAACAATGCTTACTTGTACTTCTGGTCTGTCATTCTTCGTGTTGTCGTCTGCATTGTGATCACTGGAATATGGGCGTCTGGACATGGCGTCTGCATTTTGATTGGTAACTCCGGGGCGATATACTACCTCAAAATCGTACTCTTGTAATCGTAGAGCCCATCGTCCGAGTCGTCCAGTTAGATCTTTCTGGTTTTGTAGCCATTTCAGAGCTCTGTGATCTGTTATTACCTTGAAATGGTTGTTTGCTAAATAGACACGAAAATGTTTGATACCTTCTATGACAGCTAAGCATTCTCTATCTGTTATCCCCCATTTCCGTTCAGCTTTGTTGAGCGATCGGCCCCCGTACGCTACTGGATGTTCCTTACCATTCTGCAGTTGTCCCAATATAAATCCAATAGCCGATGCAGAAGCGTCACACGTCAAGATAAAAGGTTCTGACATGTTTGGATAAGCTAAGACTGGTGCTGAGGAGAGTGAAGCTTTAAGCGTTTCAAAGGATTTCTGACAGTCTGTTGTCCACTCAAAGGGAATATTTTTCTGAAGAAGCTCGTTTAAAGGAGATGCAATAATAGAATACGAATTGACAAACTTACGATAATAATTGCAGAGTCCCATGAAGCTTCGTATCTCATTCTGGTTCTTAGGAACAGGATAGTCCTGTACCAACGCAATCTTGGATGGATCAACCATAACACCGTTTTTAGAGAACCTGTGCCCAAGATACGATACCTGTTCTACTGCAAACTGGCATTTCGACGGCTTCAGTGTAAGTCCAGCGTCCTGTAGTCTATGAAAAACCTGTTTAAGATGGTGCAAATGAGCTTCAAAGTTCTTACTGTAAATAAGGATGTCATCCACGTAAACCAGAGCTTGTTTCCAATGAAGACCACGTAATACTTGGGTCATAACCATTTGAAAAGTAATCGGCGCGTTGCGAAGTCCGAATGGCATTCGTGTCCATTCATAAATTCCCGTGTGCGTGATAAAAGCTGCTTTATGTTTTGTGGACGGATCCATCGGAATCTGCCAAAATCCGCTGGCAAGATCTAATACCGAGAAAATTTTAGCATCAGCTTCGCCAATAGCATCGACAACGTCTTCTAACTTCGGAAGCGGAAATGAAGCTGGTCTCGTGACCTTATTTAGTTTCCGATAGTCTATCGCGAAGCGGAACTCACCATTTTTCTTCGGGACTAGTACCACAGGCGAATACCAGTCAGAATTAGAAGGCTCTATGATATTATTTTGCAGCATTTCGTCGACTTGGCGCTCAATTTCCTTTTTCATATTCGGTGACGTTCGGTAGTTCGGTCCGCGAACCGGAAGTGCATTGCCCGTATCAATTTGATGTTGATATGTTTTACTTTGACCTATTTGCGACAAATTAGACGAAAATACGAACCGATTTTGATAGAGAAATTCATGAAGTTGTTCTTTTTGATTAACTGTTAAATCGCATTTTTCTAAATCAAACTCTATAGAATTTTCAGTCGAAATATTTGCGACTACCGTCTTTTCCGCGCGTGAATTCGCGTCTATATCAACAATTGATTCTTGATGTACGTTTGAAACCGTAGCAATGACAAGTTGCGATGAAAGAAAACGTTTGTTTTTCGTCGGATTCATAATTTCCATTACAGCGCAGCCTTTGTGAACTTTAACTAAACAGCGCGCTCCTAGCAATTGACGGTTTGCGAGTGCTGAAGTTGGTTCTAAAAGTACCGAGTTACCTGATACTTGCCTTGATACTGACACATTCAAGCGTACTGAACTGTCTGGTTCAATCACCACAGATTCCAATGGTCTGACTAACCCTAAATTTCTATGTAATGTACATACCAGAGGTTTGTTTCCTGGGATCGTCATGGTCTCTGAGGAAAAATCTATTTCTACCTTATTCTCAACAAGAAAATCTCTACCAAGGATTAGTGCATGATGCAAATTGTCAAAAATCAGAAAGGTGTTAGTAATTGTTACATCACCAAATGTTAGTGGAAGAGTTATTTCCCCTTTGACATTATGACATTCTCCGCCAACACCTGTAATTTGCATGATATTAGATGACCGTACTTCAACATTAGACATTTCTAATTTTGCAAGCAATTTTGAATGAACGCAACTAACATCAGCACCTGTGTCAACCAAAGCATTAGTTTTAACATTTGCTACATGAACTGTTACTGTACTTTTCTGTAAAGATGTTTTTAGACTGAGCACAGAAGGTTTTGGGGATTTTGTAGATTTAGCACTTTTGTTATTTTTACACTTTTTCTCCGACAATAATGTATTTTGCATCAAAAGATGTTGCTTGATTTCAGAAAGTGTTTTATCCCTAGCACTCATAGCAGCTCTAAGTAATTCTTTGTCAGTGTGCCCACCTATAGAATTTCTATAGATAGGCCCGAATCCCTATTTACGAACCCCCGATCTACACATTCTCTGAAAATGATTTGGCTTACCGCACTTTCTACAAGTCTGATTGTGTGCAGGACAGTTCCTCCTACCCCTACAATCCATCCCGCATTTCGTACATTGATACTCAGAGTTGGATTGATGAGGGTAAGAGTATCTACCCAGAATTGGTCTAGATTGTGATCGATAATTTCTATGATTTTGACCCTGAGTTCTCTGAACACTGTTGACATTTACAGAATTGAGCGTTAATTGTTGTATCTGTTTTGTCATTTCGTCAAATTTAGCATGTAACGATTCAACATGTGCATCTGAAGTGCAATTCTTTTCCGCAAGAACTGCATATCGACGGACTTGTTCTACTGATTGTGGCTCCTTCATATTCACATAGTTCTTAATTGAGCCCGACAAACCATTCAATAGAGCACCAACCTGCACATGCTCAGGCCCGTTAACTTTTTGTACTTGTTTCAGAAATCTAGTAACATATTGCTCGGCTGATTCACCGGGCAACTGCTGAATCTTAAATAATGATACATCAGTCTGATTTTGTTCATTAAATCTTTCTAGAAATGCTCTCGTAACATCTTCAAACCCTCTCGTTTTAACCCTTTCATCAAGATTTTCATACCAGACGAGAGCAGTGTTTGTTAGAAAGAATTGAAAGCCCGCTGTCAGTTTTTCCAGTGGCCAATTCATGAATACAGCATACTGGCGATATTTGGCCAGCCATGCTGCGGCGTTCTCATCGCCACCCCCAAACTTCTCCAATTGAATAGAACTCATTACCTCGGCTTCTGAGGTGTCCTCGACTTCTTGGTTGTCCTCGACTTCTAGTTCAAAATCGTCAATGTCTTCGTCCACGTCGTACACTGTACGAAGATAGTAGTTGTGGGGCCTTGGCATCTGATGAAAGAGAGGTCCAAGATCTTTTCCTCCACCACGTTTTACGAAGTTCTTCTCGTAAAGGGGAACTCGCTGTTGTAATTAGCCTTACGCCCGGACGTATATGGTTAGAAACCTTATTAACCTGAATAAAGACAAGGTCGAGGATACAATGTACTTATGATGTTTATTCCTCTGTGTCCCAAGCGTAAGTGACACAGTATAAAAATGAATATTAATTACAACATATTGACAATTAAATTTAAATTGAACATTATTAAAGAACATGATTAAAATAGACATTAATATAACATCACTGGTCCGCCATTTAAAGAGTGGCGGCCATATTTAAAACCAACTTCCGGTATCAATTCCCGGCCGTTGATTGACAGTATTACAATTTTAAAGTAAAAATATTGACTAAACAAATTTTCAAATACTGAACCCAATATCCAAATTAGTATTAAATTATCATTAAAGTAAGTGAATATGAATCGGATTTACTGTACAAAATTATGTTTAAAATTATCTTATCGCCCAAGCTAGAAATGTTAAGGAACTTTTACTAATTTCTTAATGTTAAATTAAAGCTATCACTTTAACTTAATTTTTAAAAACTTGATTAATAAAAATACTTATATTTCATATAAAACAAAACTAACTTATAAAACATGAAAATACTGACCTGAATAAAGACAAGGTCGAGGATACAATGTACTTATGATGTTTATTCCTCTGTGTCCCAAGCGTAAGTGACGAGAGGGAGACGGGGGAATAAACTTAATCCTCGACCTGTCCTCAGTGAGGTCACTCAAAGGGGGTAATTACAGTGTAATTAACAAATTATTATAATGACTTTATTGAATTTCCTTTGGGGAGCCTCGCGAGGTTAGCGTCCCCTTTTACCTTAATTTTTATTCAATTAGCGGAAGAGTTTCTCACTATCCCTGGCATCTATTGTTATGCGTTAATCCTAAAGTGATAGTAAAATTAACTCAAATACCTACGTACTGACAGTTGAATAGATAGACCGACTTTTGTTTGCATTACTTCTTAACTTGAACATTTGATAATTGCCGAAATGTGAGAATGATTTATTCCTAAATAAATTGTTACTAACTTTCTAGATCCGAACAAAAAGGAAACGTGTAAACGTTAATCCGAACCCATGTACATTATTTATCTAGCACGACGCTTTCTTCTTAATATTTCTTTAGCCCAGAAATTCTTAACTTTCACGTACCTTAAATCTTAAATTGTAAAATATAAAATAATTAAAACATTTACGAAATATTATAGACTGTAAGTAATTATTACGTAAAATATATAAAAATCAATTGAACATTTGATAATTGCCGAAATGTGAGAATGATTTATTCCTAAATAAATTGTTACTAACTTTCTAGATCCGAACAAAAAGGAAACGTGTAAACGTTAATCCGAACCCATGTACATTATTTATCTAGCACGACGCTTTCTTCTTAATATTTCTTTAGCCCAGAAATTCTTAACTTTCACGTACCTTAAATCTTAAATTGTAAAATATAAAATAATTAAAACATTTACGAAATATTATAGACTGTATGTAATTATTACGTAAAATATATAAAAATCAAAATGTGCACCGTCACACACGGATGCTTCAGGGTTTTCTATTTCTTACATTCTGGGACAGAAAGATTCTAAAGGACGAGAGACCGTTGTAGCTTACGGTGGACGTGCACTCAGACCGGTCGAGAGAAATTGGACGATATCTGATAGAGAGTGCCTAGCTTTAGTAGAGGGGATCAAACACTACAGAATCTATTTAGCAAATAAGAAATTTCAGGTTTTCACAGATCACAGTGCAATAACGTTTGTCAAGAAATTGAAAGAGGTAGAAACAAATAGCAGATTGGCTAGATGTGCTATATTCCTTCAGGGTTATCAGTTCGATATCACTCATAAGAGGGATAGAAGAGTACAGAGGAGTACAGAGGTATAGAGGCCATTTTCACGGATTTTGATTGTGTGCATGAGATAACAGCAGTCTCAAAAACGGAATTAATAGAATTTCAAAGGAATGACTCTGATTTCAAAGACATCATTGCGTACATGGTAATGAAACGGAAGTCGGAATCAAAATCATATTCGCTTCTCATACTTGAGTACTACTTCCTGTTTCTAGATCCCCAAGTATCACGTGACTTAGGGTATATAAGGGAAGTTTCTGAGCTCTCAGTCGGACTTCTGAACAGACAGCCGAGGTGAGAAGAGGCCGTAAAGGAAGCAGTAATTAGGGTGAAACCTAGAACACGAATAAATACATTACGTGCCTGCATAAGGCTTTCGAGGTTTTATTGTATGTGTTGTGATAACAGAAAAATTTCTGTTGAGGAAGCGCGTGCGCTCTAGTAGAAAGTAGTGAATTGTATATATTACTGATTTAAATCTTTGATTGTGAAATTTGATTTGTGTTATAACTGCTCAGGCAGAGCAACCGAATCTTCGAACCCGGAACACGTTACATAAAATTGGTAGCAGCGTCGGGATTCGGTTATAGATAATCATTTATTTATTTCTTTATAATAGCTGTGATCAATTAATATGGATGAGATGATAGATGAAGAAATATCATTTCTAGAGCAGAGCTGCGATCGATTGCGCAAAGAAATAGAGAGGTTTTCTACACCTAGGGAAAGAAGAACGCAAGCGCGCGATTCTGGAAGCGCTACACTGAATGAAGCGAGTGGAGGTCAGTATTACGACCCTGAGAATACAGCTGTATTGCAGACTATTGAAGAAAGGGATGGTATTGATGATACTGAGCGCACAGGCCATGTTACAGTGCGCCAGGCAAAGGCACACAGTGAAGGTAATACTAGTGAGGCTTTGCTTGCGGATGCACTGGGTGATCACATATTAGGCACTGAAACAGCGAGCGCACCGCTAGCCGCGGAAGCGCCAATACTGTCGAGTGCGACATTGACGCGTGCGCCATTAGAGCGTAGAAATACGGATGCGATGAGGAGAAATAGTATCAATTACGCACCAGTTCGTGAGCTACAGACTGAAAGTAGACAGTCAGCGGTTCCGAGAGGAGAGATTGAAGCATGCACAGATCCAGGAAGTAAGGGCACAAGATGCAACATCAAACCAGCAACATTTGATGGCTCTCATTCATGGCTGGACTACAAATCTCATTTTGACGCCTGCGCTGCCCTTAACAATTGGTCAGAGAAGGAGAAAGGATTATACTTATCTGTTTCGCTGTGTGGGGCAGCTCAAGGTATACTTTGGAATGTTTCTAAAGAAATGGGACAACGGTATGATTTGCTGGTATTTGCTCTAGAGGAACGTTTTGCGCCGCCAAACCAGACGGAAAGCGTCTGAGACCCTGTCGGAATTAGATCAGGCTATTCATAGGTTGACCTGTTTAGCTTATCCGACGGCACCGTCTGAGGTAAGGGAGACACTAGGTAAAGATGCGTTTATCGATGCATTAGTCAACTCGGATATGAGATTGCGCATCAAACAGAGCAGACCTGAAAATCTAAATGACGCAATTCGCCTTGCTGTGGAGCTGGATGCGTATTTCAAAACAGAAAAGCGAGGAGACTTGCGCATGATTGAAAGTGATGAAAGCACACAACCTCAGACAACGCAGCTAATGAAGGCAATGCAGACTAAATTAGATAAATTAGAAAAATAGGTTCAAAATGGGACACGAGAAAGACGACCTATACAGCCTTCAGGCGGAAACCTCAACAATGGCGTGGTTTGCTATTACTGTTTAGAAAAGGGCCATATTCGGAGAAATTGTCCCAGTTTGAAAAGTAGAAAAGCGGATAAGAAAAATGAGCCTTATAGAAAAGTTCGGGCGAGGGGAAAACTCGACGAATTCGATGCAATCGCAGGAAAAACAGGTGTATGAACGCAAATATAGGCGCAAACACTTCAAACCATGAAGCTGGTATCTTTCTACATACTAAGGTCAATGAAGTTCAAGCAAAGATGTTGATCGACACAGGCGCTTCGTTGACATCAATATCAAAGAAGATATACGATTTGATGTCACAACACACGCGCCCGATTCTTAGAAGAAAGTTCGCAAAGAGTATTAAATGCAAGTGGAGATGCTCTCCCTCAGTATGGAAGAGCAATATTTGGTATCGATGTTTGTCAGTCTGAAACACATATTCCAGCGATAGTGACGGATATCACTATCGATGGAATACTCGGCCTTGATTTCCTAAAAATGGGAAATGGTATTATAAATCTTGGAACTAATACTTTGCGGCTAAATGACGAGGAATGCGCAGTCTCTTGTGAAGGAGCTATGGGCTGTTATCGTATCACTGCTGCCGACGATGTTCATATTCCCCCACGAAGTGAATTAGTCATTAAGGGTAAAATTTCTGGTGACAATAAATGCGGTACCATAGATTACATTGTCGAGCCAGAAGAAAAGTTTCTAGAAAGGGGTCGTGCGCTAGTTGGGCGAACGTTAGTTAAAGGTGAATAGAATATACCTGTTCGACTTATGAATATAACAGATGTACCGCAGACGATATACAAGGACACAACCATAGCTAAGATGACGGCTATTGATGCAAAAAAGAGCACGGCTAGGTTTGAAAAGCAGTCATCTGGTGAGCTGTGAGAGGATTTCCGCGATCTCTTTCAAGCCAAAGATGCTGAAAAATTCTTACGCAAATAAAATCTGTTTGCAAGATCAAATTTTGACCCTGGACGAACAGCAGTAGTTAAGCATAAGATAAATACTGGAACAGTTGAGAAACCAATTAAGCAAGGCGTGCGCCGGATTCCTTTGCATTTGTCACATGAAGTCGACAAACAAGTCAATAAAATGCTAGAAAGAGATGTTATAGAACTTTCCAATAGCCCTTGTGCATCGCCTGTATTTCTAGTGCGCAAAAAGGACGGGTCAATGCGATTCTGTATTGATAATCGCCGCTTAAATGAAGTAACTATCAAAGATGCATATCCTCTCCCAAATATTGACAAAGCATTTAACCATCTCTCGCGTCATGCTATGTTCTCCACATTAGACCCTAACAGTGGGTATTGGCAGGTTGGCATGGAAAAAAAGGATAAAGCTAAGACAGCTTTTGTAACACGGAAAGGCTTATTTCAATTTAAGGTTATGCCTTTTGGTCTAACCTGTGCGCCTGCGACGTTTGAACGTCTGATGGAGACTGTTCTAGCGGGTCTTCAGTGAGACATTTGCTTAGTGTATCTTGACGACATAATAGTTATTGGAAATTCCTTTGAGAACATGCTAGAGAGCTTGGGAAAGGTATTTGATACACTTCAGTAAGCTGGACTGAAATTAAAGGCAAAGAAGTGCAACCTTTTTGCAACTAATGTAAAATACCTGGGACACATAATATCTCATGAGGGCATTGCTACAGACCCAGAAAAGATTGCAGCAGTAGCCCAGTGGCCAACTGTCTGACAATGGCTCATTTTTAGGGTTGTGCAGTTATTATAGACGTTTTATTCGAGATTTTGCCTCGGAGGCAAAACCATTGCATCGTCTTACAAAAAGGGGCGAACGTTTCAGTGGACGAAAGAAGCACAGAGCGCTTTTGAAAATCTTCGAAACAGGTTAATATCTGCACCAATACTAGCGTTACCTGATGTGTCTAACCGATTCATTCTTGATACAGACGCAAGTAACTGCTCAATAGGCGCTGTGCTTTTGCAGAAAATCAACGGAAACGAGCGGGTGATAGCGTATGCCAGTCGTGCACTATCTGAAACAGAGAGACGGTATTGGGTGGCGAGAAAAGAATTGCTCGCTGTTGTCCATTTCATAAAGTACTTTAGGCACTATCTTTATTGAAAACAATTTTTGTTAAGGACTGACCATGGGTCACTGAAATGGCTTCTTAGGTTCAACAAGATATCTGTGAGCCAATGCTCACTAGTGATACCCCCGCTCTGATGTGAATATGCAAAATAAGCAAAGTCGACATTTAACAGAAAGCTGGCATCCGATTGGTACAGAAATATATCCCACAATATAGCATGCCTAAACAAATAGTGTGTTAAAGTTTCAAGCCTCTGCGATAAACAGTTGCTGAGAAATCTTTGAGGAAAATTTGTTTGAAAATTTTGGCTAAAATAAACAAAGTACTCATTTAACAGGAAGTTGACGTCCGATTGGTACAAAAATATATCCCACGATACGGCATGCCTTAACAAATACTGTGTAAAAATTTTAAGCATCTGCGATAAATAGCTGCTGAGAAATCTTTGACGAAATTTGTTTGAAAATGTTGGCTAAAAATAAACAAAGTCATCATTTCACAGGAAGTTTGACGTCCGATTGATACAAAAATATATCCCACAATATGGCATGCCTATACAAATAGTGTGTTAAAATTTCAAGCATCTGCGATAAATAGTTGCTGAGAAATCTTTGACGGAAATTTGTTTGAACATTTTGGCTAAAAATAAATAAAGTCGTCATTTAACAGGAAGTTGACGCCGATTGGTACAAAAATATATCCCACGATATGGCATGCCTATACAAATATTGTGTATAAATTTCAAGCATCTGCGATAAATAGCTGCTGAGAAATCTTTGACGAAAATTTGTTTGAAAATTTTGGTTAAAAAATAAGCAAAGTCGTCATTTAACAGGAAGTTGACGTCCGATTGGTACAAAAATATATCCCACGATATGGCATGCCTATACAAATACTGTGTAAAAATTTCAAGCATCTGCGATAAACAGTTGCTGAGATTTCTTTGACGAAAATTTGTTTGAAAATTTTGGTTAAAAAATAAGCAAAGTCGTCATTTAACAGGAAGTTGGCGTCCGATTGGTACAAAAATATATCCCACGATATGGCATGCCTTAACAAACACTGTGTTAAAATTTCAAGCATCTGCGATAAATAGTTGCTGAGATAAATGCGACAGAAATTTTTGTTACGGACGGACAGACAGACGGACAGACAGACAGACGGACGGACGGACGGACAGACAGACACACAAGGGTAAAACAGTATACCCCCTCTCCTTCGGAGCGGGGGTATAAAAACCCGGAAGGACAATTAGCGCGATGGCTAGAAGTCATCAGCACTTATGATATGGAGATAGAGAATCGCCCGGGCAGAAAACACGGGAACGCGGATGCCCTTAGTAGAATTCCATGCACTCAGTGTGGATTTGATTCTAATTGGGATACAAAAGATTCAAAACCTTTAGTTAGGGTATTGCACTCATCTACTGAGGTCGAGGATAACAAAAATGGGTTGGCGAGCGCTAGTCTAAGAGGATCTCAAGATGAGAGCAAAGACATTCAATTAGTTCGCAAATGGATTGACCTCGGTAAAAGACCCTCATTTTCTGATGTTTCGCAGCAAGGGTACATGATCAAATCGTTGTGAAACCAATTTGAAAGACTAAGTATCCAGGATGGTTTGTGTCGATGGGTATTGCTTCCGTAAAATCGAGAGATCTATCAAGCCATAGTACCAGATTGTGAGAGTAGAAATGTCTTGGAGATGTGTCACGACAATAAGACGTCAGGTCACCTTGGAGTGACAAAGACGCTGGCAAAAATAAGGCAACGATACTATTGACCAGATCTACAGAGAGATGTACATCAGTACACAGCGGAATGTGACACGTGTTCTAAGCGGAAAAATCCTATTCCGAAACACCGCGCTCCTATGCAAATCACAACATCTGGTGTGCCTATGGAGAGAATAGCAACTGACATTCAGTGTGAGTTGCCCGAGACGGACCGAGGAAATCGTTACATTCTAGTCGTTTCGGACTACTTTACAAAATGGACAGAGGCAATTGCTCTTCCAGATATGGAAGCGGAGACAATTGCTCGAACAATTATGGAACAAGTTATCGTGAGGTTTGGTGTTCCATCCATCATTCATTCCGACCAAGGCCGACAGTATGAGAGTAAGCTGTTCACAGAAATGAGCAAATTGCTGGGCATTACAAAAGAACGGACAACGCCATACCGTCCTAAATCCGATGGAATGGTTGAGCGATTCAACCGCACCTTGCTTTTAATGCTGAGCGCCTATGTCAGAGACAACCAACGAGATTGGGACGTGTGTCTTTCTTATATCCTCATGGCTTCTCAATAAACGATGAATGAGACAACGAATTTCTCTCCTAATATGCTTATGTTAGGTCGAGAGGCAACGACGCCTTTAGATTTAATGTACGAGATGCTGACAGAAATTAAAGAAATACCAGCTCATCTATGGGTTTGGATATTGCGCGAACGTTTGAAGAAGGCGCATGCCATTGTCAGGGACAATGTAAAAGGAAAGATGCTTCGTCAGAAGAAGTACCATGATGTTAAAGTATCTTGGTCGTCATTTAAGCCAGGCGATATGGTATATGTATACTTCCCAGTAAGGAAAACCGGATGCTCTCCCAAGCTAACTTCATTTTGGAGGGGTCCTTATAAAGTAGAGAATAAGCTGTCAGATGTATTACAACGTTGCATGTGGTTTTCGAGAAAAGAGCACTGTCATTCATTGTGACCGAATGAGAAAGAGCCATGCTCAGACATTAAGGGGAGAGGACAATTCTGACAACGAGGCTGAAAACAAAGGTGACTTACAGATAGGTGACAGTTCACCTCATGACGATGTTCACATTGAAGAAACGGAGCCATTCATTTCCGTTGAGGAAACAAAGGCGAGCGTAAACTGTCGACCGAGACGCGATAGAAATGCGCCAATGTAGTTACAAGACTATGAAGTCGACTATAGCGGCTATATATTAAACGTGAATAATTGTTCAGAGTGCAAGCGATATATTGACTTTTGTTTGTACGGGAAAAGGTTAGCGATAGTTGACCTGTTGTAAATCATAGCCGATAAAATGGTCACAGCTAGGAGGGAAAAACCACTGTCACATCGCGTGAAGACAAGAGTTGATTTTAGATAAATTTAAGTTGAAGATGTGTTCTTCTTTGATTAAGGCATATTCATTATTGGCTGATTATTCATTATTTGTAAGGCATGCGGACTGCTCATAGATGATTTGCTGATTTCATATTTTTACTCATACTAATAGATCTTTTCACTGATTTTTGTAATGAGCGCACTGTCTTTGAATTATTTTTGTTGATCATGGTTCTCTTTTGAATCAAGTTGTTTATTGTCAGTTTTGTTATGTTCCACGCGCATTACCAGATCATATTGTTATTTGAAATGCGGGACGCATTCCTGGAGGCGTGGGTAATGAAACGAAAGTCGGAATCAAAATCATATTCGCTTCTCATACTAGAGTACTACTTCCTGTTTCTAGATCCCCAAGTATCACGCGACTTGGGGTATATAAGGAAAGTTTCTGAGCTCTCAGCCGGACTTCTGAACAGACAGCCGAGGTCAGAAGAGGCTGTAAAGGAAGCAGTAATTAGGGTGAAACCTAGAACACGAATAAATACCTTACGTGCCTGCATAAGGCTTTCGAGGTTTTATTGTATGTGTTGTGATAACAGAATAATTTCTGTCGAGGAAGCGCGTGCGCTCTAGTAGAAAGTAGTGAATTGTATATATTACTGCTTTGCTTAGATTGAGAAATTTGATTTGTGTTATAATTGCTCAGGCAGAGCAACCGAATCTTCGAACCCGGAAAACGTTACAGCAAATAAAGAACTACCAAACAGAGGACGTGTTGACACTAGAATCTCAAGACTATGTGTTAGATGAAGGTGTTTTGTACCATATCTATTATCCAAAAAGTAGAAAGTGTGGACTTGCTCATCACGTATGGAATTGTGTCGCACGGTTTGCTAAATGTTTTAAATGTGGAAAGAATGGACATTTTGCGCGGATGTGCAAGACAAAGAAACTTAGCCGCCAAAGTGACGTTCACGCCATTTAAGTCGTAGAGACCCAGAGGGCAGACTGCTCGACACAAACAGACAAAAGAAAATCGGAAAAGAAAAGACAGAATTCGGATCAGAGTTTTCAACGAGAAACGTTTATTCCTTGCGGAACTTCCTTTTTCCAGGATAAAAGACGCTCAATTCAATGAAGAGCTTACTAAGAATAAACTGGATGATGCGAAGCAGAAAATTAACGTTTTGCGGAGAGATATTGACCACTAAACTGCAAAAGCAAAGTTCTTTAAAAAAACGCCATTTTGTAGTGCTGGCTGAATTACAGAAGCGAGACAAAGAAATTCAGCAGCTGGAAGAACAAATACAACACCTAAGCAGAATAATACGTGAAAGAGAGGAAGAACTAAAGGAAAAGGCAAAGAAAAGTGATTCAGGGGACACTATCGTAAAGCTGCGGTGAATTCGACCCATGCTCACAGACGGTTCGAGTCTACCAGCAATTGGAAATGTGATCTACCTAGTTCCAGAATGGGCCGAGAAGGAACAAGTACCAGGTTTCACAACAGTACGCTTCTTCGGATTCCATTTTGAACAAGTACCAGGTTCCACTACAGTACGCTTCTTCGGATGCCATTTTGTTTATTTCTATGGATGCGTCTAGTTTTGTCTGCAGCTGTCTTATTTCTTCTCGGGAATTCTCTTGAATCGCGTGCATTTTGAGTCAAGTCGAATTTAACTCCTTTTGCATTTTATTGAACTGGGCAATCAATCCTAAAAAGTTGTCCTGTGAATCTTAAAGAGATTGTTTTGTTTGGGCAAGTTCGTGTTTGAGAACAGCCGCCGAATAGTTAAACATGGCCAACAATTACATATAAATAACAAAACATTTTTAACAATAGAGAATAATAGAAAAGTAAATATAAAGAGTTACTTTAATTAACGGATTACTAAGATATACTGTCAGTCAATTAAGGGTGTCCGGATCAAAGTCACTCAACGCCAGTGACAGGGGAAAAGGTGTCATGTCCAAGGGGAACATTTGACACGGTGATAATATTTTTAAGTTCGCAGAATACAACATATGTATGTATTATTTTCAATTTTTTTTTCTCAAAACTTTGCCGACATTGCCTACGTATCGCGCATGCAGTTTCATCCTTTACTAAAATATTGTTGGCACAGTGTGTTGAATATAACAGAGTTGAATATAACAGAGTTTGCATGTATATAATGATTGCTCAGCCAGAGCTATAAGATTATCTAACAAGAGGCCCATAGGCCACATCGCTCACCTGAGGAACAATAGGTATGATAAAATCAGCTTAATGGAGTCATAATACAAACAATCTTGACAATGTTCAATAATACATGTAGATCCTGTATAAATAAAATCCATTTTTTCCCCTGGATATTCTTATGTTTATAATCATTAGTCCCTTTTCTAACAGGATGATTTTATAGTCATTTCACATGTTGAGTATTGCAGTCCTCAAAAAGATCCTTTACAATTGTTTATATATGGGATATTAAGCAACATCAAACATTGAACCTTCTTGTGAGGCCGAAGAATTGTCCTGGAGCCAAAGTCTTAACAATAATAAAGAATCATATGGCTGATTAGTTTCTGAGAAGAAGATTTTAAAAGATTTACTCTATATATTCCAATGTAAAACTTAAACCCCCCCCCCCCTCAATGTGGCCTCACCCTACCCCCAGGGATCATGTTTTCACAACTTTGAATCTACACTATCTGAGGATGCTTCCACACAAGTTTCAGCTTTCCTGGCTGATTAGTTTCTGAGAAGAAGATTTTTAAAGATTTACTCTATATATTCCTATGTAAAACTTCGACCCCCCATTTTGCCCCCACCCTACCCCTTGGGGTCATGATTTTCACAACTTTGAATCTACACTACCTGAGGATGCTTTTAAAGATTTACTCTATATATTCCTATGTAAAACTTCGGACCCCCATTGTGCCCCACCCTACCCCCAGGGATCATGAATTTCACAACTTTGAATCTACACTACCTGAGGATGCTTCCACACAAGTTTCAGCTTTCCTGGCTGATTAGTTTCTAAGAAGAAGATTTTTAAAGATTTACTCTATATATTCCTATGTAAAAATTGACCCCCCATTGTGGCCCCACCCTACCCCCGGAGTCATGATTTTCACAACTTTGAATCTACACTACCTGAGGATGCTTCCACACAAGTTTCAGCATTCCTGGCTTTCTGGTTCTTGAGAAGAAGATTTTTGAAAATTTCTCGAAATTTTTCATTAATTTCTAATTATCTCCCCTTGAAAACGAGTGTGGCCCTTTATTTTCACAACTTTGAATCCCCATTGCCTAAGGATGATTTGTGCCAAGTTTGGTTGAAATTGGCCCAGTAGTTCTTGAGAAGTTGAAAATGTGAAAAGTTTACGGACAGACGGACGACAGACAAAATGTGATCAGAATAGCTCACTTGAGCTTTCAGCTCAGGTGAGCTAAAAACAAAAAAAAATCATTATATATATCTTAATGGTAAAGGTAAAAGTAAAGTAATATTTATGTAAAAACTAAATGCCAAAGTATCCGAGAATAACAGGTCATGTCGTCTCAAAATTCTCTCCTAAGCTTTCATTGGTACTAACCAAAAACTCCCTAAATAATTTAGGAGTGTACCCCCTCCCCCCGTTACCACAGGTTGTATACATCCCTTGTACAACACCAGTTTTCCATCAATAACTTTAAATACAACTTATTTTATTAAACTATACTTTATTTTTAAACATATACATACATATAGATATATTTGTAAATGATATAAACACTGTAATAAACCAAAGCTTTGTCCTAATAATTGATCTTTAATAAACGTTGATCATGGACAAATTAGCCCTAATCGCCGGAATTGTGTTGAGGTAATTGAGAAAACTACAACGTTTACGATGAAATCGGACGTGTCTATACCTATATTCTTAAATAAAGAGGCACGTAGCATATGGGGGGCCTGCCCCCCCCCCCCCCCCCCACACACTTTTTCTCGCAGCAACACATGTTTGAAAATTTACATATAAAAAATTAAATTATCATGGAGTTGCCCCCCCCCCCCCCCACTTTTTTGGGAGTATGTAAAAAATTGATATAAGGAATAAGGAATCATTATTTGAGTATTATGAGGTGATTATTTCGGTCGGGGCGTGATCAAATCCAATAAAGCCCGAAGGGCTTTATGATAGATTTGATAAATAATAAGGAATACGTATTTGATAAATAATAAGGAATCATTCTTTGAATATTATAAGGTGATAATTCCGGTCGGGGCGTGATCAAATCCAATAAAGCCCGAAGAGCTTTATGATAGATTTGATCACGCCCCGACCGAAATTATAACCTCATAATATTCAAAGAATTATTCCTTATTATTTATATTTATATAATTTTTTGCCATCGTACGATTAAACAATTAGATATAAATGAGCAAACCCCGCTGGCGCCTCAATTTGGCGTCGTTTGTATGATGGGTTATATACAATGTAGTTCAAAATCGATACGTAGTGTTATCACAGGCAAAGATACTGGAAAATGTACATATATGAAAATAAGGAAAGGAGGAGTAAAATTGAAGTTTTATACTACGCCATCATATATTGAATTAGCTCGGATGGCACTAATTGATTTAACAACTGTGCGTGTGAATTAAAGACAGATGGCCTCAAGTTATTTATCTAAGTAAATCTGATGTAAAATTGATTAAAGTAAGTAAATATAAAATATAAGTTTTCAAAATTAAAGATATAATAAATTATGTGGAACTTATAATAAATTATAAGGAAATGGTCAAAAATAGAAAAATATATTTGAGGGTCAAAATGACACCATGATTTAAATGTGATGTTTATTGAAACAGTATAGTAAATGCTACTTT
The DNA here is from genome assembly GCF_963853765.1 of Magallana gigas. Taxonomy (NCBI): domain Eukaryota; kingdom Metazoa; phylum Mollusca; class Bivalvia; order Ostreida; family Ostreidae; genus Magallana; species Magallana gigas. Next base: position 17,802,590 of record NC_088861.1, on the reverse strand, counting down.
GTATGACATTTAGTGGGTCCCCTGAATTTTATTTCATAAAACTGAAGTAAGGTATAACAATGTATTCTCCCTAGCTTCCGGTAATCCCAGCCTATTTAAAGAATAAGATCTCGCGAGATCTTCATTCTTCCGTTTGACTTCGATACATAGCAGACGATATTTTTTTGCTCCAATTCCGATCACCTGTAATTCTTCGGATTTGTACTTTGTTCTCCATATATTGGTCACATATCGTGTGGAGAATTGTTTTAGGACATGAGTAGTCCTGATGGTAGCCCCGAAAGGGCAAGTTTAAGCCAAGATGGCATTTCTGTCGAGACAGATAAAACATGCGGCCATGATGGCGAACCCAGAAAACCGTGGGGTGGTAACAGTATACCAAAAACAACTAAGAACAAAGACTCTATGAGAACTTATATGAAAGATCGTTATGACGACGACAGTGCTTCGTCAGACCCTTACGAAGACGATAGTTCTGAAGAAGAGGGCCAAATTGACGATTTTACGTACAAGTAGCCATTATCACGCACCCGGGAGCCCAAAGAGGCCGATTCGGATGATGAACTGGACGCTAAGCGTTTTGATCCGCTTAATGATGAGGCGGAATATTTGTTGGACAAAGGCAAGGCAAAGTATGCTAAGAAGTATTTCAAACTTCATTTGACAGAGGAGAAGATCCGCTCCTGTATTTTAGAAGACGCGCCCATACCAGGTAACGAATTTTTGAATCCTCCGGAAATTGACGATTACATTGAGGACTTAGTGGCGGATCACAAGTCTATGAAGTTCTTAAAAATGCACAATTCGTCGTTGAAACTTGTTCAGAAACGGGTCGCTCAGTGTATGGGACCAGTATCTCGCATATGGGAAGAATTAGACAAAGCTCACGAGGGCCACACATCAACTATGGGTATTGAAGATGTGGTCAAGTTGCTGGAAAAGACTATTCTTATGATTGTCCAGGTGAACGTGGCGTGTCTTTACGTGCGGAGAATAAATTTCCTCGCCAAGATTCTCAGGAGTACAAAGAAAGCGAAAAGCATGTTACGCGACAACGAGGCAAAACTTCAGGACGACACTGTACTATTTGGGAACGATTTTTATGCTACCCTGTACCGGAAGTCAAAAGACAGAAAGCGAGCCCGAGAGATGTCAAGGGATATCGCCAGGCCTGTAACCAAGAAACCTAGGCTGACTCAGACTGTCGACCAGCCCTTTCGTCAGGGACCCTCTGGTGAGCAGAAAAGGACCAGGGGGTCGAACTTTAGAGGCAGAAGTGGCATTACAAAGAAACAAAGGTACGTCAATGACGTTTCAGATAAATATACCGATAGTGGTAGAACAAATATCAAAAGTTTTAGGGGATCACCACAATCTCCATCCCAGTGTAGAAAAGTTGAAATTGACAGAAATTGTACAAAATCAAATCCCGTTAGGGGGGAGACTAAAGTATTTTGCTTCAAACTGGGAAAAAATAACAAAAGATTGTTCAATTCTGACCGAACTGAGGGGGTACAAAATAGATTTTTTGAAAACACCCAGGCAATATCTGTAACGGAAATTCATTACTCGGAGAAAGAATATCAGATTTTGAACAAGGAAATTGGGGAAATGTTAGAAAAAAGAGCGGTGGAGATTGTGGACCCCAAAAACAATGTTGAAGATCAGTTCATAAGCACTTTGTTTGTACGTCCCAAGAAAGATGGGGGGTCTCGTCCCATTTTCAACCTAAAAAAGTTGAACGAGTATGTAGTATACGAACATTTCAAGATGGAAGGTTTTCAAGTAGTCAAAAACATTATGATCAAAAGAGATTTTATGTGCAAAATCGGTCTGAAAGATGCATATTTTTGCATTCCAATACACCAAACTTACAGGAAATACCTGAGATTCACTTGGGGGGGGGGGGGGGGGGGGGGTCAACTCCTGCAGTACACAAGCCTGCCATTTGGTTTAGCAGCAGGTCCCCGTTTGTTCACAAAAGTTATGAAACCAATCATAGCATTTCTGCGCAGACAGGATACGGCTGGTAATTTATCTGGACGATATTCTACTTCTGAATCAAACCAAAGAAGGGTTGATGAAGGACAGAGATTCCCTTATTTGGTTATTACACAACCTGGGGTGGTTGATTAACTGGAAGAAATCAGTTCTAGAACCAACACAAACAATAGAGTTCTTGGGTCTAAAAGTAGATTCAGTAGAAATGAGTGTTTACCTTCCTCAAGACAAAATTCAGAATATAAAAATGAAATGTCAAAAAGCTTTAGAATCCGACCACATTACAATCCAAGAATTGGCAAGTTTAGTTGGATCATTTAATGCAACAGTGGAGGCAGTAATTCCAGCCTCACTCTATGTCAGGGAATTACAAATGTTCAAAACGAAATGTCTGATCAAAGAAAAGAGTTACAAGAACAAAATAAATCTGTCTCAGGAGTGCAAAACAGAAATTTCCTGGTGGATTCAACAATTGCAGGTCTGGAATGGGAAACAAATAATAACAAACGAGCCAGACTTAGTAATAGAGACGGATGCATCCACGATGGGGTGGGGGTTCCACTGCCCATTTTCCCAAACAAGAATGGGGGGTCCATGGAGCCCAGTAGAGAAAAAAATTCACATAAATGCATTAGAACTGAAAGCTGCAAATATTGCAGTAAAATCAGTAACCAAAAACAAACAAAATGTACACATTCATTTGAAAATGGACAATACAACTGCTGTGATTTATGTAAACAAGATGGGGGGAACAAAATCACCCATTCTAACAAACATTGCAAAAGATCTATGGGAATATTGTCTGGAAAGAAAGATAACTCTTACAGCAGAGCACCTTCCTGGATCTCTCAATCAGACAGCAGATTGGGAGAGCAGGAATGTGTCAATCATGAGCATCAACAGTTGGAGGTTGAATCCCAAGATATTTGCTCAGATAAATTCGTTATGGGGTCCTCTAGAGATGGACCTGATTAAATACACAGCTAGAGAGGTACATGAGCTGGAAACCCGACCCATTTGCTATGGGAACAGATGCATTCCTAGCACATTGGGGAGGAATGAAAGCTTATGCATTTCCACCATTTTGCCTGATACAGAGATGCATAGCAAAAGTTCAGAAAGAGCGGGAGGAATTAGTCATTGTGACACCAGCATGGCAAACACAACCTTATTATCCAATGTTACTGAATATGTCAATAGTAGACCCCATTTTTCTACCCCCAGAGAAGGACCTCCTTCTGTTACCAGGGGGGATCCCCATCCTCTGATAACCAATGGGACGCTAAAATTAGTGGTCTGGAAAATTTCAGGCGAAACAAAGAAATGCATGGGTTATCAGCAAACACTTCAGAATTACTCGCAGCATCATGGAGGAAGGGAACCCAATCAGCTTACAACAGCTGCTGGAAACACTGGGCTAGCTGGTGTGGTAGCAGACAAGTTGATCCCTTTTTCTCTTCTTCGGAACATATAGCAAATTTTTTGTCAGAGTTGTTTCAAAAAGGGATACGAATATAGGTCTGTAAACAGTTACAGATCTGCAATTTCAGCATTTCATCCTGAAATTAATGGTATAAAAGTAGGTCAAAGCAACCTTATAAAGCAAGTTATGTCTGGAGTGTTTAATTCCAGGCCACCTATGCCTAGATACAATCACACTTGGGATGTAGATATTGTACTTAAATATCTAATTTCCTTAGGCCCTTGTGAAAATTTAGGTTTAAAGTTGTAAACTTTGACAGTTGCCAGCCTTATGGCATTGTCAACAGCTTGTAGGTCATCGGAGCTGTTCCATTTAGATCTGAAATTTATGCAAATTTCCCCAAACGAAATTGTGTTTAAAATAGTTCAACTGACTAAAACACGAAAAGTGGGAATGGAACCTGTTAAATTGATATTCAAGGAGTATGAAAATGAAAGACTTGATGTCAGAAAACACATTATGCAATATTTAAAAATCACAGAACCTATTAGAAATGGAGAAAATAATTTTTTCTCTCAGTTTTTTGAAACCCCATAAGCCAGTTGGGTCCTGTACTACTGCTAGATGGTTAAAAACAGTATTGGAAAATGCAGGAATTGATACAAGCATTTTTAAAGCACATTCTACAAGAGGGGCCAGTACTTTTAAAGCAAATAAGCTTGGATTGTCGGTCAAGCAAATTATGGAGTTAGCAAACTGGAAATCAGCAAATACTTTCTATACGTTTTACAATAAACCAATTGTAAATGAGTCAGAATTTTCTAATTCAGTTCTGAAAGTAAAAGAGAATTAAAATCTAAAACATATCAGGCTTTAAATATACATTGTTATACCTTACTTCAGTTTTATGAAATAGAATTAAAAAAATTATCAGTGCGCTTTAGCGCATGCAATGAAATTAAAATTTTATGAATAAAACTGAAGTAAGTTAAAGCCTCCCACCCTCCTCACCCTAAGTGCTTATGCTTACTTCAGGTGTTTGATATAGTCTTTGATTTTACATTTTGTATTTAAATTAATCAACTTGATGTGATCAGTTGATACATAAATCTTTGTCATTGTATTTTGTAGAGCGCCATATCCAGGCAGCAAGAAGTGAAAAGGCAGCTTGACTCTGAAACTCTGTTACCTTGACAACAAAATTTAAAAAAAAAAAAAGTTGTTATTTTTTCAATCAAATGTCACTTTACACACAGCAATGAAATTAGAATTTTATGAGTATTTGAAAAAAATATAAAAAAAAAAATCTATATATACATATCTCCGCCAAACTAAAGAAGGAATATCTTGCGAGATCTTATTCTTTAAATAGGCTGGGATTACCGGAAGCCAGGGAGAATACATTGTTATACCTTACTTCAGTTTTATTCATAAAATTTTAATTTCATTGCATGCGCTAAAGCGCACTTATAAACTTTTTAATTAATAGTATCGTGACATTTGTTGATAGATCTCCCCAAAGAGGCCAAGCCCGTTTTAACATTAATTTCAATGTAATTATAAATAAAGAAAGGGGTCGAACTCTGACCCGGATAACAAACTACCAGCTCGCTTCAAAAGCCTAATGAATCAATTAATGTTGATGTGGCTGCAGAATAAAAGTTCAGTTTGTACCAAGTATTTATACAAAGTAAGCCCATACCGACGGAACCCAAGGAACACTACCCACCTACAGGGGTGATCTTCCCTGGTCACTGGCGCGATAGTACCCCCACAGGCAACTGTGGTGGGAACAGTCATCTAGGTGACCACCAGATTGACTGTCACAACCCAAAGAGGAAATAAAGTTCTGACTCGGGCCCTAACTCTTACCTGCCTCCCCTGGTATAACCCACCTGGGGATAACACACACCCCAAGCTTGCCCTTGGCACCAAGAGTCAAGCCGGTCCTTCATGTACCAACGAATTGACCCCCGAATCCTCCTTAGCACTGAGTATGAATACCCCCCCCCCCCCCCCGAGGTTTGAGACAGACATTAGAGAAGTCCTCCTTCGTGGTAATCCCCGGATTCCGCCAAATGAACTTGTCTCTACGAGTTCACCCGCTACTAAATCGCGATGCACGTGTTTGCTTGTGGACTTAATAAAGCATACTTATATCTATTGATCTGAGAATACAGTGATGTTTGATGATGAAAACACAATGGTTTCAAGGCCCCCCTGAAGGCTATTGAGGAATGCTGCATTGTCAAACTCATTAAGATGTGTTCCGTCATAACGTAACAGCTGCTTTTGAGCAAAATTGATTGTTGGGTGCCTTATGACCAGACCCCCCTCTCGTCTAAGAAATTGCTTTACAGCACGATTTACAGCTTTGCGTGTGGCATCAATCTTACTAGCTGTTTTGCATTGTGCCAGTACAATCGTGGCAACATATCTGACCAAACTAGAGGTACTGTGAGCAAGCTCACAATAGATACCCCCCGCTAAGAAAATCATAACTCATGTATTTTTTCTATATTAGAAAACATTGGATGAATCTGTTTCACTCTCCATTTTCTATATATACATAACAACTGCTCTATTTTTTAATAAAACTGTTAATGCTAATATGAGTACACAAACCAATTTCTATTCTTTAAATTCCATTTTAGTTCAAGTTAACTGTTAATGCATGAGGACATTTGCATCCTTATGTTAACAAACATGACTCGAATCAAACAAAATTCCACATGTCAAGCAGCCATTTAATATAAACATTTTGAATTATAAGTATACTCAGCCCGATTTTTTTTAAAACAATGACTTTGAACTTCCTCAATTGACCTTGGGTCAAGGTCATGACCCACCTTCAGACTATAAGCAATCTTGATGTGAATTAAGAACTTCCAATATTTGTCCATTAAAAAGATATGGACTGGACATGAATTTTGTACTTTTTCTGCCAGTGACCTTGGCCTTGCCCAAATGACCTTGGGTCAAGGTCATGACACACCCTTAGGTCATAAGCAATCTCTGTGTGAAGTAAGAACTTCCAATGTTTCTCCATAAGAAAGATATGGACTGGACACGCATTTTGATTTTTTTTCTGCCAGTGACCTTGACTTTGCCCAAATGACCTTGGGTCAAGGTCATGACACACCCTTAGGTCATAAGTCATCTTTGTGTGAAGTAAGAACTTCCAGTGTTTCTCAATTAAAAAGATATGGCCCGGACACGAATTTTGAACTTTTTCTGCCAGTGACCTTGACCTTGTCCGAATGACCTTGGGTCAAGGTCATGACACACCCTTAGGTCATAAGCAATATTTGTGTGAAGTAAGAACTTCCAGTGTTTCTCCATTAAAAGATATGGCCCGGACACGAATTTTGAACTTTTTCTGCCAGTGACCTTGACCTTGCCCAAATGACCTTGAGTCAAGGTCATGACACACCCTTAGGTCATAAGCAATATTTGTGTGAAGTAAGAACTTCCAATATTTCTCCATAAGAAAGATATGGACCGGACACGAATTGAACAGACAGACGGACGGACGGACAAGGTGATTCCTATATACCCCCCCCCCCAAACTTCGTTTGCGGGGGGGTATAATAATAGTCATACCTGGGACCAACACAAAATGCGAAGGTCATTTGACCCCAAGTGTACTACCAGGTAATCCGGTGACGGATTAGACTTTAACTTATTGTCGGTCGAAAAGAGGGTCAAAGTCCTTCCATCTGTTTACCCTTACTCCAAACAAAAAATGTTGATGTTCTTGTCTGGTAGGGTGAGATGTTTTCGTCCCGGCCGAATACAGGCACTTCGTGCAGCCCAGTACACGATGGACGATCCCATGACCCATATAACTTTCTTACATCCTGTAAATCTAAGTATTTGTTAATGTAAGAACAATACAAAAGTGAACAGTAACAATAATCTACAAGCAAACTTATATGTAGCAGTATTAAAACCTAATATATGAAGCATAATACTCTGACTTCCAGCGCCCCTATTGTTTAATAACTTGACCAGGGATGCCCCTCATTGATGCCTCTGTTGCAGCCCAAATACGAAACGAATGAGACTTAAATCGTCCAATATTTCCCTCACAGAATTGCAATGATTTGGCAAGTATAGCTGAAAACTGATAACGTGTCAGGGGTTTGCCATCAAAATGAACTAAGAATTGACCTTGACATAAACCATGAGCTCGAACTTTTAAATAATTTACCACTGCAATAACAGGTTATGCCGGACCTCTAGTTTCTGAAAAAAATAGGGTAGAGGAATGGGTGTTGCTAAAACGCGGAACGGAAAACGGAACGGAAAGCGGAACGGAGCGGAAAACGGAAAATCTTAACTAATGTTATTTCCTTCATAGATTTGTTAATATGCTAAAAACAATATACTGTATGTAATTTTTTAATTGTTTTGAGAGATTAACAATATTTAATTGTTTATTCAAGAATACTTATTTCCTCAGAATCAATAGTACATGCATTGACCACTATATTATATCCCAAAATATCCTTGATTCACTATTTGCAAAATAACTCGATATTTATATATACCTCAAGGTTTAATCAATTCTCTTTCAGAAGCATTAAAAATTCTCATTATACTTTCTTTAAAACGTCCTCTCTAGCTCATCAGCTGGTTTTAATACACGGCTGAAAATAAAGAAGTCTACGGGGTTTTGCATTTCAGCATCTATTTCAATTACATCTTTTACAGGTATGTTTATTTAAAAAAAAATCGTCCAAATGTGCTGCATGAATATTTTGGGATCGACAGATTATAGTCTCAATTTATAATCAATTTGTAATATTATAAATTTATAATATAATAAAATCACTCCATTCAGACCATATTTATATAGCTGCAGGAATGAGCAACTGCCATGTAATGCAAATGTAAACAAAATTCCATTGCTTAAAATAATAGTTTCACTAAGTACCGGGTATTTAAATGTTTAATCAAATACATAAATAACATATTATTTATGCCTCTGGTTTAATGTATTTTAATTTTAAATGTCGTTAGTCGTACGGTTTTTTTCCATCTCAATGATGTTGTATCGTCTGTATGATTTAAGATCGTGTAGAACACCAAAAATTCAATGTTGATGTAAGTATACTTCTTCTTGGCCAACAAAGGACCCCAAACATGTAATGCAACTACAACTGGAAGGAGCTCTAAATAAGTCATGTCCTGTAGCCTACCTAATTGTACCCATTGATGCGGCCACCTTTCAAAAGCCCATTGTTGTGAACAAAAATACCAAAGCCCCCCCCCCCCCCCCCGACCTACCACCTGCACTATCTGTAAAAAGCTGAATCGTATAATTTGAAACCCAGAGCCTACTAGGTAATTGTTGGTGTGAGTAAGGTGGTTTGAAGTTTGGTCCTCAGTTCGTCCAGTTTGCTTGCAGGTAAGCGCATGTGCATAGCTACAGTGTCAAGTTCAATCCCTAAAAAAGTTAAACATGTAGTAGGCTCATCTGTCTTGTCGTCAGCAAACACCGAACACCAAGTTTAGCACAAATGAGGTGAAAAATGTATAAAGTATGTTAACATATAGAGTCATCTGACCTCCCTGCAAATAAAAAATCATCCAAGTAATGTATGATATTTTTACTACCAGATTTCTTGGATGTAAGCCAATGTAAAAATGTACTAAACTTATTAAATAACGCACACGAAAGCTTCGAACCAAACGGGATAATAATAAAAATACCTAAAAGATCAAAGTCGCCCGGATAGATAGGTAATAAACGAAATGCACTCTTGAGGTCAGTTTTGGCCAATAAAGTACCCTGCCCCAGTAACTGGATCATCAGTACAGCTTCATCTATGTTACTATATTTAACCTTTGCAAATATCTGGGTCAATAAAATAATTAACCGAGTTAAAATCTGGTTAGGATAGGTGATGAATTAGACGACAATCCCCGTCCTTCTTTGGTGCGAGGCCAACCGGTGAAACTCTTAACATTGGGAAAGGAATTTCATCAAAGGGACCAGCCATCCTACCAAAGCTAACTTCCTTATCTAACTTTTGCTGCACTATTTGAGGAGCATCCCTAGCTGATTTGAATTTTTTTGCTTCATAATAAATTCTTGGTCCGGCATACTGTAATGGAAAACCAAATGTGAAACCTTTTATCAATTGGAGTGTGTCATTCTGAAAGGGGTGTGAATCTAACTCATTTATATTTGGTTATAAACAATAGTGTTGAAGCCAGACTATACAGGGGGATAAACCCGACAGACTTAGTTTTGCCTCGGGCAATTAGCTTGAGGGTGGGGTCCTCCGCAGTGTTCACATCTGTGTCTAAACTTGCAGGGGTTCAATGAGCAGGACCCCCCAATTAAAGGCATAGCAGTTGCCGATGGACCTAGATAGCTTACTTGTATTTTGACGTGGTTTGAATCCTGCCCCAGCCCCGTAAGAGTTGGACCCTGGATACTGGGCTTGGGTTCAAATTTTTTAGCCGCTCGTCTGCCTTGTAACCGTCTTCTGATAAATCAGTATCTATTAGAGGCCTAGTCGTATAAAACAATCTGTATATGCCAAGATCATAGTTTCAGGGACGTTTAAATTGAACAATGATGCAGAGTTGTCGCGCTTGCACAGGAATTAAAAGCATTAATCACAATATGGTGATAAATGCAACAATATCAAATCATGATACAATATCATTATTATGATACAAAATCATATTATATGATATAAATAAAAAAGATTTTGGGATACATATCATACATTTTAAACAATACTGCATCATATAAGACATTACTATATCATATTTTATATGAGTATACAATATCGTATCATTATATACAAATATTGTATCATATGATACCATAAAATTTCATTCTACAAAATCACATGATTCAATGCAATATCATATCATATTTTACAATATTGTTCTATACATGTATGATATAATGCATTAAGGGTGTTATTTGTCTTCTTTAGAGCCACTAGATCAATTTCAGCTAACAAGAAACAGGATGGGGGAACTAATTTATTACTAAATTACTTAACAAATATTTGTTATTTACAAAGTTTAAGAATGTCCTTCGCAAAATATACTAATTGTATTGCCATTTTTTACCTTGTGTTTTTTTTTTTTAAATAAAATTGTGAATTTTTTTTTACAAAATCAGTTTCTTTCACGTTTAATAACTGAATATACTGACTTTAAAGTCATATTCTATAAAAATAGCAATATACTTAAAATCAGTTAGAACATTGGCTTTGGTTTATGATGAACTGCTACGAGCAAATAAATCAAATAAATCCAGATTCCTACAGTCTTTCTAAAACAGTATACGTGTATTTTTTTAAAGTTGTTAGACATATTTTATTTGATATTATATTTTGTATATGTTTTAGGACTTAAATTGGTACAATGTAAAAAAGAAAGTTGAAACATTGTGAAAATGACTTCTAAAAATCAGTAAAGTACGGGGTGGGGGAATCTAACAAATCATGTTTGATGTCATAGATAAAATATATCAAATTATCATAAAATCAAATCAGTTATGTAATCATAATCATAACAGAGCAAATCAAAGCAGCAAAACAATGATATTCACGTGATCACTGTCCTGTATATCCTTAAATTTGTTAGAAATCATAATTATGGATAGGAATATATAAATTGTTTACTTTTTATACCAATTTCTTTCCAAAAGTAAAATAACTGCAAAACTTATACAAAAGGAGATCAATTAAACTTTGTATAAAATTCCCTTATTTGTAAATGAATATAGCAAATATCGATTTTAAAAAAAACCTTGGGTAGGTGTTTGAAGTTAAACACATGTTCTGTGCTGAAATAGAAGGATATACATAATCTTTTTATTTAGCAGTGTATTTTCGTGTTCTTGCCAGTGCTTTATGAACTTGAGTATGCGATGTGGTCCTCGCGTATCTTGTTTTTATTTTCTTAATCAATGTCAGGGGGTTTGATGCACTTTCGAAATGAATATATATTATGCATATGCAACAATGCATCATAAATATACAGTTTGCTATATTTAATCTTAAAAATTTTATTTTTTATGTGTGTGTTTTTTTTTAAATATTTTTTGCCAACTGATCAACAAATGTTTTCCGGTGTAACGAAGAATTTTGACCCGGGTTGAAAATTGACCCGGGGGTCATTTTTCCACGTTGAATATTGAGACCAAAGGTGTTGAAAAAAGACCCTAATCCGTTGAAAATTGACCCGCATCGTGGAATTTTGATCATGAAACCGGTTCAAAATTCAACAGCACAGAAGCACAAATTAACGAATCAATATTTTAACTTGAGTTTATTTAATTAAAAATCATCAGTTTGTATATATGTATTCTTTAGATTTACATGTTCATGTGTTAAAATGGTGGGGGGGGGGGGAGGGGGGGAGGGGGGAGGGATTAAAATGAGACTTAAATAATTATTTTTTGAATTTACATAGTATCCCTTTAAATATATACATGTAATTTTATTCATAATAAACTTCTTGCGTATAATTGGTCTTTTGTGTGATATCTATATATTTTTATAGAATATATGTTTTTAATAATATTAGTATACTTGGTTACACGTTAAAATATTCAATTCAGTAAAACCCTTTTTTTAAATTCCCTGGAGAAGTGTACAAATGTAAATAATTTTAAAAAAAATTACAATACGTCATATTATTTAATTTTGGTTTTACGTTCACCCAGTAAATTGAAACTTTGATATTGTTCATTGTAAATTTTCTGAGTGGGTGTAAATAAAAAAAATTACAGTATGTCATATTGAGATTTTTGTGTTTGCACCCACTCAGTTTGTTAAAACTGTGACTATCTAAATTTTGTATTCACACCCATCCAGCCAATAACAGTTTACAAAATGATGATATGCTAACATGATTGTACTCTTTCATGAACAATGCTGTAGTAACTATATCTTGAAAGCCGAATGTTGGTGTTTTATTTGTTCCGTTAGAATAACTTCTGATGTAACTAAATATCATCAAATCGCTAATTTTTCTAGGCATTAACAATTATGCTTCATGGAATCTGTAGCAAGTAAGCAACCTAATTTTTGTACAGGATGACAATAGAATTTTGCTTTAAAGTTTCTAAATTGCCTTGATCACAAAAATGTATCATACATTTACTAACAGTAATTGTTTTCGTCGATAAATTGGTAAACTGCATTTTTTGAATAGAAATAAGTAGTAGAATATCTAACAGCAGCGTTGGAGTAGATGATCGACCTTCCTATCACAGCCACCTACATTATTAATTTAATTTAAACGTGTTAAAAGTGTATATTATGTGTATATAAGACATGAGGTACTTGAATATTAAATAATTATCTGAATATTTATCATATATGATTGTAAGACATATTGTTGGTAGACATGTTCACACACCTATAACATATCACCTTCATTTATACCTGCAGAGATACAAACATAAGAATGAGATTCTCATGATCCAGCCCATTTGAAAAGAACACTAAATAAAAGGGAACTGTATATTTAGTAAATATACAGATAAAATACTTAAATAGGTTTAAACAGTGTACCTTAAGAGAATCAAAAACGCTTTGGAGATCTAATATAAGTATAAACATGGGAAACAATTTTACAATTTTATCTATATGAAAAATCAGAACTACCAGTAAGTATATAGTTCATATAAAATGGTACACTAATGTCAATAAGTTGTTTAAAAAGTTCGTCTCTTTGTTGAGTGTATCTTTGATATTCAGGGGAAAAATCACATTTCCTTCAGATTCAGATCCACAATATAAACATCGACTCACATCAAATAAAAAAATCCTTAAATAAGTAAGCTTTACTAGCTATATTCCGTAATTGACGTAAAATAATATTTCCTATTGTCTTAACTGAAAGGTTTGTAAGCTCTTGGTATATTTTGTTTTTTAAGTTTTGACTTAAAAGAAAGATAAAGTTCATGAAATTTTCTTTTCTGCATGAAGATTATTCCATAATTTACATGTATACGGAGCAAAGCTATTGTATTAAGTATATGGTGGTAGATAGTAAAAAAGCTAATTGATTATATGCATGTTCAGTAAGAAAATATGATTGAATTTAATCTAACATATCTTGGGGTGCTAAACTATTTATATTCTTGTAGAATATAATTAGCTTATGGTTATCCCTTCGAGATTGCAAGGTTTCCAAATTAAGCTCACTATATAAAATTATTTTAGAAGAATTAATTCTGATCCCTGTCACTGTCCTGGTTGCTTCAATTTGTACATGTTTAAGCAATTCGGGTTTTTCCTTGATACAGCTGCTCCAAACAACATATCTATCAGTTGTATACTTTTCGCATACCTTTTCATGTATATACCATTAATATAATTAGATCAACCATCCTATGTTTTTATTTTTGAGAAAATATATTACGTCAGTTGCCTGTGTTTCTAATTTACAGGTAAATGATAGAATTGAAAACTCAAAATAATAGAAATAAACGCATTTTTAAGAAGAACTATGACTGTATATGCAGAAAATTGGATGGTGCTTCAATATAGTTAATCAGACAAGTTTATGAAAAATTATTTTAAAGTCGTAAAAAATTAAAAACATGTGTAAATATGTATATGCTGTATATATGCGTATAAAAAAACCCAGTATATATGAAAAAGGATAAAAATATGACAATCATTCATTTATTATTTTGTCAGTGAAATATTCCGACTTCTTCAAATTAAGCATAGGTATCTGACATTATATCCTTTTGTCTTGATATAAATATATATACCCTTTACCCAATAAAGCAGTATAGAGGTTATATATTTTCAATTATTAGAAAAATATACAACGTCAGGTGCCTGTCGAATAGAGCTCTGTTAAATTGCCTTAAAAGTGACGATAACGGGCAATATGTTTGTTAGATATATTTATCAGAGATTGTGACAAGTTTAACTTTAAATTCTGTCACATGAGGGAATGAAAACCATGTCATCTATGTCAAAAAGTATTCTAGCCCTACTCGCCTGCTCCATTCCGAAGCAAACGGTCATCTTCTTAGCTTTATTTACATAGTATTGTAATAATAAATGGATATATTTTCAATCTAAAAACTAAATGATTAATTGGACATATCAGCCTAAAAGAAATTAAGCACGTCCGCATATGTATCGGACAGTATGTACATTTTAAAACTGAAACTTTCAAATATGTGCATGATTGTACATTTAAACCGTGTAGAGTAAGTTCCAGTTCCGATCAAAACTCTGAGGATTGGGTCAATTCTCAACAGGATCAATATTCAACGGGTCGAGGTCATCAGAGTTTAGAAAAATCTTTCTCATACTGTTGAAAAATGACCCCGGGTATAAATTTCACGATTTTGGTCTCAATTTTCGACGTTGAAAAATGACCCCACGGGTCAATATTCAACGTTGAAAAATGACTCCCGGGTCAATTTTCAACCCGGGTCAATATTCTTCGTTACACCGGCACAAAATTGATTTGCGAAAGACATTTTATATAAAAAACCAAACCTTTTTAACAGCATTTACCATTTTTTAAACATTTTTTAAACATTGTTTTAAAAACTTTATTCATTATTCTACAGGGGTCACTTTTCTTCATGTAGAGTGGGGTCATTTTTATAAAATTGACACTTATTCTTCAGGCAAAAGGGTCATTTTTCTGCCTGTATAGAATAATGACCGGGGGTCATTTTCGACGTAGAAAAATGACCCCGGTCATTATTCTATATAGGCAGAAAAATGACCCTTTTGCCTGAAGAATTATTTTACGGGGGTCATAATTCTACTTTACTCCGGCTACTTTATTATTAGAAAGTGTTTAAAGGTGAATATCAATAACCAATATCTGCAAGCTGCAATATTTAACAAAATGTTTAAAGGGGATTTTTCCAGCCAGTACAATAGCATGAATATTATTTGATAATGTTAAACGATATATATCGTAAGCTATTAATTGCAAGCTACACGGATGATCTTGATTTTGCTAAAAAATTATTTTTCCGAATTTCAATGTTTACAATTCTTTAGTAAGAACATTTTAATAGTTGTTCTGGTACACTTTTGTTAGAAATGTGTCTCCATACTTTTTGTGAGTTACTCCCCTTAGTTTGATTTTGCTGCGCACGTGACGCGCTCGGTTCTCGTCGATCTGTCGATTATGTTGTGATTTTGCGTCCACCACACTGTAAGTTTGTTATCAATATTGTCTCATTTGTATTTTTATGATTGTCTAATACATACTGTCAGTTTCTTTACGTATTTGAACTAGTCTGAATTGTTTACATGAAAAACCTATCTGTATCACGTGTTTTCAGTCATCATATATTTTCATGATTTGTGTTTACGCTATTAGTCAAACATGATTTCCTACAGTTTGAACCTTCTTTACATATATCACTGTTATGCTTTAAACGTTTAATTATGTTGTATCAATGTTTAACTATCTAAGCCCCATTTTCAAACAATTTTTCTATGGAACGCAGTTCGTGTCACAATGTCGGTTAACGTTTTATTGATAATGTGTTAGAATTGTCTTATGTACCATTTATTCGTTTGTACCTGTACTTAATTTGTTTATATTTGTTTCCATTGTAGTTTTTACCTTGACATCCAATAAAATATATGTGTTTGCAATACGTGGTTTTGATTGGACATGGTTGAAGCTATCTGAATGACAGAATAGTAAAAAAGTGTGATGACCGATGTTCATGATGTCAGATGCTGATAAAGAAAAACGTCCCCGGACTCATACAGAAAAGGGAGCAGAAATGTACGAGGTGATGAGAGATAAATAAACGAAATTTCAAGGCACTTCGATGGATTTTGCACAGTCGTTGAAGAAATTAAAGATTTCTACATAAGAACGAACACTGAAAAAAAACAAGAAAGACTTGGATGAACTGGAAGCAACTCTCCCGGAATATTACAAAGCAGTGAAGGACGCCTACATACAGATCGAGTCCATTGAACAGAAACTTGCAGCATCCACATCCCATGAGGTGAAGCAAAGAGTTAAGTTGGAAACATTATCTGCCAAAAAATCTCATGCTGGTTTCAGTTCAGTGATCTCAATATCCTCCGAGATTTTGAAATTAAAGGCAAAAGCAGCAGCAGCGAGAGTGAACATGGAGTTCGCTGAAAAAGAAGCAGCTTTGCGAAAACAGAATGCCCTTTTAGAGGAGCAACAAAAACAAACAACAGCTTCACTGGAGAGAAAACGGGTGGAAATGGAAGAAGAGGTGAAGCTGCTTTCCCTGCGAAAGACTGTGGCAGCGACAGAAGCTGAGTATCAAGTCTTGGAGAGCGAAGCAGATGCTGAATCTGTTCATTCTACAGAAAGACTGAGACTTGATGGAGCTATGGATCCTGTCAGGGACACAGCAAGATTTGTCAGTCAACAACCAGAGGTCATAACAAGTGCTCAGTTACCGCAGCACAGTGTTAGGCCTCAAGCCGAAGCAAATTTTCCAGTGACCAATCCACCACCCATAACATTGCCTAGTAGTCATCCACCTAGACACAAACCTGAACCACCACAGACCACTGGTTCAGACTTAACTCGTTTTTGTTAAAGAAAGACTTGCTCCTTTCTAGACTCACTTCATTTAATGATAAAGCAGAGTTGGAAAGCCAGTTTTAGGAGTGTCATGTCAGAACTGGAAGTCAGCCCATCAGAGGAACTCGACCTCTTAGTGAAATTCCTAGGTCCGGAATCATCATGCTATGCCTACAGCATCAGATCCACAAATACTCATGATCCTGCGAAGGGACTCTCCAGACTTTGGGAAAGACTTTTTGAGAGATTTGGCTGCCCCGAAATGATAGACGCAGCTCTCCGTCAGAAGACAGAGAATTTCCCTAAATTAAGTGCCAAAGACAATACAAAACTTTATGAGTTGTGTGACATTCTTTGTGAGATTGAGGCAGCAAAAGAAGATGAACAATTCAAACAAATGTTATCATTCTATGATTCATCTGCTGGGATCCTACCCATTATGAGGAAATTACCTTATGGAATACAAGAAAAATGGACAACTCATGCTGTCAAGTACAAGAAACAACATGAGGTTGCATTTCCTCCATTCAAATGTTTCGTAGAGTTTATCCGTGAAACCAGTCGTGTCAAGAACAACCCAAGTTTCTCATATGACACTTCATGTAACACATCATCGAGGACAGTGTCAAAAAACTTTGTCAAAGGTCACGAAAATTGGAATCGACCTGGGATCGCTACAAAGAAAACGCTTTACAAACCTAAGGAGGATTGCAAGGCCTCAAAACAAAACATTGTCCTTTCCACTAGACATTTCACAGTTTAAACGAATGCAGAGCCTTTAGAGTGAAACCAATGGACGAACGCAAAAAATTCATCAGAGATAATGCCCTATGTTTTCGCTGTTGTGTTTCAACTGAACACAAGATGAGAGATTGTAAAGAGGAAGTAGTGTGTGGAGAGTGTGGAGGTAATTCTCATCCAACTGCCTTACATCTCACAAAACAAATAAAGTCCTCAAATTACGGTGAGGAGACCCCTGAAGTGTGGAACAAATGTACGAAGGTATGTGGAGGTAATTCAGTGGAAAATCCTGTTCGAAAACAGTCCTCGCGAGAGTGTACAAACAAGAACGCCCTGATAAGGCAATTAAAGCGTATGTCATTCTAGATGACCAGAGCAATAGGTCATTGGCTGGATCAGAACTATTCTCATTACTACACTTGAATGGAAGTCCTTTGGAATACCATCTTACATCCTGCGCAGGAACAGTAAACACATATGGTAGACGGGCTAGTGGTGTAGTTGTGGAATCATTGGATGGTAGTACAATTCTTCAACTGCCAACTTTGATTGAATGTGACTTACCGAATATCAGGGAAGAGATCCCATCCCCGGCCGCTGCACGCCATCACCCGCACCTTCGGAAAATTGCGGATTACCTACCTGAAATTGATGACTCTGCTCCAATTGTACTCTTGATTGGTCGTGACTTACCCGAAGCGCACCATGTTCTCGAACAACTCACAGGTCCTCGTCACTCTCCGTATGCCCAGAGATTGCGCTTAGGTTGGGTGGTTGTAGGAGAAACATGTATCAGCCAGTTTCATCGACCAGATACAGTCACTGTAAATAAGACCTACCTGTTACGTAATGGCAGATCATCAATATGCAAGCCATGTCCTAACAACTTTGAGTTTAAGGAAGAGTTCACAACAGACTCATTTGACACAGATTCAAGTGTGATTCAGACATTTTTGCTAGAAGATATGATGATGACACTGTCGGACTGTCCGTCGAAGATGAAGAGTTTCTTTGTATTATGGATCAGACGGTTTCTAAAAATGCTGAAGGGTTTTGGGAAGCCCCTCTACCTTTCCGTTCTCCAAGGAGAAGACTTCCGGATAATCGAACCCAAGCCCTTCAGAGAGCTAAATCCCTGGATTTCTCCCTTCGAAAAGATGATGCGAAGAAAAATCATTTCCTGGAGTTCATGCGAAAAATCTTTGAGAACAACCATGCTGAGATTGCCCCTCCTTTGACAGATGGTGAGGAGGCCTGGTACTTACCCATTTTTGGGGTATACCACCCAAAGAAGCCAACACAAATTAGAGTAGTCTTCGATTCATCGGCCAAATATGACAATGTTTCATTGAACGATGTTCTCATAACTGGACCTGATTTGATCAATAGCCTTCTTGGCGTGTTATTGCGTTTCCGTAAAGACATTGTTGCTATCACTGCTGATATCCAACAGATGTTTTATTGCTTTGTGGTCAGTGAAAAACACAGAAACTTTTTGCCCTTTTTTTGGTACGAAAATAATGACCCAGAAAAGGAATTAGTGGAGTATCGCATGCGAGTGCACGTTTTCGGAAACAGTCCGTCTCCAGCAGTAGCTACGTATGGCTTAAGGAAAGCTGCACAATCTGGTGAAGAAGTCTATGGATCTGATGTTGTGAATTTCGTGATAAGAAACTTTTACGTTGACGACGGACTGGTGTCTCTACCGACCGCATCTGATGCTATCGACCTCATGAAAAGGACACAGGAAGCACTGATGGAAGAAGGAAACTTGCGACTGCATAAGATAGCATCCAACAGCCAATATGTTATGAATGCTTTCTCCGAGGACGACAAAGCAAGCCATTTGAAGGACATTGATCTTGGTGTTTCTGAGGCCCCAATGCAGCGCAGTCTAGGCTTGTACTGGAACTTGCAGAGTGACTCGTTCACCTACCGTACATCTTTAGGAGAGAAACCATTCAGCAAGCGGGGAATCTTATCCGTTGTTAATAGCCTCTATGACCCCTTAGGGTTCATCGCTCCAGTGGTAATTTTAGGC
This sequence comes from Magallana gigas, assembly GCF_963853765.1. Classification (NCBI taxonomy): domain Eukaryota; kingdom Metazoa; phylum Mollusca; class Bivalvia; order Ostreida; family Ostreidae; genus Magallana; species Magallana gigas. Next base: position 17,782,824 of record NC_088861.1, on the reverse strand, counting down.
AAATTGCTTCTGCGGGACCTAATGGCCAGTACGAAAAGCTGGGACGAGCCACTTCCAGAACATATGCGAGACAAATGGGAACGTTGGAAGAATTCTCTGCTAGAACTGGATCAGCTATCGGTTCCACGTACTTACGCTACCATCTCGTGGAAAGACATGATCCGCAAGGAGGTACATATATATTGCGATGCTTCAGAGAAAGCGATAGCAGCTGTCGCTTTTCTGAAAATGACTGATACCAAAGGTGGTGTTCATGTGGGATATATCATGGGCAAGGCAAAGGTTGCACCCTTGCACGGACACAACATTCCAAGATTGGAACTCTGTGCGGCCGTATTAGCCGTCCAGATATCCGAAACCATCTCCAATGAGCTTGACCTTGAAAGAAATTCATTCCATTTCTTCAGTGATAGCCAAGTAGTGCTAGGGTATATTCACAACTCTACAAGGAGGTTCTACATGTATGTGACAAATCGTGTGGCCAAAATAAGGAAGCTTTCTCAACCACACCAGTGGTCGTATGTCCACACCGAGTCTAATCCTGCAGATGCAGCGACCAGATCCACTCCTCCTGATAGGCTTCAAAACAGGCTGTGGTTGCAAGGACCACCCAGCCTGTACGAGCCAACGGAAGATTCAAATGGTACCAAATTTCCGTTAGTAAACGTAGATCAAGACAAAGAAATTAGACCACAAGTGCAAGTTCTCAAAACAGAACTTCATGAGAACACATTTGCTCTCACCCATCGTATTGAAAGGTTTTCTGTGTGGAGAAATCTAGTCAACACATTCAAACGCTTGAAAATTTTTGCAAGAACTTTACACAAAGACGGCACTAAAGATGAACTTAGTGACATATCTTACAGCGCAACTGTGAACCTTATCATTAGACAGATACAGAGTGAAGTTTTTTCAACGGAAATCAGCTGCATAAAGCACAGATCATCATTACCAAAAACAAGTCGAATTCGAAACCTGAATCCATTCCTTGATGATGATGGACTGCTGCGCGTTGGCGGTAGAATCCATAGGGCAAGTATTGAGTACAAAGAAAACATCCTATCATCATTCCAGGAAACACCACATTGCAGTTCTGTTGATCCGCCATTATCACTGTGAAGTAAAGCACCAAGGCCGCCACTTTACAGCAGGGGCATTAAGAGATGCTGGTTTCTGGATAGTTGGCGAAAGGAGATTGATCTCGTCATTGCTATACAAGTGCGTCATCTGTCATAAGTTAAGAGGAAAACAAGAACAACAACTTATGTCAGACTTACCTGAGGATAGAGTATCCCCCAACCCTCCTTTCTCATCAGTGGGAATAGACACATTCGGGCCATGGTCAGTCGTGACACGCAAGACGAGAGGCGGTCAAGCCAACAGCAAACGTTGGGCTCTGTTATTCACATGTCTTTCTACAAGGGCCATACACATTGAAGTTTGAAGTTATAGAGGAACTCAGTTCATCATCATTCATTAATGCCCTTCGTAGATTCATTGCTTTAAGAGGCAGTGTGAAAGAAATTCGTTCAGACCGAGGAACAAATTTCGTGGGTTCTGTACATCATCTAGACATGAACTCCATTAACGTAGAAGAGGGGCCAGTCCATAACTTCTTAAAAGAGAAACGGACTGTGTGGATTTTTAATCCCCCACATTCTTCACACATGGGCGGTATATGGGAAAGGATGATCGGTATAACAAGAAGAATCCTCAACTCTATGATCCTGGAGGTTCAATCGAAAGACCTTACTCATGAAGTGCTAACCACGGTTTTAGCAGAGGCAGAGGTTTGTGCCATAGTCAATGGTAGACCCATCGTTCCGGTGTCGTCGGACCCAGAATCTCCCTTGATATTAAGTCCTGCGATGATACCCAAAAATCTGGTTGTTATCCTGCACCCATTGGAACGTTCGATATGAAAGACATGTATAAAGCCCAATGGCGTAGGGTGCAATACCTAGCTGATACATTCTGGCAACGTTGGAACAAAGAATATCTTCACACTCTGCAAACACGTCGGAAATGGAAAGACTCTGTTCCCAATTTGAAACACGGAGATATTGTGCTACTTAGAGACAAAACCGTATCGAGGAACGAATGGCCAACTGGAACCATAGTGAATCCCTTGCCAAGTCAGGATGGACGAGTCAGAAAGGCGGAGGTTCGTGTCGCCAAAAACGGTTCCACTTCTACCTACACCAGACCAATCTCAGAAATGGTGCTGCTACTTAGTGTGTAAACTTTGATGTGATTGTGACTCAGTTTGTAGTCTTTGCAAGATATGCTTAAGGTTCTCTTCGTTTATCGTGTATTATGTTATAGTGACATTTTCTTTAATGTCAGGTGAGGAGTGTTCTGGTACACTTTTGTTAGAAATGTGTCTCCATACTTTTTGTGAGTTACTCCCCTTAATTTGATTTTGCTGCGCACGTGACGCGCTCGGTTCTCGTTGATCTGTCGATTATGTTGTGATTTGGGTCCACCACACTGTAAGTTTGTTATCAATATTGTCTCATTTGTATTTTTATGATTGTCTAATACATACTGTCAGTTTCTTTACGTATTTGAACTAGTCTGAATTGTTTACATGAAAAACCTATATGTATCACGTGTTTTCAGTCATCATATATTTTCATGATTTGTGTTTACGCTATTAGTCAAACATGATTTCCTACAGTTTGAACCTTCTTTACATATATCACTGTTATGCTTTAAACGTTTAATTATGTTGTATCAATGTTTAACTATCTAAGCCCCATTTTCAAACAATTTTTCTATGGAACGCAGTTCGTGTCACAATGTCGGTTAACGTTTTATTGATAATGTGTTAGAATTGTCTTATGTACCATTTATTCGTTTGTACCTGTACTTAATTTGTTTATATTTGTTTCCATTGTAGTTTTTACCTTGACATCCAATAAAATCTATGTGTTTGCAATACGTGGTTTTGATTGGACATGGTTGAAGCTATCTGAATGACAGAATAATAGTCAACCAAATATAGAGTTTCGGTCGCCGTGTTATAAGCGAAATACAAAGCTCACAATTGTTTGTGTCATGTTAACATACCGTAAGTTTTGAACTTCGAAGTATAAATACAGGTCTAGACCTAAATTGAATGTGATAAACGCTATGAACGATTTATTTATGCTTAAAACTTATTATGAGGGAGAGAGAGAAAGAGAGCATAATGATTGTATTCAATAAAAATTTTAAAAAAAAGTTTAATGGTGAATGTCAGCAGTCAGTATTTGCATGCTACAATATTATTAGATAAATGTTTTATGATGGCTGTCAACATCCAGTGCTTTCTGGCTGCAAAATAATTAAGAATGTATACAAATGAACATTTAACTAAGACAACACTTTTAATTTTCAGATAATTAATTTAGCCATGAATTGACCTTATCAAACGCTAACTGACTTTGTAAGACTTATATAATTTAACCAACCATTTATTACAAAGTAAGTCCTTTGATATAATCATGCCCCCTTCGAAGAAGGTACGGCATATTGCTTTGCTGCTGTCTGTCGGTCGGTCTGTCGGTCCACCAACAGTTTCCGTTCATTTTCTTCGCAGAGGATAAACATATTGAAATGAAATTTGGTATACAGGTTTATCATGATAATTTCTAAGTCAAGTTTGATATTGTGTACGATCGAGCAATTTTCGACAGAGTTATGGCCCTTGGACGTAGAAAAATTCCACTTATTTGCAGTTTCCGCTTATTTTCTATTCAGAGGATGAACATATTAAAATGAAATTTGATATACAGGTGTATCATGATAATATCTAGGTCAAGTTTGATATTGGGTTCGATCGAGCAATTTTCGACAGAGTTATGGCCCTTGGACGTAGAAAAATTCCACTTATTTGCAGTTTCCGCTCATTTTCTATTCAGAGGATGAACATATTGAAATGAAATTTAGTATACTGGTTTATTTAAATAATATCTAGGTCAAGTTCGATATTGGGTTTGATCGAGCAATGTTCGACAGAGTTATGGCTCTTGGACATAGAAGAATTCCATTTTTTTGCAGTTCCGCTCATTTCTTTGTAGATGTTTCCAAGGGAGGGGGGCATAAGTGTTTCACAAACATCTCTTGTTTATTTCAAATTATAGGGGTTGGGGACAATGTTTTACCTCTGAATATGACACTCATTTCTACTGTAGTTTTGGAAATCAAAGCAAAGGACTATGTGCGGTTTTATGCATTTTTTGCCCCCAAAATTAAAGTTTTATAAAGCGCTTTAAAAATAAGGGTGAAGATAGTTGGAATCATATTAAAAATAAGGGTGCAAAAGTTATCACCACAGTGACGTCATAATGTAGAAATGACGTCATGAATATTGCCTAATTTTGATTAATTGATGTTTTGAAGCAAAATATGGGTGTTTTCCAATGGTTTTTCGACTGGGAAACATTGAGCGCAGGCTTGCTCAAGTACCATTTTTTAGTATAATGTGTATAATTATCTGAAGAAAAACATATGTTAAAATCTTACTTGAGCAGACCTGCGCTCTATACTTCCAAATGGAAAATTTAAAGCAAAAAATGAGAATATTTTCATCCGTTTGCAAATTTGCGGGAATAAGGTCATAAAGTTAACGTCATAGATAAATTGCCAATGAGCAATGGTGGTTAAATCAGGCCATCATGTTATAAGGAGGAGTGATAAATTCTGGGCAGGTCTTTCTTCTGATTTGGTCATAGAACAGGTTTTAATGAGAAGCCTAAAGACGACAGGCGGTATGACTCGAGGAAGAGGTATGTCAGAGGGTCAGTGAGCCCAATGGATTTTATCTATGCCAGACTGCGCGGAAATGAACAATGCTTTGCAAGAGTATACTGGAGTCAATTATGGAACAAGTGACCAACATAAAGAAGGTGGGGAGTCAAGGAGATCTAATGACTGTCAAGATTTGAAAACATTTTTATCGTTTCTTATTAGCAGAAGTCCTTTTGTAGAGGAAACGAGTTTGCGAAACATAGAAACAGGAGTCTCGGCGGACAAATTTGTCAATGTTGATAATTCGAAGGAATTAGGTATTAAAATACTGAAGTCCATGGACGGAAAAAAAATAGATGAATTTTCATTTAAAAGGAAAGAACAGGCCACTATCTTAAGTGCAAAATCGGCTATCAAAGTTGATGATGATGTCATTATTGTTGATTCACAGCTTCTCTTCCAGCGCTTTCTTGCTGCATCAAATGGCATATATGAAGATCAGTCCGAAATATTCACCTATGAACTCTGTAGTCATCCCAGCTCAATGTTTGATCCAAATGGTCTCATGCGAACAGCACAAAAGTCTAGTCTTGCAGATGCTATTTGGGGAAAGGGCGATTGTTGCGCATTTGAAATGAGCGAAAACGACGAAACTCAGTATGTTATTGATGGCGGCTCTCTTCTCCATCGTATACACTGGCAAAGCGGACTTTCTTTCGGTGAAATTTGTCAAAGGTACATTGACAGCGTAGAACGGAAATACAGTAAAGCTATAGTTGTATTTGATGGATATGCTTCGGGTCCAGATACTAAAGATGCCATTCACCAGCGGCGCACCAAAGGAATCATAGGCACAAAAGTTTCATTCACAGATAGAACTCCTTTCAAATCTAAAAAAGAAATGTTTCTAGCAAACATTGAGAATAAGCAAAACTTTATTAATCTCTTGAGTGCAAAGATGGTAGAAAGGGGAATCAAAACAAAACACGCAGATGCCGATGCTGATGTATTGATAGCCCTTACTGCCATCGAATCGGCGAAAACTGTTTTGCTTGGAGAGGACACTGATCTTTTGGTACTACTCCTTCATCATGCGGACGTTACATCAAATTCGCTGATATTCAAATCCGGCAATGTGTCAAAAGTAAACACACATATTAAAATATGGGATATTTTGAAGACCAAATTGCTGCTTGGTGAGGAGCTATGTACATTGTTACCTTTAGTTCATGCTATCAGTGGTTGTGACACAACTTCAAGAATGTTCGGTGTCAGTAAGGCAGCGACCCTAAAGAAATTTGGAGAACATGACTTTCTCAAGACTCAGGCACAGTTACTATGCAATGCTAACGCAAAGGATGATGTTATTTCTGCTGGTGAAAACATTATTTCCTCTTTATATAATGGTGCTCCATATGAAGGACTGAATGTTCTTCGCTACAGGAAGTTTGCTCCAAGAGTATTGACAAACAAAACATGCGTTCAAATTCATACTTTGCCGCCAACATCAAATGCAGCTTCATTTCATAGCCAGAGGGCTTATCTTCAAATGAAAATGTGGATGAACAAGGACAATCTAAATCCGTGTGAATGGGGTTGGAAAGTCGCTAATGGAAACCTTGTTCCAGTTACGTGTACAATGGACGCAGCTCCCTCTAAATTGCTGAACATTATTCGATGCAATTGTAAGACAAACTGTGACACTAAAAGATGTACTTGTAGAAAAAACGGACTTGAATGTTCAGTAGCTTGTGGCGAATGTAAAGGAACTGGTTGTACAAATTCGAGCAAAACAGTTGACATGGACGATTAAGTGACAATCAACTTCTAGAGATTTATGTAGAATACGCAAAAACATAATAAGCATAAATAAGGGGTTTCGGTAAAACAATTCCATGGTTTTGTTATCATATAAAGTAAATATTTTGGTTTAAAAAAAAGTATCATACCGATCAATCGTTTTTTATTGTTGTTATAAGATCTGAATTTACGAATTGGTCATTATTTGATTCATCTAAACACTTAACATATATATAAAATGAATTTGAAGACTCGTGATATAATTTAATTTTTATTAAGAAAACATAAATTCCCAGTTTTTATCAAAAATACTAACATTTTCACCCAAACTTATCACTTCCTATACTTCACAAATCATCATAGTTTATTTTTTTTTATCATTGTTATAAGATCTATTGACTTGATTAAAAATTATGTACAGTACCGTCAACGCGGATCCCGTATTTTCCGCGCACCCCCGCGGTCCAAATTGCAACGCGGTTTAAAACAGGAGTCTCAGGTAAAACCGCGTACCCCCGCGGTAGAGTTGTCCAGCAAATCAACACCGCCGCGGTCTTGACGATAAATTACATGTGAACAAAAGTATCGAACTGAAACGCGAGTTATCTCCCTCGACTAAAAAATAATTGTCAGCTACACGACCCTACATGTATATATATCATTTTAATTAATGGAACGATCTAGAATAACATACGATATGTATTTTTAAAATGTTAAATTTATAGAGTGTGTTTAAAATCATTCATCAATGCTTCTTCATTTAGATACTTGACAGTGTATTTTTACATTCCATTCAAATTGACATAACAAATTCAAAAATTGATAAGTATGCGTGGCAGTCGGATTATAATTTTTGTTTATTCAGTCTTGTTAAATTGTGAACAAGTAATGAAAGTTTCCTATTTAATCTACGTAAACTGCATACCGGGTAAATTAAATTGATGACATGCTTTTGCCGATCTATATATGTCCGTGCGATCGAGTTTCAACAAACTTTCAAACAGTTTGCAATTGTAATATAGAAAACAATAAGTACACATTTAAATGTGTTTATCATATTTGTATTTTTTGTGTATTTTATGTTCTTAAACAACTTCATCATAGGCAAGGTTTTCTGTACAAATGATATAATTCACGATCTGGAAAACAGTTATTATATAAGAATATTCGCAAAGTGGTTTATGGCAATTAAAGGTCGCGAGGATATTTTTCAGGTTTATTGATAATATTAAAATAATTGTTGTAACTACTGTCTTTAACTAGATTATTTAAGCTGTTATTCTTTACAAGAAATGGAATGAGGTTGTTACATCACAAAACAACATGGGAAGTTGTACATGTTATTAAATGCATACATCTCGAGTTACTTTTAAAACATTCAAATGCCAACTATTTTGTACACATTTCCTTTATTGTGTATATCAATTATAAGTCGCGATCATTTTCTGTGTATAGTGATTAACAAACCCAGGGTAGAAAAAGGCATGCCCTAGGGGTTTTCACGCCTATTGAAGACAAAATAAAATCTCCAAATTGCGTTCGGCTTCGTCTAACCGTACAACTATCTTACAGAGGAGGCTTCTTGATTTAGTGTCGCCGATCTTGATTTTATCTACGATCTTTATGTGAGAGAGAGAGAGAGAGAGAGAGAGAGAGAGAGAGAGAGAGAGGTAATGCTCTTTAGCCTCCCCCCCCCCCACGACGCCACTGCATTCAATTCAAATATACTAATATGAAATATTCCTAAGTTTAGTATTCATAAAAAAATAGGGACCGTATACATTGTGATTGAATCTAATATGCAGTTTCTGTCTGAGTGCTTCACCTGTCAATCAAATCAGCCCGCGAGCTGCACCACGTGCTCCTTCCTTGATAAAGGAAAACAGTTTCGTTCTATTAGTTTTTAGGTACAGGAAAAAAAGAAGTTTGTCTAACAATAAAGTATTTAAACACTGTTTATGATGTTTAATTTAATGTTTGACACTGTGTTTGTGAAGTTTAGTTCGTAAACAACGTTATTTAAAAAGAAAACTAATTCTCTCTCTCTCTCTCTCTCTCTCTCTCTCTCTCTCTCTCTCTCTCTCTCTCTCTCTCTCTTTCTTTCGGGGGAAGAGACAAGTTAAACACCTTTTACAGTGTAAGAAGGCAGTAAAATGAAACAATTATTTATTGTTACTGTTAGATAAATTGTTTGATATACGGGTAGAATTCCTGGATGTCACTTGTTGCAAGGAATATCCACCTGCCTCATACCCGTGTATTCTGTGCGTTCAAGCGAAGAGTAATTTCCTGTCTGTGCGATGGTTTCACGCCTTTGTGTAAAACAATTGGGACAAATACAGTACATTTTGACAGTCATTAAAACGTTGGAAAGGGGAGGGGGGGGGGTTAGAAAAAACGTTATAATTCGCAACTGATACGACATATGTGTAGTAGCTTCATATTCAACACACATAAAATGATATCAATATCTTTTTATATTTTAAGGGTAAAGTAAACTTTTCATATTTTGCCGTTGATCGTATGGTATACGTACACCGTGTAGCGTGTGCTTGTCACGGACTAGGTTAATTGTCTTGAGTATTGACACACACACACTCTCTCTCTCTCTCTCTCTCTCTCTCTCTCTCTCTCTCTCTCTCTCTCTCGTTTAGTCTATATTGAAGGTTTCAGGTTTTTGCGGAGGGGGGAGGTGCATCTTAAACACGTTTAAAAGTTAAACAGATAACAGTAAAATGAATAACTATTTATTGTTATTACTGTTAGTAAAATTGTTTGAAAAACATGAAATTCCTGATGGTCACTCGTTACACGGATTATTCACCTGTCTCATATACATGTACATGTACCAGTGTATTCTGTGCGTTCAAGCGTGGAGTGATTTCCCGTCAATGCGATAATTTCACACCTTTGTGTTAAACAATTGGGACTGAAGTCAAGTACAATTTACATGTACTTTGACAGTCATTAAAACGTTGAAGAAGTGGAGGGGGCGGTTACGAAAAACGGTATTCGCAGCAGATACTACATGTACATTTGTGTTGTAGCTTCATATTGAACTCGCATAAAATTATATCAATATAACTTAGTATTTTAAGGGTTGAGTAAAATTGTCATATCATGCCGTTGACCATAGGTAAACTTTCTCCGTGTAGCATGTGCCTGTCACGGACTAGATTAATTGTCTTGAGCATCGAGAGAGTGTCGTAAAACGAGCTACAAACTGATATGGAATAAAAGCATTTTTGTAGTCGGAACTGTATCAATCATTAAAAAATCGGAAAATAATATATTATAGTTCTTACCCTCTCCTTCATGTAGATTATATTATAAAAATGATTAAATATTTTTGAAATAATAGGTATATCAACAGTTACAATATACATGAAAATTATTACGGGTGCAGATGATTCTTTAATTAAAATATCTCTAAAATAATTGATAAGGAGTTTTGAAAACGTGCATTAAAAATACGTAATCATTTTATGTGAAATAAAACCAATACATCAGACATGGCCAGTATAGAATGACTCTCAGTGTTAGGTGGCCGTCTTAATGTCTAATAGCATACAGGTAAAAATCTTCGATCACCTTGTTCAACGGTAGGTCACACCGCCGCGGTTTAAACATGGCTGCAACGAGGACCGCGATGAATTAACCGCGATGGTGTAACGCGGAAAGGATTAAATAACCGCGGGGGGAGCGCGGTCAAATACGGGATCCGCGTTGACGGTACTGTACGTTGCTATTTTCTTTTTTTAGTTACAACAAATTTCCAGTTTTCGGCGATTTTTCATCAAAATCCAAAGTTTTCACCCAAAATTTTCATTTTCCTGAACTTTGCAGTTCATCAACGTTGAAATAAATCATAACTATAATAAGATCTATTGACTTTCTTAAAAATTTAGTCCGTTGCTATTTTTGTTTTTTAGTCACGGCAAATTTCCAGTTTTCGGCGTTTTTTCATCAAAATCCAAGGTTTTTACCCAAAATTAACAATTTCCTTTCATCCAAACATTCTCGATTTTTTTTATGTTCAACAGTTCACCTAAACCAGCTTGGAAAACTAGAAGAACATTCTGTTGCAATTAGTTTGAGGTTTGGTCATATTTTGGCTAGAATGACTGGACTAAAAATCAAGATTAAAGTGATAGGCGTCCACTGTACAGTGATTTATGAAGATTTTTTTTTATACGACAAAAAAATTGGTTAAAATTGGGGGCAGATATTAGACCATACCGCACATAGTCCTTTGTTATTCCGTAGCATAGATCGCTGTTTGGTAACTTGTCCAAGCATTTTTAGATTAAGAGGTTTAAAACATACAGATTGGGTTTAAAGCTGACATGAATTCATAAAAGCATTTGGTCGCCATATTAGTTCCGATCGCTCCTCTACTGCCACTGGGGTATATATACCGGTTGAGAAAGTTACGATCGGTTGCTTTCCGATCGAGGCATTCAGGTTGCACGGACTTCTAAATGCATTGTAGTAAAATGTTTGTGGTAAAGAATAAAAAAAACAACAATCAATGAAATACAAAATATGTTTATTCTGTGAAAGGATTTTCCAGATATCTTTATTATTTTGCACATACAATGCTGCCTCACTACGCATTCACATCGAACACGTGTGTCGTTCATACAGAGTGAATAACGCCTGCGTCTTTTTGAAAATCCCGGCGGCACTACATCGAACACAGTAGATAAATGATAGTAAATCCAAGAAAGAGACAACGTAACATCGTTTCCATGCGTTTCACGGTTTCTAAAATCCATGCGATCATTGACATTGCTCGATCTGCCACAGTGTCTTGTTTGCGCATGTGCGATGTTATAACATACGCAGGAAAACTGTCTACAATTATCGAGGAATTTTATAAGTATCTGCGCCTGGATTTCAGTCTGTCTTGTTTCATCATGTATTGGATATTTCTTGCCAGTGCAGCGGTTGCCATTTTATTTTCCTTCAAAACGCTTTTCTTCACGTCTTTTCGTCCAAGGTAACGTGTTCGGGTGCATGAAATACCTGAATGCGGTGAAGCATGAATAGGGCTCTCAGCTTATATAGGGGGTGTGGAGCGATGAGCAGAACAATAGAAATCGTCAACTAATATGGCGGTAGTCGGAGATAAAAGGGAAATAATGGATATTTATGAATTCATGTCAGCTTTAAATATATAACTGATGCTATTATTTAACGGGTATCAAAAAAATTAAATCTCTAATTATTCTCATAGGGATAAAAAAAAAATGCTATTTTGAAAACCAAGGTGCATTAAGGTAATACAAAACAGATAAGCAAAATTTTTCCTATCATTCAATTTTTCTGAAATTTTTATATTTTTTTTCTTTGAATGAAATCTTTTTATACGTAAAATTTGAACAAAAAAAATCCGACCTCACAATTTTGCCCACATCGCCCCAAACCTACCATTAAAAATGAAAGTGTAAAATGAAATAGTCATTGTTGTAATTGTCTATGCTATTAAGCTATTTTTCAAGATATTACAAATATTTGTGCTGCTATGCAAACAGGAGACCTTCTTGTTACTTAAAAATACTGAAATAAATTCTAACCGGTAACTTAAGATAATTTCTCATGCAATATAATGTAAAACTAGTGATTGTGAATACTCTTTTAAGACGAAAATTTGCAGCACCTAACAGTATCTAAAAAGAAAATGTATAATTCAAATTTAAATAAAATTTAACAGTATGATTGGCATGACCCTGTATTTAAAATATATCAAAATAAAGAAAATTTAACCATTGGTTTTAGATTAATTAAGGTTTAAGTATGTTTAACGGAGGTATAAATTGATAAAAATCCTAGATGACGTCATCATATTTGACCTTTGACCTGTTGAATATGGCCTTGAAATTTGTTTGACATAAAGCTTAAATACTGGTGGTGGTTGTGTCCAAATTTCAGTGTTTACTTTGAAAAGAACACAAGTTACGCTTTTTTAAATAATAAAAGGCTAAATGGCACAAAAATTATTTGAACACCATCCAAATGCATGTTTCAAAATTATCGAAATACATTGTATCCTAAGTTCATTTGGCCTTGAGTAATTGATGGGTATGATTTATATTTTTTCCTTAAGATAATGGACTGAAATTAGTTTTTAAATCATATTAAGTCATAATTTTGTGTATTTCAGGAAATATTTCAAATAAATAATTTCATGGGTGTTTCGTACTACATGTACCTTAAATAAAAGAAATTGCTTTAACCTATCTCTACTTAATGACGTTGTACTACTTTGTAACTACTAAGTTATTGTTTTAAGGAAATACTGTGCAAATATTTTTCAATATTAATATTTCAATCAAACTAACGCATTTGAATGACATTCATGTACCATTGTAATTGTTATAAAAGAGTGTTATTTTTAATATCTCTTTACTAAAGACTGTAGTTTTAGTCAAGAGAGGACGCATATGCACGTGGATGTAGTCTTGTACAGTGCCATCATTATGCATTATTATTAGGTGGGGAGGAGTTCTATAAATAATAAAAACAATGCGATTTTTATTGAGTTCTACAAGTGTTTGTAACGTTTACTAATATTCTATTATAACCACTAAAGACATTAAAGACATTCACAACAAGTCGTACGTCCATTGCAGATCAGTGCTCTTCATTTAGATATATCATTATATCATTAATAGTGCAATTGCAACGCTTAAGGATGGATTCTTTTCATATTTCTTATATTCAGAAAATGATGAAATTAAGCATCTAGAGACTTTAAGATGTGCTCATTTCAATAAAACACAAACAGTTTAGGGTAATCATGCTTGATTTTCCTTGAAGGTCATTTGAAATGTCAATGCTTAAAATAGAGTTTTTTAGTGTAATAACACAGAAATTCCATGGTGGTATCTTAAATTGATTGTTCAAGAAAATAAAATATGATTAGATGTAAAAAAGCAACTTAAGTCTAAGGTTCTATGTTAAAGCATGATATTAAGTTGTAAAAAAACCGAACTTTTGCTTGAATCTCACAAAAAATGTATTCCGAATTTCCTCTGTACACTTGAAGAATTAATATTTATGTGTTCGTAAATCCCCATCTAATGGATTTTTTTTTTCGATGTATTATATATTCAGAATTTTTTTGTTTTACATTCATAGTGAAGATAAGTAGTGAGCAAATCATTTACAGTAAAGGAATTGTTAGGTATTCATGCATATAAGATTTTCAGATTAGCTCGAATTTCCTCATCTTAAAATTTTTCAATAAAAACATGAAAATATTTTATTGTAATTTATAGAACAAAAATTAATCAGGCCAGACAAGCAGTTGGATAAAATATTCTTTATAAAATGTGATATTATGAATTAATAATATAATAAGGAATTTTCCGTCCGAATTTCCTCTGATACAAAATTATAAGATTAATTGATTTTAAAAAAGTTACATCTTTTCCCTGAATCTAATAATGTTACATTGAAAAACAAAGCCATAAAATGAAGCTGTATTATGAAATTTTTAAAAATGTATGTACATTTAATTAATATTAATTAATTATGATATACACTGTAATAATTGATAGTATAACTATAAAATTGATCACAAATCTCAAAAATGTACCAAGAAAATTCTAGCTTCCAGTTGGCTGATATGGTTGGCAGATATCAGTGTAAAAAACGCTAAAAATACAATTTATATATGGCATCTTAGCTGTACTTAAAATATATATTGATCACAAATCTCAAAATGTACAATGAATTAAATTATATCTACCTGTTTACAATGAAATTTGGGCTGATGTGATTAACAGATATCAGTGTAAAAAATGCTAAAAATACTAAATGTATTAATATATGGCATCTAGCTTAGCTGTACATATACATGTAACTATATATATATTGTTCACAAATCTAAAAATGTTGAATGAAATTATATTTTCAAGTTAAAAATGAAATTTGGCTGATTTGGTTATCAGTGTAAAAAATGCTAAACAAATGCTACATGTAACTATACTATTAACCATGCAGTACATGTACACTCAAAACACTAGTCTAGAATCTTAACTTTCACAACTTGATGAAAAATATTTGTTTAAAGATGAACATATCTTTAAAGACTTTGTAACACGTGGAGCTTTTTTGTTGTAAAAAAACTAAAACAAAGTCCACTCCCTGCAATCCTGTTAGCAATGTGTCTACTAACTATCTTTTCTGAAATCAAATGTTCTAAGGAGGGCAAGTTCTTGCGTACTTCTAAGCTATAAGAGTGGCTATCAACTGCATTTGAAAATGTGAATGAAGAAGACAAATACTTTGGATCACTCAAATCCACACCTACAGAGGTCACTAGTTTTTGTAACGCTAAAACATCCTCTAGTGCATCATGAGCCTTGTAAGGTTCGCACACATAGCGTTTGTACAAATTTTCTAAGGAAAATGATCCAACTTTTGAATCAAAAACTTTGAACAACTGTTTTGTGTCAACAAACCCTGCAACACAGTTACCAATTTCCTGTGTTTTACCACAATTTTGCAGAGATTTCAGAAAAATATGGCAGTCAAGAGACTTGACATTATGTCCAACTAAAACAACTTTTGACTGGAATTTTGTGAAGAAATTCAAAAGTGCATCAATAGCAGCCACCAAGTGTACAGCATCCACTTCTTTATCGTCATGAAACATTTTCCCATTCATAACTCTTAATCCAGTGACTTCAGTAGCTTTGTCTGTGATTGGGATCTTTGGTAAAATGTACTGGGAAAATCTGTCTGATCCACACACAGCAGCAATTTGTGTAATGTGTGAGCTTCTGGCTGAAAGGTTTAAACATTGGTTACAGTTGACAAAGCATATCAGTTTCATAATCTACCATAACATATGTATCTTAAAAAATTGGATACACCAATATATATATATATATATATATATATATATATATATATATATATATATTACTTTTTTAACTTTACAGCAATACAATCTTGTTACATGTATTCAAAGCATATCATCCAGACAATAAAATAACATTCGATAATGGGACATCATTTCAGTATGGTAAAAGACATTAGAATCACATGCTGAAAAGATGTTATATTGGACTGCATGTACTTGAAATTCTTGTGTACTTGTTTTTGTTTTTATGCAAACACGCAGTACAAACCTAGCCCTGTTGTTTCAAGGTCAAAGTAGACGTGCTGGTAAATGCCTTAATTTTCAATTGGCTGAAAGGACGGTTTACTCAAAGTTGGTGGTATTTCACCAATACCAGTAGGGGTCTGCAAGACAATTTCTGAGCAATAGGTAGGACCATCTCTAATCTCCCTTGCTGCTGTCATTTGCTTTCTATATATGAATAAAAAAAAATCTATACTGTATGTGAATTCAGGTATGATCAGATTATCACTTATCATTAAGAGTATACTGTATATGTAAACTGTTCATCATATAATTGTCAGCATAAAATATCATTTCACTGTCATCATATTAAGTATCGACACTGGTTGGCGTGCATGCATTAATTACGTATCTTTACGCAACCTCTATTTGTAAAAAAAAAATCAATAACATTAACATTATGGTAATGGTTAGGTATATTTCATTCAAACCTCTCTGCTTTCAGGTGCAGTCTTTTTCTTTTTGCTTCTTTGGTGATCGACATCGCTTTTTTCCGTCTATTTATTCTGTCTTTGAGAGCAGCTAGCCTCCTTGTATAAGTTCCCGGGGAAATGCCAATCTTCTTGTTGACCTATTGATAAAAACAGGGACTTTATAAAGAATGAATTGCTAAATTCATAGTTACAATTCTTGCACTAGTATATACATATATACTCACACAGAAAGTAATCAAAGCCTAATTTTAAATGTAATGGAAATTTTGCTTGCCTGCACCAGATAGCCTTGACCAATATTTTTTTGTGCCACTCTTGCTGCTACCCTGTAGGTTATTGTTCTGCTGAAGAGGTGATTTTTTGGAGCTTTGGATGCCACAGTTTTATTAAAACTTTCGTTTGGTTGCGTGCTTCCAAGATTGGCTAATTTCTGTGCTTCTTTAACTTGTTAAAAATGCCTTCCAGGTCTTACTGCAGAGCTTTATTCTCCAATGGTCGACCATAAGGGAGGGATGTTAACTTTTTGGTTGGGTCTCTTTTATGGTGACACCAAAGTTGATCACATTCTTTGTGATTATCAAAGGGATGAAAGGACAAAGCAGTCAGGCCTTTTTCAATTCCACTTGGGCTACCCTGGTTCTGAGAAACCATATAGTTGAAGCACTTCTGAATGTATCTTATGATTTTAGTGGAGAGACTTTTATGCATTTTTTGAAGATTGTACAGGGAATTTGCAATGTTCTTTTTTACATGGTTCTTGTCGGACTGTTTCTGGATATGTGCATCAAATTCTTTGTTGATTCGCGTGATAGCAGTTGTGTCATCATCCTCAACCAGTCCTTCCATCCTTACTCCTTTCTCCAGTGTCCTTCCTACCATCTCCACTATCATATCAGGCTCCATGGACTTTGAGCTTCCTGTAAATATAACATTCTTTTTTAATATCAAAAAAACTTTTTTCTTAAAAAGTATAATATATCTCTTTTCCCTTAAGACTTTAGAATTAAGAGAATAGGATTTTAAAGTAAAGTATTTCACATTGCTTAAATTTTTCTGCAGGTATGCTTGTAAATATTTGCATGAATTAAATTATTTTGTTGAAGTTTTCTTAGTGACATTACCTGTCCAATTTCTTGTACATTCATGTGGAGCAGGTGGTGTATTTTTCCTTTCCGCATTCTCACAAATCTTGCATGTTTTACTACGGACACTGTAATCGATGACTTTCCCTGTTTCTACACCCATCATTGAGCAATGGCCTAAACATGAATTAAGATGAAAATCAGTGTTCTTAAATTTTGGCTATAAAAATCATATTGCGTTTTAATAACATAGATAATTCACATCTACAAGGAATGACATAATTATTTAAACTGTAAAGTTCTTTATAGTACTTGTATGTATATAACATATATCAACTTATATATAAACTTTCAAATAAATAATAAAATATTTACATAATCAAGTATAATATATTTATCAAGAAATAAATTTAAAAAATTCATACTTTATTTTTGTATGAAAAAAGCGATAACCAATTACAAATACAGGTATGATATAAATAATACATTTGACCCAGTAATTATTTTTTTTTTTGAATATCAAACCATATGATAATCGTGAAGACTCCATTATTGTATAATATTACCTGTAAGGCTATCATATGACCGGCCACTTCCGCGCTTTTGCCAAGCCCCATCTACACTGACACTTATGCTGGATGACTGTTTCTTTCTGTGGGAAGATATAATATATGTAATAAACATTTCTTAATAATTCAACAGCCATATATATATATATAATATCATTTTATGTTTTTGTGAAATGTATCTCTGTTTAAAACTCAGAATTTATATCATGCTCTTGTAGTATTAAGAGGGTACATGGGGGTGGGGTGGGGGGGGGGGCAATTCAGACTTATTTCAAATTGCTTATGACCATATGCCTATATAATATCAATTTTAAGTGTATGAATTATAAAAATGTACATGTTTGTTGCCATAACTTCTCCTTCTAGAGCTTCTTGCATCGATAAGGAAGCAATACATTCTGTAGCTTTTCCAATCTCTACTTGTCTGCTGCTAAGTAGTGTTCTGCTGATGGGTGGCATGTTTAGCTCAGCCAGTA
This sequence comes from Magallana gigas, assembly GCF_963853765.1. Lineage (NCBI taxonomy): Eukaryota > Metazoa > Mollusca > Bivalvia > Ostreida > Ostreidae > Magallana > Magallana gigas. Next base: position 17,764,572 of record NC_088861.1, on the reverse strand, counting down.
TTCCACTTATCTGGTCAAAGCCTATCCCAGTGTGTTGTACAGCTGTCAGAACATGAAAAGAAAAATAATCCAATAATAAAATACATACCATCAATTATTTAATATAATATTCATTTGAATACAATTTTCATTATTTTAAACTTAGTTATCATTATTGTTTTGAATGTTTGTCAATTTTTATTCATCCAATGTACATTGAATATACTGACCTGCTGCTAACTTTGTATTGGCATCCCAAATTTAATTATGCCTTTTTCCTGTTGGAACATTGTTGATCATTTTGCAAGCAGAATTCATGCAAGGTATTTTGAGCATAGCTGAAAGACCAAAGTTTGTTATTCCTTGGCAGTGGGAAAGTTGTAAGGGTAAGCCACATTTCTTGCAGGCAGACAAGCCATCAGCAAGTACCCCAAGCTCAATCAACCTACGGCCACATCTCCAGTCCTTTTCAAGACGAGGGGAGTCTATTACCTTAATTGAAAAAAGAAAATTCTTGTTCTGAGATTTCTTTATGCAAAAACTCTGATCTTTTAAAATCATTTTTTCCATGTTGTATTTTGTCATTTTTTTTCCTTCGAATTCTTTATTGTATGCATATTTCTTTTGATATATAAATTTTAATGAAATAATACTTATAGGCCTAGATATAATGATATATATGAATTTTAAAATAATGACTTATGATATCCATCTTTATTTTGTATTAGTGAAGGTTTAAACTTTTAAAATCCATATTGCTATACCTTAAAAAATAAACTTATGCGACCTGACTTAAATTTGAAAAAGAAAAATGAAAAAGATTTTAAAGACAATTTTAATAGTAAAGAAAAAATTCAAATTTACCTTAATTTTTTTTACTTCATCTTAATACAGATCTCTTATTAACTTAAGGTAATTCTATATAAAAAAAGGTTCTACTGTGCTAGTTGAAGTTTTGTGACCATAAAATTTAAAAAGGGCCCGGGTTATAACAAACAAGGAATAAATTTATAAAGAGTTAAATTAAATCTTTTAATATTACTAATCTCATCATAAAAATTGTAAATGATTTTTTTTGTATCTCTGTAACTTTGAAATATACACCTAAGACGTTTAATGGATACAAAGTATTGTATGATTTATGTGGGGGGGGGGGGGTTATAATGCCATATTTTTTATACGTATGGGCCGCCATATTTCATGATGGAGTGTAAACAGTGGGAAATTATTCTCTGATCGTTTTCTCTAGGAATAATTTGGATAACTTTAACCTTTTTACAAATTTAACAGAGAGAAATAAACATTGTATGTGTTACATATTGCAATCTAATTAGAGAACAACAAAAATGACGCTATCTCTGTCGTCTGCCTGTGCAGTGGCGATATACCGGTATATGTTCAACGAATACAGTGTGAGCGATGTTAGAGTTTGCAATGTGTATGTTATGATACTAGTGAACATAGAATGCGTAAATATCATTTTTCTCAAATATATTTAATATATAAGCGGTTAGAACTTACATTTTCAGTGTAAACAATCTCAACCTCTTCTAGATCTACTGGGACATTGTCAACGGAGTGATAGTCGTCTGACTCAATTGTTTCATTGGTGGAAGCGATTTTAGAATAGCTATGTGTCTCGGCTATTTTTGTGTTCCCCCATCTCTGCCGAATCCCCCTTTTTATGGAGTCGTATTTGCGTTCCCGTCGTTTTGACACAAAACGACCCCTCAATCTCGGCCTCCCCCTCTCCATTTGTTTTTGTTGTTATTCGCGCCGACCACGGCATTTCGTAAACGACATAATTTTACCTTTTCCTTGGTCTCAACACATTTAAGAAGTTATTATTTTGTGAAATGAAATATATTCATAATTATTAATGTAGTTTCATTGTGAATTGCAACAGTTTGAATTTTACGACATGTTCATATATGGAGACCCACTTGAGGTAAAAAAATGATGAGAAGAATCCATCCTTAATGATAAAAATGTTTGTATCAATACGGGTTGATCTTGTAGCTGTTTGCTTGTTTTATTAAGCGTTAGGTCTGCTTTGCATTCGCGACGCTTAATGATAAAATTGTATCATTAGGCGGCGATTTTTCATTAGTGGTTGATATTGTCAACAGTTAATACCAGAATTAAAAGCATTAGGGGTTGCAATTGCAAAGCTTAATGATATTTGTATCATTAAGCGGCGTTTAATCATTAGAGGTTGATACACAGCTCTCCCAGCTTTTGCTTCGTGTCCGCCCGATTGTTTTATTGTTAAACAAATTTTTATCAATATTGATGATTATCACTAATAAATCCCTATCGGATCATTTGGTGGATGTGCGACATCGTCTTTGTACATGTGAACCAGATGTGTGGCAAGGAAGAGATATATTCAGCATGTTTCCTATGGCTTTTATGAGATAACAGGCTAGATAGAGTCTTTAAACTTTTCTAGACCTTGTGCAAAAAATAACTAACGCTATGGGTAGGAAAATGACTGGCCATAATTTTTCACCAAAAAACCGTACGCTTTTATTTATGATTTGAATGAGATGTTATCCATCTTACAATTTCTTGTCTCTACTGTTTGATGTAAGTACCACAACAATTCATGAAGAAATTGACCAGTTAATGCCTGCATTCCATGCTGTATCAAATTTATTCATCACGTGGCCATCGGTTGATGAATGACGGGATATGATACGTGTTTGGCCAAAATTACCAAAATGCAGTTGGTGCAATCGACGAAACATCAGTCGAAATATATTGTCCCAGAACGGAACTACAAAGACTATTACTCTGGTCATAGAAAATATCACGCGTTACGTGCACAAATCATAATTGACATTTTGGGTTTGATTCGTCATCTAGAAGTCGATTTCTTGGACATCAAAACGACGCTCAGTAGTATTCCTTAATGTCATACAAAATTGGAACAGGCCTCCCTTTCCCATTAGACTGTTTCATGTTAGGTGACAACATATATCCAAACAGATATCCAATTATAACACCCTTTTTTCAACACCAAATAGTTACAAGAATTAACCAAGAGCAAAGAAAGCGCCGTCAGTTTAATAAAATTGTACCATCTTATAGAACACGTGTGAACAAACAACTTGTAACTTGAAACAAGTATTCCTTGTAAAGGAATGATCGGCAATAATGATATATTGATAGCAAGAAGCAATCAACATAATCAGTTTTATGTTTTCTCATGCTGCACAACCTCACCGCAGCTCCGTTTTTGCTGTCTGATAAATGAACTCAACACTTGTGCATGATGAAATTTGTCATTTATTAAAAATGACGAAAGTAAAGAAAAATATAAACAACATAGTAGGGGATCAGACCCAAAACTGTTCACACAAAATGTTAAATAACTTATCAATATGCTGATCCCCTTAAAATACAGAAAAACAATATTTTGTTCAAAATTATATACAATATATACAAAACCAGCAAAAAGATGGCACCTCAAAAATAAAATATGCCATATGCAAAATAACAATATTTTGTACATGTATGCAACTTTCGAATATTGGAGTGGAGAAACGGGGATGGTGGTGGGTGTATCAAAACATTACTCGTGCTAACACTCTTATAGATGAAGACAGAATGACCCTACTCTCACTGGTCAGATACTGACCGCATCAAACCACGTGACCGTATCGCTTAATTTGATTGGCTATTAAATTAAATTTGGGGAGAATTACACCATGGAATTTTTAGCAATTACATAATAGGTCACTGGTTTTTAGACTAGGAATTTTGGCTAAAAATAGACATGGACAGTGACCACTGCAGGGAAATTACATCATATGGCCAACGACCTCTACAAGGCCTGGGAAAGAAATGCAACTTATCGAATCAAACATAAACATGAAAAATACAATAAATCAGCAAATAAAATTATAGCATTCAACACATAAATACAATTATTAACATAATTGTTGTTTTATGTTTTCTCATGCTGCACAACCTCACCGCAGCTCCGTTTTTGCTGTCTGATAAATGAACTCAACACTTGTGCATGATGAAATTTGTCATTTATTAAAAATGACGAAATTAAAGAAAAATATAAACAACATAGTAGGGGATCAGACCCAAAACTGTTCACACAAAATGTTAAATAACTTATCAATATGCTGATCCCCTTAAAATACAGAAAAACAATATTTTGTTCAAAATTATATACAATATATACAAAACCAGCAAAAAGATAGCACCTCAAAAATAAAATATGCCACCAAATGTGAATTGCATAATGACAATTGGCAATTCCATTGTGCCATCCAAGGTGAGTTGTGCACTTGTTGATGCTGATGTGAACACATACACAAATCACAGTTTATAGTCAAATGTACCAACAGTTAAACACTGACTTGGCATAGTGTTACCAGCAGTTACACACTGACCTGGCAATAAGTGCATATAATTCATTATACTATAACCCGTACAAATGTAACATGAATGGCAATTCCAAGGTGATAACCCGCAGGCACTCTAATAGACTAACTATAAAATTGTACTAACAATTTCTAAAGACACAATGTGCAACTAAAAAATAGCAGTTAAACACTGACCTATCATTACAAATTACTACACCTGTAAACATACTATAACTAACAAAATTAATTGAGACACCCTCCTTATTTTACGCACAAGATTCTCTTATGGAAAAAGTAACAAACATAAGGACATTTTTTGGTACAGATCAATAGCAGCAGTTAATCACTGGCCTGCTATAAATAAACTGCAGGGGTAAGAAAGAATGTAGATCAAACATAAACATGAAAAATACAATAAATCAGCAAATAAAATTATAGCATTCAACACATAAATACAATTATTAACATAATTGTTGTTTGATGTAAAATAATTTTAAAAGTATTGTATTTTTAAAAAATATAGAATATTTTGAATCTGTACACCATAATTTCATCATTATAAACCGTCAACCAATTTAATTTTGAAATAAATTTGGGGAAAGCCGTTCGTAAACTCCTTGTCTAGTTTAATATTTTTAACGTACTTATTAAATGTTAGTTAACGTATCTTCTTCTTCTTCAGAATACTGAGTAGTGCTCTAAAAGAGCATTAATACGTATACAAAGAAAGAGTTGTATTAAAATAATTTAATGCTTTACTTTACCGGTCCCTCCAAAAACGCGCTAAAGTATAGTATCGCCGTAGGCGATTTCTATATATATGAGATCGCGTGAGCGATCGATAAAAATGAAAATTGTGAGGTTTTGAGCTATTTTGACCCCAAAATCGAAATCTACGGTAGTTTTTATGGTTTAAAACTTCGTTTTTTAAAACGAGAGTTTTCAACCTAATTTTAAAATAAATTTCAATATATATTGATGTTTATAAAGTGAATATCGATGATGTATGATCGTTAACGAAGCGCGAGCTGCGCATGCCTAGTGGTGTAATTTTCATAGTTTGACAGCTGCAATGTAAATAAATACACGTGATGCCGTTGAAGCTTAAGGATCTAGCAAAAATATGTGAGTCTACAGAATCTATTATTGCATGGCTAATTAATCTTAATTTACTCCTTAATCTTAAAGACTGTATATGCAAATTTTGTGAAATTGGGCGTTTTGGATTTCGAAAAGATTCCTCCTTTAGCCGGGATAATTACGTTTGGAGATGTTCAAACAAGAAATGTCATAAAAAAGTTTCCGTTCGAAAAGGATCGTGGTTCGAGAATCACAATTTGACATTAGAACAAATTCTTCACATAACCTATTTTTGGGTTTATCGATGTAACCAGGAGTTTGTGTGCCATGAACTGGGAGTTTGTGAAAGGACTATAGTAGACTGGTATAACTACGCCAGAGAAGTTTGTGATAACATTCTGCAAACCAATGAAAACAATGTCATCGGTGGCCCGGGAATTGTAGTGGAAATAGACGAAAGCAAGTTTGGGAAAAGAAAATATCACAAGGGCAGACGGGTGGATGGAGTCTGGGTGTTTGGGGGCATAGAGCGGGACTCAAAAAAGTGTTTTTTCACAACCGTTGAGAACAGAACTGCCGATACGCTTGTCAATATAATAAAACAACACATTAAACCCGGATCAACTATAAATAGTGATTGTTGGAAAGCCTACAATTCTTTGGACAAGGAGGGTTTTACTCATTTGACAGTAAACCACTCGGTAAATTTTGTAGATCCAAACTCAGGTGCTCATACAAACACCATTGAATCTACCTGGAGAGCATTGAAAAAATCCTTACCCTCCAACGGTACACAGAAAACCCTGTATGACAGTTATTTTTCCCAGTACTGTATTCGTAAACTATACCTCAACGATTCCACAGACCCATTCACGCGTTTTTTAGAAATTATTACAAAAGTCTACAACCCTGAATCCATCAAATCCGACTTCATTACCATCACCCCCGCTATTACCACGAAAGAACCGACCAAAAAACCCCGAGTGGCACTTGTAGACCTCCCTCAAAATCCGAACAACAGTCTTGACGACTTTCAAATCTAAGGTAAGATTTTATTCCATTCATATCGTTGTATTTTGTGTCAACTAGAATCTCGGAAGTTTTCTGATCGAGAGCTCAAAATGGCCGCCGTAAATAGATGCATAGCAACGACCTAAATCTTACGTCATAGTGCAATATGCGCGCGGATCTTGATTTCTGGGGACCGGTAAAGTAAAGTCTACCCTTAAATGTTAGTTAACGTATCTTCTTCTTCTTCAGAATACTGAGTAGTGCTCTAAAAGAGCATTAATACGTATACAAAGAAAGAGTTGTATTAAAATAATTTAATGCGACTGAAAAACATTGAATCCGTCTGAGTCACATAAGTTAACATCCGCATTGTTTTTTATAAAAAAAAAAAAAAAACTCTACCATGCTATCATTTCCCTTTTGACAAGCAATAAAAAGAGGACTTGATACGTTTTTCCGAAATAAGTTAACATCTGCGCCGTTTTCAATTAAAAATTGTACAATGCTTTTATATCATTTGGTAAAAGCGATAGCAAGGGGGCTGAATCCGTCTGAGTCACATAAGTTAACATCCGCATTGTTTTTTTTATAAAAAAAACTCTACAATGCTATCATTTCCACTTTGACAAGCCATAATAAGAGGACTTGATACGTTTTTCCGAAATAAGTTAACATCTGCGCCGTTTTCAATTAAAAATTGTACAATGCTTTTATATCCTGTGGTAAAAGCGATAGCAAGGGGGCTGAATCCGTCTGAGTCACATAAGTTAACATCCGCATTGTTTTTTATAAAAAACTATACCATGCTATCATTTCCACTTTCACAAGCAATAATAAGAGGACTTGATACGTTTTTCTGAAATAAGTTAACATCTGCGCCGTTTTCAATTAAAAATTGTACAATGCTTTTATATCCTTTGGTAAAAGCGATAGCAAGGGGGTTGAATCCGTCTGGGTTACATATGTTAACATCCGCATTGTTTTTGATAAAAAACTCTACCATGCTATCATTTCCACTTTGACAAGCCATATGAAGAGGACTTGATGTGTTTTTCTGATATAAGTTAACATCTGCACCGTTTTCAATTAAAGGTCGTGCAGTACTTTCATGTCCAGTTTGAGAAGCTACAGGAAGGGGATTAAAGCTTTGTGAACTACAACAATTTACATCCGCAGTTATCTAATAAGCATTGTACTTTACTCTCATGTCCGAAATAAGTTAACATCTGCGCCGTTTTCAATTGAAAATTGTACAATGCTTTTACATCCTTTGATAAAAGCGATAGCAAGGGGGCTGAATCCGGCTGAGTTACATAAGTTAACATCCGCATTGTTTTTTATAAAAAACTATACCATGCTATCATATCCACTTTGACAAGCCAAATGAAAAAGACTTGATACGTTTTTCCGAAATAAGTTAACATCTGCGCCGTTGTCAATTAAAAAATTGTACAATGCTTTTATATCCTTTGGTAAAAGCGATAGCAAGGGGTCTGAATCCGTCTGAGTCACATAAGTTAACATCCGCATTGTTTTTAATAAAAAACTCTACCATGCTATCATTTCCACTTTGACAAGCAATAATATGTTAACGTATCTTCTTCTTCTTCTTCTTCAGAATACTGAGTAGGGCTCTAAAAGAGCATTAATACGTATACAAAGAAAGAGTTGTATTAAAATAATTTAATGCGACAGAAAAACATTGAATCCGTCTGAGTCACATAAGTTAACATCCGCATTGTTTTTGATAAAAAAAACTCTACCATGCTATCATTTCCCTTTTGACAAGCAATAAAAAGAGGACTTGATACGTTTTCCCGAAATAAGTTAACATCTGCGCCGTTTTCAATTAAAAATTGTACAATGCTTTTATATCCATTGGTAAAAGCGATAGCAAGGGGGCTGAATCCGGCTGAGTTACATAAGTTAACATCCGCATTGTTTTTGATAAAAAAAAAAACTATACCATGCTATCATTTCCACTTTGACAAGCCAAATGAAAAAGACTTGATACGTTTTTCCGAAATAAGTTAACATCTGCGCCGTTTTCAATTAAAAAATGTACAATGCTTTTATATCCATTGGTAAAAGCGATAGCAAGGGGGCTGAATCCGGCTGAGTTACATAAGTTAACATCCGCATTGTTTTTGATAAAAAACTATACCATGCTATCATTTCCACTTTGACAAGCAATATGAAGAGGACTTGATACGTTTTTCTGAAATAAGTTAACATCTGCGCCGTTTTCAATTAAAAATTGTACAATGCTTTTATATCCATTGGTAAAAGCGATAGCAAGGGGGCTGAATCCGTCTGAGTCACATAAGTTAACATCCGCATTGTTTTTGATAAAAAACTCTACCATGCTATCATCTCCACTTTCACAAGCAATAAAAAGAGGACTTGATACGTTTTTCTGAAATAAGTTAACATCTGCGCCGTTTTCAATTAAAAATTGTACAATGCTTTTATATCCATTGGTAAAAGCGATAGCAAGGGGGCTGAATCCGTCTGAGTCACATAAGTTAACATCCGCATTGCTTTTGATAAAAAACTCTACCATGCTATCATCTCCACTTTCACAAGCAATAAAAAGAGGACTTGATACGTTTTTCCGAAATAAGTTAACATCTGCGCCGTTTTCAATTAAAAAATGTACAATGCTTTTATATCCATTGGTAAAAGCGATAGCAAGGGGGCTGAATCCGTCTGAGTCACATAAGTTAACATCCGCATTGTTTTTGATAAAAAACTAGACCATGCTATCATCTCCACTTTAACAAGCAATAAAAAGAGGACTTGATACGTTTTTCTGAAATAAGTTAACATCTGCGCCGTTTTCAATTAAAAATTGTACAATGCTTTTATATCCATTGGTAAAAGCGATAGCAAGGGGGCTGAATCCGTCTGAGTCACATAAGTTAACATCCGCATTGCTTTTGATAAAAAAAACTCTACCATGCTATCATCTCCACTTTCACAAGCAATAAAAAGAGGACTTGATACGTTTTTCCGAAATAAGTTAACATCTGCGCCGTTTTCAATTAAAAAATGTACAATGCTTTTATATCCATTGGTAAAAGCGATAGCAAGGGGCTGAATCCGGCTGAGTTACATAAGTTAACATCCGCATTGTTTTTGATAAAAAACTATACCATGCTATCATTTCCACTTTGACAAGCAATATGAAGAGGACTTGATACGTTTTTCTGAAATAAGTTAACATCTGCGCCGTTTTCAATTAAAAATTGTACAATGCTTTTATATCCATTGGTAAAAGCGATAGCAAGGGGGCTGAATCCGTCTGAGTCACATAAGTTAACATCCGCATTGTTTTTTATAAAAAACTCTACCATGCTATCATCTCCACTTTCACAAGCAATAAAAAGAGGACTTGATACGTTTTTCTGAAATAAGTTAACATCTGCGCCGTTTTCAATTAAAAATTGTACAATGCTTTTATATCCTTTGGTAAAAGCGATAGCAAGGGGTCTGAATCCGTCTGAGTCACATAAGTTAACATCCGCATTGTTTTTAATAAAAAAACTCTACCATGCTATCATTTCCACTTTGACAAGCAATAATATGTTAACGTATCTTCTTCTTCTTCTTCAGAATACTGAGTAGGGCTCTAAAAGAGCATTAATACGTATACAAAGAAAGAGTTGTATTAAAATAATTTAATGCGACAGAAAAACATTGAATCCGTCTGAGTCACATAAGTTAACATCCGCATTGTTTTTGATAAAAAAAAAACTATACCATGCTATCATTTCCACTTTGACAAGCCAAATGAAAAAGACTTGATACGTTTTTCCAAAATAAGTTAACCACCCGCGCCGTTTTCAATTAAAAAATGTATAATGCTTTTATATCCATTGGTAAAAGCGATAGCAAGGGGGCTGAATCCGGCTGAGTTACATAAGTTAACATCCGCATTGTTTTTGATAAAAAAAACTATACCATGCTATCATATCCACTTTGACAAGCCAAATGAAAAAGACTTGATACGTTTTTCCGAAATAAGTTAACATCTGCGCCGTTGTCAATTAAAAAATTGTACAATGCTTTTATATCCTTTGGTAAAAGCGATAGCAAGGGGTCTCAATCCGTCTGAGTCACATAAGTTAACATCCGCATTGTTTTTAATAAAAAACTCTACCATGCTATCATTTCCACTTTGACAAGCAATAATATGTTAACGTATCTTCTTCTTCTTCTTCTTCAGAATACTGAGTAGGGCTCTAAAAGAGCATTAATACGTATACAAAGAAAGAGTTGTATTAAAATAATTTAATGCGACAGAAAAACATTGAATCCGTCTGAGTCACATAAGTTAACATCCGCATTGTTTTTGATAAAAAAAACTCTACCATGCTATCATTTCCCTTTTGACAAGCAATAAAAAGAGGACTTGATACGTTTTCCCAAAATAAGTTAACATCTGCGCCGTTTTCAATTAAAAATTGTACAATGCTTTTATATCCATTGGTAAAAGCGATAGGAAGGGGGCTGAATCCGGCTGAGTTACATAAGTTAACATCCGCATTGTTTTTGATAAAAAAAAACTATACCATGCTATCATTTCCACTTTGACAAGCCAAATGAAAAAGACTTGATACGTTTTTCCGAAATAAGTTAACATCTGCGCCGTTTTCAATTAAAAAATGTACAATGCTTTTATATCCATTGGTAAAAGCGATAGCAAGGGGGCTGAATCCGGCTGAGTTACATAAGTTAACATCCGCATTGTTTTTGATAAAAAAAACTATACCATGCTATCATATCCACTTTGACAAGCCAAATGAAAAAGACTTGATACGTTTTTCCGAAATAAGTTAACATCTGCGCCGTTGTCAATTAAAAAATTGTACAATGCTTTTATATCCTTTGGTAAAAGCGATAGCAAGGGGTCTGAATCCGTCTGAGTCACATAAGTTAACATCCGCATTGTTTTTAATAAAAAACTCTACCATGCTATCATTTCCACTTTGACAAGCAATAATATGTTAACGTATCTTCTTCTTCTTCTTCTTCTTCAGAATACTGAGTAGGGCTCTAAAAGAGCATTAATACGTATACAAAGAAAGAGTTGTATTAAAATAATTTAATGCGACAGAAAAACATTGAATCCGTCTGAGTCACATAAGTTAACATCCGCATTGTTTTTGATAAAAAAAAACTCTACCATGCTATCATTTCCCTTTTGACAAGCAATAAAAAGAGGACTTGATACGTTTTCCCGAAATAAGTTAACATCTGCGCCGTTTTCAATTAAAAATTGTACAATGCTTTTATATCCATTGGTAAAAGCGATAGCAAGGGGGCTGAATCCGGCTGAGTTACATAAGTTAACATCCGCATTGTTTTTGATAAACAAAAAACTATACCATGCTATCATTTCCACTTTGACAAGCCAAATGAAAAAGACTTGATACGTTTTTCCGAAATAAGTTAACATCTGCGCCGTTTTCAATTAAAAAATGTACAATGCTTTTATATCCATTGGTAAAAGCGATAGCAAGGGGGCTGAATCCGGCTGAGTTACATAAGTTAACATCCGCATTGTTTTTGATAAAAAACTATACCATGCTATCATTTCCACTTTGACAAGCAATATGAAGAGGACTTGATACGTTTTTCTGAAATAAGTTAACATCTGCGCCGTTTTCAATTAAAAATTGTACAATGCTTTTATATCCATTGGTAAAAGCGATAGCAAGGGGGCTGAATCCGTCTGAGTCACATAAGTTAACATCCGCATTGTTTTTGATAAAAAACTCTACCATGCTATCATCTCCACTTTCACAAGCAATAAAAAGAGGACTTGATACGTTTTTCTGAAATAAGTTAACATCTGCGCCGTTTTCAATTAAAAATTGTACAATGCTTTTATATCCATTGGTAAAAGCGATAGCAAGGGGGCTGAATCCGTCTGAGTCACATAAGTTAACATCCGCATTGCTTTTGATAAAAAACTCTACCATGCTATCATCTCCACTTTCACAAGCAATAAAAAGAGGACTTGATACGTTTTTCCGAAATAAGTTAACATCTGCGCCGTTTTCAATTAAAAAATGTACAATGCTTTTATATCCATTGGTAAAAGCGATAGCAAGGGGGCTGAATCCGTCTGAGTCACATAAGTTAACATCCGCATTGTTTTTGATAAAAAACTAGACCATGCTATCATCTCCACTTTAACAAGCAATAAAAAGAGGACTTGATACGTTTTTCTGAAATAAGTTAACATCTGCGCCGTTTTCAATTAAAAATTGTACAATGCTTTTATATCCATTGGTAAAAGCGATAGCAAGGGGGCTGAATCCGTCTGAGTCACATAAGTTAACATCCGCATTGCTTTTGATAAAAAAAACTCTACCATGCTATCATCTCCACTTTCACAAGCAATAAAAAGAGGACTTGATACCTTTTTCCGAAATAAGTTAACATCTGCGCCGTTTTCAATTAAAAAATGTACAATGCTTTTATATCCATTGGTAAAAGCAATAGCAAGGGGCTGAATCCGGCTGAGTTACATAAGTTAACATCCGCATTGTTTTTGATAAAAAAACTATACCATGCTATCATTTCCACTTTGACAAGCAATATGAAGAGGACTTGATACGTTTTTCTGAAATAAGTTAACATCTGCGCCGTTTTCAATTAAAAATTGTACAATGCTTTTATATCCATTGGTAAAAGCGATAGCAAGGGGGCTGAATCCGTCTGAGTCACATAAGTTAACATCCGCATTGCTTTTGATAAAAAAAACTCTACCATGCTATCATCTCCACTTTCACAAGCAATAAAAAGAGGACTTGATACCTTTTTCCGAAATAAGTTAACATCTGCGCCGTTTTCAATTAAAAAATGTACAATGCTTTTATATCCATTGGTAAAAGCGATAGCAAGGGGCTGAATCCGGCTGAGTTACATAAGTTAACATCCGCATTGTTTTTGATAAAAAAACTATACCATGCTATCATTTCCACTTTGACAAGCAATATGAAGAGGACTTGATACGTTTTTCTGAAATAAGTTAACATCTGCGCCGTTTTCAATTAAAAATTGTACAATGCTTTTATATCCATTGGTAAAAGCGATAGCAAGGGGGCTGAATCCGTCTGAGTCACATAAGTTAACATCCGCATTGTTTTTTATAAAAAACTCTACCATGCTATCATCTCCACTTTCACAAGCAATAAAAAGAGGACTTGATACGTTTTTCTGAAATAAGTTAACATCTGCGCCGTTTTCAATTAAAAATTGTACAATGCTTTTATATCCTTTGGTAAAAGCGATAGCAAGGGGTCTGAATCCGTCTGAGTCACATAAGTTAACATCCGCATTGTTTTTAATAAAAAAACTCTACCATGCTATCATTTCCACTTTGACAAGCAATAATATGTTAACGTATCTTCTTCTTCTTCTTCAGAATACTGAGTAGGGCTCTAAAAGAGCATTAATACGTATACAAAGAAAGAGTTGTATTAAAATAATTTAATGCGACAGAAAAACATTGAATCCGTCTGAGTCACATAAGTTAACATCCGCATTGTTTTTGATAAAAAAAAAACTATACCATGCTATCATTTCCACTTTGACAAGCCAAATGAAAAAGACTTGATACGTTTTTCCGAAATAAGTTAACCATCCGCGCCGTTTTCAATTAAAAAACGTATAATGCTTTTACATCCATTGGTAAAAGCGATAGCAAGGGGGCTGAATCCGGCTGAGTTACATAAGTTAACATCCGCATTGCTTTTGATAAAAAAAACTCTACCATGCTATCATCTCCACTTTCACAAGCAATAAAAAGAGGACTTGATACCTTTTTCCGAAATAAGTTAACATCTGCGCCGTTTTCAATTAAAAAATGTACAATGCTTTTATATCCATTGGTAAAAGCAATAGCAAGGGGCTGAATCCGGCTGAGTTACATAAGTTAACATCCGCATTGTTTTTGATAAAAAAACTATACCATGCTATCATTTCCACTTTGACAAGCAATATGAAGAGGACTTGATACGTTTTTCTGAAATAAGTTAACATCTGCGCCGTTTTCAATTAAAAATTGTACAATGCTTTTATATCCATTGGTAAAAGCGATAGCAAGGGGGCTGAATCCGTCTGAGTCACATAAGTTAACATCCGCATTGCTTTTGATAAAAAAAACTCTACCATGCTATCATCTCCACTTTCACAAGCAATAAAAAGAGGACTTGATACCTTTTTCCGAAATAAGTTAACATCTGCGCCGTTTTCAATTAAAAAATGTACAATGCTTTTATATCCATTGGTAAAAGCGATAGCAAGGGGCTGAATCCGGCTGAGTTACATAAGTTAACATCCGCATTGTTTTTGATAAAAAAACTATACCATGCTATCATTTCCACTTTGACAAGCAATATGAAGAGGACTTGATACGTTTTTCTGAAATAAGTTAACATCTGCGCCGTTTTCAATTAAAAATTGTACAATGCTTTTATATCCATTGGTAAAAGCGATAGCAAGGGGGCTGAATCCGTCTGAGTCACATAAGTTAACATCCGCATTGTTTTTTATAAAAAACTCTACCATGCTATCATCTCCACTTTCACAAGCAATAAAAAGAGGACTTGATACGTTTTTCTGAAATAAGTTAACATCTGCGCCGTTTTCAATTAAAAATTGTACAATGCTTTTATATCCTTTGGTAAAAGCGATAGCAAGGGGTCTGAATCCGTCTGAGTCACATAAGTTAACATCCGCATTGTTTTTAATAAAAAAACTCTACCATGCTATCATTTCCACTTTGACAAGCAATAATATGTTAACGTATCTTCTTCTTCTTCTTCAGAATACTGAGTAGGGCTCTAAAAGAGCATTAATACGTATACAAAGAAAGAGTTGTATTAAAATAATTTAATGCGACAGAAAAACATTGAATCCGTCTGAGTCACATAAGTTAACATCCGCATTGTTTTTGATAAAAAAAAAACTATACCATGCTATCATTTCCACTTTGACAAGCCAAATGAAAAAGACTTGATACGTTTTTCCGAAATAAGTTAACCATCCGCGCCGTTTTCAATTAAAAAACGTATAATGCTTTTACATCCATTGGTAAAAGCGATAGCAAGGGGGCTGAATCCGGCTGAGTTACATAAGTTAACATCCGCATTGTTTTTGATAAAATACTATACCATGCTATCATTTCCACTTTGACAAGCAATATGAAGAGGACTTGATACGTTTTTCTGAAATAAGTTAACATCTGCGCCGTTTTCAATTAAAAATTGTACAATGCTTTTATATCCATTGGTAAAAGCGATAGCAAGGGGGCTGAATCCGTCTGAGTCACATAAGTTAACATCCGCATTGTTTTTGATAAAAAAAACTCTACCATGCTATCATCTCCACTTTCACAAGCAATAAAAAGAGGACTTGATACGTTTTTCTGAAATAAGTGAACATCTGCGCCGTTTTCAATTAAAAATTGTACAATGCTTATATATCCATTGGTAAAAGCGATAGCAAGGGGGCTGAATCCGTCTGAGTCACATAAGTTAACATCCGCATTGTTTTTGATAAAAAAACTCTACCATGCTATCATCTCCACTTTCACAAGCAATAAAAAGAGGACTTGATACGTTTTTCCGAAATAAGTTAACATCTGCGCCGTTTTCAATTAAAAAATGTACAATGCTTTTATATCCATTGGTAAAAGCGATAGCAAGGGGGCTGAATCCGTCTGAGTCACATAAGTTAACATCCGCATTGTTTTTGATAAAAAACTCTACCATGCTATCATCTCCACTTTCACAAGCAATAAAAAGAGGACTTGATACGTTTTTCTGAAATAAGTGAACATCTGCGCCGTTTTCAATTAAAAATTGTACAATGCTTTTATATCCATTGGTAAAAGCGATAGCAAGGGGGCTGAATCCGTCTGAGTCACATAAGTTAACATCCGCATTGTTTTTGATAAAAAACTCTACCATGCTATCATCTCCACTTTCACAAGCAATAAAAAGAGGACTTGATACGTTTTTCTGAAATAAGTTAACATCTGCGCCGTTTTCAATTAAAAATTGTACAATGCTTTTATATCCATTGGTAAAAGCGATAGCAAGGGGGCTGAATCCGTCTGAGTCACATAAGTTAACATCCGCATTGTTTTTGATAAAAAACTATACCATGCTATCATCTCCACTTTCACAAGCAATAAAAAGAGGACTTGATACGTTTTTCTGAAATAAGTGAACATCTGCGCCGTTTTCAATTAAAAATTGTACAATGCTTTTATATCCATTGGTAAAAGCGATAGCAAGGGGGCTGAATCCGTCTGAGTTACATAAGTTAACATCCGCATTGTTTTTGATAAAAAACTCTACCATGCTATCATCTCCACTTTCACAAGCAATAAAAAGAGGACTTGATACGTTTTTCTGAAATAAGTGAACATCTGCGCCGTTTTCAATTAAAAATTGTACAATGCTTTTATATCCATTGGTAAAAGCGATAGCAAGGGGGCTGAATCCGTCTGAGTCACATAAGTTAACATCCGCATTGTTTTTGATAAAAAACTCTACCATGCTATCATCTCCACTTTCACAAGCAATAAAAAGAGGACTTGATACGTTTTTCCGAAATAAGTTAACATCTGCGCCGTTTTCAATTAAAAAATGTACAATGCTTTTATATCCATTGGTAAAAGCGATAGCAAGGGGGCTGAATCCGGCTGAGTTACATAAGTTAACATCCGCATTGTTTTTGATAAAAAACTATACCATGCTATCATTTCCACTTTGACAAGCAATATGAAGAGGACTTGATACGTTTTTCTGAAATAAGTTAACATCTGCGCCGTTTTCAATTAAAAATTGTACAATGCTTTTATATCCATTGGTAAAAGCGATAGCAAGGGTGCTGAATCCGTCTGAGTCACATAAGTTAACATCCGCATTGTTTTTGATAAAAAACTCTACCATGCTATCATCTCCACTTTCACAAGCAATAAAAAGAGGACTTGATACGTTTTTCTGAAATAAGTTAACATCTGCGCCGTTTTCAATTAAAAATTGTACAATGCTTTTATATCCTTTGGTAAAAGCGATAGCAAGGGGTCTGAATCCGTCTGAGTCACATAAGTTAACATCCGCATTGTTTTTAATAAAAAACTCTACCATGCTATCATTTCCACTTTGACAAGCAATAATATGTTAACGTATCTTCTTCTTCTTCTTCTTCTTCAGAATACTGAGTAGGGCTCTAAAAGAGCATTAATACGTATACAAAGAAAGAGTTGTATTAAAATAATTTAATGCGACAGAAAAACATTGAATCCGTCTGAGTCACATAAGTTAACATCCGTATTGTTTTTGATAAAAAAAAACTCTACCATGCTATCATTTCCCTTTTGACAAGCAATAAAAAGAGGACTTGATACGTTTTCCCGAAATAAGTTAACATCTGCGCCGTTTTCAATTAAAAATTGTACAATGCTTTTATATCCTTTGGTAAAAGCGATAGCAAGGGGGCTGAATCCGGC
The DNA here is from genome assembly GCF_963853765.1 of Magallana gigas. NCBI lineage: Eukaryota > Metazoa > Mollusca > Bivalvia > Ostreida > Ostreidae > Magallana > Magallana gigas. The sequence goes on along the minus strand of NC_088861.1, from coordinate 17,746,581 downwards.
TGAGTTACATAAGTTAACATCCGCATTGTTTTTGATAAAAAAAAACTATACCATGCTATCATTTCCACTTTGACAAGCCAAATGAAAAAGACTTGATACGTTTTTCCGAAATAAGTTAACATCTGCGCCGTTTTCAATTAAAAAATGTACAATGCTTTTATATCCATTGGTAAAAGCGATAGCAAGGGGGCTGAATCCGTCTGAGTTACATAAGTTAACATCCGCATTGTTTTTGATAAAATACTATACCATGCTATCATTTCCACTTTGACAAGCAATATGAAGAGGACTTGATACGTTTTTCTGAAATAAGTTAACATCTGCGCCGTTTTCAATTAAAAATTGTACAATGCTTTTATATCCATTGGTAAAAGCGATAGCAAGGGGGCTGAATCCGTCTGAGTCACATAAGTTAACATCCGCATTGTTTTTGATAAAAAACTCTACCATGCTATCATCTCCACTTTGACAAGCAATATGAAGAGGACTTGATACGTTTTTCTGAAATAAGTTAACATCTGCGCCGTTTTCAATTAAAAATTGTACAATGCTTTTATATTCTGTGGTAAAAGCGATAGCAAGGGGGCTGAATCCGTCTGAGTTACATAAGTTAACATCCGCATTGTTTTTGATAAAAAACTCTACCATGCTATCATCTCCACTTTCACAAGCAAAAAAAAGAGGACTTGATACGTTTTTCCGAAATAAGTTAACATCTGCGCCGTTTTCAATTAAAAATTATACAATGCTTTTATATCCATTGGTAAAAGCGATAGCAAGGGGGCTGAATCCGTCTGAGTCACATAAGTTAACATCCGCATTGTTTTTGATAAAAAACTCTACCATGCTATCATTTCCACTTTGACAAGCAATAATATGTTAACGTATCTTCTTCTTCTTCTTCTTCTTCTTCTTCAGAATACTGAGTAGGGCTCTAAAAGAGCATTAATACGTATACAAAGAAAGAGTTGTATTAAAATAATTTAATGCGACAGAAAAACATTAAATCCGTCTGAGTCACATAAGTTAACATCCGCATTGTTTTTGATAAAAAAAAACTCTACCATGCTATCATTTCCCTTTTGACAAGCAATAAAAAGAGGACTTGATACGTTTTCCCGAAATAAGTTAACATCTGCGCCGTTTTCAATTAAAAATTGTACAATGCTTTTATATCCTTTGGTAAAAGCGATAGCAAGGGGGCTGAATCCGGCTGAGTTACATAAGTTAACATCCGCATTGTTTTTGATAAAAAAAAACTATACCATGCTATCATTTCCACTTTGACAAGCCAAATGAAAAAGACTTGATACGTTTTTCCGAAATAAGTTAACATCTGCGCCGTTTTCAATTAAAAAATGTACAATGCTTTTATATCCATTGGTAAAAGCGATAGCAAGGGGGCTGAATCCGGCTGAGTTACATAAGTTAACATCCGCATTGTTTTTGATAAAATACTATACCATGCTATCATTTCCACTTTGACAAGCAATATGAAGAGGACTTGATACGTTTTTCTGAAATAAGTTAACATCTGCGCCGTTTTCAATTAAAAATTGTACAATGCTTTTATATCCATTGGTAAAAGCGATAGCAAGGGGGCTGAATCCGTCTGAGTCACATAAGTTAACATCCGCATTGTTTTTGATAAAAAACTCTACCATGCTATCATCTCCACTTTGACAAGCAATATGAAGAGGACTTGATACGTTTTTCTGAAATAAGTTAACATCTGCGCCGTTTTCAATTAAAAATTGTACAATGCTTTTATATTCTGTGGTAAAAGCGATAGCAAGGGGGCTGAATCCGTCTGAGTTACATAAGTTAACATCCGCATTGTTTTTGATAAAAAACTCTACCATGCTATCATCTCCACTTTCACAAGCAATAAAAAGAGGACTTGATACGTTTTTCCGAAATAAGTTAACATCTGCGCCGTTTTCAATTAAAAATTGTACAATGCTTTTATATCCATTGGTAAAAGCGATAGCAAGGGGGCTGAATCCGTCTGAGTCACATAAGTTAACATCCGCATTGTTTTTGATAAAAAACTCTACCATGCTATCATCTCCACTTTCACAAGCAATAAAAAGAGGACTTGATACGTTTTTCTGAAATAAGTTAACATCTGCACCGTTTTCAATTAAAGGTCGTACAGTGCTTTCATGTCCAGTTTGAGAAGCTACAGGAAGGGGATTAAAGCTTTGTGAACTACAACAATTTACATCCGCAGAGTTATCTAATAAGCATTGTACTTTACTGTCATGTCTGCTTTGCCAAGCAACGTATTTTGGACTTGCTATGTTTTCCTTATCCGATTTATCATCATCGGCGTTGTTAAGTAAACGTTTTAAAACGTTGTTTTCCTTTTTTTCGGAAGCTATTTTCAGGGACTTTTCTCTTTTATTTTTCCAGTTGTTTCTCCCAGCAATTTTTTCATCATCTGACTTGCAGTAACCATTTATTCTGTTTGTTTCTTTATCTAAAATAAAGTATTGAAACGACCAAAATTCATGGTAAAGGGTGTGTGTCTGGCTGAATCATGAAAAATGCATGGTTCTCGGTATGTAAGTAAGTATCGTTGTTACATGTACTTTTGTTAATAAAGTTGTTATATCCAAAGGAGTTCAATCAAAATATTCTAAAAGTTGCATCACTACAGGGAATAATTCTTCTTGAGTATTCAAAACAGTTGTATCATTTAAGCTGTCTTGAAATAGCTTGATATGTTTGATAGAAAACATATTATAATCGGTATTGATCAAGGATGTATTGATACAAATCTTCACGAATCAATAGATAATGTACATGTACCAGAATATGAACTCTAAAATGTATTTTTGAAAATGGAATTAGAAAGAAAATTACCTTTACTCTTAATTCTATAACAGAACATGATGACAGGTATGCATATCAGCGCACCTACACCAAGAAGAGTCAAAATCCAGACCCAGCTTTTCCTTAAATAAGTATCTTCTATAGAAGCTGTCTTGCCAGGAATGGTTGATACATAGTTCGTTGTGATAGTTCTAATTGAAAATTAAATCCCATTTTTTTCAAAAAGCTTAAAATATGAAACATTGCACGTTAGAAATCACATCTTGCATGAAGAGATACTTTCAATGTAATAAATTTTAAGACTTTTTAAAAGTATTTTACTTTTACCGAAAATTTGTTTACCTGATACATGTTGGTTCAGCAAGAAAACACCTGTTGCCGATGGACACACAACTCTTATCTGTGAGAAAATGTTATTACATAGATAATGCATTATAATACTTGCAATTCGTGTATTTCAAATATTGCTATTTAAATTATGATATGCATTTTAAAATGTTAGTGCAAGGGTATTAAAAAGGGGAATATTTTTAGTACAAGTGCTATTGAATCTGTTTTCAGTTTTTCAGTATTCAATGTATATCAAATAGTTATTACAATAACTTTCTCTACAGTTGAATGTGAAGATGAATTCCTGCATGGATTCTTAAGGAGTTTTGCTGCCAAAAAGCTTCTTGTACCTGCAGGCAACCTAGATAAAAACTCCAGTTTATTGGTCACTTTGTTTATATTGTCTTTTCCTATTATTTAAACTGCCACATTGCAGAGCTTGATACACTGCACCACGATTTTACAGACTTTTCTCCTACTATGGGTAATTGAATTTATGTTACATATGAATTTTAGATGTATTTTTAGTACAGTGAGCAATTGCCTTACGAATAGAAAATGTATGATGTGTCTGTATATATTTTCTATTTTATGTTGCAATTTATAGACATGAGGTGTTTACTAAAGTGTGTTCATCTGTTTTTAGACTTACTGTAGTCCATGTTTTTGTGCTGTATAATGGGGAAAATACGCACGCAATCTTGTATCTTGTTACACCGTGTAGTATACATGGTTATTGTACTTAAATCACGTTTTTATCTTTAATGCTATGTTCAGTTTATGCTCTTTTGTGTCTTGTATAGTGGGCTGTTAATGCCATAACGGTGAAATGCTTGATAAGGCCGAGTGTATTTTCATGCTGTCAAAAGGTTGATTTCTTTTTTAAATATCCCTATCCTTCCCAATTGTAAAACCAGAATGGATTGAACACAATGCCATTGAAATTGTCGAAGACATACTAAAAAGCCAGTTTTCAGGAGTATGATAGTAAAAGGGACAATTCCGACCCCATGTGCCATCCAATGATAACTTTACAACAGTGACAATATTTCTGTATTTTGTTTTATTTTGTTCATCTATTACAATGTATCATAGAAAAAACTGTAAATAGTAAACAATCATGCTGTGCTTGACTGAGCACACACGACGGCTGTCGTGACAATGGTGCAAGCCTTGTTGTATATGTAGATATTGGTATTTCTAGAGGATTTATTTTTAGAGAGATGCAGAACATATGTAAAGACCCCAACCTAACTGTTCACTTATCTATATTTATCTTTCCTTCAGATGAAAGTGTTGCGCGCATTACATTAATAATTGATATTTCCTATAAACTAAGGATATCTTGACTACAATTTAAATGTGCAAGGTTCAACCGTTTTCTCATCAAATTGTTGTAGAATGAACACCAATGACCCTCTGTCATATATTTTGAGGTTCATTAATCTTCACTTTAAATCTGCAGCTGAGCAGTTCTAAGTGATCAAAACATAGGTATTTAAAGATTACAGAGGTCACCAAGATGATGCATCGCATTTAAGAGACCACCTATATCATATTATATGAAAATCATAGTTTATGATCTTTATCAAAATATTGTATGTTGTAGTGTGGTACAATGTATGACCGATATCGTATTATATCATATGATACGATTTTTATCATATTATATATAACTTTCATTCTGTATTGTATAATACAATATTTATCATTCTACTAAAGTTATTGCCGAGATTAAAGAGATCCCGCGGACATTATTCTCCAATATACAATAAACGTCATCAGTAAATTATCAAATCAAAAATTCCTATTTGTCTCGCACTGATCATGAAAGTACAACTTCAAACCGTAAAAAGTTTTAAAACCATGTCAATTTCACGTGTTAGTTCCAGTCAAAACGATGTGTATTGCCTCAAATGTTTATTTTTAAGAAATCAATGCGGCAGTTCCTAGGACCTCCCTAGCACATTTTCACTGCCTGCTTTTACATAAAATATATAACGTGTAGTAGTAAAAATCGTATTCAATTGCCTTTATAATATAAGGAATATGATTCAAAGATATTTCATAAATAAGTAAAGAGTATTAAAAATCCAAAGAAAAATTATTCTGTCGTCTGCATGTGATTCCTTTGATCGATACACAAGTAAAGATTACTACAAAACCGTTGGGGTTACACGGAACAGCCGTAAAAATGACCTAGATCGTCTCTCTATAGGAGAAACGATCTGTAGAAATACTGAGCTGTTAGTAGAATAGAAATAAAGTTCTTGTTATCGTGAATGTTGCAGGATAACTTCCTCGGTCTCGAAATGTTGTTTGAAATATAAAAGCCTCAGCTTTTATATTTCAAAACAACGGAGGTTATTCTGCAAAATTCACGAAAACTCGTGCTTTATTTCTTAAATACACAACTATACAATGTAATATTGCATCACATTATTAAGGTCTTCCGTTCTAACGAAAGACCTTACTATTTTTGTGCTGGTTAAGATTATTAGGGTCTTCCGTCTTCAGCGGAATACCCTTCTATCATTCTATTGTTTCTTTTTCACTTTTCTTCTTCTTATTATTATTAAGGTCTTCAGTTTCAAACGGAAGACCTTTTTAGGGTCTTCCGTTTCCAACGGAAGACCCTCTTGTTATTCTACGGTTTCTTTTTCTTTATTAAGGTCTTCCGTCTTCAGCGGAAGACCTTACTGTTTTTCTACGCGTTCTCATTCTTCTATATTATTATTTTTTTTCTTGGTAGTCACCCTTAATTTCTCAGCCATTTCTCAATCGATTTTAATGATTTTTACAGGGATGATGTCTTAGGTGAATATATCTTTGTATCTTACTTCCTGTCTGAAAATTCACTTCCGCTTCTGAATTATCTCCCTTTTTCATGTATTTTGGAACATGATATTGTCCACACATCTCCTCAAAAACTGTTATAGTTAGGGACTTGAAATTTATATGCAAGATAGAGTGGTTATGGTAGATTTGCTTGCTTGTTTTAGATTTGATCAGAAGTGATCATTCTTGAAGCTCGCCCGGAACTGAAAATGTTGATGTTAAATTTGTTGGACAATTTTTACGAAATTTGAGATTTGATCACGAATATCTTTCTTCTAACCAATATTTTGCTAACACATGTAGAGCATCAAAAATTTATCTATAAAAGATCTTTTAACTGACATCAAGCAAAAGGGGCTGACCCCTCATATTAGGGGCCAAGAGGGGTCTAAAGTCTTTATCTATATCTCTTAAATGAAAAATATTTTGTAATGCATTATAGAAGCAAAAATGTTTATCTTCCAGTTATCTACCTATATCTGTTAAAAATTTTCTGATATGTAACATAATTTGGATTTTAAAGGGGCTAGAAATCCAATATTTTGATCATTTATTTCTTAAAAAGGAGAAATATTTTGAAATGCATTCTTGAAGAGAAGATACTCAGAATAATAATCGTAATAATATTAAACCACCAAAGTTTCGTTTAATGGTCCTTATAAGGGGATAAAGGGTCGGCCCCTAAAACAATCTTTCCCAAATATCTCAAAAACAGTAACAAATTTCTAAACACTTGTTCAACAAAATGTGTTTAATATTAAGGGACCTTTCATTGATATCAAGAAAAAGGGGCTAGCCCCTCAAATTAGATGATAAGAGGGATCTAAATGTTTCAATCAAAGCTCTTATACATATATCAGAAACAAAAACAAGGGCGAGAAGTCCAATACATTTATGATTTATTTGTAAAAGAAAAAGATGATATAGAAATTAAAGAAAAGAGTCTGTTTAAAATCAAAGGATTTTTCATTCTATTTTCAAATCACGTTTAGCTGGTAAATAGCAAAATAAAGGTCATGCATGTATATCAAACTCTAGTATTATTGGGAATTTAGTATTTTCCGTTTAATATAGAAGTCACCGACCGCCCCCCCCCCCCTTCATAAATTCAGTTAGTTTTACTGGCCCGATTTTACTTGATCTTTTATCTCGGACCTTTAATTTCAACTTAGTACCATTCTAGATTACTGTACTAATTACCAGACCAATTCGTTCATTATTAACAGAGTTATGAACTTTTTGGCATTTGAGTTTCAATTGTCGTGCTTGACATGTACTGTAGAAAAAAATTCTAACTCCCGAGCCCTTCACTCAATCCTAATGACATTTTGTGTGAATGTACCTCGGACTCCATTCTTATTGTCTGCCAAATATGCAGCGGATTGAACAATTAAAAAGAAATTTCTGAGACCAAGCGGCGGGTATAGCCAGTACGGGGACTTAAAATTTACACAGATCTAGGGATGTAAGCAGCCGCGTAATATTTCTGTTGCATGCATATTTCTTGTTTTCCGTTTAGTCTGTAGCTACGATAACGTGTGAACTACTTATGGATGTTAGAACTGTGGAAATTACTCTCATCAAATTTTTACCAAGTAAATTTACGTGTTACTGATTTCGTTATTTCAACATTTATAAAGATTTTATCAATCTTGTTGAAATACAACAGTCAAACACAATAGTAAACGACACGGGAAAAAAATCACAGCACTGAAATACATGTGCAAAATGCATCAGTCATTGTTTTAGGACTTTACTTCCCCTAAATGTCGTTAACCGAATCCGAGATCCACACCTCAAAATTCTACTTTCGATTTATTTACGACGAAAATCAAGATCGGGTCTTTTCACCCCCCTCCAGACACCAACGCGTATCAATATTTCAAATGACCTCGCGCTGTTACCAAACCTGTGTAGTCAGACATCTCACACGTTGTTTTTCATCTCATACAAACATTTAGCTCCTGTCCCGAACGCCACAAATTCAAAAAGAAATTCGGGAATTATTTCGCGTCAGCCATGTTTTGACACCGGCAAAGTCTGTGTGTTCTATTCTCGCCGGAGCCAATTTCTTCTCTCTTTTTGGGGATTTTCAGCATAAACTAGGGGTTGTTGGATTGTAGTACAAGTTGAAAATACTCTTCCATTAAGATTTAGACAGATACAGGCTTTAATTTTTAGGGTCTTCCGTCTTCAGCGAAAAACCCTTCTATTATTCTATTGTTTCTAATTCACTTTTCTTATTATTAAGGTCTTCCGTTTCCAACGGAAGACCTTATTGTTTCCCCTTTTTATTAAGGTCTTCCATTGATGTACTTAACAACATGCAACCTTCAAATTGTGGTTCAGCGACCCATATATGGAGAAAAGGGCCCGGCCCCTAAAATGTTTTTCTCAGATATCTCAAAAACGGTAGCAAATTTCTAAACAACTAATTAAAATGTCTTTAAGATTAAATAACCTTTCATTTGATACCAAGAAAATGGTGCTGGCCCCATATATTAGAGACCTAGAGGGCTCTAAAATCTTATAGCTATAGCTAATCGCCTAGGGAAATTTTGAAATGGATTATAGAAGCAAATATGATTATCTTGCAGTTATAAAGTCCAACAACATAACGATTTTCTCATGTGTTACGGAATTAGGGATTTTTTGGGGTGCAAAATTCAAAACTTTGATCACCTATACCTCCAAAAGGAATAATATTTTGAAATGCAGTATAGAAAAAAACATGCTCAAAATGATTTACCTAACATAATCCAACCTTCAAAATTTGGTTCAGTAGCCTGAATAAGGAGATAACGGACCGTCCCCTAAAACTTTTTTTCTCAGATATCTCGAAAACAGTAACGAATTTCCTAACAACTGTTCAACAAAATTTCTTTGAAATTAAATGACCTTTCATTTGATACCACGAAAAAGGGGCTGGCCCCTAATATTAGGGACCTAAAAGAGCTCTAAAGTGTTGTTCTCTATCTCTTTACCGAGGTATATTTTGTAATGTATTATAGAAGCAAATATATTTATCTTACAACCTTAATCTTGCAACCTTCAAACTTTGGCACAGTGGCCCCAATAAGGAGAAAATGGACCGGCCCCTTAAACGTTTTTCTCAGATATCTGCGAATTTGCAAACACTTGTTGAACAAAGCTCTTACACCTGAAACAAAATAGTTTCTTGCCCTTAGAATGTACACCCTGTTTTTCTATTCTTAAACATGTTTAGATGTTCACAGCAAAATCAAGATCGAACATATATCCCAAATTTTAAAATCAGACGGAAGACCTCCTCGTTGCTCGCAACGAGATCGTGTCTAGTTCTTATTATTAGGGTCTTCCGTTTCCAACGGAAGACCCTCTTGTTATTCTACGGTTTCTTTTTAGGGTCTTCCGTTTCCAACGGAAGACCCTCTTGTTATTCTACGGTTTCTTTTTCTTTATTAGGGTCTTCCGTTTCCAACGGAAGACCCTCTTGTTATTCTACGGTTTCTTTTTCTTTATTCTTATTATTCTTTTTTTTCTTTTTCTGACTTTTTGGGGGCGTTATTTCTCAAAAACTACCCAACCGATTTGCACGAAATTTTTAGGAGTGATAGAACATTATCGTCGCTACATATTATTAAATTTGTGCATGATGACGTCACTTCCGGTTTCAGATATAGACGATTTTGTAAATTTTTAAGGGTCATTTTGTCCACGCATCTCCTCCGAAACTAATCAAGATAGAAGCTTAAAATTTTCAGGGGTTGTAGATGAATGTCTATAGATGTACCCCCATGCTTCCAATTATAAAAATTGCTCAAGGCCTTGAAGCTCGCCTGAGCCTGAAAACTAGCACCAAATTTTTTCACGAAATTTTTGCACATTTTCTGTAGTACCTTTCGATGTGCACATAATTTGTTAAAACATATAATGCAAAAGTTGTTTCAATTTTCACGAGCTTTCCTTTGATATCAAGAAAAAGGGGCTGGCCCCTCAAATTAGGGGCCAAGGGGGCTCTATAGTCTTCTTACAATAACTGTTTACTGAACAATAATTTGTTATTAATTATATAAGCAAAAATGTTCATTGTACAGCTGTTTATCTATACAGTATCATACTTAGGTTATATGTTACGTAATTAGGGGTTTCAAGGGGCCAGAAGTTCAAAACTTTGATCATTAATATCTGAAAAAGGAGAAATATTTTTAAAGGCAATGTAGAACAAAAGTTGCTTAAAATGGTGTTCTTGTCAATATGCTATCTTAAATGTTTTTGTTTATGACCCCATTTAGGAGTTAAAGGGTCGGCCCCTAAAACACATTTGTACAGATATCTCAAGAACGGTTAACATTTCATGAACACTTGTTGAACAAAATATATTTAAATTTGCAAGACCTTAAATTTGATATCAAGAAAAAGGGGCTGGCCTCTCAAATTAGGGGCCAAAAGGGCTCTAATGTCTTTTTACAATAACTCTTTACTGAACAATATTTTGTTATTAATTATAGAAGCAAAAATGTTCATTGTACAGCTGTTCAACTATACAGTACTATACTTAAGTCATATGTTACGTAATTAGGGGTTTCAAGGGGCCAGAACTCAAAACTCTGATCATTAATATCTGAAAAAGGAGAAATATTTTAAAAAGCAATGTAGAACAAAAGTTGTTCAAAATAATGTTCTGAACAATATTAAACCAACAATTTTGTTGTTAGTGGCCCCGGTAAGGGGTTAAAGGGTCGGCCCCTAAAACACATTTGTACATATATCTCGAGAACGGTTTACAATTCATGAACACTTGTAGAACAAAATATGTTTTTATTAACGAGACATTTTATTTGATATCAAGAAAAAGGGGCTGGCCCCACAAATTAGGGGGTACAAGGGCTACTAAGTCTTTTTATGATAACTTTTTCTAACCAATAATTTGATATTTATTATAAAGCAACAAAGCAGCTTTTATTAAGCTTAATTTAAAACTGAAATGCGTTTTAAAATCAGACGATGCATTACAGAGATATCGGGGTTTAAACATTGATTTTTCCGGAAATTTTGTTTCCGCGTCCTTGGTTTAAAAAATAGCATAATGTTATAGTAAAATTAACTCGTACTAAAAAAAATTGTTAAGTCGTACTTAAACACATTCGGATTTTTTTGTTAAGTCGTTCTTGAAATCAAAAAGGTTTTTGTTAAATCGTACTTAAAATCATTCGGGTTTTGTAAAGTCGTACCAGGAATAATTCGATTTTTTTCATCTTTTTATTTTAGTTACTCTTGTTATTGGTTTAAGAGCTCTGCTTCTTACATGAACTACCAGCTTTACTTCCGACATTAACGGAAGACCCACTCGTTGCTTTGCAACGAGCTTTGCTCTAGTTCTTATTATTCTTTTTTTTTTCTGACTTTTTTGGAGCGTTATTTCTCAAAAACTACCCAACCAATTTCCACGAATTTTTTAGGTATGATAGAACATCATCGTCGCTACCTATTATTAAATTTTTTTATGATGACGTCACTTCCGGTTTCAGATATAGACGATTTTGTAAATTTTTAAGGGTTATTTTGTCCACGCATCTCCTCCGAAACTAATCAAGATAGAAGCTTAAAATTTTCAGGGGTTGTAGATGAATGTCTGTAGATGTACCCCCATGCTTCCAATTATGAAAATTGCTCAAGGCCTCGAAGCTCGCCTGAACCTGAAAATTAGCACCAAAATTTTCCACGAAAATTTTGCACATTTTCTGTAATACCTTTCGATGTGCACATAATTTGTTTAAACATGTAATGCAAAAGTTGTGTCAATTTTCACGAGCTTTCCTTTGATATCAAGAAAAAGGGGTTGACCCCTCAAATTAGGGGCCAAGGGGGCTCTAAAGTCTTCTTTTAATAACTCTTTACTGAACAATAATTTGTTATTAATCATAGAAGCAAAAATGTTCATTGTACAGCTGTTTATCTATACAGTATCATACTTAAGTCATATGTTACGTAATTAGGGGTTTCAAGGGGCCAGAACTCAAAACTCTGATCATTAATATCTGAAAAAGGAGAAATATTTTAAAAAGCAATGTAGAACAAAAGTTGTTCAAAATAATGTTCTGAACAATATTAAACCAACAATTTTGTTGTTAGTGGCCCCGGTAAGGGGTTAAAGGGTCGGCCCCTAAAACACATTTGTACATATATCTCGAGAACGGTTTACAATTCATGAACACTTGTAGAACAAAATATGTTTTTATTAACGAGACATTTTATTTGATATCAAGAAAAAGGGGCTGGCCCCACAAATTAGGGGGTACAAGGGCTACTAAGTCTTTTTATGATAACTTTTTCTAACCAATAATTTGATATTTATTATAAAGCAACAAAGCAGCTTTTATTAAGCTTAATTTAAAACTGAAATGCGTTTTAAAATCAGACGATGCATTACAGAGATATCGGGGTTTAAACATTGATTTTTCCGGAAATTTTGTTTCCGCGTCCTTGGTTTAAAAAATAGCATAATGTTATAGTAAAATTAACTCGTACTAAAAAAAATTGTTAAGTCGTACTTAAACACATTCGGATTTTTTTGTTAAGTCGTTCTTGAAATCAAAAAGGTTTTTGTTAAATCGTACTTAAAATCATTCGGGTTTTGTAAAGTCGTACCAGGAATAATTCGATTTTTTTCATCTTTTTATTTTAGTTACTCTTGTTATTGGTTTAAGAGCTCTGCTTCTTACATGAACTACCAGCTTTACTTCCGACATTAACGGAAGACCCACTCGTTGCTTTGCAACGAGCTTTGCTCTAGTTCTTATTATTCTTTTTTTTTTCTGACTTTTTTGGAGCGTTATTTCTCAAAAACTACCCAACCAATTTCCACGAATTTTTTAGGTATGATAGAACATCATCGTCGCTACCTATTATTAAATTTTTTTATGATGACGTCACTTCCGGTTTCAGATATAGACGATTTTGTAAATTTTTAAGGGTTATTTTGTCCACGCATCTCCTCCGAAACTAATCAAGATAGAAGCTTAAAATTTTCAGGGGTTGTAGATGAATGTCTGTAGATGTACCCCCATGCTTCCAATTATGAAAATTGCTCAAGGCCTCGAAGCTCGCCTGAACCTGAAAATTAGCACCAAAATTTTCCACGAAAATTTTGCACATTTTCTGTAATACCTTTCGATGTGCACATAATTTGTTTAAACATGTAATGCAAAAGTTGTGTCAATTTTCACGAGCTTTCCTTTGATATCAAGAAAAAGGGGTTGACCCCTCAAATTAGGGGCCAAGGGGGCTCTAAAGTCTTCTTTTAATAACTCTTTACTGAACAATAATTTGTTATTAATCATAGAAGCAAAAATGTTCATTGTACAGCTGTTTATCTATACAGTATCATACTTAAGTCATATGTTACGTAATTATGGGTTTCAAGGGGCCAGAAGTTCAAAACTTTGATCATTAATATCTGAAAAAGGAGAAATATTTTCAAAAGCAATGTAGAACAAAAGTTGCTTAAAATGGTGTTCTTGTCAATATGCTACCTTAAATGTTTTTGTTTATGACCCCATTTAGGAGTTAAAGGGTCGGCCCCTAAAACACATTCGTACAGATATCTCAAGAACGGTTAACATTTGATGAACACTTGTTGAACAAAATATGTTTAAATTTGCAAGACCTTTAATTTGATATCAAGAAAAAGGGGCTGGCCTCTCAAATTAGGGGCCAAAAGGGCTCTAATGTCTTTTTACAATAACTCTTTACTGAACAATATTTTGTTAATAATTATAGAAGCAAAAATGTTCATTGTACAGCTGTTCAACTATACAGTACCATACCTAAGTCATATGGGGTTTCAAGGGGCCAGAACTCAAAACAATGATCATTAATATCTGAAAAAGGAGAAATATTTTAAAAAGCAGTGTAGAACAAAAGTTGTTCAAAATAATGTTCTGAACAATATTAAACCAAAAATGTTGTTGTTAGTGGCCCCAGTAAGGGGTTAAAGGGTCGGCCCCTAAAACACATTTGTACATATATCTCGAGAACGGTTTACAATTCATGAACACTTGTAGAACAAAATATGTTTATATTAGCGAGACCTTTTATTTGATATCAAGAAAAAGGGGCTGGCTCCACAAATTAGGGGGTACAAGATGGCTCTAAAGTCTTTTTATGATAACTCTTTTCTGACCAAAATTTGATATTTATTATAAAGCAACAAAGCAGCTTTTATTAAGCTTAATTTAAAACTGAAATCCGTTTTAAAATCAGACGATGCATTACAGAGATATCGGGGTTTAAAAATTGATTTTTCCGGAAATTTTAATTCCGCGTCCTTGGTTTAAAATATAGCGTAATGTTTATAGAAAAATTAACTCGTACCAAAAATAATTGTTAAGTCGTACTCAAACACATTCGGATTTTTTTAAAGTCGTTCTTGATATCAAAAAGGTTTTTGTTAAATCGTACTTAAAATCATTCGGGTTTTGTTAAGTCGTACCAGGAATAATTCGATTTGTTTCATCTTTTTATCTTAGTTACTCTTCTTATTGGTATAAGAGCTCTGCTTCTTACAGGAAGTTCCAGCTTTACTTCCGACATTAACGGAAGACCCACTCGTTGCTTTGCAACGAGCTTTGCTCTAGTTATTCTTTTTTTCTTTTTCTGACTTTTTTGGAGCGCTATTTCTCAAAAACTATCCAACCGATACACACAAAATTTTCAGGACAGAAAAAGCATGATCGACGCTACATATTATAAAATTTTAAAATGATGACGTCACTTCCGGTTTCACATATTGACGATTTTGTTAATTTTTAAGGGTCATTTTGTCCACGCATCTCCTCCGAAACTAATCAAGACAGAAGTTTGAAATTTTCAGGGATTGAAGATTAATATATGTAGATGTACCCCCATGCTTCCAATGACGAAAATTGCTAAAGGCCTCAAGGCTCGCCCGAACCTGAAAATTGGCACCAAATTTTTTCACGAAATTTTTGCACATTTTCTGTGATATCTTTTGATGTATAAATATTTTGTTAAAACATGTAATGCAAAAGTTGTTTCAAATTACACGGGCTTTCGTTTAATATCAAGAAAAAGGGGCTGGCCCCTTAAATTAGGGGCCAAGAGGGCTGTAAAGTCTTCTTACCATAACTTTACTGAATAATAATTTTTTATTAATTATAGAAGCAAAAATGTTCATTGTAGGGCTGTTTATCTATACAGTACCATACTTAAGTCATTTGTTACGTAATTATGGGTTTCAAGGGGCCAGAAATTCAAAATTTCGATCATTAATATATGAAAAAGAAGAAATATTTTATAAAGCATTGTAGAACAAAAGTTGCTTAAAATAATGTTCTGTACATTATGCCACCTTAAATTTTTTTGTTCATGGCCCCAAAAAGGAGATAAAGGGCCGGCCCCTAAAACACATTTGTAAAGATATCCTAAGAAAGGTTAACATTTCGTGAACATTTGTTGAACAAAATATGTTTACATTTGCAAGACCTTTCATTTAATATCAAGAAAAAGGGGCTGGCCCCTCCAATAAGGAGTAAAGAGGGGTCTTAAATCTTCTTACAAGAACTCTTTACTGAACAATAATTTGTTATTAATATAGAAGCAAAAATGTTCATTTAACAGCTGTTTATCTATACAGTATCATACCTAAGTCATATATTACGTAATTAGGGGTTTAAAGGGGCCAGAATTCAAAACTTTGATCATTAATATCTGAAAAAGGAGAAATATTTTTAAAAGCAATGTAGAACAAAAATTGTTCAAAATAATGGTCTAAACTATATGATACCATAAATTTTGTTGTTCGTGGCCCCGGTAAAGAGTTAAAGAGTCGGCCCCTAAAATACAGTTGTTTAGATATCTAGATAACGGTTAACCATTCGTGAACAATTGTAGAACAAAATATGTTTATATTAGCGAGACCTTTTATTTGATATCAAGAAAAAGGGGCTGACCCCTCAAATTAGGGTCCAGAAGGGCTATTAAGTTTTTAATTATAACTCTTTTCTGACCAATAATTTGATATAAATCATAAAGCAACAAAGGAGCTTTTATTAAGCGTAATTTAAAACTAAAATCCGTTTTAAAATCGGACGATGCATTACAAAGATATTGGGATTTAAAGATTGAGTTTTCCGGAAATTGATTCCACATTCTTGGTTAAGAAAAAAGTATTATGTAAAAAGTTGAATTAACTCGTACCTATGATAATTCGAAAATTGTTAGTGCTTACTTGAAGACATTCGGGACTGTTTTTATTAAGTCGTTCTAGATATTGTAAAGGTTTTAGTTAATTCGTTCTTGAAATCATTCAGGCATTGTTAAGTCGTACTAAAAATTATTCGATTTTTAAAAAATATTTTTTTTATTTTCTTTGTAGTTGGTTTTAGAACTCTGCTTCTTACAGGAACTACTATCTTTACTCTCGACACCACCGGAAGACCCACTCGTTGCTTTGCAACGAGCTTTGCTCTAGTTCATTATTATTATTCTTCCTCTGACTTTTTTTGGTGGCTTATATCTCAAAAACTATTCAACCGATTTTCACGAAATTTTTAGAACTTTTTTGGTATCATAAATACTCGAGGTTATCAAACTTTGAACCTATGACTTCACTTCCGGTTTCAGAAATTGACGATTTTGTAAATTTTTAAGGGTCATTTTGTCCACGCATCTCCTCCGAAACTAATCAAGATAGAAGCTTGAAATTTTCACGGATTGTAGATGAATGTATGTAGATGTACCCCATTGCCTTCACTAATGGAAATTATGCAAGGCTTTGAAGATCGCCTGAACCTGAAAATTAGCACCAATTTTGTCCATGAAATTTTCGCACATTTTCTGTAATATCTTTTGATGTATAAATATTTTGTTCAGACATGTAATGCAAAAGATGGTTTTATTTGCAAGACCTTTCATGTGATATCAAGAAAAAGGGGCTGGCCTCTCATATTAGGGACCAAGAGGGCTCTAATGTTTTCTTACAATAACTCTTTACGTAACAATAATTTGTTATTAATTATAGAAGCAAAAATGTTCATTGTACAACTGTTTATCTATACAGTACCATACTTAAGTCATATGTTACGTAATTAGGGGTTTTTAGGGGCCAGAAGTTCAAAACTTTGATCATTAATATTGGAAAAAAGAGAAATATTTTGAAAGGCAATGTAGAACAAAAGTTGTTCAAAATAATGTCCTATATAATATGATAACTACAATTTTGTTGTTAGTGACCCCAGTAAGGAGTTAAAGGATCGGCCCCTAAAACACATTTATACAGATGTCTCGAGAACAGTTAACAATTCGTGAACACTTGTTGAACAAAATATTTTTATATTTGCAAGACCTTTTAATTTGATATCAAGAAAAAGGGGCTGGTCCCTCATATTAGGGGCCAAGATGGCTCTAAAGTCTTTTTATAATAACTCTTTACTGAAAAATATTTTGTTATTAATTATAGAAGCAAAAATGTTTATTGTACAACTGTTTATCTATACAGTACCATATCTAAATCATATGTTACGTAATTAGGGGTTTTAAGGGGCCAGAAGTTCGAAAAATTGATCATTAATATCAGGAGAAGGAGAAATATTTTGAATAGCACTATAGAACAAAAGTTGTTCAAAACTAGAGCAGAGCTCGTGGCAAAGCCACGAGTAGGTCTTCCGTTGTTGCTGCGAGTTGAAAATGTATGTGATATGGTGTCAATAATTTATAATGACTAAACTTTCAGTTCTGCTTTTGTTATAAAAATGTGTTGTGATTGAAAGCCTGTATATAAAACGTGTTTTGAAAAAGAAAGAAAGAAAATGTTTTAGGAAAACTATCTGTCGAACACAGTTTATGTATTCGTTTCAAACATTCTTTAAAAAATGAGATGTTAAATGGCGAGTTAAATTTTCAGAGGGTAGCAAGCATTGTTACATGTACTCATGATTCATGTGAGGAATTGTGTTTTTGGGAGTTGATTTTAATCAACTCTCCTATGCAGTTACTCTAGCATACCGAAACTGAAACTGTGTTTGCACCTAAGCACAAATCATCGCCGCTGACAAGACTTAGTTCTTGAAAATAATGAAGCATTTTTTTTAAGGAAACTTTTTTATAAATACCTTGGAAATAGTCAGATTTTAAATGGTACGAACAATTTGAAGTTTTTTTGGTCGTGTGTATTCCTACGCCAGAGTTCAATATAAAGTCTCGTTCAACCATCGGCTGTCTCCTTACATCTCCGGCAAGTAGAGAGTCAGTCTATATTTAGAGGTCGCATCATCAAGCTATCACGTGACCTGGTATTTCTTACTTGTCGGAGATTAATGGACACAGCCAAGCATCTGGTTGAACGAGACTAGAGTTCATTATTGGTTGGATCCATACAATTTTTGAAATATTTGGAATACCAAAACATAGTTTGATGAAATCAATTCTATTTTAAAATATTACACAACATGATTCATTAGAGGTTTTCTCGAAATTCTAGTCGGAAAAGTAAGAGAATTCATATTATAAAAATGTGCATAATTCAAATGCAGATTATAAACTACTTGCCAAGCAAACTAGCATATCGTTGATTTTAAAATAAATAATATTCGATAAAATCAACTTTCGTCAGTACATCAGTACTTTGATTTAAAAACCGAACCCGCCTACAAAACACGTAACCTTTTCTCTAAGATAACTGCTTTATTTAAAAATATTTCTAAAATTTTGAAAACTATGTGCAAGTTTAGAATTGTTGCGTGATGACAAAATTTACAGACCCTGCAACGTACTACTACACCAAAAAACGTGCGACTTACGTTTCGTGTAAACCGTTTAGCGTTTCGTGTGATTGTGAAGGGTTTCGTGTAAACCGTTTAGCGTTTCGGGCAAAGCGTGTAAATCGTTTCTGGCAAAGCGTGCGAGAACCGCGTGAAACATTCATCAGATTTCATTCGGAACTCACTGACACTTCAATTCACTTTCAATTGATGAAAGGGAATATATCCAAGATATCTTCATTGAACAATTTTCACTCATAAAATTTCACAGGAACGAAAAAAAATTTCTTACGGAGATTTTTAATGGGAAATGTTTACATCTTTTCTCCATTCGGAAGTACTCGGGATACCTCGCGCAATTTTTAAACGTTATCATCCGGGCTTATTAATGGCTGATGCAATGCAAAATCCCCGTAGACTTTCAATATTGGGATGTGTATTGAAACCTGAAGCGGTAGAGGGGGCGTTTCAACACATATAATCTGGACATTTTTCATATAAGTGGATGAACGTAGTTTGAGCACAAAGGTATTTACTATTATTGAAATATCAAGCAAAAAGTGGTGGAAGAGAAAACTCGGGACATAGTATATCTTATAAATTTATGAAACTTTGAAGTGTTTTAAAATTCTTTAACCAGGGAACAACGATGTCTATATGTAGATCAGTAATAGGAGAAGGTAATGTCAAACATCGAAGACTGTACGAATATTTAAGAAACTGTTTTTATTACAAGTGTTACCGTTAATAATTAAATCAAAGTTTGCCGAATCTTCCTGGAATTAAACATAGGTTGTAAATTTACTTTGTATAAAAACTTTCTTCATGGTTACTCAGTGTGAAACATTCTTTACCTTAGACGTTTTACTTTTCCACTAAGCATCCGCCTTCGTTGCCTTTCCTTTACACTACATCTAAATTCATCATGTTCATTATAGCATTGAATGATTTATTTTTGACGTCGTCGTGTCAATAACTGCCGTCAGGTGAGCAGACAAATTGAATAACGCGCGTTAGCGCGTTATGATAATTTGTCTGCTCACCTGACGGAAGTTATTGACACGACGACGTCAAAAATAAATCATTCAATGCTTATATTTACATTCCCTTACTGAAGAAATCAATTGTTTACTTAAATAAATCGATATAAAGTGCAGATCACGGAGGGAGTGAATAAGTAACAGCAAGAACAGCTGTTTTGTAAAACTGGTTTAAACTGGTTTTCACATAGACTGTTGAGATGAGATCGACGAGCATGAAAATATAATCCATGATAAATAACTCTTGAAATGTTGCTTTTAACAATAAAGTCAACTTTTTTGTTGAATAATTATAAAACATGGTGTTTTGACAACATTCATGAAATACATTTTTTAACTGATAACATAGAAATCTCTGTTTGAGAACTACTTATGTAAATTACTCGTTAATTCATACGCAGTAAATAGGTGTTGCATTTAGAGGCATTTAAACATCACGGAATTTAATGGGAAAACACAGTAGAATGTAAATATAAGTGATTATTCGTTCGCATTTTAGAATATTTAATGTCCGTATTCTCGGACTCCATGCTAGGAAATTTAGTTGAATATAAGCTACGTCATTCTTATCCATGTGCATGTTGTCGACGGCGCGCGGCCAAAGAAAAATTTTTCACAATCGTTCTTTAAAAAGCTTTAAAGTTATACAATATAGGATATACATGTAATTTTTATATACAGACCTTAATTAATTTGTTTGCAAGTTTATAACTAATGATTATAACTTTATCGGCACTACTTATAATTTACTCAACTCTCTCTCTCTCTCTTTCTCTCTCTCTTTTCTTTCTCTCATTCAAGTCACGAGCGGCAATGTCTTAACTCCGCCCAGCTACGATCTGATTGGACAAAGGTCAGTGAAAACATTAGGTAGAAACTTTTCTGGAGTAAACCCCTATTAAACGCTTCAATGTACTTCGCTGTAACTTAAACGATCATGTTTTGATAAGCATATATATTTTTTTATTTATTTACATCGATAACTCTTACTGAGACCATTCGACTTTGTACAAGCAGCACACATAACCTCGGACATCGGGTGTCTCCTGCACCTGGCTGAACCTGTCAATCAACCTCTGTGTATTTGTTTTCATTGGATGGTCAAGCGTCTTTTTTTTTGTCAATAGCCAATGGAAAATTAATGACTTCAAGGTAATCGGAATCAGTATTTGATGAAGCATACAATTCAAATGACAAAAATTTTATTAATTATCTGAAAATTATTTAAACCACTGTTAATGACAATGACAATGAACTTTATTCTCATAACTGAATTTACAGTGTAGAGTTAATGGAAAACAAAGAGTCTTAGAAGTAATTAACACACAGGGATTTGCCTACAATGTACACAGTCATGCAATTACCAGGGACGTATATACGTCCCTGCAATTACTAGTAATTATTATGGGAATCTTTACGCATGGTACTTAATTCAAACAGATTATAATAATCTATACACTGTACGCCGTTACACATGTACGAAGCGCCGGTAATATATACGAATATTGAGTCAAAAATTTAAATCATTTTTATTTCTTGATCTTTTTAATACAATGAAATTACTTTCAGAAAAAAAATTCCGGAATACTAATTACAACTTTCTTTTTTGTGTAATCTTTGAATTTTTTCTGGGTTCATGTATATATATGTACAGAACATACTTATTTACGCGCGAATGATACGACATATGAAAAAAATAATCGGTTGTTCGTAGAACATTTTTATCTTACGAATGTGACTAATTTAATTTTAAATATTTTTCAACATTATCAATGTAAATAATATCAGGTGTGTTTACTGTTTGTGTTTTTACATCGTAATCTCTGAAACCAATAAAAATACTAATGTTAGCAGAAAAATCAAATCCCGCCGAATACTGAAAAACCGATTTCAGTTAGCAATCATACGGATTTTATTTTTGGTATTGACTATTGAGTTACAGTAACTTTTTTTCTGGATGATTTTATTATTTATTATTTCATGTAAAAGCACCATTCCAACAGTTACTCAATTATATAACAATTGATGACCTGGGGCTATATATGTTCCGAGCTGTGTGCGCTGAAGCGACACAAGATTCTCGGTCGCATATGGCGATTGAATTTACACAGACTGACCGAATAAACAAACGGGTGGGAAAGTGAAACAAAATGTTACACATGAGAAGAAGCCACCAAAAGTGATTTTCGATAGATCTTGATATCGTTTTGACAATTAAAAAAGTCCAGCGCGAGCTCCTGTCAGCGGGGCGGGAGGGGGCAGCAATGAGTTCGCTTCTACAAAGAAACGAACAACCATGTAGAAAAACTACAGAAGTGATTAATATGTGACCGATAGAATTTAATCTAAGGTTGTTTACAATTCATGTGAATTTTTTTTTTAAATCATCGAATGCCTCAATTCAGGACATTTGTTATCGTGCTAGCACCTACTGCAAACATGTTACATATGGAACTTTGATTATAATTTGATTTTTAAACTACCTTGTATGCTATCTTTAAATCAATGCTTAATCAACTGTACAAGTTTAATGAATTAATCTTTTCATCTTAAACGAATATAATAGTTGAAAACATAATAAAATATAGTTGTGTCCGTGCAAAATATGAAACATGAACGCGCGATAAGGTACATGTAGAAGAACACGAACCGACCCCGGATTACTGGTTCTCCTCAGCCATGTGCGAGGGATGATCATCATTTAAAGGTTAACTATTTGTGTGTGTGTGTGGGGGGGGGGGTTGATTTAAAACATTATTTGCGCAGTTTCTAAAATATTTTACATAAACAAACTAACCATTAATTTATGTCTTACATCTACGATGTTTACGATTTGGAGTAATAT
Source organism: Magallana gigas (assembly GCF_963853765.1). Classification (NCBI taxonomy): domain Eukaryota; kingdom Metazoa; phylum Mollusca; class Bivalvia; order Ostreida; family Ostreidae; genus Magallana; species Magallana gigas. The sequence continues at coordinate 17,723,929 of NC_088861.1, read as the reverse complement.
CGCTCAATAATATCACTCAAATGTTCAATTGAATAAATACAAGATGGACAAACTTTTATAGGATTAAATTAAAACAGTTCCTGTTTTTACGGCTATATTAACTCAAACACGTTCATATGCATGTAAGTGTGCGTCGCAGTGTGAGAATCTTGTGTATTAAATACCCGCTTAATTACCGCTAGGTAGTGCAGCCGTGGCTGATCTCATCGGCCGTTGGCGAAGGATATATTACGTAAAGGTACATGTACAACGCACAGACAGGCACAGTTCAGAACCCAGGAAGATTTGAAAAGTTTGCAGTATAATGACCATACTCTATCAAAAAGAAGTTATTTATTTTAAACTTAAAACCCACAATTGATCTGTGTCTATTATTGCTTTAGATTGAGAATGACATTGCTTTTATTAATTAACTGAACGATTTCTTAATTGACACCCAATCGTTTAATCCATAAAAAAATTATGTGTAATCAAAACGAAACCAATTATCGAGTTCGCGGCTAAATAAACTCATACATGTATATGAGAGACACAGCTCTCGTGTATTAGATAACCGCTGACCGCTACAGCCGCGAGCATGGTGACCGATTTTCTCGGCCGCGGGCGAGGGAGAGCTTACGTAATGGTACACACACACACAGCTCTGATTCAGGGTAGATTTTAAATGCATGGAGTTAATAAATAAAATGTAACGCATAGAGTTTTTTAATTCCATATTTTGTGGTTAAATAGAAAAGAAAAAGAATGTTTTGTTTTCCAATTGCAGTTTTTAATGATTGTGCACTATAAGAACTTAACAACAATGACTTAAACTCCTAAAAAAAAGCATGTACTCCAAAAAATGCAACAAAAAAAATCTTATAAATTAATGCCTCCTGTATAAACCAGCATACTTTCTGCGGCAACTTTATGCCAGTTGTACGCACAAAGACTTTCGTTAACTTGTCAAATGAAAACAGGTACATGTCAACATGTAAAGCTTTTTACACTCATACTACACAAATCACTAACAAAATATTATTGTTACGACCTTTATGAGATCCCAACAAACAACTTTTCCAGCGACATCCATATCAAAATCCTAACCGTTTTTGAGTTATTAAGCAGAAACTTTTTGGGGGTTGGAAACGGAAGACCTTAATAATGTTCTCAGCAATATGACAACTAAAATTTTGTTGTTGGTGGCCCCAGTAAGGAGTTAAAGGGTCGGCCCCTAAAACACATTTATACAGATGTCTCGAGAACAGTTAACAATTCGTGAACACTTGTTGAACAAAATATGTTTATATTTGCAAGACCTTAAATTTGATACAAGAAAAAGGTGCTGGCCCATCAAATTAGGAACCAAGAGGGCTCTAAAGTCTTCTTACAATAACTCTTTACTGAACAATATTTTGTTATTAATTATAGAAGCAAAAATGTTCACTGTACAGCTGTTTATCTATACAGTACCATAGCTAAGTCATATGTTACGTAATTAGGGGTTTCAAGGGGCCAGAATTTTAAAAATGTGATCATTAATATCAGAAAAAGGAGAAATATTTTGAATAGCATTGTAGAACAAAAGTTGTTCAAAATAATGTTCTCAACAATACGAAAACTAAAACTTTGTTGTTGGTAGCCCCGGTAAGGAGTTTAAGGGTCGGCCCCTAATACACAGTTGTTCAGATATCTCGAGAGAGGTTAACAATTCCTGAACACTTGTTGAACAAAATATGTTTATATTTGCAAGACCTTTTGTTACTTAATAAAAGGGGCTGGCCCCTCAAATTCTTGGTTAAGAAAATAGTGTTAAATTCTTGGTTAAATCAACTCGTACCTAAAAATTAATTGCTAAGTCGTACTTTAACATATTCGGATTTTTTTTGGTTAAGTTGTTCATGAAATCATGAAGGTTTTTGTTAACTCGTACTTAAAACCATTCGGATTATGTTAAGTCGTACCAAGAATTATTCGATTTTTGTAATCTTTTTGTTTTCGTGTCTCCTGTTATAAGTTTAAAACTCTTCTTCTTACAGGAACTTTTAACTTTACTTTCAACATCAACGGAAGACCCACTCGTTGCTTTGCAACGAGCTTTGCTCTAGTTTTTCTACTGTTTCTTTCTATTATTATTATTATTCTTAACATTCTTTCTCTGCCTTCTTTAAAGCTTTATTTCTCGAAACTTATTCGCCCGATTTGCACGAAATTTTCCGAACTTATAGGACATCGGAGGGGATAAATGTTTTTAGTTAAATTTTTGGTTGACGTCACTTCCGGTTTCAGATATTGACGACTTTATAAATTTTTAACGGTCATTTTGTCCACGCATCTCCGAAACTAATCAAGATAGAAGCTTGAAATTTTCAGGGATTGTAGATGAATGTCTGTAGATGTACCCCAATGCTTTCAATTATGAAAATTGCTCAAGGCCTTAAAGCTCGCCTGAACCTGAAAATTAGCATCAAATTTGTTCACGAAATTTTTGCACATTTTCCGTTATACCTTTTGATGTATAAATATTTTGTTAAAACATGTAATGCAAGAGTTGTTTCAATTTCCATTTGATATCAAGAAAAAGGGGCTGGCCCCTCAAATGAGGGGCCAAGAGGGTTGTAAAGTCTTCTTACCATAACGCTTTACTGATTAATAATTTGTTATTAATTATAGAAGCAAAAATGTTCATTGTACAGTTGTTTATCTATACAGTACCATACTTAAGACATATGATACGTAATTAGGGGTTTCAAGGGGCCAGATGTCTTAAAATTTGGTCATTAATATCTAGAAAAGGAGAAATATTTTGAAAAGCCTTGTAGAAGAAAAGTTGCTCAAAATAATGTTCTTAACGATATGGGATCTAAAAATATTTTTTTGGTGGCACTGGTAAGGAGTTTAAGGGTCGGCCCCTAAAACACAGTTGTTCGGATATCTCTAGAACGGTTAACAATTCGTGAATACTTGTGTAACAAAATATGTTTATATTTTCAAGACCTTTCATTTGATATCAAGAAAAAGGGGCCAGCCCCTCAAATAAAGGGCCAAAAGGGCTACAAAGTCTTTTCATAATAACTTATTTTTAAGCGATAATTAGTTATTAATCATAAAGCAGAAAATAAGAGCTAATTATTCATAATTCAAAACTGAAATCCGTTCTAAAATCGGACGATGCAATACAAAGATATAGGGGTTTAATATTTGATTTTTCCGGAAATTTTGATTCCACATTCTTGGTGAAGAAAATAGTTTTATGTTCAGAGTTAAATTAACTCGTACCTAAAATTATTCCATAATTGTTAAATCCTACTTTAACAGATTCGGATTTGTATTTGCTAAGTCTTTCTTGAAATCGATAAGGTTTGTTAATTTGTACTTGGTATAATTCGGATTTTGTTAACTCGTACCAAGAATAATTCGAATTTTTTGTCTTAGTTTCTTACGTTTGTTGGTTTAAGAACCCTGCTTCTTACAGGAAGTTCCAGCTTTACTTTCGACATTACCGGAAGACCCACTCGTTGCTTTGCAACGAGCTTTGCTCTAGTTCTTTTTTTCTTTTTCTGACTTTTTTGGAGCGTTATTTCTCAAAAACTACCCAACCGATTTGCACGAAATTTTTAGGAGTGATAGAACATCATCGTCGCTAAATATTATTAAATTTTTGCATGATGACGTCACTTCCGGTTTCAGATATAGATGATTTTGTAAATTTTTACAATTTTAACACAAACGCAGTCGGTTATATGAAAAAAAAATGACAATAACAAAACCTCAACCATCCTAAAAATCCATAAAACGAATTAAAAATTCAAAGCAGAGCAACACTGACCTCCAAAAGATAGAGGAAGGAACAGGTGCCCAGGAGGAGTGAGCATCCTCTGCTGACCGGTCACACCCGCCGTGTGCTCTTTGTCGTAATCGGGAAAAACACCGGAAGAGTCCGTATACAATAAGGTGATTGATTATCGTCTAACAATTAGTTTGAGAAACGTCAGTCAGCATGCGACCCAGTGGCAGATTGTATTTGCTGACAAGGATGTTGTATCGACCATAGAACTTACGAAAAAATGACTTCAAACGAAACTGTTGACAGTCCTGTTTTATCAACTCGTTTGTCGGTAGCTTGCCTCGCCTTAGAAACTGTTCATACGAAGAGACTGCCCTTGCGTATCGAATTAACTGAGACAAGAACACCATATCCAGGTGATGAAGATATATTGCTACATAAGTAAGGAAAGATGACTATAGAAAAACTGAAGTCATCGCGTTTATCATGAAGTTTTGTTGTTGGGTTACCATCAATGTCCATTTCCAGTAAAATATCCAAATATGAAACAAATGACGCAGACCTGTGTTAACTTTTATTTCAAGTCCACTGGGATATATCGATTTGACGTAGGTATGGGAATAACAATTGTTAATTTATAATACATGTACGTCGTCGATATACCTGAGTGTTGAGTTGAAGGCCGCATCGAGTGATTAATTTTTTTCACCGTAATCACGTAGAAGTTTTTAAATAAATTCTGCTTCATAAGAATACAAAAAAAGGTCTACTAACAATGGGGCACAATTGGTACCCATGGGAATTCCAACTGATTGTTGAAAGACTTAATTTCCAAAAACTACATAGATGTTGTCTATCAGAAACTCAAGCATCTTTTTCATGACAACTTCAGAGTACTTGTGTGCGCAATCAGAATGGTTTTTAACAAAATTTCGTTTAGATTTCCAATGAAAGGTAAGCATTCTTACGACTTCCATTCTCAGGTGACCTATTGCTATTCGGTTTCATCCGTCGTCGTGCGTTAACAATTTTACATTTTTAACTTCTTAAAAACTACAAGGCTAATTGTTACCATTTTTGGTGTGAGACATTCCTATGGTAAGAGGAATCTAAATTGTGAGAATCGTGGCTATACTACACCCGGGGCACCACAAGTGGGGCCAAATATGCAAAAAAAAACAACCAAATTTTCAAAAAATCTTATTTCTACTCCAACACATGTGAGGAAAAAACTGGTGGTATGGTAATATGATGTACTTGAAGCCCTCTACCAAAATTGTTTAATTCATGGCCCCTGGGTCAAGGGTTCTGGCTCTAGGATGGGGCCAATATGGCCTTATAGTAATAATGTATTAAATCTTAGAAAATCTTCTTCTCTATTCCCATATATACTTGTTTAAACTAAATGCATGATTCTGATGCCAATGAAGCTCTCTACCAAAATAGTGAAACTCATGTCCCCTGTGTTAGGGTTTCAGGCTCTAGGGTGGGGCCAATATGGCCATATAGTAAAAATGTATTAAATCTTATAAAATATTTTTCTCTACTCCCATAGACATTTGTTAAAAACTAAATGCATGATTGTGATGTCCATGACGCCCTCTATCAAAATTATGAAATTCATAGCCCCTGGGTCTGGGGTTCTGACTCTAGGGTGGGGCCAATATGGCCAGATTGTAAAAAAGTATAAAATCTTAGAAAATATTTTCTCTACTCCCATATATATTTGTTAAAAATTAAATGCATGATTATGATGTTTAAGAAGCCTTATACCAAAATTGAGAAATTCATGGCCCCTATGTCAAAAGTTCAGGTTCTAAGGTAGGGCTAATATGGTTATAAAGTAAAAATGTATTGTCTTAAAAATCTTCTTTACTTGTGGGCAAAAATCTGAATACATGGTTATGATGTCCACTCCTCTACATAAATTGTGAAATTCATGGCCCCTGGGTCAGGGGTTCAGGACATGGGGGCCAATATGGCAATATAGTGTTAATGCATAATGTTAAAAGATCTGTTTCTCTATTCTAACACATCTGTATGACAAACTGACTTCATAATTATGTTTATAAGGAAGTCCTGTACTAAAATTTTAAATTTCATGTCTCCAGGAGTATGGGTTTTGACTCTAGGGCAGGGCCAAAATGGATGTATAGGGAGGTTTAAGTTTTTCGCTAAAATTATAGGTTTCATAGCTCTTTTTGAAAAATTTCAGACAAGGAGGTGGTCGTCATTACAAATTTATAATTTCTCTACTCCAGAATGAAACCTAATTAATTAAATGCATATATGAGACTCCTCGACAAGTTTGTGTATGGGTTATATGCTACTCAGGTGACCGTTGAGTCTAGTAGACTCTTGTTATTGAAGAAACAACTGTCAATGATATCAAAAAGCCTAGATTTTAATTTGCCATGGGGAATGGTTGTATAAAGCGTTGGAAAATCGTACGTTTTGATGCTTTTGATTTTGGTAAGATTTTTTGACCTCAGAGTTTCTAATAATTCTTTAGAGTTTTTTAGTATCCACATATAATCGTTACTTGGTTTACAGTTGATTTAATTTGATTTCTTCGTGGTCAATTAATTCCGTATTGTATTGCTGACCATATATAAAACATATTAGGTCAACTACACACCATGTAACTTTTAATATGATATTGTATTTTAAGATATTGCATCATGTGATTTGGTATCATTTTATTTGATACAATATTGCTTTATTTAATACATGTATGATACAAAAGAATATTTCATAGTTTCATATGAATTTAAGGCAACAGAATCAGGATGTAATCTGTTTGTCATGTTATGGACTCAACATTGATCTTTAAGGTAACTCCGTATCTATAAAATTATGGGTTCATAGTTATAAAAAACTTAACTTTTTTAACTTATTGGACTTGAATTTCATAAAAAAATAAATAAAATATATATGTATCCATACTTTTTAAGATGTAAGGTAAGAAAAACAAAAAGCTGAAATTATCATCTGAAAATCACACTTTTTCTTATTTAAGAATTAAATAAAGTGGATGGATACTTATTTATATATTTAAATTTTATTGCTTACTATGCCAGAAAACTAAAATTAATTAAAAAAAAAAGAAAAAATTGTTTACATTAGAAAAATTATAGCATTTAGATATATTACTTAGAGAAAATAGAAAAGAGTTATTTCCCTTTGTCATTATTGAATTATGTCGAATATAAGGATGAAAAACGCTTTGATGAACACCTATAATAACTTAGAAATTACAAATCTACTTGCAAGAATTTTAATGAATTCATTGTTAATGTAAAATGTATGACGCCACAGGAGGGTGGATTTACTTTAAACGAAAAGCTACTTCTATATTCGTAAAAATGTAATAAATGTTGGCATTTTGTTTTAATTCGTTTATTTGTGAATTCCTGATCTCACAACCAGGGAATCTGATGTGTTAGAGGCTTTTTTCAACGTGGGTTGTTAGTGAATGAGTTCCACATCGCCTTGTCACCTTTTAGATTTGGAATGATCAGGGCTATTTTTTAATTTTCAGTAGAACTATAAAACTTTAAGGATAAGCTTTCATGATTCTATTTAAGTTCCAGAATTTGTAAGAAAGCTTGATTATGGCCAAGTAAATGTAGTCGCACGTACCAAACCAAACCGTCATAGATAAACTCCTTTACTAGCAACCTGTGTGGATGCTGAATCGGTATTAAATGGTGACTGATTTGATTTGGATCATTTACCATTACGTGATCCAAATGCTTTTGTTGCTTGTCAGCTTAATAGAGAGAAATTAGCGTGGGAAAATATTGACTTATATTTGTACGGTGTTATATGGATGCTGAGATTGTATCGTGTGTGAGGGGATGGTTGTTCGAGGGAGTGAAGTTTAAAAATCCTTTGTTCATTTAAAGGGGAACTACAGGGGTTAAAATATGATTCCATGAAACCGGGTGTTGCTAAGACGCGGAACGGAAAGGAAAACAGAAAATATCATATCACGTTTATCGATTTAAAAGGGTATAGACTGGCCAAGAACGATTAACTTTGTATCATTTATTCATATCTAATGAATGATTATCAACATGTTGCTGCCTTATTGATATTCTAATGAATGTCTATCAAATATAGCATTGTATTCATTTGGCTTTAATTGAGTACGAAACGAAAAAAATCCAAGAAAGTGAGCGCACAAAATTGTAAGTTTGCAGGAATCCTCGACACGAATCAATTGGTATTTAAATGTCTATAACCTCGAAAGGCTATGTCAAAAATATATTATGTTGAGAGTCGAAGTACATGGCTATTCCGGTTATTAAAAAACTCACAAGCTTTCTAAAATGGCAATGAGAGGTAAACCGATAAATAGTTATATTGGAAAAATTATTGCAAACATATTTTAATGAAGTTATATTGTGTATATCCTAAAAAACTAGTAATAAGAAAAGGAAATAGTGTTCATACAGCAGATCTAGAAATCAATAACGACAAATTAAAATATACCGGTATATTATAATTCAACATTATGTTATATTAACAAACATTTTAAACAAAAAGTTTGGGTTTTTTTTAAAGACCACCAAATGGATTTGAACCCAAAACACTGCATGTTTGTATTCACCAATCCAGTACGAAACCACTGAGCCATGGGAGACTTGTCAATATGCTTTATAAAGTATTGTTTGGAAAAACACTGTCATATAAATGGACTTTGTTTTTTATCCTTCAAAAAATAATGCTAAAAAGTACATAATTAGTCATCTCTGGGTCGTCTCTCCTTTTTTTTAAATTGCGACTTTTTTAATGTTGAAATGTGTTATCTTTACAAGTTTCAAATTTGTGGAGAGAAGACTCAGAGACAACAAATTCATTTAAAAACAGTTGTAATAAGTAGGATTTTGCATGAATTGCATCGTGTTGCTATATTTAGACCCATATTATGATAAAACCTTTTGCATTACAAATATTTTCCCACTCATTCCACATCCAACAGAAACCAAATAACGGCTATAATTCGAAAAATATTCAAAATTAATTGATGAAATTTTCACTCTCCTTGTGCGCCCAGATTCCTGCCGAATATACATCTTAAGCGCCCACTTTCCTTATACGAAAAGTGAAACATTAACATGATTGAACGAGCAAAATAGCTAAAACTTTTTACTTATTTTCCATATATGGTATTGCTGGCACATCAGCGTAACGTATGCATTTAGTGAACGAGTTTAATGAGTATTTTTATATTTATACTTACATCAACATTGAATTTTTCGGTGCTCTATACGATCTTAAATCATACAGACGATACATTTAAAATACATTAAACATTAAAATACCCGGTACTTAGTGAAACTATTATTTTTAGCAATGCAATTTTGTTTACGTTTGCATTTCTTGGCAGTTGTTTATTCCTACAGCTATATACATATGATCCGAATAGAGAGCTCTAGACGTTGCCTGGTTTGATTTTCCGATTATAAATTGGGACTATAGTCTGTCGATCCCAAAATATTCATGCAGCACATTTGGACGATTTTAAAAAAATACACATATCTGTAAAAGATGCAATTAAAATAGATCAAACGGGAAATATCCAACAAAACTTCATTGACACATCATTTTTTTAATCGGAAAAATTCACAGGATCGAAAACAGATTTCTTTCGGAGATTTATAATGGAAAATGTTGACACATTTTTTTTCCATTTGTAAGTTACTCGGAAGACCTTGCACAATTTTATAACGTAATCACCCGGGTCCGTTGAAATTCAAAACACCGTAGACTTCATTATTTCCAGCCGTGTATTGAAATCAGCTCATAAGCTAGAAGAGGACGTTTTTAATCAAGAACTAGAGGTACTGTGAGCCAGCTCACAATTGATACCCCCCGTTAAGATAAACATCATAATGCATGTATTTTTCCAATTATAGAAAAAATTGGATGAATCTATTTCACCATCCATTTTCTATAAAAACACAACTGCTCTATTTATATGCCCCCCCCCCCCCCCTCGAAGAAGGGCTGGCATATTGCTTTGCTGCTGTCTGTCGGTCGGTCCACCAACAGTTTCCGTTCATTTTCTTCGCAGAAGATGAACATATTGAAATGAAATTTGGTATACAGGTTTATCATGATAATATCTAGGTCGAGTTCGATATTGGGTATGATCGAGCAATTTTTGACAGAGTTATGGCTCTTGAAAGTAAAAAAAATTCCAGATATTTGCAGTTTCCGTTCATTTTCTTCGCAGAGAAGGTACATATTGAAATGAAATTTGGTATACAGGTTTATCATGATAATATCTAGATCAAGTTCGATATTGGGTACGATCGAGCAAATTTTGACAGAGTTATGGCCCTTGGACGTAGAAAAATTCCAGTTATTTGCAATTTCCGCTCATTTTCTTACCAGAGGATGAACATATTGAAATGAAATCTGGTATACAGATTTATCTAAATAATATCTAGGTCTAGTTTGATTTTGGGTATGATAGAGCAATTTTCGACAGTTATACATGTACCCCTTGGACTTAGAAAAATTACAGTTATTTGCAGTTTATGTTTATTTTCTTTGTGGATGTTTCCAAAGGAGGGGGGCATAAGTGTTTTACAAACATCTCTTGTTTTAAAACTGTTGGTCATAAGCAATATTTGTGTGAACTTCTACATTAGAAAGATAATGACCGAACACGAATTTTGCACTTTTTCTGCCAGTGACCTTGACCTTGCCCAAATGACCTAGTGTCAAGGTCATAACACACCCATTGGTCCTAAGCAATATTTGTGTGAAGTTAGAACATTCAACGCTTCTCCATAAGAAAGATAATGACCAGACACGAATTTTGCACTGTTTTAACCAACGACCTTGCCCTTGCCCAAATGACCTTAGGTCAGGGATGGGGTAATGGTAATTTGTAATGGTAATTGAGTGTAATTAATTACAAATTTTGATGTAATTGAAAGTAATGTGTAATTGGCTAAATTTTCAATTACATGTAATGATAATTTAATTAATTACTTTAAAAAAAGGCATGTAATTCCAATTACTTTTCAATTACTTTCAATTACACACTGATGTACATATAAATATGAAGTTGTCCACTACCCATTTTTCCCCACACTATCAATGGCACAAGGTCAAGATAGGAAGAGTAGCTAAAAAGCATTGAACTATTATTATATATATCATACTAAATATTTTTTAGAATGAATTTTTTCAGTTATTCAATATTTAATCATAAGTTTCCATAATTTAATTAAGTACATGAATTTGATGATTTTGCTTGATCTCTTTTTTCTTAAAAAATACTTATTTCCCTTCTTATTAGAAAAATTAATGTGACAATTATCATTGAGTTAGATTAAAACATCACTGTTTAATTTACAAAAAAAATCAGTGTTATCGAAATTAAATAAACTATTAAGTCATGCTTTGTAATTGATAGCCTAAAATACACAGAGCTAAATGCATGGCTTCAAATGGGTTTTAGTTTTTGATGCCTTACATGTCCACAGGGTGTGTTCCCTTAATGCAAACATTTAATAATTAGGTAGAGAACAACAGGTGTGAATTGTGTTTTGATAACAATTATAGTCTGTCCTCTACCTGAGATTAACCTATACTTTGGCACTGTATTTATAAAGAAAAAAAAGTGTATAAAAATGCAAAGGAGAAAGTTTTCATTTAATAGTTTTGCATGCAGGAAATACTTAATTTAGTTGACATGATAGGTGTAGGTTAGGGGCTATGACTTTCAAATGTTTATTGAATATTAAGATGGTATGGGGCACCTCCATATTGTGACTACCGGTACTTGCGTTTTGAAATAAACAATAAACCAATGAAATTTATGTTTTTTCTCTCCAAAAATTGCTCCTTATCAAAGTAGTTAGCAAGTTCTCAAACAGTGAAAGTATTTTGATTATGACGAAATTTTATTCACATTATAGACATACCTCCTTAAATGTTTATGTGTTGCAGATAAATCATAGCTTTATTAAATTTTTATGAATTTCAAACTGTAATTTGTAATTTAATTAATTACATCTGCAAAGTAATTGTAATTTAATTAATTAAATTTGAAACCTCTTGTAATGGTAATGGTAATTTAATTGAAGAATTTAAGCAAGTAATTGTAATTTAATTAAATACTTTCCATTGTAATTGACCCCATACCTGCCTTAGGTCAAGGTCATAAGCAATATTTGTGTGAAGTAAGAACTTCAAATAATTCTCCATGAGAAAGATATTGACAGGACACGAATTTTGTATTTTTTCTGCCAGTGACATTACCAAAATTCCCTTGGGTCAAGGTCATGACACACCCTTAGGTCATAAGCAATCTTTGTGTGAAGTAAAAAATTCCAATAATTCTCCATAAGAAAGATATGGACCGGACACGAATATTGTATTTTTCTTCCAGTGACCTTGGGTCAAGGTCATGACACACTCTTTGGTCATAAGCAACCGTTGAGTGAAGTAATAACTTCCCATGTTTCTCCATAAGAAAGATTTGGACCGGACACGATTGCACAGACAGACGGACCGACCGACAAGGTGATTCCTTTATACCCCCCAAATTTCGTTTGCGGGGGTTATAATAATGAGAATTGTGAATGCTTCTGAAAGAGAATCGCTTGAACCCCGAGGTATATATATGAATATCGAGTGAAATAATCATTCTTGAATAAATAACCTAATATTGCTTATCTTTCAAAAAAAAATTAAAATATCGTTTTCAGCATGATTAACAAATCTATGAAGTAAATAACAAAAGATAAGATTTTCCGTTCTGCGTTTTAGCAACACCCCATGAAACCCCCTAAGTTTTTATTTTAAAAATCCCCTACATGTAAGAAGTATGGTACATTTATATGCGACACTTTATATGCTAAGATTAAATCAGTAGTTGGTAAGGTGGGTGAATGTTATTGGCTATATATTGTCATACCCCTTACTGTTAAGTTATCAAAACCTAGGTTAAGTCATGATGTATCGGTAGAGGACAGCCTATTTTATCAGGAGACACTGAAGGATACTCATATATTAGTCAATGAGAGGGCATGTATGGTACAAATTTAATAACTGATGAGAATTAGGGATATGACCATGTATGTACGATTGTCCATAGAGTCGCAGAGATATTTTGGTGTTCAGTTTGGGCGTTATGTAATGGTATTCACAGTTTTACCTGTTGGGTTTAGGTCATCTCCTTACATATATCAAATAATGGTTATGGTGGTAACAGTGGTGACAGTGCAGTACATTGATGACCGGTTAGGAGTTTCAGGGGTTAGAAAATTGATGCAGAAGCAGAACGTGATGGTTTCAGGGTTGTGTATGTTTGGTGGCAGGTATTAACAAGGTTGGGCTATACTTTATAATTGGAAAAGTGTTCAATGATTACTTCAACATGTGTCAGGTTCTTGGTTTCCAAGTAGATTCTGCGAGACAGGCATACATATTGCCAGATGATAAGAGAGAAGTTAACTGTCTTAAGAGAAAGTATTTAAAAGTCTGAGATAGTTGATGTAAATACCATGCAGGAGTTCGCGGGCAAATGTATATCCATGGGACTAGCTGTTCAAGGGGCAACATTGTTTTGTCGGGAGGTAAAGGTTGTTTCCCTTTCTGGTTCTTTGAAGTCATAGGTCGAGTGATGGTGTTTTCTAGACTCATCGGAAGGTTGTTTATTTAAACAATATTTTATTATGTAAAAATATTGAATAATAAGGATTGGGTTGCAGGCATTCTGCCTATTTGAGCCCTTTCCTTTGCCGTCTGGTTGTGTGCACACATGTAAAAACTCTCCTTTGCAAAGTTGTGCTCGATGGAGGACTGAAATGCATACGCAGGTTGTTGTGTTCTCTGATGCGTCATTGTACAAGTATGAAGGTCAAGTAAAATATGAAGGAGAGGTGATTGAGATTACTGACTTCTGGGAGCAGGGTAATGATATAGCGAATCATCTGAGGAGGCAGAAGCAGTTTTCAGGGTGCCGTTAGATTTAGGTGGAAGGCTCATGAATTCGCGGGTCCGTGCTCTTACAGACAGTATGGCTGTGTTAAATATATGGCAGGATCAAGGAGTTTAGGATAGTGGCTTAAATCATACTACAAAAAGAATATTTCACTTGACATTGATAAAAATTGTTAGATTCAAATGCTATATGTTCCTTCGGTAGAGAATGTACCAGATGCCCCCTTCCGCTCTATTTTTTTTATACATGTACATATTCAATGTTAAGTAATGTTATGTGGGCAAATGTTTAAGAGTTGAATGGCCTACATACTGTTGATTTGATGGCATCAGATGCTAACGTATAAAAGCAACAAATAGTCAGATTCTTAAGCATTTTATTCTATATCCTATGCCCTTTTCCGCAGGAGTGAATATGTTTGCACCTTTCCACCTATCGGAATGATTTTCCCAGTGACCTCATATTTGAAGAAACGAAATGTGCGATATGATATTTGTATCATTCCATATTTACACCCAGTACCAATTTGATTACCGTTATTGAAAAGTTTTATGCAGTCATCTGTTTTATAGAGGTGGAAAGGTAAGAAAGGTGTAATAAATGGAAGGGGTTCGTTTTAGATTACAGAGAGTTGAAGAGAACATCGATTGCTTACAGACTTTTTTGCAACTGACAGAGATTAAAAGATTTGCATTGTTTTTCGGGAATCTGCATTGAGTTTTAATGTTCAGATATTAGATTGGATGCTAGAAAAAGGCAAGCCAATCAAGGCTAAAAGTGAAGAAGCTTTGATGAAGGAAGTGATAAAGTTTATGCATAGATACAGCCAAGTCAGGACCTAATGAGCTTAACTTGCTGCACTCCGGTAGAAATTAAGAGGTTTTTAGTATGTAAGGACCAACATAGAAATAGTCAGGTTCATAGGCTGGAGTGTGCCTTTTTGCTTACTTGTTAAATTACGATTGCCTAGTTGGGAAAGTTTCAGGCACAGTTTCTTGGGTTCGGAAGGTCTTGGGATGCTTTTACAGGAGTGGGAAACCCAGCAGCTGCTGCTTCTGTTAAGGAGTTTTTAAAGTCAGTTCCGCGGAAAAGCCATTTTTCATATTTAACGATAGGACTATTGCTTTATTTATTCAGTAGAAATAGGGGGGTAAAGGAATTTCTACAAGATAAAAATATGTTTTGCTTAGGGGCCAGTCTTGGTATAAGTTACAGTTTTTTGCAAGTAATAGAGCAGGATAATTAGCAGTTATATTATTCAGTTGTACAAGAGAGATGAAGGATGTACCTGAGGGTTCTGGATAAAGATAACAGGGAGGCGCCATATAGTTTAGGGCTGGCTGTGCAATGGCGTTAGCGTTGTCGGCAACTGTACAAAACGTTTGGCAGATCATGAGACATGTAGGGTGGTTTGGTGAGAATAGTGCTGAATATTATAGTAGTTTACCTGCTCTTGTTGAATCGGGGTTCATTGAGGTAAATTATCGGCTGTGTTGTGGGAGAAGAAAATGTTCAGGAAGATAAATATAAGGGTCTAGGTCCAAATAAAAAATAGTGAAAAGCTGTCAATGTGACAGCAAACCGGGTTTTCTTTTGTGTGAACTGTATCCATAATCCATGTCAACCCGTATCCAATGAAATGGAGTACCCTATATGCAACATTTTGCGAAAAAATGACTAAGTTCAAAAGCTGGTATTTTTTTTTTATAAATTATCGGAAATCAAAATCCTAGCAATATACACACCTCTGATATATGTACAATTGATCGTCAAAAGAACAACTTCCTATTTTGAAAACTGTAGGAGGAGTTATCCGTACAATGAGGGTATCCTTTTGGCAGACGCCCGCCCGCCATTTCCACCATTTTAATAACCGGATTTTTCCGTTGGAAAACCTGGTTTAAAATACCTAATTTCCTCTAACGCGAATGACCCAATTAAATCCTGCCGACTGAATTGTTTTTTTTTACCACATTGAATTAAGATTTTTTTTTTAAAGAAACCTTATTTTACCCAAATGGTTTTTAGAAGACCCACATCTTTTGGGGTTTTTTGTACAATCATTTTGTTAGCCATGATCATCAACATAGGTGAAAAATACTCGCTTTATGATTGGTAACTTCGCCGGTATTTCCTCCGAAAGAGAAGTTGAAGTCGCTTTGTATTCTGGGTTTACGATCGTGTAAATTAACCCAAGAGACATTAAAATGATAATTTTAGATGATTTAATTCAAAAGACGTTTCTACAGCCTCAGGTAACCACTGTTCTGATCTGATTAATAATTTGCGATTGTCTTATCTTTTATGGGTATAACCCCTGCGAGATGAAATTCATGATTTTAAGAACTTTAATGAACCGTTCATGAAGTTTCATGATGTATTCATGACTGGTTCATAACTGGTTCATAAAGGTGGTTCATGAATTTTATTCATGAATATATTCTTAAAATGTAATTCATGAACAAATTATGAATATACAAGAATACAGGAAATATCTGGTATTCAATAGTTCTAGGTATTGAACATTCATGAATTTTCATGAAGTTCTAATTTACGAAATATATAATTAATTTCAAATACTTTTATAAATAGCATAGTTTACTCTAGTATTCAGAACACTATCTTTTTTTCTTTTTTTTTTAAATTATACATCTTAAAGTATTAATATTAAAACACAGTCTTCATGAACATTCATGAATATTCATGCAAACACCTATATAAATGTGGCATCTTTAATTTTGAAAAGGAAAGATGTGATATATTATAGTTACTTTATTTATTCAATTCTAAGAAACATGTAAATTCATTGACAACAGCGAAGGTCTCAGACATCATGATCAAATCCTCATTACTAGATCCGAAATTTGACGCTTAATTTCTTCATTGTTCAATTTATATTTTTTTAAAAAATGACATAATTTATTAGTGAATAATCAGTCTTTGCAGATAATACATTATGGCTGTTTTATGTTGTTAAAAATCTTGTAAACTAAACTGAAAAAGTGAAATAATTTAAAACTTTGCATATTTCTTTGGAAAAAAGATTTAGTATACGTTGAATTCCAACTTGTTTGAAGTACATTGTATATCAAGTTTATTAAAGACGTGGTAGGTTGTCAGTCTATCATAGAAGCATAAATACACACAAGACGAAGTGCGTCTGTTCCTGGGAGAACGACAGAGAAAATGTTCCGAGCACATTCGGTTGAAATTTGGACCCCGTCGAGTATAGAACCTTTGCGGTTTCTTTGTAAAAGGCATTACTGTTGCACACATTTGAAAGCGATTCATTCTAAGTAGTAACAAATCCGTTATGTAAATATTCCGTTGAGAACTTCCAACAATTCATTTATGATTAGCTGTTTAAACTCAGACAACTACCGTTACTACACTCCGAGTTTCGAGGAGTCCGCCATTGTTTATGAGGTGTCACGTCAATTCGCCTCCGTTACAAAAACACACTGAACTTCAATTTGTCAATTAACTTAATGATAAGCAATAATGAAAATATTACTTTAAAACATTAATGCAAATTATAGAAATAAAGTATGAAAGAATATTTAATTGAGTGTAAATTATTTTTTAAGTTCCAAAACCTTGAGGGTTCAAAAACGAAGGGGGTTGAAGTTTAACAGACACAACTAGTGTAAACCGAACGATATTAAATCGTACGTTTCTTCAATCTCTGAAAATATAATAATGAAAACTTAAGCATTTTATAAGTAATTTCATTTAAAGATATTTTTTGATTATTATTAACATATGTTAAAAAAATTATTTAACTAAATGAAAGAGTCTCAGAATACACAGTCAGCGAGTTGTTTTGATTCTTTTACGTCACTTCCGCCCAGTGATTACGCGTTTTGAATGAAAGCAGACGGATCTTCAACATGAGCGATGGATTAATTAAGCATGGAACATGCAAGAAGATAATGCAGCAGATGTAGTTCAAAGTAATGGTATTAAAGGTAATATAGTATGTATACACGTATATTGAAATAACTTTTATGAGGGAGTCAATTTCAGTCAAAACATAAGATTAAGTTTTGTTCATTTTTTCAAACATTTCAAAATGGCGGTTTTTAATTTGTAGTGAAATTCTTTTTTGACTTACTTCTAAGGTTTTAACTACATAATTGATAATAAATTACACATTTGATATACCTAAATCGGTGCAATTACAAGGTAAAGTTATATGCTGATGTCATTTGAGTTAATACAATTTTTTTTAACTCTAGAATTATGCAGTGAAACCAGAATATTGGACAGCCCTAAAGATAGTGATCATTGAACATAAATTTCAGTAAGTAATAAATAAATGCTATTGCAAGTAATTGAACATTTCTAATAGAATGGCCAGTATCATTTACAAATTTGAAAACAGTTATAGTTTCATCGTAATAAATTAAAGAAGTATTTTATTCGAGTATATAGATACTTTGAAATGGATTGAACAGCAGGCATAATGCCTATTTAAATTATCTCCTGAATTTTTCATCTTGTTTCATCTTGAGTTGTTTTATTTTTCTGCGATATCACTTTTTCTAGGGTAGGCACTCTCATTCTTAAGCTCTAGTGCAATTTCAGCATTATCATTTGATAAAAATATTTGAAATAAGAATTAAATGAGATGATTGAATGATTAGTTGATGTTCCAAATGTTTTAACCACATGTCATAATTATACTGCTATTTGCCATATTATTTTTGTACAGTACAGAGATACAACTCTTATGCCACCGAAGGGGCTATATGTGAAGCCTGAAGAATTGCCACCAAGAAGTATTGTCACCAAGACACTCTGGGTTTGTAGAAAATAATCATTTAAAGGATGGAGCATTTTACCTACCATGCAGTAAATGCACATTGCAATATATGGAATACAAGTGAAATCAACATGAGCAGAGGCAAGGAAGATGCAACAAAGGAAGATTTCATAAAGAACATATTGATAGTTATCATCTAGTAATCATATTCTAATGTCGCTCATATTTCAAATCATTGCATATTGGTATGTCAATTCTAATATTGTAACATTCCTTTAAAGCTAATGAGTTAGTATTGATATCATTACCTGTTGTTTTTTAAAACAACTTTATTAAACTTGCTGATTATTTAAAGTAATAGTCAGTACATAAGAATTATGTGATACTTAAGATATTGTCTCATTATTCTTCAATTTATTATAATAAATTATTTTATATTTGATTTTTTAGGAGATTTTACCTATTTATATACAAAATGTAGAAGGTAAGGATTTTCATGAATAGTTCATGAATTTAATTTATGAATTATTCATGAATAAAATTCATAATGATATTCATGAACAGTTCATGAAGATTCATTAAACTTATTCATGAACAGTTCATGAAGATCCGATGAACTTATTATTGGACATTCATCAAATGATGAAGCTTCATGAATATAACTGTTCATGAATTATTCATGAAAAACTATATTCATGAATATTCATCAACATTTTTTCATGAACAAAAATTCATGACTTTAAAATGTCCAATAATAAGTTCATGAGATCCTCATGAACTGTTCATGAACATTTCATGAATATAATTCATGAATCATTCAAGGGAAAATCATGAATTGTTCATGATCATCTCGCAGGGGAAGTACGGGTGATGCAACATATAGCCCTTCTGTGCATTAAAAATTACAACCTATATTTATTACTTTAAGTGTTGAGATAACATTTAGTTGGTACCTTGTAATTAGTTAATAACTCTGCCAAAATAATGCTAATATAATCATTTTTTGGAAAATGAATTATCTCCCTTTGAAATTAAGAACTCTTTTGTGCTGAGAGTTCAAAAATAGAAGTGTTTCATTGAACCTGTGAATTAATATATTGTCCCTCATGGAGCGGCTTTTTAGGACAATAATTTTCTCTATTTTGCTCGCTAACTTTTCTATCAAGCTTAATGACCATTGCTTTTAATAAATCAACCTCACGACGGACATTTTTGTTTTCTTTATGAATAGCTTCAATATTCTACACTGCTTGTTGAGCAGTATATTCAATCTTTTGTTCAAGGCCGTCCGTTCCCCATAAATCAGACATTCTATCACGCTTTGTAATTCTGAGCGGAGTTCTAGACCGGTAAGTCTGTGCTGTATATCTTGTAGGCTTTCTTGAATCATTGTCAGCAACTGTAGAGCACTGCTTACCTCTCCGCTGAGTCCTGGGCTGGGTTTTACAAAATTAAAGTATTATAAGATTTGTCATGAGTCAGATATTAAGATTGTTATAAGATCTGACTTATGACAATCATATGATCTATCACTTACGTTTTACATAACTGTCTTAAGTGTTGTAAATCTTAAGAGAGGCTGTCAGTAACCATTGAGAATTTTCTTTTAAAAAGTGGAAAGTGAAATAATCACGAATTAGAACGAAACTTTCACACTTTTGTGTTCAGTGACAATAAATTATAAAAAAGTGAAAATTTACAAAACCTGCACGTGTGTTTCTATGGCAACACACCGTGTTACCGTGAAATTCAGTAAATGTTGTATTTTCAACTTTTTCACGAATATCTATGAGTATACAATATCTAAACAATCTTTAGAGTGATATGATTAAGGAAAACAATCAGTTTATTTTATTTATCTTTAAAAAACACAAAGTTCTCTCCTTATTCATAGAAAATATTTCATTAAAATATATAAAAATGAGCAAAATAGACTTTTCAGACGCTATTTTTTCTGAGGCGCAACAGGATTGACATTTATTCTTTATGCCGTATTTTAGACAAAAATGTGTGCTACCGATATAGTGAATAAAAGAAGTTAAACAATTTACTAGTTTTCTGTAAAACCCGAAACACTATACACATATTCCTCGCATTTCACTTAATGATTACCCCTCCTTGATGAGAACTCTCTAGACTTAAAGGAAGAAATGTGTGAACTCTAATTATAGGAATGAGAGTACCAAACCCTCGGATGTTTACATCAGAGAAAAAGTTATAGAACGTTGTAATAAGTAATGAATGGGTAGGCGTTACGCGATTGGCTGAATTCAGGTATGTGAAAATTCTCATTTTGTAGTAAAAATATTAGTTTTTAAAATAAATGATGGAATGGGGTAATATTTTAAAGAATATAGCAACACTAGGAAAATTGTAGGGTTGGGGTTGATTATTTATGTAGAGTGGCATTTACTGCCGATCGTTGTAAGTTGTAAACAACTGCAAATTTGACCTATAAACGCCACCGTCATTTCCTGAAAGGTCTTGAATTAAAGTTTCATAGGATACCAAAGATTTGACTGAAACTATTATAGTTAAGTACTGAGAGGCCATAACGTTTGTATGGAGTTCTATGGAAAAATAATTGGTAGGCTTTTCCCATTAGAAGAAGATGGAATGAATCAATGATCATTTTGATTTACCAGTATCAAACGAACATCGAAATCGGGATGACAGCAAAGGTAAGGCAAACAATTTTTATATATAATCCTGATTCCTCTCGCCCGACTGACCCTACATTTTACACTCTGACCCTAACAGATTTTTTATTTGATCGGTAATTGCCAGAATTTCCACAAAATAGTGGAATTCGCTGTCTTCTAAGTTAACGATTGTGTAAATTTTCCTAATTGGCAAAAACATTATAGTACTCTCATTTGAAAGACATTTTCACTGCATGAATTAACACTGTAGAGATTTATGACTCGCAACTATCTTATCTTCAGCATGTTCAGAGGTTATAAATACGGGCAACATACCTGTGCATTGGAAATGACAAAAACGGTGTTTAGGAAATGAAGATAAGAATTTTTCTATTGATCGACGTATCAAAGAAAGAATTGACCGGAAAACTTCATCAATCAATCGATCAATAGAAAAATTCTCATCTTCATTTCTTATCATTTAATAAAACATTTTCAAATAATAAAATGGGAAGTGACATTGATCAAAAATGTAAATAATGTAAATGAAGCGGCGCGTATGATTAACAACAACAGCAACAATATTCAAAATGGATTAGCCTTCAGCTGATGCAGAGCTATTGATCTAAATTTAATGGATTAAACACAAATAGTGAGTTAAAATCTGAACCGGCTGAATTGAAAATGAAAGGAAAATACACGCGATAGCTTGTGATATTCGCGATAGATTGTGATATTATTCACTGTGCAGAAAGATTTGTTAAAACTGGTTTTCATGTGATATCACTGGAATATGCAACTGGACATAACCACACAAGGAGAGGCGATCGTGGACAAAACTATAGTCTGTCCCAAGTAATTGCTTCCATTACTTTTTGATGATTTTTAATAAAAATACACATACCTGTGAAAGAAATACAATTGAAATCGATGAAAGGGATTATATCCAAGATATCTTCATTGAACAATTATCCCTTTTCACTCATGAAAACAATATTAATTTTCTTACGGAGATTTGTAATGGGAAATGTTTACATCTTTTCTCCATTCGGAATACACTCGGAAAACATCGCGCAATTTTTTAACATTATCATCCGGGCTTATTAACGGCTGATGCCATGGAAATCTCCGTAGACTTTCAATTTTTGGATGTGTATTGAAACCTGAAGCGATAGAGGGGGCGTTTCAAAACAGAAAATCTGGACATTTTTCATATTAGTGGATGAACGTAGTTTGAGCACAAAGGTATTTACTATTATTGAAATATCAAGCAAAAAGTGGTAGAAGCAAAAACTCGGGACAGAGTATAGTTGATATGTCAAGAGAGAATAGTATGTATAAGCAACTTTAGTAAACGTTGTGGTAACTAGATAACCAGTAATGTACTTAATGGTATATCTGCCGCTTGGAATGCGCCGAAAGAGTTCACTTGGTGCACTACCCATAGCTTTGTTTTACGATGTTTATTCTGATGACCGATCATGCAAGTGTTTTAATTTAAAACTCATCGTTACCAAATTTGAACAGCAGTGTTACCGTGAAAGTGTATACGCCTACATGTATATGTTCGTTATTATCATTCCTGGAATTGGAAGTCTCATGAACAGCCAGCTTCGCCGTGAATGTTGATCGTTGATCTCAAGCAGACGAAATCGTAAAAAGACGCTTAATTTTCTATTTCGTGAATTAAATAATGTGTATTGTTATTTTTCAATATAAATTTTTACATTTAGAAAAATATCAAATTTTAACAGAGGATAAGAGATATAAAATATATTGAAATCATATCATTACACGTAATGTGATCCACTCTTGCATTTGAGTCTATACTAGATAAAAAACAAAGCATGGTGTTTGAATGCACTCAGTTGTGACCAGTAAGCGGGTAGGAAATCGAAAGTCCGTGCGGTAAGAAAAAAGAAATTCAGTGAGCTCGAGGATGGCAAAATGGTGTCCAATTTTCGGCTGCAGAAATATCTATTTTAACAGATGAAGTTGAAAGTAAAAGAGACTTTTTTTTTTCAAAACAAAATGCCATTGTCTATGATGCTTTAAAGCGAGATGCATGGAAAGAAGTGGCATTGAAAGTGAATGCAGTAAAAACAACAGAGTACGTCAGGACGGAAGACAAAAATGAACAAGCATTCTGAGAGTATTGCATAAGCAATACACGTCCCCTACCGGTTTGTATTATTCTATGAAAGCTTCCAAGCACACAACTTTTTCAGAGCTATTGTAAACGAGATGTCATGCTTTAATCAGAGATAAAAGAACAGAGGAAATTAAAACTATATAGTTGATATAGAAATTAAATAGGAAATAGGTAAAATAATACTCTTTATTTCATCTCCTGTAATTTCGCCAAGTCTATTCTGTATTCGCTGGTAAAAATTTGTGAAAACAATGCACTGTTATGCACAATATCATTTCTTACCGTCTTCTGTACCCCGAATCAAACCAAACAGTTAAACAGCCCAACCCAACAACGAACCCGATTGTAATAATAATACAAAAAAAACCCTGCCGACAACACAATGCTTGACACTATTTTATAGAATTCATTTGTTTGTTAGAAATGATAAAAGGAATGGTACAGGAAAAGGAATGGTACAAGTAACGCACGATATTATTAATGACTACATACTGACCTCGTTTATTCAGTTACACACCGAACCCGATAACGAACCCGAACATTGGAATATAAAAAATGAATTTTCTCGAAAATATGTCAATCAGACGCTACAAAAGTGTAAACTTGATCTGTAGTTTGACATTTTGAAGCTGTTTAGCAAGTTTCATATTATTCCTCAAATGCATAAAGAAAAAAAGTGTGGAAAACTAAAGTGGGACAGACAGACGGACTGACGGACGGACAGACAGACGGACGGACTGACGGACGGACGCAGAGGAAAGCTATAGTCCCCTCCGGTGAAACCGGTAGGGGACTAAAAAGAAGTGCATTTGCTTGAGCAGTGAAAGTATGAAAAAGCTAGCCTTGAATAGGAGAGAGCAGAGAAAGACGGGAGGGGGTGCTTGCCATCAGAAGCTACACAACGACCCATAGACAAGAAAATAGGGGGAACTATCGGAGAAACTTCCATATCCGGAGTTGAAGGTGGCACTGATGTCCTAGACTCTTCTACGACCACTGATGCATCATTAGCATCTCCAAGCAACATGACACATGCCTCAATAAATAACATTGCATGTGCACTAAGCACACATCTTTTAAATGGAATATCTACTACATGACTAATATTATATTCTAAATACTTAAACAAATTAAATGAATATTCATATTGTTTTGCACCTTATATAGAAAAATTTATCTATTTCATTACATTATGCCAGCCTTCCGTTGAGAACTCGTGTTTAAGCAGAGAGGGCACAGAAAGAAACGTTAGTAGAGTATTGCAGCAAAGGGACGACTTCATCACGAGACTTGTGACAGCAGAAGAGGAGAGGCTGAGTATTGAGAAAAGAAGACTTGAGATACTGGAAAGAAGACTTGACACCGAGGAGAAGCGTTTCAAGATTGAGGACCGGCGTCTTGCGGTTGCTGAGCAACAGCTTTAGATACAGCGTGAGCAGCACTCGCTTCCTCTGTGTCAACTCGGAATAATAAATAATGCTTCCCTTAATATGCCTTTGACTGAAAATGAGTGATAAATTGAAAATATGTGTTTAATTAATTTTACATCTTGTTCATTAAGCATTCATTAATAAGAATACCGTACATCTTGGATTTTTTTGCGAGTCATAAAATTTGCGAAAATGGGTAAAATATGTTACATTTTTAATTTCCGTCAGTCATTTTTGCGATTTCATAGTGTCTTATAGAAAATGATACCGAATATAATTAATGCGTATTAAATATTTTGCGTCTTAAAAAAGGTCGCGAAAAAAGCGAAAATTAGATCATCGTGACAATTACCGGATACACGGTATATAAATATACATGAATACACATTTCTACACAATTAGCTCAATAAGTGAACACACTTATTTGTTTCATGTTCAATTTTAAAGCGGAATAAGGATTCGTACGAAATAATGGCTTCATAGTTTAGGTAAAACTTCACTGAAATTAATCAAATTCTTTTTCCGAAATAAGGCCCTAAAATCGAGTATGGATCAGTCTTCGTCTAACCTCCATCCAATCGTTATTTTGGCCTTGATACAAATAATTGTCTGGCGGAATTACTCGATTTCCCCGGGGGTTCTGTTGGCGTGGTGCTGGTACGTGGTTATCAATACAGTTGTGGTGTAAAACCGCACAAGCTGTAATGATTCCGCGTGCTCTTGACGGATGAAAGAGAAGTGTTCCCCCGGAATGGTCGATGCAACGAAAATCCATCTTTAGGACTCTGAAATTTCTTTTAATTGGATTTCTTGTTCTGGCATGGGCCTCATTATACGCTTCTTAATGGGGGTTACTTGGGTTTAAGACAACAACATTTTTGAAGGGGTATGCACTGTCTCCAAGTAAGCACCCTCTATTTATTCCACCACTCTGAAATAAATCACAAAGCGTAGAATTTGTCCACACAAAATGATCGTGTGATGAACCACGCCACCTAGCAACAAAGTTGGTGAATTTCAAACCAGCATCACAAACTGCCATAACGTTTTTAGAGTGATTTTTTTTTGGTTGACAAAGAGATGTTCGTCATCTTTTGGAGCTTTATTGGAATGTGAGTTCCGTCTAATGACATAAGGAAAATTGGATATATGGGAAAAGCCTAGTATGGTGTCATTTATGCTTCTGTCATATCGTGGAAATCTTACATAATTTGGGCTTAAAGTAACAAGTGCTGATGTTACAGTATTTACAATTCTTGACACACTAGCTTTGCTTATTCCATGGACATCCCCGTTAACAGTCTGTAAGTTCCCACTGGCATAAAATCTGAGTGTCACTATTACATGCATGGATGGGGGTATGGCATGGGACTTACTGGTGGGATTTTCCAAATGGACCCTGAGCTCCCCACATAAATCTAGTATCAGAAAACGCGGTAGTCGAAACCTGTCTATTATATCTACGTCGTCCATATAGTCCAAGGGAGTATTTCTATCTCTAAACACCCGTTCTCTTCTTAATTATCTTCTTTTTTGAATCAAAACAAAGACCGCCGCCATGTTAAGTTTGGACTTATGACTTGTATGTGGTTGTCTAAAGATTAAGACGAATCGATTATGATAATCATAAGATATAACAGTTTTGTGAAACAGCAATGATGAAAAACTTATGACAAAGTTTGGTCTTAGACAGATCTTAGTCATAAGATTGTTTTGTGAAACGGGCCCCTGGTGTATATTTAACGGTACTTGACGTAATCCCGCACTGTTTTTCAACAGAATTCTGCCATTTTTGTCACGTGTATAATCCTTCGGAAAGAAATGGTTACCGCAAGCATTTGTACTGAGAGATTCGCTTGGTCTACGCTCCCATTGGGATTCTAATGGGGGAAACTTCTCTGCCCTAATTTTCTACAACCACCTACATGCTCACGTGACCGGAAGTATTTCTTTGATAAATTATTGTTTTGTCCGTGCATAAGTTAGTCTGCACCAGCAGCCAATCAGCGGTTAGCTGAATCAACCAATAAGAAACTTTGTGGTTACGGAGGCGGGTATTGTTTATACTTTTTTTTATTATTTGCGATTATTTCAAATTAGGTTGTACGAAGATCGATACACATTCAGAGGCTACTTAATTGCATAAAAAGAAGACAATTGACCTACATCTATTAATTATATACATGTAGCACTACAATACCATGGATAGTTTTTCGTTCCTATAAGAAGTATTTTTGCTTCCTTGGTAAACGTAATCCTTTACATCGTTTAAATTCTCCTTTACAAACTTGATTATTGATATTTATTTATATTTATTAACCGAAAGAGAATTGACACCTTGACATGCTACCCCCTAGTGGTTTGACTCACGGTAAAGAGTCCAAAGTATCCTGAAATTAATAATTAATCTTGAATACCCGTATTTAGTAGTAGTTTTTTATAGTTCTGGAGAAAGAACAAATTGTCCAAATATCGTAACACCATAAAACAACATTTAAGGTGGCTCGACACACCAATGCATTATTTGATGGATTTATAAAGAACCATTTTTGAAAAATGTTTATACCAAAATGACACCGATATCGGCATCATATTATTTTACATTAATTTGGTTGAATTTTTAATAGAAACCGGAAACATCGTTTTAGCTTTTTAAAATTTAATTTTAAAGCTAAAAATTTGGTATCAATAAATGCGCAATACATTTTTCTATAAATACAAAGACGGCCAAATAAACTTTTTAATTTTGACGAAAAATATTATGAAATCAAGAAGTAGATATTTTTAAACCTATGGATAAAAACTACTAATAAACAGTCACTCGCATTAAACAACTGCAATAAAATCATATTTTAACAAGAAATTGAAACGAAATCGTAAAATTAAAGTA
Source organism: Magallana gigas (assembly GCF_963853765.1). Classification (NCBI taxonomy): domain Eukaryota; kingdom Metazoa; phylum Mollusca; class Bivalvia; order Ostreida; family Ostreidae; genus Magallana; species Magallana gigas. Next base: position 17,696,311 of record NC_088861.1, on the reverse strand, counting down.
AAAATTTGAAACATTCAAACCGATAACGATTGTAATTAAACTTATCCCAAACAAAATCATATAGAGTTGGAGTGTATCACAATTTTGCAAAAATTTCAGGTTGTTCAGCTGTAAAATGGTTTGTCCATTAATGATCTTATAATGCATATCAATTATTTCAGTTTTAAAATAAATCTGACCGGGATTAATTAAAATTTCAATCGGGATCGGCTCAAATTTGATCAGTTGCATCTTTTCTAGAATTTGCATTTTCGTTTCAATTCCTTTGTAAAATTTCATAGTTTGATAAGTACTGTATGTAACTATTGTTATTCTTTAGATTTATTCTTTAGATTTTATCCAAAGATTAAAAGAATAACGATTTTGATTTTCAGATATATTTTTCTTAACTTAAAAAAAATTAAAAACTTGACTAGACAGTTTTTGGCATGTATGTATAGTTATATTACACATAAATTGAGACGAAGGTCTTAGGTCTAAAATATCTTGTTTGCCCTTAAAACAATTTTTTCCAATCCACACTAATTAAAAGCTGATATTGGTCTCTGTTTTCTGAAATCTTATATTAAGAAAGTTTCTTTATCATCCATCAAATAAAATTTTGGTGTGTTGAGGAACTTTAAATAAATAAAATTTACTATTTTCGTTGACAAAACAAAACGTTTTCGGTTAGTACTTACATTTGTAGACCTCATAAATTCGGTACGTAGAATTTGGACATCCTTCAACAAAATTACGACAGCTATATGCATCAGCGATGGAATCGCGTTTTCTTAAATACATACACAAACCTGGAAATATATTTACTATCGGTTTCACGCATAGAGAATTAAAATAATTGGTTCCAGGCTTACTCTTTAAAATTGATTTGAATTTTTACACACATTGGCTCTGTATATGTATTGATTATTGTTTAGAACTACCTTTCACTAGTAATCTTCATATTAATTAGTATTGTATCAACATTAGATTTTCTTTAATAAACATATCGATTGACAAACAAGTTGGTTCAATATCAAAAATGTACATTTTTAATAGTTCCATATTTTAAGAAATGTCTACCTTTCTCAATCAGTATTAAAGGGTCAAAGTAACAAAACTCTAAGAGTTCTGCGAGGTCTTCGCTTGGAAGACACAGGTAGCCATTGCTCTCGGTACAGTTAATGGCAGATGATCTCTCGCTCCACTCTGTCTGATTTCTTGGACAGGACTCTGTTGTATACACTGGAAACTTGTAGCCGTTTAATAGTTTCTAAAAATATAAACAATATATCCCGTCATTATTAGGAACATAGAAAACCAACACAAAACTTTATTTGAGGTTTCAATATTATTTGGTTTAGGCCCAATTTATAGAGATATTACTTTCAACATTATATGGTTTATTATTGACATATCACAAATTTTGACCGTGCCCCGTGACCTCATTTTTGCAGGATTTGATTCTAATTAATTCTTAGAAATGAAGGAATGAATTAACTTTTTGAAACTATTGCATAATTATGTCTACTAAAATTAGTAATGATATGACGTTAAGTTACATAGCTATGACAAAAGTCTTCGTATTTTTTGATTGACCCTCGTATGTTTGTATGATGACAGGACGAGTTGCGGCGATTCATGTACGAATTTTGGCGATGAAGTTACGAAAGCTTTGACATACTCTTATGAGCAGGTAAGATGGGGGGGGGGGGGCGATCTTTATACGATACTCTTACGAATGAGTACAAAATTGTACGATTGATACATGATATTACCACGAATAAATAAGAGTTTTTACGATTATATTTCTGGTGTGTTAATTAATACAGTGAATATTCAACAAATTAAGATTTATTTGAAACACGTACAGGTAGGATTAAAATTGTGAGTTAAGGATTACGTTTACTCAGGGTTTGAGATTTAAAAAAATTTACAAAGTTCAATATCTGAAGTCTGAAGTTGTTTTAAACACACAAAATAACAACGTTATTAACAAATATCGATATTGATATCCATGATTTGTTTATTTGAGGAAGATATTCTCCAACAAAGGTAGATTAAAACTGAAACAGAGGAAATTCGGACTAAATTTTTCATTTTCTTATTTTCTCTTAAAAACTTTCTCTTGCAGTGTAATTGCAAAAGTTGGGGGGGGGGATTTCATATCATTTTACATATTTTATGGTTGTATTTACTCGTCTTTAAATTTATATCCATGGCTGGCACGCGATTGGAAAAATCTTTAAAATATATAAGATCGATTCGAGATAAAATATCTCGAAATTTTGATCATTGACCTTATATCATGTTAATGACAAAATAATTCAGACAATAAAAACAGTTTTATGCAATCAATGGTTTGGAGCTCCTATTAGTCAATTTTGTAAAACTCGATTAAAAAAAGGTACAATTTTGAAAATTGATAAAGGAAATTCGGACTAAATTAAACTTAAAATATGAGCTTAAAACGATTCATTCAAATATAAGATTAGTAAAGCTTTTCGTATTTTATCATTTCGTAACCTACAAACTGTTTTATAATTTTTAATAATTAAAAAATAAAGAAAACCTTGAAAATGGTGGACAATTTGGACAATTTTTTCAAAAAACATTTAGAGGTCAGTAGCAGAAAAAGTAAGTCATTGACCTAGTTTTTTGACAGTGAAAAATAGCAACACAATAGTGGGGCTACAATGAACAATACGTAGTTTTTCGTTCCTATTAGTGGATTTTTTTTCGCCCCTGGGTAAACGTAACCCTTACGATTATCAACAAAAACATAATGTGACAATGTGTGCAATTGTGAGTTAATGTAAACCTATAGGGTTTGAGACAATTACTTTAGTCTTATATTAAGCGTTTTTACAATATATTTATGATTAAATATATTGACCTTTTACGATGTACTTAATATTAAGTACATTGACCTTTAATTTGATCGGGATGTGAAAGTGTAAGACTTTTCCGAGACTTTTCCGAAGTAGTAAACAACCTGTTAATCGAATAAAGAACAGTGTAAATAAAACCAGGATGTTTATCTACAATGTATTAAGGGGGAGCGGAGGGGCGATACAGGAACAAGAATTGAACGTTGCTAAAATTTATCTTAACTTTATTTTCTTTTGATAAGACTATGACGTTAAATTAAAGACTGTAGAAATCAATATTATATTATAAATCATTTTGTGTATTTCTAAGAACTCATTACAATTTATTATCGAACTTAATAGCACAATTTATTATTTATAATAATAGGAATATTTACTTGAATATTTTTTGTTTGTTTTGTATGTGAATTAGTGTAATGTATGTTAAAGGATACTCGACGGCACTTTTTAGAGAAAGGCACTAGATACGATCCTCCATACAATCTGGACATGTACCAAATTAACTTTTGGAAAAGACGTTTTATTTCTCTTATTGGCTTACATAAATTTGTTTTCATAATTTGCTGACGGACGTTTATGTTACTCCATTTATAAACGAACAAGAAGATCGGGATATTGTTATAGTTCATGAATGAGTTCATTAAGTATAAAATCAGTGCTTTCGAAATTTTCGGTGGTATTTCGGACATTCGTGTCACCGATAAAACCTAAATCTCCGAGGTTCCACGTGCAGTAAATATAGTCATAGCATTGTATGTATAGATTTTAAGTCTGTGTTACAGTTGTGAGCATGATTCAAGAAAATAGCAGATTGGAAGGGTTTGAGGAAAATAATAATAGACGACCGAGCATAAAAATGTTAACTATCAACATATTTTAAGACTTGCAAATTAAAGTCTGAATCTGATTGGCTAAAATTCTATGTTTATTCGTTATTGAAAGTTGACACCGTACTGGATGTTGCTAGATCGTATTGGAGCTGGTTTTCCAAGTCTAATTTAAAGGTAAACAGTACTAGTATAAAAGACATTTCCGCCATTTTTTTCTCATCGTCGCTATCCCTACAACCCCTATATATAAACCGCAGACTTTTTAAAGCTGACATGAATTCGTAGATACGCACTATTTCTCTTTTATCCCCGACTACCGCCATATTTTTTGACGATTTCTATAAATTGTTATGCTTATCGCTTCAAACCTCCTATATAAGGCCGCGTTCAAGTAATTCATTCACCCGAACTTAATACATTGAGAAATTTTTGTACAAACGCGTTTTGAACAAAATTACTGATAGCCACTGAACTTGTAAGGACAAGGGCGTAGCTTCCATTGTGGCAATGAGGCAACTGCCTCACTAGAATTGTTTTGACCATCAATGGGATTTTCCCTCCCACATAGTAGACATTTTATTCTATAGCAATGCTATTATGTTGGCAGACTCTGATTTTTATCCCTATTTGCCTGTCATTCCGCATTTTACTCACCATGCCAGTTGGTTCAGTCCCTTGCGAGAGATTTTTCTCCGCAATGAGACACTTGTAACATTGGGGAAGGTCAACAATAACCGAGAACCGTCTGGTTGGCCTTCCCTTACTTTTTGTTCACAGGCAGCAAATGGTCTTAGTTGACAATATTCTCACAAAATTTGCAAACTCCAAAAAACGACGAATCGGCCCATTAAAATTTTGAAGTAAAACAACGATAAAAATAGAAATGTTCATTAATCTAAAATATGTTAGAAGTTTTATTTTATTAAATACTGTCGTATATACATTTTTGAATTATAAAGAATTCAAAATTTGAGTACACGACAACCATGTTCTCATGCAATTTTTCAATTTCTTATCATTCAAAAAATTGTATACGACGATACTGTGAATAGATACTTGTCTGAAATGTAAAATAACAAAACTTCGTTCCGGACAATGGGTTATTTCACATTCTAAAACTCCCAAATTCATTTTTCGTAGGGGGGGGGAGGGGCTTCTCCCCCCTGAACCTCCCACCAGGGCCTCAGGCGGCCCCCAGAACCCCTGTCGCAATAAATTTGCCTCACTAGCATATTATTTCAAGCTACGCCCCTGAAGGAATATACAATAAAAGACGAAACAAAACAAAATGAAGTACAGGTACATATATTTCAGAAAAATCCTTGATCACTGTAGAACGTTTTTCTGTGAGGCAAATGCGCAAATAAAAACCTAAACGGACTAGGGTAACGCACTTTACCCTAGTCCAAGATGGCGAAAGGGAGGCACTTTTCAGATTTTTTCGCACAGGTTTTCACCTTTTCCTTTGTTGATTCTAAAATCTATTGCGCAATATATGTTGGGCGGTGTTAGTTCGTACGTCTGTCTTAAATTGCTCGTATTTAGAGAGATAACGCTTGCCGAACTAGGGTAAAGCTGGTGAAGCGATATTTCTAAATAAGGGTAAATTAGGATGAAGTTACTTGTATAACATTTTAATATTAATTTTACATAGTTTGACTTTGTTACTGCTTTAAACATTTAATAAAATTGAAACAGACTTTTTTTTCGATATCCATTACTTTTACTGTCGTTTAAGACGTCACGCCGATTGAAGATAGCCGTAGCGCAATGGAGGCAAATGAGGAGGCAAATGATGCAAATTTCTTACATTTGAAACGACAATCAATTTTTTAAATAAAGCTATGTTTAATGTCAGAGTTAAGAGGACCAGACCCCAGGACCAATAAAGTTAGAAGAGTTCACTTTTTATATTGAAATTCCATCTGTGTGTTTGGTACTGGAAAGCAAACACTGTGTTAAATTTATTAATTAGCATTTATGAGATAAGCACAAAAGACAAGGATTTGCAATACAAAGAAAAAAAAAAGAATAGTACCCCGTCCCAGAATCTTTCCTTCTTTATACTAACAAAAGAGTGTGCAAGGACAGCACTAACAGACAAAGCTAGTTACATTATGGGTCGCATAGGGTCTACCAAATATAAAGTAACACATCTTGTCGCACAGACAATGGCATTTTTTTCATCAGCTGTAAGGTTTGCTCAAAACTTTACGTTGGAGTGACCTTTGAGTGGCAACAGCAACCAGCGTTCAACCATTAAGACAATTTTAAAAAAAATCAAAAGAGTCCGACGGGATCGAACATCAAAAATAGGAAAGATATGACTGTGCATAAAGTGGTTATTGACATTAATTCTTACTTGGACGAACACAGAGAAATTAGTTTTGGATGCACAGACTTGCACGCGGGCTGATCTCAGACGTTCAAGTAGTTGTAGTTACCGTGGTTATCTTCACATACGGGTATAAGGAGAATCAGTTGTTCCTTTTGAGTAACATTCTGATCAACATATTACATTATGGTTGATTTAGTATTTTTATTATCTTTTTATGGATATTTCATTATTTATTCAGTAAACATTTAAAGTAAAATGCATTCAATGGTATTTCATAGCTAGAATTGCAGAAAAAAAGATTTTTTGTTCAATGTTATATAATGCTACCATTAAATCCGCATCCCATAAGAAAGCGTCTTTTTTTTTAATCATTCTTAAATTTTTTAGTTTATGTTTGTCTTCTAGGTTATTCTATTGTTTTTCTCTGGAACTATTCTCCCTAATTTCTTCTACGAAATGTTAATTATAGTCTTGAACCTGTTGCCTATACAGCAAAAGGGGTGCACTACGGCCTTGAGGTATTGTTTAAGGTATCGGATGTACAGTTGAGACTGAAGCCTCGGGATTTTCCGTTATGATATCGGTAGAATACGGAGATGTCATGTAAATTTTGAATTTACTAGTGGTTTAAATACGTTGTTAAGTTTGTATTTACACCCACCGAGAATAAAATTCAAAATTTTCAGCATGCTATGAAATCAAATTATTATATTTTTTTTCTTTGATCATGCTTACCGCGTAAAATATATTTTCAATACAGTTTGAAGTTTCCGCAGTGTATCACTGTATTATGATTTTTTTTTTAAATTCAAAACACTGTTTTGGAAAGAACAAAATAAATGATTTAGATTTCAGACCCAACATCTGTATATTTTTCCCAGCTTAATGGCATGGACAAACTATTTGTAATCAATGTGATTAAACATCTTTAAATTTTCCGTTAAGAGGGTTAATAAGAGTAAAAAATTACATGTTAAATCATCATTTTTTTCTTCTCTCGCATTTCATAGAATATGAGCAGGATATTTTCTCTCTATTATTTTATTGTTGCTGAATTTCCCATCATTCAAAATTGTACTTTACAGCTTTACAATCAATAATTGGTTGACATAACAGAGACGCGTGACCATCCAATGAAATCAAATACTTAAAAATTTGATACACAGGTTCAGTCAATAAGCCGATGTCCGAGGTTTTGTGAACATTGTACACAATCATGGTGTTAAAACCTGCATACGTTAAGGCCGTTTTACAACATCACAGTGTCACTTATAGATGATTGCCTATGGAAGTCATAATTTGTTAACCTTTTAAAACATGTTGACGGATTGCGTATTTAAATATTGTACAGATACGGGAACGTTATACTGTAGACATTCTTAATAGACAATCTCCGTTTCGAAACTATCTAATTCTTTTGTTTGTTGAAAAAGAATACAAGTTTGATTAAAAGATTACTATAGTGTTTACTGTTTTTTAACATTAAATGTTCCTTATGAATTCTCATTAACCTGATGAAACATTTTACACGGTTCTCGCACGCTTTCCTCGTAAGGCTTTACATGTAAAGGTATCACATGTGTAGACGCATATCTTATATCGTTGTGTTACCTGGTCGCGATATCATCAATATCTACGCACTTTTTCGAAGCCAGGATTACAAAAAAAAGAAATGCACAAAAAAACAAGACATAAATGCGCAAAAGCTTAATCATGAAAGAAAATCTACACGTCGGCCTCGAATTTCAGGTGTGATATCGGGAGTAACGAAATCGAAAGTTGTAAGTACCTTTGTGACTGTGTCTATTTATGAATGATATTCAACTTTAATTAGATTGAATGACAGTCGATTACAGGCTTTGCGTGGCTCTAAAACATAAAATTTTAAAACTCGTACGCCTACTGCCTTAATAAACTAATACGTAGCGATGAATCTATTAAAAAAAAACTCCGACGAGGTAGATATGGTTTGTAAATGCAATCGGGATTTAAATACATTGATCACTGGGGCATCGTATCCGCTCTACACTCTATGACACACACATATATATATATATGTATATATATATATATATATATATATATATATATATATATATATATATATATATATATATATAATCCAAAATGAGTGAAAGGTGATATCACACAGTATAAATAATCAAAAAAGAAAAAGAAAATGAACAGTTCCAAAGTTTCTTTTCACTAGCGCTTTCTGGATTTACATCCTTCTTCAGGTGAACGTACATAAGTTATGAAATTGTTTTCCTTAGAAACGTTTACTATGACGTCATGATGTAACGAGAGTCTTTTCAGGGAAGGAATAGATCCATGACGTCATAATACAATATAAAACGTTAAAGTTCGGGAAAACTGAATTAGACAAAATTTGATCATAACGACATCAATAAATTTACAAATACAAAGACTGGTTAGAATAAAGATGATTATATATACATATATTTAATGTTTGTTGAGTTTTGGGGAAAATAATTTAATAAAATAGTTCTCTTTCACAAGTCTCATGGCGGTTGAATCGGTTTTAAGTTTATAAAATGGGAATACTTCATAATCTCCCTTAGCACATCTGTCAAAATGTTCACTGCATGGGGTGTTTCTGGTACTGGGATCATTAATCTGCTGGCGATGGACGCGCATGCGGGCGGTAAGCTGTGTTCCGGTTTGGCCGATGTAATGTTCGCCACAGTGGTTACATGTAATACAGTAAAGCAGATTTTTGGATTTGCACGACAAAAAATACCACAGAATATACTCAGAACAACCAGAAAAAAGGAAAAAGATCCATTTTTAATTCCTTTTGTTACAACCTACAATCCCAAACATTTTAATATATTTCAAGAAGCAAAAAAGAATTTTTCTATCATTGAGCGGGATCAAGAACTTCAACAACTAATTAAACAATCTGACCTACTCCACAGCCAAAGACAACCACCAAATCTGAAGAAAATATTAACAAGAGCTAAATTTCATTCAACACCAGAAAAATATGTTGTTTCCAAATGCGGAGATTCAAGGTGCGGCACGTGTCCTTATCTAAAGACTGGAGATTCGATTTCTTTTAAATGTGGCAAGACTTTTTATGTTAATGAAAATATGTCGTGCAAATCCAAAAATCTGCTTTACTGTATTACATGTAACCACTGTGGCGAACATTACATCGGCCAAACCGGAACACAGCTTACCGCCCGCATGCGCGTCCATCGCCAGCAGATTAATGATCCCAGTACCAGAAACACCCCATGCAGTGAACATTTTGACAGATGTGCTAAGGGAGATTATGAAGTATTCCCATTTTATAAACTTAAAACCGATTCAACCGCCATGAGACTTGTGAAAGAGAACTATTTTATTAAATTATTTTCCCCAAAACTCAACAAACATTAAATATATGTATATATAATCATCTTTATTCTAACCAGTCTTTGTATTTGTAAATTTATTGATGTCGTTATGATCAAATTTTGTCTAATTCAGTTTTCCCGAACTTTAACGTTTTATATTGTATTATGACGTCATGGATCTATTCCTTCCCTGAAAAGACTCTCGTTACATCATGACGTCATAGTAAACGTTTCTAAGGAAAACAATTTCATAACTTATGTACGTTCACCTGAAGAAGGATGTAAATCCAGAAAGCGCTAGTGAAAAGAAACTTTGGAACTGTTCATTTTCTTTTTCTTTTTTGATTATATATATATATATATATATATATATATATATATATATATATATATATATATATAATTATATATATATATATATATATATATATGTTTGCGCCCATGAGAAAAGGGTGCTTATGGCATTTTTTTTCACGATTTCATATTTTTATGGATTTATATCTATATTTGTCAGAATATTAAAGTTATGAAGTTTCATGAAGATTCAGTAACTATAAATATCTTTATTTGGCTTAGTTACGGTTTTTTTTTTTACCTATGACGTTGTTCACTTTGCGACGTTACGTTATGATTTCATCAACGTCATTTTTATGTTAGGTATATAGCTCCAAAATTTTATTTGTTAATCATTTATTTCCTTTTCAAGATATCATTACTAAATTATTTTTTGATTCCTTGTTAATAACTTTAAGTAATAATAATGCATTTATATCAATGCATATTTTTTACACAATTCTTGCACATTGAAAATGTAATTGTCACTAAAACTGTGAAGTTTTTTTAAAGCACATTCATTTTTTCTGAAAAAATCATATCTTAGTCTTGTTACGAACTACTTATATAAACTACACGTACAATTCAAATAATTTTTCTAAAGTTATTCATTATCAATAACTAAGTACAATGAACATGGCATTTTTCATTTGCATGGTGTTAATACAATGTATATGCACATTGGACTCTTAAGCACATGCTATATGAAAAAAAAACGTTGCCAAAAGTAGATCTTTCCCCTTTTTTATTTTGCTCTTTTATTTTTTTGTACATTTACACATGATTGACACTTTAGCGTTTTCATATCAATGGTTATAATTTTTTTTATTTTGATTCGTTCGTTTTTATTTTTTCATGGCTTGCTAAATTCTATGTTGCTTTAATATTTTTGTTATCCGTAATAATTTAAATAACTTTCTTTTATATTTACTCTTGTTCCTTACTACATTACTATACCTAAAAGTGTCTCTATTCACACGTGAATTCAATCAAGTCGTTTAAACGAAGAGTCGCATTTTAAGCAAAGCGGTAGTGTATTTGCTGTAATTGGTTTATGAAAATACGCAGCAAGCTTGGTAAGATTGCGGGACGTTTCGGTCTTAGAGACAATTCGCGCCGGTCATTTTGCTCCTACGTGCATCAATAAAAGATACACCGAGTTCACCGAATTCTAAATTAGTTTATATCAATATAATGATAAAAATCATTTTCGCAAGCTTGGCATGGATTTCGAGAGTTTGACAATAAGCATAGGCATCTGCAAAACTAAATGGGGACTACATCTTGAAAGTAAGCATGATAATGTGCGATACAAATACATGACTGTACATTTCAATAAATTCGTAAATGTGTTTGAGTTAAAATTAAAATTAAAGTTAAAAAAGAAAATAATATTTATCTAGTCAAAGTATGAAATGAGATATGCTCTTGTTTGAGTTTAATTAAATTTGTCCAGGATCGAACGTATGTTTATTTCATCTCACGTTTATTGCCACAATTAAAACTCTTCATCGTAGTTAATTCTGTTTCCTTTTTATGTGTAAATCAATATGTAATGTTGCTGATATTACAGATTTTCATATTTTACGCGAGCACTTATTCCGCATTGTTTCTGTTTTATGTGAAATTGCAAGAACATAAAATCATGGAAATCGCGAGCACCGATATTTTCATAAAGTTAACTGACAACAGTTTACAGCATGTATGACAAATAAAAGCGTAGTGGAATTGAAAAAAAAAGTTGGTTCCATTTTAATAGGAGTGATATGGAAATGATATTGTACAAAGGTATCGAATCGTGAACCTTGATTTATTTACCCTCTCCACTCGACATTTCTTTTACTGAAATCTCAATACAAGCACTAAAGCTTGTAATTTTCTACCGTAGCATTTTCTTTATGTTTTTGAAGCACCCACTATTTTTGTCAAGACAACATTGTTCATTATTTAGATTATCAAGTTCCTGAAGCAATAAATTATAATGTGATTTTGTCAAAGAATCGGGCACAAGTTAAATAGTCTTAGGTTTAATGAAAACTATAGTTTACGTCTAAATTTAATTAGAATGTAATGACTCAAAGTGTACACATGCTACTACAATGAGTTGGCTCATTTGTTATATTGGTTATTTGTCGACATGTGATTAATGTGATTAAACACACGTTAATACAATGAGTTAGCTCATTTGTTAACATGGGATAGACACATGAATAATTTTGCGCTTATACATGTAGCTCAAATGTCCCGTAGTTTTTAAATGAATAGCACACTAACCTTTTTTAATTAAAAACTTCTTTCATGATTTTAAGCGTCCTCTAAAATTACTAGTATCTTATCTGCCGAAATGCATCTACGTGTATTATAAAACAAACTGGGCAGGTTATATTCTAAAAGCTATTTACAATAGATCTTGTACGCACAATTTACATGCATATACCGTTTGTCATTTAGGAAAATTTTCAGAAGAAATGGGTCAATACCTCTCCCCCTCCAAAAAAAAAATATATATATATTGAAAGAAATCAGGCTCCCAAAACTTTTGGACAACTAATTTGAATTTGAAAAAAAAATCTAATCAATTATTAATTTTTGTTTATTTTTTTTGCACGGACTTGTAATCAATACAGTAGCTTTAAATAATCTAAACCAGTACATGTACATCGCTAGCCAACATAAGTATTTGAAATATTAGATCACTGAATCGCTGCACAAAAAGGTTCTGTAAACGTAACTTCAGGGGTAAATTTGGCCTTAATTTTTTTAAATATTTTATTATTATATACTACAATAAACATGTACGCTTTTTTAACACATTTTGATGACTCAGAGAAAGTTGCCGATTAAATGTTCGTGGTCAATGTCTATCTGTTCTTTACAATTTTGTTGCACTCATACAAATGAAGAGTTGAAAAAAAAATTTTAATTTTTATTCTGAATAATACGCACTTTATAAGCACCTATTAAATAATACCGCTATTGTGCCTAAATATATAACTGGCCGACCACAGGAGAAAAAGAGCGGGGTCAAAAAATAAGGTGTTGGTTATATTGTATAAATCTATATTCACAACTAATAAATAACTATTGTAAAGCTCACTTGCGCCTTTGCGCCTAAATCTGTATGCAGCACATTTTATAGTTACATGTAAACCTTTTTCTTTTTTTTATAACATTCAGTTATAACAATTTTCGGAGTGTATATATAATCTATAAAATCTCTAGAAAGTCTGAATAATAGACGGAGTTGAAAAGAAAACCTATTATTATCTATTTTAAAAAATCAACAAAATTGGCTTACTAAAAAGCTTACAATTTGAAACAACAAGTTATATCAATTGATAAACGGCTGGATCTACAATTTACGTAGTATCAACCTATAGACTAAACACCTATTTTTGATAATAATTCATTCACTAGTCTATTTAATTCAGATTTTAAGAACACTCATTAATATTGAACATATGAAATAAATTGAACATCTTATTTAATATCAGTTTCCCCGTGCGGAGCCTCATGGTATTTTCTACAGAAGTGGATTATCTTTCTTGTTTTCCGAAATGCCTGTATAAACAGTGATTAAAATATTATCTTGTAATGAAAAGGCTATGGGTTTCACCCAGATTCTTAAACTTCTTTGTGGACCCGTATTTTCAGAGATTCAGAGCCTGTTTAGATGAAAATGGTAGACCTACATGAAGTTAAAGTCGGTCGCGCGAATAAACAGATGCCGACGGGCGGATCAACAAGTTATAATCGGTAGAAAAAACGTGGTCGTGATTATAATGATTTCTCATTAACCGGTAACTCTAAAATTATATTATATTCAAAACATTCAAAAATCAGATTCAGTACCGCAAGTTAATCTACGGAATGTAAACTTTTTAATCGTGTTATTCTTTCCGATACTGCAGTATGCAGTACAAATTTTTATGCGGATGATCAAGAGATGTTTTTTTGCTCGTATCAAAAAAGCACGGAATCTACATTCGATCGTGACTTATATAAATGAGTAAAATATTTAAAAAATATCAATATCTTCATTTTATTTATTATAAAAGATACTGCAGTATGGGGCACTGCTATTAAACACGTTTCAGCATTAAGACACATGTTAATAAACGAATTAAGTAACGAAATTACCGCTCTGCTGATTTGTACTTTCAGACGAGATTTTTTTTTCTATGTAACGTCATTTCTTTATGACGTTATTTCTCTGTTTTATACAAAACGTCATAAGGACCCTTTTCTCATGGGCGCAATCAATTATATATATATATATATATATATAGTAGGACACGATTTGTAAAACAATGTCAAAAAACAACTTACTTGACAAAAGTCACGCAAATCCTCCCACACAATGTTGCAAATGTTGTCAAAAAACACGTTCACATTGAAAAATTCCGAATAAACTCGGTAAAAAGCGTTTTTATCTCATTAAAACCGCTGTCTGCTGCAGAAACTCAATCTCTTCGCCCAAGAAAAGATAACTCTGTACTTTCTCTCTATATACATGCATGTTCAGTAATGATAGTAGAAATATCGGTAAACTGTAAAATGTGTGGGGAAATGTTCGTCTTATGTAACTACCGTAAGCATAATAACATTCGTTCCGATATATTCGGCATGTACTTTAATTAGTGTAATTAAAACGCAACTGTTTAAAAACAAATATATTTCCTATCATTTAATCTTTTGTAGAAATGTAAATATACTAGTAATTTGATATTGACAATTAAAACAATGCTGAGATTCTTAGGCAACGACAATTAATTTTGAAGAAATGGGTTGCAAAGACAATGAATTATAGTATTTTAATTATTGAATAAAAAAATAGTTTTAAAAAATTATATGTCAACACCAACGTAGTTTTTCATTAATATTTTAGAGAATAAAAAATATTTAAAATTAAATACTGTTTCAACACTTTTTCATCATCATTCATTGTTCAGTCTAAAATTACTAAATATATTGTTTAACTAAATTTAAACTATACGAGTCTTTTTCTTCTAAATCAAATATTCTTGCTCTAGTGGTCATTATAGAGTAATTGCAGTAGCAGGTCTATCAATTAATTGTTCTCAAATTTCCTATTATTATCTTTAAGACCACACATACATACACAATAACTATATACATTGTGACAGCAGATCTACATTATATAAAAAAAATATACATATATTTTGACATTTTAAACTGAATTCTACTTATCTATTTTAAAATAATATTGCCCATCATTCAAAATACACCCCTACCCCTGATGCAAGTTCAGATCTGCAGATGTATAAAATTTATTTCTTTGTTTTGTTATTGATGTTTTGCGGAATTTTACAGTATATAATTACTGAACATAGAGAGTCCCGAGAGTTTTCGGATGGCGAAAGTACAGAGTTATCTTTTCTTGGGCGAACAGATTGAGTCAGCGGTTTTAATGGGATAAAAACGCTTTTTACTGAGTTTATTAGGAATTTTTCAATGTTAACGTGTTTTTGACTACATTTGCAACATTGTGTGGGAGGATTTGCGTGACTTTGGTCAAGTAAGTTCATTTTGACATTGTTTACAAATCGTGTCCTACTTTCGATTCTTCCCTTGTATATTATTTATATATATATGTCATAGAGTGTAGAGCGGATACGATGCCCCTGTGATTGATATGCGGTAGTCGATTATTTTGAATTGGTCACCCATATACATGTAATTTAAATTCTTTGCTAATAATTTGTACCTCTTGTGCACGGTAGCATCCATGTTCTACATGGAATAATAGTGTCGCCTCCATATCATTTTCTCTATTATAATTAATTTTATAAACTAGATAACGTAAATGTTTTGACAGAGAATAATAAACTTAGATCCATGTTGTTCACATGAGATAGAAAAGATTTTAAGCGTATATAAAGTAGGTGCAATAAGTAATCGTTGTAATGGTTATACTTACGCAATCACAACCAAACAAAACAAAAGTGCTAAAGAGCAAAGCAGCCCACTGTATATGATCAGCCATTTTAAAATTAAGAAACCGAAAGTGGGAAATCCAAATACAGTGTATGTACAAAATGATAGGTAACTCGTGCAACGAAATAACATCTAGTCTACACTGTTGGATCAAACATCAATGTATAAGTGCAAAAAAGTTAAACTCTTGTTTTTAGATCTCTATGACTGGCTAATTTTTCAGATGTGTTAAGAAACCTTTAAAATATTTTTCATAATACGGTAATCTATGGAGAATACTTATAGGAAAAAATATTCGCATCAAAAATATCTTTGAAAGTAATGATGTTGTAGCTAAGGTAAAATATCATTTAAAAAAACATTTTTGTGACATCATCTTTTACTAAATCGAGTCCAGAAAATCTCTTATTGTCCTGCACCGTCCAATAAGTTACAAAATGTACATGTAGCTGTCCAATAAATTTTTACTTTTAAGTTATTAGATGGCTACATGTGATATACCTGACTGCTGCAGATAAATGAGATAAACACAAACTCAGAGAAATATATATAATAGAAGAGAAACAACACAAATTACTGGTTTTTACAGATACACGGGAGTTTATGATAAAGTGAGTTTTTTTTCTAAGTAAGTTAGATTATGTTCAGTAAGATTGAGGCGATTAAGAAGTAGCTCGGTCGCATTGCCTCCTCTTCCCCCTTATTAATCGCGTAAAATTTACTTAAAATGTGATGTAACTGTTACTTAAATCAAGATACCTGCCGTATCAAATTTACGAGACACCACAGTATCATAGTCTTCCTGTATCATTTTAAAGTACAATATAGCACTGAAACTTGATGTTTTAAAACCAACAAGTTTTATGAAAAATTGATCTCTAATTTTCCAAACGAATTTCAACAAAGCTCTTAAAACAAAGGTTTTTAACAGTTGTTGTTTTTGTCGAAAACTCACTCATGATGTTCAGAAGGCTGTGAATATGGGGTTGCTAAATATAAATCATAGACAAGTACCAATTTCTGGCAGAAATGACAATCCTCGTGTTAAAAAATCATAGTACTCAAAGTACTGAAAAGCGCTAAGCCAGCCTCAATGCTACTTTTTTCAAACCATTATTAATATTGTAAAGTCATTACTATACAGAAAGTAAAATAAAAAACAGGTTCATGAAAATGCATCATATGTATGAGATCCTGACCATACCATTTCAATCAATCTGAAGAGAGGAGTTTGTAATGTATATTAAATGATTAGTCAGCCAACCTACAACTAAGTTGGGATGAAAATTCGATTGCGCTTTTCTACATTGGAATTCTGGGAATGAATTAGACAGTCCTCGTTTAAGAAATTCGAAGTTATTAAACTGACTGGCCCTGGGTTCCGGAGTCTGCATATATACATTTCTCGAATTTGAGAATTTTTACTTGATAGAAACTTAGGATAACATTATCTTGCTATTTTAAGAATTCGAGCGTCGCTCAGCATGATCACTAGATGGCGCTTATAAAAAGATCATGAGATTTGGTGCATCCCTAATAAGCGCATGCGCTTTGCGCTTAAAAAGGCGACGACGATACAACACTGATTAATAAATGAATCAAATAGCTAAATATTACGACACATGGCGTGCAATGATCATACATATCCCATAAACTGATCGTATTGAAACAAATGTCGGAATCGAGATCATTTATCCCATTCTGTTTACGGTAGTTGAGTAATTATCGCTTCCGGTTTATCACCCCCTTTGGATCCTCGTTCATCATGTGGGTTTTGATAGTATGTAATTAAGCGGCTACAACGGAGATTGTTAGTTAATTGCAGTCTGAAGTTGAAGACGTTCACTTCGCAATAGGTGAGGACAAACCCTTGGTATAAATATAAGTCTTATGTGCCTGAATAAGGCTTTCGAGACTTGATTTGATATTGTATTAGCTTGTGATAGTTGTCACGGTTGATAGCAAACACGTGCGCTCCGTAACAGATTGGAATATTGTAAATATTATTGATTAAAATATCTGTTTGGGAACTTAATAGTTTATTTACATATTTCTTAAATTGCTCAGGCAGAGCAGCCAAATACCTGAACCCAGAAACGTTACATAATATTGGTGGCAGCGTCGTTATTGGACAAGAGATATAACCTATACTAATCATTTTAAATCAGTATTTACAATAGAAGATATAAAAGATGGAGAAATTTCATTTTTAGGAGTTGATTTTAATCAACCCTCCTATGCAGTTACTCTGACAAACCGAAAGTGAAACAGTGTTTGGACCAAAGGTCAAATCATCGCCGCTGACAAGAATTAGTTCTTGAGAATAATTGATAAATCTGAAATAATATATGCTAAAGCATTGTTTTTCAAAGAAACATATTTATAAATCCTTGAAAATAGTCAGATTTTTAATGGTACGAACAATTAAGATATTTTTTTGTAGTTGTATGTATTCTTACGCCAGAGTTCAATATAGTCTCGTTCAACTCGACGCTCGGCTATCTCCGTTAATCTCTGACAAGCAGAGTCTCTCTTGCTTGTCGGAGATTAACGGCGATAGCCGAGCGTTTGGTTGAACGAGCTCGAGACGAGAGTTCAATATTGCTTGGATCCATAAATTTTCCAGAAATATTTCTATCACTGATACATAGTTTGATTGATTTTTATTCTATCTTTAAATATTACATAACATGATTCATATGGGGTTTTATCAACATTCTTGTGTCAAAAAAGTCCAAAAGTTCATGTTATAAAAATGTGCGTAATTCGAATACACATTAGAAACTACCTGTACTTGTCATGCAAAATAACATATCATTGATTTTAAAATAAATAACCATCGATAAAATCAACTCCAATCAGTTCTTCGGTATTTTGATTTGGATAGCAATTACCAGCGATTGCTCATGGAGATAGAGAGATATCCTACACCATTAGATAGACTAGCGCAAGCACGCGATTTGGGCATAGCGACTTTGGTTGGTGCGATTGGGACCAGAATCATGCAACTGATGATACAGTGGTACTACAAGAACATGAGCAAAATGGAAACCTTGTTGAAGGAGAATCCAATAAACATGTTACGGTGCGGAGAGCGCAACACAGAATGGCAGAAGTAAAACGAAACTTGCAGATGCGCTGTATATTAACGTGTATAGCTTAAGGAGTGATGAGCATCCAGTTATGGTGAGCGCACAGCGGAGAGCACCAGCGCCGTCGATGGTGAATGCTTCTGCTTCATAAGCGAATGTGCTAAATGATAGAAAAATTACAAATAACAGTGAGCCATCTCAAAAATCCATAAAACGAAATACAAATTCAAAGCAAAGCAAGGACCACCTCTAAAATGATAGAGGCAGGATCAGGTGCCTAGGAGGAGTGAGCATCCTCTGCTGACCGGTCGGACCCGCCATGTTCTCCTTGTCAGAATTGGACATGTCATTATTGAGGTAAATGTCAAAATCGGGAAAATTTCATAATAGGGAAAAACGATACGTTGATGATTTGGTTTGTGAGTGATGGTCAAAATATAAACCTTGAGCCAACACTCCTAGGAGGAGTGAGCATCCTCTGCTGACCGGTCACACCTGCCATGTGTTTTAGATCTTTGTCGTAATCGGAAAAAAAACACGAAAAAGTCCGTAGACAATATGTGATTTATTATGGTCCAAATATTAGTTTGAAAAACGTCAGTCAGCATGCAACCCAGTGGAAGATTTTATACAAATGCATAGCCTAGGAGCTGGAACTAGAAATCTGATAAATTAAAATCGACTACGAGAGGTATTTGAGCACAATAGTAGAAGAACAGCTCAGGGCGTAATGGGGAATATTCCCAAAGAAACCTGGAGCATGATGACTTGATATAAGCTCTTGAAAAACGATTTGCGCCATCCAATCAGACAGAACGTTACCGGGCGCATTTAAAGGAGAGAAAACAAAATCGTCTGAGACCATGTCCAAGCTAGGACTGGCCATCCGTAGATTGACGTGCCTTGCTTATCCTATGGCACCATCGGAATTAAGGGAGACGCTAGGTAAGGACGCATTCATTGATGCACTAGTAAATTTGGATATGTGCTTGCACATTAAACAGAATAGGCCTGAAAACACAGATAATAGGACAACTTGTTATTATTGCAAGGAAAAAGGACAAATTCGTAGGAATTGTCCGAAACTTAAAAATAAAGAAGCAAATAAAAACAGCGATGCATCAGCGAAGAAATATGGTATTGCCCGGCGGATTTGTAGTAAGCACAGGGGTTGCTTTGAATCTGGTATTTTTGTTGAAGCTGAGATAAATAGAGTACGGTCAAAAATGTTGATTGTTATGTTGTATCATTAACGTTGATCTAAAAAAGGATGCATGATATAATAACAGACGAAAAACGCTCAGCACTACAGGAGAATGGACAGAAAGTGTTTAACGCAAGTGGAAACCAACTTTCTCTTTATGGAAGCAGAATATCATATTTTAAAATGGAAAGTCTGAATCATTTATCCCAGCGATAGTTACAAATATTACGGTCGATGGAATCCTTGGTCTATACTTTTTTAAGAAGAGCAGGAGTATTATTGATCTCAAATCTATTACAATACGACATCTCATTTCTTGTAGGGGAACTTGCGTTGTTTTCGTGTCGTTTCGGCCACCACTATTTGTATCCCTCTTAGGGGTGAAATGATTATAGAAGCTAAAATTCCAGGACAGATTACATTTGGAGCCTCAGATTATATGTCAAGCCGGAAGAGAGATTTCTTGAGGAGGGATGTGCTTTCGTAAATAGGACATTGATTAAGGGCAGTGAAACGGTGCCTGTATTTCTAATGAATGTTACAGACGTTGCTCAGCAAATATACACGGGAACTTTGCTTGCAAACATGACGGCTGTTGATAAAGAGAATCGGCAAGAAACAGTGGTAGTAAGTAGTTCAAAACTACTACCTGATTTGCGAGAATTGCTTGATCGATGTAAGAAAAATCTATCTTATGCTTAAGCTATGCAAGCCGAGAAATTCCTACAGAGGTATCGGCTTTTGTTTGCTTCTTCGAACTTTAATTTAGGTCGAACCTCAGTGGTTAAACAAAAAATCAACACTGTGCATATAGAGAAACTAATTAAAAAAGGGGCACAAAGAATTCCTTTGCATCTTATGCAAGAAGTTGATAAACATGAGAACGAAATTTGGAGAAAGAGGTACCCTCTAATAGCCCCTGGGCTTCACCTATGGTTCTCGTGCGCATGAAAGATGGTTCGATGCGCTTCTGCATGGATTATAGACAACTCAAAGAAGTCACAGTTAATGACGCTTACCCCCTTCCAAAAACTGAAGAAGCATTGATCATATGTCAGGGTATACTTTTTTTCTACGCTTGACCTCATAAACAGCTACTGGCAGATTGCAATGGAAGATAATGATAAGAGTAAAACAGCATTTGTAACTCGCAAAGGTTTATTCCAGTTCAAGGTAATACCTTTTGGTCTTACCTGTGCGCCTGCGACATTCGAAATGAGACGGTCCTTGCAGGTCTACAAAGGGACAAATGTATTGTACATCTCAATGATATTATCATTATTGGCAAATCATTCGACCATATGCTTTGTTACCTTGAAAAGGTATATGATGCTTTCGGAAGTCTTCGAAACAGGCTATTTCTGCACCAATATTAACACTGCCAGACATATCTTAACCATTTATACGTGACAGAGACGCAAGCAAGTGGTCAAGTGGTCTATGGGCGCAGTGCTTTTTCAAGAAATATATGGAAAGGAGCGTGTGATAGCTTATGCAAGTCGCACACTGACAAAAGCCGTAAAACGATATTGTGTGACTCGAAAAGAGTTATTTGCTAAAGTACACTTCATTAAACACTGCGGCCATAATATGTACGGCAAACGCGGTTCCTCCTTAGAACAGACCATGGGTCGCTTAGGTGGTTGCTTGAATTCAAGAGCCCAGATGGCCAGTTGACAATATGGCCCGAGGTCATCATCACGTATGACATGGCGATTGAGCATCGCCCAGGTAAGAAACATGGAAATGTGGACGCGCTTAGTAGGATACCCTGCAATCAATGCGGAGATGTCTCTAACTGGGAAGATTCACCTCTTCCATTAGTGAAAACTTTGCAAGCGTTTCCAAAACTCCATAAAGAGGAATCTTAGGAAGAAAACGGATATCTCCTGAAATTGCAAGGAGGTAACAAAGATATTCAGCTAGTGCGCCAGTGAAAATGGCAAAAGACCAGTATTTTCTGATGTGACACAATATTGTTACAGTACCGATCAGATCCAACATAACACCAGAGTAAACCCCAACTAATACCCGGGTTACATTC
Organism: Magallana gigas; assembly: GCF_963853765.1. Lineage (NCBI taxonomy): Eukaryota > Metazoa > Mollusca > Bivalvia > Ostreida > Ostreidae > Magallana > Magallana gigas. Next base: position 17,674,280 of record NC_088861.1, on the reverse strand, counting down.
TGGGTTTACTTTGGGTTTACTCTGGGTTTACTTTTTGAAAATTTGGGTCCACTTGGGGTTTACTTGGGAATTGCTTTTGGGGTTAACTGTACACACTGAAGTGTGAAGCAGACCTGTATTTTATCTTACCACCTAACAGCCTGTAAATCCTGCCCCTCTATATTCCGAATACACATGTAGCGTCTGCTTTCAGGGGTATACTTCTGATTTGGGTATATTCTCTGTGTCCACTCTGGTTTACTTTGGGTTTACTCTGGGTCCACTCTAGTAAACCAAGAGTAAACCCAAAAAGTAAACCCATGGTTTAGTTTCGGTTTACTTTCTGTTAGGTTGGGTCTGATCGGTACTGTATGAAGTGACGTCATTATGGAACTAAATGGAGCATTCGAAATGGATTCCTAGTAAGGCGATGAATTTTGCTTCCCTCTAACCGAGAGCTATTTTAAGTCATAATACCAGACTTAGAGAGGAGGAATGTATTAAAGATGTACCATGACAAAAAGACATCAGGTCATCTAGGTCTTACAAAGATATTGTCCAGAATTAGACAGATGTATTATTGACCAGGATAGGACGTCCATCAGTACCTATCAGGCTGTGATGCTTGTAGTAGACGACAGAATTTATTCCCTAAGCGTCGGACTCCAATGCAGATTGTAGCATCTGGTGTGCCAATGGAAAGATTGGCCTCAGATATCTTTTGTGCGAATTACCCGAAATAGATCGCCATGTTGTCGTAGAGGCAGATTATTTCACGAAATGGACAGTGGTGTTTGCTCTACCGAATGTGGAGGCGAAAACTATCGCCCGCACACTCATGGAGAAAGTGATAGTAAGATTTGGCGTAATCCATTCAGATCAGAGCCACCAGTATGAAAGCAAACTATTTATGGAGATGTGTCGGTTGTTGGGGATAGCAAACACCAGGACTACTATCTAGCATCCTAAATCTGAGGGGATGGTTGAGCGCTTTAACCGAACGCTGATATTAATGTTAAGCACTTATGTTCAAGAAAATCAAGGATTGGGACTAGACTTGCATCTTCCCTATATCCTAATGGCATATCGCTTAACAATTCTTGATAGTACCAACTTTTTTCCAAATATGCTAATGCTTGGAAAAGAGGCAACAATACATCTAGATCTAATGCGTGTAATGCCCATAGAGATGAAAGACATTCCAGCGAATCAATGGGTCTGGGTTTTGCGCGAGCGCTTAGAAAACGCGCATGTAGTTGTTAGAGAACATATGCCAGGTGAGATGCTTCGTTAGAAGAATTATCATGCTATTTAGTTGTTTTGGTCGTCATTCGAGGCAGGAGATTTGGTTATGATTATTGAGGAACAGTCTCAAGCAATATTCTTCGTGCTGGGGGACCTGCGACTTATAAGAAGAAAGTGGCGCATGCGACACCAGTAAACCGCGGCGCGATTAAAACTTTCCTAAATGGTTGCAGGACTATGAAGTCCATTACAGCGCTTAGAGATTTTAATATTTGGTAGTACCAGTAGAAATTTGAAATTGCTGTGTTGAGTTTTTGAAGTTAGAGTAAGAAGATGGGTGGATAAGGCGTGTGAAGATGGGTGGATAAGGCGTGTAAAATGCCCACACGCGATCATACAGGCTACTGAAAAATTAAAGTATCAATAAATCTGATGATTTTTTTTAAAATCATTTAAAACAATATATATTTAACGAATCATTGATTTTTAAGCTATAGGTATGTTCAATACTTGGAATATGTTGACTCAAACAGGCGTATACGTATCAAACCCTGCAAATATTGTCATTTTTTAGAAATTCAAGGCATTTTCTTTTATAGAGTGGGTCTGTGCTCCATATTTTTCTCATAGTCTTACTAAGGTCTATTGGAAAACAACCCGATTTCAATAAACAAAAACGAGGAGAGATCGATCGCGGTAGATGACCCACTATACATTAAAAATATCATTTTGTATCCCAACATCTGAACGTTTTGAAAAAATAATACAAGTCCAGTAGTTCGTGACCTTAGTCACACATAATATTTAAAAAGCCCAGTTTGTTGTGTCTGAAATGGCTCAGTGGTAAGAGTACCTGGCATAAGCTAACCTTATATATCTAGGGTTTTTATGTTACGGGTTCGATACCACCAAAATTTCCGACAATATTTTTTTTTTCTTATTAATTGTTAAATATATCAAAAACTGACTACAGTTAGAAATTTTGCCTTTGCAAAGTTGTATTATAATATATTTGAATAAATTTAATTGGGGAAAAATAAATTTAAAATTGTATTTCATTACTAATCCGAATGGGCATTTGCGCCATCTTATTCCCCCATCTTCTTTAACATGTTTGTTTTCTTTTCGTAGATAATAATTATTACAAAATCAACAACTAGGATGGAAGGCCATCTGTGTCCAATGTGTAATGGTAGGATTGCAAATGTGGGCGAGTGGGAAAAGCATGTGGTGGAATGCGAAAGAAAGCGAAGGCAGAAGAAATTTGAATGTGAATGCGCCGACTGTGACTGCCACGAGTGACATGGGGAGACATCGCCGACTTCGACATAATGAAACTGTCTGAGTTACGGATCACAGCGGCACCGATGTTTGGGGGCAACTGAACCCAGGGAGTTACATGCAGTAGTACATCACGACAGCCCCTGGTTGACGAAGTTGTCGAAAGAAAGCCGACAAGGACGATTCCTGTTTGTGTGCCAACAATGAAGCCAAAGGTTTCTCAATATCTCCTGACGCCACGCGCTCTTTCCCCGTTTCGACACGCGATGACCACTCCAAGAAAAACGCTCATCCATTGAAACGGATTTATCCCCAACACGTGATGCCAATACACAGACACAGCGTCTAATTGCCGATGCCAGTACCCAGATTTATAGGCAGTTTGAAGATGTGAGTACGCAGACTGAAGGACACAAAGGTCGAAAACTGGATCGAGTACAGGAGACTTATAAAAGAGACGGGAAAACAGTCGTTGAAAATCATGAGGAAGAGAAACGGTTTTAAAGAAAACGTTTTGCCAATTGTTGACTGAAACATTTTGATATCATTACATTTTTTGTAATCTTAAAACAGCGGCACTTGTGCTCTTCATAAATCAGTGGTTGATTTGTATTATGATGGTTTTCTCTTTAGAACAATGACACTTTTTGCTGAAGTCGTCTGGATTTAGTCTTTTGTAATTGTCATCAGTATTATTATGTGCAATGCATGATAATTAGAACAGGTTGGTGATTTAAGTGCGATACGCATTTCCTGGAGGAGTTTGTATTGAAACAAATGTCGGAATCCAGATCATTTATCCCATTCTGTTTACTGGAGCTGAGTAATAAGCACTTCAGGTTTATTACTTCCTTTCGATCCTCGTTGATCACGTGGCTTGTGAGTGTATATATATATATATATATATATATATATATATATATATATATATATATATATATATATATATATATATATATATATATATAAGCGGCTACAATGGAGGTTGTTAGTAAGTTGCAATCTGAAGTGTAAGACGTTCACTTCATAATAGGTGAGGACAATACCTTGGTATAAGGATAAGTCTTATGTGCCTGAATATGGCTTTCGAGTCTTCATCTGCTATTGTATAGGCTTGTGGTAGCTGTCAGGGTTGGTACAAAGTGCGCACGGTTCAGTATAATGTGGGATAATGTAAATATTATTGATTAAAATATTTGATTGAAAAATGTATAGTTTATTTACATATTTCCTTATTTGCTAAGGCAGAGCAGCCGAATACTTGAACCCTATACGTTACAAAAGCAATGGTTTGTAATCTTAACCTGTCTTGCCTTACGTGCCTGAAATATACTTTTGAGACTCTGTGTGTATATATATATATATATATATATATATATATATATATATATATATATATATATATATATAAATCTTGCTTTCGATGGCGAACGGAATCTAGTCACTTGAGCTGTTTGCGCTGATTATATATTTGTGTATCCATGCAATGTGTATCGTTCCAATCCTCTTAGATTATCGTTTAACTGTATTCCACCTGTATCTCAGGCGACTGTGTAGTGTGCGGCCAGCGCACTAAGTTCCGTTCGTCATCGAAAGCATGATTGTTTGTCTTGCCTAGATGGCCGAGTGGGAAGCGCGGTGGCCGCTCACTGCTAGGAGAATGGGTTCCAGAGGTCGTGAGTTCAAGCCTCAGTCGGGGCGGAGGTTGAGCTCCAACAAAAGTGAATTTCCCTGTGCTAATATATATCTATATCATTCACTATGGGTAGGTATATGTCAATTTGAGAGTTATTGCAATGTTTGTGCTAATTATATATTTGTGTATCTATGCAATGTGTATCGTTCCGATCCTCTCAAATTGTCGTTTAACTGTATTCCACCTGTATCTCAAGCGACTGTGCAGTGCGTGGCCAGTGCGCTAGGTTCCGTTCGTCTTCGAAAGCAAGATTGTTTGTCTTGCCTAAATGGCCGAGTGGGTAGCGCGGTGGCCGCTCACTGCTAGGATAATGGGTTCCAGAGGTCGTGAGTTCAAGCCTCGGTCGGGGCGGAGGTGGATCTCCAACAATAGTGCTGATTATATATATATATATATATATATATATATATATCATTTTATTATAAAATTCAAATCGTTGTAAACAAGCAAATTTTGTCGCGCGTTAATCATAAATAAGGCCATAAACAGTTAAAACGTATTTAAATTTTGTTTCTCTTCAAACAACTTAACGCAATGTTTCTGAACCACGCCAAGTATTTTGTTTTTATGTTGAGTATCGGTTTTTATTTTATAAGCGTGTCGGAAAATATTAAATATTTACACTTCTTATAGTATTACATATAGATACTTGTAATGTATAGATATAAGTTGAAAAAAGAAGTGTATATGAGGCATCTTTTCTTAATTGTTGTCTTTAGATGCCATTAGAAAATTTGTTATTTTACCAATGCAGTCCAATTTTGAAGGTTTTCAGTGTTGTAACATTCTGATATTAATTAAGTAAAAATCATATTTTTGCTTGAGTTGTTACCATTCAGCTGCACTACGTAAACTTTTAGACTGCAATAACAAATGAATGATAATAGTGTTTAACTTTTTAGATATTTAAATGTTTAAAGCAACTATCACTATTTATGCAGGGTTCGCTTAGAAGATGTCGATAATCCCGATAAGAAACACTCACAATAGTGGATTTCAAGAAAAATCAATACACTTTAATTCAAAGAACGAACAATTATAAAAACCTCATTTGATTTACAAAGAGGCATGCCAAAAAATGCTGCAAAATACAAATCGGTCATTTAAAGTCAAGATTATATACCAAACAACATCATATTTGTTAAATAAAGGTTTAAATGAGTTCAATATTGTCTTTCATCCAAATTTAAAAAATGATAGCTGCTATGTTTAGATAAAAGTGAATATAAAGCAAGCAATTGATACTAGAAAGTTTATAGCCTCTGCTCTTCATCGTTATTGTTGGTTATTATCTCCGTAGAATCACGTGATACTTGGTGGTGGTGGGGGAGCAAAGGGCGGACTTGCTGGTTTCGGCCTTTTTTTCATACTTTGTATTGTCGGGCCCATCATCCTCTCTCTAGCTGGAGCAACTGCATTGACAAATCAAAATAACAATGATATAAACGACGATAAACATGGGAAAAAATTATAAATGACCTCGTTCAACATCATTGTTAATATTTAACTGATCTTCTTTTTATCGTTCGATTTTTGTATTCTGTTTGATAACAAATGCATTGCAGTCTAAAAAGAACTTACGACCGGCTCCATATGTTACACCCGTACGTCTTCTTGCCTTGGGAATCCTTTTCGTATTCTGTGGAGTTTTTCTCTTGAGTTGACTACTTGTTCTTTTCTTTACCTTTGTAGTTCCCCGTTTTTGTTTCCTTTTGGTTTTAGCCATTATTATGATAAAATATTAATTTCACTTTCAATATCTGTTTTAGAAGCTTTTCCAATCTAGAAAATGTATAAAAATGTTATCTTTAAATCTTTGTTGCATAGAACAATGCAGTTTTTTATATACTGAAACAGCATTTTACCTACATTTCTTGATGTTCAAACTTACATATTCTTTAACACATACTCTTATATATAATTTTATATCTACATATACTTTAACCATTGAAAATCAAGTGATTTTTAAAATGTTTTCCGGTCATTTTGTGATTAGTTTGATAGGAAAGAAGATGATCTATTACATGCTTTGCAATATTTTTAATTTTATAGTCTAGCTATTGAAGGAGAAAAGAATCATACTTCGAGAATTATAATGTGCGTGTAATGGTCAGGGTGTGCTCGAATACAAAGATGCATGTAGATGGCTTAATTATAAGTTTAATTATCTCAATTTTCTTAATCATCCCCTCAAAATTCAACCAAGAGACCAATGGGCCACATTGCTCACTTGAGCAACAACAGCCATGATACCAGCTTAATTGAATCATATACACATTTCTGAACAATAAAGTATAATAAATTTTCTTTTACTGTAGATTGATTTTCAATATTTTCTTTGGATATACCTCATGTAACAGGTATTAACATCTAACAAAATAAGCATTGTAATTTTCAAGATCATAAAAACCTACATCAAACTTTTTATCCCATGTCGGGCACTAGATTTGTCCAGAGGCCACAGTCTAAACAATTAGGAATCAACAATATGACAACATGATTGCATATAAGTAATCCTGTATATCAAACATTAGAGTGTCTGAAAATAATTCAAATTTTTCCGTTGTAAAATTTTACATTTTAAGTGGGCCCCACCTTACCCCCCGGAAATCATATTATAATCATATATTTAAAGTTGCTATTATAAAAGTCACAACTTTTTAAGCCAAATGGTTTTTAATTTTTTTGTCTTTTAATAGCTATGTAAAATGTAAGTAACCCTTCCCAACCATGTGGCCCACCCTACGCCTGGGATCATGATTTGAACAAACTGGAATCTACACTACCTAATGATACTTCCACACAAGAATTTGAGAAGATTTTCAAAACTTTTCACGCTATATTCCTCTGTAAATCTGCCCCCCCCCCCCCCGAAAAAGATTGCGCCCCTACACTAACCCAAGATTTGAATCAACCGGAATCTACACCACCTGAGGATGCTTCCTAACAAGTTAACTACCAAGCTTTTCTGGTTAAATGATATTTTGGAAGATTTTAAATGAATTTACCCATATATTTGTATGTAAAAATTCAACCCCCATTGTGGCCCTGTGGATCTAAGGATCTTGATTTGAACAAAGTTGAATTAACACTACCTGAAATTTTCAGGCTTAATGGTTTTTGAGAGGACAATTTGTTAATTTTTATCTCTTTATATTCCTTTTTATGAACTCGATCCTCCTATTGTGACCAAACTCTACCCCCAAGGGATCATGATTTGAACAAACTAAAATCTTCACCACCTGAGGATGCTTTAACACAAGTTTCAAATGTTTTGACCAAATGGTTTCTGAGCAGAAGATTTTTGAAAAATGCCAATAATATTTTAATTCCTAAGTATTTCCCCTTAAAAGAGGGCTTGGTTTTTCCTTTTAACAAATTAGAATTATCAATTCGGAAATGTAACAAAAAGTTTATACAGTACAGACGGACTGACAGACACAAGGACACAAGAAAAGCTCATGACAGGTAAAAATGCAAACGATTTCTTGTTATTTTTATGTACATTGCAGTAACTGTTTGAAAAATATTAAATTATAGACCCTTTACGTTACTGTCATTTCATATAATTCTGCAAACCATGCATACGCCTCAACAGTACGTTATTTGCGTCATTAAAAACTTATTTAACTTCACCTCATACGTGTGGTCTTTATTACCCGTGTGATAAAATTTTGCTCTATCAACGGGTGATGCGTTATCAAATACTTCTGGTCAGAACTAGTTTTAATACAGCTCTTTGCTTCCACGTTTCAGTTGGCTAGCTGTAGAAAATCTTTCTGAATATTCCACATTACTATTCTACTATCAAAATTGATTTATTATGGAAAATGGATTTTGTCGAAGATTCAAATTACTAAAAATGGAGAGGGTGTGAAGTTAATAAAACTGCAAATCATGTTAGCTTTTAAGGAGGTAATCTTGACGATGCGATAAAAACAGGACGCTTTGGTTGATTTTGTATAAAGAAATCATGCCTCCCAAGACTTATATTTCGCCACCAGTGAGCATTCTTAATCAACCATTAGTATTTGTTTTTTAATAAGACATTAACAACTGTTCCTCGTTCGAACTAACGATGTGTCAACAGGCTTGACTATGTAAGTTTTCAGTATTTCATTTTAAGTGATTTTAAAAGCTTAAGGAAAAAACAAATATTTAGAGATCAAAACTTATTTCAGTTTCTGTTTCAGTTTTAAAACTGCTATATTTATCTCCGAAATTGCGTGTAGTGCGCAAGGTCTCGATATTAACTTGCATTATCGATTAGCCTAAAAAACAATTCTTGTCAAGTTAGGGGCTGTCTCAAAAACTTCTTAATATAATTTAAATCGTATAGATAAATATAACATCTATAGTTTTGTGATTTTATATATGCTCTATAAAACTCGTTGAAATTGTTATATTCACTCTTGCAAGTCTTGTAAATATATACACCATATCACACATTTATCTAATAACTAAGTACTAAATACTATAACATATATATATTTTATATGGTTCTTTGGTCATGAAATTGATGTTTTTAGGCAAAGTTTCAACAACGCAGATATGACTCATCATAGTTACATGTATTACAAGCAATCTCACTGACATTAAAATATACCAGAGGACATATTGATTAAGTAATATGAATTAATAAGAAAAAAATCATATTTTTACTCACGATTATAACAAAACGATGATTGGCAATGACAATAAATATTCAAAGTTGAACTTACCGCCTATATGTTTGTCTCCTTTATGATGGGAAACCCCTTTCTGAAATACCCCGGTAAATTCCCAACTCTATTTTTATGATAAAAAGCTTGCTGTCTGTTATCACCAAAAAGCCTTTCGTAGCTTCTAGATCTTTCTTCGACAATAGAGAAATTTAGAAGAGTTATAGGTATACTTACTTGTACTATTATAGGTTACAAGTTTAAAACCCACATACTAGTTTGTATGACTTTTCTTGTTCAGCAGTTGTAACGTAAACTTGGATTTGTTAATGTTTAAAAAGTTATTTTAGATATTTCGTATCATTTAAATACATTTAGTCACAGTCGAAAATTTAGGAGTGCATGTGTGAATGTAATTAATCATCATTGTTTTGTATTAGTAATTTTTTAGTTTTCATATATTATAAAAAGAGAGCTATCGCATGCTTTGTAAGAAAAGATAAATGTATTAAAAGATTTATAATATTAATATTTTAACGAAAATTTGTTTCCTGGTCACACTACTTGCATGTATATGAAAAATAAACACATTTGTTTATATGAATAGCCAACAAGGAAATATGAGCTTCAAGTTCTACAATCTACCTGTATGTTCATTCGTGTATATCAATACGTGTAAAAATTCACTATTACGAAAACTGATGACTCACTGCAAATGTATACACGTTGGTTTGCGAATGCTCTCTATTAACGAGGGAAGGCCGAGGAGGGAAGCATTTTATTGTTTAAGAGTAAAAAAAACAATAAGTTATCAAAATCCTACATATTTTTTTTTAAATTGCTTAAATTGTAGTTGTTTAACGTTGTTTAAAAGTAAAAATAACCATATAGTTACAAAAATCCTACAGAATATTTTCTTTCTTCAAAAAACCGCTTAAATTGTAGATGTTTAATGTTAATGCATAATTCATGAAATCTGAAAATTTGATTTTTTCAATCACATATTTGTCAATACAATCAAATTTTTCTACAAAAGAACTGCAAAAAAATCGATCATATTCAAGACTTTCATGGGTTTCTAAGGGGTTTTCCAAAAGAAAATCCGATTTTTATCGAAGCCCTTGACTCAGTATGCGATTCGAACATTAGACCAATAGCGTTAACCATTAAGAGGTTTGATATGTAGTTTAAGCACTGAAAACGTATTTTGCAATGTATTTTTAGTTTAAAGTGTATTTTCTTTTACTTCATTAATATTAATTCATATATTTCATGATCACAGGGTTTTGTTGTTTTGTTTTATTTATTTTTTTTTTAGGGGGGGGGGGGGTTGTCCTTTTTCTTTTTTCTTTTTGTAATCCAAATATAAAACAAAAACCACCGTTTTCGGATACTGCTCGGGAAATATCCATAAAACTTCAACAAGTGCAAAGAGAATGCCTATGTTGCTTGTGAGGCTTTTTAATTGTAGTCTGTATGATTTTCAATTTTGTTTGCTTTTTTATATTTTCACTTATTTTTCCAAAAGCAATCGTAAAACATCACCTAATCAATCTTTGTTTGTTAGAAAAAACGAATAAATTATCATGTAAAGGGTTTATTATATTGAATAATGCGTTGGCTAAATTACAAATTACAAAAAACGAAACACACACATTAAAACTCTAATGAAGTTATTCATTCCCTTTACCATTATTTATTAAAATTTAAATACATTGTAAAATTATAAGCACCCACATTCCTTGAAAGTAATAGACAATGCAATTGTAATATTATTTTTTACCAAACGGCGAAATTACAAAAAAATTAAAAGTCCGTGCAAGTTGATTAGTCTTTATTAGGTACAAAAACACAGGAAATTTACAAATGATTAGAATTATTTTTGATTAATTTCTATACTATAATCACCCTGACGATAAATTCATATAAGGAATTTGTATTTAACGTTTTTTGCAATCTTTTTTTTTAATCTTATCTAATTTTGATTTACATGTATCCTAAAATTTAGATTTCACAGTGCATACATCAGTATATGTATATACACTCAATACATTACAGTTTTCCTCTTCGAATTACACCCTGTTCAAGTTAAGTATGTGTTAATAAGTGATAACAATACACTTAGGAGGGATACTTTTTGATATTAACAATTCAATGTAACCTAAAACAAATTAATTTTTTTAAAACATAACTAACTTTTTCATTCAATCAGCTGTCGCTAAATATTTTATCAAGTGATGATTTTAAAGTTCACAGCGACGTCATATTTTCGACGGACAGCTCAGAGCGTAAAAAAGGGAGAAATAATATTTGATTGGCACATGGAGGGCGATTAGATCACATGAAGGATCCTTTTAAAGCAATACTGAAAACTTGATGTTTTGAAAGTGTTATTAAAAAATTATCTCTAGTAGTGTAATTCTCCGTTTCGATTTCAATATAGCTCTTAATTCTTCTTCGATTGTTGTTGTTGTTGTTTGTTTGGGTTTTTTTTGGGGGGGGGGGGGGGAGGGGGGTTGGGGTTGGGGGGGGGGGGGGGTTGCAAAATTCGCTCATAATGTTCAGAAGGTTGTGAATATAGGGTTGTGAAATCTAAATACATAAGTTCCAATGTTTTAAGTGCCTAGTATAAAAACAAGTCATATGCACACTGCCACGACGATTTCTCGCAGAAACTACTACCCTCATGTTCAAATATCTAAATATTACGAGACAGTGATCATACATAGCATATTAACTGATCGTATAGAACTGGCCAGGAGGCCTACGTATGATGAAAGGTGGTGGTTTGGAAATGTTCTCGGTGATTCACGGACTCCTTACATCCCAACACAATGGCTATGTGAAAGAAATGCAATTTAATGGCGCTTGCACAGTACCTAAGTACCCGATTGTTTTCAAGATTATTGCACTGTATCTATATTATATCATATATGCAGGGTTGTTAATATCTAATTGTCAGATACTTTCATATTGCCAATACACAAATTGACATGCAGGGGGTTTGTCTAACAACAAATAGGTAATATTAAATATAAAATTAACAAAAATATAGGCTAAAATAAGGGTTAATTTTGAGAACTGAAATGCAAGCCAAAATACGTTTGAAATGAAGTTTCTATAAGTTAAGCGTAGATGCAGTAAAAATTAACCAAACTAGATAGAATAAAAACATCGTGGTGTTTAACACATAATTATAAATTTTTATATTCAGGTTGTTGCTGATTTGGAAAGGACTTAGCTTTCTTATAGCCGATATATCTTGTAATCAATATCCTTATATATAAGAAGAGCATTACTGTAGTCTTGAGGAAACAAAAACTGACACATCGTCAATTGTTTTCCCTCGGATTGAAATGCCATACTTTCATTGGTTTAAACAAACCAAGTGGTTGCCTCATATTTAAAACAATAGACTGCTTTCTTTGGTGATTCATTCGAGATATGAAGGTAGCGACATTGCAGAAAGAATACATAACCCGCGTTAGTGGGTTATATAATTTTTTTTGCAATGATCGCTATTTTCATAACCTTTGTCTGTGTGTAAATGTAAATAGATAAGAACATATTACCTGACTGTTGCCTTTGTTTTGCCTTAAATCAAAAATGAAACAAGAAATCATATTGACGCAAGCGTCAAAAGGGCCGCAAAAAATATAATTGTTGTATGAATCATTGGTTGTTTACATAAACACACACCACAAAGAAGAAAATAAGAGTTGGTTGAACTAATTGTAATGGTAAATTTTGATATACTTCCAGCAGCTTGTTTTGAAGTTTAACATTTTACTATTATCAAAAAGAATCGAGTTCGTTACTGTAAGCATATCTAACGGTAATTGTATGATTATTGCCATAGTATGAACTGATGAAGTAATGGAGAGCACATTGATTTGTACATTACTCTAATGTAGTAATGAAGTTCAATTCATCATTTTTCTCTTGGAGATTATGTATTGCAAACCATTTTGGGTTTTTTTTTGTGTTGCATCTTATTAAATGAAAACTTAATGCATTAGTTTATATGATTTCAAGGGACCACGTGACAAAATAGAAATGGATTAGTTCACATTTTCCAGTCAATTCAAATTTTCATTTCTGTCATATTTTTGCGTAACAAATTGATATGGATGTCATCTCATGATATTTTCTACCCCATTTTACATGGAAATATAATAAGACATACAAAGTCATATTACTTGACATGGCACATAGAAATTCAAATATATCATTTATATAAAATTTAATGACATTCAGGTCTTTAGTATTTCAGGTTTTTAGTATGTCCCGCATACCTATCCCGATGCATTGTTTTGAAACTCCGAAATTTTCCGAATAGATTATAGTCTCGATAAAAAACGCGCCAAACACGACAATTCACTCAGTATGACCTATTTTTCATTTACAAGTAAAACAAAAAATGTGTGATATTTTTTAAATGGCATAACACATATTTCTACATGCAAATTTACTTTTAATTCATAAAAAACATGATATTAATTTTATTTAAAAAGAACTATCCCGCAGTAACAATATCTAAATGTATATCAAATAACGGACCGCCTTCCGGCGGCCCGTAATAAATTTTTAGCAGAAGCTTAAATACTATGCTTAATAGACATTTAGGTTACAAAAGTGATTGTGAAACATGCAAAATACGACAGTTACAAGACAGTTTTATGTAACTATATCTTTTGTTTTATAATTGTTGTTTATGTATTGCATCTTTTTACTATATAAATATTTACCTATCTAATGCATATCTAATTTTAGTCTTATCCTTTAGCTATATTTTGCATCTCATTCACTGGATGAAATATCTGGTTTCAGCGCTGCGGAAACTCTTTGGAAACTCTGCGGAAACTTAAGGTTACTTTAAGTTTCCGACAGGTTTCAGCATGGAAACTTCAAGTTTCATTAAGTTTCCGCAGTGCTGAAACTTAGGCTGTCCATGAATCCAAATGGTTTCCGCAACGGAAACTTACTGAAACTTGAAGTTTCTGCATAGTTTCAATCTCCATATACATTTGGGATACATATTGTTTACAAATGGTTTCCGCGACGGAAACTTACTGAAACTTGAAGTTTCTGCATAGTTTCAACCTCCATATACAATTGGGAAACATATTGTTTACAAAGGGTTTCCGCAACTGAAACTTACTGAAACTTTTTATATTTTTGCTTTCACAAAAGCTGAGCAAGGTTTCTACTTTATGTAAAAACAAAACAATTTCAAACAGTTCCAAATTTATTTTGTTCAAAAATCTGAAATTGCGTCCAATAATAAATAAAATACAGCCAAGATACAATAATGGAGAAACATCCATATGGCAATTCCCTTATTAGGGACTTTTATTTAAAAAATGATAAAATTGCACAAGAAAAAAAACTCCCATAGAAATCTTTACATTTGTATTTTTTTTTCATCTCGATTAAATGCCTATAAAATCTCCCTTTAAAAATGCAACAAAGATCTTACTTTTTTAAAAATATGAATGCAATTTACAAAATAACTTCACGTGCATGAATAAACAAAGAAAACTTCACTGTTACATGAACATGATACACTTGTCTCAATTTGTTTTGAACTACAATGAATATGTACACCATAAAATATTTTTGAAAAGTCTAAAGTATCCATCTTTAAAAAAAAAAAATACACTACAAGATAGTAGTTGACTATAGAGGTATGACCCAGATTTGATTTGAATATGTCAATAAATTCCAAAATGAGGTCAAAGTGACCCACTTACAAGTTGGGATAAACCTTTTCTTTGTTAGTAATATAATCTAATGTTTTACAATAGAACAGGATTTGATATCATTTTTTTGATAATCCATTAAGTCCAAAGTGAACTTTTCATTTCCACCCATGATGTACCAACTGATCAGATTTTAATATCATAAGCCTGTCAGTATTTAATAGATGACCCAGAGGGAGATATGAAAAGCTTGTTGGCAAATAAAAAGCTAACAATGGAGCAGTCTGTCAAATCATGTGCAAAAATATGATGTACACATTTAATTAATTATGCTGATTGCAACACACTTCATTCCTGATGAATATTCTTCTTTACACACGGTTTACCTTCCTACATTTCACTACTTTACCTACATTAATATTTTTAAATCCAAGACATGAAGTAAAATATACATTGTTTATATATGACAAGTATTACTACATGTACATGTACTTGCTTTTTGTAGCATGAATGTATAAAATACAAAGTATCACACAGATCATTCACCTTACCATTCTCATCAATACCAGCATTTTACTTATGATATAAAAGCTAATTCCAATTATATATTAGTTACATAACACAGATTGAAATAAAACCCGCATGGAAACAACTTTCCATTCAAGTAATTTTGTTATATAAAAATTGTAATACATGGGGTATATGTTGTCTTTATATATTTTCATATACGACATAATTGAATATTGTTTGGTGTATTTTATCATTTCTATGACCCATGCATTCATCTCCTAATGCAGTGTTTTTACATTTAAGATTGGTTTCTTAATTTTTCATATTTGCTGCAAATAAAAACTAAGTTATCAATAAATGTTTCAACAAAGAAAATGGAAAAAAAAGTAGTTAACACTTATCAACTTGGAGGTGTGAGGATATATGTTACATGGAGTCTAATATTTTATGCAATATTTGCAAATATAACAAATTATTTAAGAAAATGAAAGTTAATATCTGCAAGGTCTAATCAATCATTTAATAAGTCAAAACCATGTGATTTTCTAAGATTCTAGCTTACAGACAGACATTGTAATATACTGGTATTTGATCATATTAAAAAAGTACTTTTATAGTTTATAGGTTTTTTGAAATGAGAATACTTTACAGTTAAAAAGTCTTGTTCTGCAGAGGTTTAGTCGGGTCGTAGAGATGTGTCCATTCGAATCAATAAGGAGTGTCCTTGGCTGTTGTTGATGTAACCCGAGTCTTAGTTTATGGAAATAGGCCTTTTTGGGGGACTTTCGAGCATTGTCCAGACCGGTGAAGCACTCATATGATCACATCATGGCTACAGCAGACTTAGTAGTTCTGGATAGTGGTAGCATTAAAATTCTTCTTCTTGCAATGAACTTGTTCCTTTCACTGGGCTGTACTTTATGTCTGTTCTATTTATCTTAAACATGAATAATAAAGTTTCATTTAGATTTTTAAACAATAAACATAAGTCATTCAGCCTAACATGTAATAAAAGCATTCTGAATAAAATTCTGAATACAGAAGCTACTATGCAGTTGCCAGTTGCTGTTTAACTATGTCATATAATAACTACAGTAGTATCTGGTCTAAAATGTTTCATTTTATGTTTGAAGCTATGTTATTTTCATTTTGATTCAATTATTGTTTGTTGAACAATGGAAGAACTTATCAACAATAAGTGTGTTTCACCCCCCCCCCCAATCAACCTCCTTTTCAAGAACTTAGACCTGGATTTCCCAAAAATTACTACAGTAAATTATAAACATCCAACACATGTATAAGTTAATGGTGAAAATAATCAATTTCAAAACAATACCTTGCGTTCACATCGTCCAGCTGGTCAAAACATTCACCCGAATCACCGAACAGAGGTTGCAACTAATCACCGGAAACATTGACTTTGTATGCTGTCAATGCTGAAAAAGACAAACGTGAAAGATTTCATTTTCCGGATTTAATTAATAAATTTTTTTCGTTACATTTAGAGTTTGTAAATTGTATAATGTGCGAAAGATTCATTGTTCGTCTTGTTTACCAACCAAGCATTCATATATTATAGACGTTTATATAATTATATATGTGTTTACCCTGGATAATCTTGATTATCATGCATATAAAGTTGGTTAATGGTTAACTTGGTCAAAACGTATATTTATAAGAGATACGGTAATAAAAATTAAAACGCCGAACCAAGTTTGAAAAAATGACGCCATCTTGAATTGATGGCGCGAGATCTCGTTTACAAATGAGAGATAAATTAGAGCCTTGAAAATGTTATTGGGAGTATCTATATTGTGAATTAAGTTACCTTGACATGAGTTCTTCCTTTCTGCATTATCTCCTTGTTGTAGAGGCTATTAATGCTACTCAATTCTCCATTTTACATCAGCACCTTCTTGTCCATTTTAACCTTCGCTCGGAATCATAAAGTGCGCCAATACTGACCAATCAGAACCCGCTAAATCTTGGAAAAGTGCATCTTGGGATAGTTTAAAATGAATAATGTTTAATTAAAATTATCATTTTTTACCGAATAGTATACTTTTTACATGTATATTTATTTTAAACTGTCCGAGTCAGTATTTCCTGGTTAAATACGACAAAGTATTGGCTTGTGTTTGTTACAATTGTATTTGTAACACGTGATTAACCAAAAAAAATGGCCGACCGTTTGTTTACAAATGTCTAATGAAATTAAACAAGTTTTAATGAGACATATGTATCAGATTTTGTCTTTAACTATTTTTTTTATTTACATGTACTGATGATTTTGCCAAACTAAATATGATATAGAG
Organism: Magallana gigas; assembly: GCF_963853765.1. Classification (NCBI taxonomy): domain Eukaryota; kingdom Metazoa; phylum Mollusca; class Bivalvia; order Ostreida; family Ostreidae; genus Magallana; species Magallana gigas. Next base: position 17,656,891 of record NC_088861.1, on the reverse strand, counting down.
CCATATATAGTTTACTGACAAGTTAGTCTTGACTTGTCCATTTTTCACCGCGATTCTAAGCACGGTCATATTCTTATTCAAAATATAGAGGTGTGAAACAATTATGTTCATCACAGAGCAGGTTCTGCATGAACACACAGAAATCACAAATATAATTAGATGCCGATCAATTAACGGGGTCCGGTTAACAGCGTTCACCCGTACGGTGAATTTACAACTACGATGAATTGATGGCAATTATTTTACAGTTACACATGTGCACTGATTGGTCATGCGATGAACAGTACGTTAAGAATACTTATGAAATTAAAATACAAACGCGTTAAACAAGCCGGGAAGTAAGACGTACACGTCGTACTGATATATAAACAAAATATAATTTTAATTATTTGGTATACTTTCTACATCAAATGTATACGAATGTATAATCAAATTTTAAAAATGGGATTAAAATCACGTGCACTACATGGCTAGTGCTGGATTTTAAACTGATTTTGTAATATAACGTATAACTTCAGTAAAATTATAAATAATGCTTATTATATCTTATAACAGAAACATGTGCATGTTTCATAAACATGTAACAATATCTGTGTTTACAGTACAGAAAGTAAATACAAAGTATAGAAATGCACGAATCACATAGGCGTCGAACCGGGAGGGGGGGAGGGGGGCTAGGGGGGGGGGGGGGGCTTAGTGCAAAGTTAGACTTCACCAATAGGCATATAGCCCCCCCCCCCCCACTTTTTCTCGCCGGAAATGTAATTGTTCCTAAATTTACCTTGAAAGATTGAGAAGTTGGAGTAATAGGCATACTAGCCCCCCCCCCCCCCCCCCCACCCCGACACGGATTAGGAATTTCATGATTTTGGGAAAAAAAATTTGGGTAGGGAATTTTTTTTTCGGAAGTATATAGTATAGGTATACCCCCCTACGGACTAGGATTTTCATGATTTTGGGAATTAGGGTTTTTCCTCAATATTTCTGAGGATTAGTCTAGCCCCGACCCCACTTTCAATTTGCTTCCGACGCCAGTGAATCATGATACAGTCATACATGCAGTAAAGTCTGAAATGCATGTAAATAACTAAACAATTATTATATTAGACTCAAACTCCAAGTGGGTTTTACTTGTTATTATCAACTGTAGAATTTTTAAAAAAAATTCCTGTGTACATGTGTTGGCGTGGTATTAAAAAAGAAACGAATTAGCTCTAAACTTCAGGTTGTACGAATATTTGGTACGATTTGTAAAAATTTACAACGACTTTACCTTAATTTGTTTGCTTAATTAGTTACTGTACCTCAAGGTTCATTCAAATGATAACTAAATGATTTAAGAAGGAGTCTTGCAAAATAGGTATATTAATTTATTTTACTAAATAATTATAATTTACTTATCAGTTTTACTAACTCAGGTACACACAAATTGAAAAAAAATTCCCGCCGGGCTCCAGTTATAAACTCACGCTTCGTACTGTGTATATGTTATGTAACAGTCTTTTGTTCACTCCTGACAGAAAAAACCCTGCAATCCACACAGAATATACAGGAAAATCACAGAGGAGGTCACCTGGACAAAGAATGTATACACATGTATACATGTGCCCGAGTACCTAAGATTAATGATTTCATCATATGCTTTAAACAAGATCAGACATCAGTTTTTCTTTTCAAATTCAATTAATTACTTAGTAAGGTTCTTAATCGCCTTATTTGCCACATTTGAAGATAGTTACATGTATACATATAGTTTCAGTCACGCTGAAACCTTACTATACATTTTAGTATGTACGGATTCATTATCATTAGGCTAGAATTAAACTTAAACCTGTTGAAAATAAATGATATCACTATTAAACTCAAATCAATTTTAGTAATAGTTTCAGCAATGCGTAAACCATTGGGAATCTTAACATAAAGTTTCAGCATACTGAAACCTAGCGGAAATGTTCTGAAACTGATTGATATTTCCATAATATAAATTTACACAACTTTTCACATGATTCAAATTTAGTTTCCGCATTGCGGAAACCATCAGGAATCTTAACTTAAAGTTTCAGCATACTGAAACCTAGTGGAAATGTCCTGAAACTGATTGATATTTCCATAATAATTTACAAAACTATTCACACGATTCAAATTTAGTTTCCGCATTGCGGAAACCATCAGGAATCTTAGACTAAAGTTTCTGCTGACTGAAACCTAACGGATACTTGCTGAATCGATATAATGGTTTCCGCATTGCGGAAACTATACATGAAACTTCAACTTCAAGTTTCAGCAAGGTTTCCATATAGTTTCAGTTTTGCTGAAACTTGATTTTTCATCCAGTGATTGCTTCAAACAATATTTTAATAATGCAAAAAAGGTGTATCTTTTTATTGTCAATCTCGCAATTGAAATTGAATTCTGGAAAATGAGTTTGATATAGATTCATTTTGTACATAATTTGATCGTCTTAACACACGCTTTGTGACGTCTAATTACGGGGGGGGGGGAACAAAGTCTAAAACACACCTTTCTGTGATATATGGCTCCAGTGATAATCAAACCGCCAAGAAATACAACGGCACACATCAGTCCACCAACTGCCACTGCAATCCGAGTATTACAGTCTCCTATAATGTCTTAAACATATTGAAATATTTACTTCAATTATAATCTCCGCATAAATAGAAAAAATGTATATTGGAATGCTATAAAAATTCATTAAATATAAACTTACTTTCGGCTGTTTCTATATTAGTACTGCATGTCTCGTTGTTAGAGTACGCTGAGCCATGTCGACTTAAGGTCAAAACACTGAAGAAATATTCTGTATCAGGCTTCAGGTCGGTCACTTCAATAAGTTTTATGTTATTGTTGGTTCTATTCCGATTTGGTTTTTCTAATTCTGTAAATAGCAAGTCATTCGAACGTTTGTACAGAAGGATTTCTTTGTAAGTATCATCGTTTGAATATGTGTTAGAGGACGTCCATAAAATGAAAGCACGAGTGTCCTGACATACCACTTCTATAATCTTTGCTGCCATTGGAGTATCTTAAAAAACAATAATTATGGTTATGTATATCAAATGTATATCCTTATTATGTTATCGATCCAGTTATCGTTAAAGTAAATTTATATATGAAAGGCTCATTAAAAAGCACTTGGTTGTACAAATGTTATCACTGGTATTAAAGAGCAAATCACTTATATTCAAGTAAATTTGGTAAAGTGTTGATAATGTGAAAAGTTGACGAGCAATATTAAAAATAAAATGATGTAAATGACTAACTTAATTTAATGCTTAATTAAAGTGGAAAAATATGTCATTTTGAAACGTCTGACGCTATTAAGCTTTAAAAAATTATCAGTGATTATACCAACAGCTGGGCAATTATAGTAAGACTAGATTTCGATTTCAAGAATTAAATAAATTGAACGTAGTGACTTACATTGTACGATGACTTGAATAGTATCTGTTGATGTTCCAGCTGCATTTGTAGCGTTGCAGGTATATTGACCACTGTCCTGAATTTCAACTGTTTTAAAAAACAGGGTTTGGGAATATGACAAAGCTGTGAGGTTAGAAGAAGTTCCCTTAAACCATTTGTATTCTGTAACTTTCGGATTTGCATCTTCAGCGTAGCAGTGAATCCAAAACTTTTCTGTCCCAACGACCGCTTGTAAATTTCCAGACGGAAATATGTGAACATCTGAAATATCTGAATATAACAAACAACAAATATCATTTTAATCTTATATCTGTTTGATTTTTTGTAATATTATACATTGCTTAAACATCGACATTGATGCAAGATCGATGAGTATTTGTTTAACATACTTACACCTGACGTCAAGTGTTATTTTGTCTGAAACGACACTTTCTCCGTTAATATTATTGGCAAAACAATATATATTTTGACCATTATCTCGTGGCATAGCGGTGTACTGTAACTTGAATGTCGTCCTTGATTGGAAAAACTGATTCGTATCATATGTTAGAATTGTATGATCCAAAATCTCCCTATTAGCAATGTACCATGTGACAGTTGCAGGTGGTTGGCAGTAACTTGTCTGACAAGTCAAGTACATTGTTGTTCCCGAATCCAGAGACGTTTGGTTTGCACTGATGATACCAAAGGTGACAGGAACTGTAAATGTTTCAAATTTTATATATATATATATATATATATATATATATATATATATATATATATATATATATATATATATATATATATATATATATATATATATAAAATATCATATGAATTAGTTGCATGCAGAGTTATTAGTAAACTAACAATTAAACATGTACACACCATACCTGTTACATTCAAAGTTATTTTGCTTCGTAATCCTCCGAATGGCGAATCACAAGAAAAAGTTGCACTGTGCCATGAAGACAACACGGTGACATTGACAATGTATGTCTGGTTATTAGGACATTCAATCGATGAGAAATTACCACAACCTCTTGCACATTTACCAAATTCTACAATACAGCCAATATGTCCAGGCAAATCAAAGTAAACTCCCAGTTGTCCAGATCTAAACAAGCATTGTAAACTTATTGTTTGGTTTACAATTACATTTGATGATGGTATGACCGATAGTGTTGCATCTCCTGAAAAAATGTAAAGTATTTTTGTTTTTATTTCCTACTAAACTCTTGAAATCAGAATTCTAAAAACACGTGTATTTTACTGAATCTGAATTAATATGTAAACGGTGTGACTGTTGGACCTAGCGCAGATTTAACACAGTGCAGTTAGATTTTTGTAGAACAAACTTTATTTTAAACGCACACAGTAGGATCCGCTTGGTTGCCTACTCAAATCATTAGCCAAAGTTTAACTAAACGTCGCGTGCTCAGTCTACATTATGACGTCATGTTTCTGACGTAGAACTTACACGTTTTGTCTTCGGAAATAGCCGAAGAGAGTTACGTTATCATCACTTTTTTTCATTCCTTCTTTCATTTTTAATCAATTTAATTCATATAAATGCTCCGATAATAAAATTTATTCAGTATCTAAAAGATCAGTTCCTTGATGTCAATGTTTTCATACCATCATCAAGGTGTCCAAGTAGCGTAGTGGACAACGCACTCGCTTGTCACCGCTGCGACCCGAGTTCGATACCCGTGATCGACAGTGGTTGTATGTGATAGGGTATGGCGGTCGCCCGCTTGGACACGTGGGTTCTCTCCGGGTACTCCGGCTTCTTCCCACACCAATGACCCCCTCGCGCTAACATCCGTGCCAACGAGAGATATTAATATAAGTTGTAGAACTTGCTTATCAATCGTTGTAAAATAAATAAAGTTCAGTTTTTTTTTAATGTTTTTTATTTTCCATTAGATAATTTGAAAGAACAAACATAGAACTTGTCGTCTCTCTTGATTGAAGCACTATTGAAACTTATTTGGTGGTCTGTAATTTTTCTTTAATCCAAATTACCTTCTATTGAAACACTGGGCAATAAACATCGATAAGTACCAGTCAATCAATGACCGAACTAACTTTTTAAAAACAAAATCGCTGCCAATATGGCGGTGCACAGGGCTGGAAGAATTTTTTTGGGTGCGGGGGGGGGGGGGGGCATTAGAGTCCCTGATTCAACTTTCATTTTCACTGAATTTTTTTATATACTAGCGGAAAAAAGAAACTGTGCATTATTTGATATATGAAAAAACATTTAAAAATTACAATGGACAAATTTAAATTTTTTGTAATACTTTTAACACATGTATTCGTAACAACATCTCATAACATATTAATGTCAACGTCGAATAACGTCAATTTCAGCACACTCGAAAGTCACTGTTGTTTGAAATTGAATTAACAAAATTAATAACGCGTGTGACCACCATTTGCGTTCACGCATGCTTGACCGCGACGCCTCATTGATGCCACTAAATGCTTAAGGGATGTTGTTCCAGATATTGGTTAAAGCCTGGCCTAAATCTGCCAATGGCATTCGCTGGTTTGGTAAACGGCTTTCCATTTCATCCCAGACGTGCTCGATCGGCGACAAATCGGGGGAAACAGCTGGCCAAGGCAAGACATTGACATTCTGTTGAACAAAAAAGTCCCTGACTACACGTGCAACATGTGGGCTTGCATTTTCTTGCTGCAGAGTGAGGTGATTTTGAGGTCTCTGTATGAAGGGTATCACATGACGCTAAATAATTTCATCTCGATAGCGTACGCCGGTGAGATTTCCATTGACAATTTGTAGATGGGTCCTTCCACGTGCTGATATTCCACCCACACCATAACGCTACCTCCACCAAATTGTTGACGTTGCAAAACACAAGCGTCCTGGTAACGCTCCCCAACGCGACGATACACCCTACAACGGCCGTCACTGCTATCCTAATGAAATCTTGATTCATCAGTGAACAGAATATTGGCCCAGTCCTGTATTCTGAATCGCTGATGTCGTGTGCACCACGCTAGTCTGGCGATACGATGACGTTGAAGCAGTACTGGGCGCACCGCTGAACGTCTTGGTCTGATGTTTTTGCTCGCGCAGACGATAACGTACAGTTCTGGGACTAAATGGTCGGAGCCTGCTGTCTGGAGACGATTTCTTAGATGCACAAGTCTAATGTGGGTGTCCTGTTCAGGTGACGTCACACGAGGTCGCCCAGAGCGCGGTCGATCCTAAGTGTTGCCAGATTGTTGAAAACGTCTCAATAATGACTGGATGGTGTTCCGGTCAACTCCAAAGTGTATTGCTACAGTATTTTGTGCCATTCCAGCTTGCAGCATCCCCACAGCACGATTACGTTGGTTTTCGTTGAGTCGGGGCATGACATAAGGGTAAATTTTGTTGAAACTTAAAATGATCTCCTTAACAAAAAAAAGTTTTAAAAATTCCTTTACAGTTCTTATTCAAAACAGTATTGGCCCGTAAAACTCGTGCGTACAGATTCTTAATAAACAACAGGTGCTCACTAACAATGAAAAAGTCCGTGCAACCGTACGGTTACCATCCGATATTGTCAAAAACATTACCATTATTGATTATTTAAATTTTATAAATACAAACAATAGATATAGAAAAATTATTCTAAATTTTGTAATGCACAGTTTTTTTTTCCGCTAGTATATAAACGTGTTACCATTAATCCTCGCTTCGCGAGCCGGGCTTCGCCCGTCTCTCGCTGCGCTCGTAATATTGTCAAAGGTGTTCATTTTGTAATTTATTTTCATTTCAGCAATCGTCTTTATGTCAGAACACTTTACATTATACCGAACATGTACCAAGAGTAAGTGTGTTATGTTCCGTTCAACATTTAGGGCTCGTACCTGTAGGACTTAATCTAAACAAAAATATTTTGTGGTACTTAAGGGATAAAACAAAATGCCTTCCAATTAATTAAACACTAGTTTACCTGCCAATAGTGATTGTCACCCATTCCAACTGAGTAGAGAGATAACGCAGATGGATTACATAGTCCAGTTTTGTAATATACTTTAAATGGGATAAAAAAAAAACCCAGCGATGGTTCGTTTGGTGGCCAAGAGATGAGATAATTAAGTCAAGTGATAGGACACTCTAAATGTTAAGTATTTGAAAATTATTAAGTTTATTGTGTTTATCAAGATAAAATTATTGATTTCTTCTTAACCCTGAACTACACGTAATGGAAAAAATTGGAGAGGTTAATTTGTTTTTATTTTTAATAAAAAAAATAACTGTCATCAAAAGTAACCGTAAGAGTACATTGCAACTGCTTTTAAAGAACCATGCAATCAGACCCAACCTAACAGAAAGTAAACCCCAACTAAACAGTGGGTTTACTTTCTGCGTTTACTTTGGGTTTACTAGAGTGGATCCAGAGTTAACCCAGAGTAAACCTATAGTGGACACAGAGAGTGAGCCCGAACGGAAGTATACCCATGAAAGCAGCCGCTAACTGTGTATTCGGAATATATATACAAGGGGCAGAAATTACTGGCAGTAGGGTGGTTATATAAAAGATGAATCTGTTTTAAACTTCGGTGCATACAGTTGACCTCAAAAGCAATTTCCAAGTAAACCCGGAGTGGACCCAAATTTAAAAAAAATAAACCCAGAGTAAACCCCAAGTAAACCCAAAAAGTAAACCCGGGGTTTAGTTTGGGGTTTACTCTGGTGTTAGGTTGGGTCTGGTCGGTACTGTTGCTGAAATTTTGGAAACGCCGTTGCACTTCAATGTTTCAGATAAAGAAATAATTCTATCACACAACAATATAAGTGTACGCATCATTGGATTCCTGAAGGACGTTGCATCAGAATCAAGCATTTTGACTACAGCATTTAAAGAAAATGGATGTAACAAGGTAAACAGACTGAAAATAAAATTTCAGGTATCATATAAAAAAAACGTGTGGTACATCGCTACGACTCTATATTTTCTGTAACATTAACTAATCCTTAAATACGTGAGAGTTTTAAATATAACAGCCTATTATCAATTGAATAAACTGCTCAGCTAAGTGATTAATAATTAATTTCTTTTCAGTCAAAAACTGTACCTTTCACAAATATCGTAGTACTAGTTAACAACTCTTGGCTGGATTGTACCCCTCTGCAGTATACGGTTTGATTATGAACTGGATGAGTGATTGTCAATCTAAATGTCCATTGACTGCCAAATTCACATGCCATTAATGCTTGACTGGTTGAATTCGTGCATGAAAGAAACGAGCCCCCACCATTTCCATAGTTAATTTTATTTCCATGGTCATCAATGTAGAAGAATCTGTATATCCCACTTGTTTCGTTAGACCGACACGTTAATGTTAAGGGTCGACCCTCTTCTACTGTTGCTTTATTCTCAGGGCTAAGAATTAACTCCGAACCTTAATCATAAGGAAATAGATATACACATGCTTAAGTAGATAAAAAAAATTACATAAATCATTTGTAGAAGACGCACTAAATGATTTCGACTTTCTTCAAAATAATCCATATAAAACAACATATACATCTAGATATTGATGGTATCTAAATGCTTAGTCGTTTTCTGTATGAATGTCTACCTTATCGACTGAAAAAAGCACTTACCACATTTCCATATCAGCAGAATGTATTTTAAAATATCAAAACTGATTAGACGCATTTTGTTGTTTGTTTAACAGTTTTCTTCCGCATGTATATGTAAGAAGATATTAGGTCAGCGGGATTTCATTTCTCACATTTTATGTGTACAAGGCATAGTCTAAAACATAGCTTTGTATATCCTATGTGGGTGTTTTATCTTTATGTCATAATTTTGATAGCGACACAGTTAAAACAGCTGTTACCTAAATGTTGCCTTTCGATAAAAATCTTTTTAAAATATTTGTGCCACAATAATAGTATAAATCTTTGATTCCATTGTATGTAGTTGTTTAATAAGTTTTAAATCAACTCTGTGAAATTCTGATTGCAATGTCAAAAGGTGTTTAAATGAACATCATTGACCCACTGGGTATTTATTTAATGACATTTTTATCAAGATCAAGTATAGATTCGATATTTGGAAAAAGTAGTTTTGCAACCACAGCTCTAAATAAATCTCCTGGAGTTTTTTGGTGTCTTTTTGGGGTGGGTGAGAGGGGAGGGGGAGGGGGACATTTCATATGATGACTACGTTTTTTAGGTCTTATTTTATAAATAGTTTTTCAATCATATTTTTTTTTCATTATCCATTAAGCCGTTTTCCAGTCTATGTGTATGTGTATTTATCGTAATATGTATAATTTATGCTGATCGATCATATTTGCTTAATAACATGTAATGTTTTAAATGTTTTATTGAAAATCGAGAGCATTTAAGAAGAAAAATCCCCGTACGTTATAGTTTTCTTCCAAATATCTGTTTCCGTAATCATAATCATTTCCTTATTTATTTATTTACAATCCTTCATTACGTTTAAAACCTGGTTTCCCTTATGTGGTGTTTAATGATATTGCTTGAGTTTGTGTTAGATCACGCTTATACGAATGATATCTATTATAATTTGAATTTAATATTAACGATGCCTGTTAATTGGCAAGCATTTAATTTGAAATGGCCCTCTACTGCTTATTTGTAAAACTCTCTTTGGGATAAATTACCCTTTTTCATAAATCTTTTTACTTTCAAGGAAAAATTCTTTTATTTGTTTCATTTAATAAAAAGTATGTGTATGCGTACAATTTCTTACCTTCTTGGATATTTTAAAACTTGCATATTCCACGTCAAAAAGCTCACTACATTTTGATATTACGTTTTAGAGAAAAATAAAGCAATCAAAGATGGACGTGAATAAAAGAAAACGAATTTTAGAAATGTTGTTAATTTTTGTTAATATTTATTTAATTTCTACATAATCGTTTAACACATGTATATATGCCATATAAAAAATTATAAACAACAAAATTTAAAATAAGGAAAGTTATTATATATTCCATATTTACAATTATTTTACAATTCTAGGACAGATTTCTGCATAATAATATACCTTTCAAAATATGTTTTTCGAGTTTATTATTAGAAATATGATTATAGGCCGAGGAAAATCCGTAACTTCTGTGCAAATTGAACTAAATTTGAAATAACAAGGATAAAAAGAATGACACTTTTTACAACTTTCCTGGAGGATCTGAGCACGCGTCATTGCTCTAGCAATTTAACGAATAATCTAGCACCGTTTTTCAGTCTTGATGCGTTTATGGGTACTTTAATGGCCATTATCAGATCTGCTATTTTTCAATTTTTCTTGTTAATTTTTCGGGTATATTTTAATTTGATTTCTTTTCCATTAGGTTTTCTTTTTTACAGTTCATTTTGTCTTTAATTTGATATTAAACATTGCCTAATCAGCTCCAAGAGCAATAAACAATGAAAACATTAGGTTAAAAATTTTCGGACACAGAAATAATTATCAACACTTTTTAAACAAAAAAGGAACAGGTTAATGAATGCATTCATTAATGAAAAAATAATTTAAAGTCCATGGTAATATGTTCAAGCCAGGCATATAAAACTACATTTTGTTCAGCTGTAGTCTCGGCCACTCCTTGTTGAAGTAACAGTATAATTACCTACAATGATTTAAACGTATGAATAGATCTAGAAATGGACAACAAAATTAATAATAAAAACTATTTCATTTTTGGGACAACTAGACTCTTCTTCAAGTCAAAAGAAAACTTTTTAAAAAAAACGAACAAGATACCCAGGGGCCACATGGCTCATTCGAGTAACACTGCCATAACTCAAATCAAAGCAGCTATTTATTCTAATCAAAGAAGCTTTGCAGAGTCACATACCAATAAATCAGTCAGTGTTGTTACAGTAATTGTTATGTCAAAATTTAAGAATCAGGAAGCTTTAATACATAATGAAATTGCAAAATGTAAAGATTGTACGTAGTTTTTGATAAGAATAAAATTTTAGATTTTTAACTATACATTCCTACACTAATTGCTTTACCCTCACATAAGGCCCATTTTTCAGTTTATAAGTCATGGTTTAAACAAGTCAAAAACTGTATCCCCAAGTTAAACTTTGTCTATCTTTTGGGGGTCTCAGTATTGGTCCAAATGTCGCAATTGGAAGGATTTAGAATATTCACTTTATCAGGATGTTTGCATAGTTAATTAACACACAATGTAGGATTCAAGTTCTTAGCAAATGTTAACCAATTTTTTATGTACATTCTCATATTAAACTTTAAACAACCCCCTAATTTTAATATTGCCTGAACATTGTATCGTTAAAAATAATCAACATGTTTTAAATAGTAGTCTTGTTTTGCATGCATTATTTTCCTTTAAAACATTTAGGACAAATGAGAAAAGTTTTTTGTAAACTTCTTGCAAACAATTAGGCATTGTTCAGACGTATGTTGATAATTCTGCGAAGCATCAAATTCTCACTTACAGTAACGGTTGCTTGTTAAGTGTTGACAGAACAAAGTGCTCTATGGGATTTTTTATTTGACAATTTGAAAATAAATTTAAGATATAACAAAAGTCAAATGTCTTCTTTTGACTTCAACACACATAATTGAGAAAAGAAGAATAAAAATTTACTTTAATAAATCTTCACTTGTAACTTTGGTAACAGATTAAAATCATTTCGTTTCAATTGATAATGAGAATAATATACATATACCTTTTCAAATTAATTCTTCTAACATCCTACCCTATCTTCAATCTTTCTTACTTATATTTGTCTCCCCCTTGAAGAAGACATGGCCTTTCATTTCAACAAATTTGTAAGCCCTTTCCCCTAGAATGCTTTGTGCCAAGATTGGTTGAAATGTCTCATGGTTTTGGAGAAGAAGTTGAAAATTTGGAAATTTTACGACGACGACAACGGAACAACAGACAACGAACAAATTGTAATCAGAGAATCTTACTTAAACCTTTGGCTGAATTGAATTGTTTAATATAACACAATGAGATCTAGTTTTTCCTACTTTAAAGTATGATAATGACTTTCTTCGTTCGTCAGGATTGTGTCTGGTATTTCCATGTATTCTATTCTACATTTGAAATCAAATATTAAATAGAATAAAAATGTGTTAAAGATTGTAAATACTTTTAATTTTCTAAAAAATCATCAAAGTTTTAGAAACTTTTTTAAGAATACTACCTTGATAACACAATTAATCACTCAATATGATTATTAAGTAAAGCATTTTAAATTTTAGAAGTTTCTATCTGGATTATTCATATTTATTAAACCCTATATTATCTTCATTTTATTCACATAAAGAAACATACACACCTTTCAAGCGTATTTTCAGGATCTAAAACAGTAAGTTCTGGACTCAACTGTCAGATCAATTTTCATTTGTAGCATTTAAACAATGGATTTACCGAGGATTAATTTGAACTGTAGCATACTTTAGATTACATACAATGAATAATTTATTTTGTACATACTCACAAATTATATTACCTTTGATTTGGTTTGAAACATCTTGATAAGGATGATCAGTCGCCGGGCATAAATGATCTACGTAATCTTTATATTGTAATTCTACAATAAAAAGCGGTTCCAAGAAATTGTCTTTCTTTATACCTTCTCTTTCACACACACACACACACACACACACACACACACACACACAACTTTACCAGTGTTTTGATTGGAAGAGATTTCTTGATAAGCTTGATCAGTTGTGGGACAAGGGTGTTCTACGTAGTGTGCTCTCGATGTTACTGGAAGAAAAAAATCCCAAATAAAACTCTTTTCATCTTTCTTTCATTTTCTCTAGATCAAATTTTAATGGTATTTAACTTACCTTCTGTTGACTTTATTCGACTTTCCTAATATGAAAAAAATGAAAAGTGTAGGGTTTTTTTTCAAATCGAACCAAAGCAAATTCTGTGATAGAAATCTTATTTATTGGTTTGATTATAACATGATCCACCGAGCTTTTTTTTTTATTTCGTACGCAAACTCTACTTTATAAGTACATTCAAAACATGAAACATTTTTAAAAATTATTAGCCAGAAAACTAAGAATTATGAAGGAAAATTTGAAACCGAGACTAGAGACCGTTCACAATAACAGTATATTAGTACGGTAAGTATGTTATCCAATCTAGAAAGCAGATTATGTGTGATCATTATGGTTTCCGACAACATTAACTTAAATATAAGGTACAGATTGATTGATTTGATTATTGATATTAGTTCTTACTTGTTTGCGTTTATAAAGAGTAACGACTCCAACACTAACAAATAACACCAAAAACAGGGCGCCACCTACTGCTCCACCAAGAGCTGGTCCCATGCTGTTCTCGTCTTTATGACCTATTATCAAATCAGGCAATTCTGCATTTTTGGCGTGCGTTAAACAAATAGAAACATTTAAGTATATTGACGACGAATTCGATATATCTAGTGGTGTTTAAGATAAATATTAGCAAAAAAGCAACATTCTAGTAGTGTAAAGTTTTAACATGTTTACGTAATTTTAAATCTGATAATCACAAATACTCACTTTTAACTTTTTCTTCATCCGTGAAACATGTCTGAATGTTCATGGAATCACTTTTAAATCCATCAGAGACCATGAATTTAAATCTGTATTTTGTATTAGGTTTTAAATTGATTACTTCATAAATATAGAAATTGCTCTTGTTAGTTTCAATTCTTGCATACGTGCAGTTCAGAAATATATTATTTTCTGTGCTTATTTGAAGAAACGTTTGTGGAAGAGATGAATTCAAGGAACTGTGATCGGAAGATTCTGTCCAAAATATCTTTGCAGAAACGTCCCCACACTCGACAAAAAGTATTTCTGGCCTCACTATTGGTATTGCTAAAATGATTTGTATTCATTTTAATTAAAAATAAACCGCTTACTTAATTTTTCGTATGAAGGATGATCTTTTTCCAGATATTCTATGATTCTTTCTATCGCTTAGATTAAATTAGATAAATTTTTTTTGTTAAATAACTTATAGTTTCAACTATTTCTTTTTCATTTCCATATTCAACCTCCATGTATGTAGACAAACTTAAATTTACTATTATACATGTACTATTGCATCGCTCAAAGTTCAAATCTTCAGCTAGTTTCATATAAAGTCAACTTATGAACAGATCCGACATTTTCTATGTCACCTTTTTGTGTTTTCATATAACCAACCGAATCCAAAGCTTGTTTATAGCTTCAGGATTGCTATTTTAAGTATGTTTACTTCTTTATTATAGAGTGGTAAATCAAAACTTATAAATCAAGACATTTCGTCAATAAACTAAGAAACGCATGCACCAGAGTAACTGCTTATACATTTGGTATTTCAACATTTGGGATATGAAGTCTGTAAACTATAACTGAATTTAACCTGATAAAGAATTTTTAGAAATAAATTAAAAACCTAATTTCATTTTCGATAAACTAGCTCGAAAGATAAAAATGAGAGTAAGGTGGTAGACACGCTTTGGCGGATCAAGTGTGTGAAGTGTCATCAAGTTATAATTCAATGCACATTAAGAGCTCCACATTTAGAAGTAGAGCATCAGATATTAAATAATTATTCCTTTTAAAGGAATGTTCGGCATTTGATAGAATCTATATATGTTCATTCGAAATACTCATTTGATCTGCTCTCTACATCAAGAATACCTTTTTGAACCTGACGTTACGTTTTTCTCATCTAAATTTTTACAACCTTTTCTATTGTCATCATTGTCGTAGTACTAGTAAATCAATTCAGCAGAGAGAGAGAAAGAGAGAGAGAGAGAGAGAAGGAGAAAGAGAAGGAGAGAGAGATCCATACTTGTCACGTTTATAACATATCTGTTTGATTCTACATGTTCTCCCTCAATGTTGTTGGCTCTACAATACACCACTTTACCATAATCATCCCCAATACCCGTATAATGAAGCACTGAAATAGTCCTCGTCAGGTTGGTGGACCTATTCTCTATGGTAGAGGTTATCTGATTGGTTACTTCTGAGTTTCCTTTAAACCAGGTAATGTTTGCCGGAGGGCGACAGTCATTTGTCACACAAGTTATGTTTTTTCCCTTACCATCCTTGACCGCCGATTGTAATGGTGACAGAGTCACCGTTGATACAGGTACTGTTTGCAGAGGAAAAGAACAAATCAATTTGTCTGAAGGTTAATACAAAGAAATAATATTAAAGATAAGGGTGTTTGAATGAGAATGTTGAAGTTTCAAATCCATGGTAGCTTACCTTGTATTAAAATTGTAGTATTTGAATTTGAGACCACACGGTTTAGCGTTCGAGCACAAAAGATAATTTGGTTATGAACTGGTGCTAGCAATGTTAATTTGAATGTCCAAGGTTCTTCAAAACTACATTCGATTGTAACTAATTGTGTTTGATTTACACAATATTTAAAGTCACCTCCACCGGTACCAAGTTCGATTTGCCTTCCGTGGCCGTCGACTGTAGAAAACCAATACACACCACCAGACCTGTTGGACTGACATGTAAGTTCAAGCTCTCGGCCTTTTTTGACGACAGCGTATGGTCGAGGACTCAGTATGAGATTGAGATCTTTTATCAAAAATAATATTTCAAAATGTTCATTTTGCTCTCTTTTTTGTCTATACGTATATTTTACCATTCATAAAACGATTTCGCTACAATGGTTCTACTAATTATTCTAATAACCTGTACATGTATTAAGTTAAGACCACAACACTAGACACTCATCTTTCCCAGGAAGAACTCTCCAATGTTTCTTCAGAAATATTGGCTGATAATTTTATAGTTACCATAAATACATTGTTTACAATATTTGAATACTATTAACTGTGCCATGCAAACTGCGTTGTTGTTTTTTTAAGTTGAGAGGGGATACTGCAAACAAGTGTCAAACGTCATAACACTGAAGTGGTCAGAAACAAACAGGCATGTAACCATTAAAAATACAATCAAGGAAAATAGGTACTTACCACACAAGAAATGAATAGAGAAAAACACAAAAGACCTCAATATATAAGCTTCCATTTCTACTCAAGAAGAAGTATTTTTGAAACAATAATCAGGTAAATGTTTAGTTTTAGGACACAGTAATGCAAACTTAACATTGAAAAAAAAGTTACTGCGTTATTATGTACAAATAAATCACCGCAATGGCCTTTTCAGGGAAGTTTATTTTAACGTATTTTTTGCCTTGTCGGAAATATTTTTAATCTATCTAAGCTAGATATATGCAAGTTTTACTTTTCAAATTTTTATGCTCAGGCTAAAACAGGACTATCAACTGTCTCGATTGAAGTTATCTTTTCGTAAGTTATATATGGTCAATGCAACGACCTTGTCAGCAAATACAATCTTCCACTGGGTCGCATGCGGACTGACTTTGTAATACTTATATTTAGACTATAATTAATCACCTATTTGTCTACAGATCTTTTCTGTTTTTCCTGATTACGGCAAAGAGCATATTGCGGGTGTGACCGGTCAGTAGAGGATGCTCACTACTCCATGGCACGTGCACCTGATCCTACCTCTAATTTTTATTAGAGGTGCGTGTTTGCTCTGCTCCTGATTTGTATACTTACTTTGGACCTTTTATTTTGAACACCGTTCGTCATTACCACATGTCATACGGCTCATCGTAATGACGCCATTTGGATCTGGTTTCCAACCTCTCTCAAATAGCATCAGATGCGGCTTATATAGTTTAAACAAAGCTTTTTTAAGGTATTTCCAACAGTCAATCAAATTGTGAGTGTTGGTTGTCGCGTTATAAGCGAGATACATAACTTACAATTATTCATTATGTAAACAAAGCTCAGATTCGTGAGGTCTGTTTTTCGCTTATTACACGATTTCCAATATTCAAATTCAGTATGAGAAAGATGACACTGAAACCATAAAAACATTAAAATTTAAAAGAAATTTAATTGTTCAAATAACTCATGTTCCTTTAAAGTTCAGAAAATTACCTTTTCGTTATATATTGATCATGTTCCTTTAAAGTTCAGAAAATTACCTTTTCGTTATATATTGATTAAATGATGTGCATGATATAAGATGATGTGCATTGTATTACCCTTATTATCTTTAAACAACACACTTTCACTGGTATTAAAAGAGTAATCGTGGTTAAAATTATGATGATTATTTTACAAAACGAAATAGATAAAAACTGATAAACATGAGAGTGTAATCTTTAGGAATTGCGAAATCATTTTCTTTGAAAACAGTTGAGTTTTCAACATAGATATTGAATCAACGATGTTATTTCTTAGAACAATACCTTAAATTGCCTTTCTACAAGTCAAGAATGCATAGTATAGCAGATAGATAATCAGCAACATATGGCGTCTTTTTAAGCATCCAGATCATTTATACATTTAATACTTATGTTAAAATCGTACTTTTGTGTTTCCTATAATGTGAAATCGTAAATTCAAATCATTTTCTATATACATTATAAAATGATATTTTAAAATGTTGTTTTACAGTGCATTATTTTTTTGTAATGGGTGAAAAAATATCTTTTCATTAATAGATTAAATGGGGTTATTTTTTTAGATTTTCTATTTGTCAGGGTACATAAAGTTTTAATAACTTTTTTCTAAATTTAAAAAAAATATGTTATTTGAGTTATTGTCGGTTGTTTAACAGACCTTTGTTGTGTTCATGAATAATAATATATGGAAATAACCAATTTTTCGATTGACAAAAAAATAAGAATAGCTACCGCTCGGAAACAATAAGTTGAATAAATATGCAAATCAGCCAATACTGGTTTAGGATTTATTTAATATTGGATAATACATGCATTTATAAATTACAAATCACGTAGCAATCATCTTTAGTATCTGCAGTCACACAAATCAGTGCTTTGATCTGTAAAAAAAAAAACCCTGAAACGGTTAAAAGAGTCATTATCAATATGAACTTGACGCATTCATGTGAATGTTATTTCGCTTGCAATTTTTTGAGACCTTGCATTTGTTTTTATTGAATAAAAAAATTAACAAATGAGAACTCGATTATTTTGATTATGTTTATTTCAGTTCATATACATATACTACAAAATAAAAACGTTTAGTTCATAGTTACTTAGTAAATATGAATTTGAAAATACAGTAAAAACAGAGGCATAAATCATATTTTATTAAAAATTAAACAAAATTTAAATTTAAGTTTGTGTAGAATTTCTCCCTGAGTTTTTTTATTGTATTTATCTAAATTGATACAAAGAATTTACAGCAAAAATAGAATTTTCATGAGAAATTAAAATAAAAGTAAAATAAGTGCTATTAAGAGATATTGAAGTTTATGTAGGTAGCAAAAACATAACTTACTTTAAGGTCATTGTCCGTCATGGTTTGTATAAATTTTGTCCGCTAATTCCATATACTCAGCTCTGTGAAAAACAGATTACGAATAAAACCACCTTGTGTACATGAAAAATAGTAATTTTTAAGGCATAATATCTCCCAAAATTTGAGTATTGAATATATAATTATAAAAACGTTCATAATTTCGAACGATTGCTCTTTCCCTTAAAAGTATGGATGCATTTAACCATATTAATGCAATTTTACTCATAATTTTCCACATGTTGTTAAACATAAATTAAGAGAATTCGTGTTAAACATTAAATTTGAAACCAGCCTAGCTCTTTTGTAAAAAATGAAATCATATCTTATCTTTGGGAGTCATCGACTGTATAACGAAACACAACTTCTCTCTCAAGCAAAGAAAAAAACCATTGCATACCTTTCAATCACTTTGACTGCACCTGTTTCGTAAAATGCTACTTATACAAATATTTATAATACTTCATTCGTAAAGTCAATTTCAAATGCTGTTTATATTTTCAATTGTTTAAAAATTAAAGGAAAATATAATACCTTTATTCTGATCGGAGATATCTTGATAATGATGTTCATTCGTTGAACAAATATGATGCACGTAATGGTCATTCTGCTCAGCTAAAATTTAATAGAAAAATGAAATACTCTCTTTCACTGCACCCTTTTCGTAAAATGCTACTTAACTTAGACAAATATTTATATTCCATTCAAATTTTCAATTTAAAAAGCTATTTTTATTCTCAATTGCTAAATCATTAATGGAAAATATAATACATTTATTCTGATCGGAGATATCTTGATAAGGATGCTCATTCGTTGAACAAATTTGATGCACGTTATGGTCATTCTGTTCAGCTAAAATGTAAAGGAAATATGAAATAAAATCTCTCTCTCTCTCTCTCTCTCTCTCTCTCTCTCTCTCTCTCTCTCTCTCTCTCTCTCTCTCTCTCAAATCAAATATCTCTTCTAATATTTACATTTACCTGTTTGTTGTTTCTTTCGGTTTATCTAAAAATGTTTAATATTTTGTATTAAAAACAACGCATAGCTGGGAGCCACCAAAATCACAGAGTGTTACATAACAATCCTTATGGTCGAATTTCCTAAATATTACTGCTTAGTTTGTAAACTATTTTTTAGATATATATCTAGCAATTTTATAATCCTTGCTTTGAAATGTGGATACAATAATTAAAAGTTTATCAAGGATAAAAAAGTTAAATTACTTTCAATCAATAATTAAGTTATATTTACTAGAATTAAATGACTGCAAGCAATGCATTTTTACTTGGAGGTATATGAAGCAGACAGATCCTCCACTAAGGATAATTTGAAAGAAAGCGCCACCTAGTGACCCGCCAATAATGAATCCCTTGTCACAATCTTTTGATTTACCTGAAAAGAAAGCAAAGGAGTAGAAGAAGGTTGTAATGATGTCATTTAAAAAAAAGGTCAATATATAATTATCTATATTCTTATATGCTAAAAATGGCAAAGGTTTAAATTAAGTTTGTTTTAACCACTTATCTTACATGTACTTATGAAAGGCTTTTCGGCTGTGTAGCATGCACGACTGTCTGAGAATGAAGAACCATGTACATTGGAGGCCACGATTCTGAATTTGTATTCTGTAGAAGGATGAAGATCAGTTGCTTGATAGATATATGCATAACTGTCGTTTGTTTCGATTTTTTCATAACTACAATTTAAAAATGCGTTGTTCTGTTTGCTGAGTTGAAGAGTTTCTTGTTGAAATGGAGGGGTGTATCGAAAGTTTAGAGATGTAGATACAGTCCATAAAATCGTGGCACTAGAGACGTCACAATCAACTAGTGTAATTTTTGGTTTCATAGGTCTTGCTACCATAAAAGAAAACAAGAATAATTTTCAGTTAGCCTACAATAATGTTTCTAGTTTGTTATGCGATTAATTTCAAATACTCATACAAATATATTTTAGGTCTTTCATTTTCAATGTATAAAAACACCAATTTTATATACATGTATTACAGTTATATGGGAAATGTTCATTAGTCTCACACTGTACATAGATGTCGACTGTTCCACTAGAGCTTCCAGCAGAGTTGATAGCAGTACATGTGTAGTTTCCCGTGTCCTTTACCACAGCTGATTCAATGACATACATTTGTGCTGAAGAAACTACTGTAGATACGAGTGAATTTGACTTCGTCCACTTATAGGATACTTTTCCCGGGTTTGCGTTTAGAGCATAACAATATATCCAAACCTGTTTTGTCCCAGCTACTATGTTCAGGCTACTGATAGGAAGTATGTGTACCTCTGCAATATCTAATATATAAGAAAAGTGAACAATTGAATACAGAATTGATTTTTCTTTGCTTTGTTTAACCATGCTGAACTCATTCTAACACATTTAAATATATTTACATTTACACTAGACTTTGACCCGTGCGTGCACGGGTTGACATTGCATATGATATCGGACATTTACGAAATAGAATCATCGACACACCGTATTGTTGACATTTACATAAGTTTCCAAGCTTTAAGCCTACGATAATGCTATTAATTTCATTACACTTTACTTAGTTAGAATAATCTGACAGGCCTGCATCACAGTAAAAATGCCTCCCATACACCTGTAATGTAGCAGAAAATTGCAGAATTGCTCCGAATCGATTTGGGAGAAAATTAATGAAGTTGCATTAAAATAACAGTCAAATTATTCATAACACACCATTCTGAGGCTGTAAATACTTTTCATCTAAATATTTAATTCATATTATTGAAGGATTCAACACTTTCTTACTCGCTTCAAATTAAGTTACACATGATGTTGATATTCGGATCTCTCGGGATTTTTTATAGTAAATGCACTGTGTTAGAGTTATCTCCCGTATTTTCTTTGATGACATTATATACATGTAGCAAATTTCCATTGAAAATTTACACGTTTTGTCGTTTCTGAGTTTATCCATGCAAATGTGATATTGTGGAAACGTAAACTAAAGAGCCTTCTGTGACGTAGCGTGAATGTAATGCGCAAGCGCAAGATTGAAAAATTCAAAATATCTAGATGGTTTCCGGAATATTTTGAGAAACATTCGTGAATTATTAGTTAGCGTAGCCTGATTGAGAGGAAATAAAAACAAATTGGTAATCTTCAAGTACCCGTGATGTTTAAAGTATATAAAACAAAAGACAGTACTCTTCTGATTTATCGGTATTAAAGACAAAAAAATTGAGTCTATTATTTTTATATAGTACTATAGATTTGCAAATTTGTTTCCTTATATGAATCTATAGAATAGCGAAACATTCAATTCTATATACAGTGGAGCCTCAGTTATCCGGACGCTTTCGTTCCCATGTCCAATCGTCCGGATAGGTGAAGCTTCCGGATATCTGAAATGTGTCTATTGTTTTCATGAATGATAATGTATTTGTATACAATGGCTCCCAGTGTTGATACTAGGTTTTTTTGCCTTTTATACCATATAGCAACACATGCTAGAGTTGTCTGATTATATTAACGTTTTTAGATATAAAGAACTCTGCTTTATTTTATTATTGTGGCATGAAATATTAACCGGACAATAATGATAGCCGAATCTAGCTAAATTCTTTGTGTCCAAGTGTGATATGTGTGTGAAACACGGTTGTTTGCAATTTTCCAATTTTTGAAAGTGATTTGGGAGGTCAGTGCGTTTATACAAGCTACTCATGAGAGTCAAGCACGTAAAAATGTGTGAAAATTAATTGACAGGGGTAATCTTTTGTACTGAGTAAGGTATTATCAAATTTTACCGTCCGGTTAAATGAAGCAAGATTAGTGGTAAATCAGTGTTTTGTGGTAAAAACAGACCGTCCGGATCCGGAACGCGGACTTCCGGATAAATGGGACAAAATAACGTATAAAAAATCTGTTCCCAAATAAAATCGTCCGTAAACTGAAGCGTCCGGTTATCTGGCGTCCGGATATCTGAGGCCCCACTGTACTAACATTTGCAAAAATGCTTCCTTATATGAACCTATAAGATAGAAAAAAATTATATCCGAACTTTTTAATGACGTCCAAATGATTACGACACGCACTCATTGTGTAAATGTTGCATTATTATAAACATAAAATTAAGGTTATGTGAATAGTTCTGAACAATTTTCCATTTTCAAACGTAAATATGTCATAAACAGGAATGTTAAGAAGTTAACTAGGATATGAGCTTGGTTTGTACGTGATCAGATCTTCTTAGAAGCCCTTCGGGCTTCAAAGGATATGATCACATGAATAATAAAGTTCATGAATATCCCAATGAACTTTTTAATTTGCAGTTTAGTCTTTGAATATTTAAATTTTATTCAATTACTTCATACGTCTTTGGTTCAAAGGTGCCGTTCACTTCATTGTTTTGACAGGTAATAATACATTAACAGATACGGTATAGCTGGTTTTGTTGAGATGAGAATTTTAATTAATAGTTTGCTGATATTGTCTCCAAAATCGCTACATTTTGTGTAATGTACTTGATTGTAAGATTGTGAAACTCTTTGGCTGCGAAAATTGTTGACATACCAATCAATAAAATCGGAAATACGGTTAAATACAATATTGTGTAGTGAGGGCTATTGGTGTTTTGCGGAACAGAACGGAACGAAACCAGTTTAGAGGCAACCAACGGGAAGACAGAATTTTGAAGAGAAAAATATTATTTCGATTAAACCGAAGAGAGAAAGGGTCGTTATTTACACGTCACGTTGAGAGTGTATCTATTAGATTCTACATGTTCTCCTTCGATGTTGCTGGCCCTACAGTACACCTGTTGACCGTTGTCCTCTGGCACACCCGTATACTGGAGCACTGAGACAGTCCTATACAAATCGTTAGCGTCAGGTTGTATCAAAGTGGTTATCTGAATTAAGATTTCAGAGGTTCCTTTATACCAAGTGATGTTTGCTGCGGGTCTAACAAGGTCATTTGTTCTACAAGTTATGTTGATGGATCTTGATGTCCTTACCGTTGTCGGAGGTGTTGATAATGTCAGTGTTGATACAGGAACTGTAGGAATAAAAAATGTTTTACTTCTTTAATGCATTTATAAACTCTCTATAAATAGAATGAAAATATTCATGTTTGCTCTTGAAACTGGAAAGATAATTTATCCTTAGTGATAGTTTTCTCAGTTTCATTACAATATTACTCTTATCAAATTATTACTTCAAGGAAAATATGGATATAACCATTTTCAGTGTAATTTAAAAACGGTCTAAAATTGTCCTTTATTGCCGCTACTACCTGATCCACTTCAAGACTATTACCCCTATGGGACACTGTAAATAACTTTTTCTCTTGTTTTCATTTTCATGTATGTGTACATGTAATGTGTGTGTGTGGGTGTGGGTGTGTGTGTGTGTATGTGTGTGCATATATAAATTGTATATAATCATATGCTAGTTGTATGTTGTCATATCTCTTAACAGAGGAAATAAAGTATGATTGATTGATTGCATGCAACTATACCGCAATTAAAACACTTATCGTCAATTTGATCGTTTAATTTTTTTGATACAACTGTTATTATCTGAGATAACTTTTACCAGGGATTATTAAATGCAACAAATGATTGTTATATAAAGAGGGAATATGTTTTACAAAATGAAGCAAATCATAACATATGTAAAATGGTTGTTGGTTGCAATTAGATATTACATTGTACCTTGTACAAAGATTGTAGTATTGACGCTCAATATTGTTCCGTTGATGGATGTGCTGCAACCAATTATCTGGTTATGTATGGGGTTTAGCAAAGTTAACTTGACTGTCCAAATTCTTTCCTCGAAGTTACATTTCAAAATTGTTTCATTTGTATATGTCAAGCACATTTTGAAACCCCCTCCGCCGAAACCTAATGATATTCTTCTCCCTTCGACGTCAATCGTGTAGAAGGAATAAAGTCCTACTGGTTCATTGAACTGGCATGTCAACTCAAGAGTCTGGTCTTTCTTGACAAACGCAGGCATCTCTGGCTCTAATATGAGTTTGGAACCTACAAACCACAAAAATCATGAATCTCTTCTCTAATACTAATTTTGGTAAGGTGGTATGGGACATCTGCTGATATTAATGTAGACTAAAGAAATTTATAATTAAAATACTTTTACAGGTTTAGCATTAATTTTCAAATTTTACAATATTTAACCAAAAATTAGCTTTTAGAAATATTTGAAGGGATAAAAATTGTAAAACCCCCCAGCGGAATTCAACTCATGACTTACACATTCGTAGTCAGCCCTCTCGTCCACTGCGCTACGCTGTTAGGTGACAAAATTAAGAGAGAAACTACTTATATAATTACACTTGGTTTTATTGTTTATTTCGATAATCAATACGTCATAACATGGAAGTGTCCCGTACCACCTTAAAGTGACTAAGAAAATGATTGTTTAGAATGCAATTTATTGCTTTTGAAAAAATAGACACTTTATCTTATTTTAAAAAGTCAAGTTTATTGATTAATTGATATCATTTTGATAATAAAATTTTTCAATAATATCAACGACAAAAACCAAATGAACAACACACGATCTGTTCTTTGTTAATACACGTGAATTGCAGGGAAAGATTTTTTTTGGAGGGGGGGGGGTCTCTCCAAAGATCGGATTGTCCTGTAACTGAGCCCTTTAAGATATTTCATTCTGGGTTCACTGCTACTTTTATAAGTTCAGGCTCAATAAATCCGACGTTATCTGATTGCGATATGTAGGAATATGTTATCGATTAACTTCCTCATCACATGCGATCAATTTCTTTTTGTTTGTTTGTTTTTTGGGAGTTGATTTTTAATCAACTCTCCTATGCAGTCACTCGGACAAACCGAAAGTGAAACAGTGTTTGGACATCAGCACAAATCATTGCTCCTGACAAGACTTAGTTCTTGAAAATAATTGATGAATTCGATGTAATGTATGCTAAAGCATTGTTTTTCAAGGAAACTTATTTACAAATACCTTAAAATAGTCAGATTTTAAATGGTACGACCAATTTAAATATTTTTGTAGTCGTATGTATTCCTTCGCCAGAGTTCAATATAGTCTCGTTCAACTCGACGCTCGGCTGTCTCCATAAACCCTTGTCGGAGATTTACGGTGTCAGCCGAGCGTTTGGTTGAACGAGACTAGAGTTCAAAATTGCTTGGATCCATACAATTTTCGAGAAATATTTCTATTACTGATACATAGTTTGATTGAATTAATTTTATCTTTAAATATTATTTAACATGATTCATATGGAGGTTTCTCGACATTCTAGTCGAAAAATTTCAAAAATTAATATTATAAAAATATGCGTAATTCAAATTAGAAACTACGTATACATGTACTTGTCATGCAAAATAACATATCATTGATTTAAAAATAAATAAACATCGACAAAATCAACTCCCGCCAGTTCTTCAGTACTTTGATTTTAATTTGGAGCTTATTATAAACTATGCATGTATATCCTAGTATTTTTGTTGGGGTCTTGTCTTTCATGTAAAAAAAATGGGCTTTTGTTAACTAACATGTTATTTAACATTACTTACTACCTATTCAGATAGCATGGACAAGTAAATATGACTAAATGACATCAATTCATGTACAGTAACTTTTGGGTGTTTATTTTTTATTTTACATATCTCAAGTAATTAAAAATAGTCCACTGAAGAAATAGTTTATAAGATCAATGCTGCGTTTGACAAACTTAAATATCCACGAGTTTTTATTTATTTATTTCTAAAGGCAAGGTCGTATGTATAGTTAACAGCTGTTTTAAGAGAAGAATTGACTAGATTCTTTTGTAAATTTTGATTTTTAGTGAAAATTGAGTTTTAATAAATCACGATTTATACACGTGATCTACACAAAAAAGGTCAACACGTGACTCACTACTACCCGACCACATGACCAAATGTCAAACTGTTATAATTACCGACTAACAACGTTACGCCAATATTAAGTCGGGTCTAAGTTGCGTTTCTGAAGGAGGCGTAATTTAGGGTTTAAATGTCGACAAACTTAGACATCTCCGCTGAGTACTAAGCATGCGCATATTGTATTTTGTTTTGCTTTGAGGCTATGATTATATGTGGTGGATCAATTTTCCAATTCATAGTACATGTAGTACCCGAAAGTACGCATGTTATACTTTACCACTGAATGTGCATAGTTCAAGCTGTTCATGATATTTTATATTAATAAAAGTTAAACAAATGCCTATACACTTCTTAACATAACGAAATTTTAGAGTTGATATGAAAGCGGCATATATAAGAGGTTTCAGAAACCATATATGTGACAATTAAATGCATTGTAGATGATATTGAGACACAATCTTTCATATTAATTGAACGAAACAATACATAGAAATTAACTTCATTGTTCGTGTAAACTTCAAATATTTATAGAATACAGGGACAAGGTACAGTGGATATGCCCCAATACGTCTGCAGAATGAGAAGTATGCTTCATAGACACTGCAGATCTTTAGACATTTTCAGATGCTGGGATAAGGCTTGGTTCTGTTTTTATCAATTCACAATATTATTTATAGAAAATAATATGACCACGAGTATAACAGCAACCAATTGAAATCGAAAATATCTACTGTATAAATAATATTATATGATCCTTGTCCATCCTCTGTTCCAATATTGAAAGAATGTAGACAATGACATGGAAACGATTCTTGATTTTCTGCGATTCAAATGATAATAGTTTTGAAAGATATTAATAGTCAACAATAAACAAGACAGGAATTATCAACATTTGAGGCCTGGGTCTCCCCAACTCCCTTTCCTGTTTTTGGTTTAATCGATCGATTGTTTTGTTTTGGTTTTTTTCTGGGGGTAGGGGGGGGGGGGGTTGAAAGTAATATACACCATAAACAGGGAATAATTCGCCCTGTTTAATTTTCAATCATTTCACCCTCGTTGTCAGCGGGCAAATTTATGTTGATTTTCAATATCTAAGATTTAGTAACTTAAGTAACAGCTGTGACTGGGCGAAGTCACGACAGAGTGAGACTGTTTGCAAGTGTAGAAGGACGGAAATTACACGGGACCAAAATAACCCTGTATACAGTATCTTGATTAAAATAAAGATATAAAATCAGTTCTCTAAGAACACCCTTCGTATTTAAAGAAAGTTTTATAAATAAAAGGTTTTTACAAGTTTAATGGAAAAAGCATCTTAAAAAATCCCCTATCGTCTTCCGGATAAGACATTTTGCATCTTTGCGGTTTTAACAAGACTTAGTGCATGTGAGCTTTACTTTTTTCCCTATCTGCTTTGGGTTATTGGGGTGGGGGTGTATACAATTGTTTATATATAATAAGAATGACAAATACAAGCTAGTTAAATTTGTAAATAATGCACACTGTTGTAAAACTGCTAAAACAACGCTTTTGTATTGCAAGTCGCCAACTTCGAAATAAAAAAATACCTTGATATACGTACATCTTAAATATTATGAAACAAAACTATCATGAATTCAAGTAATTAAAGATCAATTCAATTAAATGAGTACAGATAAACAATGCATATGAATATGCACGAAGGTCATTGATAGTACATGTGCCCCATACCTATTTTAAAAGAATAACGATCGATGTTAAATATGAACGCAATTTGATCACTTCATCCTAGAATTAATAAGATTAATGAATTTGATTTCCAAAAATTCAAGGTGTGCGTGTGAAATTTTATAATATTCGATAACCTTGACAAACGCTTGTCAAAAGATCTAAAATTGATACACACTTTGCACGCTTCTAAAACATATTTTAAGCAATATTTTAACAAACAAAAATTGATTGTATCTAAATGCGAGTTTATAAACATTCCAAAATACATGTAGCTTTCATACGGTTTTGTAAAGATGCTAGGAGTAAAAAAAATAAAAATGAGAATACATATGTGTTGTTAAGTTTTCAGTAATACATGTATAGGTAAAGAACAAACAACCACACACAAAGACAAATTACAAATGTAAACGTTTTGAGTTGCTCCTAATCATGATTTTGAAATCAGTTTCTTTTAACAGGCTCAAATTTGATTAGAAACATTAAATTCTAGTTCATGCTTACTGAGTATTGATTTAAAAAATCAATAATCTATTCGTACTTATATACATCTAGCTTGTTGGGGAATACATGTTTAATTTAGAAATAAAGCATCTTTTAAATTATTGTTTTTATATCATTTATCGGGGTACACCCATTCTTCATACTTTGGGTAAATTTCATTACGAGTAGTAATGTATATTACATACGTTTAATAAGGTTTATCAAATTGATTTAGTCTTAATTTATTTAGAAATAGAAATAGTTATCGAACAATAGGTATTTTTTTAAGTTATACGTACATGTACAAATATTTAAATAAATGTGAATGTTTTCTTTAATAACACATAAAACAAACCAAAAAATAAAATTCTCTGCATATTTTGCCTTAGAAACAAAACACTCGCTATTTTTGTGCACAGACTAAGAACTTACGCCTACCCATTAGCACGCGTAGGTTTAAACCCAAATTTAGTCCCGACTAAGTTTCCGCCTTTTGTGAAACGCAACTTAGTCTGGTTTTGAGGTTTGGTCCCTGATTTAGTCCGGACTAAGCTTACGCATAAACGTATGCCTTTCTGAGAAACAGGCCCCTGGTCACGTAATTATTTCAAGTTCAAGTGACAATTTTTCCAAGGATAAAAAGTAGTACATGTACTATACAATGTCCCAAGTTTTTGCTTCCACCACTTTTTGCTTAATCTTTCAATAATAGTAAATACCTTTGTGCTCAAACTACGTTCATCCACTAATATGAACAATGTCCAGATTATCTGTTTTGAAACGCCCCCTCTACCGCTTCAGGTTTCAATACACATCCAAAAATTTAAAGTCTACGGAGATTTTGCATTGCATCAGCCATTAAAAAGCCCGGATGATAATGTTAAAAAATTGCGCGATGTATTCCGAGTGAATTCCGAATGGAGAAAAGATGTTAACATTTCCAAATACAAATCTCTATAAGAAAATTGTTTTCGTTCCTTTGAAATTTAATGAGTGAAAAGGGATAATTGTTCAATGAAGATATCTTGGATATATTCCCTTTCATCGATTTCAATTGTATTTCTTTCACAGGTATGTGTATTTCTATTAAAAATCATCAAAAATTGATGGAAGCAATAACTTGGGACAGACTATAGTTAATTTGATAATGAAATATTTTTACGCCTTCTAGGGAAACAGTTGAGTGGAAGTGGAGTTATTGTGACCTCAGCCTACGGCCGCGGACAAAAGTTTATCGGGCTCGGGACAATTCTTCAACTGTTTCCTGAATAGGAATAACTGTGCAAGATATAAGCATACTTGAATTTAGCTTTTTTTTACTTCATAATCAATTAATATTAATTAAACTGACAGACAAAATAACAAACAAATCGTACATTACGTAGAATACTTGCATTTCAAATATAAAGTTAATCAGTGTGCGCTTACCACATTTTAAGAATAAAGACAACAACAATACACAGCTGTACTTCAACATATCTGTATCTGAAATGTCTTCCTGGTATATATTTAACATTAAATAATGTTGTCTTTTAATACGCAAGTTCCGAGATACTTGCTCTCTAGTAAGGGAGGTACATTTAATACCGTTGAGTGTGCGTCGGTGGGTACAAATATCCAAGGACGCTTCGAATGAAGATGGCAGAATCGAGTGTTGTCAGTGATGTTAAAAACATGCTCAAACCCGAGCTTAGGTCATTTCTGTTGGCAAGAGGAATCACTGTTACTGACTATAATGTGTCACAACTTCGACAGCTCGCTATTAAAGCATCGGAAATGAAATTACCGGTTTTATCGCAGAAAGACGACGCCATCGATTCGTTCAAAAAACGCTATACGATTGCCCTTAAAGATCGAGTGATAAACTTTCTATTTGTGTGCGATGTAAGTTTGAAAAGTTGAGCATATGATTTGTCATGCATGCCAGACATAGTTTGTGCAGATATTTTCGTCCAGTTATTGTCTAATGCCCAGTGGACAGCAGACCGCACCAAGTGTTACAAACAAGAGAGGGGGTATAGATTGTTTAAATGCAACCATATCAGTGCCGTTCAGTGCCACGCATTACCCGAAGACCATATGTACATTAGAGCTAAGTGTCTGAGAGAAACTTCGCAAAGTGAAAAGCCATACCTCGTCTGGTGTATGACTGACAGAAATGGCACCATCAAATCAGCTGGATGTGAATGTACAGCGTTAGTTTCTGTTATCATAGTTTTCTAATTTTTATGATCAATAAGCTTTTATAAAAATTACTAGTAGTTTTTATTCCTTCAAACTTGCATTGTTTATCAATATATATTCCTGGTACATTATGTATGTTTATTCATTTAGTAATCACTTAAGGGCCCTCAAGGAGTATTAACTCATTTCAAATGTAGGGCTTACAATGTTAACATATGATGGGCTATTATTAAAGTTTTATATGAGTAAAAATTTGGTTGCTAGTGACTTACATGTATAACCGTAGTTTCATATAGATATTCAAGCTGTGATTTATCAATGATCCAATTTTTAATCTGAGAAGTTGTATTATTCTATGAATCAAAATTACATTTATATGATATATAAATATTTAATTACTTTAACTAAGATATGTTATGCACTGGGAATCATTCAATGAGACTGAACTGACCATGGGTAATCACTTCGGTAAAAACCAGCCTGGTATTAATCTGGTCTCATATATATTCTTAAATTTTAAGGTTACCCCGCTCTCTGTTTTAGCGATGACGGTGGTTGTTAACACTTCGTAGCTCTCCTGTTTAGCTTAGTTGAGTGGAGTGAGCGGCATACCGATAGGAACACAGCAACATGTACAGATGTCCAGTGTTTGTGGGACAAGCCGAGAAGAGAGTCGAAGCCCAAAAAACTTTATGCTATTAGTAAATCTGACATTAATAGGGTCTATCCTTACACACATATCTATCATCCTATTCATGAGGAAAATGTTACAGATGATGATTTTGAAATGGAAATTTTGAGCTTATTAAGAATTATGATACACAAATGATAGAAGTGTTAGACAAAGATTGTACAAATAATAATAATGTTAATGAACCCCAACCTGTACCATTACTTGCTTTATCATATAGGCAAAGTAAATGTAGTATGCCATTTGTCAAATTTATGCAAGAAAGTATAGATAAGTCAGATGTATGGAGATTGACCCTTTAACTGAGGGTCAGAGTGAAAATGTGAACTGAGTTAAGTATGGAGTAGGCAGATTTACTGCATCAATTGTGCATGATGTTGTTAAATATAAAGGAAACAATGTCCACAACTCTATTGTTAAAAAGATTTTAACAGAAAAGTTAGATGTTTCAAGTCCTGCAATTTTATATGGGAGAGAAAGAGAGTCATTAGCACGAGAATTGTATGATACTCAATGTAAAACTGATCACTGTAAACACAATGTAAAAATTCCAGGTCTTTTGGTAAATCCAAAATATCCACATATTGCTGCAAGTCCTGATGGTGTTGTCACTTGTGATTGCTGTCGGAAAACTTTATTAATAATCAAATGTTCATATAAATACAGATATTGCACTGTGGATCAAATTTGTAGAGAAAATTATCGCATTTTTCTAGATTCAAATAATGAAATGAGGCTTAAGCACACCTCTCCATGGTATTATCTGATTCAGTGTCAGTTAGCTGTTGCAAATTTATTATATTGTGATTTTGTGATGTACTTAGAGGGTGTAGCAGCTTGTAAACACAAAATTCATCCGTGAAACATGTCTGAAGGTTCATGAAATCACTTTTAATTCGATCAGAGACCATGAATTTAAATCTGTATTTTGTATTAGGTTTCAAATTGATTACTTGATAAAAATAGAAATTCCTCCTATTAGTTTTAATTCTTTCATACGTGCAGTTCACAAATGCATTATTTTCTGTGCTTATTTGAAGAAACGTTTCAAGTGGAAGAGATGAATTCAAGGAACTGTGATCGGAGGATTCTGTCCAAAATATCTTTGCAGAAACGTCCCCACACTCGACTAAAAGTATTTCTGGCCTCACTATTAGTATTGCTAAAATGATGTTTATACATTTTAATTAAAATAAACCGCTCACTTAATTTTTCGTATGAAGGATGATTTTTTTTCAGATATTCTATGATTCTTTATATCGCTTAGATTAAATTAGATTAATTTTTTTGTTTAATAAATGATAGTTTCAACTATTACTTTTTCATTTCCATATTCAATCTCCATGTATGTCGACAAATTTAAATTTACTATTATACATGTAATAGTTCATCGTTCAAAGTACAAACTTTCAGCTAGTTTCATATAAAGTCATCTAATGAACAGATCGACATTTTCTATGTCACCTTTTTGTGTTTTCATATAACCAACCGAAACCAAAGCTTGTTTATAGTTTCAGGATGACTGTTGTGAGTATTTTTACTTCTTTATTATAGAGTGGTAAATCAATACTTATAAATCAAAACATTTCGTCAATAAACTAAGAAACGCATGCACCAGAGTAACTGCTTTATTATACATTTGGTATTTCAACATTTGGGATATGAAGTCTGTAAACTATAATTGAATTTTACCCGATAAATAATTATTGAGAAATAAATTAAAAAACCTACTTTCATTTTCGATAAACTAGCTCGAAAGAAAATCAAAGTACTGAAGTACTGACGGGAGTTGATTTTATCGATTATCATATATTTCAAAATCAATTTACCTTGCATGGCAATTAGTTTCTAGTTTGTATTTGAATTACGCACTTTTTTATAATATGAAGTATTAGACTTTTCCGACAAGAATTTCGTGAACGCCCATATGAATCATGTTGTGTAATATTTAAAGATATATTCCAACTACTAGTATGTATTAGTAATCGAAACAATTCTAAAAATTGTATGGATCCAAGCACTATTGATATCGAACTCTAGTCTCGTTTAACTAGACGCTCAGCTGTCTCCGTTAATATCCGGCAAGCAATTGAGCCCCCTCTCTGCTTGTCGCAGATTTACGGAGACAGCCGAGCGTCTGGTTGAACGAGACTATATTAACTCTGGCGTAGAAATACATGAGACTACAAAAATATCTAAATTTTTCGTAGTATATAAAATTTGACTATTTTCAAAGTGTTTATAGATAAGTTTCCTTAAAAAACAATGCTTCAGCATAAATTACATCAAATTTTTTTCTATTATTTTCAAGAACTTAGTCTTGTCAGCGGTGATGATTTGTGCTTAGGTCCAAACACTGTTTCACTTTCAGTTTGCCTGAGTGACTGCATAGGAGAGTTGATTAAAATCAGCTCCCAAAAATGAGAGTAAGGTGGTTGACACGCTTTGGCGGATCCAAGTGTGTGAAGTGTCATCAAGTTATAATTCAATACACATTAAACGCTCCACATTTAGAAGTAGAGCAGCAGATATTAAATAATTATCCCTTTTAAAGGAATGTTCGGCATTTGATAGAATCTATATAAGTTCATTCGAAATACTCATTTAATCTGCTCTCTAGATCAAGAATACATTTTTGAACCTGACGTTACGTTTTTCTCATCTAAATTCTTACAACCTTTTCTATTGTCATCATTGTCGTAGTACTAGTAAATCAATTCATCAGAGAGAGAGAGAGAGAGAGAGAGAGAGAGAGAGATATTCATACTTGTCACGTTTATAACATATCTGTTTGATTCTACATGTTCTCCCTCAATTGTGTTGGCTCTACAATACACCTCTTCATCATAATCATCCCCAATACCCGTGTAATGTAGCACTGAAATAGTCCTCGTCAGGTAGGTGGACCTATTCTCTTTTGTAAAGGTTATCTGTTTGGTTACTTCTGATTTTCCTTCAAACCAGGTAATTTTTTGTCGGAGGGCGACAGTCATTTGTCAGACAAGTTATGTTTATTCTTTTACCATCCACGACCGCCGATTGTAACTGTGATAGAGTCACCGTTGATACAGGTACTATTTGTAGGGAAAAGAAGAAATCAGTATGTGTATTTGTTTGAGGTTTAAGACAAATAAAGAATATTAAAGATGAATGTGTTTGAATGAGAATGTTGAAGTTTGAAAACAATAGTAGCTTACCTTGTATGAAAATTGTAGTACTTGAATTTGAGACCATTCGGTTTAGCGTTCGGGCACAAAAGATAATTTGGTTATGAACTGGTGCTAGCAATGTTAATTTGAATGTCCAAGGTTCTTCAAAACGACATTCTATTGTAACTAATTGTGTTTGATTTACACAATATTTAAAGTCACCTCCACCGGTACCAAGTTCGATTTGCCTTCCGTGGTCGTCGACTGTGTAAAACCAATACACACCCCCTGACCTGTTGGACTGACATGTAAGTTCCAGCTCTCGGCCTTCTTTGACGATAGCGTGTGGTCGTGGACTCAGTATGAGATTGAGATCTTTTATCAAAAATAATATTTCAAAATTTTCATTTTCCTTTTCTTTCTATACGTATATTTTACCATTAATAAAACGATTTCACTACAATGGTTCTACTAATTATTCTAATAACCTGTACATGTATTAAGTCAAGACCACAACACTAGACACTCATCTTTCTTAGGAGGGACTCTCTGATGTTCCTTCAGAAATATTGGCTACTAACTTTATAGTTATCATAAAAGCAATGTTAACAATATGTTAATACTATTAACTGTGCCATGCAAACTGAGTATTTTTTTAAGTTGAAATGGGGCACTGCAAACAAGTGTCAAAAGTCATAACACTGAAGCGGTCGGAAACAAACAGGAATGTAACCATAAATAAATACAATCAATGAAAATAGGTACTTACCACACGAGAAAAATATAGAAAATAACACAAAAGACCTCAATATATCTGCTTCCATTTCTACTCAAGAAGAAGAATATTTGAAACAATAACCAGGTAAATCCTTAGTTTTAAGACAATATAATACAAACAAAAAAATTGAAATAAAATCAACTGCGTTATTCAGTACAAATTAATTACCTCAATGTCCTTTTTAGGGAAGTTTTATTTATCGCTTTGTTTGCCTTTGTCGGAAATATTTTTAATCTTTCTAAGCTGGATATATATATATATGCAAGTTTTACTTTTCAAATTTTTGTTGTTAAGGCTATACATGTCGAATTTAATGATTTTGTTTAAAAACAGAAATGTTTAAGGTTTTTCGTAAAGCTTAAAAATTTATAAACTCTCTGCAAATTACAAAAGGAATGGAGATAATTTGTTATCGATTACTCGCCGGTGCGGATCAAATATCATCATCACTTAATGTTGCGAGCTGTTCAGTAGTATTTAAACAAGAAAGCGCGGTCGGCATGTTGATAGTTCACTAACGCTTTCGGAAACAAAAGAAAAGAAAAAAAACAGATTTTAATAAATTATATTTCACTTATTCTTCGGCCGTTTGTGGATACGGTGCTTTTATGTTCATTGATAATGTTCACATTAATTTCTAAAGTTGTAAAGAAATAAGGTACATGCATTTAGCATCGTCATCAATGTATTTTTATTAGATTTAGTTTTGTAAACAAACTGATTTTGTAGATACATTTTCATTTGAATGCGCAAAATTTTAATTAATCCTAACAAAAATTTATCGTGCAAAATATGCATAACCCTATATTATACAGACTTTCCTTACTTAATATGTTGAATAATACCTTCATCAACTGCATATGGAATTATTGTCTCTCAATTAATTCGATACGCAAGGGCATACTTAGCTGCAATAATGTAGCTCTCTCTGATGTTTATATATCTGACGTATACTGGAGAAGGCTACAGTTCCATAGGATCTCCGTAATGATGCAAAATATAAATTTTTTTCATGCGGCTGACGTCGGCCTGAAAAGATCGTTTTTATATTCTTTTAGATGAAATGATTTTTTAATTCAGGTTAAACAAACTAACCGTACATAAATCAAAACCAGATAAAACATAACAGCATGTTTACCAGTCGTCTTTTTCAGCAGCCATGACAGTTCTCGCGTGATTTTGTGGGATTTCCGCTTGAAGTATTGATGGGCTTGATAACGTGAATGTCAATGTAAATAAGCAATCTCACCTCGTTCTATCTCTAAAACATTATTCAAGGAAATGGCATATCATGGAACATTCATATATACCGCGTTAATTATGTTAAAAATAGGAGAATTCCTATACTCAGTTCAAGATCCGCTTCTGAATTCTCATTGGCTGTCCCAAAATAAAACCGATCAAGGTCAGTAATCATAGCGGACAACTTCAACCTGCATTGTTGACATACACAAAAAATAACCGATATACGGACTACACTTGATATTTTTAGATTAATTTATGCCATACGCAACTACAATGTTTTAGTTCAGGTAAGAAATGCAAATGTTATTATCATTTATATACGATTTGAGTCGAAATCGTTGCGGGAGTGAATCACTCCCGCACTTGCACCATTACGGAGATCCAATGGAGTTTTAGCCCTCTCCCAAAAAAAACTAGAGGGCTACATTTTCATCTAAGGCATATTCTATCTATGAACAGTTGCTAAGGCGAGGCAATCTATTGACAAACAAGTTGATAAAACAGTATTATCAACTGTCTCTATTGAAGTAATCTTTTCATATGTTCTATGGTCGATATAACGACATTGTCAGCAAATACAATCTTCCACTGGGTCGCATGCAGACTGACTTTGTAATACTTATTTTTAGACTATAATAAATCACCTATTTGTCTACAGATCTTTTCTGTTTTTCCCGATTACGGCAAAGAGCATATTGCGGGTGTGACCGGTCAGTAGAAGATGCTCACTACTCCATGGCACGTGCACCTGATCCTACCTCTAATTTTTATTAGAGGTGCGTGTTTACTCTGCTCCTGTTTTGTATACTTGCTTTGAACCTTTGATTTTGAACACCGTTCGTTATTACCACATGTCATACGGCTCATTGTAATGACACCATTTGGATCTGGTTTCCAACCTCTCTCAAATAGCATCAGATGCGGCTTATATAGTTTAAACAAAGCTTTTTTAAGGTATTTCCAACAGTCAATCAAAATGTGAGTGTTGGTTGTCGCGTTATAAGCGAGATACATAACTTACAATTATTCATTATGTAAACAAAGCTCACATTCGTGAGCTCTCTATTTCGCTTATTACACAATTTCCAATAAGAGAAAGATTACACTGAAACCATAAAAACATTTAAAAAAAAAATTTAATTGTTCAAATGAATCATGTCCCTTTAAAGTTCAGAAAATTACCTTTTCGTTATATATTGATAAAATGATGTGCGTTATATAAGATGATGTGCATTGTATTACCCTTATTATCTTTAAACAACACACTTTCACTGGTATTAAAAGAATAATCGTGGTTAATATTATGATGATTATTTTACAAAACGAAATAGATAAAAACTTATAAACATGAGAGTGTAAACTCTAGGAATTACGAAATCATTTTCTTTGAAGTCCTCTACCTTATTGAATGAAACTGGAGAAGATTCATAAAGTTTTGATTTGAATCGTATGTGATTTGACAACGTGTGCATTTTTGGCATCCATATATCCAATGAACAAACTTAAAAATTGGCCTACCCCAATATAATGAAAACAGTTGAGTTTTCAACATAGATATTGAATTAACGATGTTATCTCTTAGAACAATATCTTAAATTGCTTTACGACAAGTCAAGAATGCATAGTATAGCAGATAGATAAAAATCAGCATTGTGGCGTCTTGTTAAGCATCCAGAGCATTTATACATTTAATAATTATGTTAAAATCGTAAATTTGTGTTTCCTATAATGGGAAATCGTAAATTCAAATCATTTTCTATATACAATATAAAATCATATTTTAAAATTTTGTTTTACAGTGCATTATTTCTTTATAATGGATGAAAAATATCTTTTCATTAATAGATTAAATGGGATTATTCTTTAGATTTCCCATTTGTCAGGGTACATAAAGTTTTAATAACCTTTTTTAAATTTAAAACATATGTTATTTGAGTTATTGTCGGTTGTTTAACTGATCTTGTTTGTTGCGTTCATGAATAATAATATATGGAAATAACCCATTTTTTGATTGAAAAAAAATAAGAATAGCTACCTCTCGCAAAAAATAAGTTGAATAGGTATGCAAATCAGCCAATACTTGTTTAGGATTTATTCAAGATTGTGAAATACATGCATTTATAAATTACAATCCACATAGCAATCGTCTTTAGTATCTGCAGTCACACAAATCAGTGCTTTGATCTGTAAGAACAAAAAAAAAACCCTGAAAGGGTTAAAAGAGTCATTATCAATATGAGCTTGACGCATTCATGTGAATGTTATTTCGCTTGCATTTTTTGAGACCTTGCATTTGTTTTTATTGAATAAAAAATTTAACAAATGAAAACTC
Source organism: Magallana gigas (assembly GCF_963853765.1). Taxonomy (NCBI): domain Eukaryota; kingdom Metazoa; phylum Mollusca; class Bivalvia; order Ostreida; family Ostreidae; genus Magallana; species Magallana gigas. The sequence goes on along the minus strand of NC_088861.1, from coordinate 17,617,638 downwards.
GATTATATTGATTATGTTTATCTTAGTTCATATACATATACTACAAAATTAAAATGTTTAGTTCATAGTAACTTAGTAAATATGAATTTGAAAATACAGTAAAATCAGAGGCATAAATCATATATTTTAAAAAATTAAACAAAATTTAAATTTAAGTTTGTGTAGAATTTCTCCCTGAGTTTGTTATTGTATTTATCTAAATTGATACAAAGAATTTACAGCAAAAATAGAATTTTCATGAGAAATTAAAATAAAAGTAAAATAAGTGCTTTTAAGAGGTAGTGAAGTTTATGTAGGTAGCAAAAACATAACTTACTTTAAGGTCACTGTCCGTCACCGTTTGTATAAATTTTGTCCGCTAATTCCATATACTCAGCTCTGTGAAAAACAGATTACGAATAAAACCACCTTGTGTATATATGAAAAATAGTAATTTTTTAAGGCATAATATTTCCCAAAATTTGAGTATTGAATACATGTATAAATAAAAATGCACATTTCGAACAATTGTTCTTAAAAGTATGGATTCATTTAACTATCTCTATGCAATTATACTCATTATTTTCCACCTGTTGTTAAACATAAATTAGAAGAACTCGTGTTTAATATTAAATTTGAAACCAGCCTAGCTCTTTTGTAAAAAAATGAAATCATATCTTAACTTTGGGATTCATCGGCTGTATAAGAAAATACAACTTCTCTCTCAAGCAAACAAAAAAAATGCATACCTTTCAATTACTTTGACTGCACCTGTTTCGTAAAATGCTGCACATCTTATACATATATTTATAATATTTCATTCGTTAAGTCAATTTCAAAAGCTGTTTTTATTTTCAATTGTTAAGGAAGGAGTCTTCTCGTTATCAAACATACTTATTTTAACAAGAAATTCATGAACTTTGACACAGCCAAACGGATCATATTACTAAATGATTCTATCAGTTTAATCAAATTTGACCTTTTTGTTTTCGCATAAAGGTCAGGTCAAGGTCACTACCTTTTTCCTCAACGAAAAGGATGATAAAAATAAGTGTAGCTCTTTGTAATTTTGTAGACATTTGTTTAAGTTTTGAAGATTCTATTCTTCAATGAAATGCTAGAATATCAGAATGTTTATCAGCTTATTCTACTAAATTAGAATAAATATTTATACTAAAATTGATATTGTATGGGCAGCGGAAAGGGCAAAAAATACATTTTTACAAAACCAATGATAAACTCAATTCAGCAATCTAAAATAATATTATCAATGACCATAACTGCAAAACCAACAGTCTTCCTTGCAAAATAAATGTAATTAAAATCAACCAAAGATATCTAAATACGAATCAAACACAAAAAGTAAAACCAACAGACATAAATGTAAAACAAACATACATCAACATGAAACAAGCGGACGCACAAATAAACGCCAGGTGGCGTTTTTTGGGAAGCAATATGCGTCATCGATTATTGGAATCCGGGATGGTTCGCGCCTATTCTGTTTCGCCCTGAGACGTTGATATATTTATTATGATTTATTAAAAATTAAAAATGATATTTCAATGACCTGTTTATACTCGTACATTTGTTCGAAATATTCATATAGTCTTCTTATAGTCTTCTATAAAAAAAACAAAACAAAACGTCATTTCATTGTTATCCATCAGGCACGTAGCATCGTTTTTGAAAGTTTGGGGGGGGGGGGGGGGGGGGTCAGGCTCATCCAAAAAATCTTGACAAGCCAAAAAAAAGGGGGGCAGCCCCCCCCCCCCCCTCGAATGCTTCGTGCCTGTCCATAAACATGATGATAGACAAAAAATTGAAGGAAACATTTTCAAAATGCGACAAGACATATGTTCATTGTAAATTAAAATTTCATAAAGTGCATGTATCAGAATACTTCAAGCTTATCGACATGAATACTGTCATGTCTTATATTTTCTTCAATCTACTTGTACAGGCAATGCATAAGAATGTAGAGAAATAAATCAAACTTCGTTATAGAAAACATTGTATGCTTTAATTAATGAATATTTTGATGATAACAATTTATACAAAATGTTTACTTTAAGACTTTCCGTTTCCGTCAGGCTAAGGCACATCTGTATAGATAATTATAGCAAACCAAATTTTCACGTAATGTCAGTCATTTGTTGCATTTCGTATCACTTTAATTTTACTGGGTGGAAGTAATGCAAACTATACAACTTGACATCTTTGTCAATTTTCTATTTACTGTCATCCGGTTAATTAAAAATTTACAAACAAACAAACCAACAAACAAAAAAATTGAAATAGATCGAATTCTAAACGATTAGGTTTGATTAAGTTTGACTTTTGCTATAAGAATTTTAATTTTTTGATTAAATTTATATTAATTTTATAAGACTGGTAAAAATCGTAGTTAAATAGTGGATGCAAGGGAGGGGAGGGGGGGCAATGTAAAGATCAAGCAGATAGTTTATGTAATTAAATAATGATCCTCAAAATAGAGTTATGCTAACTATATAATATTTTACATTTGTAATTACATTAACATTCCCGAATTTTTCATAATAAAATACAGGTAATTCTCAAGTAAGGACAGGCTATAATTGTTATCACAACATAATTCACACCTCTTGTTCTGAACGATATAAAACGACATAACTTCATAAAATTAATAAATAAAAATCCTAATAAAGCAAGCACGCTGTCTTGGCCGTGCATGCATAAAAGCAAGCACCGTTTCAATGGGTTTTTAAAAACATATTTCAATTCTTGTATAGGTAATAATTAATTTCAGAGGAAAAATGATACGAGAAAAGTATCTTAATACAGTAAGATGTTTCGCTCTGAGGCAGGTGCGAAACATCGAGGTGCGAAACATCACAGGGCGAAACAGAATAGGTGCGAACCATCCCGGATTCCAATAATCGATGACGCATATTGCTTCCCAAAAAACGCCACCTGGCGTTTATTTGTGCGTCCGCTTGTTTCATGTTGATGTATGTTCGTTTTACATTTATGTCTGTTGGTTTTACTTTTTGTGTTTGATTTGTAGTTAGATATCTTTGGTTGATTTTATGTACATTTATTTTGCAAAGAAGACTGTTGGTTTTGCACTTATGGTCATTGGTAATATTATTTAAGATTGCTGAATTGAGTTTATCGTTGATTTTGTAAAATTGTATTTTTTGCCCTTTCCGCTGCCCATAATATTGCTTAGCCCGCATTTCCTCTAATTTTCTTAAATTTTGAAGACATTTTTTTTAAATGCTTCCAATAATAAAATATTTCTGATTTTTATGTATTATGAAGACTTATTATAAAGATATGAATTCACAGAAAAGCTTATATATTGACCATTTAATAAGAGAGAAAACTGATTTTAGTGATCACAAAAATTAATGTATAGAATTGGCATTTTAAAAAGCTTATAAAAATGTAATTTGATAGGCAAATCATATTTTAAAAACATATTCTGAGACCCAAGTATCCTATCATTAGTTCAAGGTAGTAAAAAAAATCCAACAAAAATGTTATTGTTTTTAAAATGCTAAAACAGACTCATTAATCTGCAGCAATTCTGAATTGCAAAACATGTGATATTTTCCTACGCCAATATTACGCCAAAAATATAGTCCTTTTAGATTCTAAACATTGATTACTTTTTCTCTGCCAGGTTGTATGATAGTAAAAAAAGAGAAAGAAAAATATACTATTTTAATTTCCTTTCATCTTGATTTAATGAACAATTATTTTTATTTACGTTTGACAAGTCGAAAACCAGAAAAGACTCCTTCCTTAAGAAATAAGGTAAAATATAATACCTTTATTCTGATCGGAAATATCTTGATAAGGATGTTCATTTGTTGAACAAATATGATGTACGTAATGGTCATTCTGTTCAGCTAAAATGTAAAGGAAATATGAAATAATCTCTCTCTCTCTTTCTCTCTCTCTCTCTCTAACCATTTATCTCTTCTATTATCTGCAATTACCTGTTTGTTGTTTCTTTCGGTTTATCTAAAAATGTTTAATATTATGTATTAAAAACAATGCATACATGTAACTCGGAGCCTTCAAAATCACATAATGTTACATAACATCCCCTGTGAATCCTGATACTGCATTCTCATTTTCCTAAATATCACTGCTTAGCTTGTAAACTATTTTTAGAAATATGTCACACTACAAGCAATTTTATAATCCTTCTTAGAAATGTGGATACAATGATTAAAGGTTCATTGAGAATAAGGAAAACATAATTACAATGCACTTTCAATCATTAATTAAGATACCAGTTAAATGATTGCAAGCAATGTATTTTTACTTGTATGTATATGAAGATGGCAGATCCTCCACTAACGATGATTAAAATAAAAGCGCCACCTAGTGATCCGCCAATAATGAGTCCATTGTTACAATCTTTTGATTGACCTAAAATGAAATCAAATGAGTAGAAATGTTCTGATAAAATCATACAAAGAAAACCTCAATATTATAATTATATCTAGTATATTCCTATATGTTTAGGAATAGCAAAAGTTCAAATTTTATTTTGTATCAAACACTTACTTATAAAAGGTTTTTCTGCTGTGTGGCATGTACGATTGTCTGAGAATGAAGAACCATGCACATTGGAGGCCACAACTCTGAATTTGTATTCGGTAGAAGGGTTAAGATCAATCGCTCGATAGATATATACAGAACTCACGTTTGTTTCCATTTTTTTATAGCTACAATTTAAAAATTTGTTCTGTTCGCTGAGTTGAAGAGTTTCCTGTTGAAATGGAGGGGTGTATCGAAAGCTAAGAGATGTGGTCACAGTCCATAAGATCGTGGCACTAGTGACGTCACAATCAACAAGTGTAATTGTTGGTTTCATAGGTCTTGCTACCAAAAAGAAAACAATTTTTTTTTAAGTTAGCCCATATAAATGTTTAAAGTTTGTTTAGCAATTCATTTCAAATTCTCATACAATTTCTCAGGTCTTTTCAAGTAATTAAAAACAACATTGCTGTGTAAAAATACATTAACATTGCCAATAGTAAGAAAGACGAATAAGGCCACATACAAAAATATTTTTATCTCGTAATTACGATATATGATCTCGTTAAAACGATTTAAATATCTCGTTATTACTAGATATTTCTTGTACGAACGAGAAAATATCTCGTTATTACAAGAAATATCTCGTTATAAAGACTAAATTATCTCATTGTTAAGAGAAAAGGTCTCGTAATAACGAGTAAATTATCTCATTTTTACTAGAAAAGATCTCGTAATAACGACATAATATCTTGTTATTTCGAGAAAAGATCTCGTTATTACGAGTTGGTTATCTCGTTATTACGAGAAAAGATCTCGTTATTACAAGATAAGATCTATCTAAAATGGCGCGTATCTTTGTTCTACTTTTTTTATGTAAAGTGTACGAACTACTGCAATGTCTATTATTATACACATACTTACCATAATCATCGTTTAAAAGCGTACACAAAATTTGATATAAAATCAGACCAAGCAGTTTTAAAGAAATTTCAGAAGAAGGAGTAAAGCAGATTGATTAATAATTTAATTGAAATATTTGTTAATATGATGGATACATGTAATTTATTTTCAGACTCCAAAATGTTAATATACAAAATCAATTATTTTCAATATACATATAGGTTGTGTATGGATATATAAAACTTAATTTGGGGTTAATCCTGTATACCCCTGATTGAAACTACATGTACATGTATATTGTCATTGAAATCATCTGTAACTAATAGAATTGTTTTTTTACGACTGAGACTACATGGTATTAACTTCGGATTAGAATTGTAATACATAAGTTGAAAGTAAAATTACATGACGTTCTTTCCATTAATTCATAAAAGATAAAACGTCCAACCCGATCATTTCATCTAAAAATTAATATATAATGATCGTTGTCATTTAAAAATTGAATTAACGTTTCTGGAAAGAAAAAAATAGACTAAAAGGGTGAACTAGTCGACTTGGAGGTTTTTTCAGAAACGCACCATTTTATATAAATATTTTCTCATGATAACGAGATAATGAACTCTTAATGACGAGATAATTATCTCGTAATAACGGGATCTTTTCACGCAATTACGAGATAAAAAATAGTTTTTATTTGGCCCTATTAGTGTATAACAAAGAGATATGAGAAGTGTTCATTAGTCTCACACTGTACATATATGTCGACTGTTCCACTAGAGTTTCCAGCGGAGTTATAAGCGGTACATGTGTAGTTTCCCGTGTCCTCTTTAAGAGCTGATTCAATGACATACATTTGTACGGAAGACACTACTGTGAATACGAGTGAATTCGACTTCGTCCACCTATAGTATATTATTTCCGGGTTTGCATTTGAAACATGACAATATAGCCAAACCTGTTTTGTCCCAGCTACTATGTTCAAGCTACTGACCGGAAATATTTGTACCTCTGCAATATCTAATATATAAGAAAAGTGAACAAATGAATACAGAATTGATTTTATTTGCCGTGTTTAACCATGCTAAACTTATTCTCATACATATATATATATATATATATATATATACGTTTCCTTATATGAACCTATAGAATAGCGAAACGCTTAATTCTGTATATTGACATTTGCTAATATGCTTCCTTATATGAACCTATAGAATAGCCAAAAAAGTCCAATTATGTGTTAACTTTTTAATGGCTTTCCAGTGATTAAGGTTGCATTATTATAAAAATAAAATTACGGTTATGTAAATAGTTATGGTAACAACATTATGAGCTTGGTTGATACGAAGCCCTTCGGAATATGAGGATATAATAAAAGATATGATCACGTGACTAACCAAGTTCACATCCCGGTGATCTTTTTCATTTGTTGTACTTACGTCTTTGGTTCAAAGGTGTCGTTCACTTCATTATATTGACAGGTAATAATACATTAATAGATACGGTATAGCGGGTTTTTGTGAGATGCGAATTTTAACTTATTTAGGGTTTGGTAGTAGCTTGCTAATATCGTCTTGAAAATCGCTAAATTTTGTGTAATGTACTTAATGGTAAGGTTGTGAAACTCTCTGTTTGCGAAAATTGTTGACATATCTTTGTGAATGTGGTTATATACAGTATTGTGTAGAGAAGGCTAATTGTACTTTGCGGAACGGAACGGAACAAAACCAGTTTAGAGGCACCTAAGGGGGAAACAGAATTTTGAAAAAAAAATATTATTTCAATTAAACCGTAGAGAGAAAGGGTCGTTACTTACAGGTCACGTTGAGAGTGTATCTGTTGGATTCTACATGTTCTCCCTCGATGTTGCTGGCCCTACAGTACACCTGTTGACCGTTATCCTCTGGCATACCCGTATACTGTAGCACTGAGACAGTTCTATACAGATCGTTAGCGTCTTGCTGTATCGAAGTGGTTATCTGAGTGAAAATTTCAGAGGTTCCTTTATACCAAGTGATGCTTGCTGCAGGTCTAACAGGGTCATTTGTTAAACAAGTTATGTTGATGGATCTTGATGCCCTGACCGTTGTCGGAGGTGTTGATAATGTCAGTGTTGATACAGGAACTGTAGGAATATAAAATTGTTTTACTTCTTTTATACATTTACAAACTTTCTATAAAAAGAATGAAAATATTCATGATTTGCTTCTGAAACTGGAAAGATAATTCATCCTTAGTTATAGTACTTTCAATTCCATTAAAATATTACTCTTATCAAATTATCACTTCAAGAAAAATTAATAGGGATACATGTATATTTTTTTTAGTGTATTAAGGGATATTTTCAGCGGCCTCAACGTTTATAGTAAACTATAGAATTATTTGTCGAACAAGAGTGGATAAAAATGCATGACGCCTATGTATGGTATCAAGGGTTTAAGGGGGGTGTGCAGCCACCTTGTAAATTCGAGGATAAGAATGTAGACATTTCATAAAATGGCTTGTTTGTTTCCGAAACTGGCCAAAAATGCAAATAGAAGCAATAAATATGAAGTCCCACATGCCATTTTGTCTGAAAAGTATGCATTCAAGAAAAGGACAAAGCTTTTTTAATGACTCAGAACAGATGTGGAACTGTGCAGCTACAGACTTATTTTAAAGATTTAAAATCTAAAAAAAAAAAAGATTCATTGTTTCATTGGTGTCCTCTCTATAACCATTTGTTGAGAAAAAGTTTGAATGCTTACATTCTTATCCTCAAATGTACACGATGCTCGCACATCCTCTTATTAAATAGTTTATCGGGTGAACAATAAAGCATTGTGACATTTTAACTGAACAGAAGAGAAATTAGTCTTGGTTTGTGACCCTTTCTTATAAATGATTGACCCGTAAAGAATGGACACACACACACACATTTATATATATATATATATATATATATATATATATATATATATATATATATATATATATATATATATATATATATATATATATATATATATATATATATATATATATATACACAGTAGTTGGCCATAAGTATGTTCCCAAAATGGCCGACGTTAACGTAGATCTCTTCATATTACCTGAAGTTTTTTGACTTACTACTTCTAACAACAAAGAAAAAATGACTATGCAAACATATACATTATCTTGTATTATATCCTAGGATATGAAATATTCTTGCAATTGTCCTCGTTTAACGATGTAAAGGCTCGCATTCAATATAAAGTGAGAATACACGAAATGTCAACTACAACTTATTCTAGGTCATGGAAAATTCGGATTTCGTTTTTTGACATTTGAAACCGTATAATTAGCATTTTTCACATAATTTCAAAGATATAAATGTCTGAACAGTATGTAAGCCAAAATATGTATTGATACTGTTTTTCTGCTCTGTGTAATTGGGCCAAGAAGTCTGGTTATCTTTTTTGAATAAACTATTGGCGATTTGTGGAGTGACGAACAATTACTGATGAGAAGCAGTCTACTTACAGTTTTATTCATCACATTATACTTTGGTCTTGCTGTAAATCAAGCTGTTTGATTTTTGAAAGCATGTTTTTGGTTGTCTCTGGGGACATTGAAAGGGATTCAGTCATCTCGTGGTTACCTAATCTTACAACTTCCAGTTCGAGTTACGATTTTACCATTATTCCGGTCTTCTGTATTTTTAAACTTTACATAACAGTTTCGGCTGTTTATTCCGTTCATCCTTCCAGTTTTATTTATGTAAAAATCCCAAATCTGACATCTGTATTACGACTTGTTTCTGTCTACCCATACGTTTTCTGTCGTTCTACGCCATGTTGTTGTGCAGACGATAAATGTTTACCAAAGGGGAATAACTCCGAAAATAAACTCGACAAAAGAAGAAAAAAAAGTCGGAGAATCATTGGGCACATTTTCTAAATCTGGCCATCAAAGAAAAATATGCTTTATTTCCGTTTAAAATGTACCTTACAGGAAAAAAAATGTTACGGCGGCCATTTTCGGAACATACTTATGGCCAACTACTGTGTATATATATATATATATATATATATATATATATATATATATATATATATATATATATATATATATATATATATATATATATATATATATATAAGAGATACACTAGAAACGTTAAGTACAAAACAAACCTAAGCGTTAGAGTTTTCCCTGGCTGTGGTTGAAATGCTTCTCGTACAAAGCGGAACTTATACAGTATGCATATAAGAACAGGACAATGCTTTTTTAAATTATTCAGAACAGCTGTCGAACTGCACAGCTATAGACTTATATTGAAGATTTAAAAATCTGAAAGAATATGAAGAGGGTTCATATAAGTTCCGCTTTGTACGGAAAGCATTTCCAACCACAGACGGGGAAAATTCTAACGCTAAGGTTTGTCCTGTACTTAACGTTTCTAGTGTATCTCTTACCGAATCTGAAATATTACTACTTTTTAAAGGCCTTAACTTTTGCCCTACACCCCGGGAAGTAAACGAAAGAGCTGTAAGAGAGGAAACTGGGGCATTTTTCCGTAGACTTAGACTGAAAGAACATTTCTCTAGGAAAGACTCCAGTTCTGATGTAGGTGATAAGGCCCAAACTTCTTTACAAGACATAAGTGCAATTGGGAAGCAGTCCCTGGCAAATGTGGAGACTAAGAATCGTATATAGAAGCTGTCGAGTCAGACATCAAGAAACTCCTATCCAAACAACACAGAAACCTGGATAATCTAAATAAAGAAGAAAGATCAGCGTTACAAATCCTAAATAACCGGGAAGACATCGTCATCAAAAAAAGCAGATAAAGGGTCAACAATAGTTGTGATGGATCAAGACAAATATCTTGCAGAAGCATACAGACAAGTATCAAATGAACGTTTTTACTAAAAGCTTGACACTGATCCTACAGATGACTTCTCAGATACTATAACCAAAACTTTAGATACTATGAAAATAATGAAATTGTTTACAATGTGTACACTACCCTTCTTCCTATCAACTGTAAGCCCGGCCAATTTTATGTTATTCCAAAAATTCACAAACCTAGAATGCCAGGATGTCCAATAGTAAGTGCCATTGGACATTCTACTGCAAAAAATTCAGAATTTATCGACCTTTATCTCCGTCCACATGTTGAAAATTTACCATCATATCTTAAAGGCACAACAAATTATCTTAACAAAACACCATCTTCAAATCTTCCAGATGATACTATTCTCGTGACGATGGATGTTACATCCCTTTACACCAACATCCCGCATAACGAAGGTATTGCAGCCTGTAAGGAAGTAAAGGACGCTAGGGAGGTTCAGATCCTTTCAACTGAATCTCTTACCAAGCTCCTAGAGTAGGTTCTAAAATTCAATAATTTTATGTTCAATGGAGAACATTACCAAGTTAGTGGCACTGCTATGGGCAAAAAATGGCATTATCTTATGCCAATATATTCATGGGTGATCTAGAGCGCAACCTACTAACACAGTCACCTTTCAAACCTCTTAATTGGTTGCGCTTCATAGACGACATCGAAATGGAGTGGGTTGACAACAGAAACAACCTCGATGATTTAATTACCTGGTCAATTTTTTCACCATTCTATCAAATTTACGACTGGAATTTACTCATTCAACAATACGTTTCTTGACACTACTTTAATGTTAGTCGATGGTAAACTCGATGTCAATCTTCATACTAAACCTACAGATTCCCACCTCTCTATAATGACGTCTAGCTGCCACCCACCTCATACGTTTAGAGGCATACCAAAAGGCATAGCCACCAGAGTCGGACGTATTTGTTTACCTCAAGAACTATACTCTGAGCAAAGTAAACTCCTAAAATTCCACTTATATGCCAGGGGCTATAACTCGCACTCTGTACAAAATGCAATTGATGATTAAGCTAAGGTGGCAGGGGACAGTTTTTTTTATACAATTCATTGTAGCCAAAGAATGCATGTCTTCGGAACTCTGTAACTAGAATTTCCTCAGTTCCCATTCAGCACAAATACCTTTAATTCACTCTCTATAAGGCCAATCACCAATTTCTGAAGAAAATCACTAGTCAAAACCTGTAAAATTCTGTACATACTGGTTTTTATGAGATTTTGACCCTTTCATATTTTGCTAATTTTTCATGATTTTTCAGCTTTTTAGACCTCTCCCAGCTAATTCCCTGCAGAGGGTTGACCTTCCGTACCGCGTGCATGTTGCACTATTACATGTCAGAAACTTACCGGTGCATAGTTTACAATGCCCCATCCACCTACTTTTCGTGTTATTTTACCTCCCGTCTGTAACTTGCAATTTCACTGTGTAAAGTCAGCACAACAGTCATAGCCGCAGGTTTCGCATTTTACTTCTGATTCTCATATACCTAACATAAGGGGCCTATATATTGCATATCAATTTCAACAAGAGACACCCCTCTAACTAATGATAATCATTAAACATCATTTCATGAATTTTAGCAACACTCATATTAAGCCTTCAAGTACAGCAACTCTCAATTTTACAAAAATATTGAGGGTAATTAATCCGAAACTGTCCTTTGCTACCTAAAGAGATCGATTATCCCTTTTGAAATACAAATCTAAAAAACGAAGACAACAAAGTCCCATTTGTTACTACCTACCACCCTGTCCTTAGGCGTCTAAATGCAGTTCTAAAGAAGAACCTGCCAATCCTTTACAGCAATTATAAAATGGTTGAGGTTTTAAAAAAAACCAATGGTAACTTTCAAACGCCCTAGAAACCTTAGGAAAATGGTGGTAAGACCCAAACTAAAGAACCCTCTACCTAATGGTGGCTTTAAAACTTGTTCTGACACCAGATGTCTGTTGTGAAAACACAGCTCTGATGCAGACGACTTTTCTAGCCCCATACTGGCCGCACTTACAAACTTTTTGTAAATACTTCTTGTCTAACTGACAGTTGTATATACCTCATCAATTGTAAATTTTGTCAGAAACAATACGTAGGGGAAACAGGATACCTCCGTAGGCGCATCAATAACCATCGTTCCACCATCAAAATTAAGAAAATTAAAGAACCCGTTGGGGAACATTTTAGCTAAGATGGTCACAAATGGGAGGACATGATGGTTTTAGTTACATTATATATTTATATTTAAATATTTAATCGTACGATGGCTAAAAATTATATGAATATAAGTAATAAGGAATCATTCTTTGAATATTATGAGGTGATAATTTCGATCGGGCGTGATCGAATCTATCATAAAGCCCATTGGGCTTTATTGGATTTGATCACGCCCCGACCAAAATTATCAACTCATAATACTCAAAAAATGATTCCTTATTCCTTATTTATATGCAACGAATGACTTGTTGTGAAAAAGGAGGGAATATGTTTTACAATGTTTTATATGTTAAAAAAAATACTTTGAAGAGTAGTTCCTGTTAATTGCAATTGCCCTTGCATTACCTTGTACAAAGATTGTAGTATTGATGCTCAACATTGTTCTGTTGTACGCTCTGCTGCATTCAATTGTCTGGTTATGTATGGGGTTTAGCAAAGTTAATTTGAGTGTCCAAATTTCTTCGAAATTACATTGAAAACTTGTTTCATTTGTATGTGACAAACATGATTTGAAACCCCCTCCGCCGACACCTAATGATATTCTTCTCCCTTCGACGTCAATCGTGTAGAAGACATACAGTCCTCCAGGGTCATTAGACTGGCATGTTAACTCCAGAGTTTGGCCTTTCTTAACAAATGCAGGTGTCTCTGGCTTTAATATGAGTTCGGAACCTACAAACCATAAAAATCATGAATTTCTTCTCTGGTACCGATTTTTTTAAAGTGACTAGGAAATAATTGTTTAGAATGCAAATTATTGCATTTGAAAAAAATGGACACTTTACCTGACTTTAATAAGTTAAGTTAATTGATTAATTCATTTAATTAATATCATTTTTATAATAAAAAAATTTAATAATATCAACAACAAATCCAGATGAACAACACACGATCTGTTCTTTGTTAATACATGTAAAATTTGTAGGAAAAGATACATGTACATAACGGGTTTAAATGTTTGGAGAGTGCTCCCTCCAACGATTGGTTTTCCCTGTAACTGAACTCTTTATGATCTTTCATTTTGGATTAACTAGTACTCTTATAAGTCCATGCTCAATTAATCCGACGTTATCTGATTGCGATATATATGAATATGTCATCGATTAACTTCCTCATCACATGCCCTTAATTTCTTTTTGATTTTTTTTTTTTTATTAGAAGCTTTCATGTAATAAATTAAATGGGGTTTTGTTAACTAACATGTTATTAAGGTCTTCCGTTTCCAACGGAAGACCTTTCTATTATTGTGCGGGTTAAGATTTTTTAGGGTCTTCCGTTTCCAACGGAAGACCCTATTGTTTTTCTTCGGATTCTTTTTCATTATTATTATTCTTCCTCTGACTTTTTTTGTGGCTTATATCTCAAAAACTATTTAACCGATTTCCACGAAATTTTCAGAACTTGTTTGGTATTGTAAATACTCGGGGTTACTAAAATTTGAACTTATGACGTCACTTCCGGTGTCAGAAATTGACGATTTTGTAAATTTTTAAGGGTCATTTTGTCCACGCATCTCCTCCGAAACTAATCAAGATAGAAGCTTGAAATTTTCATGGATTGTAGATAAATGTATGCAGATGTACCCCATTGCCTTCACTTAGGAAAATTGTGCAAGGCCTTGAAGCTCGCATGATTCTGAAAATAAGCACCAAATTTTTCCACGAAATTTTTGAACATTTTCTGAAATATCTTTTGATCTATACATATTTTGTTAAACAATGTGATAGAAAAGACGTTCATTTTTACAAGACCTTTAATTTGATATCAAGGAAATGGGGCTGGCCCCTCAAATTAGGGGCCAAGAGGGCTCTAAAGTCTTCTTACAATAACCTTTTACTGAACAATAATTTGTAATCAATCATAGAAGCAAAAATGTTCATTGTACAACTGTTTATCTATACAGTACCATAGCTAAGTCATATATTACGTAATTAGGGGTTTCAAGGGGCCAAAAGTTCAAAACTTTGATCATTTATATCGGAAAAAGGAGAAACATTTTGAAAGGCAATGTAGGACAAAAATTGCTCAAAATAATGTTCTGTACATTATGCCACCTTAAATTTTTTCTTGATGGCCCCATTAAGGAGTTTAAGGGTCGGCCCCTAAAACACATTTGTACAGATATCTCGAGAACGGTTAACACTTTGTGAACACTTGGTGAACAAAATATATTTATATTTGCAAGACCTTCAATTTGATATCAAGGAAAAGGGGCTGGCCCCTAAATTAGGGACCAAGAGGGCTCTAAAATCTTCTAACAATTACTCTTTACTGAACAAAAATTTGTTATTAATTATAGAAGCAAAAATGTTCACTGTACATTATGCCACCTTAAATTTTTTCTTGATGGCCCCATTAAGGAGTTTAAGGGTCGGCCCCTAAAACACATTTGTACAGATATCTCGAGAACGGTTAACACTTTGTGAACACTTGGTGAACAAAATATATTTATATTTGCAAGACCTTTAATTTGATATCAAGGAAAAGGGGCTGGCCCCTAAACTTAGGGACCAAAAGGGCTCTAAAATCTTCTAACAATAACTCTTTACTGAACAAATTTTTTTTTATTAATTATAGAAGGAAAAATGTTCACTGTACAGCTGTTTATCTTTACAGTACCATAGCTAAGTCGTAATTAGGGGTTTCAAGGGGCCAGAAGTTCAAAACTTTGATCATAAATAATATCTGAAAAAGGAGAAATATCTTTAAACGCAATGTAGAACACAAAATGTTAAAAATAATGTTCTTAACAATATGGCAACTAAACATTTTTTGTTGGTGGCCCGGTAAGGATTTAAAGGGTCGGCCCCTAAAACACAGCTGTTCAGATATCTCGAAAACGTTAAACAATTCGTGAATACATGTGAACAAAATATGTTTTTGTGAGACCTTTTATTTGATAAAAAGAAAAAAGGGCTGACCCCTCCAATTAGGGGCTAAAAGGGCTAGTAAGTCTTTTTATGATAACTTTTTTCTAAGCGATAATTTGATATCCTTCATTTAGCAAAAACAAAGAACTTTTTTTTATCTTAATCTAACGCTGAAATTCGTTATAAAATCGGACCATGCACTACAGAGAAATTGGGATTTAAAATTTGATTTTTCCGGAAATTATGATTCCGCGTTCTTGGTTTAAAAAATAGCGTGAAGTTAAATGTAAAATTAATTCGTACCAAAAATAATCGTGTCAAGTCGTACATGAACACATTCGGGTTTATTTTATTAAGACATTCTTGAAATCGGCAAGGTTTTTGTTCAGTCATACTTTAAATCATTCGGATTTTGTTAAGTCGTACCAAGAATAATTCGATTTTTTTCTTATTGTTTTAGTTACTCTTGTTCTTGGCTTAAGAACTCTGCTTCTTACAGGTACTTCTAGCTTTTCTCTGGACATTAACGGAAGACCCACTCGTTGCTTTGCAACGAGCTTTGCTCTAGTCTTATTTTTCTTTTTTTTTTTTGTTTCCTAGACGCGAACTTTGAGGCTTCATATCTTGCTCATTTCTGAACGGTTTTTGCTCAAATTTTCAGGGCTAATGTACTTTACAAAACACTATCTTAAGCAATTCATAAAATTTAGAATTCCTTTCCGTTAAAGAGTTATTCCCCTTTTAAAATTTTTTAGGGCCTTTTGTTTCCAGACAAAGGCTCTGAGACTATGATAGCAGGGAATGGGAATCCAACGAATTTGAATAGCAGAGACATTGTAGTGGTGCACATCAGTTTTTGTTTTTAGATTACGTTTTTTATTTAGGAAAAGGTAGGGGGTCAAAAAACAGGATTAAAAAAAGTGCAAAAATTTAGACATGTTTTCCTTTATATCTTTTAAACAAAAAATATTTTGTTAAGACATGTAGAATAAAAGTTGTACAGAATATCAAGGGCTTTCATTTGACACCAATAAAAAAGGGCTGGCCCCTTCAATTAAGGGCCAATGGCCCCTAAAAGTTTTTGCTTAATAACTCAAAAACGGTTAGGATTTTGATATGGCTGTCGCTGGAAAAGTTGTTTGTTGGGATCTCATAAAGGTCGTTACAATGTTATTTTGTATGAGATTTGTGTAGTATGAGTGCAAAAAGCTTTACATGTTAACATGTACCTGTTTTCATTTGACAAGTTATCGAAAGTCTTTGCGCGTACAACTGGCATAAAGTTACCGCAAAAAATGTATGCTGGTTTATACAAACGGCATTAATTCATAAGAATTTTTTTTTTTAGAATACGTGCTTTATTTTAGGAGTTTAAGTCATTGTTGTTAAGTTCTTATAATGCACAATCCTTAAAAAACGGGATTTGGAAAACAAATCATTGTTTTCCTTTTCTAGTAAACCACAAAATATGGAATTAAAAAAAAGCTATGCATTACATTTTAGTTATTAACTCCATGCATTTAAAATCTACCTTGAATCAGAGCTGTCTGTGTGTACCATTACGTAAACTCTCCCTCGCCCGCGGCCGAGAAAATCGGTCACCATTGTCGCGGCTGGACTACCTAGCGATCAGCGGTTATCTAATACACGAGAGTTGCGTCTCTCATATATGACTTTATTTATTCGCAAACTCAAGAATTGTTTTCGTTTTGATTATACATATTTTTTTATGGATTAAACGATTGGGTGTCAATTAAGAAAT
This sequence comes from Magallana gigas, assembly GCF_963853765.1. Lineage (NCBI taxonomy): Eukaryota > Metazoa > Mollusca > Bivalvia > Ostreida > Ostreidae > Magallana > Magallana gigas. The sequence continues at coordinate 17,600,479 of NC_088861.1, read as the reverse complement.
CGTTCAGTTAATTAATAAAGGAATGTCATTTTCAATCTAAAGCAATAATAGACATAGATCAATTGTGGGTTTTAAGTTTAAAATAAATAACTTCTATTTGATAGAGTAAGGTCATTATACTGCAATCTTTTCAAAGCTTCCTGGGTTCTGAGCTGTGCGGGTCTGTGCGTTGTACCTTTACGTAATCTATCGTTCGCCCACGGCCGAGGACAAAGTTTGTCCATTTTGTATTTTTTTAATTAAATTTGAGTGTAAATGAATATTAATGAACGATATTACTCCAAATCGGAAACATCGTCACACATAAATTAATGGTTGGTTTGTTTATGTAAAATATTTTATAAACTGTACAAATAATGCTTTAAATCAACAACAACAAACCCTAAATATTAAACATTTAAATGATGATCATCCATCGCACATGGCTGAGGAGATCCGGCGCGAGTGGACAAGTGATCCGCGGTCGGTTCGTGATCTTCTACATGTACCTTATCACGCGTTCATGTTTCATATTTTGCACGGACACAACTATATTTTATTATGTTTTCAACTGTTGAAACGATAAATTTATTTTACGTGTACAGTTGATTAAGCATTGATGTATACGATAGCGTACAAGGTAGTTTAAAAATCAAATCAAATTATAATCAAAGTTCCATGTTACATGTTTGCGGTAGGTGCTAGCACGATAAAAGAATGTCCTGAGTTGAGGCATTCGATGATTATTTAAAAGAATATTCACATGAGTTTAAAACAACTTTAGATTAGTGCTATCGGTTAGATATTAATCACTTCTGTAGTTTTTTTACATGTTCGTTTTATTGTGGAAGCGAACTCATTGCTGCCCCCCTCCCTCCTCCCGCCCCGCTGACCGGAGCTCGCGCTGTATTTTTTTATTTTGGCGAAACGATATCAAGATCTGTCGAAAATCATTTTTGGTGGCTTCGCCTTATGTGTAACATTTTGTTTCACTTTCCCACCCGTTTGTTTATTCGGTCAGTCTGTGTTAATTCAATCGCCACGTGCGACCCTTACATGTACATGTATAACGGCGTACATTGTATAGATTGTCATGATCTATTTGAATTAAGTACCATACGTAAAGATTCCCATAATAATTAATTGCATGACTGTGTACATTGTAGGCAAATCCCTGTGAATTAATTACTTCTAAGACCTCTTGTTTTCCGTTAACAGTGGTTTAAATAATTATAATAATTACTTGTAAAATTATCTGTAATCGGGATTCCAAAGAACTTACTTACCGCAATACATAGAAATGATCAGTATGTTTTCTTTCTATGTTTACATTTAATTTTGTTCAAATAATTAATAAATTTTCTATCATTTAATTGTGTGCTTCATCAAATACTGATTCCGACTACCTTGAAGTCATTAATTTTTCCATTGGCTATTGACAAAAAAAGAGACGCTTGACCATTCAATGAAAACAAATACACTGAGTTGGATTGACAGGTTCAGCCAGGTGCAGGTCTCACCCGATGTCCGAGGTTATGTGTTTATGTGTGCCGCTTGTACAAAGCCGAATGGTCTTAGTAAGAGTTATCGATGTAAAAAAAAAAAATACATGCTTATCAAAACATGCTCGTGTAAGTTAAAGTTGATTAAGGCTTGTTCCAACAGAAATCATGTTTTGCTAATTGTATTTAATATTTTTTATGTATATAGCGAATTTTAATATTGTACAGTCATTTTACCGGTAACGAATCAGTATGCGGTTTCTTCGTGCATGCAACTATTATTATCGGAATCCCAAATAATTATTTTTTTATGTTTAAATCGCGTTTCTTTGTCCTTCTAAACTGTAGTATCAAACTTCCAAAAATATAAAGGAAGTAATTTCAACACCCCCTCCATTTTCCTAGTTTCGAATTCGTTTCCCAGTATCGAATTAAGCGCCGTTTATCACTTCTGACCGAATATTTTGAGGCGAATTAATTTCAAAAATATACTAGAGGTACATTTTAATAGAGAATAAATGAAGAAGGAAAAACAATAATGGGAATATGTCCTTTAAACAAATAATATGATCGTTATTTTTATCATACCGTTTTCCCGTCAAATTAAAACTGGACTTGAACAGTTTTCATTTGCGTTACTTTATAATATTGAATTATCATAAAAACACTTTATGATAGTAATTGATGATAAGTAGATGCCATTTTCCTTTGTTTTTCCCGTATATCTATCAATATATGAAGCCAAATAATACTTCTGTCGCAATGAACCGAAACTAGGAAAACTACACGTGGTTCTATTTGAAGTCGTAATTTCATTCAAAGCTCCATTATTATTTGATATGATGCATTATCTTTTTAAATGAATTATATTTACTTATTATCCACTAAATAGGGATCAATAACAAACTTATTTTCATAGTAAGGCTTAATTGTTTTCACATTTTCGTTTTTTCTGCTTTGAACTTCCGGCAGCTCATATCTGGGTCAATTTTTTAATTTGTAAACAATTCGGTAAATAATCGTGCAAATGGCAAACAACTTCACGCACTGATAGAATATTTATTTCTGTTTTATAATTACCTAGCTATGATTTTTTAAAACCTCAACTTCGTCTTCCACTAGTAATTTTTCTAAAAATTAATCGATTCTGGCAAATATTCGTTGTAAAAAGATAAGTATATAATTCCCTCTAGATTTTATTTCATGAAAATACATACAAAAGAGTTTTGCCAATTACAAACAGTTTAAGGTACATGTAATGTAAAACACGGGCGCCATTATGAAACAAATTGTCAGAGAGTTCCGAATAAAATCTGATTAACGTTTCACATGGTTCTCGCACGCTTTGCTCGAAGCGATTCACACGCTTTGTCCGAAACTCTGCACGCTTTGTCCGAAACGCTAAACGGTTTACACGAAACGCTTCACGATTCACACGAAACCTAAACGGTTAACGCGAAACGTTTCTTGCACGTAAGTCGCACGCTTTTTTTGGTGTAGTAGTAAGTTTCAGGGTCTGTAAATTTTGTCAGCACGCAACAATTCTAAATTGTACACTGTTTTCAAAAATTTAGAAATATTTAGATAAAGAAGTTATCTTAGAGAAAAGGTTACGTGTTTTGTAAACGGGTTCGGTTTTAAAAAAACCCCACAATTCCTGACATGACCCATGAGTACATACTGTTTACAACAATGCTTGCTACCCTCTGAAAATTTAATTCGCCAATAAATATCTCATTTTTTAATTATGTTTGTTACGATTACATAAACTGTGTGCGACAAATAGTTTTCCTAAAACATTTTCTTATTTTCTTTTTCAATACACGTTGTATATGCAGGCTTTCAATCACAACACGTTTTTATAACAAAAACAGAACTGAAAGTTTAGTAATTATAATCGTTTGACACCACATCACATATATTTTTAACTCGCAGCAACAACGGAAGACCTACTCGTGGCTTTGCCACGAGCTCTGCTCTAGTTTAACATTACTTACTGCATATTCAGAGAGCAGTGAAAAGTAAATATAACGATATGACATTCATTTCATGTACATGTATGTGTAATTTTTCGGGTGTTTTTTTTTACATATCAAAAGCGATTAAAAATAGCCCACTGAAGAAAAAGTTTCTATGATCAATGCTGTGTTTTACAAACTTATCTACGAGTTCATATTTTATTTATTTCTAAAGGCAAGTTATATAATGGTTAAAACGTGTTCTGAGAGAAGAAAAGACTAGACTCTTCTTGTAAATTCTGATTAATAGTTAAAAATGAGTTTTAATAAATTAAAATTTATAGTCACGTGATCTACACAAAACAAGGTTAACACGTGACTCACTACCACCCGATCACATGACCAAATGTCTGTTACTCGGTCACGAAATTATTTCCCTTTTAGTGGCAATTTTTTCAATAAAAAGTAGTACAAGTTGATTGGAAAATTAAACATTTTTACGCCTTCGAAGGAAACAGTTGAACGGAAGTGGAGTTATTGACCTCAGTCTTCGGCCTCGGACAAAGGTTTATCGGGCTCGGGACAATTGTTCAACTGTTTCCTGAATAGGCTAAAAATAAATGTGTTAGATATAAGCATACTTGAATTTAGCTACTAGGTTAACGTTTTTAGCTTCATAATCAATTAATATTAATTAAACTGACAGACGAAATTACAAACAAAACGTACATTACGTAGCATACTTGCATTTCCAATATAAAATTGATCAATGTGCGCTTACCACATATTAAGAATAAAGAGAACAGCAATACACAGCTGTACTTCAACATTTTGTATCTGTAATGTCTTCCTGGTATATATTTAACATTAAAAAATGTTGTCTTTTAATTGTAAAAGGATGTAATTGGAAAGAGTACATGTACATAAGATATTAAGTTGAAGTACAATCCATGTAAGTTTGAAATAGACATTAACGTATTTTGTATTTTCTATTAAAAAAATAATGATGTTCAGTTGTCTTAATGATATCCAAGATTAATTAAATCTATCGCCTGGGTAGTTCTTCCGAGCGCTACATGTAGTAGTGTTAGTGCTTTCACAGTAAAAAATCTAGTCGAAAGTCAAGAATTGTTATCACAAACACTCAGTAACAAACATAGAGTTTTTGTTTGGTCCAACCCAAATTTTTATTTAATATTAATAAATAAAGGGAAGTAATACAATAAAAAGGATGTTACATGTACGTGCGTGACATTGCATAAAACATGGTCAAATCACGATCCTCTCCGCTAGAGAGAGAGAGAGAGAGAGAGAGAGAGAGAGAGAGAGAGAGAGAGAGAGAGAGAGAGAGAGCTATGCGGACTCCAGAGCGTGGATTAAGACGATGGCGACGTTGCCGTCAGCGTTATTTTGACGACAATTAAAAATGACGTGTGTTATGGAATGACAGTGTCATTCAAATCCAAGGTAAATAAACATTTACAAACTACTTTTTATCAAGCTGCTTCATACATGCATATTTTGACTGAATCATGAACGCTTTAATTCATGATTTTTATCATCTAAAATTGTTTAACTCTTGTTTACGTGCAACTTTTTAAATCGAGTGTTTCATTTATCAACCCCCGCCCAAAAACCATCAAGTTAAAGAACTGTATACCAAGTGGAATTGTATAATTTGTAATTAAAAATATCTAGAGGTAAATATTGTGTTTGACCAAGTACATTACATTATAAAAAGTGCTATCAAATGTAGATCTAACGAGGGGATTTCCTAATTAATATATTCTGTAAACACTGCATCTTATTACCTATTGAAAAGAAAAAATTACTGGTCTAAAACATCTAAAATAAATAAGAACATATAAGGAATACAAACAATCCACACGTAAGACCACATTATTGTTTTAATCTTTTATGGTAAAAACAAAGAAAACATAGTCATGTATAATTACATATATAAATACAGATAAAATGATATAAACATTACTTTGCAGATAATTATATTCCACATCATTATAAACATTTCAAATACATGCAGCAATGATCATTTTATCCTATTCACAACTGAGAATTACTTATTCAATCAAGATACGACAGCTTATTAATCTTCAGGAATCATTGACCAAAAAAAATAATTTGAAACTGTTTCCATACCTTTTTTTCTCTATTTGAAGTACATGGGTACCTATCTTGCTTCTTTTTTCAGGTACATATCTACCTATGATCATGTACAACTACTATAATAAGCCAGTCAATTAAAATCCAAAATCAATAGTACCAGTACATACATGTATGTATTTTCAATATAATGAAAGTTTAATAGTAAGCATACAGCCTTTGATCCTAAAGAGGCGGACAAATTCTATTACGTATTGAAATCAAAAACGATTTGATAGGAAATATAATATGAGTATTTGAGAAATCAATACAATTAAGTCCGTATAGGGAATGTGTGTTTTTGTATTTGCAATAAAAAATTTCTCAAGAAAAAGGATCTTTAAAACAACAGTTATTTTGGTTCATTTAGTCACAAGGACTAGTCTATGATTATACGGAAACACGTACAGCATATACATTGTAGAGCGAAAAAGTTAAAAAAATAAATAGCCCACTTATCTATTTAAGGTGACTTACTACACCTAAAATAGCTTCAGATCTGAAATCATTGGCTCAATACATCTTGAAATGCTAGTAGTTTGAATTCTCAAATCAGCAGAAAACTACTTGATTATGAAGGATAACAAGGCGACAAAATATGCAATTTTGGATAAAAATTATGATTTTCAAAAATTAAATTCAGTTAATATAAACAAAAGCCCTAGGCGGATTCGAACTCACGATCTGCACTTCACAAGCCCGATACTTTAACCAATTGAGATATGATGATATTCAACCAAATTGATACATGTACAAACAATTTAACAAAACATTTCAATCGCCATCTTGTAACGTAGTGTCTTAAAACTTATAGGTCTTGATTTAATGCGGTACCTTAAATATTTTTGGCAAACCAGTATCCAAAAATAAATTAAAAATACACGTATAATTAAAAAATAGTGACCAAAACCTCTACCACCACAAAAATAATGGACAAACATTGAAAACAATTTTCTTTTATTTCAATCCGATCCTTTCAATTAACACGATTAATTAATACAAAAAAATAAAGGATGGGTGTTAGAACTTTATGCAATTTTTATTCTTAACATTTAACAGTCTATTTCATATACATTAAGATTAAAAATCGCTTAAAATAATGGACTTTTTCTAAATATCGCCAATACACAAAAAATCATGACTCACTTGATTTTCAAGTGAAGTTAATTTTAAGTTCTTCAAAATCTAGCTCACAACATTTTGACAGAAACCTTTAAAGGAGAATTTGGTGGTGATGTAGAATTTCAACCCAAAACCTCTTATAATGAAAATCAGTTGAAGAACAATTGACTGTGTATGAAAAATTATTCATTCTTACTTGAATATACATTTATGACCACAATTTATACCTTGTATTATTTTTTCATAATTAATAAGTTTTGAGTGACTTCTGCAAAATTTCTGGACATGAAAAAAAAAAATCCTCAGTATCTCTTATTGATAAGTTTTGTGTGTATTAAAGCTGACATTCAATATTTTTTTTCAGATTTATTTGAGAAAAAATGCATCTTAGGTGCATGTAGCTTATACGAATCAAATTAACACAAGTAGAGGATACAAAAATGTAAATATTCTTCTTTTAATTTCAAAAGCCTATGATTTAAAGATAGTACATGTACAAAAATAAGTACATATTTCAAGATGACACAAGCATATATGCAGGTACAAATCTTTCATTTAATTCATTTTCTTTACAATTACAATAGATAAATAAAATCACATTTTCAATTCAACATTTTGTCTTCAAATTAACATGTGATTTGAACACAAACTTTATCATGAAGGCAATTTTTCAACACAAAAATTTTCAATTTTAAAATAATTATACACATTATTTTCTTCTAGAAAATGTCCTGTTTTAAATTTCTAGATTGTAACAAGTGATATATCTCCACTTTTTCATTTGTCATCTGGCTGAATTCTTACAGCCAAACCAACAATGGTGGGTTGTATTACAATAAAATGTATAGTCTATCGATTTCTCTGCTATGAACTCAGTTTTCATAAAATCTTGGGCAAGCACTAGTATTCTAAAACTTACACCACACAACCAGTCTTTTTTAAGTAACATTGTTATAGTTACATATATAAAATAGTTACATACTCTTATCATATACATGTACATATAAATTTATCATTATATGTATATATACCCATACATAATTACATGACATTAATAATGGTTCATACTCTTAACAGATCTCTTTTGACACATAAAAACTAAAAAACATTCTCAAACAAAACACACTACAATATTCATTTCTCTCATTCACACATTTACTCGGTAAATGTAAAGCCTGTCATTACATATTACGATATGCATGTTTGCAGATTAATTAGTTTTGAAAGTGAAGAATAAGAATAAAATAACCTAAATTAATTTTTGGGGGGTTGGCAAAGTGAACATCTGTCCAATTCTTTACTCATCAACAAATTAACAACACAACTTTCCAACCATGAAAATGTGTTCACATTTACATCCAACTTTCTCGAAACTGACGATCCACAAAAAATAACTTCTATTGCCTGTATTGCACAAATTAAAAAAAAAAAAAACGTCAGCTTCCAGTTCTCCACAAATTAAAAAAAAAATAATAACCGTCAGCCATAGTTCTTAGACAAATGATTAGAGGAGTAAAAACATAATAAATAAGAAGAAGTAAGAAGAAATGTCACAAATATTGAAGCAAAGACATTTATATAATTATATATGTACAGGATCCAATGCATAAGATCTTGCATTAGTCTAATCATTTATAACCGGGGTAGGCTTGGGCAGGTTTGGGATAACCTCCAAATGCAGCCGGTCCCCCTCCCCCTCTGGCGTAGGGGTTGGACTGATTCCCTGGGGTGGGTCCTGCACTGCTTGGTGGGGTGGCTCCTGGCTGGGGCTGGCCTGCATATCCCCCTTGATACATCCCCTGTGGAAAAAACTCTTTCTTTAGTCAGTTGCCATTTATTTATGGATTCACTCTTCCATGTTTATTCTATGATACAAGAATTAGTCAAACTTTTGTAAATTTGGAAGAGCATTAATACTTCATATGCATTACAAATATTAAAAGATTACCAGCTTTGTTTAGATGGTTATAGAAAAATATCAAAGTTTTTTGACATATTATGCCAGATTGAAAAAAGAACAGAGAGGATAAATAATGCATTTGATTTACAATCTTCAGAGGCATAAAAATTAAACTTAACAAAAAACAAATCATCGATATGTGTGAAACATAGATAGCTTTTACTTACTTTTACCACTAACAAGTATTCAATAAATATATTAAACCTACTTTTTTATCCTCCCAAACTAGTGTCTTTAAAAAAATCAAACGAATTTTTAATAAAATTCAGGATACACACACTGACTTCACATTTTATTCCAATGCCATGTGCACATCAGATAACACAGTACACTGCAACTCAGCCTCCTTTTGTAGAAGAGCTCTTACCATATTTAGACTTACAGAGTTATCTCTCTTAGAGAATTACATGTAACAGAATATTAACACGAACTGTATTCTATATTTCATGAAACTGAAAAAGTTACCGGTTGTTGTTGCTGTTGATTCCAAGGTGTGGAGGACACAGGAGGCATCTGACCTTGCCCAGGTTGAGGCTGGCCTTGACTTTGCTGAGGCATGCCTTGACCTCCATACTGCCCGTAACCATAGTTACCACCTCCCTGCTGTGCGGGATACCCAGGATGCCCTTGGGGAACACCTTGTGGAGCTGACTGAGGAGGAACTTGAGGCATGCCTTGCTGTTGGCCTTGAGGCATTCCAGGCATGCCTTGCCCTGCCTGACCAGGTGCCATGCCCTGAGCAGGCTGCCCAGGGGTCATTCCATGGGTCATGGGGCTGGGTTGTCTCTCTGGCTGTGAGGTGGCGGGGCTCTGGAAGGGTCTCTGCTGGGGACCAGCCTGTGATTGGGGAGCTTGTTGCTGGGGCCCTCCAGGGAAACCTGAGGTTAGTTAAAAAATACTGGATATTAATCTTCATAACTTTAAAATAGTAAAAAAAATAAACCAAATTAATTTTTATTTTACCAATCAAAGATTGGCTTTACAAGTATGATAAAACAAAATACAGAGTAAAAAGAAACAAAATTCTAATTTTCAAGTTTTCTTTTTCAATTTGATAAGATTTGTTTGAAATAACTATCACTCAAAACTAGACCTTTTTTCTTTAAAGGCAGATAACAATAATAAAGCAGTATGAGTTGGCAAGCTATTGCACAGCCGTATACCTGGGTTCTGTTGAGGGTAACTCGGCTGCTGCCCTTGGTAGCCCATGGGCTGCTGACCAAAGTTTGGCTGTCCGGGGTGCTGCTGGGGGGTGGGTCGCTGGGGCTGACCCTGAACTGGCTGTGGGGACACAAAAGCTGAGGGGTGGGAGACGGGGGTGGCGGGGGCAGGAGAAGACTGCACGCTGGGTTTGTGATTGGTTGAGGAGCCGACACTTGATATACTGTCTGGGGTTCCTGATCTTTCAGGGCCTACAGTAACAGATATTCAACTGCTAATGTTCTTACAGTTAATGAAAAATAGAATGGAATCTTCAACAAACATTAAAGTTTTATCTTTCTTTTCACTGGGCACCATTGTAAGAGTAGTTTTTCTGCTCATAGAATCCATAAAAAAAATTCACTTTAATTAATTCTTCGGAATAGTCATGGCACAATTTATTTCATAATTATTTGTATAATCAAACATCATTCGTATAACTTTTGACTCATCAACATTTACTTGAAATGAAATTGTTTTGCAATGAAATGTATGTGATGAAATATTTCTTGGAGAATTACCACTCATTCCAAATGAAGACATGACTTTGCTGGCACTTGTTTCTTCTACCGACTTCTGACTGGAGTAAGGATCAAACTCCTTGCTGTGAGACGGGTCCCTCGGCTGGCTGGAGGAGGCCTGCTCCGTCCGGCGACTACTTTCTGACACCACCATTGGCTCATCTACACAACAAAACAAACAGTTCTATGCTTCAAATCAACAGAAAAGCTCTCTCAGACATTCTAGTTTTCCATTAGTTTGACAATATCCAAAATAATATTTTTATTTCTGCTAATATGGAATAACACAAGAAGAATTCATTCTAAAGTTTCCAGAAAAGCTATCACATTAAATTAGACAGTCAGGATTATTCAATTCTCATTTTACTTGCTTAACTTTCATGTAAACTAACACACAGCTTTGAGATACCTTCAGTAGAGATTTGAATTACTCTCCTTTTTAAAATATCAATACAGGACAGTGCCTGAGAAACTAATGAAATCTAAATTTTAGATCATTTCTAATTCAATCTCAACTATAAAATCTTATAATATTGTGCACAGTACAACAAAAACTACTTTTTATTTAATAAAGGACCTTTATCTAAAGAATATCACATAACAAAAAAATAACCCTCCTAGAAATACAACAGCTTCACGGAATAAAAATGAAAGAGTAGCAGGAGTTACTGACCTTTATTAGCAGGTGCCCTTTTGCTGTCGACAGAGCTGGAGATAACGTTTTCCCCCACCTCTAACTGGTCCAGCAGCTGAGTGACACGATCTCGGATCTGTCTGAGCTCCCTCCTAACTGTCGTAAGCTGTGGACTGTTTCCAGACGCCGAGTGACTCATTGAACCATTGACTGAAACATACAAACAGGTTTTAGATAGTTCTATTTACTCTACTTACTGCATATATATCAAAGTTAAAGCAACATGTACACTTGTATTTTCAAGATCAATCTTTGAAGCTGAGTGGTTTGAGTACATCATAACTTTTCTGAATCATTTTAAAATAAAAACTTTAAATTTAAGATCAAACGGAATTTATATATAAAGTGAAAATGCCCAACTTTGCTTAATTTTGCCATTGAATATATGGATATAATAAAGTACTTTATCAATTAATAGACATTTACATTTATTTACAATAATTTAAAAAATTGAAGAAAAATGAATAAACAAAAATTATTCTGCTTACCAAATAAAGTGATTTTGAGAATTCTGCTACACTGGATGGCAAAGGACAGATCAGAATCATCAAAGATTGTCACCAGATCTTGATCTACAAAGATTGTGTAAATCTTTCAAGACTTTCAAAGAGAAAACCAGATTCAATGTGTTTTCTTTCTTTCTTTATATTCACGCCATTATAATAATATGCTGTTATTTTCATCATAAAACTTACACTTAATCCAAATATTAACATAACAGAACAATTACACAGTTAAAATTATCAATACATATCAGGTATATTTAAGCCTTAATGTATACAGTTTCTTTCATTTGTTTTGTTCCAATTTTGTGGTTAACCTATATATAGTTTATAGAACACCATAAAAAAGTTATAGATTAATTATGCAGGTATGAATTTTTCAATGCATACACACCAAAAACTCAAGAAAATTGAATTTAATTTGCTTTTACAATACACAAGAAAAATACAGAATGTTTCAATTTTTTTTTACAAAATGCATATAATACATGTAATGTCAATCAAGTTAGCTATTGTTATACCTTCGTCTTTGTATTTGATAAGAATGTCATCGTCATTGTTAAGTTTTCCCCGGAACACTCTCTGCATCATCAGGACCAGCTCATCATAAGTAATGTCTTCATTGTGTATAGGAATCCTTCTTATATCATCCCCCAGCTGGACTTTGATAATCAATTTCCCACTCAAATCCATTATCTTTCTATAATTATCCTGTGTGATAAGAAGCAGTATCATTTTAAGGCAATCTACATAAGTGAACTAACTAGCACAAAACGCACTTGTGGAATATAAGGAGTATAGGGTTTTAAATACAAGTACTTCATTAATCATAACATACATGGGCATTTCAGACATTAACACAACAGAACAAACCCGTTTTGGACACAATACTTATTCAATAATAAATTAATTATTCAGAAATATTAGGAAATAATTTTTGTTCAACAATATATTTCCGAGCTATCTAATAAAACGATAACATTTGTCTAAAGTTCTAGTTATTCTCAAACAAACACAAACAAAAATTCTAGAGGAAATTCGAACAACTTAATGATATGCAATATTTCGTTTCATCTTCTTAAAATACCCTTTTAATGAAGCCGGTGTTGAGTCAGTCAGTAACAAATGGTTGTAATTCAGGGGTATTTATTGTTTTTCATCATTTACTTACCTCACACAATATATTTACGTAAGTTTTCGTTGAGTCAATTTGTCAGATGTGGCGAATAGCCGCTTACATCCTCTATTAACTTTGTTGACTGTGAAGGCCGCTCATGTACAGGTAACTGTGCATGTATATCAAAATGATTGTACGAAAAAATAGCAAATTTATCTCGTATACCAAATTATAAAAAAAAAACATTTAAAGTCGTTTCATATAAGTAAAGTGCATGTTCTCTCCTTTTTCCTTTTTTTTTTTTTTTTGGGGGGGGGGGGGGGGGTCAAAGGTTTAGTTCGCCCTATCTAACAGCATTTTGCATTAGTCGTTCCGCCCAGAGTCCGTTCGCCAAAATTCTTTAATTCAATTCTTGACGTAATGCTATAATGGGCCTATAAATAAAAAACAAACTAAATTGGTGAAATTGTTGAATTTTTTCCAGTTAGCATGGTTAGGCGTACGTAAATTATGGCCTGATATTCACCTTCTTCCTTTTTTCTTTTACTACAAATACGTTATATTTTGAAAACAAAGTTTAAGAAGATTATATATATGTTATCTATATTAGCTATTGAAATGAGCACGCAATGAATCTATGTATACATGTATTTTCAAAGAATATGTTATTTTCAACTACAAACAATTTCTTAGTTCTCAAAATGCCATGATCTATAATTAAGGAGCTGATTTGACGGGGGTTTTTTGGGTTTTTTTTGTTTGGGGTTTTTTTTTTTTTTTTTTTTGCAGTTTCACTTTTAAAATCAAATATAATTATTACAGACCGTATACGTAGCGCCGGGTGAGGACGTGTACATGTAATTCAAAATACAAATAAGAATATTCCTTACATTTATAAACAAATCAAAGAATTTAATGACAGGGATAGCCTTAATTATGGTGATGTATTCGTCTGTAGATTGGCATAGCGACTGTCCCCATCTTATTTTCTATATGCATGATCATCGTCATAGCTCAAGGATTAATGTATCGGGCATGTGAACCGCAGATAATGAGTTCGAATTCGCTATGGAGCTTTTGTTCACATAATTTACTGATCAAATCAAAATTTTGAAAATATGATTATTTAAAATCAAAATTGCACATTTATTTTGCCTATTTGACTTATATACTTCTTCTTTATCGTATGCTATTTACCATAATCAAGGGGTTTTTTTTGCTTATTTGAGAATTTATGTTTAGGTGTAGTGAGCCACCTTAAAAATGCAGCAAACTACATGTAATATATAAAAACAGCCACAATTCAATGTTAAAATTACCGTTATTTATAGTTAATAAATATATATTGAGCTTATCTTTGCTTTACTTGACCAATTTATTTACTTTGCTCCAAGGTCATCGGACATGCACAAACGTTAAATTATTTTTTTGGCGCGAAAGCCTCTATGACGTCAAAAAAATAAATAAACGTATGCTACATGTAGCCGTTACGGATGTTCTTCTCTCGAAATAAAAGACCATGGAAAACATTTTACATGAAAATGGAATATAGACATATGGATCAGTCCATCCACACAAGGGAAAGGCCCAGGGACACACCTTTGCACTCCCGGGCGACGCTATTGACGCCGACAGCGGACAAAGACAGCAGACGGTCTTGGATTGTGTGTGGCGCGGTGATCGTGACGCAGATTCTAATCCTTGGCGTCCTTTACGTGTTTGGAATCTTCTTTGTGGTTCTGACGCATGAATTTGCGTCCACCAAAGCCAATGTTGGTTTGTATCAAATTAATGAGTGCTTATTAATCACAAACTAATCATTATTTGAATTTAATGTCTGTAAAAAATAATTAGACATTGAAATAAGGGTAAATTAATGGTACAATATAAATTTTGTTACTCAAAGGGCACTCCATGAGACTATAAATAGTTACGATTTTGTCGTAAGTTCTTTTGTAAAACGCAGCCCTGGTATTATATTAAAAATTATAAAAGTATATATATCATACGATGGTAGCTTTTAGTTGAGGGTTACAGATATTTCATGGGTTTAAGTTTGGCGTACGTCGTGACGTTGATAACGTTAAAATTGTTACGTTGTCACGGAGGAAACGTCATCGTTTGGCGCTGAAACATAAAGCAACGAACCACATTTTTTTCAAAATGGCGAAAAAGGAGAAAGCTCTCCTATGTGATGACGAAGAATCAAATAATACTGAGAATGAAGCGCAGGGATTTACGAAAGACAGTTGGCGGGCCTTCCTCGTTTGTTTTTCGTTGTTGTTGAGTAGGGCGTTCGTTAACGGAGTCCTCCATTCGTGGGGATTTTTTCTGGTCGCGTTCGTTAGGGACATGAAGTCATCGAGGGAGCGTGCCGGTAAGTATATCATGAAATTTGGGATTATATAGAACAAAAAGTCGCCATCCTATTGTGGTGCAATTCATATAGATTGCGGCGCTGAAGTGCATGGTGATTTGAAATGAAATGACGATCTTGCAATAAGTGGGTTGCAATTGCGATTTCAAAGATAACGTATAAACATAAAACTTCATAGAATACCTTTATCATTAAAAATGGTTGCGACTACATTGTACTCTTTCACAAGTTTCTGCATGCACAGATATAATACTGTGCATTCGTTGAATCTGATTCCCCCGAGAAAATAGTTTATTATTCATTGTGGTTGGGATATGTGCATTATGCTTTTGCAAAAAAAAAACCTTGTAAAAGAATGAATGCACAACTCATCGTCGGTTCCCATGGGTTTTCTATTTGTTACACTGCTTAAAAGATAGAAAGTCAGCGGGTACCAACGATGTGCACAGCAAAGCTTCCAACTGAAAGCAATTTTTTTTATAACAAACGATGACTTTTTACTGAAAAATTGATACTGAATGTTAAGATAGTTTCGCAAAAAAAATTATATATTTAAGACATTGAAAAGCAAAAGATGTCATTAATTAAAGAGAAACCATTTATTTAAATATTTATGAAAGAATTTAGATTTTAGAATTAATTATTGAAGGACTTGTCTCCAACTTCAATTGACTTAATGAATACATGTACCGCACTACAATGTACTTTTCTTTTTAATTAAAACTGCTAATTCGAATCTTTTTGTAGCATGGATTGGGTCCGTGGCCTATGGACTGTCGATGACCTTTGGACCTGTGGCCAGCGCCCTGGTTAACCGCTTCGGACACCGTGTGGTGATGATAACCGGGGGAATCCTGTGCTCCGTCGCCGTCTTTGGCTCCTCCTTCGTGACGGAACTGGGTCAGATGTTTGGTTCCTTCTCCGTCATCTACGGAATAGGAGCCTGCATGTCTATAAGCCCCACTATGACAATCGCGCCAAACTACTTCGACAAGTACATGACTCTTGCTGTGGGCCTTATGACGGCCGGTAGCAGTGTTGGTACTTTGATTATGGCGCCTCTGTCTCAGGCGCTTATTGACGCCATCGGTTGGAGGAACACGTTCCGCTGCTTCGCAGGGACTTGCCTTTTTAGCGCTGCCTGTTGCTGCTTGGTGCGACCTTTGCCCTCGGCGGCCACGGAAACACCACTGGAGACAATAAAACAGTCCCCCGCCGGAAAATTGATGAAGGAACTGAAACTCTGGAAGAACAGGGTGTTTATCATTTGGACCTGCGCGGTTACATGCGTGATGTTTGGCTATTACATTCCCTATGTCCATTTGGTAAGTTCAGTTGCAAAGGTCTTTTTATCTTATTCACTTGAAGTTTCCATTGATTGTCAGCATGTTTGTTAGCACAAAGATTTGGACTTCTTTATAGTTTTCATACAGTCGTTCTGTTCTTCTGGAGTCTTGTCGCAAAAGACAATTGCTTACGAACGATTCTTGCTTGTCTTTTATTAGTGAATACTGTGATGACATGCTAGTGTCCCTTCACTCAGTGATCTGTTTATTTTGGCCAGGTTTCCTACGCACAAGACATTGGGATTCCGCCCGAGAAAGGATCGATGCTCATCATGGTCCTGGGGATATCCACTGCCATCGGCCGCATCATGTTCGGCAAGATCGTCGGTCTGGGCGTCCTAAACCGCCTTCACATGCACCAGTTATCGATGGTGGTAACTGGAACAGCCGTGATGATGTTGCCGATGATTCGCTCGTTTACCGGAATAATCCTGTACGTTGTGATCATAGGATTGGTTGACGGTTGTTACGTTGTCCTCCTGCCGGTATTGACGGTGTCTCTGATGGCGGGAGAAAACTCCGTGACGGCTTGGGGCTTTCTGATTGGGACTAGTTCTGTTACATTCACACTTGGTCCCCCTGTGGCTGGTGAGTCAATGTTTGAAGGGTGTAAAAATGTTTCATTTTAGAGAATTATAGTTTTATGATATTGCGTAATTTTAAAATGTTTTCGCAGTTGAAAATCCTTTTTTTAAAAGTTTGTGCTTTAAATCGAATTTTTATTTAAGGAATGAATTCAATATTTATTTGTTTTATACGATATAAAATGTTTTGAGGCAGTTTACGCTTTATAAAATTTCCCTAATTTTGTATTAAAAATTGCGGTGATTGGTAAATATTTTTGCGATTTTGAAATCCATTTGGAAAAAAAATCTGTTTTTCCAAAGAAAGTGTTTTATAAGGAGACTTGTGAATGCACTGAATAAAAAAAAGAAAATATTCAATTTAATTAAAATTGCGTTATTAAAAATTAATTAAGTCAATTTCCTAACGTTTTCGCGAATTTTCCATACAATACAAAAACTTTATAACACTTTACTTAAATGTAATTGATAAATTTCCAAAACATTTTCAAAACGAAAATGTGTGTGGTCTCTTACCTTGTAATAACATTTTTCAGAATAAAATTGAATGAGAACGATTTGTCCCTAAAATTCTGAAGTATTAAGAATTTTTTTTTTACAGGTGCTTTGTATGACGCCCTGGGGTCGTATAACGTAGCCTTCCACTGTGCCGGAATCCCCGTCATAAGCGGCGCCCTGATTCTGTTCTTCATCCCGTGGGCGCAGCGAACGTCACGCAGCGTGAACGCCATGGTAGTGGTCAGTGATCTGGACTGCCCGGACCGGGAAAAATACGACTTCGCAGACGACTTGGTAGAAAGGGCAAAAAGTGGGCGCGAGCGTCGCTCTATGTCCGTTGGGAATGACGGCTTTGTTGATATTGCCCACATAGATCTCCGTTTTCCCGACCAAGAGGAACCAAGCAAAGGAAACCTACGGGACCAAGGAACGTCCATGTCTCCGGAGGATATTAAGCATGTCCCACAGGATCTCGGCCAAGCCATCTCCATGCTGCAAGAGAACGCCAGACTCATATCCGAGATGTTGGCTAACTGCAACCCGCAACCACGAGCTGACACGGCGCAGCATGAGAACTGGAGCGCCAAATCTCGCAGCGAAATGGTTCAGGTTTGTAACTTCTTTTTCAAAGTTGGTATCAAATAATTACAGGTAAGCTAAATATGTTAATACATAAAGTACATATATAGGCCTATACAGTTAAACATTTCATCAAATATTTATACTCACTTTCTTAAACAAAAATTCGCACAATTAATTAATCAATATTTACGTCTGCAGCCGACAGCTTTGGACATTCAGCCACAGAAGATGATAAGCATTATGTCTATTCCTGGAGGACTCACCATAAGTCACTGGGAGCCACGAGCACCGAACCAATCAGATTCCGTAAGCAACCCGCCGTCCATGATGAGTTCCCAGAGCTATCTCCAGAACGCACAGTCATTCCATTCGAGGAATATTTCTGACTTTGGATCCCCAGGAACGCAAGCCTACAGTCCACAACAGCACCACCATCAAAATGTAGCGACAGTTACATCACCGAGTGGAAGGACCACCAATCCGTTCCTGACTTCTCCGAGTCAAACTGTCCCCGTCAAGCAAGATCCAGTAGATATTACTGCCTCAGAAAAAATCAATATAGAACTTTCGAGAAAGAGCTCCAGTGACAGAGCAAGAGGCACAGAAAGCCCCTCAACTAGCAAATATCTTTCCCCTCCCTCACCTCAGGGACCAATTAAAAGCCCTAAACACTCTGGAACCTCTGGCCTCTCCCCAAGACCTACAGTTATCTCCCCTGTGCTGTGTCCAATACCTGAAGTAACAAACAAACATGCAATTGACATTCATCCTCCAGCACCAAGGGCAGATGAAGTGTCTGCTGAAAATGACCTTGACACATGGATAGACAATTCACCAAATGACCCTGACCTCTGTTTGAGACAAAATAGTACCTCGGGGCAGGAATTAGTGGCCTTGCCGTGTGGCAGTACAGGAACTTCTTCAGACATGGGAGTTCAGTCCGATTCCAACTCTTCTGTGAAGGAGTCTGAAAGTGCTGCCTCAGCCCGAGAGATTGATGTGTTTACTCATCTCTTTGATGACCAGGAGGATCAAGCTACGTAGCATCAAACATCAAAGCTGAGAAAAGATTCGCATCTGAAATACATTGCTTACAATCGTCAGTAGTTTTAACACCCAGAATGATTGTGTTCCAGGTAGTGTATTTTGACCTTATAAAATGTCAAGGTCACTGAAGTTAGTCTTTGACCTTGACCTTCAACACATAAAATGTTGAAAATGGTTTTTCACTGACAACTGAATGGTGGAAAACATTATATAAATGTGGAACAATGAAACAAATCGCCAAGCTGTAAACACATTAAAACAAATTTTAAAACAAAATGGAATGAAAATTACTTAAATTTTTTTAATGAACACATCAACTAATTGTATAAAAGAAATACAAAAGCACAACTATATATGTACTGTAAAACCTGAATATTTTAAGGGAGTATAATTTCACAAAATTTACAACCTTAGTGAACAAATCATTCACACTGAATTTTTTTCTCAACAGAAGCAAAGAAACCATGCAATAATTTGCTCATACAATTATATATCTCTCATCACATTGTGATAAATTTTTAAATTAAATAAATTTTTTAATTAAATTTTTAAAAATTGTTGTAAAACTTCCTCATGAAAACTTTTCCTTGGTTATAGATTTATTCATATAAAAACTGGCAAACCTAGTTACTAAGTACCTGATTATTATTTACAAACCAACTTTTAAAACACACAAGTCAAGGTAAATAAATATATACACAACCATGGAAAGTATACATATAAATATCAACAACAATATCACAATATAAATATTGTGTATAAAATGTGAATCATACAATAGTTAAACATGTAATGCCTTTTACAATAAATAAATTATCGGTAGCTCGAACAAAAAAAAAAACAATTAAAAATCACACACACACAGGCTGCATGCAATTAATCTCTTGCTGACAGCTGAATATTTCAATTATTTTAATACATATATGTATTAAAATAGAGAGAGATAGAATTTTTCAAATTTTTTTTCAAAAAATGAAAGTATCGATAACAAGTAAACAAAAATAAATGTATCCATATGATTAATAATGATTAAATTTTTAGCCTACCGGGTAAGCAATATTTTTCATTGGAGATATGTATATATTTATTTTTTCAAAATAACATCGGTTACCCTAACTTTTGAAATATGTGTATTGGAAATGAAAATATCACCGGTACAATGTGAAATTATGGAGTTTCTACAATATTCATAAAGTTTGTCATTATTGTTTATTATAATGTCAGTTTAAATGGAGACAAAAAAAAAACAAAGTTCTTTTGATATAATTGTTTTGATTATTCAGTACAATTTCAATTCAAACTGAAAGTAATATTCAAATAATTTTGATAAAAATAAATATTAAAAAACTTTGTCAACACATGTAAACTATTTTAAGCATTTCTAATTTAAGACTATTAGCTACAATTGTATAGAATAATTGTAAAATATTTCTAAATTAGCATTTTCATAGTAAAAAGGCAGTCAATATGTATAATTTTGTAAATATCATTTTGCATGCCAAATGAGTTTATGTTCTTGCAATAAAGTATTAGTACTGATAATACATATTTAACTTGAGCTTTGGAAGTGCTTAATAGGAAGTCATTTACTTTGTGCACTGTCTATCAATTGATTGATAAAAGGTAGATAGTTTTGATTTCTGTTTATAAATTATGTAATATACTATATTATGTTTTCTTTTATGTCAAATTGCATTTTATTGTGTTGAGCTTAATTTTGTCAGAGCACAAAGTCATGAATAAAATTCTGCTGACATCAGCACAGCAAATATGTTTTATTAAATAATAACAGGTTTGCAGGAATCAACCAAGACATAAAAATTTCCGAAATTTCTTCATTGGTAATTAAAAATTTCTGTCAACTGACTCTTTCTGAGTATAAACAATAATTCTCTTGTAAACCCTATGCATTGTTTATAATTATACAGTCACGAATTTACGTGTATGATGTTAGCAGTGCACTTGAACTTCATTCACTGCAGGAAGACCTTCTTGGCTGAATCGACGGTAGATCTACACATCGGGCAGGTCCGAATTGTTTTCGCACAGTCCTCACAACACAGCAAATGTCCGCAAGGCAGGAAAACGGTGTTGAAGTTGGCATCAAAACAAATTTTGCAGCTGGGATCAAAAGACTCTGCAGACTTATTCAAGCATTTCATGTCTATCATTGAAGAAAAAGAAAGTTATTGGTCAAAATATATAATAATTAAATTGCATGACACATGACAATTACCAAGCAGACACACTTACATATGTAGTCTAATAATGTAACATGATTTAATGATCGAGACCTGTTTCAAATTCCAGCTGGTGATGGCAATTCATGCATTATATAAGCAAATTCAAAACCTACCTAAATCTTTTTCTGATTTAACCTGAACAACCTCTTCTGTTTTCATTTCTCCTAAATCTAGAATGGCTTTGACTAGAGTTTCTACATCAAAAGCAGCACCTGCAAAAAAAAAAACCAAAAAAAAAAAACCCATTAAATCTCTACTAAGTCAAATATCTAAATAAATTGTATGTATAGGGGTGCAAATATTTAAATATTTCCAGTTTAATAAATCAAAGATTTCTTAAAGAAAATTCATTTTCACTGGAACAAAGTTTCATATGAGAATATTTACATTTGCAAAATATGCTGCCTTATATGAGCCAATAGGATAGCGAACATGTTCAATTCTGTGTGAACTTTTTCATGACGACACAATGATAACCACACATGCTTATCGCTTGGTGGTTGCAATATAGTAAACGTAAAAACACAGTTTTATTAATGATTCTGAACGACTTCCCATTCTCAAATACTTAACGTAAATATAAATAATAAACAGCATGCAATGTTAAAAAGTTCATAGGAATATGAACTATAAACTGGTTGGTACATGATCAAGTTTAAACGTCAGAGGAACTTTTTGGGCTTCATAGGATTTGATCACCTGACCAAAGAAGTTCATATCTCAGTGAACTTTCTAAATTGCTGACGTGTTTATTTCTTAAGTAAAAGTGGATGATGGATCAAATACTTACCACATTTCTTAGCTGCTTTGTTAATGACTTCAGGAGAGAAGCCAATTTGTTTGGCCAGCTCTTCTGGTGAATATGTTTCTTGAACAGGTACCTCTGCAAAAAAACATTTAGATTACTCATTTAGATTAAAACAAGACCTTTTTCTCCATTCTTTAAACTATAAAAGCAGAAATATAACATTAATCATCAAAATCAACTCCCTAATGAAATTTTCAAATTGTTAATTATTTACAGTGGAAGATTCCTTATTTCATGTGAGTACTTAAATCCACGATTCAACCGTTTTGCATCCAGTCGCAAGAATATAAAATCACAAACGTTGAATTTTCATCATATGAAAAAAAAGAGCGATATTTTAAAATCCTTTAAACATAGAGATGCGCTTAATGCAATTTTACATTGATATTAATTTCTCACATTCTATAGTAAAATGCCCACTTTTCAATCAGTCAAATTAAATAACATAAAACATTTAAAAAATATGCAACCTCCAAAAACATTTACAAAATAATACAACTTCACACATATTTAGGTTACTGTAAATTCCTAATTAAAAGCGAGGCATTAATATCCATGTGAAATCGCAAGAAGCCTGCTTGCAAATTTTAAAAATAAAAAAAAAAACAAACTATGAATATATTTCGGCATTCGCGATTTTATGTTTTCGCGATTTGATGGAAAACCATTGAATTGCGGAATTAAGTGCTTGCGTAAAATAAGGAATCCACAGTATTATAGACACTGGTTTCCACATTAAGCACCACTTACTACATGTGTTAGTTTTTGCCTTCTCTTTACTTGCTTTCTCTCTTTCCAGCTGAAATTCAAAATAAATTTTGTGGGGTATCACAACAATACAAATCAGATGTGTTATGGAATTATATACAAGCAAAATCCATATATCTTGAGCTGTGACATTGCTTGGGTTTATTCATCCCGAATTCAAACTTTGAAAATTTTTAAAATTCTTTTTATGCTTAACATTGTGCACTTAGACAAGGCACTATATCTGCTTTGTATCAGTCCAAACTTCTGCCGTTGCATTGGAGCCAGTTTATGCTGGGTGTTAACATGCCCAGGACTAATGTCCCATCCATGGAAAGTAAATGACTCTCATCTGCTTCATAAGGCCTAACAAAAAAATAGGTTTGTTTCCGCTTTCAGGCTGAAAAAAATTAGGGTCGGTAGGTCGGCTTTTTTTTTTTTCTTTAATCTTTTTTTTTTTCCCCACTCCATCTGTTCAATTGTGCATATTAAAACCATTTATCTATTAAACTGAGTAAGATAAAAAAAAAAACAACCCAAGTATTTGTTGTCATTGTTTAAATGATGTGATGAACTTTTTCCCTGGCTGGAGGGAACATTTCTCGAGCTCAATTGGCACGACATGTGCTGCCATTAAGTGTAAATAACAAACATCTACACAACACTGATGACATCTAAATAAGTTCTATAAGCGTTTTTACGACTTAAATTTAGAGGACACAATAAATTTTTTAATATTTTAACAAAAAACGGATAAAAACGGAAATTTAAGAAAAACTCGAGAAAAAAATTTGGGTCGGCGGGTTTAAGTTAGGGTCGGTCGGGAAAGCGGAAACAAACCTATTTTTTTGTTAGGCCTAAGCAACATTGATAACGAAGTTAACATTAATAAGTCTCATAGCTCAGAGAAGGATTCACTAATTTTAACTGCGTTCATATTTTAATTTGCCTACTAAGAAAAACATTTTTTAAATCTGATTGACATACATTTTGGTGAATGCCGAAGGCATATTGTAAATATACCTATATCATATACTTACATGTATAGAAAATATACCCTTTTACACCCTGTACGATATAAAACCGAAAATTTGCCTCCTCGAGTTATATAAACAGTATGTACTGTTCAATTCCAATCTCCGAGTATGACGTCAAATAGTTACGTCGACGTCAATTTAGTATACAAACAGCTGGCACAAAATTTTCAGAGAAATTTATTAGTTATCATTTATTTTAATATATAGGCATGGAGCATCCATAAAATTTGATATTTTGTGCAATCAGACCATGCATTTTAGCCTGTTTTAAATTCAATTAGTGAAAACATATCTGATTTGATTGGGTAAAAGCAAAATATAGGTGCTTTTAAATACCACAGTACACGTATAGTTGCAAACAATCGCTATACAAACCGCTTTGACAAAGAATGGTTCGGACTTGATGACTTCCAACCACTGGCAATGCTTGAACCACTTCCTGTGTTCAGAAACTGGTTCATCACCTGGTTCCCAGTCAGCAAGAATACCACCACACCAAAAACATTTAGTCTGATCTCCTTTGCCTTCAAAAATAATTGTACAGAATTAGGAGCATTATAATCAATATGTTATAATGAATAGTCCATAGCTGCAACAAAATTCATGATCATTCTGCAATATTTGTCATTTCAACTTTGAAATTAATTTTATAAAATGACAAATCTGCAAAGAACTGTATACATTTACTGTGGTTTCATTAATATTCAAGGATGTCAATTTTCGTGGATAAAGTGAAACTCACAGTTTCAAGGATACATAAATTCTTGGCCATTGACCCTATCAGTACAAACTGTTAGTAGAAATTGCACTTCAATGAACATTTAATTTCATGGATAAACTTAATAACGAAATCCATGAAAATTGGTATTCAACGAATATTGATGCATGAAACTACATTATTGGATATTGTTGCAGAAAGGTCCATTTCACAGGACATTTAATAAATGGTCCTAGGATTAACTTCTATCATTTTCAAAGATTACTATACACAGGGTTATTTTTGCAAACGGTTCTGCCCTATCTTGAATTTGCCCAGACAAAGTTGTGATTAAAGAGCGGTAATTTGAGACACTGGAATTCGCCTTGTCTTAAATTTGCCCGCTGATGAGGGCAAAAGGTGCGAAAAATAAAACATGGGCGAATATCTTCCTGTATACAGCATTTCCCTTTCAAACTGCTTATAACGGTAGATATTACAAAACCTATATTTACCCAGGTAGAACATTCCAGCCTGAGCAAGGTCTTCCTTTTTCTGTGAAAACTGAGTTGGCCAATCACTGAATGACTCCAGGCGACTAGAAAAGTCTCGAAATTCCGGATACTTGTACGGAGATGCAATAAATGGACACTTGGAAAAGTGCTTTTTGTGTTCTAACAGAATGTCATCGCTGGGCTCCCAATCACTGAGGTTGCCACGGCAGTAGGTACATCTGACTCTATCTCCTTGCCCCACACAGTAAAATCCCTGTCGCACAAACTCTTCCTTGCTGAGGTAGTCTTTTGAGGCTGACCAATGATCGTAGAATGTTTGAAGGCGGAGTTCTGAGTCATGTCGAAGTTTGAGGAATTCCTCTTCAGTTATCTGTCCTGTCATTGCGGCAACTCTGCATACAATAATATATATTTTTTTTTAAAAACTGATTAAATTATAAAAACTTCAAATCAAATGATCATGAAAATAGTTTCAGTATTTGATATACGATATGACTTTTATCAAAATTTCTAATGTCAGATCTAGACCAACTTCAAGGAATGAATTAGAAAGAGTGTTTAAATTGCAACTCAGCGTGGCGTAAATCAAGGCAAGGAGAGCGTTTCAAAATTTTAATTGTACACCTTCTCACCCGGATCAGAAACCCTTGGCTAGCGAAGATGCACATACTATAGTAATTATGTTTGAAAGCATCCATTTAGGCAAGAGGTAATCAACATGTAATGATGGAGTACTTGTATTCAATACATGCATATTATACAACATTTAGATTGGTACCATCATAAATATATAGGACCGTTCAATATACAAGTAACTTAAGCCCATAATAATGGTAATGCAGGGTATCTGACAACTCATCCAGAAACAACAGTTTACTCCTTTGTAATATTCCTCAACAATTCCAAAGACAATATTAATAAATCATTGACATGACAAGTCATAGAATTGATAATTTACTCAAAGAAACCATAGTTTTATTATGAACAATGGACATTAATTGAAACTTATTGAACTTTTTTTTCAGTTGTCAATGCACAAGCTAGGACACAGAACCCTTTTTAATACTCAATTGTTAATTCAGGGAACTTGATGTGACCTCTGTATAATGGGTGCGCCACATCACCCGGCACTAGTACAGATGCAATCTTATTCAGGAAAGTTTTGAAAAATTGTGCTTTTTCATAATGGTTTATATATAAACCCCTTACACGGTATTTTGTAACATAATTTCCGATTCTTGGAAACAAAACAAAAAAGGGCTTTCTTTTGTGATTCATGTGGGTATGAAGGTACGGTATATAGCTCGCATTCCAGAAAAATAGCATAACTTGCATAAAATTAACTATAATCGATATTTTAAAGAAATAGAGTAGGCAATACATTGTAAATGTTATCATGAATCTGTGTTTTAGCGACACTGCTTAGTTAATTTTTTAAAAATTTTCCACGTTTGCTCACAGATGTTAGCACCGGATGCTGATGGGGAGTACCTTTTTCGATAAAAAAAAAAATCGTTAGGATTTTTCATATAAGAAATACATGTACATGTAAATAACGGTGCGTTGTAAAAAATTCTTTAAATTAGCAATTTTAAAAGCATTTATTTGAAATAATTACAGTATTTATATTATAAATGGGGACAATTGCCTTTAAATAGGCATTACAAGTTTTCAAAAAAATTTATATGTCCCAGAGAAAGGGGGGGTTCCGACCCCCGGAACCCCCCCCCCCCTCTGGATCCGCCAATGTCAACCATGTATTACATGTAAATGCCATTGCATTGTCTGCAAAAATAACAAGCAAGGAAAACATAAATCAAATGCATGACTACATGTGCGAAAACAAAACTTACACAAATATAAATTATAACTGTGCTGAATTGTAAATGCCCATACTCTTCTAAGTTTTCTGGACAGCCAAGGGTATTTACCGATTCATTCCAATCAAACTGATAATATTCTTCAAACAGAAAGTTGCCAGGAACGCGTAATTAGTTGACAACCCATTTTGAATATATTCGATTCTTCAATTCTCTCAAATAAAATTGCCATATTTTGGTAATAGGCTAAATGCAAAATAGAGATTATGTTCAGTTATCAAATAGATATATGGCCATGATAACAATATAATGGATATATGACTTGTTTCACTTTAATCCGAATACAAAGTGTATGAGTTAATCATTATCTCATCAATGCGCGAAAACTCGCGGGAAGTTGATGGAGACAGGTGGTGGGAAATAATATAAAAAAATGTTGTCAAATAATATAACACAAGTCAGCTCACTGCAAAGAAACCCGGCATGTCCAAGGTGCAATGGATTTTATATTGCGAAAGGTACGGTATTTAGAATGATAGATGCTATTGCATTGGTTTAAAAACAAAAGTCAAAACAGCAGACACCAAAACAGCGTGTGATCATGGACATGTAGAATGTATGTCATGACAAGAGCTGATGGACTGTGTTTTGAGGTGATACTATCATACTTAAGTATTGTGTTGTAACACTAATGTTACTTCACCAATATCTTTTGAAAGGGTTACAGTGCAAAACTATAATCCATGGATGTCAATTTCTAGGTTTTCTGTATTTCATGTAGCTGCAGGTCTGTAGCTCCCGGTCTGAAAAATTCGGATGGACGACCTGGGAGCTACAGTGCCTCCCATAATAAAAAACTGCAATTTATGGTGCACAAAAAATTGCGCTAGTTTTGGACTGATTAATCTCATTTCCGAACATATTCTGTACAAATATTTGATTCCAAAAAATTCCTCGGACAATTTACTACAGATATCGTCACTTCACTTGCCTCTGATATTCTTCTTAACACGATCACCAGCCCTGTGAAGTGAAGTGGTGCAGCTTGTTTACATGTAAAAATGGTGACTCCCGATCTCGACGTGAATTAATATACTTTATTTTCCGAGGTCGGTAAGCATGTTTCAAAGGAAGTCTGAGGCAAGTAAAGTAGCAATATCAGTAGTAAATTGTCTGAAGAATTTGATGGTACTAATTGTTTTGCCAGAATTTGTGTGAAAATAAGGTTAATCAGTCCAAAACTAGCGCAGTTTTTAGTGCGCCGTAAATTGCAGTTTTTTACTATGGTAGGCACTGTAGCTCCCAGGTCGTCCATCCGAATTTTTTCAGACCGGGAGCTACAGACCTGCAGCTATATTTCATGCTGCTCTATAGCTAATTTATAGAAATTCAAATGAAATTATTCATGTGTATTCTTTTTACTGCATGTACTAAAATATGTTGTTTGGTGGGGGTTTTTTGGTAATTGTTTTGAAGTCAATTTTGAGGATGTTGGATTATAATGGTTATAAGAACTGTGTCTAATATCATTCACAATACAATGTCATATTTTTAAATTGGAATATGTTCTGGCCAGTTATTTTATTTAAATTAATGTTACTTGCATACTTACTTAACTTCTACTAGTCTATGTACCATTCATTCAGATTTTAGCAGAGGTTCTGCTCAGAATTATATTTGGACTTACTTTAAATTATCATAATTTTTTATGCGTAATATTACTAAATTATAAGGGAATGCCCAAGATAAAGACAAAAATGGTCGGTTTAAATATCAGTAACTTGAATCAAGGTCTAGTTCTGATTCGTTCTACCTGTTTTACTTTTAATTAATGAACCAATGATTCCAAAGTACATTCTAGATAAAAAAAATCATCATGGAGCAGACTGAGAGGGATTGAGTGCCTAGCAGAGCTTTTCAAAGTCTTTTTAATTGGAAATGTACTTAAGTATATTATTTTTTTCTTACTTTATATAGAAAATAACCGACAGCACAAAAGTCCTCTGATACTAGATTGCGGCCATACTTTCTGTGAGGGATGTTTAACAAAGCTAGCTAGAGATACAAAGACCTGCATTGCTTGTCCAACATGTCAAGTAAGTGTTGATAGAGCTATTTAAAATATTAAGTACAAATAATTCGGGACTCATGATTCTCTATAGTTGGTCTTGTTTAATTCAAAATTTACTGACTCTATTAATTAAAAATCATGAACTGAATTATTTGGTTTATATGTACTTGCTCTGTTAAAAATCATCATGAGATACATACATGTATTTTCTTCCTACTAGAGTTGTATATTTATTCTTGATGATTAAAGCCTAATCGAATATTGATTTATTAAATATTACAGAAAATATCTTTAAATATGGATTGTTTGAGAGTCTTGAGTATCAAACCATGCATGTACATGATGTCCCCAAAACACTCTCGGATAGGAACCTTTAATTAACTCTCCATGTACTAATTTAAAAGAGATCGAGTGTTGAAGATAGTTGATGGTATTTGCTCAAGTGTTCTTTTTGATGGATTGAAATGCATGCACCTTAGCAGACAGACTCATATTGTTCAATTTTAGTACTCTTTTCTTCTCTGCCTATGTTAAAATTTCAATTGGAAATGACATTTCTTTTCTCTTTTGTAAAGGCAGTAACACAGTTACCCCAGGGAGAGGCAAGTGTAAAGAATTTATGGCCAGATATCTATGTCATGGGCTGGATGATGTGTCAGCAGAGGGCACTACTTAATCAGTAAGTTGTACATTGTATAAATGATCACAGATTTCTGTTTCACAGACTTAATGATGTGTCAACATTATACACCATCATATTTATTAAGCAGGTAAAAAAATCTATAAATGATATTACGGTAAGAATTTATGATCTATTTTTGAATAGAGAGTTGGAGAAACTTTCCCCAGCAGGAATGGTCCAGAATCCAGCATTTAGGAACCAGGCCGACAGAGAAGGTATACTTTACATTTAAATCTGAAAAAGAGAATTACTTTTACAAATTTCAATTGTTTATATGTTATAAATGAAACGCATGTATCTATTTTAAAATGAAAAAAATGTGTTTGTTCTTCTTTTTTATTTTTTAGAGAAAATGTGTAGAGAATGTTTTCGTAGGTTAGCGGTGTGCAAGTGTGACAAATGTGATGTAATTATGTGCCAAGGATGTTTTGATAAGGTAATATATTTTTTTTTTAAAAGAAAGAAGATGTTTTGAAATAATGGAGGTAATTGGTGGGGGGGGGGGGGGGGGGGAGACATTTGAATTTTTTTCCAAAATTGAAAAAAAGTTTTTGTTACTAGAAATGAAAAAAATCAAAAGGTTCTATTTTAAAAATTTTCTAAAACAGTTGAAACGAAAGACTGTGAATTTGTTTCATGGAATTTAATTTTTGTTTATTTGATGTACATGTAGGTTCACTCCAAGTCAAACACCTTAAGACAACACCAAGCATTGCCTATGGAGAGTGAAGAGAGGTAAAGATTTCTTGTTGGGTGAAAAATTAAGCATTGCCTACCTGATCTCAAAAATACAAATGTCAGGTGATGGTAATTGCACACCCTTCAAAAATATTTGGGCTTCTATTTTTTAAATTGATTATGCATGATTATGTGTATTTCTTGAGGGTAGGAAAATGTGTAGTTGGATAGACTATAAGTTAAGTTTAAATTTCCCTGGTTTTGTTAGAGTGCTGTATGGAAAACTCTTCACCTTTTAATTGCACATTTTGATGCATAGGTGTTCTCTTTGTAAGGAAAATGGGACAATTAACTCTTTAACCGCCACAACCGCCGATATGCGCACTAAATAAAACCGCTGTCACCCGTAGACTCGCATATATGCGGCTATATTTAAATGCCCTGTATTACCGAAGCCCCTGATAAGTGTTTATGGCGGCCATGTTTGTATTCTCAAAGATGTACGATTTACCTTTGTTAAATAAGTCGTGGTTAGTCAGAAACGAAGTCTTATGATCAGAAAAACCAATGAGAGGGACCGAGAGAAATGTTAACTCAACCTATTTATAACATTATTTCCCATATATAGCATTGGAAATCCCCCAAACCCAAGCTTAGAAGTGCGATCGATATTTTGAGAAAACAACACGTAGTAAAGATCGCGGACAAAGACAGCAAGAATAGTTCAGAGTTTTCGTGGGGATATTTTGAAAATACTAACGATAGTTTTGATGTTGATCCCGAAATTGGAAGTGATATATCTGTTTCTCCTGTATCAACCCCAGATCTTTCACCGGTAAATTCCAGCTCGGAGTCGGACAGCGATGACGAAGATTTGGCATGGCGTCCAAACTTGAGGAAACCAAACAACAAGCCATTTAAGGAGGCAACTTTTGAGCTTGGACCCCGGAAAAATGAACTTGATTTCTTTCTTAGATTCTTTCCTGAAGAATTGTTTGAACTATTGGTTAGAGAAACCAATTCATATGCCGCAAGAGTCATAGAAACTAAACCCGACCGTCATTGGAAAGAGGTATTGGTTGAGGAAATGAAGGCATTCTTCGGAATTTATATGTACATTTCCGTGGTACAAATTTTGAATTATTCTCTAGCATGGACTAGTAACCATTTGGAAATCCATCCATTCCTGAAATTATGACTAGATCCAGATTTGAGCACATTAGTAAGTATTTTCACCGCAATGATGTGTCTCAAAATCCACCACGAAGAGCTCCAGGCCATGACAAACTTTGTCATATATGTCCTGTTATGGATTGCGTCTTGGAGAAATGCTTGGAAAATTACAATCCATATAGAGAGCAAAGTATTGATGAATGATAGCTTATAAAAAGATACATTTCTCCCTTACTTTTTTTTCTACATTTGTAATGAGATAATAGGTAATAAATCAGTCTACTGGTCATTTTTGTCTTCATTCCGCCACAGCAGGAAATTATCTCTGGTAGTGAGCTTGATGCTAACAGGCAGCCTAAGATCTTATCAGCAGCAGGCTATTTATAGAGAGTGTCTGGCAGTTAAAGAGTTAAACCCAATAGGAATTGGGATGAACTTTAGAGGGTTCTGCAGCCTGGTAGGGTTAGGTTTTTCTTCAAGTGTGTGTAGCACACCTATTCCTCAGGGAGATTGTGCTCTGGAAAAATGTTGCTGGGTATTGGGATTTGGATTAGGGGTTAATGACCAGAATACACCAGAGTTCCAAATATTTATTGCTCTGCTCTGCCAGAGATGGAATATCCTGTTGATATAAGCTTCTTTGGAAAATGACCCAATTTCAGGGAGATTTGAAACTATACACTGCAGGTTAGACAGTTAAGGTCAAGATGTATAGGACCTTTATGGAGATATAAGTACATTGGAGGCTGGCTTGTGTGACATTACAGTTTGTTTCCATGAATATGATATTAATAATTCATTTTACCAGTATTCTAACAGTTATACAAATATAGTCTGTGTCAACAAACTCTAATTACTGAATATTAAACGATTACTCACTTCACAAAGAATGCTCTGCAAAGAATGCTAAGCTTTTTTAAGGTTGCTCGATCACTACATCTTGAATAGTTTCTCAAATCAACAGAAAATTACTTGATCATGTTTGATAGAATGATACATGAGTCATTCTCAAAAAAGGTGGTTTTGGGTTGTTCAAGGGCACTAGAAAGTATAATCCTTGATTTTTGCCAAGTTTCACTTTTGTGCTACCTTTGGATATATATTAGCATACATATTGGCACATAAACAGTTAATTCTAACAAAATCTTAAAAATTTAGAAAGTTTATAAGTTGATTTTTTCACATTATTTGACTGTTCCCACTCAGAGTTTGCGACTTTAAATAGGTTTTGTAAGGTAGTTACACCATTTTTTATTAAAATAATAGGGTCAAGAGATAAAAGGTAAGTAAAATACTTCTCTCAAACAAAAAGACTAAGAAAATATATGAACAATATTTTTCAGCGAGACCAAGTTTGTCTGTTCTATGTTTTTATGTCCATGGTGTAACGAAACAAAATATTGGTGTGTAAGAGTTGTTATTCTTAGTAATTTGAAAGATAATTGATGCCTCCTTATTCCCATCGTATAGCTATAAACAATGATAGAAGACAAAATAGCTGAAGATGAAATTTACTCAATTTTTATAATGATAAGTAAGTAGAAATAAATGTGTAACTTTTTATATTGTCTTTGGGCTAACAGGAAATACTTAGGAAAAAGAAATATTTAGACACTCTGGAAAACAGACAAACTATTGCTATGTGTTGTTATAGCAGATAATATGCTCTTTTACTCTGAGGGAGCAGTAATTATTTAGCAGAGACAAGTTAATTCATAAATATGTCCTTTGTGTAACAGTCCTTGGTGTAACAAGAACAAAAAGTTACACCATAGACTATCACTGTTATACCAGAGACTATAATTTACATAATTTATTTTTTTGGGAAAGATATGATGAAATTATTCAATAAATATATCACAATGTATCACATTTGTTAGTTTATGCTTATATATAATGTTAATGCATCTGTTTGCTGTATATCTAGATTATTTCTCAATCATGCAATATTTTGTTACTCCAAAGACACATACAATTAACACCAAGGACATATGACCCAAAATATTCATTTTAAAAAAATTCAGCATTGTCAAATCAAATCAAATTTATCAATTCAAGTATAATTAATATTGAATTTGATATTGGACTTGCAGCTTAGGCCAAATTGTCCCTAATAAATATTATTTGACTTTAAACAAAATGTGTTACCAAGGACTTTTAATGTTACACAAACCCATGCATGTATTTCTGATAGAAAAATTAATAAAACAAGTATTTTATAAATACATTTTATGACAGATTATGCAATGTAGTATAATAAAATACTAAAATTATTCATCAACTAGATAAAATGGTGTACATGGTGTAACATGTTGTGTCTTTTGTATAACAAACTTTAACTTTAAGCCTGAACTTGTAGAGAATAACAGTAACATGTATAATATATCTGCTGCAAAGTGCATTTGGTAATTTTGAATTCATTTAAAATACATTCAAGCTTTCAAAACAAATTGAAATATTAAAACTTTGATTCTTATAACAGGCAAAGTCCATGGTGTAGCATAAGTGTCCTCGGTGAAACATACTGGAACTAAATTATGTAAATAATTTGACTTTAGGGGCACTATTATGCACATTGATAATGATTACTGTTAAATATATGCATTCATAAGTTATAGCTATGAAAACATTCAGTTGTCTCTATTTTGAAATCTGATATTTTTGTGTTTAAATAAAGGTTGTCCTTGGTATAACACTTGGACTAACAATAATTGTCCTTAGTGTAACATCCCTTGTTTTGTTTTATTTTCAAAGATTTTTCAAGAAATATTGAGGTTTTTTCAGTTAAGATTATTTTTCATGTCACTTACAAGTGTCTCCCAAAAAAAAAAATCAGACATTAATTGGAGAAGAAGTTTCCAGTGTGCAATACAATGTCATGAGATAGATGCATATTTCTCATTCACAAACAAAATATGAAAAATTAAGGAAAATACATTATTAAATTCTTGTTTTATGATTAAGTTCAAGAACAACTTCAAAAAATTTAACTTTAACACCAAACCAAATGCATGAACCATAAGATTTAATGAAATTTATGAATATTTCTTATGCGTTACACCAAAGACTGTTTTCTTTTCATGTGGTTGTAAATATCATATTTTTATAGATTTTCATTTGATGTACTGTTGGCATATTTTAGCAAACAAACATCATGATATGCCCGATACAAACTATGATAAATTCAATCTGGTTGTAAGTACTTTGTTTTTAAACAAGTGGTACTTGAAAAAATCCACCTTTTTTGAGAATGACCCACATAAGAAGTATGCAAGTCAAATAGTTAAAAAAAGATGCAATTTTGGTGTAAAAATATATAATATGATGATTTTCAAATCTTTAATTCAGTAAATACCGTATTTCACGGAATTTAGGTCGATACGGTTTATTGGGCGAAGGAGGCCGTTTTTAGCCATAATATAAAAAAAAGTATAAATAGGTCGACTTCGAAGAATTGGTCGAAAAATTACCGCTAGTTCTAATGAATAAATGGTTTAAACCAATAACGTTATCATATAGTAGCCTTTAATCTTATTTCACAGTTTTAAACAAAAGGGAAATAAAATGTATTTCTTGAAAACATCGTAAGAAAATGTCTGAAATTGCGTCAAAATTTTCAAACCAAATAATTCAGTACAGCCGGTTTTAATTTAAGATCGTTTTTTATTACTTCCCTGCCATGTGTACAAACTGGTGTTAACCGGGGGATAGTTACCTAGCCTGGAGGCATGACTACGGTAGCACATGCCACCCTGTGTCTCTATGTGACTTTTTACTGTGTATATACACACGAGTCAACCTCTGATCTTATTGAAGCCTGAAGGCATGAGTAGCACGTGCCGAGAGTTCAACTGTGTATGAACAAAGTCAGCGCTACCCAGACTGATTTCAGAGACACCTGGCTAAAATTTCATCGAAAGTTTTATGTTGAATATACAGAAAAAAACTTGTTCATGTATTCTATTATGAAAACAAATTGTTTTTTTTTTTATTTCTACCCGACGATATTTCCCCCCGTAATTACCCTTTGTACGGTTCTCATTTTACTTTTACCACGCGAAATCGATTTCCTGTTTATCGTAAGCACATGATCAAAATGCATGACAGCATTTAATGATTCAGTCAGTGATCTAAGTAAGAAATGTAAGAAGAAATAAATCTATTTACATTTAATTTTGTTTAAATGATAAATTACTACAGTATATTGATTAAAATCCATACGATTTTTACACAGAAATTCAAGCAGTATTATTGTAAACACTCATGATTTTATTGGAGGGTTGCATAAATTTTTGCAAAATTCCAACCAAAAAAAAAAAAAAAAACATAAATTGGGCGAAGCGATGAATAGGGCGAGGTCCACATGTCAGGGGAAAAAAGTATCGACCTAAATTCCGTGAAATACGGTATGAACAAAAGCCTCGGGTGGATTCAAACTCATGATCTGAGATTCACAAGCCAGACACTTTAAACACTTAGCTATAATGATATTCAACCAAATCGCTTGATATTGACAATTTATCAAAACTTTTAAATCGCCAGCTTGTGACATTGTGTCTTAAAAAGTATAAGCCCTGATGAAGTTGATGTAGTGGGCTACCTTAAGGATAGATTCATATACGTAAATGCCCACTCTATAGTTTTACTCACAAGCTCCTGTAAATTTGTCCTCTGTAGTTTTGATTCACTGTAAACCCAAATATGAAGTCCTTCTGATTTGGTGGATTACAAAAGATGTCAAATGAAAAGTAAATCTTTAATCTTGTGTACCTTGAATTTTGAGGGATGACATGGGTAATCCCCCAAAAAAACAAACACATGAATTCTAAATTTTGTTGCTCAGACTAATCAAGGTCTCTTCAGCCACCTGTCTAGCTTACTGGGTGTTATCTTTGTACTATATGCATTTATGATCAGATTGAGGTTACTTGATTTCAAGGTCCATTGTAGTGTTTTAGATGTTACTGTGAAATCATTGAAAATTGGGGTGGCTTGGGTATAGCCCTCCCCCACGAATTTACATGTACATCCTCAACAAAAACAAATTAAGAAAAAGATATCTTTTTTACTGAAACTCAAAACCGAGGCATCCACGAAATTACATCCCCAGGAATAAGCCAAAAACCCACAATCCACAAAAATTGGCCTCCATCAATTTAAATGATTCCACGGTATTCTAAAAAAATAAACATGCCATTATGATTTGAATAGTATCAAGAAATGGCAATAGCTTTAACCTTGTTATTTAAACTATTTTTTGTTAACTTTTTTTGCTAACAAGAAGTCAATCTTGTAGTATTTCATTTCTCACGAACAATTATGGTCCAGGGAATCATTTGGGCTTATCATATGTTCAGTTTGTTTATATTTTAAATAAAAGAAGTTAATGCCAACTATACCATATTCAATCACAAACCAACAAAATTTGAACACCATAATAATTTCTGATTCTTCAGACTTGTTATAAGACCAATTTAGTTATTTTGCTTGATGTGATGTACTGTTGTTTGCAGTTTAAAGGGGGAGCTAACTCAGGACTGCCCCCTCCACGAGGGGCGAGAGCTGGAGTACTACTGCGAGGACCACAAGATCCCCATCTGCTCCAGGTGTGTGATCGTTGGTGACCACAAGGGCCACGTCATCACCTCCATGGAAGAAAAGGTAAATATCGGATACAGAAAACTGCAAGACAGGGACATTTATAAGTATCAAATGGGATGATAAATTTTGATTGTTTAAATGAGTGCTATCAGGCTTTAAGAGTAGAAAATGTTTGAAAGTAAAGTATACTCAATTTTTAAAACTTTGACCTTTTAGAAATACATGTTTGTTATTTCAGAACAAATCAGTTTTCTCTGAAATGGAGCCTGCTTTGCATCTTGCCAACAAAGTTGTGATAAAGTTGATAAAAGTGGATAAGGTATATAAAGTATATACAGTGGAATAGTTTTAGATTACCGGTATTTAAATGATTATGAGACAATCTCATTTAATTGATTGAATAGCATTATCTTGTGGGGTATGACTTACCTAGGTACAGGCTAACCAATTGAAGGTGGTCAGCATCAGTAAGAGTTATCTAGGTTAGCAACTTCCTCTTTACCATCCCCCCAAGGTTAATCTTAATTTTATTCCTAATCCTTTTATTTTGAGAACTTAATTTTTTCTTTGAATGTAAATCTTACTGCTTACACTCCAGTACCTGACGTTAGTTACTTTGATAATGTAGCACAGCATGTGCCTTTGAAATTGTCTCCCTTGGCTCCTGCAAAATTTGCGGCCATTTCTATCCAACACTGTTGGTACTATATGATTATATTGGTTTAATAATTCATTAATGGATATGTAAACATATTTGGTGTTGTCTATTGGCTGAAAGTCAGCCAGGAAAGGGAAAGTGCGGTAACAAAATAAAATGGTTAACTGCAGTATTCAAGCAAAAATTACAATATCTGAAGAATAAAAACTAAAGTTACATTTGGTTTTTTTTTTCAATTAAAAAAACCAGGTAACAAAGTGTATTCAATTTTGAGCCAAATTCAGTTATCAAGTTATTCATAAAAAAGCAACTTATTTACTGATAACATGAAGTCCCTTGTACCATATGCATATTTTGAAGTAATTATCTTGTATACTGGATGACAAATATTATTAGGGCTCCTAAACCCCCATTCCACTACCTACATGTATATGACATCTTCTCTTACAAAATTGGTCTGAAGATGTCGTCCCAAATTATGTCAAATTTCCCAAATATTTCTTAGCTACAGTAAGTGTTAAAAACTTGGGGAAGTCTACCCTTTTTGAGTTTTGTTATGTGCCTTTCTTTTGTAACATGCTTGTTAAAAAGAGAGTCTGTAAAACATACTGTCCTATGACATATGTATATGTGCGAGGAAGTTTATCCTGCAAGAGTGCATTCTTTTCAATTACAACAGACGATGTCAGATTACTTCCCGGACACCAGGGTGGAGACTGCGTCCGTTATTTCAGATATCAGGGAACATTTCCAAGAACTTCATGGACTTCTGCAAGCTCGGTAGGAAAGGATCAGTATTACAGCTTTAGAGTATTGAAAAACTTTCACTTGAATTTATTTTTAAAAAGGAAGACTACGGCTTCTAGATGTATATATTGTGCAAAAAGTAATCTTCTCTAATTTTTTGGTAGCTCTTATAAATCAATTGCTTTTAATATTCCTTACATAGAAAAAAGGAGTAAACAATTGGGATATCGAATGTGACATTTTATTGGATAATATTGCCAATGATTTCTTGTATATTTTATCAGGGAGAAACAGCTGATTGATGAAGTTTTTGCTGCCTACCAAGCTGGAGTGGAACCATTGGAAACGCTGGTAAATAAAATGAAAGAAGAAACAAGCTGTTACTTTGGCCTTAGAAAAT
This sequence comes from Magallana gigas, assembly GCF_963853765.1. Classification (NCBI taxonomy): domain Eukaryota; kingdom Metazoa; phylum Mollusca; class Bivalvia; order Ostreida; family Ostreidae; genus Magallana; species Magallana gigas. The sequence continues at coordinate 17,561,452 of NC_088861.1, read as the reverse complement.
TTATTGTTCATGGCAGATTCATGTCTCTTATATTAGCATTTGATTTTGCTTAAAAAAATTTTAAAACATGTTTTATTTGTTATCTGCAGGGTTGTTCTCATGTGGTTTTCTTTTTATTTCAACAGAGACAACAAATGCATGAAGACAGGATGAAGTTGGAATTAGCTATAAGAGGTTTCATACTTTCAAATTTTACTATTTGTACAAAGATATGTACATGTGTACATGTCCTAAAAAAAAAGTGATTTTTGTAATGTAAAAGTGATGGACCTGCCTAGTATAAAGATTTTCTAATGCTTGTGATTAATATTCCATTTGATACTTAATTGAGATTCAGACTGATTTTTTATGAAGAAGTTGAATGTTTAATTCTCTCTCTAAAGAATGTGTAACATTAGAAAAGCCATTTTACTGCAGTACATGGAGGAGCCAAAGACTCTGTTTTCGAAGTTAATGCAAAAAACAGAGTATCAACTTTACTATAAATTCTGTTATCTGTTGGCAATGTCTATTCGCACCAACTATCGAACAGTCATATAGATGTATGTTACTGTGAATTGTGTACTGACAGGTGCCCAGAGACTTCTCAACAACAACAATGAAGTCACATTGAATGCTAGACAGATCCTGGACCAGTTAAACAGGGCCAAAGAGATCCCCTGTATACTGCTGCCTAAAGAGACAGAGGAAACCGAGAAAATCAGGTAGGCTTATAGTCAAGTTTGCTGACCTTTGACTAGATAACATGCTTCCTAAGTTGCAAATGGTTGATTCTTGTAATTTCGATCTTGTACATTTCTATTCCTGTACTGTACTAGTGTCTATGCTTTTTTAATTTTTCAAACTTGAAGTTTAACTAATCAAAAATAGGTAAGAAATAAAAATTTCCTTCAAAAAAAATTCTTATTTATTTGCTGATGAAATTTTATTTGCGAGGGATATTTCAATGAGGGGGAGGCAATTCCAAACAAACCATGATTTTGTTTTGGCCTTATTATTTATTCTAGTGGTAAATTGAAGTGGAAATATTGATTTTGAAAACCAGAAATTTTTTTCTTCTGTTTTTGCTTGGTTTGACATGATTCCTCTGTGTCATTTCAGTTTCATTCAGGACGACTCCCTCCTCACTTCCATTCTTAGCCATGGAAAAGTAATGGGGAAAAGTCAAGTCAAGTAAGTTTACAAGTAAATTAAATAGTTGATTAACATTTTGTACTTTTTGAATTTCTTTTGTGCAAATCCAGGTATGATACATGGACATTTCTTTGTTACTGTGCAATTGAAATTTAATGACCTCTAAGGGAGATTTTCAAGGTCAAAGGTCACCATGCGACTGCACCTTTGTCAAATATTCTATAACTGGGTACTAAGGGGTTTATATGTTTTGTATTGTGATTGATTTACAGAGCAACCTGGCACACGTTGTCGGAGATGCCAGCGGAGATCATGAACGACGACGACAGCGTGGGGAGCCGCACGCCCCTAGACTCAGTCAGTGTTATATCCAACCCCCTATCTCAGGACTCGGAGGAGGTCATCATCGAAGGTACGGGATTAATGAATGGGATATTGCTTGAAAAAGAAACCATCTATAGTTAGAGGTGCCCATTGAATCATGTAGTGTATTCATTCAGTGTGAAGCATATTTTGAAAAACAAGCATTCTGAGAGTATTGCATAAGCAATACACGTCCCCTACTTGTTTGTGGACATTGTGAAAACAATGCACTGTTATGCAGAATATCGAACCCGAACATTAAAAAATTGGAATATAAAAAATTAATTTTCTCGAAAATATGTCAACCAGACGCTACAAAAGTGTAAACTTGATCTGTAGTTTGACATTTTGAAGCTGTTCAGCAAATTTCATATTATTCCTCAAACGCACAAAGAAAAAAAGTGTGGAAAACTGAAGTGGGACAGACAGACGGATGGACTGACGGACGCAGAGGAAAGCTATAGTCCCCTCCGGTGAAAACCGGTAGGGGACTAAAAAGATTTGTTCATGCTTGTATATTTTAAACAATATTTTATTCAATATATTATATTGAATGGTATTAGGCAGCAGACAGAGCCTATTTTAGCCTTCTCTCTAACATGTGTATCGTATATTCTTCAGGAAATGATTTATAATAAAAGTACTTAGTTTTAGATATTAGATTCTTAAATTGAACAACAAAAAAGGAAATTAACTTATCTGACTCTGGGACATTTTGTTCTTTTTGTATTATATGCATTATCATCATGATATATGAGATATCATATAACTGATAATATCCTAATATTTTCATTTATAGCAGAGTTGTACTTTACAGATGAGCAGGACTGTTCCATTGTTGGTGGGGTAGAGTTAAGACGGAGGAGATCAGCTGATCTCCCGGGATCCTACCCACACCCCGGTCAACAGCCAACAGCTCCCAGGTGCAGAATTAGAGGTAAAAAATATGTTTCCTTAGTTTTTTCTATAGGGCTCAACTGATTCTGTTGCCTAGGTAAAATCTTACATAAAATCTAAGGTAGGAATAATTGTGAGATGGGAGGCACAATCTGGCTTAACCTTTAAAGCAGGGAATTGATTACAAGTTGTTTTAAAGTTTACATGATTGTATTTTCTCTTTTGAAGACAAATGAAATGAAATGAAAATCTTACAGGGATACAAAATACTGTAAACCAACATTTTATTCGCGTGCGAGAAATTTTTGCAAGGTTAGAGAGAGCCTTGTCGTCGCGAATATTTCTAGCCGCAAACCAATCCTTTGTCTATTGTTTTTATAATTATATTTATATTGTTTTACAAAAGAACTTACGACCAAATTAATGAATGCTGATTTTAAATCACAAACTAATCAATGTTTTATTCTCATGGCTGTAGAATATTATTATGGATATCAGAGTACCATATATACTCGTCTATAAGTACGGTTCGTCTATAAGTCGGTCGCCTTTTTCCACTTTTAATATGAAGATTTTGCTGTTGACTCCCTTATAAGTCGGGTCACTTTTTCAGGACGTCAATTGATGTACAGATACTCTCAATAAAATACCACATTTTATCATACATGTTTTGAGTTCTTTTAAAAAAATTGTCCTTGTTTCACCCCATAGTTGATTGTAGACTATTTCTATCATGGTTCTATGATGTTAATAACTTTTGATTTTAAATGCCATTATTTTTTATAACACTAATTACAAGTTGGTAATAGCTTCAAAACTACCAGGTATTTAAATAGAGTCCTTTTGAAAATTTGATGATAGTGATTTATTTCCTTACTTGACTGATTAGGTTGGTAATTAGCCCCTTAAACTGGGGTGTTGGCTTGTGGTGTTTTAGGTGACATGACCCCTCTATTATCTATTATCACCTTAGGTATGAAAAACTGACTGCTTGAATTTTCTTTTTATGAACACAGGTTCAATGCATTTATCTGTTTATTATTTAAAAAGAAATATAACTTACTTCTCTCTTGTGAAATTTTTTTTATGATGTCTCACCTATAAGTCGGACCCCCACTTTTCACTCAATTTTCTACTCCCAAAAATCCGACTTATAGGCGGGTATATACGGTAGTTGTATGAATAAAGTTCTGTCTAAGTTTTGTTCTTTATACAGGTAACTCTCGATGGCTCGAACTTCGATCGCTCAAAGTTCTTGATCGCTCGAAGTGAGTCTAGGGTCCCGATTTTTTTCCCTATATAACTAAGCAAATTAACTCTTGATTTCTCGAACTCTTGATCTCTCGAAACCCTTGATTCCTCAAAGTCAAACTGCAGTCCGGTTGTTCATAATCTATAGTTTCTTACCCTCGATACCTCAAAGTCGCCGTGTATCTCCAAGCACTATACTTAATTAACACCTACTTGGTCATTTAAATGGCTCCAGGCGTTAGACGTGGGACCCGTGTCACGGGTTGTTTATTCAGGCGACACTTGTCCTGCTAGGTGATAATTGTTTGATGATTGCCCATACCGATACCTAATCTATTATCAACACCAACCGTTTAACGATAATTTGGAGACGCAATGAAAATGAGAAATTAATCGAGACGAAACGATCATATTGAGCCATGGTCAAATTTTAGAATGATAAAACTGCAAAATTTATGCTTATCAGCATCATTGTCATTAAAATGATTATTGCTGAACACGTTCTAACAGGTGAAAGACCCGTACAGTGGTAACAATGGGTGATACTCATTTATTACATTTATGACATGTCGTTTGTCTCGCAGTGCAATAGTACTGAGCAATCTGGTCTTATTAATAATATGATGCATTGAATAAATGATTATTTTGAATTTTTTCAATAGTGGTTTGTATTTATTTTTAAAAACATCCAGTTCTGTATATTTTAGAGAAAAGAAAACGTTGTTTAAGCAGGTGCGTAAGGTTAGCACTAAATAAATGGCTGAATCATAACATCCACTAAGACTAATTTTAAAACCCGTCGGTCAACCTGGAAAATTCCAAACTCTTGAAAACTCGAACTCTTGAAACCTTGAACTTTTTCCTTGGTCCCATGGACTTCGAGTTTTCGAGAGTTACCTGTATATCATTCCATGAGACTGAAAATATTTATGACTTTGTCGTAAGTTCTTTTGTAAAATGCAGCCCAGGTTTGGATAAGGCTTGGTCGCGAACATTAGTCGTCGCGAACCAGTTTATCGGCAGTTCATCGCGAAATAAAGTCGCCGCGAATAAAAATTGGTTTACAGTATATAAGCAAGGTGTTCTGAAGATATGTCTTCATGCTGCAATTGTTCATATTCAAATGGAATGTATGTAAAGGTGAATGATACTTTTAATTGTTTATGGTTTTAAATTTGTAGGTAAAAATGAATTTGTGACAGTGACGCACATCATCAACCCCTGTAAGTTTATGGTCCAGCTGAGGGAGGACCAATTAACTCTCAAAAAGCTCTCCCGACAAATGAACACCTGGGCCAAGGCCGCCGGGACCATGGAAGTCCCCACCCAGGTCAAACCAGGTATGTCCCCAAGGGCCGGTGAAATCTGGCTGAAGAAATTCTAATACAGGTCTAACTGGGTACCAGGCTTGGGGTAATGGTAATGCATTGCAAGCATTACATGTTTTCAAAGTAATGCTAGTAATGTGTAATGCCACAAAATTAGCATTACAAGTAATGGTAATTTAATTTATTACTTTCAAAAATCTAGTGTAATGCTGGCATTACATGGCATTACTTTGCATTACTATGCTTATTTATGCAGGTTCACTTTAAAATATGTGATAAATAAATGAGTAGCTGAAATTGTATTTGATTAAAATTATTTTAAATAATAAAGAAATAATTCTTGAGATAAAAATGTATTAGTTGTACATGTATTATTTTTAAATTCTTAATATTTCTAGATATAACAACACAATTCCATAACATTTTTAAGAGTGTTGTTATTAAGAGTTTAAAATCATTTAATTTACTCTAATTAGTTTTCACTTCAATAAAGAATGTGTCAACAACACACACTATGCCCCCAGGATAATCTAAGTATCAAACAAATCTATTGTTATAAGAAGCCATACACCCCAATCACCTTCCCTTGGCTATGCCCCAGTAAAATAGAGGACAGACATGCACCTTTAATTTAAAAACAAAATGAATGCACTGTCCATCCATGATGAAAATCAAAAATCACTTCCAATATTATAACCCATATGACAATAATCTCTCTCTCTCTCTCTCTCTCTCTCTCTCTCTCTCTCTGTCTCTCTCTCTGTTGTATATTAAGAACATTAGTTTGCACTGATAAAAAATACAAGATTCATGTAATTTTCTATTATTGCACTTAATATATATACTAAGATAAAGATTGCCCAAAAAAAATCTTTCAGTCCCAGCTTTCATTTCTCCTGTAGAACGTTTATTTAGGTAGTATAGCTGGGAAAATTTTCAAACCTAACAGGATGCAGTTAAAAGATGAACCCTTTGAAACTTTGATGATCATAAAGTGCAACAGCAATCTTTTGCCGCAAAGTGTCTAATATTATAAATATTTGTGTAATCTGGGGAAAGATCTCTATTTACCTATTAATAACCGCAACGTTACTCCATAATTTGTTTTTTGTTATGCATACATGAAGAATGAATATTGTGTAAGTCATTGAATTTGAATCTGATACTGAACATGAACCTGTAGATATGTTAAAGAGTGTTTTATATTTGAAACATTTACAAAAAGTCTTATTAAGCTTTCCTTTTTTAAAACAAAGTAATGGTAATGGTAATGCATTACTTTACTCATGTAATGGTAATGTAATGCATTACTTCAAGAAAATCAAGTAATGGTAATGGTAATTTAATGCCCAAATTTATAAAGTAATGGTAATGTAATGCATTACTTTTCTATGCAATTCGCCCCAAGCTTGCTGGGTACTGTAATTCCTTATTTTATACGAGTAATTAATTCCATAATTACACTGTTTTATATCAAATCGCAGGAATATAATATTGCGATCACAAATTTTTTTATATTATTTATAAATTTCAAAACTGTCTGAGAAAATAAAAGCAAGATTTTTGAAATCTACAAGGGCTGCTTTTAGCGATTTTACATGGAAATTAGTTCCTCACGTTTAATTAGGAATCTACAGTGTAGCTTCAAGCTCATGTAAAATACTCATTAAGGTTAAACCATGAACATTATGTAGAAGGGCCTTCTTAGTGTTGACTGTGACCATGTTACTGTTGTAGGGGACTTGGTGATTGTGAAGTACACCTGTGATGACGACTGGTATCGTGCCCGGGTCAAACAGGTCATCGGCAAGAGCAACGTCAACAAGATGGAGCTGGAGGTCCTCTACATCGACTACGGAAACTCAGAAATAGTGGGGTTGGACAGGTAATGAGACTCAGGAGGGATTTATTCATTATTATTTATTGAAGAAAATTATCAGTTTAATACAGGGGGACACATATTGTTCAGAACTCTCTAACATTCAGTTACTCAAACCTAAGCTCTAACAGATATGAATGACTCTGCAGTGTTGCAATTGGTTGAAGTTATGATATTGCTGAGAAAAAATCAAAATGCTTTATCTAGGGTTAAGATGTACCTCTGCATGTAATAGTACACAGAAATTACAATTTACTTGTAGACAGTCAATCACCAATTTTAAATATTGAATAAGAACTCTTATGATGCATAATGAATGCAAATGTTATTGTTTACCAGAGTGAAGAAAATGCAGCCTAGGTTTCAGAACTATCCCGAGTTTATGGTGGAATGTAGCTTGTTTGACATCATACCCCCAGACACGGTAAGTTTTGACCTCAGTGACAAATTATGAAATTGTATTCTAGACTAAAATCAGAAGAATTGGCACAATATTTGCTCTTAACATAAGGATGTGTCATGACCTGACACAGTTTCAATATTGCAAAGTCAAGGTCCATTGTCATCTTTAAGGACTTTTCCCCTTAAAACTTAAGTGTATTGGGGTCAATGGTACATGTACGTCTTGTACATCAAGTTTTGACATGTTGATATATTATTGTAAATGTAAATGGAGGTTTATTCAATGCTTATCTTACATGTACTTCTCAACTTAATGTGAATGCACAACTTAATAGTTTGACCACCAAAACTTATTTTGGTTTTAAGGGAGGCTGGTCCAAGGAGGCGACCCAGCAGTTCTGTAAGATGACGGACAACAAGAAACTCTACATGACGGTGGTCAGCGAGAGGAACAACGTCCTCCAGGTGGACCTCAGCAAGCCGGTGCTGGACGCAACCAAAAACGAGGTCCCCATCTCAATCCGCGACGCCCTCGTGTTCCTGGAACTCGCCCAGTTCATCACCCCAGACTCTGGCAACATTACTGGTAATTTGATGCAGATGATGTCCTTTTTTTCAACCTGACTGAGTGTTTTGAATTGTGCTAATTTTAAAATCAAAATGCTTGAGAGATTTGATATAAAGGAGAGCACTAGTAAAACAAAATGTTTTTGAAATTTTATAACCATAATCGGGACTCACACTGGACCAAATTAATGTGTCGCAACCTTGTGCGAGCCCTGAAAATATGATTTTGGTTAGCAGGCTTAAAAGGAGGGGCCAGTGATGAACAAAAATGATTTGTTTTGAAACTTTAAAATGTGTAAGATTCGTAAAGTTACAATATTTACATTTTCCAGTGTCTTTGCCTGTGATAACACTACGTATCGATTTTGTACTAAATAACCCATAATACAAATGACGCCATATTGAGGCGCCAGCGGGGTTTGCTTAATTATATTTAAATACTTAATCGTACGATTGCTTAAAATTATATAAATATAAGTAATAAGGAATCATTCTTTGAATATTATGAGATGATAATTTCAGTCGGGGCGGGATCAAATCTATCATAAAGCCCTTCGGGCTTTATTGGATTTGATCACGCCCCGACCGAAATTATCACCTCATAATACTCAAAGAATGATTCCTTATTCCTTATTTAGAATGAAGCTTCTTTGTTGTGTTTTGGATTTGGCTATTTTAGATTTCATTTGCTGAAACTCTTTTAGGTAAACCAGCACCATTGCGGCAATATATTAAACCGGAGCCTCATTACGAAGGGGAAACTTTTAACGTGATTGTGACCAGTGCCACTGATCCCCACAATTTCTACATACAAGAGGTCAGTTACAGTGTACACTTGTCATGTATTTGTAGCTGTGTATACTTATGTGTATATATGTGGCATTGCATCGGAGATTGTTTATTGTTGGAAACCCACTAACTGACATGTTCTCGTTTCCATGAATATTTCACACCCTATTTAAATTGTTTCCTTCTTTCCTTTCCTTATATAGTAATCTTACCAAAACCGTTGATGCTAAGGCATGCATGTTTGAATAGAAACTGTTATTCATATCCTTTCTTCATTTTCATGCCTTTAAAATTTAAAAAAGTTTTTCTTTTCTCATTGGACGATTGTGGTTAAAAATGTAATTGAAAACAAGAAAATATATATAAATTTGAAACTGGGAAGCAAATGTGAAGCAAACAATGGGTTTCTGATGATAAAGAATATTTTGATGGTTCAGAATGCATGTTGTGCATGTGAAACCGTGTAGTAAAGTTTTCTGTTTATTGTTTTCTTTCATCCCTAAAATTGAAATACATGTAATAGTTTTTCAACATACATGTACTCCTAAACTTTTGTAGTTTTCTTCTAGCAGTTTTCCCCTTGTAACAATTCCTACAAAAAAAACTTGCAAATAACTCTTGTTGCGGGACGAATTTTATATAATATGTATCTTGCTTAGAATTTTTGTGGATGTGTGAATTTCTCTTGTCATTTTCGCCTTGCTGTTTGTGATTTTTCAGTGCATGTCGCCTGGGAAGGTGAGAAAAATGATTAGCATGTTTAGTTACACATGGATGTATATTGATTTTGCCTTATTTATCTTTCTCAAGAATCCTCTAACTCCCAATTTATGTTTGATCAGTGCATCTGCATTTACCTCACTTTTGTTTGGATTTTGTTTTAGAGAAAATACGGATCAGTATGTATTTTTATGTTTTGCATTTTATTTTCATTTGATCATTTTTTTTTACCGTAACAGGTATGATTCATTACTGTTCCATGTACTTATCAATTGCATCAAAGTGAGGCCAAAAAAATGAATCTTTATTTCTTAGGCAAAAATGAATGAGGCAGGTATTTTACTTTTATATCTTCTGCAGGACTTGCAATACCACAATTTACTTTTTTATTTACCTAAACTTTTTTAATACACAGGCAATTGTGCCTTATGTGAATTTCATTGAAATATTTCTTATGTTATAGTTGTGTGAAAATCATGTAAACAATTTCACACAAATTTCACTTCACACAAATTTCACATGAATTTCATGTGAATTTTACATGACGCTTTATGTGAAATTCACGTAAGCTCTTTTCATGTGAGGCACAGTTGGCTTTGGTACTGAGTAAATCCTTCTTTTTAATATATCAAGTAATAAAATAACTCAATGCTTCAGCCTTTGACCTGATGTTGATGTGCCTGAGAAACTAAAGGTTAACTGTTTTGGTCTCAAAAAATGTTTTTATACTGTTGATACATATTTGTAGGTTTCAATTTTTTAAAATTTGATAAAAATTAACAGTTTTAAGCAAATGTTGAAATGGCTTATGTTTAACCAAAGTGATCACCACACAAACGTTTTTAACAGTTTCTGCCTTACACTATGAATGACACAATTCATTTTAGCTTTTTTTCTGCAAAAAATTAACATGTTTATAATAGATAATTGCAAGATGTGAACCTGCAAAAAATATCCTGGTTTTTACAGCTGTTTTTACACTGGTCGAACCATTAGTATCATATTTTTGCTGAACTTTGCTGAACTCTGATTTAAATTTATGGATTAACAAAAAAATCCTCAAAAATTGGTGTTAACATCGTAAAAAAAAAAAAAGAAGAAACCACAGTATTGTAAAATGATTAAGTATAGACCCATATATCTTCTTTTTTTTTAAAGATTAAAAAGCTTTAAAAAATGTGTTTATGGATTTATTCTGTCTTGTTGTTAATTAAATGATTAATCGGATAGATTTTATCTTTTTTGATTGCAGGAAAACTTTTATTATTATTAATAATTGTTTTACATCTTTATAACAATAACATAAAGTGTTTTTGTCTTTATGTAGTTGGGAGATGTGTCCACTTATTTTGCTGAAATGATGAACAAAATGCAAAGGGTGTATGCCAGGGAGGACAACATGGACCTCTGGACCATCTACTGCCCCAAAAAAGGTCAGGTTTGATACAAGTTTCTTTTTCATGGTTTTGGTAGGCCATATACATGTTGTATTTGGACCAATGTGAGATTTAATGTGTATAGTGCACTTGGTTATCTTTTTACATGTAGCAATGATCTGCTTTAATCATGTTCAGCCAAATTAAGCTATGTTTTATTATCAAATATTTACATACAGTATGTTTTAAATTAGGTGTTCACTTTACAAAATTAAGAAGCGCACAAAGAATGAATTCATTGAAAGCTTTGGGCAAAGGCAAATGCATCTTGTTTATACACGAGTTAGGTATTGATAAAAAAGCCTATCTTTGGATTTATAATTTGCTGGAAAAGGTGTATGTTGTTTCATAACTTGAAGGAAAATTGTAAATTTATATCTATTCAGTTTTGAGTTAATGATTCAAGTTCTGTATAAAGATTTCTACATTTCCCTATTATTTTTGTGTGACAGACATGGTTTGTAGCTGTCAGTTCACCGCGGATAACCTCTTTTACCGCGCGGTCATCACCAACCTGCCCGGCCGTAAACTGGTCGACGTGTTCTACGTTGACTTTGGGAACAAAGAGCGAGTCCACTACAGTCAACTCCGAGTCCTGCTGGACGAGTTTCTTATCCTGCCAGCTCAGGTCAGATCAGAGAGAGGCTGTGTTTGTTTGTAATGCATACTGTTAAAAGCAGAAATATTTGTTGAGGAATTAAATTTCATATCCATCTTGAAAAATATTTATCAGCAAAATTAAATCCTTAAAACTTTTTTTAGCTCACCGAGACGAAGTCAAGGAGAGCTTATGCTATACCCTCGGCGTCGGCGGTGGCGTCGGCGTCGGCGTCCGGACCTGGTTAAAGTTTTTGTTGCAGGTCCTGTATCTAAGCTATTACTTGTCCTATCTTCACCAAACTTGCATGGATGATGCATCTGGACCTACTTATGGATTTGAAAGACTTGGATGCTGAATCTGGGTCCTAAATTTCAGATGCTGGAGGCGGTTAAGGTTGTTGGACCCGGTTAAAGTTTTTGTTGCAGGTGCCCTTTGATAGCAGTATCTTAGTTACTGCTGGTCTGTACTTCACCAAACTTGCATGGATGGTGTGCCTTATGATACTGATGCACCAGACAGTCTGAATCTGAGCTATAGGTTTCGGATGCTGGAGGAGGTTAAGGTTTTTGGAGCAGGTTAAAGTTTTTGTTGCGGGTGCCCATTGATAGCAATATCTAAGTTACTACTGGTCCTAACTTCACCAAACTTGTATGGATGATGCGTCTTATGATACTGATGCACCTGACAAGCTTGAATGCTGAATCTGAGCAATAGGTTTCGGATGCTGGAAGAGGTTAAGGTTTTTAGAGCTGGTTAAAGTTTTTGTTGCAGGTGCCCTCTGATGATTAATCTTAGTTACTACTGGTCCTAACTTCACCAAACTTGTATGGATGGTGCGTCTTATGATACTGATGCACCTGACAAGCTTGAATGCTGAATCTGAGCAATAGGTTTCGGATGCTGGAAGAGGTTAAGGTTTTTAGAGCTGGTTAAGTTTTTGTTGCAGGTGCCCTCTGATGATTATATCTTAGTTACTATTGGTCCTAACTTCACCAAACTTGTATTGATGGTGCGTCTTATGATACTGATGCACCTGACAAGCTTGAATGCTGAATCTGAGCAATAGGTTTCGGATGCTGGAAGAGGTTAAGGTTTTTAGAGCTGGTTAAAGTTTTTGTTGCAGGTGCCCTCTGATGATTAATCTTAGTTACTACTGGTCCTAACTTCACCAAACTTGTATGGATGGTGCGTCTTATGATACTGATGCACCTGACAAGCTTGAATGCTGAATCTGAGCAATAGGTTTCGGATGCTGGAAGAGGTTAAGGTTTTTAGAGCTGGTTAAGTTTTTGTTGCAGGTGCCCTCTGATGATTATATCTTAGTTACTACTGGTCCTAACTTCACCAAACTTGTATGGATGGTGCGTCTTATGATACTGATGCACCTGACAAGCTTGAATGCTGAATCTGAGCAATAGGTTTCGGATGCTGGAGGAGGTTAAGGTTTTAAGAGCTGGTTAGATAAAGTTTTTGAAACAGGTGCCCTCTGATGATGATATCTTAGTTATTACTTGTCCTTACTTCACCAGACTTCCATGGATGGTGTGTCTTATGATACTGATGCACCTGACAGGCTTGAATGCATAGTCTGGTTTCGGATGCTGGATAAAGTTAAGTTTTTAGGAACAGGTCACATGTTTAATAGATGATAGTACTATTTCAAACTTGCATAGTTGATTTAACTGTAATATGAATGAATCGCAGAGGTAGCTTCAGATGCAGAGCTTGATCTCCATTATCAAGGATGCTAAAAAATAAATCTTAGTTATTACTGGTCCTAACTTCACCAAACTTGAATGGATGGTGTGTCTTATGATACAGATGCACCTGACAGGCATGGATGCTGAATCTGAGCCATAGGTTGCGGATGCGGGAGGAAGTTAAGGTTTTAATTGCTAGTGCCCTCTGATGATGATATCTTAGTTACTACTGGTCCTAACTTCACCAAACTTGTATGGATGGTGCGTCTTATGATACTGATGCACCTGACAAGCTTGAATGCTGAATCTGAGCCATAGGTTTCGGATGCTGGATGAGGTTTAGTTTTTTGGAACAGGTCACATGTTTTATAGATGATAGCTTGCATAGTTGATTTAACTTTATTATAAATTAAATGCAGAGGTTGCTTCAGAAGCAGAGCCTGATCTCCATTATCAAGGATGCTAAAGAAATCTCCTACCTCACTCAAACCAGCTCGATAAATAGATGTGTTTGTTGATAAATGATATAACATGATTCCTATGATAAAGTTTTGTATGATATGAAACAATATTGTTTGATATGATACAATATGATATCATATGTTATATTATAAAAAGTTATACGATACGATATGATATTGTATCATTTTTTTTGATATTTTATGATATGATTATGTATCATGATATTGTTATGTATAGTATTGTATATTATGATACAATATTGTATAATATTATATTGTATTTTTAATTTATTATTTTATCACATGATACAATTACATAAGATATTGCAAAATATTATATTGTATCCTATGATACAATATTGTATATTCTATAATATTGTATGATACAATATTGTATAATATGATATTGGTTTCAGTAATATAGAATTATATCACATGAAATTGTATTATATGATATTGTAATATTATATAATATTGTATCATACAATATTGTATGATATGATATTGGTTTATATGATATATTATCATATCACATGAAATTGTATTATATGATATTGTAATATATTTTATTGTGTCATATGATGCAATATGTATAATATAATAATGTATTTTATAATATTTTACCATATCACATAATATTGTATCATTTGATAAGATACAATGTTGGAATCAAATTATATTGTATTATATGATATAATATCATATAATGTATCAAATATGTTTCAGTGTCATTCAATACAATATCATTCTATATTATACAATATAATATCATGTTTCAGTGTTATGATGTATTATGTTATATGATATTGTAATATGATACTATATTGTATTATATTTTAGGATATTGTATTATGTGATCAAATTCAATAAGGTATAACACAATACAATGTCATATCATACGTTACAATATCAAATCTCATTATTGTTTATTACGGTATTTTATTTATTATATGATATATATTATATTAGAAATATGACATGATGCAATATTTAATTTTATATCATTGTATTGATTAACATATGAACATATGATTATCATAAAAAAATTTATCAGATGATATACGATATTTTGTCAAAACAGAATCCATGAATATCCAAGATCATAAAGTATGATTTTCATATAAAATGATAAAGGTGGTCTTATGAAGGTGATGTATCATAAGGGTGATGCTCCGTCTCGGTGAGCTTAGTAATCTATGATTACCTATGTTTTACTAATAACTGGATATATATACTTCATGATGTTACTTTTTAAACTGGAAAATTGAATCCCCTCAACTTTTATCGCAACAAAGATTTCTGCTACTACAGTATATTTCTGTTCTTTTTTTGAAATACACATGCACATGTACAAAGAGTTGTCCATCTTGGATCTGTAGTAAGGCTTTTATACATTAGAGAAAATTTACTTTAAGGTTTGATAGATTGAATCGTTCTCTACTTGTATTCATGGACCTACAATGTGAAGTTATGGAATGTTTTGATTTTTATATAAAATCATCCAAGTTTTGAGTGTTGGCCATTCCTTGTTCCATTGTTTTTGTTAAAAAAAGAAAGTATATGCCTGAGGAAGCTGGAGTTAACTGTTTAAACTTTCCTTAACAGGCAGTGAAGTGTCGGCTTGCTGATGTGGAGCCAAAGGACTCTAAAACTTGGAGTGAAAGTGTAAGACTACTATATTTTATAGTTGTTAGCATATACAGTATGATCAATATTTCAGAAATATTTTATACCTTAAATACTTAAAAGAAAATACTTTCATTCATCTAAATTCATGGTACCGATTATCGTGGATTGTCAATTTTTTGTAAGGTTTAATTTTTGTGGATTTACCAGTGCACATTTTATATATGATCAAGAAATAATAATTACATGTATTAAAATACAATTTGTTTCCAACCAGAAGAATTTGTTTTGGTATTTATTGTTTTGGCCAAAATAATTTCAAATTTGTTAAACGATCAATTCATCAAATTCCTGTTGACTCAATTTCCATTCAGTCTTACCAAAAACTAAACTTACCTCTACCATGGACCTATCAGTAATCATTTCAGTACAGTACTTTGATTGTAATCTGATATCACTTCTTGCAGGCCAGACAGTGGTGGACAAAGAAAGTGAATCTGTGTAAATTTTCGGTACAAGTAACAGGTGAGGCACACTGATATACTGAGGATTGTCAAATAGAGTTCTGCAAAAATACTAGCAGATTTTGTAAAGGTTGATAAAAATAATGAAACAGTTAACTCATTTAGAAGGATTTTATAGCAAAGATAGACCACAAATCTTTTTTTTTTCTTTCAGGGGTGGCTGAGAACAAGGTGTATTCTGTTGTGTTGAATGATTTTGATGATGACCGACCAATGATTTGCCTCAACAGTGAACTGGTCAGCAAGGGCTATGCTAACAGTACAGGTAGCAGGTATGTTGATATATAGTTTGCAAAAAAAAGAATTTTTATTTTTTTGTGAAACACTAATTACGAAGGGATCAGGAGATGTATAATGTCACAGACATACTTTTATTTGTTGTGGCCTTTTCAGATGACAGGAGAATATGCATATTGTACAATTAGTGTAGGGTTGTAATTGCAAATACAGTGTACTGATAATTCAGGTACTTCATGTTCCTGAGGAATTTTGATGTAAATTGGTATTTGAAAATGAGGACAATATATGATGTTATTGCAGATAATGTGCTGATTGAACATGTGTATCATTTATAGATTTATGATTTTTAAGATTTCAGTTTTGACATGTATTTTACAGGTCTCGGCCTCTTTCTGAAGAGCAGCTGCAATACCTCGCTGCAGGGTCACAGGAAAGCTTGACTGATACATCCACAAGGGTTAGTTTTCATAAACGAAGATTATAACTGTGTCTAACTCCGAAGATGTTGTTCTTTGCAAAAATGAAAAAGCAGAAAAAGAATTACATCACTGTATGATTTACATACAGAGCTCCTCTATGGTGTTGGGAAGAGAAAGTTGCTCAGCTTCCACAGAGTCCCTGGCCTCTTCTGCGTTGTCCTTGACCTCAGGTACATCTCCACGGAAACTGAGCTCTCCAGCACAGGAGGGAGGCATGTCTGATTCTTCCACGGGGGCCAGGAGAAAGACCCCACAGGCCACCAAACAGAAGAAAAAAGGTAGTCGCAATATCTACATTGCGTATGCATACTGTGGAAACATATTTAAAGCAAGTTTTTGTAGTTGTGTTAGATATTAGTTCATGGATTACATAATTTCCAAAGTGGACGTTTTCTTAACACTAATGATAATTTCAGGAATGAACATTATAGCTTCTCAATTCATTCTTGTATATTCTGGGTAGAACCAATTTATGCTCTTACATATTTGAGTTTTTGTCATGCAATATTTGCTCTAGATTTTATGGAGGAGGTTGTGTTTCAGTGAAGTCCCAGGCCACAGGGGATGAAGACCCACACGTGGAGGTTAAGATTGGTCAGTTCACCGACCCCTCCTGCTTCTATGTGTACATAGTGGATGAAAACTTAGACAGGTAATCGTTGATTGACAATAGTGTTAGTTGTACACGAATACTGTGTTTACCAACATTCAACATAATCCTGTCTTGTCAAGTAAAAACAGATTCACAAATGCATACACAAACTGGGAACAATATTTATGCTTTGATATAAGCCATTATCTTCCAATAAGTTCACATAATTAGTAAAGGAAGACTTGTACTTCCTTTAAAGATTATATATTTACATGCAAGGTTTAGCCCCATTGTTTATCTTTAATAAGATTCTAAAAAATGTGTGTTTTCACATTCTTGCAGGCTGATGGCGGAAATGGATGAGGAGTACTCAGATTCCGAGTATGAGTGGATTAACTTGGAGGCGGATACATTCTGTGCTGCACGCAGGCCAGCGGACGGAAAGTGGTATAGAGCAAAGATCCAGCGGATCATCCACAAAAACCTGGCAGAGGTATGTTTACCCAGATATATTCTTCAGATACGTTTTCATTCAGGCTTGCAGGTATGGATAAATGTTTGAATATTTATTGGTAAGTTTTGAAAAGGAATTTTTAATGCATGTTTTCAAGAAAAAATAAAATACTAGGTGAGAGTTTTAAAGATGCAGCAAAACACCTCATTAACTTGAATTACAAATTCTAAAAAATGTTTTAACTTTTTTAAAAGTGCAAGCATGTGTTTAAGACACATACTAGTATGTAATAGTTTGCATATACACAACAGATATTGCAACACATCTTATCACTTTCAGAGTGTATTAGTTGTGTAATATTAAGAAAGCAAATCATTTTGTATATTAGAAGCTTTTCGTGTAGGAAACATACCACATTGTACAATATAAGTTTTAGATAAGAACACAGTGAGGAAGTGTTTACATCAAACAATCCCATTTAGCAATTAAAAATCCAATCAAGCTGTAAAATATTAAATGTTAAGGATTACCGGGTACTATTAATTACTGTAAACCAACTATTATTTGCGTGCAAGAAATTTTTCAAGAATTCTGATAGACTCGTCATCGCGAATATTTCTTGCTGTGAACCAGTTGTTGTCATTTTTTTTATAACAACACTTGTTTTGATAAGGTCTTGTCGCGAAAATATGTTGCTGCAAACCAGTTCATTTCAGGTAATTGGCGAAATAAATTTGTCATGAATAAAAGTCGGTTTATGGTATTATTTTTCTGTACATTGTAGCTATCCAGTATTAAATCTTTACTTTAAATTTCATTTTCCAATTTCGTGGGAATGCTATTGAATTTTACGAATTTTAAAAATTAGTTCAATCTACAATGTGCCTGATAAGTACATGCAAGTGCTTGCCAGAATTTATAACCCATATTACACAAATTTTAGTGCATGCTCTGCTGCACAGATCAATCTGTGTTACAATGTATTTTTGGAATGTTCAGACATTTGTTGTTGATAATAATAATAATAAAAAAAAAAAAAAAGTTTCCAAGAATCTTTAACTACTTTTATTGGAGTAACTTACTAATAGAAAACCAATGAAAAGAATTAAAACTCAACAATATCAACAACAAAAATAGTCAGTAGATGTAAAGTTTACACTATGTAAAGTTTACACTTGAAATTCGTTTACATCCTTTTACAGCAGCAGCTCCACATATGAAGTCTTGTTCTTGTATTGATCAGGAAATATCTATATATCCAGGCCTACCGCATCCTCGTCTCAAGCTTAAGGTTATACAGCAGACACATGTATATTTGCTACTCTCTCTCATGCTGAACATTTATTTGGAAGTCCCTTTCTTTGAAAAATGAGGACTCGTCCATTATCTGGCCAATTTCCTTGATGATGCTAATTGT
Source organism: Magallana gigas (assembly GCF_963853765.1). Lineage (NCBI taxonomy): Eukaryota > Metazoa > Mollusca > Bivalvia > Ostreida > Ostreidae > Magallana > Magallana gigas. Next base: position 17,542,592 of record NC_088861.1, on the reverse strand, counting down.
TTCATCACAGAAAAGTACAGAAATGATCCATTATCCTGGTTCACTCTTTGAAACACTTTACCTCTGGATAATAACTTTGAAGCTTCTCATCATTGAGAAATAATACAGCTATCAATCCCATTATGATGCTCTAAGTGTTCATGTCAAATAAAAAACACAGTAACAAATCACAGAAAATCATGGTGATGGAATAAATCCTTTGACATATTCCTTATCCCAGATGCTGGTTCTTGTTCATCGTGATAAGTGGGTGGTCACTCCATGTACTGAATGATGCTGACCTTTCCGTTAGAGTGACCAATCCACAGCTTGCCGTCAGAGAAAGCCTCGATAGCGTGGGGGGTGAAGCTACACTTGTGGAGGACACACTTGGCCCTCCCCGAGGCCTTGAACAGCTGGATGTTTCTGCTGTAGCGGTCGCTGACCACGACATTACCCAGGACGTCAAAAGCCACGTCCCAGGGGCTGAAAGTGTCCTCCTCCGCACTGTTTGAATGTCTGAAGATCACCTCCCCATCTTTGTTAAGGACCACCAGCTCTCCTGTGAAATCTCCCGTCCAGTTGATGACCGCGATGTCGCCAGTTTGTTCATTTTCGGCAATGCGATGTGGGTAGGTGAATATGTTGCTTGTTGACTGTCTGCCGAAAAATGACTTTTTGGTCTGGTATTGAATGGTCTGAAGTTCTTGGCCGTCGTAAGAGAACTTTTTGATGAGTCTCGTGCTCAGGAATGAGGAAGAATGCTTCAGACTGTCCACAAGACCTACTAGAAAGTTTCCTGTTGTCTTGTTCACGTAAATACTGATGGGCAATTGTCCCTCTTGAAAATCAACTAGGGTGGTCGGTTCATTATCGGAACTGAGACATTGGACCCATCGTAACTTAGGATCAACTGTCAGCAAAGAACCACTCTTGGTGGTGCTGAAATCATGGCATGTGGGCCTGATGGCCAATGTCTTAAGGAGTTTTCCCCGCTTGTTGAACAGTTTGATCTCGTCCTCTTTAAAACCTTTGATCCAGGCTTCTGTATCACTGACTCTGCAGATTTTGGTGATGAAAATGTCAGATTCACAACCCGTAAGGGTGGCGTCTATTCGAACGTAACTCATGAGTTTGAGCGAGCTCGCAAGGTCCGAGTAGAAGTCGCCTACCATGGCTTGTAATTTTTCCACACTTTCCTCCCCGCCAACAAATCGTGGCGATGGTATGTGGTGTATTAGATGATCCTCGGACATTTTCATCAGCAGCTTGGAACATTCCCTTTCTAAGTGAATGATCTCGAGATTGGAGCCGAGCTTGAGTCGAGAGTCAACATTCTCGAGGAATGATGTCCCCCTTGCTATCAGGTCTTCTGTCACTTCCTTCGTTCCGCTCAGTTGACGTCCTGTTTCTTTTCGTTGATTCTCCGCGTTGGCAATAAGGTTAGATATTATATTTTCCAGTTTGTTGCGGATGCTTTCACCTGTATCATTAAAAAAAAATTTAATTAACCTGAATTTTTGGTCATTCAGTTCGATTAGTTTTGATTAAATTTTAACCTCTAAATTTAATTCTAGTATACAATAAACAAGCAAGAATTATATAAGCTTAGAGTGATTTTAGATTTCATTTTTGGGTTATTTATATATCCTATGATAATGGTTCTTCATGTCAAATGAATATTTTTATGTTTAAGATGTTTTTGATTTTAAAAAACTGCAATATTTTTTTACATGTTTAAAATTATACTTAGATTGAGAGAAACATGAAAGCTAGCTAGATTATGTATTAATATGTTTTTCTCGAACAATTACCTTTCCCTTTACTATGCAATGAGAATAAATTATTATAAAAAGAATGAAACCTAGGTAGGAGATATAGAGAAAGATTTTTTTTTTATTAAACATGTTACAAAGTTAAATGTAAAATTTTCCAACAAGTGAATCATTCAAATTGAATCAAGAACCATGATTCATGAAATTTTTAGCTTGTTTATCATTGGAAGAAAAAAAACCACTCCCATTTTCTTCAGAAGAGAAGGGAGAGATCGAGAGATATCAAGATTAATTGGCAGTGTTTATAAATAAAAAATCCACAAACCAATCCTGTATTTTTCCTGAGAGAGAGAGAGAGAGAGATCAGTCTACCTTTCTGTGTGATGCTGGCTATGACAGCCTCCGTGTCCCTCTGGTTTTTGTCGTCCTGGATGCTGAGCTCAGTCACCCTTTGTTGTAACACTGGGACCCTCCCCCTCATCTCCTGAACTCGACCCTGTAACAACTCCATCTTCTCCCCAACTCTGGCCTCCAGGTCCGTGAAAGTGTGGCCATTGTGATGCCCCATCATACATTTAACACACACCAGCTCATCACATGTGTCACACAAGCCTTGGATGGTCTCACAATGTTTTTTACATCTCCCTTCTCCAGAATTGTTCCCCTCCATCACTGCAGCTGCCATTTTGGTTTTTGGGGTTTTTTCCAGTGTGGTGTCTGAGAAATACGATATGGCTAGCAGCAAAGCATGCGGTCTGTGGATGTAAACAAAGTTTATACAGGGTGTGTTCTAAAGTTCACCTGGCTGAGTCATACAGTGCTGTGCAAAAGTTGTATCTGAAGTGGTTCTGTGAATAATATTTGTATTTATATACAGTAAATAGGGTTCATCATTTGGGGGGTTTTTTGTAGCAGTATACAATTATGAATCATTAGATTTTAAAGAAAATCAGTGTTCTAGAATATCTGTATTTATTTTTTGTATAAACAAAGCTAATATTTCAGTTGCAATGTATGTAAACAAAATTGAAGATAGATTTCAGAAGGAATGTTTTATGCTGTTTATATATTATGTTAACTTGGTTATTGATCAGACTATGATTAATTAGCATCCAGGTCAGTTTAATTACATGACAGGCTTTATTAAGGTGGTATGGGATAATTTATCTGTCAATATTAATGTGGATAATACATCATTATACCTGTTATAGCTTTAAAAATTTTACAATATTAAACCAAAATATATGTTTCAAAAAATGTCTAAAAGTTAAGAATTCATACATAAAATCCCCAGTAAGATTTGAACTTATGATTTATAGATTGGTAGATAATGATTCGACTTGTTGTGCTATGCTGTTAGGTAACAATTTTTGGAAAGAAAAGTATTTGCTTGATTTTATTGTTTATTTTGATACTAGGAATTATGTCATAATTAATATGGTGGTGTACGTCCCATACCATCCTATATTTTATTAGATGATTCAAAGGTTATTTCGAATTTAAATTAATTTAAATTATTTCTGATGATTCATTTTGTTGATATTAATGAATCAACTATCATTTAAAAAAACAGTGTATTTTTATTATAATAATATCAGGTATGTGTATTTTTATTATGATAATATCAGGTATTTATGGTGGACTTTGGGTACTCAGAAACCATTCAGACCTCAGAGTTACGGAACCTGAAAAAGCATTTATCCCAGAGTGGTGCATTCTCCTTCTTGTGTCACCTGGCCGAGGTGGTTCCAGCGGGTGACCAGAGTATGTGGTCCCGCACCGCCTGTGAATTCATGGTGGAGGAAACGCATAACAAGAAGCTGTACATCAAAAAAAAGGTGAGAGTAGGTTGTTTGCTGTAAATTAAGTACTAGTGATGGAGAAGTTTGAAAGGTGAGGACCCAGCACAGAAGGGGAAGGGACCAGGGAGTGAAGAAAGTCTGAATTGTTATGTTAATTCCAATCAATGTTAGGCTTGGGGGAGGAAGAGAGAATGTGTCATTAATGTGTATTAGGGCCATGAGAGGAAGAGAGAATTTCAGAAGTAATTTAAAATTGTTTTTAAACTTTGGTCTTGGAAAGTTAGGGTTTATAGTGATCGGTCTGTCCTTCTGTCCATCCTTTGGTCTGTCTGTTGGAGATTACTTGTCTGGGCATATCTTCTCTCCCCTTGGTCCAATCTGGCTCATGCTTCACCTGCAGAGTGTATTTAGGTTAAATGTGTATTGACCTTGAACCCAACTAAGATTAAGGTCAAAGCTGAATTATCTGAAAAATCTTTGTCCAAGTAATGTATATCTCCCCTTGGTCTTAGCTGTTTTTAAAGTGCTTTGGTAAAAGTGACCTTGAATGGCATTTAAGGGTCAAGGTCTTATCAGACCTCACCAAAAAAAATCTGAGCATATTTACTCTCTCCTTAGCCCTATCTGGCTCCTACTTCACATAAAAAGAGGTTTTGGGTACAGGGTATGCAGCGACCTTAAACGCAAGTTTCAATGTCAAATGTGAAGGTCATAGCATACCCTTTAAAATCCAGAAATGTTATGTATATATAATTTCAACTTTGTCCCTATACAGTTCCAGTGTTGGACCACAAATATTCTCCTGACCAATGGATAAGACATAGATTTAACTTTCTTTCCGTGCAGGGTGACAATATAAAGACCTCTTTGCCAGTTGATCTGATTCTGGAGACCTATGTCCCAGAGAGTGCCCTGGAGCCGGCCCGGAGGTCCTACACAAGTCTGATAGATATGATGAAGGACCGGGGACTAGTCATACCAGCACCGGGGTAAGTATGATAGAGATGATGAAGGACCATGACTAGCCATACCAGCTTTTGGACTAGGGCACGTTTTTTTGTTTTTTTTTGGAAAGGGGGGGGGGGGTAAAGGGAGGGGATGTTTTTTGTTGGCATAACTTGAAAGTGCTGTTGGTATATTGTACGGTGCAGATGATTAAGATTTATTGTTGGGGAGTTTAAATATAAGAAATATAAGTGGTATTTGATATAGATTTCTTTACGTTATAAGTCAAAAGTATAGTAAGTCTTTCGTCTTAACTACAAACACAGATATATCTAAAAAAAATAATTTGGAAGGAAGAAAATTACAAAAAAAATATTTGCAGATATTCTTATTGTTTAATTTTCATTATACAAAGTTCAATTTTTTGGAAAAGTAAATGTAATTATAGTTACACATTTGTGACTTTTTCAGAGCACTTTCTAGGAAGAAGACCCCAGTCAAAGTACAGCCGAAGACTTACCCCATCATGTTCTTTGACCCACCCACTCTACCCGAGGACAACTCGTTTATCGGCATCCCTGTCTACGTCAACTTTGATGCTGTCATCTATGTACAGGAACTTAGGGGAGGTAATTAAATAGTAATGGCTTCATATGAAGAAAATAATGAAGGCTTGATCAGAATTTTAAGATATACAGCATTTCAGTTTTATTTTGGATGGTTGTTTGGTAAATGAATGTATGATATAGTTACAATGTTGAGTCAGCTGCTTGCTTGACAATTGCCAAAAAATACTTTTGATTTTTAGGTCAAATTAGTCAAGACAGCAGGGTAACTGCTATGCCAATATTGAATATAGCCGGGGAAATATATTGCGAGTTTTGCTAAGCGTCATTGAATATTGACCCCCTTTTGAATTTTAGGTCAAAATGTCAAAGGTAGGCAAGTTTGAACTTTCATGTTGTGTGTTCTGCCTTTGTTAGAAATTGTTTTATCTGCATTTGTTGAATGATTTTAGGTTTATATCTTTAGAGCATTTACTAAACTTGACCAAACTTATGACAAGGGTTGGTCTAGTCAAGTAGGCAACCTTTTAATTTTGGGGTCAAAAGGTCACCTTTTTAACTTTACAACTCAAATGTTTTCTACCCTAAGACCCCCAAAAAAGATTAACTGAGTATGTTTGTTTTACCAATTATACCTTGTTGTCGAGTTTGTTCAATTTTCTAGTTTTCATGAATTCCCATCCCTTTGACTTATAAGAAAAGATAGCATGTATGTGTTGCTGAAAAAATACTGTTTCATACGATGTGCAGATGAGGAGTTCAAGGAGCTGAGTGAACTGATACAGCAGCGGTTCAGAGAGAGTGAACCTCACAAGTTTGAAGAGACCAAGTGGCAGCTGAACCAGGCCTGCATCGCCTTCTTCCACCTGGATCAGCAGTGGTATAGAGCCAAGATTATCTCCCTTGAACCCCACAGGGTGAAGGTAAGGTCAAAGCTTAAGGTCATTTTTGCATTACCGGTAGGTGAAATATCATAAGAAAATGTTACTATTTATGGAAAACCATTAAAGAATTACATTATTCATTACATTATTTGTAGTTGCAGCTACCAGAAGTAAAGATTATGATCTGTGTAACTAATTTACTTTTCTTTTATTAAAGGTCAAATTTGTGGATTTTGGGAACTGTGAGAATGTTTCATATGACAAGATCCGGGCGGATGTAGAGGACTTTATGTATCTCCCTCCTCAGTGCTTTGAGTGTGCACTATACAACGTATTGCCTGTAAGTGTGTACAGCATATTACCAGTAAGTTTGTACAACATATTACCTTTAAGTCTGTACAACAAAATGTCTATTGGTTTGTACAAGACATTACCTGTAAGTCAATATTGCCTGTAAGCCTGAACAACACATTGCCTGTAAGTTTCTACAACACTGACTAAAAGTGTGTACAAACACTGCATGTAAGTTTGTAGAACACATTACGTCAAGTCTCTACAACACATTGCCTTTGAGTCTGCACAACCCATTGCCTGTTAATCTGTACAATACATTACCTGTAAGTCTATACAACACATTGCCTATAAGTCTGTACAACATATTATATCTGTGGAATATATTACATGTATCTGTAAATTTGTTCAACACATATCAAGTAAATCTGTATAATACAATACCTGTAAGTCTGTACAACACATTGACAGTATGTTTATGCATTGTATTGTCTATAAGTCTAATACATACTATTTTAACTGACTATACAAGTAATTGTCATTTTAATTGATCCATTGGGATATTTTTTTCTTCAGAATACAGAAAGTGGGAAATGGTCCAAACCTGCTCTGGATTTCATGCATAAATCTTGTGTGACAAAAGCCTGCGTTATAGAAGTTCTGGTCAGTGTTCTTAGTAACTGAACTCTTCAAATTATGATGTTTTATTGAAATGATGCACTGATATAAACATTTGTCAATATTGATGATAAATTCATTTCTTGGCCACAGGAAAGAATAGATGGAGAACCTTTAAAGATTAAGGTCATGCTGCCTGACCGTCAGGATCTGTCCAGCGTCCTGGAGAGTGAGGGGTATGCTATACAGGAGGATAGTCTGCTGGAACTAATGCTACAGAGTCAGGAGATAGAGGCAGTTCTCAAGGTACTGTGTTAAAACCAACTCTTCAGAGTCAGGAGATAGAAACTGCTCACAAGTTACGGAGTAAAAACTGACTCTTCAGAGTCTGTAGAGATAGGAGCAAGTCAATGCTGCCTCTTTAGAGTGTGTAGATAAAAATTGTCTAAAGGTACTGAGTAAGAACTTACTCTTTATAGTGGGGAGTTGGAAACTGATTTCAAGGTACTTAGTATTGTGTAAAATCTGACTTGGTGGTTGGAGATAGAAACTTCCTACAACTAAAACTTCCGGTACATCTAGACTTGGACAGATGGAGTATATGATGCAACTACATTTCAATTACCGTCAACAAATTTAAGTTATCTTTCTGCTCTATTGAAAAGTAAACCTATTACAAGATTACAAGATTCAAGATACCCATAACATGGAGAGAGCATGTTCAAATTTAGAAAAGATACAAAGTTTTGACTTTGGTAAGGGTCTTTCTTGAACCGTTTTGTAAATTAGTTCAGTAATGATATTATACTGTAAATTCCTTATATTACTCGAGTTCTTAATTCCGCAATCCTGCTACTTTGTATCAAATTGCGAGAATATAAAATCACGAACGCGGAACTTTTATCCTTACAGTACCGATCATACCCAACCTAACACCAGAGTAAACCCCAACTAAACCCCGGGTTTACTTTTTAGCTCACCTGAACCGAAGGTTCAAGTGAGCTTTTCTGATCACCTGTTGTCCGTCGTCCGTCCGTCTGTCTGTCCGTCCGTCTGTAAACTTTTCACATTTTTGACTTCTTCTCTAGAACCGCTGAGCCAAATTTAACCAAACTTGGTACAAAGCATCCTTATGAGAAGGGGATTCTAAATTGTTAAAATAAAGGTCACAACCCTTTTTAAAAGGGAGATAATTGCGAAACTGCGAAAATTGGGTGGGTGTCTTAAAAAATTTTCTTCTTAAGAACCACTACACCAGATATGCCAATATTTACACCAAAGCTTGTATATATAGTGAAGATTCTAAATTGTTAAAATCGCGATCCCCGGGTCAATACTGGGGTCCCAAGAGGGGTTCAAAGTTGATTAAAAACGACAAATTTAACATAGAAATATATGGGGGAAAATGTTTTTAAAAATGTATTCTCAAGGACTACAGTGCTAAAAATAGTGAGATTAATATACAAGTACCCTAAGATAGTGTAGATCCTAAATTGTGAAAACCGTGATCCCCGGACTAATACTACGTACGGCTCCAAAATATGTTCAAAGTTTAAGATAGAATTATACAATGGGAAAGTGTTTTAAACTCTTCTTTTTAAGAATTACAATGCTACAGTTTGTGAGATTACTGTGCAATCATTCTAAGATAGTGCAGATTCTAAATTGTTTAAATCATGTTTTATTAAAAGAAGTATTAAAAAAAAAAAGAAAAAAGAAATTTCCATGATAAGTTTATCATAGTTAAATTATATGGAAATACATGTGTATGTTTATCGACTAGTTTTTTGTTTTTTTGGAATTTCAATCCCGACATCAATTACTCACATATCGGGATCCAAGTGATCGGGTTCAAAGATCATAAATTCAAACAACTTCAAAAAGGTGTGGATCTTAGTTTTTACGAAGTTTTGATTCACAAACACACAGTTAGGAAAGATAAAGGAACAAAAGATAAGAAATTGTTATGGAAAAAAAGTAGGAATCATTGATAGACTTTAACAACTATATTTAGACTTTCCATGTTTTTTGAGTTTAGTCTATAAGACAGATGATCGATGAGAATGCAAAATCTAACATGCCTAATGTCCTCATCACACCTGCAATATTTTTATTTGATGAATCAATAAAGAAGCTTTTAATGATTGAAATACAAAACAGATGCCAATATCATCTTTTAATTATTTAACGAATATAATTCAATTTTTTCAGTGAAATTGGATTTTTTTTTTTTTTTACTGCAAATGGGTATTTTAGAGCTTAAAATTCAGTCTCAGTTGATGTGTAAAATAACTATGAATAAAAACATGCCAAAGATAAAATTGTTTCTTTTTATGTATTGTTTAATATATGGCAAAATCTTGAAATATATATGAGTTTTACAATATTTATTCAGAGTTCACTTCATAATAAACCCTTTCGAAATAAAATGATACAAGGACTATTGTTCAGGTGAGCGATTTGTGGCCCATGGGCCTCTTGTTTGGTTTACTTTGGGTTTACTCTGGGTTTACTTTGGGTTTACTTTTGGTTTACTCTGGGTTTACTTTTGAAAATTGGGGTCCACTCAGGTATTACTTTGGGTTTACTTGGATATTGCTTTTGAGGTCAACAGTACACACTGAAGTGTGAAGCAGACCCATCTTTTATCTTACCATACTACTGCCTGTAATTTCTGCCCCTTGTATATTCCGAATACACAGTTAGTGTCTGTTTTCAGGGATATACTTCTGACCGGGTTTACTCTCTGTGTCCACTCTGGGTTTACTCTAGGTTTACTCTGGGTCCACTCTAGTAAACCCGAAGTAAACCCAGGGTTTAGTTGGGGTTTACTTTCTGTTAGGTTGGGTCTGATCGGTACTGTATTTCTCATAGTTCTCAACTCTCAAAAAATAATGGCAAAATTTTAAATTCGCGAAGGGTGCTCCTCGCGATTTTACGCGGATATTAATTCCTCGCATTTAATTTGGAATCTACAGTATTCAAACCTTTTAGAAATGATAAATCGATAGAAACTTCTAAAAAAAAATTGTCTTTTAAATGTCAAACAAAGCAAATATAGACACATATAGAATTAATAATTTTCTTTTGTACAGTTTAAACTTATTATTTTGTATTTCATGATTTTTTTTCCTACCTCAGACCAAGAACCCATACAAAAGTATGCCTTTGTATACTGTTGGGGAATTCTTTGATGTTCTCATCACACATGTAGAAATACCCAATGTGGTAAGTGAATTTTGGAAGTACATGTACATTATGTTACTATCAAATGAGATTAATGTAATATTTTACATCACAGTTTAATAATTGTTATTATCAAAAATGCACTATGAACACATATAAGATTCTGAGTATCGAACCTGTTTTACTTGGCAATTAATTCTTTGTTTATATTCAAATGTTAATTAAGATTAGAAAAATTGTTATTTACATAAATGAGAAATAGATATTTTGAAGGTGTATTAAAATCCACTCGTCCAACCATGCGCCCACCCAACATATATTTGCTAATCCAGAGAAGAATCTATTTTCACCTGTCTGTGACCTTACTTGTAGATATACTATCAACACACTCGATACAGCGGGGACGAGGCCGATGAGAGAACAGATGAAATCAACCATCAGCTGACCAAACTGGAACAGATGTGGGTGGAGCTCAATGAGGCAGGGCCTGTATCCCCACCCCTGATGAGACCCAAGCCAGGTAAATTAGGAAAAGTCTCAGAAAATCCTTGACCCGAAAGAAATATGATCAGTCAATTTGAATCCTTGGCCTTACCAAGGGCTTGGTTAGGTTCATCTTGGATCACTTCTTCATGAAACCATGACTTAGATAATCATGTTCATGTGAAAAATATTATATTTACTGGAACAGATAAGCCTTATTTGATACAGTTGATGAACAAGTGCTGCTTGATCTTTCGTTTGTCAACTGAATAATTGTGTTGCAGGCAAGATGTGCTGTGCCCAGTACGGCTTTGACCAGTGTTGGTACCGGGGCCTGGTCATCACAGCACCAGATCACCAAAACCAGGTCCTGGTGCTATATGTTGACTTTGGAACATCAGAGATTGTACCACTAGAGAGGTAGGGACAGGTTTTGTCCATTAGAGATTGTACCACTAGAGAGGTAGGGACAGGGTGTGTCCATTAGAGATTGTTCCATTAGAGAGGTAGGGGCAGGTTTTGTCCATTAGAGATTGTACCACTAGAGAGGTAGGGGCAGGGTTTGTCCATTAGAGATTGTACTTCTAGAGAAGTTAGGACAGGTTTTGTCCATAAGAGATTGTACTTCTAGAGAGGTAGGGGCAGGTTTTGTCCATGAGAGATTGTACCACTAGAGAGGTAGGGGCAGGTTTTGTCCATTAGCGATTGTACCACTAGAGAGGTAGGAGCAGGGTGTGTCCATTAGAGATTGTACCACTAGAGAGGTTAGGACAGTTTTTGCCCCATTAGAGATTGTACCACTAGAGAGGTAAGGACAGGTTTTGTCCATTAGAGATTGTACCACTAGAGAGGTAGGAGCAGGGTGTGTCCATTAGAGATTGTACCACTAGAGAGGTTAGGACAGTTTTTGCCCCATTAGAGATTGTACTTCTAGAGAAGTTAGGACAGGTTTTGTCCATAAGAGATTGCACTTCTAAAGAGGTAAGGACAGGTTTTGTCCAGCTAAAATTAAAGACATTAAAGGATTCCTCTTTACAATATGCATAATATGTACATGTATAATCATAATGAGATGATATAAAAAAATTCATATTATTGTGTTCACACAGTCACTAAGTAATCAACCAAATTGTTCCAGGGTGAGGACTCTGCCCCCACAGTTTCAGTCGCTGCCCGCCCAGGCGAGGAGACTGGTGCTTTCAGGAATACAGATCCCTACCCCCCAGGCCTCCTGGAACGTCCAGGCACAGGAGCGGATGCTGCAGTGTGCTGGTGCCAAAGTCTCAAAGTGCTGTCTGAAGGTCAGTCTTCCACAACATTGATAAAGGAATGGCTGCAAACTATTTTGTTTCCAAAGTTATATAAATGACGTAGTGACCTATCGTAGGTTTTGGCTTGATAACTTTTATTATCTTAAACTTCATATGGGAATTTAAGGGGGGGGGGGGGGGGGGAACAATGAGCCCTCAACCAAAATTGAGAGATTTGTATCGGCAAATAAACAAATATGACTCTGACAAGTATTTCACCATACATTGTGAAAATAGTAAATATTTGTGTTTTTTATATTTTCATTGGGATACTTTACAAAACAAGCAAGGAATTGGAAACATTTATGAATCATGAGTGAGGTGTCAGGCTGAATTGAATTTGTGCATAATTGCTCAGGTGACCATTGGGGCCCTTGGGCCTCTTGTTCATGATTTAACTTTGTTAAAGCTTCACTTGCTTTTCACTTGCAATTGATTTTATTCTGTAAATCAAATCATGTTTCTGATTCAATTTGCATGGCTCAAGTGATTATTGAGTTTGTTTGTGATAAAGTCAAACCTTCACAAAATATTTTAATTTTCTTTGTTTCACCACTTACCTTTAACTCTTCTTTGCAAACAAAACTGTTGGAATACAATCAATTTAAAATCCTGTTTTTATATCAGTTTATTTTGTTACATAAATGAATAAAGGTTAAATCCAAAAGTAAATCTTTGACAGTCTTGATTTAAGATGGCTGACTTTAGCTTTCATTGTACATTTATTTTTAGAAAATTTTATTTATTTAATGTTGTAGTAGAGCATGGCCATATTGCTATTATGATGTTATGTTAAAATGAAGCATTAAAGGATTAGATTTTTAGAATTGACATAAAAGGAAAAGTTAAAAATTGAACATCTTAAAAATCAACACATGAATATATTCCGGTACTATTCTTGGTATTCTTTTTCTAAATTTTTGATGAATCCATGTAAAAAAAAACGAAAAAAAAAAAATGCAAGTCAGCCTCCTTAAAAGACAACTACATTTACTAACTTAAAGGTTTAATAGATCTACACTCTACTCGATAATATTAAAATTTGTTGAATATTACCAGAAGCTGGACCCTCTACAAGGCGAGCTGTTCGGGGCGGAGGACTGGAGTAACATGACTCTGCTATATCAGGAGTTGATAGACTCAGGCCTGCTACAGTATAGCGAGGAATCAGATTTGTAAGTATAGTCTCCATAACATGTTTTAAAATACACTTTATACATGCATTATTCCACAGCATGAAGTTTGCCTACAAGTGGCATGTTTAACTTTCTGTTGTTTGTGTACGTACTGTGGTTTCATCAATATTCTTTGATCACCAATTACCTGGGATTCCGTGGGTACACCATCTGGAGAAAAAATGTGTCATTTTTTTTGGCAGGACCATTTATAATACACTGTAATTAACATGTCCCTGAAACACAGGCAATTGTATCTGCAGTAAAGTTTAACCCACAACACAAGGTGTCTAACTCCAACTTACATGGAGTACCCCTGTTCATTTTTGCTTTCAACAGAAAAGAAGCAAACCAATGTTTATGCTGTGCAACAACTTGAATTTCCAGATGGCGAGCAATGCCAGGTTGGATGCTGTTTTTGCAGATAGAAATAAATAAAGGCAAGCTTGCCGTATATGATTTTATAGATAAATTATTAAATAATTGTAAAATAGATACCGGTATGTTGGTAACCACTATCCCATTGCGATCCGTCTGAAAGCAAAAATCATTGTGAATCGTCTGAAAGCAAAAATGACTGCAATTCACATAAGGGACTGAGATTCCTCACAGAATTTGAAGTTATATACTTTGTGTTATAGAAAGAACTTTTGTTACAGAAACAAATGCACGTGCCCTGAAACTGAAAAAAAACCCAGGTTGATGCTCATGAATATTTATGAAACAACAGTATGTTTTATAAGGTCACCTGAGTAAAAATATTCACAGTGAATTGGTTAATGATTCTATAGAATCTTTTTAATACATGTACATAAACATTTTGGGTGTGTAATTTTTGATGTGTAATTTTTCGATTGTAATTTTTAATTATTAACTAAAGAAAAGGTGGAAAGGGTGAGAGTCTGAAATGAATACATGTAATAGTGAATTGTATGTTTTGATTAAAGTTCTTTCTACCCTGGTTGAACAGGTAAGTGCACGTGGACAGTAACACATGTATTTATGTGGATTGTGCTTTTTCCTTCTATTGTCAGCGATACTTTTTTTCTTTTTATTCACTCTTTTTTCCATGTTGCTTGCTGTCTGCTTGTGACTTCTTTCTACAGGTACCAGGGATATTATATTCCAAATCAATGTTAACTTGGTTGTTGCTTATAACACAGTTCAGTATCTAGGATATCAGGGAGAGTGGGTTTGGAACATATTTTCAATGAATTTCAAGACTGGGTACAAAGTTCTCTGTCTTAAAGTGCATGTCAACAGAGTCACCACAATGTCTCACATTTTTTGATTCTGCTGAACTAGCTGGCCTTAGATGTGGCTTTGAAAGCAAAACATTTTTTGGGTGGGGGGACTTTTTAGGAGTACATGTGATGGTCTGGGTCATCAGGTGCAGTAAATGGATATGTAAACATGATCCCTTGTCTATGTTTGTTGCTGGCTTTCTTACCGCTTGACCTTTTGTTAACACCTTGCCAATCATAATTATCTAGTTTACTGCGATGTACCGGTATAGAAAGCGGTCTATTTCATTACTGATAACACTATGTGCTTTAAGAAAATCCAAACAACTACACTTGTCATTCATATCTACACACTGTCATCAGAGTCTGCTTAATATGTAATGTGACTTTTTGCATTTCTGATAACACCATGTGTTTTTGGTTTGTTTTTTTTAAATTACCACAAACACGATTTACCTAATTTATACATGTACTGCTTGTTTGTTCTCTCCATTCCATCATGACTAATTTTTTAAAATCTGTATAAATTTAAATATATCTAGAAATTACTGGTACACATGTATATGTATGTGACTGTAAATATGTACTTACTGGTAAACGGGTATTCTCCCATCTGTGTAACACTGTATCTTAACTTTCCATTTAATGTATATAAAGCATAGCATAAATGGGTCATTAACAAAAAATTGGATTTATTTTACAACTGAATCACAAAGTAGATTATCGTTATAATTATATGTATCTAGATTTTTAGGAGTATACTATTAAAAAAAAAAAATTGAAAAACTACTGCAAAAATAATGGGAATTTATTTTTAAAGGAAAATGAGAATTTTTTTAAAGAATATTTTAGACGTCACTTAATTAATTACATGTACAACATTTTACTTGACAGATGTAATGATGAAGAGCCCTCCAGGACTCGCCTAGGGTCCGAAGATGTCCTCATCGAGGAGATAGAGGAGATGGGAGATATGGAAGATATGGGAGATATGGAGGACCTGGACTTTGAGGAGGAAGAGGAGGAAACCAGCCAATCAGATAACGAGAATGTCTCATGTGGTCTCATCATAACTGAAGCCGAGTTGTAGAAAAACAAGAAATCAAATTTTCATGTTGAAGTTTGTTATTAAGATAGGGAAGACCAATTTCCTTGTATAACGAAAAACATGTTTGAGATTAAAGAAAAAGAAGATAGTTTATTGAATGGAAGGAAAGTTAGAAATTTCAATTGGATGTGGATCTCATTAAGCTTGATGTTGACTCTGTTTATTATTACATGTAACTGTATGTGTATTGAACCATATGTGCAAAATATTCAAGAAAAACTTTTTTTTTTCCTCTTTTGTTGTAGATAAATGATCTTTTATCTCTTTTTATCATACGACAAAATTTTGTTTTAATTTCATTCAGGGTTACCATATAGCAAATGTATATGTACAATCATTACGTGAAATAATTTTTTCCTTTTTTTTTTCTAGGACTGTTGTTGACCAATTAGGACTTGTATGTTGTTAATAGTTTCTCTCTTCATTGTGTGTACTGTCATCTTCGCTAGTCAAGGGTTTAGGATCCGCTCTCGGAGAGGAGTGGATCAAGAAATCTCTTGGCTAGCGAAGGTGGTTTACTGTATAGTGGTGGAAAGATATTCCATCTTATTTCCCTTTTACTGAAGATTGTTTCGTTTTTTGAATAATTGACAATAAAAAGAATAACAACAAAAAATGTGTTATATGATATCTTTATTCAAGATCAGAAAGAGTTGTTATAGGTCATCCATCGAGGTTTACTGGAACATTATCAAATTCAATGTACATTTACTGATATTGGGGGGGGGGGGGGGGTATTAAAATTATTTCACTGTATGTTACAAAGGTGAATTGAGTTTGTAAAGGTATGGGTTTGTTTTTTGCAATTTTATTCAATAATACCTCAAACCATAGTTACAGAATTTTAATACTTGTATAGGAATATGATCAATAAGGAGAAATGGGAAATGGAACAGAAGATGGAATAATTATTGGTTTGAGTAAATGTTTATAGTAAAGATAGAAAATAAAGACTTTGTAAATAAAGTCCACGGTGATTATTTAAAACATGCCGCAAATATTGTTTTGGACTTGCAAATGATTCAGGTGGTATAGGACACCAGTCAATGTTTAGAATTTTCAAATTTGACCACAAATATGTTTTAAAATTTTTTTTTGGAAAGGTAAAATTTTATACAAGAACCAGCAGGATTCGAACCGATGACTAACTGATTCGTAGGTAACGCTCTAACCCATTGGGCTCCGCTACGCTGGTATCACTAACAGGAAAGAAAAAATAGAAATATAAGATTAGTGTACTTGATTTTACTGTTTATTTCGATAGGAAGTACGTCACGTAATAGAAGTGTTCCATGCCACCTTAAATAGTGAGTTAGTATCCCTATAGTACATGTATTAACATTGACCATAAGCACTAGAAACTATTCATGAAACCGGTAACATGGTGGGTTTTTTCTTTCAAATTATCAATGCCACGAACTGGCAGACCAGTGCACATTGCGTAATTTGAGGATAGACATGGCTCTCCACATGTAGTGCACTTTGATAGGAAGTGTGACGTCAACCATTTGATTTTTGTCCCTAATCAGTGCCCTTGAGCAGGCACGTAGCATCCTTCTGAAAAAGGGGGGGGGGGGTGGGTCCCAAAATTTTGATAAACATAATTTTCAAAAAAAAACCTTACCTCACCAATCTTCTTGAAGGGTGTGGGAATAGTCGATTTTTTATGATCTTTATGTGTTGAGTAGAATTTTCTCTCTGTTTAAAATAAAATAGGGGATGGGGGGGGGGGGGGGGGGGGGAGGGAGTATATGTTTGTTCAAAATACATTAATAGAATATTCTGGTAGGGAAAAATGTTCGTTCTAAAAAAATAATTATGGTGGAATTATACATTTAAATGTTAAATATATAATCTATTTAATATATGGTAAATATGAAATATAATTGTTTTTTTAATCCATGGGTAATTTTTTTAGAAGCTGTCTTAAAATTGAAATCTCGGTAATCGCTAGCTAACTGTATCGTCCAATCGTTTAAGCTGAAGGAAACAAATTAAAACGACACTTAAAGAGCGAAGGCAAAAATTTCCTTTTTTTCAAGGAAAACACCCCGGGGAATTACTGGCTGTGCCCCCCCCCCTTCGCCAACCATGTTTTCTCCCTCATCCGTTTCTGGGTTTTAGGATATCAAACACGTCACATAATTATACTATTGACTTATTTGTTTCAAAAGTTAAGATAAAGGGGAATAAAAGTCATATCATTGTGGTGTGGCAATATCATATAAAGATATAAAGACGTCGCGTGATGCATGTATTATATTGTAAGGTAATCGTCTGCTCTCTGTGGCCACGCTGTCTCGTCTATATAGAACATGTAGGTGATCCAATTGGAAGGAGAAATTTTTGTGACTCAATTATACACATTTATCATTTATTTCTTGACTTGGTAATTAACCAAGGCATGTAGCAAAGGAAATTTCATACTTCAATTTCACTGTTAATATTTTCACTTCTATTTTTTACCTCGGCGCTTCTATTTCTTACATCAGCGAGAAAAGGGGGGGGGGAGCTGAAGCTACTTGCTTGTAGCCTCTTAATATATATACGCACAAAAATATGGTACGTACGACACCCCGTCCACCATTTTATACCTTTCTTTGAATAATATATAAGGAATTTTATGGATTTTTAAACAGTTAAATATGATATAATTTTCCTTTTATACGTTTGTCTTAATATCCCATTTCCTCTCTTAGATGGTAGGTTACCGCTGTCGCTAAAGCGAAGTGGTGGTTTTTAATAATACTTTTAAGAACCTAATTGATAAAACAAAAATAAAAAAAGAATCCTAATTTTTTTCGGGTATTGTATATGTATATAGAGAATAATACATACCCTTTTCCATATCACAGCCAGTATCAGCCCGAGACCCCAATATCAGCCCGAAGAATGATACTGGTCGAGGGCTGAAACAGGCTGTGATATGGGAAAAGGGTATTTATTATATTCATTACATAGTTAGTGATAAAAAATAGAAATTTAAAAATCATCCTGAACAAATTGATTTTAAAATATATTATTTGAGAGTAGTCTGTACATGTATCAAATAAAATTATGAGATCTTATTTTTTTACCTAACATGTAGAAATGAATAAATTTCTTGAAACTTCCCCATATCCTATATCACGAAAAAGTAAAGGCTTAATTACTAGTTACTGATGAAATATACATATGTACATATACCCGATCATTTAGCTCATCTTCAAAGACCCTATCATTTCAAATTAAACTGAACTACGGGTATTATGTATGATTTCAAATTTGTTTTAGAGATCTAAAAATGTGATCTATTTTCCCCCAAAAGTGTTACAGATAAACAAATCTTTCTTGAGTATCTGTCTTTATGGGCTGGGTATTTGGTCTGGGGAATCCTTAAGGTTATCTTTATATATTAGGGGGGACATATTGTTTTCCTGAGGTGGGTAAACAACCGATCCTCCAAAGCTCAGAGGGGGAAGGGTCGGACATACACCTTATATAAGCCATTCACCAGGTGACAGACCCCTCGGTAGGTAGGGGGACACCACACGTATAAAAGGATACCTCATTTATATATCAAAACATTTATAGAACGTGATAGAGTCAATTCGTTCGGGGGGGATATTTTGGTTGCATTTCAGGGCCGACATTCCGATTACGAACACTAGTCTCTGTGTATTGAAGGTTTTCACCCCCTCAGACGCCGGACTTTTAATTTGGGACTTTGTCACCAAAATGGGTTCGTAGCTAGCTCCTATTTCTTGTATACATATACCTCGGGACGTTAACTTTCTTGCCAATGTCACATTTTATGTCAATAGAAACTGGAATATGACCTAAAGACATCAGAGGGTCCCATGTCATAGACCGTGGATTCACCACTGAGATAAGAAAACCCACTGCACTGCACAGTACTTACTCAATTTATAGGACAACAGAGCGCAGCATGTATTTTTTGACCATCCTCGGACTATGTACTTTGGTGGCGGCTTTGCCAAGAGTAAAAAGACAGGTAAAAATTTTAATGAACAAATATACCTTGACTTTTTTCTCAAAAATTTCGGATTTTTTTTTCTTATTTTGGCCGTCTTTTCATTAGAAAAGATCGTGTATCCGTTCCTCTTGGTACAGAATGTATATATATGAGTTTAATTTCATAAAATGTCGAACTATAGCATGAGCTTTACTTTTTAATTATCTGATAATTAAAAAAATCATCAAAATACCACTTCACCTAAAGGCTTGACCTCGGGTGGCCTTACATGCCCTACTTTAATTCAGATTATACAAGTTTTTAAGGGACGGATGAGAAGGGGTTGAGGCTTTGACTTGAGATCGTCTGTCCAAATCAAGCGGTGATAATTAATAGTAGTTTTTTTGTTTTTGTTTTTTTTTTTTTGGGGGGGGGGGGGTGTTGTATTTGTAATTTCAATATACCAATCTTGGACTATATGATTTAGAACAATAAGTTATAATTTGGCATTGTTTACTTACTAAGGTACCGAACATTCTAGACTCT
This sequence comes from Magallana gigas, assembly GCF_963853765.1. Taxonomy (NCBI): domain Eukaryota; kingdom Metazoa; phylum Mollusca; class Bivalvia; order Ostreida; family Ostreidae; genus Magallana; species Magallana gigas. The sequence goes on along the minus strand of NC_088861.1, from coordinate 17,522,725 downwards.
CTATGTATATTAAGTTACTGCTGAGCAACAAAATGATAGATCGGGTGCTTATTATTTTTCTTAATAAACAATAAAGTTTGTTTTTCACATATCCAGATAAATATAACTATAGCCTGCGGTAAAATTCATAGGGTTTGCATTTGATTATTTATTAATATTAATTATAATCAATCAATAATACTGTATGGCTCTGATACCTAACGTTACACATGTATTTTTTCCTTATGTTTAACACACAGGGCATTCTTTTAATATCGGATTCTATTTTTACGCATCAGTGAGGGTTCTTAACTCTAAAAAAGCTTTCAGTTAAGACTTTATCAATGTACATGTACAAAAGAAAGTAGTCCAAGTAAAACAATAAGCAATTTAAAGTACACGTATGTTTATGCATCGTTCATAAAATGTACTTTACATACATGTACGAACGACAACTACTATTCTTAGATGCATTGTCTGTATACTAGTATGTAAACGCCCACGATTGCAGTATGTAATGTAAAGAGAGAATGTCTCTTTAAGGCGGATAATTTCACACATAATTATTTTTAGGGAGTGGGGTGATTCTATATGCAATCGCATATCCAAATCCAAATTGGATTTGGTGTGAACCTGTGCTCTACTTATTGGGTAAAGAATCCGCAAATTAAAATAGTGCTATGGGAGGGGGGGGGGGAATGAACAAACTGTTGATGTTATTTACTGAAAGTATACTATTTATCCAATTTACATCTTATGAACAAACCTGCCACCAGAAATGTAAGAAAATGAAGTATTTGCACCCTTTATAAATTCCCAAAAAGGAAATACAACACTATAGCAATTTTAAAAACACATCCACACAAATCTGATTTAAAACGGCAAAAAAGACAAGACAAAAATCGTTCTTTCTCCTACTATCGTACAAGTACATGTACATAGCTAAGCGTTCGACAGTATTTGGACAAAGTTCATGGTCTTTTGGATAAGAACATAAAAAACGAGGGCCGTTATTGTCACGGCTATAGCAGTGGAGAGATAAAGCTATATATATTATATGGTACAAGCTGATTTTATAATATGATTGAATTTGAAAACTTCATCATCTGTATATAGTATTAGTACTAGTAATCTGTTTCTTACATGAACATGCATTAGTGGGATGAAAAACGACCAATATTTTCTCTGTTTTTGACATTACCACATGTACATATGAATTTCATAGTATCTTCAAACTTCATGTTTTCTCTGTTCAAGACAATAAGTACATGTGTATTTATAAAGATCACTTCATCCTTCAGTCTTTTTATCTACAAATTCAACATTAGTCCATATCATACCTCACAATGATTTAAACAATAAAATGCTTTCTTTGATGATTCATGCAGGTTATGAAGATAGCGACATTGCGCGTTAGCGGGTTTTGTAAATTTTTCCTGCAACGATCGCTACCTTCATAACCTGCATGAATCATCAAAGAAAGCATTTTATTGTTTATATTAACATCTTTCTTTAACTGATTAATAAATTGATTATGAAAAGTTAGTAAAATTCACTAAATTACTGATAACGTACACAAGTACGTTAGCTAAAAGAAACAGCCAAATTGTCTCCTGTGATACTTTGAGTCTGGCATCATCGTGATTATTTCATGCAGTCCGTGTTTTTACTTAAGTCGCTGTAGGTTCAGACCAATCGATAAACAGGGCGTGTCAATTTCAGTCCTGTCACTTTCAGCCGCTGTATATTTCGACCAATCGATAAATTGGGCGTGTAGATTTCAGTCTGGCTGTTTCTATAGAGTTATGAATTAACTATAACCTTCCGTAAGAAATCGAGGAAATTATACTTTGTAGATATGAAACATGATTTAACATGGAAAGAGTGAAGTATAACAACAAACTCGTTATATTTGGTTTTGTCAGTACCTGTATGAACACAATCGGATTTTATAAGAAAGAGGAGATAAAATACTTATTAGATGTTATGTATTCAATTTAAATAATACGTAAAATTTACTCAATGTACTGATGTTATTCAAGTAATGACCGATTTCCACAGTATATTGTGTTGCAAGGTTAGCTAATTCTGTGTTCATGTATTAGAATGACTCCTGATTCCTTAATCATTGTTCACAGGATCAATATTACATGGAGAACAAATGTTCAATGGCCGCACGTGACACGAGTTGCCCCACGGGATATTGCTGCGCCTACGACGAATTCTTCCGCATCATCTACTACTGCAAGAAACTGGGCGCCATCAACGAATCCTGTTCGACGGTAGCCAGCGACGCGGACTGCCCGTGCGAGCCTGGCCTCACGTGCGTGCCCACAGTCCAGGGCTCGTCCTTTGTTACTATTTATGGTAGATGTAAACCGGTTGGCATGACGACGGAAGAAGCCGGTACGACGGAAGCTGAACACACCAATCATGGGCATCACGTGACCAAACATGGCTAGAGGGTCGCTATATATGTAAACTTGTGTTCACGCTTTGTTTAAAATTTGTCTTGACATGTGACATGTTAATTTAGAATAAATCATACCTGCTCTTTCTCTTATACTATTCTTTGATACCCCTTTATATTACCACCCAGAAAACGAAGTTACAAGGGATGATATACTGGAATCACTCGGCACATCCGTCTGTATATCCGTCTGTCTGCAAACAATTTTTTTGTCCAAGCTTGAACTTGGAAACTGCAGAATGAATTTATCTAAAAAAAAATTGTACAAATATTGAACACCATCTGAATATGTGCACCTGCAATTTTCATTAAATTAGACATGAATTTCCTTATGATATTGTAAATTAATGTTAGAATGGTAAGGTAGGTAACCCTTACAAATTTTATCACTTAAGTTAATTGTTATGTTAAAAATCTACATCCAAATGTTATTTTTTTTAATTCTAATTTTTCAAGAAAATATGTATGCAGTATAAGTAACTATATACATGTATTTATTAGATAAAATCATAAGAGATAAATGGGAATAATATATAATGCCGGACAACTGTAGCTCCTTATATCTGCACGAGGCAAGGTTTTGATGTGTATGGAAAAAGTGTGTGTGTGTGTGTGTGTATATATATATATATATATATATATATATATATATATATATATATATATATATATATATATATATATATATATATATAGGCAGTGGCTTGGCTTGTTGGTTACTAGTAAACTACAAACCTAGCGACATTTCAGGCGGTGCATCAGCAACAAATAAAACCTCCTTCACATCTGGGAACAAGTTTTACAAAAAGTCAGTTTTTAGTATGTAAAATCAACAAAATCTATTAGGAATGTATTTTATGATTTAGTACATGTTTATATAGTCAACCACAAAGAAAATAAATCCGACAAGTATGATGACATCATGCAAATAAAATCTAGAATATATTAAATTAAGCAAGCGTCTGAATTTTTGGATATTGTACATGTACGTTCGACAATCAAAGGTAAATGAACAAAATACACTTGATTGACAAAATTACAGTAAACAGAATTTATAAGCATATTTGCGACAAGTTTTCACAATTTCGGACTACCTTCTTACAATTTTTTTCTCATAATCATAGAACATTGAAAATCTAACGGTTTCGGCAATATGATCTCTCTCCAAAAGATATTTTAATTATTAAAAAATTTTCATTTAAAATCTATTTAAGATATTCTTTTATTGGTCCAAAAATTTAATTTATTTTCAAGCTTTTAAAAATATTTAACTTCTGATTCTTTATGTTCAAACTATACGATCCACAAATACTATAATTCTTTGACTACATTGTATATATGAAAATATTTTTATCACCAAAGTTGTCAGTAAAAAATACATATTAAATTAATTCTTCTTTTAGCTATATTTTGCCTATCATACCAAGTAAAACCTTTTTCTGATAATTTAATTCTGACCAGAGATCGATAAAAGAAAGCTTAGAAATTATGTCTTGAAATATTTTTAACTCTATTCCTTCTTGCTTGTTGAATCACAATTTAATTTTCATCGTTCAAACTACATGTATATTGAGAAATCCATTTAGAAATTATTTTTTTTATTTTGAAGCCACCATATAAATTCGCAAGTGTTATATAATTTTGTTGTCATGTATCTAATATAATATTTAAAAAAATATTTTACGACACTCAATAGATCTATCTGTGTTGGTTAAGAGTTCTTTTTTTTAACAATATTGTGACCCCCCCCCCCCCCCCCGGAACACGCGAGAAACTTATTACAAAAAGTGTATTTTTTCAGTATCCCTTTTCATTTCAATTTAGTATGAAAAAATATTCAAAACACTCCAAACAGTGTAATGCAGATTTTCTGAAGTTGGGTATGTGGAATGTTGAAGGTCTATCAAATGAAAAAATCCAAGATCCTCATTTTCAAAAGCAATTGTCCCAATTTAACATAGCTAGTCTAGTCGAAACCTGGACAGGTGAAACAAACCAATTCAATGGATTTCCTAATCACCAATTAATTCATTCAAGTTTTAGGAAAAAACATAAAAAAGCTAGGCGTTATTCAGACGGAATACATATCTATGCTAAAACAACAATTATAAATGGTATAAAACCAGTAAGTAATAATCATCCAGATATTTTATGGATCAAACTTGATAAAAGTTTTTATAGATTACAAAGGGATATTTATCTTGGAGTTGTTTATATTTCTCCTAAATACTCTAACGGCAATGTAAACGACATTGAAGACATATATTCAATTCTGTTAAGTGATATTGTGAAATATAGTAAGTATGGTGATGTAATCATACAAGGTGACTTCAATGCGTACACCAATACCCAACCTGATTTTGTTATGTTTGATTTTGAACACACAAGTTCTGATGATGTTCTATATCAACCAGATAGAATTATGTCAAGAAATAATCTTGACCACAAACATATTAACAATAGTGGCAAATGCCTTTTGAACCTTTGTAAGGAATCTGGTTTACGAATTTTAAATGGTAGAACAACAGGTGACCTAACTGGTCAGCCAACTTGTATAACATATAACGGCTGTAGTCTTGTTGATTATTGTCTTGTATCTAAGGATATTCTGAATTCAGTAGGTTACTTTGAAGTTTTAGATTTTACATCCTTCTCAGACCATCGGCCTATATGTTGTGCAATATTTGACAGTTTTTGCTCAGAACCTTGCTCTGATAGATTAAATAATTTACAACCTATTCCCGGAAAATTTCTGTGGAACAATGATGCAATAGAATCATACACTAATAATATTCAAAGCAGTTTATTTCAAATTAAATTTTCTGAATTTATGAATAATGAATTTCTTGATAGTGAATCAATCTCAAAAGCCTTTAGCTCAATACTTGTTGAATGTGCAGGAATATCAACCAAATTTATTATGAAAACATCAAGAGGCAAACATAAAACAAGGAAAAAACCATGGTTCTCACAGTCATGCTCTGATCTTAGGAATACAGTTAAAAATTATGAGAAACTTGTAAACAAACACCCATTAAATGGTGAATACAGGAAAATGTTTTATACATATAAAGCAAAATACAGAAGACTATGTAAATTTGAGGAACAAAATTATAGAAACACAATTTGTAATGATATTTACAAAAATATTAACAATAATCCTAAATCATTTTTTTTTTTTTTATTTGCAATTTTTTGTAATTACATTTTTCACATTCATACATACACAAACACACATACCATAGATTATAAGTAATTATACTATAAAGTTGATACAATCAGGAAAAAAAACTATATGACTTCTGCTCTAGATCTTGTATATATTAAACATCACAGAAAAGATTTTTCCATTCAGACCATATTGTATTATGTTTGTAAAAAGAAGAATTTCTAATTGCTAGACAACTTTCAATTTCATATCTATAAAGTAAATGACACATTAGTCCAGCAATGTTTGGGGTTTTTTTATTACAAAGACATTGAAAAATATACTGTTTGGTAAATAAAATTAGAAAATTAATGACTAAATTTGACTTTGAGAGAGGAGCCTCTCCGAATAATACATTGATTACATTAAAACCAACTCTCTTTGAGACAGTATTGTAAATATGCATACTCAAACTATTCCAGATAGCAAGTACAGTAGGACAAGATGTGAAAATATGTTCAATGGTTTCAACTTCACTCTTGCAGAAAGTACAAGTGTCATTATCTACTAATTTTAACTTTTTCAAGTAAGCTTTAACTGGGAGAAGTCTATGTAATGTTCTATATTGTAACCATTGTATAGAAGAGTCTTTAGTGACCTTGAAACATATTTTAAACACATCCTGTAAAATTAATTCCGGATATCCTCTTTGTACAATAGTGGAATTCCATCTTCTAATTGATGTTGGTAAAATACCTACTGTATTAGTATTAATTAATTTGTATATATGCTTGGTACATTTCTTGTATAAAAGAATTTCAACACAATGATAAGGAACAAAAGGACCAATGCTATGGCTGTAGGTTTCCTTACAGAACTTTGAACCTTTTACAAACTTTGCTACAGCACTAATCATACTGTTGTATTGCATAAAACATATTTCAAAATTGAATTTCTTTTCAAAATCAGATTTTGATAGAAATGATCCATTTTCATATAAAAAGTCTTTCACAATTTTAACACCTCTTCTGTACCATTCTTTATAAAACACAGGCTTTTTATCCACCTTAATTCTAGAATTAAACCAAACTGGAGCATATGTTATGTTATCATTTGAAATTCGACTTTGGTTAAAATGTGTATTCAATACAATAAGCCATGACTTCAGAACATCTCTCCAAAAAGTGTTGGTACAGTTGTTCAAAAGATTTTCAATAAAAGCATCACCAAAATCCAAAAATCCAGACACAGTATCTCCAAACACTGCTTTAAAAATACTCAACCAAGATTGTCCCCCCTGCACTAGTCTTTGTATCCAAGAACACTTTAAAGAAATTATAAAATTATTCAAGTTCACCATATTCTAGCCTCCTGCAAAGAGGTTTTGTGTCACGACTGAGCGTTTAATTTTATCACACTTGGATTTCCAAATAAATCTAAAAAAATCATTGTTCAAAAAATTGTTTCTATTCTTGGATTTGGTAATGAAATAAGTAAATGGTTTATTTTTGGAATAATAAGACTCTTAAGTACAGTAAGTCTTCCTATGGGAGTAAGAATTAGCCTTTCCCATTGTTGGATGAGTGCAGAGATTTTTGGAATTTGAATATTATAATTTAATTCTGGAATTTGTTCCAAGTCAACAGAAAAATGAATACCTAATAATACAAATTCAATGGCTCCCCAATCTAATTTCCATCTAGAGTGATGAAAGACTTCAGATGAAAATTTTTTTGAGCCAAACCATATAATTTTTGTTTTTGAGCTATTAACTTTCAACCCCGATATTTTTGAAAATAATTCTAAAGTTTCGAGAGCATTAAATAAAGATGAAGCAGAGCCGTCAAGAATAAGGGATGTATCATCTGCATACTGGGATATTTTATGTTCTCTATCATACACAAAAATGCCTCTAATATCTTTATTTTGTTTAATTAGTATAGCCAATATTTCAGCACAAAGAATGAACAGATATGGGGCTACAGGGTCACCCTGACGACATCCTCGCTGTATTTCAAACTGTTGCGACAGAAAGCCGCTTTGGAGAATAGCCGCTTTAAAATTTGTATTGAGAATTTTTACCCATTTGATGATATGATTTCCGAATCCAAAAAAAGGTAACACCTTATAAATAAATGACCATGAAATTGAATCGAAAGCTTTTTCAAAGTCAATAAGCATGAGTAATCCAGGGATATTCTTGACTTCTGTATAAGACATAAGATCATAAATAAATCGTGTATTTTCACCAATGTATCTACCCTGTATGAAACCAGTCTGAGTATTAGAAATAAGTAAATCAAGAGTAGATTTTATCCTAAGACTGACACATCCAGATATTAACTTGTAAAAAACATTCAATAGTGTAATTGGTCGCCAATTTTTTAGGAATTGTCTAGGTTTGTCACCTTTAGGTAGGCATGATATAACTCCTAACCTCTGAGACACTGGCAATTCTCCACGTAAAAATATTTGGTTAATTGCTTTTGTTATATAGTTTTTAAGATCAGCCCAAAAGAACTTATAAAATTCAGCTGTGAAACCATCACTTCCAGGCGACTTGTTATTTTTCATGCTTTTTAAAACACTTAATATTTCACCTTCACTGAAGTTTTTATCTAAAATTTTAGATGTTGATTTATCTAATTTTGAAATATTATGAGGCTGGATAGTTGATTCTAAATCTATATCAGAAAGCTCATGATCTGCATTTTTAAAAAGATTCTCATAATAAGCTTTCACCTCATCCATGATTTCTAACTGATTATATAAAGTCTTCTCTTCTGATACTACAACTTTTTTAATAATTTTATTAAGAAAATTTCTTGACTCTAAATGACAAAAATATTTAGTAGGTTTTTCTCCTTCATCTACCCATTTTGCACGAGAGCGTATAAAGTGTCCTCGTAATTTTTCTTTTCTGAAATTTTCAAGAGCTGCTTGTTTTTCCTCTAACAATGAAAGATCAAATACATTACTATTTTCTAGCTCATTAATATCTGATATCAGTTGCTTTTCTATCTTGTCATTGTTCTTCTTCCTATAAGATGAATAAGAAATTGTCAAGCCCCTTATTTCCATGAGAAGAATTTCCAAAAATGCAGACTCATCTATAGAGTTTTTATATTGATCTTTAACTGACTGAATGACTTCTTTAACTTTTTCAACATAAGTTCTATCCCGAAGTAAATTATTATTAAATTTCCATAGCCCTCTACCTCTTAAAAAAGTATTAAATTTAAATTCAAATACAACAGCAGAGTGGTCTGACCTATACCCAGATTTGATCGAGACATTCTCAACAATATTTGAAAGATTTTCTGAAATCAATATATAGTCAAGTCTCCCTTGTTTTAATGGATTTCTCTTTCTCCATGTGTAAGCTTTTTTATCAGGGTTAAGAATACGATAGTAGTCAATCAGACATAAGTCGCTCATAATTTCTAGCAATTTTTCTTTAGCTTTTGGATTATTAACATGTGAATAATTCTGAGTGTCAAGAGTTTGATTGAGGGCTATATTAAAATCACCACAAAGAATATAATAGTCATTGTCAAACTCTAAAAAACATTCACGTACTTCTTCAAAAAAATCTGGACAGTCAGTGTTGGGACCATAAATATTAATCATTGTAACTCTATTGTCATCAATACTTAAATCCAAAGCCAATAAATTGCCATTACTGTCTTTCTTTTCTTTATGTAACTTTAATTCAAAATTATTGTTAAAAAAAAACAGCAACCCCTCGTGAATTTGAACAGAGAGAATTAAAAATGCACCTATAACCCCATTGAGTTTCAACAATAGTCTCAAGATCGGACGTAAAATGGGTGTCCTGAAAGCATATAATTGAATACTCTTTAGATTTGTAAAAATTCAACACATCTTGTCTTTTGGATGGAGTACCGAGTCCTTGACAGTTTACTGTTGCAATTTTGATTGTATCAACCATGATCTGATATGGAGACTAAACAGACATTCATACTACACATTCATACAAAAAGGCCTAAAGAAAAAATACAACGGTGTAAAATACAAGAATGGTTTAAACAGCACTAGTTTTAATAACACAAAAACGTTCCTGGTAGGTACATGTACTCACGTCCCGTTGACTGAAAAACCACGTCCCGTTGACTGAAAAACGGGTCATACTAAAACACGCCTGCCGACGCCTGCCGGGGAAAACACGCCTGCCGAGAGAAAACCGCACGCCTGCCGTTTACCTGATGGATTATTTTAATATTTTCTTTGATATTTTATTTAACTTAACTAAATTAAGTATCATAACAACAAAAAGTTGACTTTAAATTGATTATTTAGCACAAAATTAGCAAAAATGTTCAATGTTGGTAAAGATAGATAACTCTTACGTAGAATTCATACGCCTGCCGAGGAAATCTAGACGCCTGCCGTTTATTTGATAGATTATTTTACTTTTTTCTTTGATATTTTATTTCTTTTAACTAAATAGATGATAATAGAAATCAAAAGTTGATTTTATATTAATTAATTAACACGAAATAAGTAAAAATCGAGTAAGCTGATCGCTCTTACGAAGAAATCATACGCCTGCCGAGGAAATCTAGACGCCTGCCGTTTATTTGATGGATTATTTTACTTTTTTCTTTGATATTTTATTTCTTTTAACTAAATAGATGATAATAGAAATCAAAAGTTGATTTTATATTAATTAATTAACACGAAATAAGTAAAAATCGAGTAAGCTGATCGCTCTTACATGCTTACGAAGAAATCATACGCCTGCCAAGAAAATGTATACGCCTGCCGTTTATTTGATGGATTATTTTTATTATTTCTTTGATAATTTAGTTTACTTAGCTTAATAATTGATAACAGAAATAAAAAGTTGACTTTAAATTCGTTAATTAACACAAAATTGGTAAAAATCGGTAAAATAGATAACTCTTACACAGAATGCATTCGCCCGCCGAGAAGTACACGTCTGCCGATTTACCTGCTGGTGGATGATTTTAAATTTTTATATTTATATTTAATGTTTTGTAACTTGATAAATGATCAGATTAAATAAAAATTAACCACATTTTTAAATTAACACAACATGAGAAAAAACATGGGTAAATATACGCGGAATCCATATGCCTGCCGTTTACCTGAAGATGATTTTATATTTTTCTTACGATAGTATTTTATTTCTCTGTACTAAATAGCAAGCATAGATAAAAAGGAAAAAAATTGCGAAGGGCTTAAAAATAAAGGGATAACTCTTATGTAGAAATCTTACGACTGTCGATTTAATATGCACGCTTGCCATTTTATTTATGTCATTTTTATTTGTATAAATTAATTTATGAATTACTTAAGATTGCTATATATAGACTTTGCCTTATAATTATGTTCAAAACTTTACTTATTGATGCTATTGATTCATCATATTATATGAAGTCGGATGATACGAGTATGATATAATACATGTATGTATGTCATCCCTTTTAAGTTTGACAAAGTTTTGTTTTCTATCAGAATTTAATATTTTGATTGCGCCTGTCACAGAAGCTTTTTATGATAGAAATACAGGGTAAGATTTATCAACACGTCTATAGATACAAAACGCCCAAGGAATATACATGTGTACGCTTTTACGCTTGTCGAATACCTATATTATTGCATTTAATGATTTTTTTCATTTTTTTTTTCTTCAGTCAGCTGTGTACATGATCATAGAATAAGAATGAAATAAAACTGTCTGTGAAGTAAAGAGGGTTACTATTAATCAATATCATAACTTTTCGCTTAACGCAAAAATTGATAATCTTGTATTTTCAAACAATAGTTCATTAAACTTTACCAAGTAAATGAATAAAGACATGACAATTAGATTTCAATGATATTAAAACGTAACACGAAACGTGTGCATCAAGTATATTTTTTTCCGGGGGAGGGGGATTAGCATTTAGGTTTGTCCCGGGGGGGGGGGGGGTGTCGAGGCAAATATTTGGTGATTTTACTAGTATGTAAAAAAAAAATATTTTCCAAGGGAGGTGGGGACTCCGTCACCCCCACTTCCGTAAGAAATTTGTGTTTTACCGGGGGGGGGGGGGGGGGGGTAGCTCTACCCACCTCCCCCCGAGTAGATCCACTCATGAAAAGAATGAGTGAAAATCATTTACAAAGCCAAAGAAAAATTCTTAGATCTACCCCCCAAAAATTAATGAATGGTGACTGATATAAATATTTGATGGACGTTAATGAGTTATACTAACATTGTTATTGTTAGCAGGAACATTGATATTGAAATATCCTAATCTACGACAGCTTACTGATCACAGGGCCGATCTATCATACTGTTCCACGATCAAGTATGGTCTATAGACCAATCCTGTTTAAAGTTTGTCTAAATACTGGTTTTAAAAATGTTAACCAACAGAAATTGTGTTTTCCTATACAAAGGCGTCGGAACCGGGGGGGGGGGGGGGGGGGAGCCCCCCCCCCCCCCACTTTCAATTTGCTTCCGACGCCACTGCTATATATGGAAACCCTTATGAGAAAGGAGAGGGCTTTAGAAATGTGGCGTGTACATACGTGTATATACACATGTAGTTGTTTGCGTGTTAAAGGAAGAAAATAAGCTGTTTTCTTGCATCTCTATCTCTCTCCCTCTATCTTTGTCTCCTCTCCTTCTTTCACTTCCTCTCTCTCTCTCCTCTCTCCGTCTTTTCCATCCACTGCCCTCTCTTTCTTTCTCTCTTCATTAACGGAAACAATTCAAATATCAAGAGAAAAAAATAATGATAAATGTAGTTGCACCTGCGTTCAACTGTTCTAGTACATGTATTTTTCAATAAAAAAAATTCAATAAAAATATGGAGAAAACTGCAGCGAGTCGGTAAGCGTAAGACATTCACATTCCAAATGTTCGACATCTGAACGTGGTGTTTTTTTTCGGTTTTAATTTATTTCATGAGTAAAAATTTTCTGAGTCAAAAATGAACCCGATATTCTATGCAGATCGGTTGTCTTTGAACTTAATGAACGTAAAATATCTTCCCGACAATTTTTATATTAATCAACCATACTGACTATAATTAATCGTAGGTCGTGGAGGTTTTGATAAAAAAAAAAGAAAAAAAAGAAAAGAATAATGCATGCAGTCGTAATTATTGATTCTTCAATGTATATGTTACATTAAAGTTTTAAAATTCAGAGAATTTAAAACTATCTTTAACAAGTTATAGATAGTTTTAAATTCTCTGAATTTTAAAACTTTAATGTAACATATATAATCATACCATACGGCTTACAATATCATTCACTTCACTATCCCTAAAACGGTTACACTCACAGTTTTGTAAATAAAAAAACGGGACCACAATCTGAACATGCACATACAAATTAATGTATTTTTATCTCATTTTATTACAAATCATGTACGAATAACAAAATAATTTACTCATGTTCTTTGCTATAATATTTTGGGCGAATCGGGGTTGGGGCTACATATCCAAAGATAACTAATGATCGTTGCTCTACTGATACACGTGTATACATACACGTGTTAGTTTCTTGTGTATTCTGTGTGAATTGAACGGGTTTTTGTCTCTTAAGAAACAATAGACCTTACCTACCTGTATATTGGAAGACGACCGTGAAGCACACCCCTTGTACACAAGCCCCCCCCCTCTCCCTCTCTCTCTCTCTCTCTCTCTCTCTCTCTCTCTCTCTCTCTCTCTCTCTCTCTCTCTCTCATGTGTTTTAGGTGACTGAGAAAAATAGTTATGAACGAGTCGATCTTCCTAAGTATGGATACTATGTATAGCCTTTGAACTTATACCTACTTATCAGTAAGTAAAAGACGCGATCACCCGTGGGTATCCGACGATGTATATCCTCGAGAAGCTTATAAAATATACAGAAAAACAAAACTTATTTTGTAGGGGAAATTATCATTCATTATTATTTACGAGACAGTCCAGGCTTATATAATAACCAAGAATATTTACATGATTTGAATCACTTTACAACGTTAAACCAGGGTTCTTTTTTTCTCCATTAAAAACTGAGACCATAAATCGTAAAATTTTAACCCGGTCACATTTTCATCAGCTTGGGAAAATGAAACGAACTTAATACTGAATGAAATAAAATAAAATAAATAAAGCATATACTGAACATGAAGCTGCAATAATTATACCAGTATATTGATTGTGAATATTGAATCAACCTACAGAGTTCTGCTTTGATTTGGTAATTGCATGCTCTATAAGTCTTCTACGAACAGAATAAGTCATCACTGGAAGGTTAAGCGTGTATGGGTTTCAAAAGTCTATAGTGGGGTATGATTGAGTCTATGTTAGATTTTCTTGTTAGAAAAAGCCGGTTTTTTTTAAATATTCAAACTGATACCCCCATACCCCTCTTTCCCTTGAATGGATAATTATCCGCTACACTGATATCATGCAATGTAAACTTTTGCTACAGGCTTATGAATGTCCTGTACATGTAAATATTTGATTTTAAAAACGCGGCGAAACAGAATCAGAATCTAGAGATTTAGATATAGTTTGGTGAACAAGGCAGTGAATGTCTTGAGATGAAAAAGTTTTCAAGATGTAAACAGTTACAAACATTGTACAGAACTAATTGTGTACGAAATTGTAAATGCACTTTGCTTAAAAAGTCTAACCTTTCCCCATATACATTTACTAGAATTAATAATTTAGGAGCATAACTATTTATAAAATCTGGAATGCTTACACAATTTAAGTACGCTAGCCTGTTTGTTTAAGAAATACATTATGTAGCCTTCATACACGGATAAAGGTTATGCCAGTCCACTTCTCTAAAGAAATGAAATTGTCGAATTGCATCTTTTGAATTAATTGAGTTGGTGTAAATATTAATTTCCATTACATGTCTTGAATTTTGTATTTACATGTTCACCCAACACAGTATTTACAGTTTGACTCCATACGTATTTCTGAACTTAGTATAACAGTGCATTAATTATATATATTCACATCAGTATACTTTCCTTCTTATTTCAGAGACCTCTTTTAGATCGTATGAATATATAACATAATATATTTTGATTATACGTAAAATACATGCATAATTTAAGGGTTCTTCGAAAAACTAGAGACCATCTTTAATCTTAAAATTCGAGCAGAGACATACAAAAGTCATGTACATGTATATTATAACAGTACATATGTCCCTGATTCGAGTTTGTAATATATCTTTAATTAATTGCAACACAAGAATAAGGGTATGAAAACACTAATACAGTATAACGATAACTATGTAAAAAGCTGAAGTTTTTCAAGAAATAAAAATAGAAGACATGGATAAATGATTATATCAGCAGGCTTACAACTCAGTGTCTCGGCAGGCGTAAGCAGGGTAAGAACTCTTTGTCTTCTATACAGAATTTGAACATTTTTAATAATATTTTTCATTAAACAGCAAATACAAAATAACCTTTTATTTCTTTGATCATGTATTTAGTTAGGAAACATAAAATATCCAAGAAAAAAAAATTATCAGATAAACGGCAGGCGTATAGATTTTCTCGGCAGGCGTATGCATTCTGCGTAAGAGTTATCTATTTTACCGATTTTTACCAATTTTGTGTTAATTAACGAATTTAAAGTCAACTTTTTATTTCTGTTATCAATTTTTAAGCTAAGTAAACTAAAATATCAAAGAAATAATAAAAATAATCCATCAAATAAACGGCAGGCGTATACATGTTCTTGGCAGGCGTATGATTTCTTCGTAAGAGCGATCAGCTTACTCGATTTTTGCTTATTTTGTGTTAATTAATTAATATAAAATCAACTTTTGATTTCTGTTATCATCTATTTAGTTAAAAGAAATAAAATATCAAAGAAAAAAGTAAAATAATCCATCAAATAAACGGCAGGCGTCTAGATTTCCTCGGCAGGCGTATGAATTCTACGTAAGAGTTATCTATCTTTACCAACATTGAACATTTTTGCTAATTTTGTGCTAAATAATCAATTTAAAGTCAACTTTTTGTTGTTATGATACTTAATTTAGTTAAGTTAAATAAAATATCAAAGAAAATATTAAAATAATCCATCAGGTAAACGGCAGGCGTGCGGTTTTCTCTCGGCAGGCGTGTTTTACCCGGCAGGCGTCGGCAGGCGTCGGCAGGCGTGTTTTAGTATGACCGCTGAAAAACAGCACAGGGTTGCACGACACCGGAAGTCAATGTAGAGGAACATAAAATACAATTGTGATCGGACAACAAGAAAAGTTCCGGGAAAAAGTTTTTACGCATCGTATTCATCAGCGTCCCTTCAGGTTGCTCTGCACTTTCGCATCAATGTCATCGAATATGTCAAATTTTACGCGTCTTTCGTTACTCAGCTTCCCATAAACAGATCCATTGAAATACCAAGCGGATGTAATTTCTGGATGCTTTAATAAAGCCGTGATGAGTTCTGTGTTTGGTCTGGTCACGTCATCAACTAACTTCATTCCGTGTCCAAGCTTTTTTACATCTGACCTCTTTTTCATAACCCTTGCCTTGATGTTTGTGTTCAGGACTTTAACAATAATGGGTCTGGGTTGATCTTTTCTACCTGGTATTCTGTGTGCGGCAATTATTTCTTGATCGTCTAATTCAACATTTGCCTTTTCTTTGAGGAATTTTTTTACCAATTTCCAAGTATTTTCTTCATCATTTTCGGTAACTCCCACAATTTTGAAATTATATTTTCTTGAGTATTGCTCGTTTTGATTGCTGAGTTTCATAGCTTCTCTTGATACAATTTCTGTTTTATGTAATACTTGCTTTGATTCGCGCAGTTCTTTGTTAGTACTGGCTAGCTTTTCTCTGAGAGTTTCGACATCTTTTTCAAGGTTTTAAATGTTGTTTTCCATTTTTAGAATTTTTGTGTTGTAACATTTTTCTAGTTCTTCACACTTTTTGTTTATTTCGTCTTTAATTTTAGTTTCTATTTTTTTTTTTTTTGTTCGACGATCCGTTTAACAATCGAAGAGACCAAAGATTCCAGCTTATCGTCTTTAATTGTTTTTTGAAGTTCCATTTTGACCTCTTTGATGTCCTGTTGTATGAGAATTAGAGTTTTGTTTACCTCGGACATAGTGCCGTTATCACAGGTCTGCTCCGGGGTATTTTCAGGACCGATTTCGTCTGTTTTTTTAGTAGATTTTTTTGGTGGCATTTTTTTAACAAAACTATCCAGTGTATTCATATACAAAAACACTGCTTAGGATAAGTTCAAGATAAATGTAAACACAGTAAGCCACGTATATATGTTATGAATCGATTGTCCAGAGCACTACTCACCGGTAGTCAGAGAATAAACAGTTTTTGTTCATAAAACACAAAATGTAAGGAAATATAAGATGAAACTCTCAAAATATACCTTGAAAGTCACAGATGTGAGAATTGTAAATCCGAAAAGGATCACTAATGTGCCGGTATCGAGATATCCTGACTATTTTTCCTGAGCTCTTCACGCACCTGTTACCAGCACTAGCGCCATCTTTGAACCCACCATCCTAAATCATTTTGGGAATTATTGAACAAACTGGATAAATCTACCACAAGACAGAAGAATTTTACCAATTTTTTACAAACCTCAATAAAGCTGACAACAATCTTAATGAGTTTCATAAAGATATATTTAAAAATTTCATGCTATGAAAAATAAACTACACCATAGCAATTTCCTTGAACCAGAAATCACCATAAATGAAATTAAAACTGCCTTAAAATCTCTGAAAAATGGGAAAAGCTCATCTACAGATATGATAGCAAATGAGATGTTAAAACATGGAGGTTATTTAATGTTAAATTCTTTGGGAAAATTGTTTAATTTTATACTAAATTCTGGTACATTTCCTCAAAGCTGGAATGAGAGTTATTTAGTTTTGTTATATAAATCTGGAAATAGGCTTGACCCTAGCAATTACAGAGGTATATCAATTACCTCAAATCTTGGAAAACTTTTCAACAGAATAATACATACTAGGTTACTTGAATTTGTAAAGTCCATGTCACTTATAAGTGAAAATCAAATTGGCTTCAAAGAAAACTGTAGAACATCAGACCACTTGTTCTCTATAAAAACTATCATTGACCATTATAAAAGTAAAAAAGTATATGCTGCTTTCATTGACCTTAGAAAAGCATTTGACACTGTATGGAGAGAAGGTTTATTTTATAAGCTCCTTAACTCTAATATTTCTCAAAAATTATTTAATATTCTTTTTTCCATGTACAGCAACACAACCAGTAGGATAAAATTTTCTGATGGGTTAGGTAAAATATTTAACTCTGAATGTGGTGTCAAACAAGGGGATGTTCTTAGCCCTACACTTTTCAATATATTTATTGATGGTATTGTCAGTGACTTGAAACAAAATGTAAAATGTGAACCTGCATGTACATGTAAATAATCTCAATGTAAACTGCCTGCTTTATGCTGATGATATTTTATCAGAGAGCAAAAGTGGTTTACAAACTAGTTTAGATATTCTTTACAACTATTGTTCAAATTGGAAATTACAAGTAAATGTTGATAAATCTAAAATCATGGTTTTTAACTCAAATGGTAAACATCAAAGCATCAATTTCACTTTCAATGGAAATACTATGCAAGTTGTATCAAAATACTGTTATTTGGGTATTGTATTGAAAAGTAATGGGAAGTTTAATTTAGCAACATCTGTGCTTGTTGAAAAGGCCAGAAAAGCATATTTTAAAATGAAAAAAATAATTGGTATTGATAATCCATGTAAGCTCTTAGAAAAACTTTTTGATTCTATTGTACTTCCTGTACTTCTTTATTGTTGTGAAATATGGGGAGTGGATCTCTCATTGAAAGATATTTCAGTTATCGAGAAATTTCATGTAAAATTTCTCAAAGATATACTTGGATTACATTGCAAAGCATCTAATGCTGGTTGTTTGGCAGAATTAAACAGGTTACCACTTTGGTCTAAAATCTCATTCTCAAGCATTAAATATTGGAATCACTTGATAACATCTAATTCTTTGGCATTTAAATTATATCAGGGAACGATCAATTCCAATTCCTGGACTAAGAAAATTTATGGCATCCTAGACAATTTGGGATTCTCAAACATTAGTAATTATAAAAGCACAATCCAACACTTTTTACCAAACATAAAGCAAAGAATCATTGACCAATGTATCCAAGAGCAATCATCAAAAATTTTTAGTTCAGAAAAACTTTCATTTTTTCAAAAATTATATATGAGAAAAAGAAGTCCTTATGTTGATATACTCAGGAAAAGATCTGAGAGATCCTCTATTAGTAGAATAAGATTAAGTGCACATAAACTTGCAATAGAAAGTGGTAGATATAATGCTATTCTCTTTTGAGAAGTGGACAGGCATAGCCTACATCCACTTCTCTTCGCAAGCCCTCATATTTTGATTCTGGAAAACGTGTAAATGTCGGAACCAAAGACGGTTTACACTTCGACCCATGTTTCGACTCCAGTTTCCCTGAATTTTCGTAACAGACCTATTATCTCTACATTTTAAACATAAATGCATCCATATATTACAAACAAATCACCACTAACCCGCTTTCAAATCATTTTCTCAACTTCTACATTCCGGTTTTAAACTATGAGATCATTCGCTATAGGTGGTTTAAAAACTAGAAAATTTAGAGTCGGAAAAAACGGAAAATAGTGTTTCGATTGTAGACTTTAGATTAAAGGTATTTTTCTTAAAATTTACAGAGCTATATAGAACGGTTTTACAATTTAAGGCAAATTAACAAAATGCATACGATAAAACAAATACCTTTGTAACATAAAACAATGAATATTCTTTTATTTTAATCTTTCTTGTATGCTGTATTAATCAATGTTCGTTTTATTGTTAAAAAGAGATGTAGAACAAAATTTGTCACCATAAGAGATGATTAAAAAGGGAAGAAATACCACTTTGTAATTATTTAACTCAGTATTTGTTTGCACATTGTAAGATTAAGTTGATTCAGTTACGTTTTCGACATTATTGTTTTAAATAGGTTTCCAATTTTATCCGAAAAATAAACATTTAATCTGCACTGACCTAGATAAACAATGTGATACACAAAATTTAAACCCGGGATGTAGAAGTTGCGAAAATGATTTGACAGCGGGTTAGTGTTGATTTTTTTGTGATATATGGATGCAATAATGTTTAAAATGTAGAAATAGTAGGTCTGTTACGAAAATTCAGGGAAACTGGAGTCGAAACATGAGTCGAAGTGTAAACCGTCTTTGGTTCCGACATTTACACGTTTTCCAGAATCAAAATATGAGGGCTTGCGAAGAGAAGTGGATGTAGGCTATGCCTGTCCACTTCTCAAAAGAGAATAGATATAATGCCACAATTAAGAATGAAAGATATTGTAATGCTTGTAAAACTGGTGCAATTGAAGATGAAACTCATTTTCTTTTTCAATGTAAAGCCTATTCTCATCTAAGGAACAGCTATTTTAGTAATTTTAATAAGATAAGTAAAATAAATATTGCCAATAACTTGGACAAAGAAAGATACATTTTACATGTATGTTTAAATAGTGAAATACATACTATTTTAAATATTACTGTTAAATTCATTAATGACTGCTTTGAACACAGATGTCAATTAGTCTAAGGAAATGTTAAACTGATCTATATAGATCAGTAAAAATATATATACTGTACATGCAACTATTGTAAACATACAATGATGTTCTTATATATTCATTGGGCCTTTGCCAATTATTGTAATTGTGTTTGTGCCAATAAAATATTTGTATTTTGTATTTGTATTGTATTTTCATACATAACAAGTCAAAGTCTAAATTTAAACATTTTGAACTTGTTATGTGTTATTTCACGGATTTAAATTTGTGCTGTAGATGTTTCTAAAATAATAAAAACAGCCTATCAGTGATTGATCTGAATATTAACATACGGTAATGGAAAACACTTTTTGCTATTTATAGCCGATCATGATATTTTTAGCTTTTAAACCAAAAGTGATGTTTGTCTTAGTAATGCGCGATTCTTTCTAATGTTTTTATGTTAATAAAACTTGTTTTGTTGATTGATATCGATGTTTACACTAGGGAAGGTTTCTCCGCCGTGAACAGTTATCTGATCCATGAGTTGTTTTTTCTAGAATCACTCAAATACACCGGGAAAACCCAGATCTATTTTTAGAGTGTTGTAAGCCATTGCTTTTAGAAACAGCCTAATACGACCTAGTATTGGTATTCAAAATTTGGTTCAGAATGTAAGTATTTACTTATTTTTCCGTAAGTTATATGTTTTACAACTCTTTAATATTTTGATTCTCTTGAATTTGTAACATTTTGTAACATTTATCCTTGTTTTAGCTCTGAAAATTTTCATTTCTTAAAATAGAATTTTCTTTGATCTTGAAATGTTATAGCTTACAGTTATAAAGAGAAATCTACAATTTATTGGTATTCAAATATATGATTCTCCTTTATCAAATGATATTATATATAAAAAAAAAATGAAGAGGACTTTTGAAAAATGTATACACTTTGAAATATTAAACAGCTTTTAATAGATAAGGGTGACAATTTAGTAGGGTGTGGGTATGGAAGTAGCATTCCTTCGTGTTTTAGGCAATAATGCAGATGCCTTGGTGAAGGAATGCATTGATAACGTTCAAAACTTCATCTAAGTCAATTTAGTGATTCTTCGTCATATGTGACCCAACGGAAAGCATATAATTATATATTTTTGCACGCAGCCATATGTTTAGATTTAAAAAAAAAAAAAAGGGTTTGAAATTCGTCGGTATTCGCGGGTTATTGCACAAAGGAGTGATACAATACTTTAAAATGAAGTGTAGTAATAACAAAAGTATTCATTATGTATATCAACAGATTACAATTATTATATACAGTTATAGAAAATATTTTATATGAATTTGATTCCGTTAAATTCAAAATAAATCAATGTGATTTTTTTTCCTTTTTAAAAGTTAACTCATTTTATTGTAGGTGTTTCGACTAAACACCTTCCTGTATAATGAATGGTATTCAACGTACCATTCACGGTTTAAAAAGATACCACTTCTAAATATAGGCTTTAAATAAACTATATATGTCGGGATTTCCACTTTTAAAGGAAATATGATATCAGAGTTTTATATATATATATATAAACTTCTTTGAAAATTTTAATATAAATATTGGATTTTGCGATATAAAACAAATTTTGTTTACGAATTATCAAAATTGGTCTCCGAAGAAATTAAAATCGCAAGCTCAGTTCAAGATCTCGTATAAATTTGAATGTGAATGGAAACGGGCTTTGAACGAGACTTCCCAGGTTAGGGTTCACCTAATAGGTTTTGAAAGACCTTCCTGGTGTGAATTGGAAAATCTGTTAAATCTGTAGAAGAAACCGATATAGGTTTTGATAGGAAATATATCAAAAAATGTCATTTTGGATGTAAATTGTATCATAATATCTTAATTTGTAGAATCTTTTGCATTCACGGAACGAAAACTAGTGATGTTGCAAAATAAAAAGGATAATCATGGGTTTTTCGGGCTCCCTTCCCAGAAATACCAGGATTGGTCCGAGAAGACAGCAGTTCAAGTAACAGAGGATGACCCCTGTCGTTCTAAATCTGAGTATTTCTCAATCAGTCCCTCTACGCTACATCATTCAAGGTGGAATTGTTTCGATGATGTAGAAACGGACGCCATTCCAAAATCACCATCAAAATCTCTACTAATTTCGGATTTGCCTTCTTCTCCATATGAGGAGGATTTAGAGCATGATGGCGAAGTCTCGAGTTCTGTTGTGTCATCGCCTTCTGAACACATATCCCCATCATCATCATCGTCATCATCATCTTTGTCTTCATCATCAGTGTTATCACCGTTTTCATCGATGTCGAAGGGTTTTCTATCATCGCTCCCATCCTTTCCCGAAAACAGTCACCAGGCGGCAGTGTTATCGATAGCGTCTTATCAGGAAAGCGGTAATGTTCCGGACAATATGTCATTTGCAGACTTTAGCAATTATAGGAACAGCGGCTCACAAGGTGTGACATCAGATTTGAGATCAGCAAGATGCTGCTCTTCACAATATATTGAAGAACAATCTCGAACGGATTCCGATATGAACCGACCATATTTACCTTACATAAACCAGAGCAATTTTGATGTTGAACAGTCAATACTAGAGCGAAATTGTAGTGCCAAGGTATGCTATTTATTTTTTTTTAAAGAAACATGCTATTTGAAATATAAATATGAAAAGAAACACATTTTTTTCAATACTCAAGAAACACATTTTTTTCAATACTCAAGTACGTTCTTTTATATTATTTATGATATCAATAACATATTCCATTTACATAGAGAGGGCTTGCAGATAAAATTTTAATTTCCAATTTCTTCTTTCAGTCTTCAACACCATCAAATTCATCTTGCAAATATTCAATAGCAGTCGACGAAAATGAACCAGGTAAGAAATAATTTTATTAAAAATTATATATGAAATAAGTCTGGTTTTGAGGTCAAATGAACTAAAAAAGATATTTTACATTTAAAGATTGTGCAAGGAAAACGGAGCCCATGGAAACAGACCGGTACCCAGACAAGACTCTGGAGAAAAATCCACTCCTGACCGATTCAGCTCAGGCCGTGCTCAATATGGGATACTTACCCAAACATGTCAAACAAGCTGTCGATAACGTGCTCAAGACCAAAAGTAAGATACTAGTATAAACTCCTTCTTAATATGGTTAATTACAATTTAATTTTGGATTTCTATTCATTGAAAACATAATTTTTTTAATGTTTATAGCTTGGCAGACAATGAACGTTGAGGATATTCTTGATGTCATTACGGAAAATGATGAAGAAAACTCGGAATCTGCGAAAACTCAAAACGAGGCTTCAGCTGCAGACGACATAAAAAGTAAAAATATACGTATTTCTCTCTTCATTGCTTATAAATTACTAATAAATTTTAAAATAATTGCATAATATGATTCATCGCATAAAACAATGCAGTAGATAATCATTAATATTGAGAAGAAGAAAAAGAAGAAAGAAAATTTATGACTTTGTTTTTTTTTTGTTCAGATCCCGAGAAGCTCAAAGAAAGTAACGAGACTTTACGAGAACGAACGATTTGTAAAATGTGTTGTACAGAGAGAGTCTCGATTGTCTTTCTTCCCTGTGGTCACCTGGTTAGCTGTGGTCAGTGTTCACCTGCACTCCGGAAGTGTCCCATGTGTCGACAGGGAATCAAAGGAACCGTCCGGGTCAAGTTCAATTAATCCGGATTGATCAGAAAAATGGAGATTTTATTGTAGGCTATGTTTTCTTTTCAAAATGTAACGTCCCAGTGTGAACATAAAATAAGTGGAAAGATTTATATATAAAAATTTTACTAATCATTATCGTAAAACTTAATGCAAACTTAAATTAGTCACACTACTTTTTTTGTTATTATAAAACACAATTAATTTGAATTATAATCATCATGATATTGAGCATCGACATTATAATCGTAGAGTGAACCTATAATTAATTAAAAGACTTGTGTGAGATATCTGACTAAATGTGATCGTGACAATGATCGAGGATCTGTAAAGAAATCAGGAATTACGTGCATGGGCATATTGGCGGCAAGTTTGTTTAATTGAGTGATTGGAGACGGAATAAATAAACGAAACTGACAATCGACAATGGTCAAGTTTGAATTTTGTGATGTATGGGAATAAGTGTATACCGAACTGAATGCAGCATTGAGGGTGAGATGAACTGATATGTGAAACAAAGAAGCCGGGAATATGGTTGTAAAGCTGGTATGATATCTGCCAAATGTTCAAAGAAGCTGTGATACCTTAAAATCCATATTATGAAAATGTAGACCAGTACCTACCTATAATATGTCTCTTGGGAAAGACAGTAGCTACATTTTTGCGTAATTTGCAATTTAATACAGTGATATTGATTATTCCATGCTACAGACAGGAGATCATGGTGCATTGTTGGAAAATAGAGAGCATGCATGATGGTTTGGTCTCTAAAAGAATTGATCTCAAAAAACGTTTAATACGAATGTGTTTAAAATGTATTTCGAAAATAAAAATATTATTGCTTTAATTTTCTAATTTTTGCTTGGTTTGTTTAGTTTAAGAAATATTTCATTCAAAAATACACATATAAGCATATACATGTAAGTGAATTGAACAGCAGGCAAAAATGGTCTTTATTAGTTCTCTACATCTGCGATCAAGGTATGAATATTTATAATATTCATAATACTAATAGTGTATACTTTTCAAAGTTTTACATGGACGTTTTACTAACTTATAAAGAATATTGTAATAAAGAAACTAATTAGTTTAATAATATGATAATGATAAAAAGGAAATATACAGGGTTTGCAGGGTTCTATTGGGCTTTAGAGGTGAAACGAATTAGCCAATAAAATTGTCTACATGAAAGAAAAAAAACTTCTTAAATAAGATTGTTTTATGTAAATTGTTGCAAATCAGTTTTGTCTTTCCACAAATTTATTTAAGAATTAAATTTGTTGTCAAAACAACAAATTAAATTTTTAAATAAATTTGTGGAAAGACAGTATCTATTAATGATAAAATAATGATAAACGAGGTATTTAGCATTTCTAAAACATGACTTTTACCGCCACCCGGTATGTTCCAAATTTTCTCCCAGACATTTTATTGACAGAAAAAGAGTCCGATGTAATACAAAAAAAAAAAAATTGAAGAAGAAGAAGAAACGATACCAGTAATGTCGACTAAGCCATTTAGTTTTTTTTCGTAATGGACGTAGCAAAATCATTTGAGCTGCTTTTATCTAAATAATCGACAAGTGTGTCGATTCGTCGATCGAGATTTTCTTTATAACTAAATTCAGTTTTAATTACAAAAAAATTAGGGAAGAGACATTTAAGGTACAATATGATAATGTAACAGCAATATAACATATCATACATATATATAAATCATATTTTTATTATGACAAATAATTGATATCAAAATGTTCATTTGGGTTTAATATTGAAGTATAACGCATGGTAGTTTGACAAATATTAAAGAAACTTGCACCGAATATATATAACCGTTTTTCACAGGTCTGATTAAAATCAAACCTTCCACTATGATTTTAATCAGACTGGTTTTTCACCTACATCTACTCGAGACGTGACTCGATAAATATATTCCTTCTATTTTTGTTTTCACAACTACTATCATATGGTCTATTTATTTTCGCTTTAAATAACGATTGTGTCAATTTGTGGCAGTCAGCCAATTCATAAGTAATGTTGGAAAATCTAGTTTGATATAAATAGCTGGACTGTTTACAATACATGAGAATTACGTTTTGAATATTAGGGTACTATATTACTTTTTGGTTCTGTTTGGGTTTTTTTTTTTTGTTTCTTTGTTTGATTTTTTTTTTGAAGAGGTTTTTATTATAAACATTATTATAATTCTTTTTTTTTGCTTGCTTTATGTTTTTAGGGGGTGTCTTTTTTTAACACTTAAAAAAATCTTCGCCATACATACGAATGAAATTTTCATTAAATATCAATAAATCGATAAATTTGATTAAGATTTCAAAAAGAAATCTAATCCACATCATTGAATAAAAAAATGAAAATTATGCATAAAAGAGGCGATCGAGGCTTTCCATACATGTAATATTGTCATTTAATTAACTTCCGTTATATATTTTTGTGTATTGCACAATCGTTTGTAACATGCCCTGCGCGCATGTTTTGTAAACATAAGAATTATGGAGGCGACGACGAGTAACTGTCGTATGTTATTAATCGAAATCAACGAAAAACTGAGCAGTGACGACTTTCAAAGTCTTACTTTTCTTGCCAAAGACATTGTCAACAGAAAAAGGATAAAAGAAAAGGAAAATCGTCTTGAATTTTTTGAGGATCTTGAGAAAAAAGCAGTCATCAAATGCGGGACCGAAGAAACCGACTTGTTGTTTTTGAAGCAAGCGTTTCTAATCATGGGGAAAAACAATCTTGTTTCTGCATTAGACGAAGTTGGAGAAGGGCCATGTAAACAGTCATCAAGAGAAACATTTGTAAACACAAGAAGGTGGGTGGCTTAAACTGCGTGTTTATTTTTCGATTCTATTTTTAGATAAAGGGAAACCCCACCCTGTCCCATATATCTTCAGGTCTATTTATAACGATGACCGGTTCGGTGCATGATACTTTAATTAAACAATAAAAATGCGAAGTATAAAACGTCGTCATTCCACGAAGTGGGTGTATATATATATATATATATATATATATATATATATATATATATATATATATATATATATATATATATATATATATATATATATATATATATTGAAATTTTAAAGATCCTATATTCCAAAAATATCGTCTTTGTTGAAAATCTTGGCAAGACTTTCACAGTGTATAAATAAGCCAGTTAACTCAAACCATTTGCGCCATCTAATTTTGATATTTTGTATTCAGTCTCTTAAAGGGACTTGGACACAATTTGACTTAAAATTTTCAAATTTTATTTTTCCATTTTCAATGTATAAATTGATAAATATAGAAGTTTTTAATGCTATATCAAAATTTGAAAGTCAAATATCAAGTTGTACGCAAGATATAAAGAGTTCATAATTTTTTGTTTTGTAAACAAAG
Source organism: Magallana gigas (assembly GCF_963853765.1). NCBI lineage: Eukaryota > Metazoa > Mollusca > Bivalvia > Ostreida > Ostreidae > Magallana > Magallana gigas. Next base: position 17,495,414 of record NC_088861.1, on the reverse strand, counting down.
CTCGAATATTGTCATTTTTACATATGTGTCGTATTGGTGTAAGTTTCAATCAAATGTATCTTTTTTTTGGTTGATACTAGTTTTTATGAAGATATTGAGTTAGTTAAAATTGTTTTTACTGTCATTTTGTCAAAGAAATAGTAAATCTCTACATTACATATTTTGTAAACAACTATAAGACTCGAGCTTTGTTTACATAACAACTAATTTTCCCCTCTGTATCTCGCTTATAACTTGATTTTAAAATTCAATATTTTAGTCAATCATTTAAAATGCACCAGTAAACAATTTTATACATAAAAATTTGATCTCAAATCGTGTCCAAGTCCCTTTAAACCAATCGTGTCGTTATTCTTGATGAGCAAGATCTCTATTTTAATATTGAAAAAAAAATCAGGATGTTCTCGGCACCCACTGGTGTTAGTCTCGCCTACCCCAGCGAGACTAGTGGAATCGACAACACACGTGTCTTTGAGGCACCGTTCTTATATTTTTGAGGTATTTTCTGATATCAAAAAATAAATATTTGATATCAATAATTCAAATTATTGATATAAAAAAACAATTCTTGATATCAAAAAATATTCTTGAAATAAAAAAAATTATTTTGTGATATCAGAAAAACATTTTTTATATCGCAAATTCGAATTCTTGATATAAAAAAAAAATGATTTTCTGATATCACAAAATAGATTATCTGATATCAAGAAATTAAGTTGATTTTTTATATGAAAACATTTAATTCTTGATATCAGAAAATCAATTCTTGATATCAGAAAATCAATTCTTGATATAAAATTCGAATTCTTGATATCAGAAAAGTATTTTTTGATATCAAAAAATCATTTGTATTTTCTGGTAACAGAAAATCGATTTTTTGATATCAGAAAATAAGACTTCTGTTTAAATGAGTTCCTATTTCCGTTCCGCGTTTTAGCACCCCAATTGAACTTCAATAGACATGTATTTTTGTTTCGATCCTGCATTTATACATGTACATATATTTATGGAACGCCATGGCTGCCTTATAGCATAATACTATAGGTACATTATGTCAAATTATCATTACATTATGTCAAAGTCCATTACGTGGTGTGAATATATCTTTACGCTAGGTCAAATCGTTATTACGTGATGTCAAAAGCACGTTAGGTGAAGTAAACATGTCTTTACATGATGTCAATTTTTTACGTTGTGATGTAAAATCATCCTTACGTTATGCCAAAATTGTACAACCAAAGGTCAATACATCATGACATTATTTCGACACTGTATTACATGGGGCGAATGTATCCTTACATTATGTCAACATTTTATTACATGCTTTCAATATATCCTTACATTAATCAACACCGCAGTACGTATCGCGATTCTATCCTTACATTATGTCAACATTTTATTACATGATATCAATGCATTTTTACATTTTATCAACACCTTAATACATGGTGTTATCTCATCCTTTCATTATGTCAACACTTTATCACTTTATGTCAAAAGTACATTACTTGATACGAAAATGTCTTGACTTTTTGTCTAAACTTTATTACGTGATGTAAATAAGTCTTTATATTAGGCAAAGTCTCTATTCCGTGATGTATACGCTCTATTACTTTAAGTCGAAACATCATTCCGTTATACAAACACGAAAGCCTTGGTCTTTGTATATTTGTCATGTTTTAAATACAAAATTTACTATATAGAAACGGTACGCCGATTTACCCAAATGGACCCAGAAAAACCCCAACAGTAGATACTAGTAAGAAGCAGTGATTTAATCATACAAGAATGAAAATATATATAGGCATATATATAGGTCTTCTGAAAGCTGTAAAAGACTTAGTTGCTGACAATTTAATTTCTCGAGAGTGAATGAACATTTACGTATTTAAACATTGAATTTATAGTTTAGATAGACCTAAGTTATAAGAATAAGACTTAAAATCCAAGTTTTCTCGTGCTCATCGGCCCTTGAATATTTAAAATGAAATGGATATAAAATCTAAAAATAACCCCTTCATTGGTTTTTTTTTTTTGGGGGGGGGGGGGTTAAAATTTTATTTTTGATTTATACTTTTTTTACTTCAATAATATTCAAATTACGTTCGTTACTACACACTCAGTCATTTAGCAGTCAGGGTTCTTTATCGTTAAAGCCTGTATGTCGTGGCGCAGACACCCAGTGCATATTAAATTTTCTAAAATTTAGTCTCAAAGTATTTAGTAGTTAAAATAAAGTATTTAGTAGTTAAAAGTAAACGTTGCTATTGCTATCTTAAATTAAGGATACTGACCCTAACTACACATGTAGGTATGACCGTTCTGCTACAAAATTATTATGCTATGAAAATGATTTTTTTCTTATTGCTGCAGAGGGGGTGGGAATGGTGTTTGTGGAGGGGGTACGCTACGTTCCTCTGAATAAATTTTCTCCTTTTCATCCAAGAGGGCACTTGATAACTTATATGAAATAAAATCTACAAATAAATTACAAGAGATCTTTAGCCCCTTTAAAGACCTTCTCCACCTTGATATAGATGTTTTTATGAAATGTTTGTTTTAGGTAATTGTTCAGACAGAGGGTATAAATCAGAAATATGTCATAATAAAAACGCACACAAATAAGAGAGGGTAACTGTATTCGCCGATTTCAGAATTATTATAAAGAAAGGCAAACACTTTTGGTAGAATCGGTACTGTCTTCAGGGTTTGCCCCATACATGTAACTTACTAATTTTTAATTAAATGAAATAATTCGACAGCATGAGTGTTGGTTTTTGTAAACAGTTAAATGTATGATAATGTTACATATATTTTCGTTGCAAGTATAGAATAGGCGTGAAAATAGGTTGAGAAGGAAATTTTCGCTCATTCCGTTCTGTTCCGTTGAATACCAATATCCACAGGGGTAATAATATATTGCGGAACGTAACGGAACCAGAATCTTACAAATAAGTCAAGCACTGCTGACATTGTAATTTTAAAGATGGTATGCTTTGGAATGCGTTTCGTTTGTTTTAAATCTCTAACTAATAGAGAATATTTTTTGCTAGCTTAAACTAGTTAGTAAGTTCTGCCGTGAAAATACTGTAATATGTTAATATTAGAGTAGTAAGTAATATAATTATGTATATTTTTCTTTAAACAACGAATTTAAACAATAAAATTAAAGATCAATCTTATTTTGAAATGAAATGAATAAAAACAAAATAAATCATTATTTTTAAATTTCTATTTTCCCATTGGATGACCCTTTACTGATTCCGTTCTGTTCCACAAAGTTTCAATAACCCCTGGATACATTTGGGTAAGCTTATCGTTTCCTTGTACATGTATATAGAAAGGCCGATGTATCCGTGTTCGCGTAACGAAATGATGTTTCACCTTAAAGTAATGGAGCATGTACATCATGAAAAAGAGAACTGACCTACAGCAAAGACTTCTTCACATCACGTTATTAAGTTTAGACATAACGTCATAAACTTATGACATCAAGTTATAAAGGTTTGACATAATAAAACGATATATTTACACCATGTAATAAAGTGTTGATAAAATGTAAAAATGCATTGATATCATGTAATAAAATGTTGACATAATGTAAGGATAGAATCGCGATACGTACTGCGGTGTTGATATAATGTAAGGATATATTGATATCATGTAATAAAATGTTGACATAATGTAAGGATACATTCGCCCCATGTAATACAGTGTCGAACTAATGTCATGATGTATTGACCTTTGGTTGTACAATGTTGGCATAACGTAAGGGTGATTTTACATCACAACATAAAAAGTTGACATAATGTAAAGACATGTTTACTTCACCTAACGTGCTTTTGACATCACGTAATAACGATTTGACCTAGCGTTAAGATATATTCACACCACGTAATGGACTTTGACATAATGTAATGGTAATTTGACATAATGTACCTATAGTCGAATGCTATAAGGCAGCCATGGCGTTCCATATATATTAATCATATTTACTCTACGGTAACAGATTGTGGTTGAATGTATTTAAGATTATACATTTATTTTTTGTCTTCTTTTAATATTTTCTATTGATTTTTTTTGACATAACAATAATACAATAGTTCCTATTCTGAAAATAGGAACTATTTGTTGAATGGCATCGTATAAGGAGCGGATCCACAATCTGGGTTTGGTAAGACAATTTGACACACGTTATTATAATATAGAATTAGAATTGGTGGATGTTGATGGTTTGAAAATGTGGTGTTTTTTTTAAAATCATTGAATATGATTTTTTAATATACAGGTATTTAATTTTTTAGTTTTTTATTTATTTGATCTTCTTTTTTTTTTTTTTTTTTTAGAAAGCTGTTGTATAAAGTGGGAGAAGAAACCGGCAAAGATGAGTTAAAGAACTTGAAAGCGTACCTGTCCTCCAAAGTAGGGGTCGGGAAGAGGACCCTGGATCTGATCCGGGACGTCTGGGATTGTCTGGACGTTCTGGAGGAGAGACTGTCCGACTCGGAAATGTTTCCGTTGCTGAAAACCTTGTATGCGGCGGATGAAAACCTACCGGGATTACTGGAGGATTTTATAAAAGGAATTAATTGTAATTGTAATTAAAAAAACAAAATTTTACATAACATATTTGTACCTAGAACATTGCTTCTGGGATTCAGAGAGAGAGAGAGAGAGAGAGAGAGAGAGAGAGAGAGACGGAGAGAGCTGATTTACCATATCAATCCTATCAATCATAGGCATTGCCATTGTTAGAGCGACTGGCGGACAGACTGATAAGGCCCCTGTGCAAGAAGTGGGTGAGCATGATGAGGCACAAACCCACACCCAGCTGGGTACTCAAGTCGAAGATAGGGCGGGGTCAGAAGAGGCCACTTATGACCCACCACCCAGCGGTGGTTCCACCATGACCCCGGACGGCGCCCCCAGTGGATTCTCCGCCACCACTCTGCCGTCTCGACTCGGGGCTTATGACAAGGGGAAAAATGCAGGTACGATATGTAAATTTTAATTTTAAAAAAGTCTTGAAATACAAAAAAGTGCAATTTTAAACATTCAATTTTATTTATTTATTCCCAATATTTTTAGCGTTTTCATTTATTTATGTATGAATTATTAATTCAATTTTGTTCAAAATCAAATGTGTATGATTATTTAAAAAAAGATATTTCTTAGAGCATCTCTGCTAGCCAAGAGGTTTTGGTCCATATATTCGTCGCCTATGTAGGGGTAGGCGAAATGGACCCTAAAAACTCGTGGCCAGAGAAGCTGATCTTTGATACATGACATTGTACAGTAGGATACATTTCAATGAAGATGGTAGTAATTAAGGAATTATGATTTGAAGCGGTACTGTGCTTTTCCAGGGTGAGTTATATGACTTTAGTTATTTTATCCTTTTAGGAATCTGCATTATCCTCAATAACGAAATATTTGCCAATGCAAATACACACCCCACCAGAAACGGAACAAATGCGGATAGGGGTAAGTTTACTAGAAAATTTATTAGGCTAAGTGATTATATTCAATCATTTTTAGGGAGTGTATGCTTTTGAGAAGAACTGTTACATGTAAGTACAAAAATTTAAAAAAAAGTAAACACTTAAAATCGGGATATTTAATATAAATGTTTTACAGTCAATCTCACTGATTCCGACTTAAAGAATGTAAACAAATAGATATTTTCTATATCTGTACGAAAAAAAATCAATAAATCTATATTTTTAAATAATTACTAATTTCAGACTTGCTGGAGTACTCATTCAAATTGTTTGGCTTTGATGTGCGGGTGTACAATAATAACACGTGCCAGGAAATCACTCAGCTACTAGGAGAGATTCAACAGATAGACCATAAGGATAACGGAGCCTTGGTAGTCTGCACCCTGAGTCACGGTAACTTGAACGTGGTATCTGGTGCCTGTGGCCAGGATCTTCCGATCAACTTCATGACGTCACTCTTCCGCGCCGACAACTGTCCTAGCTTGGCGGGAAAACCTAAATTTTTCATCTTTCAAGCCTGTCAAGGAAAAGACACTCAAGATGGTAAGAAGGGTTATTTCTAAAATAGATAAGAACAAAATGTACCTGGTATTTCCAAAGAATAAAAAACAGAGAATTTATTTCTAATGGCATCTCATATTTACTTGGCAAATTCATCAAGTATTCTTGTCTATTTCGTTAAAGGCCTATATGGTAATGGATCTTTTCATACTATCTACATGTATTAAACCTACTCAAAAAGAATTATTATAATTTTCATTATTTCTTTAGAGAGCTTTCCACAGCAATACTGTAGAAGTATGTTAGGATAGTTATGTTTCAGATTAAATTGAGACTTGTTTAATTTGTCTTCTTTAAATAAAGTAAATTCAAAGAGCAATTTGTCGGCCCACATTCATCTTGAGAATAACGACGATCTTAACAATAATGGAAAAAAGCGAAAAAAAAGAGTTCAAAACCGCTTAGTAGATGACAGAGTTTTGAATATACTGCGGTATTTCTATGATATATCAAATAACTCGCTCAATGTGTTAAAATTTTCAGTCTGGCATCAAACAAATGCGCCTGTCATGGCAGAGAGCGACACGAATTTGGTTCCCAATATGGCGGAAGTGATGACGGAAGTTCCTCATCTACATCAACTGAATTTGGCGCCCGCGGAGGCCGATTTCCTGATCGCTCACTCCACGATGCCGGGTTACGTTTCCTTTCGGAATGGCAAGGGGTCTTTCTTTGTTCAATCCCTTGTCAAGCATCTAAAAGCACACTCACCCAGGTATATACTTAATTTATCCTAAGCTAGCTATAGACTTAATTGTAAAACTAGTAAAGAACTACCCGACAATCCGTTTGGGGATTTTTTTTTCGCGTGTCACAAAACATGCGAAAATGGGAAAAATGTGTAACTTTTATTCTTTTCTTCAGTCATTATTTGAGATTTAAATAACATTCTTATAAATAGCAAACAATACCGGATATAATTCCTATGTATCAGAGGTAATTGATATGCAATGTTAAAGCAATTGCGAAAAAGAAATAAACAAAATTAGACCATCGCGAAAATTACCGGATATACGTGAAAATCAAACATAAAAAGCGACAGTTTTTCCAGATTCTTGTATTCATAATTCGCGATATCTGTCAGGTAAAAATGGAGTAAAAACTATATATTCCATTGAACATTTAATGAAACTAAAGTTTGTTAAAATAATAATTGCTGACTTAGTCATATTGACGTTAATTTTTTTTATGTAATTTGAATTGTCTGCATTTATTTCCCAGAGAGGACGTCATATCCATTCTGGTGGAAGTCAACCGTGACGTCAGTCAAACAATCGGACGAACTAGTGGAGGACAAATAGCGGCCCAGATTCCGGAACCCAAAGTCCGACTGACTAAGAAATTCTACCTGTTTCCTGTTGAAACCGAGGTCTAGGCTAGACCAAACGGTATTTATATTTCAAATTAAAATTTTACTCGAACTTCTTTTTTAAAGTTTTATAATTCTGTTCATTTAGTTTTCTTCTTCTTCTTTTTTCCAAGGGGAGGGCGGACTCAGAAGCCTGACTGTTCGTAACCCGCCGCTGGCCAGATGCTGCTATAAATGTATTGTTAGTTTGTACATGTATTTAAATTTATTGCTACGGTCAGTGATCGTCCCAAGCCGATGTTTTTTTTATGTTAGTGCACACAATATTATGTATAATATCTAGCATCTTATACTCGAATATCTATATATTGTATATTTTTAAATAATCAATGTATAAAATCTGGTATTTTAATAATAATTTTCAGAATATCTATTATGTACATGTACATGTATACTGTAATAAAATTGGTTTTCTTATTATTTGTTCTGTGTTGTTCATCGTCCTGATCAGCTTGTATATATAATAAGATTCAGCTAGGAGAGAGTAGAAGTGTATGCACATGCAACTTCCGGAACTGGTGCCGCGGGATGTTCAAGGAAGAACCGGGCACCCCCTCCCTCCCCAACACTTCAATAGAAAATAAAAATGCATAAAAAATTTGGGAATTCGAAAATCCACTTAAAGAAATACTTGGATGCAATTCCATTTTATATGGAGTCAATTTTTTTATTCAATTGAATTTTAAACCCCCAAAACATAAAGTGCATGGACGCCTTCTCGCGGAATTAACCTGATTTGAAAAAAATTAATAAATGTACATGTGTACTGGGATATCAGTCCTTTCTGTGTATACTAACTGTATTCCTGGGTGGAGTCAAAAAAGTGACCTAGCTGGTTCAGTATTGGAACCACTCAACAACTCCAGAACCTTAATACCGAAAGATTTTGAATAAAAAAAAAAGAAATACTTACATGGACAAAATTCAATACTTAACCCTTGTTTACAGTATACAGCAAACTTAAATATATATATATACAAATGTACATGTAAGAGACACGTGTCTGTATATGCAGATCTAGAACGGGGGGTCGGGACACCCGACGCCTCCCCTCTGGAAAATTCAAATTTTTGAAATTTACGTAATAAAATTATCGAAAATAGCCCCCCCCCTCCCCCCTGGAAAACAAAGATATCCCTCGCCCCTTTCCACATCCCCCTGGAAAAAATTTCTGGATCCGTCCATGGTCTGTAATAAGATGTGCGTTAAAAAACTAAGCGGTCTTGACTGCAAAGGTTTTATATACATGCATGTACGTTTAATATAATGATTTTGCAATACTAAAATCTATGTTTTCTGTATAGCTAAAATTATCATACCCGATTTATATATTTTTTTCCCTTTCGTACTTTTTAATTCATTCTTCATAATCCTATTAATATATAAATGGTGATTATGGATGTCGACATGCAGTTAGTGTACATCTTATATATAGAACTGCGTAGGGTCCCGGTGTCCATTCCCGCTCCAATCGGTCTCTATAGCCGTATAGTGGCATATTTCTACACCTACATGCAAAATCATATTAAGTTCTCATGCGCGAATCTATCGGGATAGAGGGAGGGAGGAGGAGGCCCGAGACCCCCCCCCCCCCCCCCCCGGGTGAAATTTATAATTTCATAATAATTATTAAAATATCATAATGAATATATAAAACACACAGATCTTTTATTATGCTTTTAATGTACAAGTATATGATAATTGTTTGGATAAAATGCATAAGAGATTTAAGAGACGAATATCTGAAGAACGAGTTAACAAGTTGCTGTTTCGCCATTTTTCTGACAGCTACACAGGTAATCTTTGTTTGCCGTTTATTTGTTAGTGATGTGCAGAAATGCACCCTAATCATATGCACTTTATACTTCATGTTCTTCTCTTATGCTCTAAAGTTTGGATGTTCATGCATATGTTGTATTGTTCTTAGAAATTGAAATAAGCTGGACGCTGAATGCATGGTCTATATACGTACGTTTTATACTATGGTTCCTGGGTAAAAAATACTGAAATAGACCTGAGCTAAGGATTAATGTACATTTTGTGGGACATTGTGATTTTGAATAATTTTTCATGCATTTACATGTAGTTATTTCATTTAATGCATTAGTGCTATAATGCAGTGTTTCATTTTGATATGAAACTTAACAATATCACGGATGCTTTGGTCTCAGTGTATGCATGTGTACATGATACATAGCTAATATACATATAAATACACAATGTATTTATACATATGCACACATCGAAACCCAAGCGTCTGTGAACAATACATATGACAGCCCCGTAAAATTTACCAATCAGTGTAATGATAACTTAATAGTTAAATCAATACTTGTCGGTTCATATTTAAAAGCTATTTCGCCTCATGCATTAACTCCCACAAACATTCTACTAATAAAAGCATAATCAATAGGATCACCCCCATGAAAATTGGAAACATCTGAAAGATTTCATAGGTTTATTCAACATAAGACAAGTTTTTGTGTTTAATTCTTGTTTAATAAAGAACATGAATATACAATTTCATTATTTTTGAAACTGTCAATTAGATTTATATGATTTAAAAAATTATTTAAAAAAAAATATATATGCAACTGTAAAAGCAAGTTAATTATTAAGCTTGGAAAAAGAAGATATAATAGCTGAAAAACATGTATTTACATTTGTAGCTATTTGTAGGTTATACATGTATAGGCAACTAGTCATAATGATCTGACTCAGAAATAGAATTAGCCAAGGAATCTTGACCTTCCCACAGAATGGATGCCAAAAGAGTTTGTTCATCCTCAGACTTAGTTCCTCCGAAAGACCCCTCGGAGGAAACTGTTGAGGACGGGAAACATGTTGTCCACCGTTTTCAGGAACTGTTTGAGAGCAAGAACTTGAGTGACATTGTCATAGTTGTGGGCCTGACTCGGTACTCCGTGCACAAGTTTGTTTTAATCACAGCAAGTGACGTTTTTCAGTAAGTGAAATTGGCATTGGATGACAGCAGTAACAATGCATTATTTGAAAATTGTTAAATACATGGATATCTTCTGTTGGATTTTAACATTTAATATGTATACAATTTTTGAAAATCGATAAACATTTTGTGATATGACACAATCACAGATTGTGTATTTTTTTTCATAAATACTCATGCAAGTGAATAGTAATACATGTAGTTAACTGTTAAATAGTTTAATCTTTGTATTTATCATGCATTTAATATATATGTATATATATTTAATATATATGTATATATATATATATATATATCTTGCCAACAACAGAAACTGTTAAATAATTTTGAAGTGAGATTTACTACATGTACCGTATATCCGTTAATTTTCGCAATGATTTAATTTTTGCTTTTTTTGCGATCACTTTTACATTATTATTTTCTATACGAAACTTTTTAAATCGCAAAAAATGACTGTCGCAAATTAAAAATGTTACAGATTTTTCCCATTTTCGCAAAATTTTGTAACACGCGAAACCCCCCCCCCCAGATATACAGTATCAGTTTGAATTTATTAATAATTCTTTTGTCATGCAGATAATCTCATTACTTTGGCGTATTAAAACACTGGCAACAGTATGTATCAATCTGTAATGATCAATTTTAGAGCCATGTTGAATGAGAACCAGTGGCACGAGGCCAACCAGCCCGAGGTCACACTTACAGAGGAAGAGGAATGCCTGCCTGTATTTAGGGACTTTTTAAGGTAACCAGACCCACAGAATGAGATGCACTGTTAGATAACGGGCTTGGCCCCTGTGCATTCATTCATACATGGTGCTTTGATAGTATTAGTAATCATTGGTGATGGTTTTCATTCTATGATAGTTGATATTTTGCTGTTGGTTTATTTTGTCAGATATCTGTACTGTGGCAGCGTGACATTGACCACTTCCACAGTGCTGCCTGTGTTAATCCTTGCAGACAAGTACTGTATACCCTCACTATGCGAGTCCTGTGTTCAGTACATGTCACAGCACGTCGTTGAGTCCCCAGACACAAATCGAACCCTATCATGGTACCAGTATGCCAAAATCAGGGGCTACGAAAAGCTAAAAGAGGAGACTTTTAGATTCATACTATCAAATTTTCACATTGTCCAGAACTCTCCTGATTGGTTGGTGCTGAACAAGTTCGAAGTTCAGGAGTTTTTGAGTAGTTCAGACATTGTGGTGGAGAGCGAGTACGTTTTGTGGAGGAAATTAGCAGAATGGTTCGGTCATCAAGATGACATTGGTGGGGTGCTGAAAGAGCTGCTGCCATTGGTGCGATTTTCCCTGATGACGCCAAAACAGTTGTACGACATCGAGAGCTCTGATCTCTATAAGGAGAATCATCACGTATTTAGCGAGAAGTTCCTGCAGGCGTACCGACGGCACTCTCTTCTCAGCGAGGACGTGGAGAAGCTGTCCAACACCATGCATGAACCTCACAGAAACTACAGTGCACCTAGTTACGGCATCTCCTGCCCTTTGACCTTGATAAATTACCAGGTGAAGGCCAAAATTGACAGCAAGATAATCGTGGACAACTTCAAAGTTCCTCTCCAGTTCAATCCTTCCAGCAACACCACTGACCAGGCCAAGGCCTCGTTTCATGTGGAGTTTTTCCCAAAGGGGTACTTTCAGCCGCACATGTTGTACCAGACCTACCTTGGAAAACACAATGAAAAGACAACTCTCGTTGTACGTCGCATGAACCCCATCCTTACGCCCGAAGTTGTGACCGTTGAGGTTACAATGGTCATTTATGGAAAGAAAAACCAGGTATTCTTAAACTTCTTATTTTAGAACGTCAAATATATTTTGCAGTCTGATCAGATGATTTAAAGTAAAAATAAGTACTTACCTTATCAAAGATATGTGGACTCTTAATATTTCCTTATGATTTTCCTGTTGAAAACAGTTCCTCTAGTTGTTAGTACCATTGTACAGTTTGTTCATTAAGATTATTTACAGGTCAATTAAAAAGAATTAATAAATTGTTGCTCTTCTCTATCAAGTTTTTCAATTGTGGTTTCATCAATAATTGTTGAGTACCATTTTCTGTGGATTTTATTGTCAGGTTGATCAAGGAAATCTTATATCATTTAAGATTTCCTTGATTAACCTGACAATAAAATCCACTAAAAATGGTACTCAACAATTATTGATTTATATAATAAATGTATGATCATCATACCAAGTATATGTGCAAAAGTGTTTATTTATATATTTATTGCCCCTTAATTCCCACAAGTTTACACTTCCTTGAGTGGTGTGAATTTTTTACTCCACAAAAATTTGGCCTTCAGATTAGTAGACAAAGTAATGAAACCACAATAGCTTTCACTTTCCACTGTATTCTTCAAATTTGTGGTTGAGGTTTGAAGAGGAAATTGATATTTTTGATTAAAAAATGTTCTTGCATTTGTTTTAATTCACATTTGAAGGGGAAATTTTTTAAATCTCTCTGAACTAAAGATGTAAAAAAAAATCAAAGAGGATAAACATTTCTGATATCAGGTATTGTCAATTATTATCTCAAGATTTTTTTTTTCAATAAGATTTGATTTCTGTGAAAGGTTTTTTAAAAAAAAACAATTAAAAATAAGATTTTATTTTATTGTAGGTTCAGTATGTTGCCCACTCAGTGACAAAGACCCACCATTTCTGTGAGAAAAGCCGCAAACTGGAGATAGAGGACGTGATATCCATTGAAAAGCTCCAGGAGAATAACTCTCGCTATCTTGTCAACGGGCGCTTTGAGGCTACTTTGTTTCTCAAGGTCATTGACGTCCAGGATACCAAAGACGGAAACAAGAAATAAAGAACTGATACCAAATCATTTGATATCCATGATACCAAAGACGGAAACAGGAAGTAAAGAACTGATACCAAATCGTAAAAAAATAATAACGGGGAAAAAATTGGTGTAAGGACTAAAATTGACTGTTTATGTATTAACGTGCATGATGGTTGGTTCTCTTACTATTCCATATTGTAAGAGGGGCAAAAATCACATATTGTAGTGATTTATTAAATATTTTTATATATTTCAGAAATATTTTTTATGATATTGATATTGAATATCCAACTATTTAGATATCAACTTCAATGAATTTAGATTTGTGTGTACTAGCAGCATGTGTTAGAGGGTAAAATGCCGCAGTTTTTAATAAGCATTATATTTATATATATACATGCTAGATAAAATACTTCATCATTTGTGTGTATATGTAAGGTGTATTGATTTGTAAGATTTTACAACATCTTATGAATCTGACTGCATTGTAGATTTTGTTTCCGCTGAATTTTTTTTTATGTACATTAATACATTGTATGTATACATTGATAAGCTACAATCTTACATTGCTTTTTGAAAAAATTGATGGTTTCTTTGGCCCAACCTTTTCAGCTTTGAATTTTTAATTACAATCATGTATATCTGTCTCAGGTTTGATGAAAATTTGCCAAAAAGTCAATTTAACGTTCATTTACATGCCTTAATTGAAAGGTGACTGTTTCTTTCCATGGGAGAGGGTTTAATATAGACTATGCCTGTCACCCAATTCATTTGATGATTAGATTAAATTAAAGGTATCTGTACTGTAGCATGTGTGGATCGGGGGATTGGATAACCCCCACCCTCAAGGAAATTTCAAATTTAGTAAATTCTCATTGTAAATTGACCAAAAAAAAAGCCTTTGACTCCCCCTGGCAAACACAATTATCCCTGGGACCTCCCTGAAAATAATTTCTGGATCCACGCATGCTGTAGGGCAGTGCCATTTTGCCATATGGCCAGGTTTAGTAAACCGTAAACTACTCAGTCACATTTCTATAAGTCAGTGAACGGCAGATCTAAATCATGTGTTTATTAAGCATTAATTTTGTGTTTTTAAGGTAAGGTTTGCGGTTACAGGGAGATAACTCACACATTTTCATTGTGACGTAACACCAACTACCCTTTATTTCAGTTATGACGTCAAAATTTATATGACGTCATAATTGATTTCAGTTTTTTTTTATTTCGCGGGGTTTATTAGTTTCAATGAAAAAATAAGAGGACACAAGCATTTTATTAATTTCCACGAAAACGAAATCCGCATCATATTGGTTTTGAATAGTGTTTTAGAAACATCAGATTACACACATTCTAAGATACGTTTTTCCTGAAATCGGTGGACTTGGAAAGGTTTCAAATAAGATGTTTTCGTTTACATAATAGTATTCCAAAATTAAGACTTTTGTTGCATTTTATTCTATTTTTAGATAGTTCATCAGAAATTAATAAAAGTGAATCATGATATTAATAGTGATATTATTTTCGAACATTTTAAGCATAAATAACCCCCATAATAGTCACATAAAAAATGTACATATTTTCACGAAATTGTTTACATTTCATCAAAATGAAAATTGGAAATCATGAACTTTGACCGTTTGTAGTTATAAAACGGGACGGGCAAAATTCATTTGAATTTCATGAGAAAAAAGACTTTAGTATAGTGAACAAAATGTTATGTAACTTTGGTAGAACCTCTAAAAAATGCAAGCCGCAAACCTTACCTTAATACCACTTATGACAATTTTTTGGTCATACCTTTTATAGACTAAGTAGGAAATTTTGAATGTTGATTAAAAAAATCAACATTGGTTTATATGTCTAATCCGACAAGCTGATTGATGGATGTATTTGTTAGTTATCACAATCTAGTTTAAGAGGGCTCGCTGGTCATGGTCATTTTTAGACGGTATTGATCTCCTCTCAATAAAGAGCTTTTTATATAAATAGAGAAAAAATATCTTGAAATTTTAGGTAGATCTGATGGTTAATTTGTTGACCATGCAGCCTCCTTAATTTTTGTTGTCAATTTTTTTATTTCTACAACTAGTAAACATTAGTTATTTTTAGATATCAAATAAGTATTTTTTTAAAATAAAAAATTCATGTATTACTGCAGATCATGACATTTTTACTCTAAGGGAAATATTTCAGTATGTTACATAAACGCTTGTACTAATTTTTTTTCCTAGTCTGACGTGATTATCCTACAATATATTGTTTTTATATTCCTTTATAGTTGAACTAAATAAATTTTTTTTAATGGTGCTGACCCCCCCCCCCCCCCCCCCCGCTGAAAAAACCCTGATAGAGCTGAACTTGGTACATGAGTGTATTTTTATATTCTTAAATTTTTTTGTATTGTCTAAATTTAATGTGTTAATTGTATACCAAATATAAAAATGTATCTAAGGCATAAAAATAAAAGGGTAATAAAAGACTTACATACCAATACATTGTGTTAAACTTTTGTTGTAACAGTTTAACAACAGTTAAAGTTTTTGGTGGATTAGAATATTCATTTGCATCGGACATTACCTCCAATTTGTCTAATATTTCATATGTAACTGTTTTTTTGCTGCTTCCAATTTATTTTTCTTTGTGTTCATGCTTATACTGAAGTTGATCTGCTTAGAAAATGAGTGTTTATTGATGATATTATTGTTATCTCCTCCTTTTTCATACATAGTAGATACTATGGAGATTTTCTTTACTAGATAAAATAATTCACTATTTTTGACGATTGCTTTACTATAGACATTAGAGTCTTTTTAATATGTAAATTGTACTATTCTGTAGCATTTTCGATTCATGTCTCATTTCTGACAAGTGTGTATTTTTATTTGTTTTATGATATAAAGGATGAGTGCAATACTTTGATTTTACTGTTTCATTTCTCTGAAGACCAAAAACCCACAACCCACAAAATTAAAAAAAAAATATTCAAAGCCCAATGCCAAACCAACACAAATACACCTCCAAGAAAACAATAAACAAGATTATTATGGTACATGATAGGAGATATGTGGACGAAAGTTCAATGAACAAAGCTGTATGATCCAAACTGAATTGCAGGAAGTAAACTTTAGTTTAAGAACATGTGATGCAAACAATAAGTTATTAGACCTAAAGGTCATGGTCCACATAATCGGCAGGTCACATTTCTAGTGGCATTGGAAGCAAATTGAAAAAGGGTTTTGGTTATGGCTATGTCTAACTTTTCAAAATAGCTAGGAAAGGGGCTTGACACCCCCTCCCCCCGGTCTATGTTTTTTAAGCTTCATTTGCTTTGCATCCTCTTCGATAAGTGCATGGCCTGATACTGAGATTTTTAGGGAAGTTAAAGTATCATAATGCAAACAAATCTGAATCTCAGAATCTTCATCATTTTAAAAGCGTTTTCCATGTACAAGTATTTATCAGACTTTTTTGGGGGGTTAAACTCGGTGGTTTTTTTTAGAGACTGTTAATATTCTTTAAAAAACCGGTACACTTTGATGAAGAACCGGATAGATCTGCATCGAACCTTTCATATTTATATATTCCTTTTGAATTTTGCACCCTCCTATGGCTGTAGCATAGGCCGTCGGTTTGGGGATTTTGCACAGTAACATCGCAGTTGTACATGTACTGATGTAGCATTGGTGTTTCTAGGAGAAACAATGGATCTAAGCAACAAAAGAAATCCATTACTATAGTATTATTATCTTCTAAATAAAAATCATAACGTTTTGAATTACTGAGTACTTCAAGGCAAGAGTCGCAACGAAACTACTAGTCATTTGAACGGTTACCTCTTAAGGTTGTCTTAAACTTATACGACTCATGTTTATATCATGTATAATACTATGTTTTAAACTTTTCAAACCACAACTTTTATTTCACATTTTTCATACACTCTTTATTTGAAATCATGCATTTATGATCATTTACATTGTATAATTTTTTTTAAAGTTGTTACCAAAACCAGTAAAATTTGAATCATATTCAGAATCCGATACATATATCTTGAAATAAGATCACTAAATGATCAATGAAGGTTTTTTCTCCAAGAAGGAAGTATTTTTACATCATTTTCCCCCGAAGTATCAAAACCCTTCATCTTTAGATTTCAAGCAGGTTGTATGATTCCCACAAAAATTGCGAACCTATCAGCTCCACATACTGAGGTTTCATCAAAATTCGTTAAATTCTAATTATATTCGTTCAATAATAATTTTTGCTGATTTCGTCGTTGAGTTGATTCCCGAAATTAACAGTCCATTGAAGTGTAAATGCCTAATAATATGTCATTTAGTGTTGATAGAATCAATGGCCACGAATTTGCGTATAAAATTATTTAAAACTGTTATATTCACGAAAACCCATGTTCTCGAACATGTTATTTTTCTTGTCTGTAATAAGACTCTGATTTTTACATATAATCATTTAACTTCATTATATGATTACAAAAGTCTTCGTCATTTAATTTCTTTTCAATGAATGTGTAACATATATAACCAAGCATGCGTAGTTAAAACAAGGTGCTGATTGCTAAATCTGATGAATTTATCCACACAAGGTAAGAAAAAAGGCATTGACCTATAAAACGATAGAATGAGTCTAAAATATTATGAAAATAACCTAACCCCCCCCCAACCCCCCCCCCCCCCCAAAAAAAAGATCAGAAAATAGTTATAAAGTTACCACATAAACATATTCCATTTTCATGAAAAAAATAGGTACAATGCGTAATAGTAAAAAAGGTTAACCTGTGTTTCAACTTTAACTGCAAAAATACAAATCAGTATTGACAACGCAATTAGTTAAAATCATAGACAAAACCTTTATACTGGTATATATAAAACATACGTTAACGTGAAATTCATATGCTACAGTCAGATATCGGCTGGATATAATATTCTTGAAACTTACATAGAACTTCAATACTTTTGGTCAATATTAGCCATTGGAATTACATATAGAAAAAAAACAATTGATCAACAACTTCAACTTATACAAATTCTAAATCGTTTTAATAATCGAAAAGATAGACGTAAAAATGAATAAATACACCGACAAAATACTATTACTACCACAAAAATATAATATTAAATCTTTGGTTTATTTTTTAAATATTGTATTGTACGAATATGGCAATCAAGTCCCATGCATGTATATACATGTATGTTTGTTAACAATCAAGTCTTTGAGCATTTCAGAGATCGGACCAAATCCCGACGAAACCCGGAATCAAAAAGCCCATAAACAAATGGGTTAACCACATGATTTAAAATGTACCCTTGGCGGAAGATCAAATAGACATGGAGCCTCCAGTGAGGAAGTTCAATCCACATCTCTGGGTGATGAAGTTCGCACATTTTGAGGATGTTCGAAGGGATATACGTGATTATGAACAAAAGAGCAATCGTCATAAACATGTAGGAAAATCGGTTGGTCTGGTAGTTATTACGCAATGCTACGGTCAGTGATGCTAATTTACCAAGACTAGCTACGGATGAATTTCTTTTTGTATAGTTTACCGATTTTTCGGATTTGTCGTCTGCAGTGGATTTGAATAAGCATTCATTTGTTTCAGATGTGATTTCTTTAATGTTGCTTTGGTTGACTTCTGAACTTGGACTTTTGCCTGTGGATTGCTTTTTACTATTCACTGCACTCCGTTTGATAGCTCTTGCGATAAAGACGTAAAGCACGATGATTGTTACCATGACAACAACGATCAAGATAAAAACAAAAATGTCATACCCTGCCATCACTGAAGAAAATTGTACGTTGTGATGAATATGATCACATCTGTACCCGATGACATCGTGGTCACGGTGAGGCACCTGATGTAGATCATAGAACAAAAATACCGGTGAATTCAAAACCACGGCGGCCAGGAAAATCAAGATTAGGCACACCCTGTCGTTAGGCAATGGCCGCTGGATTTGGAAAGGTCGACAAATCCTGTAATACCTCTGAAAAGCGATGAGCAACAGAACCCCATCTCCAGTGGCGGCAAACACTCTGCTCGTAAAGTTGGAAATTTGGCAAAGTCTGTGGTTTGGATACATAACTGGAAAAATATTGTCCAAGGTTTTGTCAATGGTGGTGAAAATGGTGGCCAAAAGATCAAAGAAAGCAAGATGAGGAATCAGGAATCTGTCTTCCAGCTTCCCTTTGATTCGAAAGCTGTAAAAGAAAAGAACTACCGTGTTTCCCACAATTCCAACAGCACAGTATACCCAAAGAATGACGGTGTTAAACAAGAGCTGATGTAGCAAAATGGAGTTCCATTCTTCTAGAAGTGTTTTGTCTGTGATGTTTTCCATATCTTTCATCATTCGATACAATCATTACTCGGTTTAGTCAAATGCGTTTGTGAGGCATGGGTTTTTCGATTCAGCTTTTATTGACGTACTTAAAAATAAAGAAACTTTGAACAGACGATGCTTGTAAAAGATTTGAACTTTTCAAGTGCACGGTCATTTTTCAGGAAACTCATGCGATTTAGCAGGAAATCGCGAAGAGGGCGGTAGCAGTGCATTTGTTATCTTCATCTATATTGTACTTTGTTATACATATACAATGTATTTGTTGTATGTCCTTCCGAAAGATGATCAAAGTTAGGTGAACACCGGACGTTTGCATGATGCACCATACTTAGATTTTACTTTCATTGGTGAGATAGAAGTACATGCTATATATCAATAAATTATATAACATAGCCTTACAAATGGTGAAGTGTTGAAGACAAATATTAAAATCATGCAGTTGTCAACGGTGGAGGGGGTTAGGGTTACATACAAACTTCCAAAAAGTTAACAAAGTTATTGCAGGATTGAAACTTAAAATCATTATCCAAAGGAAATTTCGACACGAACAAGTTTCTCCAGGGTTTTATGATTTATTGATTATAAGTTTGTAAGGTGGAAAGACATAACATTTAAGAAATTATACATATGCATAAATGTGCTGTATTGCAAATGATGAAATAAGTAGTTGACATTTCAATAACAATGTTATTTGCAACGTTCCTAGCGGTTTAGTGCACATATTGTGTTCAGCTGATAATAAAAATCACTTAATCCATACATTTGAAACACTTCCGAATTTCCCTCCGGAATCTTGCATGGAACAAGAGGAAAATGAAAGGGTTCAAGACATGGCTGAAAATTAACATCCTGTGGGCAACAAGTATGGCGACCACCTTTAAACTGTTATCTCCTGGTGCGTTAAAAAGTTTGGTTTTAGTGTCATCTGGCAAAAGATTTATCACATATGTTGGCATATATGCCACAAAATACACCCCGAAAACTACGACACACATCAAAGAAAACTTCACTCCCGATCGTTTACTCAGGGAAGATTGGCGTTTCTGCATTTGGAAGGTTTTAAACCCGATTCTAATGTATAACGCTGTTATAAAAACGATGTTTATAAACGTCAGTAAAAGCAAAACATGGAAATAAGAATACTTGTAAACCAGCTTTTGTTTATTCAGAGTATCTCCGCATACTTTTTTGTTCACTCTTGCTACTGAAATATCTCTTAATTCCACCATGAAAAATACCGGAATGGCAATAAGCCCTGAAAATAGGACGGATATAATGACAAGTGATCTATTCCATTTACCATTAAGCACTGGTTTCTGAAAAACAAAACAATATCTTTGCACCGCAATGAGGAGTAAACAAAATGCTCCAGTCGATGAACAAAAAACGACTCCAAACCACAAACTCTGGCAGAGATACAGAGAAGGAAAAGACATTGTGAAGATGTCCTGCAAAACGGAAAATGTTCCGATCGTAATTATAGCAGTGATGTCGAAAAAGGCCAACCAGGGAATGAAGTAAAATAGCCCGGAACGCCGATGAGAAAATCTCTTGTAAAAATGAATCACAAACGCATTTCCACTAACTCCAACGAGAATTTGTATTAAAGCTATAGTCATGCATGGGATTCGAGCTTCCATCATTTCCCTTTTGTAATGCGCTAACATCAGAAGAGTATCATTGCGTTTGAAATGGACACTAGTAGATTCAAGCGTCGACATCATTGTAAAAGTATTGTTAATGAAATTTCAAGTAAACTATATAGGATTGCCATCATCAATTACGTGCATGTGGTTTCCGTTTAAAAAGAATTATATAATGTTTGTCGACCGGTCTTAACGTCACATAACCAATAAAAACGAGTCCGATGCCTTAGACCACATCGCTCATATAAGTACTTTGTTTCATTACAATGTGTCACTACAAGTACTGTAATGTACTTTTAAGGACAAAACTTAGCTGTTGTCATTTTTCAGAATATTGATTCTATCAATTAAAAAAAAAAGACGATACAGAACAATATGACAGGTAATTATGAAGGGCACTCTTCTGCATATGTATGTTCTGTTAAATTGTCTTAATACAATTTAGAACAAGAAAATCCTGCAAGTCGTATGCGTTTGTTAAATTTCACGATCTCTAGAAATTAGGCAATTGCGATTGTTTTAATTTCACGCTGAAAGAAATGGCGCAATGATCAAAGCACATGCATTGAAACTATTCTGAAAACTAATCATATTGTTCACAATGGGTGTAATTTTGCGGGAAGTTTATAAATCGAGAAAATAATGAAATTAAAGTCACCGTGATTATTTGCCAGTTTTCAATATATGGTTTGATGCTCATGATATCGAAAGTTTTCATGATATTAGACTATTGTTTAAAGGAATGGGCCGGTCATGATCAGAGGAGTTTTTCTTGAATGCGCCTTTTAACTTCTCATAAGACAGAAAACAATTCGATAAAATATGTCTTGAAAAGGGAATTCCAATCGTAGGTAAGTAGGGAATCAATGGAAACTGTTCATTTTGAAGAAGAAAGAAAACCCTACTTCCTGTTGGGTTTTTTTGCTAAAAAAAAAATTAAGAACAGTTAAAAGTTAAAGAACGGGGCCAACGATTACCCCGTGACTACAATTTACACAGACCTGAATGTACACTAAACTAGGATGCTTCAACATGGATTTGACAAGTCGTTCTCTTGCTTTTCTAAAGAAAATCTTCAAAATATTTCTCTATCAAAATATATGGTAACCTTTGGTCCTCTATTATGGTCCCACCCTAAGTAGTTTCTATGATCAATCCACCCAATTTCTAATACCGGGTAATTTGGGCCTTGTCCATCAATCGAACAAACTTGATTTCATATAACCCAAGTACTATTTTTGCCAAGTTTGGCTTAATTTGGTCCGGATGGTTCTGAATAGAGAGAATGGAATGCAAAAAAGTTTACGACAACGACATACAACGGACAAATAAGCAGTGAAGCTCATTTTTTAATTATACCTTTGAATGAGGCAAGCTATAAAAAAAACACACACACACCAATATTAAAATTTGCAACATTAAGCGACGAGTTCAGACCGAGCTGACTTTAGGACTTTGTTCTAAAAGTCTTAAAGCAGTACTAGTCTCAGCGCAGCTCCAGAATTTATGCAAGGAATGTTCTGATAATTTACAAAATTATTAAAGGACGTTGTGAAATAAGCCGATGCATAAAACCACTTAAGTCCATTTTAAAAATCACAATCATTTTTTTTAATCTATTTTCATTTTGGCGTAAATCAGTTTTGAAGTACGTCACGGTGTGATCATAATTCTGCGTGGGGTGAATATCACAGCTGGATCAATGATGTAATATTGTGTGGAAAAAGGAATTCAAATTCATAAAGTACACTCTATATAATGTACACGTATGTTGAAATAAATTGTAGATGGAAAATTGCATCCTGAACACATTTTTTCTGCGTTTAATTCATTTATTATTTCAAATTTGTTCTTTAAACAAATCAACAGCAACTACTGCGGACATGTAAATTTTTATTCCACTATATTAGCGATTAGATAGTTTTCCGCGAACATTAATCCACCGTTGATATTGTGCATTGAAAATATAATATTCATTTTCAACTGTCTTTGTCTGTGATAACATTACGAGTCAAATTTGCCTATAACCCAACAATTTTATAAAGGATGAGCTACACAAAATGGGCGTGTCTTATGGCATAACCGAGACACGTTATTGGCTGCGCCGCGTAGAAATACATAGCATGTGCTACATGAAAACAATAGTGATTTTAAAATGTTGTTTTAATCTGTTAATATTGAAAATAATATAAATATAAGTAAAAGAAATCATTCCTTAAATATTATCTATCATAAAGTCCTTCGGGTTTTATTGGATTTGACCACGCTCCGACCGAAATTATCACCTCATAGTACTAAAGATTTTTTTTTTTCCTAAAATAATTTTTTTCGCATCAATTAAAAGGGCAAGGACAGTTACTAATCCTGTCTTCTTTGCTAACAAAACTTGGCTATTATGACTTAGTAAAAATAAAACAAGGGATAGAAATTCATTATTGATTTTTCTTGCGCATAAAATATATATTAGATAACGTCATGACTATTTCATGTTTAAAAAAATCGATTATCATTGAAATTTAAACCACCGAAATAGAAACTAACACACTATAGTTTGTCCCAAGATATTTATGCGGCACATTTAAATGACAAATTTTAATAAAATTACACATACATGTGAAAGAAGTATTATTGAAATCGATGGAAGATAAAAATTTCAATAATGACTTTATTCAGACATTATCATTTTTCCCACGTAAAAATTCACAGGAACGAAAAAAGATTTCCTACCAAGATTTATAATTGGGAATGCTGACAACTTTTCTCCTGTCGGAAGTCACTCAACGTTATACAACGTTATCATCCGGGTCTGTTGCAATATAAAATCCCCATATACATCACATTTTTTAGCCGTGTATTAAGTCCTATTAAGCTAGAGGGGACGTTTCAAAGGAGAACTCTTGGAAACTTTTCCTACTTTTGAATGAACGTCGATTAATTCCTTAGGTATTTACAAATATTGGGTAATTAAGCAAAATGTGAATCGAGGATATCTTGGGACAGAGTATAAATCGTGAAATTTTAGACGCATGAAATTAAACTAGTTACGCTTTATTTAAAATCGCGCTGTTTTCTTGCATGTTTTTGTATCTACGTTAGCATTAGGAAGGATGACATAATACCTCTAAGGATCTGTTTGTGCTCACTTAGCTGTTTGGTGGATAAAAAGATAAATCATAATATCGAATTCAAGATTTCGGAATTCAAGACATGAGTAAAGACTAATTATATATAATACTTCTTGCGGGTTACTCATGTTACATATGCATGTACATTTTAAAAATTTTGAAGTCAGCCCAACTGGCATGTAGTTGTTTGCCATTTTTCATCCTATTTACCCGTTTCTTATGCAATACTGAATTAAAAACTAAAGATATCTATACTTAATAAAAACAGTTATATTCAAAATGATTTCAGTATGACAAATGTAGCTAAGCTTTTTTTTCAATTTGAAGAACCACCTCAAATTCATAGCATTTTATATACCATCTATGTTTAAATCAATTTAACATAGAATAATGGAGCTTGAACAAATTTCTGATTTGAGTTCATTCATTAATAAAAATGTTCTTAAATAAATTAACAGCAACTAATGTATACATTTAAAACGTTATAATGTTTTTAATTTGTTTATCTATAAGACATATGTAGCCGAACACTTTGATACATCCTGTTACGAAGTCATTGTTTATTACCAAATAAATATCAAGTAATATACTTGCATTATCAATAAACATTTATTCTAGTAAGCTACTTTAACATATTTTATTGAATAAGTTCTACGAATATTTGAAAAAAACCAAACAAACACAAGTTTGTGTTTACTCTCAGGTCATTTGCAACTTAGATACGTAAAGTAAAATTAATAAAAGTTTGTGTGATTTTTAACTTAATTTTCAATAACAAAAATGTGTACCAGAAATAGAATTTAAACGAGTAATATAAGATAACAAATTTCATTTTCTATGCAGATGTTTGAATGTGACTTGTCAAATACAGGTCAAATACAGTAGGAAATGAATAATAATCTTATAGTAGTATATTTGTTGTGTTATCTGTATTATACTGTATGGACAATAATACCTAATTCTTTAGTACCCTTCCGAAAAGCGTTTAAATCGAACTTAACCGGATGTAAACAGCCTGCATCGGTTTGTTTATTATAAGTTTACATATCTGGAAGGTTGAAATTTAGAATGTCGTTTACTCGGGGGGAACGAATAGAAATTTCTGTTATGTATTGCAAATCTAGAATCTAGCCCATCAATTATTGATATGTTGTTAGATGGATTCACTTTGTTGGAATATTGCCATGAAAAATTACAATAACAAACTGTCAACCATCCCAAATTCAACGCAGAGCAACACAGACCTCTAAAAAAATAAAGATGGGATCAGCTGCCTAGGAGGAGTAAGCATTTCCTGCCGACTGGTCGTCCCCGCCGTGTACTCAATTTCAAGATCATGAAAAACGAAAGAAACCGTCTACTGGCCTCTGCATATCAGTTTATTTCAAAATAAGCACAAATTAAGAATATCATGTTCATTTTTGTTCTTCGCGCAATAAACGTTTTGACAGATTTATCAGCAATTGCAGATATAACATTATCTCAAAATGGAAGCTATATAAACGACAGTCTGTTAAATCTAAGCAGTTCAGTGCAAGAACAACATTGTTCCCTTCTAATTTGGCATTGGCTAAAATACTTTCCCATTTCCCTGCGAAATCTTGCATGGAAAAGATAAATTATGAATGGATTCAATACATGACTGAAAATAAGCATCCTCTGTACAACAAGTAAGGCGATATGCTTGGAGTTGTTTTCATCCATTGCGTGATAGACTTTTGTCCTTGTTTCATCTGGTAACAGACTTAGTGCATTTGAGGGTATGTAGGCCACAATATACACCACGAATACTGAGACATACATCAATGTATATTTTAGTCCAGCTTTCCTAAAGGAAGATGGGTGTCTTTGTTTTTCTTTTGGACACAGCATTTTAAACGTTTTCAACCCGATTCTTACGTACAATATCGTAATTACGACAATGAGTAAAAACGCCAAGAAAAATAACGAATGAAGATATGAGTACTTGTAAATGAGTTTTTCTTCATATAAAGTATCTCCGCATACCTCCCGGATCACTCCTCCTACTGACATTGTTCTCAAATCCACGATGAAGAAAACCGGAATTGCTATAAATACCGATATATGAAGTGAGATGATGATAAACAATCGATGCCACTTACGAGTAAGCACTGGCTTCTGAAATACGTAACAATATCTTTGGAACGCAATGAGAAGTAAACATGATGCTCCAGATGATGTACAGAAGATGACCCCAAACCACATACTCTGACATAGAAACAAAGATGGAAAACAAATTGAGAATATGTCCTGCAATATGGAAAATGTTCCGATCGTAATTATAGCATGAATGTCGAATAGTGCCAACCAGGGAATAAAATAAAAGAGTCTGGAACGGAGTGATGAGTTTTTCCGGTAAATGTGAATCACAAACGCGTTCCCACTTACTCCAACTAGAATCTGTCCCACAGTTATAACCATATTGGGAATTCGTTTCTTCATCATTTCTCTATTGGAATGCGAAAACAACATAGCAGTATCATTGCTTTGGACATTGTCACAAAGAGTACCGATCATCGACATCATTGTTAGTGTAGTATTGATTGTCAGATGTAAATATTGCTGTGCTATGAAATGTTTCAGTTATATATAAACGAAGGTTTAGCCGCCCTCTGACTGGTGCATGCGGTTTCCGGTTAATAAAACAAAACACTATTTGTTGCAATTAGAGCAGTATCATTTAATTTTGAACTTTTTATTCAAAAGTGGCAATTTACAGTAATTTTATTTTCATTCAAAAGTATGCATTATTGCAAACATTACGTAATACAAGTAATAACAAAATGTAAATGTATTTGCAACAACAAGAAACAGAAAGAACTTAGGACGTTAGGAAAAAAATCATAAAATCAGTCCCTTGCTACACACTCATAACAAATACAAGCATTTTTTGCTAAGAAGTCGCAAACCTTATGCTATGAAATAAGGTAGAAATATTTAAAAAATTACGTGCTTGAAGAATGATATCATAATTGTTTATTTATTTTTTTATGATTTATGTAAATATAAATAGTATTAAATCTTTTATATTCTATTTTTTTCCATTCTGGTGTGTATAATGAAACCTTTTTAAAATTATTGCGATTTCTTAAAAAAAAATAACTCTCTATTCTCCTAACTTTTTCTTTCAAAACGTTCACCAAACAGAACATTTGGCAAACTCATTGCAAGTTTATTATGCTTATGCTTCTGGGTTTGCTTAATAAACAACCAATTGCAACGAAAAGAATCATATTTCATTCATGTTTGAATTAGATGACAGGACATACATTTAATAAGATACACACCATTACGAAGACATAAAATGCGAGTCATTTGATTCATAGAGTGGACCGTTTTGTATTAAAAAAGGTTATTCTTTTGAGTTATAGCACAAATGTTAACAGTTACCGAAACACTTTTGAATTTCCTTCCGATATCTCGCATGAAAAAGGTAGAATATGAATGGGTTCAAGACATGGCTGAATATGAACATCCTGTGAGCTACAAGTATAGCGATAAGCTTCGATTTGTTCTCCAATGTGTGAAACAATTCTGTTTTTGTTTCATCTGGTAAAACAATAATCACATTGGCTGGAATGTAAGCCACAACATAAACAACAAACACTGTAATATACATCAAAGTAAATTTCAGCCCGGGAGTTCTTCTGGAAGATTGGTGATTCTCATTTGTTGACATTTTGTAAGTTTTTAGTCCGATTATCACGTACAATATTGTTATAATTATTATATTTATACATGCTAAAGAAAGAAGGGTATGGAAATAAATGTATTTGTATATGTGCTTTGATTTTTTCAGAGTATCACCGCACACCGAACCGTTCACACCCGTTACTTTTATCTCTCTTAAATCCACAATGAAAAAGACAGGAATTGCAAAGACTACTGCAAATGTTACAATGATGGAGATAAACAAACGGTGCCATTTACAATGATTAAGCGCTGGTCTCTGAAATACATAACAATATCTTTGCACCGCAATGAGAAGTAAACAGGATGCTCCAGTTGTAGTACAGAAAATGACTCCGAACCATAACGTCTGACAGAGGTATAAGGACGGGAAACACATGGAGAAGATGTCCTGCAGTATGGAAAATGTTCCGATCGTAAAAATAGCGTTGATATCGAAAAAAGCCAACCAGGGAATGAAGTAAAAGAGTCGGGAACGAAGTGATGAGTTTTTCCGGTAAATGTGAATTACGAACGCGTTCCCACTTACTCCAACAAGAATTAGTACCATGGATATGGCTATGCTTGGGATTCGGGCTTCCATCATAACTCTGCATCTTTCGCTTGCCCGCATAACAGTTTCATTGGTGTTGGTACTGGCAGAGATATTTTCAAGCATGGACATATTTGTTAATGAACGATGTGTCGTTGTACAGTTTTTCGTCCTTTCAAGTGTGCAAGTTTTTTCCGGTGTTATAAACCTCCACACTAAGTCATCATGCTGTCAGTGCGGTAGGGAAAACATCACTGTGAATATTTATCCTCGATATAAATCATAAACTGTTTACGCATAGGAGGACTGTTAATGGAGATAAAACAAGCCCACCTACTTTTTCCAAGTACTACACATAAATATGCAAGAAAATATTACACCATAATGAGATCAAGTTATTATTGCATAATTAATACTCGACTTGCAGGGGCATAACACTCCTTTTGTTTGAACACTTTCAAAGCTGGCTGTATAATTGTATATAAGGGGGGGGGGACCCCAACGGAAGTGTGAAATTAGTACCGACAGTAAAAATTAAGACCGTGTTTTCAACAATATTCCCTGAACAATACCGTTATTCGATTTCGATGTTACTGTGTTCAATGTACGAATTCGAATCTTCATCAAAGTGATATACGAAAATAATAAACATATCAAACATATTATGAGAAATCACTTATTACGTATCTTTAAAGGCGAAAAAATCATCTAATATACGAAAATTGTTTTTCACAAAAATTAATGGAACAATAAAAGATATGTCTACGTGTCGGTTTACATGTGCATATACGTGTAAGAAGATAGCAGTATAAAAACCCAATACGTCAATTAAAAACACAATTTCTTGTACGTCAGTAAACAAGTAGACATTCTCTCACCACGATGACTTATTTCTACTGGTTCGTATTGGTACGTGTCACTTTGTAGATGTCTATGTTATGTTAACCGAATGGAGAGGAAAAGGTTTTTGACCCTTTGTAAAGAGGTGGTTGAGAGGATCATCACTTTCCCGTAAATTTTTTTGTGAATCGTCATTGCTCAGTGGTTGAAGCATCAGGCTTGTATTCCACTGGTGAAAGTTCAAATACGCCTGGGGCTTTTGTTCATGCTTACTGAATTAAATTTTTAAAAGGTACATTTTTTAAAATCCAAAATTGTACATTTTAAAGTGTAGTTAGCAAGCCTTTTAAACAACTGTGTCAAAGCAAACTTTTTACTAAATTGAACAGTTAAAATCACTTTTAAACTTACTTAAAATGTCAAAATGTTTATACCTTTGCACATTTATTTTCCTACAGTAAGCCTTAGCTAACATGGTCCAAAATTCAACAGCCAAATTTTAACACAACGAAGCATGATCTCATAATTTATTGAGCTATGCACAAAATACATACTGTGAGGTTGTGCTTTAAGAAATTGTATTGATAGTAGTTAAATTAAAAGGTCTTCTTGATTTCTTATAGAAAATGTTAAAAACTGTTGCATTTTTTCTTCACACGAGCTTCCAAAAATTTCACGAAATTGACATTTTTGGAAATGAAAATAAAATTCACAGTTTACAAACTATTTTTATGAGACAATTATAAAAGGTTATATATTTTGTTAGTAAGAAAAATAATTTATCGAAATTGTCCCGCTATTTTTTTTGCTTGATAGTCTCTGGAAAATATATACCATCATATTGTTGGATATAATTTTAAAAGTTATTTTTGCAAATATTAAAAAAGATCAAACTTACCAAATAGTGTGTGTGTGTGTGTGTGTGTGTGTGTGTGTGTGTGTGTGTGTGTGTGCATTATTAACGTTCAGATAAACTTAAACTTGATTTGGTCCCTCTACGAACGATTTATGTTTTTGTAATGAATATCAATTAATCTGAAAAAAAACAAGGCATACTTAAAACTACAAAAAAATCTCTTGTAAAAATGGTACACTCTTTGATTACTTTCCCTTTCAATTTATTTAAATTGATCAAAACAAGTTCTATTTCAACGAATGTAATAGGTGTTTTTCCGCCTTGAATAATTAATCGTAGAAAGTTGAATTGGCATATATCATGTTGTATTGCCTTTTATTTTACCGATGGGATTTTCTTTGCAAAAAATTCGTCTCAGTAGAAATAGTTTTCTTTAAAACGTTGATGAATAGAGTGCTAACGTGTGTTTCATACATTAGCTTAAAAACGAGTGCGTAATGCGATGGTGCACTCTGAATACTAGTCGCCAGCAATAAAAAAGGTTTTATTTAAGAAATAAAGAACCCTTCTTTGAGTATTATGAAGTGTTATTTTCGGGGTTGTTCAAATGAAATAAAGCCTGATGGGATTTATGATAAATTTGATCAAATAAATAAATCAATATCACAATACAGTATTTATTATGCAAACCCGACTTGGGTCCACACAATACGTCATATGAATTAATTAAACTGCATGTGCACCACAAAATCGATTCATAATGTTATCACAAAGACACTGGATACTGTGAATATTTCGTTGAAATTACAATATGCCGAAATCAATGCCAAGGTATACATAATTAACTCAACTATTCAAACAGTTCATTATCATTGAAAAACATTTATGATGTACATTTCTTCAATGGCTTTAACTTTGGTTGTGTTTTATAGCAAGTTAATTATCTTTAACTGAAAGAGATGTTTTATTATACCGATTTTTAAATTAAACAAAATATAGACTAACTTGTCTTTGCACTATCAGCTGCTGGGTAACTGTTTTGTTATTTTATAACTGTACTGAGATGTAAATCACAGGGTTCTATAACTCTTAATTCAAGAAATGATCTATTTATGTTATGTAACCCATTATAGCATTTCTCAAAACTATTACTCATTAGGGTAATGCAGGTTGATAGTCGATATTGCTGATTGCTGAATATGTTGCTGAAATGAAGCTTGCTATATGATTGTTGCTCTTACTTAAATAATAGATAAACTGATCTACATCTTTTTGTGGTTGTGTTTGAAAGTAAACAAAGGGGAAATGGGGGACACGTTAGTTTTCATGCTTGGTAGAATATTTTTTTTTAAATTTACAACCATTACAAAAACTCAGGAATATAATATCCTAAAGGTCGATATTCGAAAAGGTCTAATTTAATTATACATAAGTTCGTGATTTGCATACAAAACATGTTTAACTCATATATTGCTTTTTTATCTTTTGACAGCTTTTCGATCAGTTTTTGGCAGACACAAGTCAGTTAACATTTTGATCCTCAAACGTACAAGAATGCCGCCCAATTAAGATGGGAGGACCACATTAAAGAAAATCGAGAAAGTGTGTAAATCTGCAAGAAAAAAAGTGGAGACGAATTTAAAACAGATGGAGACTAGGCATTGTCGCGTTACTTCATTTATAAATGAAGGAACAAATTTTTGTAACATTGAAGACTTTAAACAAATCAAGGAAAATCTCAAAATTAGAGCGTTTGAGTTGAAATCTTGCGTTGAAAATATTCTTTCAAAGTCACTCGCGGAGGTTGAAAGGCTTGAAGAAGCACACCAAACGAGTGTTCACAAATACGTAAATAACCTAGCAAGAAAAAGAGACGATCTTGAAAAAAGAATACGAACATGTACACTGAATTTGAAATCAATGAATCCAATTAAGTTAGCTTTTTATGACAAGAAAAGAATGCAGTGGAATCAAACAGACAAGCTCCAAAGATTTAAAATCCCACGTTTCAATCCACGCACTTGTAAAGAAAATGACATGGTAAGTTTGTTTGGGTTTCTGTCTTACGAAGAAACAACCGTTGGAGAAAGGGATAATGTTCCAGCCAGCCGCCCACAAACAGCCGCACCAAGATTTCTTCGTCAGGAGCATCAACCATCGAGAATTCCTCAAACACACAGAAGTGATAGAAGACGGCCCAACTCTGCCTCTTTCGTGAGCCATGACAATTTGAAACGCTTCGCGATAGGAGTATGTGAATCTCCCATTTTAATAAAAGAATTCAAAAGTTGTATAAACATTCTTTTTCAAATTACATACAGTGAACGGTTGTCACGCGATTTCATCAGTGGTGACAAACCTGCAATATATACATACAAGAATTTTCTTGGAGTTCGTAATGTGGAATCAAAATTGGAAGTTCTAGCTGTCTCTAAGGAACCACAAGGACTGGCGATAGGATTGACAGGTAACCTTCTTTATTCAGACGGATTTAACGGTGTCGTTGAAATTGAACCAAACATTATTGATGACATCCAACACCATACGGTTATTAAGATTCAACGTAACGCTCGAACCATATTCAACAAAAAAGGCTACACAACATGGGGTATGCATTGCACAAAATCTTGAGAGTTTCTGATATGCATAGTTCCCAATTCCAAAAGAAATAACTATGCCGCTGTTGTTAAAATTACATTGAATATAACCCATTCAGAAATAAGTTCAGAAAGTGAGTACTCGCATAAATCCAGTGGGGAACCGCTGTTTTCAAACCCTCGATTTGTTTGTGAAAACAGGGTGACTGATGATATTTGTGTCTCAGATTTTGATAACAAAGTAATTGTTTTATCTTCAAGTGGAGATTTTCGTTTCAGCTACACAGGGATTTTGCCGGCAATTCAAAAATCAGAAACCTTTGCTCCAAGAGGAATTGCTTGTACAAGACAGGGACACATTTTAGTTGCAGATGTAGAAAATGATCTGGTTCATATGTTGCAAAGTAATGGACAATTTATCACCCACATTCTGTCGTCCATTTCCCCGATTTTCCGGCCCTGGGGAATTTGTGTATGTTGCTGTTAACAGACCTTGGTTGGTAGAAGAACAAAAATATGAAGATGTCGTCAAATGCTTGACTAAAGTCAAAATTTTTCAGATCTATAAGAATGGGTCATAAAAATACGAATAGCATTAAAACACGCAGGAATGTAAAGCCTAAGCCGGATTTTCCGCATATTTTTGAATACACTAATTTCTTTTAAAAGGGAATACAGCCATTCAAGATTTTAACCCGAGTATGATACCTTGTGAGAAACAAAGAAAAAGTCCGAAGTGTTTTATTATGATACTTAAATGGATATACTTTTGTTCCAGAGTGAAGATTATAACCTTGAAAACTATCATAATGGCATTTTCGTCGAAATTAAACATCAAAATATTGACAAAACATAAAACAACTTTTTCTGTAAAAACTGTTTATGCCTATATACACAAACATTATGTATCTTTTTTATACTTAAGCGTTTGTGGTGATCATACCATGCTTGTAAACTCTGCAGTGTAGTAGAATTCTGTTTTGCGATTATTCATTTCATCTCAGATATGTCTGCTCTACCTTTCCTTTCATTTAATCAAATACTGGTTATTTTAAACTTGACAAGCATTATAATGCTAAGATGTATTTGATTTTAAACAAAATTTTATGCAAAAGAGAATACCAAAACATAAAAAATTGCGTAAATTTTATCATTCTGATTTTTTAAAATTATATTACCCCCCCCCCCCTTTTTTTTTTACTTTACAAATACATGTACCCAATATGGATATTTACTGTATTTTTATGTCAGTTAATATATATAATTAAAATTATCATAGCTTCATGCATATACGAATTTTCATTAACTTTTTAAATCATACGCTTTTTCATTTTCAAATTTTTGGAAAATCTCCAAAACTTTATCTTTAAATACAGAAAATGTCTAGACACGCATGAAGATAAAGAGCTTTAGTCGGTGTTATCTGCACAGTAGTATCTTTTTATGTTTAAGAGACATGTATCTTTATAAAGGGATTACAGTCAATCGATCAAGATTCAAACTCTGATCTGAAACCTTTTAAAAACAAGGGCTTAGTATTTTAGATTTGATACTTATATGGAAATATTTCTCTTCTAGAGTCAATATTTAAACCATTAGAAATATGGAACTATTGTCGAAAAAACGTCAACGGACTATTAAAGAAATCGCAATTGTTTTGCGAACTGTTTATGCTTATATTTCCACTTTATTACCATCGAAAGAAGATCAATGGACTTATAACAAAATCACGTATTTTGTATGTTTGTGCTTACTTTTTTTGCTTATATACAATGTATAGTTTTCTACTTATTTGAATATATGTGATGGATATACTTGTTTAAACTGCATTGAATTAGAATTCTACTTCGCGAATATACACTAGGATTCAATTCATTTGACACATTCCAGAGTGTTTTGGGGGTCTACTACATTTCCCTTTATATTCTCAAATATGCATTATTGAATAATGTTTTACTTTGAATTTGAATATAATCATTAAAGATTAATAATACAATTTTAAATAACATTTACATAAATTTTATCATTTTGGTTTTTTTTTATTCCTTGATTGATATTCAATTCCCCCTATTTTTCTTATACTTGCTTAGATATAGGCATGTCCTTGCACAGTTTTTCATGTCAGTTAATAAGCATTGAATATCATTGCTACATGAATATAGTTTCAATTTTTTAATTTTAATTTTACACATAAAAATGTTCCGTTAATATTAATTCATTGCATCAGCAATTCAATGATTCATCAAGCGGGTCTCCCCTTATAATTCTTTCCTTCATTTTACAAGAATGTAATCATCTCTGCTGTGTTTCAAAATCTTTGAAAACTCCCAAGCGTTTTTAGTTACACGTGAATGATTCTAATACATGTAAATAGTTGTAACTCGCTATATTTTATGCCACATTAGAGCTGCTTTAAATGGTTATAGTCCGACATGTAAAACTAATAAACAAACTAAAAGAAATTCTTTTTTAAATCATGTACATTTTATTAAAAAAGTAACAATGATATAAAAATTGGTTATTAACAGTAATTCAATATATATACAATGTGTATATATATATATATATATATATATATATATATATATATATATATATATATATATATATATATATATATATATATATATCACAAACTTTAGATGGAAACAAGAAATAATTACACTAAGACCCACTTTAAAA
Source organism: Magallana gigas (assembly GCF_963853765.1). Lineage (NCBI taxonomy): Eukaryota > Metazoa > Mollusca > Bivalvia > Ostreida > Ostreidae > Magallana > Magallana gigas. Next base: position 17,459,844 of record NC_088861.1, on the reverse strand, counting down.
CTCTCAGAATGATGTTGACAACCATCCAATTCACTCTGCAACCTTACCAAAATTAATAACAGCAACCTTACCAAATTTAATAACATTGCAAATTTTCATAAACCCTTTCTGAAAAATTGAATATAACACATTAAAAAGAATAGAGTAGGTTAGTCCCATGCGTCTGCTTTGCACAAGACAAGTGATGATAACTTTGGTGCCTTGTCTTTGAGGTAGTCATAGTATTTATCGCTGTCGCTATAATTCGGTGGAACTCAGAGACCCAATAGTATTGCCCCCTTCTTCATACAAAGATTTAACCCTTTCATAAAGGAAGCGATCAGGTCATCATACAGATCCAGGATTCAGTCAAAGCACTGACTATGGGGCTAACACCTGTTAAAAAAAATTATGCAAAATATTAAAAGTTGGTGTAATCCACAGCAAAGTAAAATCTACAGAAAATTTTTGATATATCTACAACATAAAGTGAGTTTGGTGATTCAGCAAGTTGGCTGTATAATATACAGTGAATTCGTCTATTCCGGGTCGTATCCAATTCGGAGTCACTCGTGTGTATTTTATGCCACCTTGTTTAAATTGAAGCATAAAAAACTTCATAAATACATTGATCTCGAACTGTAGGCCTTTATATCTTTGATTATCAAACGATACTGTGGAATCATTAATTTTCGTGGGGGCCAATTTTCGTGGATTACTTAAATTTTACAAGTTCGTGGGGACGTAATTTCGTGTATTCTTATATATCTACAAAAGGAAATATGACGTTATTACCCTAATATATCAATTCGTTGAGGATGTTATTTCGTGGATGAGAGGTACCCACGAATTCCACGAAAATTGAGCCACCACGAAATCTAATGATTACACAGTATTCGAAAATTAACATTTACAGACCCTCCGAGAAACGAATTCAGAAATCAAGCGCTTTCGAGATGGAGATTTTCACACATCTTTGACATGCTATTTTCATTATTTACGCTGCAGCGTGGTTGATGTGAAAGTTGTGGGAGGGCGTTAATGGATGAAAAATATTGCATATGCATTCAGTTAAATGTCAACAATTATTCAGAATGATAACTGCTAAAACAAATTTACATCAATTAGTTATTCAATCGGAAGGAATTTCCCCAATTGCGGGTCAGTATACCTGAAACATATTTTTCTGCGGATTTACGATAACGTGAAAGAGAGAAAAAAGATATTCAATTGAATAAAATGATCCATCAAGCTCAAGTGTCATTTTATTTTTCTTGTTTGTTATTTTTCTTAAGGTTTACTTTTTCTTTTTGTCATAATGATGACATAATGACGATCGTTTCAATCTGAATGACGACTGTCATTTACATTTAGAAATTCGTCCCTGTTACTTGAGTATCAGTAGTTGTAGATATATTTTCTGACCGGCATTACTTTTTATATGCTGTAAATTTATAACAAAAAAAAATGTGTTCTGAGACGATTACCCGACATTACTGACACTTTGAGGTCACATGACCCGAAAATGGAGAAAATGATTCGAAAGTGGGGAAACCATGAATTGTTGAAATGCCTCTGTAAATATTGTTTCCGAAAATTTATTTTCAAAAACCAAATGAATGCTTAATAACTCACAAAATGTACTTTCAATATACAAACAGTATAAAATTTAAATAGAACGGCTTTGCAAAATATGAAAGAAACAGTCTGACGTGACCCGTAATTGGCGACTTTATTGTACTACATTGCATCATTTGTTTACAATGAAGAGTAGTTATTACCTCTAGCTAACAAATTATTAGAGAATCTAGTTATTTTTAATTAAGTGGTTTGATCTTCAGAATAACGAGCAGAATGCTGTTAACTATCTTCTTTATATTATAGAAACTCTTGCAATTTAGCAAGAACGTAAAAGTTGCAAAATTATATTGCCACAAAACCAAATCATAAATGGGTTAAATTTGTTCTTGTTTTCAAACATAAAATAATTTTATTTAAAACATTGATTTTTTAAAGTGTTCATTTTCAGCCCAGTCAATTGCAAAATTATGGTGGCATATCTCTGCCCCTTGTGTGCAAATTATTTTTCTATTAATTATGTCAACATGCAAGATAAAGATGATGACATGCAAGATAGTTATGTCAACATGCAACATAACTATGTTGACGTGCAAAAAAACAGCAATCAAATAAAAGTTATAAAATATCTCAAATATCGCCACCATGTGACATCCAAGATGCTAGATACGCTATGATGTCAACATGCAACTTATTTATGTTAACATGCAACTTCTTTATGTCGACATGCAACTTAGTTATGTTAACATGCAAGATAAATATGTTGACATACAACTTATTTATGTTAACATGCAACTTCTTTATGTCGACATGCAACTTAATTATGTCGACATGCAAGTGTACAGTGTATTTGTAATATTGTAATATACTAGTACTTACCCACTGCAACAGAAAACTCGTTGCAAGAATCTTCTGATTCTTTTCATCTTCTGAAATAAAAAACTTTGATGTTAAATTTGAATAACAAAATCATTCCTTAGAACTGAACAATATGCAACATCTCATATATATATATATATATATATATATATATATATATATATATATATATATATATATATATATATATATATATATATATATATATATATATATATATATATATATATGATTGACTTTACTGAAATACAGAATAAAATATTGAATCCTTTGAAATGACGTACCCCGACGCGTTTAGGTGCTGCACCATTTGCTTTTGCGTTTTTATTTTCATTGTTATCCTCAACCACCTGAAAAAAGGGAAAAAGAAAAGAATGCAAGTGTTCCTCGCAGGGGATGATTGATAAATTCTATACATGTACTAAGGCATTATATTATTTGATTTCTTTGAAAGTCAGACGCGACTTATCTGCAGTTATTTTTCAATTTTTTATTCAATTTCAGCAGTGAAGGTTGTAATTCATTTTATTTGATACTTGTCCATTAGAATAATTGCTCAGATTTTATTGAAAATGTACACTAATATATATATAAAGAAATTGATTGCCTTATTGAATTTAATGAATTATAGAATTGAATACTGAATAGAATTCTTAGAAATGGCTTACCTCTACACGTTTTGGTGTAATATCCTCAATAATCTGGATAGGAAAGAAATAAAGAACAACAGACGATTGGTATAGTTTATATTGGTATACTTTAGAAAAAAGAGCTGTAGATGCAAATAAAGAAGATGGATTAAAGAAAATATATTTCCATGCAAGTTAGAATAAATAATTTACTATGCTAGTATGTCATTCAAAAAAATACCTGCATGAATTCAGCCTCCCTCTCGGCTCTTTTGGTTTCCTGTGTCGTGTTGACATTTTCCCGGGCCTTCTTCTGGGCCTCCAACTCCATATAGGCCTCCAGGGAAATGATCCCCAGGGAAGCCATATATGGAGTTATATCAGTTTTTCCTGGGGCTATGGCAATTTTCACTTTGCCCCCAGGAGTATGCGTGGTACAGCACTGAGGGACTGACACGAATTGAGAAGCTGCTTGTTCTCTGATCCTTGTGTTGCACGCAACACACGAGGAGGGTGTGCAGCAACAGCACATGCAATCTAGAATATTTTTCTTTACTATTGTCCAGCAGCTCTAAAAACAAACAGAACAAAATCAAGAAACCCATGGGCCGCATTGCTCACCTGAGCAACAACAGACATCATAAATCAGCTTTATGGAGTCATATACAAAATACCTGGATAATGTAGTAAAACCGATCCTGTTTTTAAAAAAAAAATCAATGCCATGTTACAATGTCATGTAATTAAGGTTGTATTATAATTTAACTATCATCTTACACCAGTAAAATACAGTGGAATCATTAAATTTGTGGTGGCTCAATTTTCGTGGAATTCGTGGGTACCTCTCATCAACGAATTAACATACTCCACGATTTAATAAATTAGGGTAATAAAGTCATATTTCCTCTGTATGTTTGAGAGAATACATGAAATTACGTCCCCACGAATTTGTAAAATTTAAGCAATCCAAGACAATTTGCCCCCACCAAAATTAATGATTCCACAGTATTTAATACGTAATATATAAAACGTTTGAAAGACCAAGTTGTTTCAGACGAGTTTTTGATAATATTTTGGGAGACCCACAAAAAGCGAGCGTACTATCACATGAATATTGGTAACTTTCTTTTTCAATACTACCAGTTATGGCGAAGAAAGAAGATGGGGGTTTACATCATTATTTCATAAAGAATTTCTGTTTTGAATACTCATACCTCCCGTGGTTGGTTAAACGGAACTTTTAAGGTGTACAAAATGTTCGATTCTCTAGTTTCCTGTTTTAAAAAAAAATGTAAAAAAGATTAATGTTTCATTTCACTTACACAACGTTATGTAAATTAACCATTTTGTTTTCTGTAAATATAAATGCTAACTACAATCATAGCCTCTCTCTCTCTCTCATTTTTTTTTCAATTTTTTTTTTATAAATAAGAGAAAGAAAGCACGCTTTATACAGGATGCAACAAATTTCCAATATTTCTAACATTTTACTACGGATACTTTGTAGTCTGACGTCATCCCGTGCAGTCCGTGCTCTCTTCGTAGCTAAAGTTCTGATCGATCACGAAATAATCCACGCAAAGTCAACAGTTAAACAGTTATAGTACAATTAAGGTATCAATGAATGATGTATTAACATTATTTAGTAATTGTATTTGAATTATAGTTTATATCTTGTAAGCTAAACGAGAGTATAATTTTAAACGTTAGAGGAATGTATATATTAATAATCGGATATTTCATTTCTAACTAAAAAAAATTAGGGTACCTGAAAAAATATCAGTATGAATCACAAAAAAGAAGCAAGTGAACTCTACAGTAGATGCTTGATTTTTATACTGAGGCGTTAGTTGTATGCTTGAAGGTCAGACGCAATCATTTTTCAATCTCCGAAATTTGAAGATTTCATTTGATTTGATACTTTTCGATAAGAGTGTATAAATGAAAAATGTGTATTAATAATATACAATAATACAATTAAATAGATTGACAGATTGAAATTCATGAATTATAGAATTAGATATTGAATAGAATTATTAGAAATGGCGTACCCCAACGCATTTTGGTGTTGCCTCATTGGCATTAGCATTGTCACCCTCAACCACCTGGAAAAAAGGAGAAAATCATTAGCTAGGTGCATTCATAATTCAATGAACATGAACTTGGCAAGGGAAGCCGTAAAAATTAGTGTTTAACGAATATAATGATTCAAGCCGACCGAATGTAAATAACAAAACAAAAATACGTACTGTGTTGTTGACTTCGCTGCTCTTTAGAATACCCTTTTTCATTTGTTTGGCATCTTCGTTTTCTGCAACACATTCAGCTGCTGCAATACAAGTTTCTAAAAGTTCATTGTAGAAGAAATTATAGTAAACTTTCTCAATCTTTGTTCACCAGGGAATGAATTTAATTAATGAATTGCAAACTTATTGCTGAAATCTTCAACCTACCTGTTCTGCCCTCATCTGTTTCGTCACAAGAGACGTATAAACTTTCCTTTGATGAGGATGAGATGACGTCATCGCCTGTTGCGTAATAACCATAAATGAGCATTAATGAATAATTGAGTATGCATGTATTAAGAGATAAATCTTTAAAATGTTTTGATGAAGTAATAATTATACATAAACAATGCTGATTTCACCTTTTCGAATATATATGTACAATATCATGTACTTCTTCTAACTGTTTTGCAAATATCACCATTTGGCTATATGATTTTAAAGGTTTGTTACAAATGTTAGTGCTATCACTTCTTTGAAAAACGTGATAACTCTTTTTTCTGTGTGATTACTAGTAAGTGATATCACAGACACGTAGCATCGATTTTGAAAGGGGGCAGCCTCACCTAAAAAATCTTCACAAGCCCCCCCCCCCCCCCAAAAAAAAGGCATCTTTCCAAAATCTTCAAAATCTGTTAGGGGGGGGGGGGTATATCTATAACTTCAATTTCACTCTTCATTTTCTTTTTTCAATCCAATTATTTACATACTCCACATAAACTGGGGGGGGGGGGACTCCATGATAATTATATTTTTCATACGTAATTTTAAGAAAATTAGTTGCTGCGAAAAAAAGTGGGAGGCCAGCCCCGCCCCCTTTAATGCTACGTGCCTGTATCACTCGTGAGTGATAGATATAAATGACATAAGCGACTCGGCAGCGGAAATACGAACCCGGTCGTTACGTTGCAATCGCAACTTCTCGGGCCTTTCCGACAAGCTCGGAAAATTCCGAGCTTGCCGGAAAGGCCCGAGAAGCTGCGATTGGTTACGTTGTTGTTGTCTTTTGTGATTCGTTAATTAATAAACTCGGTTTTTCCTACCTCTGTCAACATTCTCATTCCTGCTCTCATTTTTCTCATCTTCTTCGGCCTGTTCTTGATTGAGGTCAAAAAATTCCTCTAAGTCATCAGTTTTCTGTTCATCCTATTATTTAAAAATCATGTTAACAGTTATGGGCGATGTCAAACTAATATATTATGTGTGTGATCAATTATATTATAAATTTACAGTCATTTAAGAATTCAACAATGTCCACTATCATAATACATTGTAGATATTTTAACGATTTCGACTATGTTTAGAGTTTTAAAATATATGCGCAGAACCAGCTAGGTTTTTTTTTTTTAGAAAAGTGGGGGTGGGTGGGGTGGGGGTTCGACCGAGTGATAATTATTTATGAGTTTCTCACTTCCCAACCCTCCTTCGTAGTTGTTTTCAGAAAACGATTACAAAGTATTATCTTCTTCAAGTGAATACCTAAATCGTACAAAGTCTATTTATACGAATTTCTAATAGTAAGTCAAGCGATTTTGTTCGTTTTCCAGCAAAATCAAATCTGCAAGTATACACAGTTCTTGATTATAATACTGTCGTTTGCATCTAATAATATTAATCCTAATGAACCCTTAGCATGCGCGAGCGGCGAACCTTTAGAGAAGAAAGGTCCCGAAAAAAATGAAAAAACCTGATCCTAGTAAACTTACATGTACCAAAATATATAAACAAGCTCTCATATTATTATAATTTGGACCCAACTTCCAATTAACCCCAACCCCTTCCCAATGAAAAATTTCTCGATCCGCGCATATGTTGAATTATGTATGTTTGCCAAAAAGATGGAAAATGTTTTACAACTAATTACTTTTTAAAACAATCATGTAAAATAGAAATGAACTTATTAGCGAAAATAGATGAATTAATATTCTTTAGTGCATTTAATTGTACACATGTATAGTACACACTTGATTACAAAATAAGTTATTGAAACAATCTGGCGAGAAGACAAGAAGGCACGAACAGTTCGGCCAAAAATTGAAGTTTAGATTTTTTCAGCAAAGCACATCGATGCCTTGAAAATTTCAGCATCGATTAAGGTTAGAACAGTATATAATACATGTTTAAAAAAATCTTACCATTTTTGCTACGAAATCGATGTTTTTCAAAGGTGAACACTCTTTGTTTGCATTTAGCACATCTATCAATAAAGCTTCTGTGACGTCACACAATGAATGACGACACACAATGAATGACGACACACAATGAACAACGTCATAATGTCAAAGTTCAATCATTTCGATTTTTTTCCTTTTTAGGCAAATACCTTTTACAATGTAACGTTAATGATTTTTTAAATAACGTTGGTGATTTTTCTTAATTATATTTTTGAAATAAGACTAAAGAGTAGAAAACTAGAAATATTGACTTCCATATGTCAATTTAGCAATAGAGCTACAGAGCTGAAGCAACTGCAACAGTTTACTTTAGTTTACAAGTCCAAACTTAAGATATTTATGCTGCATATTTTTTTAAAATATTTGATTTTTATCCATTTTGATCTTAGATAGAATAGCACATTTATTCTTGTTAATTTTACATTGAAAATCAAAATATCCATAGATGTAAAATAATTCTAAGTGTTCATTAAAAATGTAAATTTGCAAGGGGTGCAACTCAAGTTATTCGCTACACAGCCACTGTGAATCAATCTCTACCCAGAGTTATCGTTCCTGCTTCGCTCCACTTATTGTTGTAGCGCATGCAGCGTAATACGCCCTCTGGTGAGAGATTGACTGTGAATACGCTACGGGTTTCTTCAGGGGTGGATCGCTCGTTTGCGTTTTTTATCGTGAACGTTCGTGTTTCCTAAAAAAGTCAGTATGTTAGTAATCGTCCGTGTATCCTGCTTAATCGTTCGTATATCAGAATGGTGTGTGTCATTTGTCAACAATAACGTTGCTACCATTTTAAGATATTTTAATTCCTGCTTAGAATCAAAGTACTAAAGCACCGAAAACCTAGCTCTTTTTCATATTGCATGTGTAAATTTAGACTGATGTAGCAAACATCATTGCTCTCTCTCTCTCTCTCTCTCTCTCTCTCTCTCTCTCTCTCTCTCTCTCTCTGGGTGTCAGTATGTGTATATTGGCACTATTACCGGATTTGTAAAAAAAAAATATATCATGCCATGTATTTCTTTATCGTACAAGCCCTTATTAATATTACTGAAGGCTTATTAGGTTTGTTACCGAATGACTACAGAAATATATTGGGTTGATCAATCTCATAGATGGCGAGGCACCCAATATATTTCTCATCTTTCAAATACTTTTTAAAAATCTTCGCTTCACCCATGTTTACTTACATTGTTTTGTTCCTATTCAATTATAAACGTTTTCTTCCTTTCCCATGCAGAGCAAATTTTGACGCTTCCATTTTGTTCTGTTCCAGACACAACGATATGACGTCAACATTCAAAGGGACTACTCTAATTTGAAAGAATTTCAAAGAGCAACTACTCCAAATATTATAAGAACTTAATACAGTTGAAATCGATAAAAGGGAATATATCCAAGATATCTTCATTGAACAATTGTCATTTTTAACTCATAAAATTTCAAATGAATGAAAACAAATTTCTTGCGAAGATTTATAATGGGAAATGTTTACATCTTTTCTCCATTCGGAAGTACTCGGGATACCTCGCGCAATTTTTCAACGTTATCATCTGGGCTTCTTAATGGCTGATGCAAAGCAAAATCCCCGTAGACTTTTTATTTTTTGATGTGTATTGAAACCTGAAGCGAGGGCGTTTCAAAACAGATAATCTGGACATTTCTCATATTAGTGGATGAGCGTAGTTTGAGCACAAAGGTATTTATGATTATTGAAATATCAAGCAAAAAGTGGTGGAAGCAAACACTCGGTACAGAGTTATAACAGAGAGATATTTGAGGCAATCACAGGCCAGTCCAGGGAAAACAAATACATGTACAAGTTGAATTTCGATTCTAAATTTCTTATGTAAAAAGGTAGGGAAAAAACATGGCCAAACTTGAAATTCTAAAGAAAAGACAGTTCTCTTTTTAACCAAATAAATACTGATAATATATACTCGGCAAATGATATCCCAAATGGATATTAGTCATCAGTGTCCAAAGCGTACATCGCCTCAGGTTAGATTTGTAAATATCGAATCAACACAGTATATAAAGCTAAGATAAATATAATCTAATTTATTATTCAAAGAATTTTACAATTGATTTGCATACAAAAAATAATTATTTTTACAAATCTCATTCATTATGGACATTTTTTTTTATCACAATTACATTGCCTCATAAAAATTTAAGATTAAAATGTCAGCCTATACAAGTAATTGAAATAATTACGGGCATAATAATAGAACAAGCAGAATTACTTTTTAAGTTTTTATGATAAACATTGACTGGTAGTATCAATATTATAAAGTTATATACATAACGATGTCATTAACAACAATCTTAAGTTTCTTCTGTCATTTTTATCACACATATTATGCTATATTATCAACCACTTGCACACGCTTTAAATCACTGTCTTCAGTGCTTCAAACATCGGTGATTATTGTATTAGGATTTACAGGAGCCCGGTAAATCCTTTCATCAGATCCCGAGATGATATAGATAGGATTACTGCAGCCGCCAATTTTGTCAGTACGGGAATCCTCCTTACATATGTCGTCATACACGAGTGGGTCGTCACGTGGCTTGTAATCCGGAAGTTTATCTTTCGCAGCGACCTCATATGGTGGATGTTCGGACAAAGATTCGTCGATCTGATTCGTTGGAGTTTAGGGTAAACTGGACCGGAAGCTGCGCAGTTGGCGACGTTCGAAAACCCTGTGTTTGTCATTGTGAAACAAAATTAATACAATTTAGATATCTTTATAATGTGAAACTACATAAAACATAACATGTCATGCTATGAAACATGTTGACCAAGATAGTATCAATACGCCATTTAGTTTACTGTAATGTTTTACGGTGCGACCGTTGATTAAATATGCATATACGTATCATTATAATGAATTAATTATAAAATAGTATGATTTTACAAATGGATGTAAAAAAGTAAATGAATTTAAGGACGGCGGACCCAATCCATATCCACCATAATTTTTTTATTTAAATTTTTATATAATGTTAATCAGTTAATGGCGAGTGAAAATCAATAAAAAAAAAACCCATAATCGTCGACTTCCTTTTTCTACTGGGGCGTTTCAAATATGGGAACGAAAATCCTCAGATATAATAGAAAGTAATGAGAATGTTCTGGGTGTGGTATAAAAACTGATATTTAAAAAAATCTGCTATAGATTTTTTACTCTAACTAAATTGTAATATAAAGAAGTCAGTTAGCTTACCGATTAGCGAAAAAAAATTTAGTCATCGACCTAAATTTTTTGAGGGGTTGTGTCGAAGTTCACTGCATGGTTTATTTTTCTTCAGAAATATCATTGAAAAGGGACATATTTAATTATTGCCTGACATAACATTAATTGCATTTATCAACATTTTGTAACAAATGCTTTTAATTCCTGTGCAAACGCGACAACTCTGCATCATTGTTCAATTCAAACGACTCTGAGACTATGATCTTGGCATATACACATTGTTTCATACGACTAAGCCTCTAATAGATACTGATTTATCAGACGACGGATACAAGGCAGAAGAGCAGCTTACAAATCGTGGTACTATCGCGCCAGTGATCAGGGGATGTCACCCCTGTATATGTGGGTAGTGTTTCTTGGGTTCAGCCGGTATGGGCTTACTTTGTACAAATATATTGTGACAAAACTCGCCACTAAATGTTATTACAGTTTTATCGGAAATAAATTCTCATGCTTATTTGCTTGTTGTTAATTCTAATATATAACATATAGTGTATATGGGATTAACTGCTATATACATAAATATTGTTAGGATAAGATATAATTCAATATCTACCCGATAATAACACTACATTGTATAAACTGTCTTTGGGCATTTTAGGATTTATAAACCGGGGAAATTGTCGCAAACAGAGAAAATTCTGACTATAGTCTGTCCCAAGATATTTTTGCCACATATTTTCTTAAATTATTCAATATTTGTAAATACCTCTTGGTTCAGTCGATGTTCATTCAATACTATGAAAAAATCCCAAGATTTATCCTTTGAAACGCCCCCTCTAGCTTGTCGGGTATCAGTACACGGCTAAAAATAAAAAGTCTACGAGGTTTTTCCATTGCCAAGGAGAAGAAGACGCCCGGATGATAACGTTGAAAAATTGCGCAAGGGGTCCCGAGTATTTCCGAATGGAGAAAAGATGTCAACATTCCCCATTATAAATCTCCGTAGGAAATCTGTTTTCGTTCCTGTGAATTTTTACGAGGGAAAAATGATAATGTGTGAATGAAGTAATCTTGGGAATTTTCCCTTTCATCGATTTTAATTGCACTTCAGTCATAGGTATGTGTATTTTTATTAAAAATCGTTCAAATATGCAGCATAAATATCTTGGGACAGGCTATAATATTTTTTCTTAATTTTTCTCCACTAAAAATATTTTGACATAACAAATTTTGTTTAGTAGAATGAAAATTTTACTATTTTTTTATATTCTGATGTTCATAATTATGACAGTCATATTCATAGCATATGCGCGGATTTCTGCACAGAGGTTTGAAATCTTGAATTGGGTCTGTCGTCCTTAAATACAAATTTAATTCAATATATCTTTTTTTTTATTAGTTAACAAGTTAAAGTTGTTTCATATCTCTGAAGAAATGTTCTCATTCGTAAGCTTCTTCACGATTTTGAGAGGGTCTACGTTTACATTAATATTTCCCCTTATTTAAACTAAATTGTCACATCATAGGTCACGTCGGTTTTGTGTCGCCTGTCTTTAAAAACTCCCCTGATTTTTAAAACTACGCATAGTATACTGTTTTATTTACTAAAAATGCATGAAGTTCTTGCAGTTACACATTTTATCTGGTTCTCAGCGGTTTTACCTTGATTATCGCGAGAATGTGAGAACGCCATTTGCAATGCGAGGAATTGCATTGTGGGTCGAAATTTAATGACGCAGAAAAAATCTGACCGATCAATGTGCAGAAACAATTGTGACGTCACTCGATTGTATTTGAAAGGGCACATACGTTAAAGGGCGATAACTCAGTTAATCTCATGTAATGGATCCGTGTACGTTGTGTCAGCAGTATATTTACATGTACAATGCATGTACATTGTCTTTAATTATTTTTGTAGAGTAACTGACGCCAAAGCAATCCGTTGAATGAATGTTCAACTTGTCCGAATTTTCTATTCACGCACGCCTTGCCGGTAGAGCTCGCTTTGCTCGCTGTAAATGAGGATACGGCATTCTACGTACATTTGAGAAGGGAAAGCAATTCAGTTCAGTTCATTAAATTTATTTATGTCAAGTGTCTAATAAATTATTTATAAAATTATAATACAAACATCACAAGATAGTAATACATGTGTCAATAAGTGTAAATAAGAGAATAAAAAACCCAGTAATAATACAAAAAGTGATAGAAAAGGCGGATGGTCCTATAGAATACAGAGTTTAATTGGTATTCAATACGCTGAGAGTAATAATTAATAAATACTAAAATACTTTAGGCTGGACAGCAGATCTAGACTTGCACCTGGATGTTCAAAGTAAAATAAAAAAATCTTAGTTTTTTTATGATTTTACGTGTGATGTCGTAATCAGTTCCCTAAATTTTAATGTATTTGGTTTTGTGATAAAACCTAGTTTGTAGAAATTGTTTACGTAAAGTTTACGTAAAGTTGAGAGGGATTTGCACTCGAGAATAAAATGAAATTCGTCAGCTAATTTAAGTATTTTATAAATCCAAAATTTTGTTTATAATTTTTATATATTTGGCCCATGGATGTATTTAATATATCATTTGCGCGTTTCTGAATAAACTGGTCCTGTAATCCTTGTTTGATGGCAGCAGAAATCCACTGAACAGTGTGTGAGTACATTGTTCCTTCCAGATATTAGAAAAACCACAAGGATCTAAAATACGTCGTAAAAAATCAATCAATGGATTTACACAGTCATTATTATATATGAATTGATTTGGTAAATATTTATAGATAGTAAAATACAATCTTATTGTCTTGACCGTGGACCATTTTTGTTCAATAAGAAATCATTCGAGAATATACAGTGAAATATAAAGGATAACGACCTGATTCACCATAGACCATATAAGATGGCATACTACTTTTCAAACATAGAACATTTTTTATTAAAAATTCAAATGGTTTTTTTTCAATAATATTTATATTCTCGTAATTCCATGTTTTATTAATATTAAATGGTTTATTACAGCGTGTTTAAACTCCAAATATTAACTGAGTCATTAATTTCTGTTGTATCAAAGTTTTAATGAATGGATCGGTTTATTAAAGCTCTATTAGATTCTCACATTTTAATGATGCCAATGGGGCTTCTATAACGCTTAATAATGCTTAAAACAATGGCGGCCAACGTAATGTTTCATCAGTTAGTCCGAAGAAGAGCTGATAGAGTGTTTAGACAACGTTTTTCTATTAATATGGGTGAAGAGGAAATTCGAATTCGGAGGCGATATCGTTTCGGAAAAGATTCAATAAAGCAAATTGTGGATCTGCTTGAACCGATCGTTGCCCCCCAAACAAAGATATCACAAACTCTCTCTCTACGGAAGTACAAGTACATAACTGACAAATAAAACTCACTTTGTATAAGTCTTTGTCAAGCAATGAAGATTGAAAACAACAAGGACTAGTTGCTCATTTTTGTCTTTATTTGATTACGTCACATATGTCGTCGTTTTGGTGGCGGATCCTATATAACAATTTTTATTGCTTGAAGAATATTGATATTACTTGTCACTTTAAAATGTACCTGGCGTTATTTTTCAAATATTTTTAGGCTTCTTGTCTTTATTAATTTACATTTTGATTTTGTTTACTTTTTGATTTTGTTTACAAAATACAAGTGATACCGAATTATTAGAGTTTACCTACCTTTGCATAAATGATTGCATTGACAGGTGCTTAGGAAAGAAGCTTTATTTGTCGAGTTTTTATATAACCAATAAATTAAATTACAATATGGTTTGTTGATATAAGAGTAACGTTGTTATAATATAAATTGATTTAATTACTGGTTTTGAGTTTCTCAAACGCATCTAAAATTTCTTCGTCACTAATAGGAAGGTTCAGAAAGTTATACGCATCCGAAAAGTCAACCTCGGTATTCACATCTGGTAGACTTTCAATATTGTCATCGACTTCGTATCCATTCATACCTTTCATAAACTCGAACATATTATTAATATCAATAGCGTTCGAGTTGTTTTTACTACCTGCATTAAGGATTTTCGAATAATCTTTGGGATTATTGGAATGCAAGTTCACTAAATTTTTTGTTAACTCCGACTTATGGTTTTTAATACATTTATCCATTATTTTTTTTATAATTTTTGTTGGCTGATTTAATAGTGTCTTTGTTTTCGTCAGATTTACATTTAGATTTACTCTGTGTGGCTGAGTGGATTTTTTCGTGCGGATCTGCATTCGTGATTAAACAACGATTTATTGATTCTTACATGTTTGGAATGCGGATAAATGACACTAAACGTTTCCTTAGCAGTGTTAGAGAAAACATTACAAATATCACTAGTTATATCAGAAATATTTTCTTGATTAAAGTCACGCGTTCCTCTGACTAGGTCATTTAAGATGTGTGAAACTCAATAGCATTACGGCCGCGGTATGGATGTTATGACAAAAGTCCTTAGCTTAATACATAGACCATACTATTACAATGGTTGAATTTTACCTGTAGTATCATACGACGATATTTGTGTGTTATTACAACTTAAAAAAAGAAAATGGATTATGAACATCTGAATTATAGATTATTAAATTCTACAATGTCAAAATCCTAGAAAAAGTAAACATATGTATACTGAATAAAAGCGTAGTCGACTGTGCTACTGTTCTTACATGTAGTATCATCTGTATATTCATTATTGCCGATACGGCTTTTTACAATATAGAGTTCATTATTTTTACAAAAAATCTACAAGGTTATATCCAAAATCAAATAGAAACATTTAGCAGATGTACAAGTACAAGCATGGTAGGTTATTCTTTCATAAATAAACTAATCTAATTAAAAGGGGAAGCAGTAAATACAAGTATAAAGAACAATACAACCATTAATGTTAAAAGAATAGCTTTTTTGTATATACTTATATCTTTCCATATGCTGTATTTCAAATGTGCAAATATAATTATCAAATTACGTTTTATATCGCGCATTACAAAATCTTCAGGCTGGTCAGCAATCACTTAAGAACGCTAGAGAGTAAGTTGGACAAGTTCAGAAATGAGTTTATGTCGAGCATTGACGAAAAATTCAAGGCCATGCGAAGCGATATAGATCTCGAGTTAACAGTACACAAGAAAGATATAGATCAATTGTCACAGTCTATTGACTCAATTGTTCGCCGTTTAGACAGTATTGAGAACCAACAATGCTCAGGTCCTTCACCTCAAAATGTAAACAGTCCTCTCGATGACCCCAACCTAACCATCATTGCATCAAATGTAACCGAGACCCACGATGAGATACTTGACGTTGCGCGTGATCTCGTGAGCAATCTGGATAGCAGTATTAACGTCACTGCAGCCTCTCAGCTCAACAGTAGATTTGGAAAACCGGGTCTAGTTAAAATCTCGTTTTAATCGTTAGAAGAAAAGAAAGCTATACTTCGAGAGAAACGCAGACTTCGAGATACCGAGAAATACAAAAATGTATACCTCAGATCCAGTAAGTCACACACGGACCGTCTCATCGAACTGAACGCCCGAACAATTCTTAATGAAATCCCAAACGGAAGACAATTCAGAATTACGTCTAACGGTCGCATCGTTAAAAAACAGAACGAAATCCAACGTCCCTTAACAGACACTCATGACGACGGATAGGACAGACCCCGACCCACCGAACATCTACGGATTGGACATTTGAACGTCTGTGGATGGACACGCACAAACCATAATCTTAAATCTGAAATTGTAAAACAACTAAACTGTGACATTATAAGTTTGAATGAAACTCACCTACTCGATGAAAACGAATTGAACTTGTCAGATCATGGTTACAAGTGGATAGGCTTTAATCGCTCAAATATTCATGTAAATGCACCGAAGGGTTCCGGTGGAATTGGTATATTAGTAAAAAACAGTCTTTATAAAGTTTACCATGTACACATAATTGACAAATCCTACGAGGGTATTTTGGGGGTCAAGTTCCGAAAATAAAGACACCGACTTTACATTTGTATTATATTCTGTATATTTGCCGCCAGAGAACTCCCCATGGGGACGTGATGCTAGTTCATTATTTGCTCACCTGCTCACACAAATATATCAGTATAGCGAAGCGGATGCCATAGTTATCTGTGGCGATTTTAATGCAAGAATAGGCAAGACTAACGAATGTAATGACTGTGTTGATAATATTCCACACCGTAGCTCTACTGACGACACACAAAATCAGCATGGAAAGTCCTTTTTAGACTTTTTAAACGACAGTCGTTGTTGTGTATTAAACGGACGATTTGGTGACCAATCGACAGGATACACGTCTCTCTCAACTCGTGGGCATTCAGTTGTTGATTACATTTGCGTCCCTCATGATATTTTCCCACTTTGCGAAAACTTCCGAATAATAAGTTGTAATGACATAGTTGAGCGATACAATTTAACAAACTTTCTGGGGGAGAAGAGTAAAACACCAGACCACGCAACAATAACATTCGAACTTAAGGTACCTTCACACACTTGCAATCCTCCTGTAAATGAAAACAAAATAGGGATAAAAAAGCGTTACAACCTACGACGCATCCCCGCAAATTTTATGAACACAGAAAGAACTCGCAATGCAATTCTAGATCTTATTTCCAAAATAGAGATGTGTCGAGAAATACAAGACCAAATCGACAAGGTCTACGACGACTTTTGTGATACAATTATCGGGGAGATGGCCGAAACAATTCCAAAATATGACTGGTCAAATAAAGGTAGAAAAAAATTGCGTTTCCACAAACCATACTGGAATGATGAACTTACCGACTTGTGGAAAAACATGCGTAACAAGGAAAAACAATATTTAAAATGTGAATCAAAAGATAAAGGAATAAAAAGAGTCCTTCGTCATGATTACAAAGTGGCCCAAAACACTCTTGACAAAAGAATCCGTTTTTTTGAAAGAAAGTACAGAACCGAATTATCTATCGATATCGAGTCCTCAGCTGTGCACACTCGTGACCCTAACAAGTTCTGGAACTATATTATGCGTTTGGGACCAGAAAGAAAAAACGTGTTTCCTGACGAATGTTTTAAAAACGGAGAAATACACACTGATCCCGAAACTATGAAAGACGTGTGGTCCAATGACTTTAAACTATTGTATAACCCACAAACGGATTCATCATTCGACGAGAACTTTAAACAACAAGTCTTAAATCATAAAGACCACTTAGAACGGCGCATGTTAGACCCATTATACCAATCAAACGCTGACCTGAACAGACAAATAGACATAAACGAAGTACGTTGTGTCGTAAACAAAGCGAAGGCCGGTAAATCTGCAGGAATTGACGAGCTCCCCTATGAAGTCTTAAAATCTGAGAATGTTATTCAAACACTGCACAAAATGTTCATGCTAATATTCGATACAAACATACCGCGTTCATATGGCGTCGTGCGATCATCTGTCCAATTTTAAAAGACAAATCGTCGGACCCTAGAATTCCACTAAATTACAGAGGGATAAGTTTACAATGTGTAACGGCGAAGATTTTCAGTTCCGTCCTAAACAATAGACTCATGGTGTACTTAGAAGACAACGAGCTACTCGTAGATGAACAAAACGGGTTTCGAAGGCAAAGATCGTGTCTAGATCACATTTTGCCTTGAACAGTGTCATTCAAAACAATAATTCAACGTTTGTCACATTCATCGACCTACAGAAAGCGTTTGACACTGTAGATAGAGAATTACTCCAGTACTGTCTTTTAACCCATGGAATTGACGGCAATTTTTACCACACTATTAAATCACTTTATTCAAATACAGAATCGTGCGTTCGGCTCAACAACAAGTATATTGACTGGTTTCGCTGCAGTGTTGGAGTACGGCAAGGTGATAATTTATCCCCAACATTATTCGCCCTATTCATAAACGATCTAACCGTGAAATTAAAAACATTAAATAAAGGAGCCCAAATTAACAACTACAACCTAAGTCTGCTTCTATACGCTGATGATATTGCTTTAATTTCCCACTCAGAAAATGATATGCAACACATGTTGGATACTGTCGACGCCTGGTGCAGAAAATGGCGATTAAGAATTAATTCGCAAAAATCTAAAGTTGTTCACTTCAGGAAAAACAGATCGAAAAGAAGCCACTTTAACTTTCATTTAGGGGAAAATAATTTGGACTACGAGGCGTCTTACAAATATCTAGGCGTGATTTTGGACGAAAAACGTGGTTTTAAAGTGAACGCTGAAAACCTAGCCATGTCCGGAGGACGTGCACTGGGATCCGTCATCTCAAAAATCAACGCAATCAAATCAGTTGGATTCCGAACCTACGAAAAATTATTTAATAATTGCGTAGCCCCAGTCCTTGATTACAGCAGTGGGGTATGGGGGCACAAGAAACATCACTGTATTGAAATGGTGCAAAATCGAGCCCTCCGGTATTTCCTTGGTGTCCATCAGTTTACTCCGTTGCTAGCAGTCCAAGGGGAGAGCGGGTGGTTAAGCTGTAATTGCCGCCACAAGATGAATATGTTGCGTCTCTGGAATCGACTAATTTACATGGAAAATGAACGCATCACCAAGCGCGTGTTTCTTGGGGACCGTGAGCAAAACAATACTTCTAATTGGAGCTCCCAAGTTAAAAATATCATGGAATCGTGAAGCATAGAAAGTACTTACTTAAATTCTACACCCTGTAATTTACACTACGCAGAGGAAAAGTTACGTACAAATTTTGAAACCGAATGGCACAACGATATCCAAAGTATACCAAAACTTCGTACATATATCCTTTTTAAATCCAGCTACACAGTCGAAAAATACGTTACGCTAGATCTCCCAAAACCCATCAGATCAAAATTGGCGATGTTTAGATGTGGTGTACTCCCCCTGAGGATCGAGACTGGTCGCTACAGAGGAGAACCGGTGGAGGATAGAATATGTAACTTATGTAATCTTAACGAAATTGAAACTGAAAAGCACTTTTTATTACGTTGTCCATTCTTTAATTACCAGAGAAGTCAATTATTTTATAAAATTGGATATGATGAAACTGTAAGTCAAAATAATACAAATGACAGTACTCTTTTTGTTGACCTAATATGTTACTACCCCCGCCAAATCGCTTATTTTATTCATGAATTGTACAATTTAAGACAGAAACAATTGACAAAGCCGTCTTGCTCCCAAAACATGTAAAACTTTTTATATTGTAACAGTTTGAAAGTGACTTATAGGTCCGTTGGGCCGGGTGTATTGTGTTATATTTGTAAAATGAATTTTGTAATCATGCTATATACACATGTCACTATAATAAATTATTTACTTACTTACTTACAGGGAAAAACGAGCTAAAGACTTTCTTACTTGTGAACTAAATTCAACGTCAGAAAATGAGACTTGATTTTTCTTATCTTGATAAAATCTTTATATCAAAAACTTGCAAAAGGCATGACTATAATATTTTTTAAATACTTGAATTTTTTTTCCCTATCTTTATAGGAAATTAATCAACGAGGATTGTACATAATATGTAAGCAACTCGTTATGAATAATTATAAGTCAAATAATATTTAAAAAATGTTAAGTTACCTATTCCCGTATGTTACTGAACTTGAGTGACATGAGATTGGGTGTACAAGAGAATAAGGAATGTTTGTTAAACTTATATAATGTTTGATCGATAGCACCATCCATCGAGATTATTTCTTAGACCCTCGCGGTTTATTTACGTCACTTTCAGCAGTGTATGTAAACACCTAGCCATGTCAAAAAGTTAATAAAATGTCGTTATTATGTATGTTTTTTCAATCGTTCGATCGATCCTGAGAGAGAGAAAGAGAGAGATTATTGGCGTTTCTTGTTCTACCTGAAAAAAAACACCACTTTTAAGTTATATAAATAATCGCAAAAATAATGATAAAATGCAATTTTAAAATTATATCAGAAAATGAATTTAATTCAGCATTTTGTTGGAAATGGATGAGCTGAATAAGACAGGGAAGACCCCGAAATTAACATTGAGTTTCTCCTTTAGTAACGTAAAGTCTCGCTGAAACAATTGTAATAAAGCATGAGAGCTTGGAAGATGCTTATTTTAGATAAAAGAAGGCAAACAAAAACGTAAAATACTAGTATTTTTTAGAAACAGAATACCTTTAAATAGTGATCAAGGAACAAAAAATAGTTATAATAAATAAATAATGGAGGGTCTTTCACTTGAAACTGTTGCATGTAAATAACATATCCAAGAGAAAAAATAACTACAGCTCTATAACAAGAATCGCAACAAGAAGCGAATGTAGTTTGTATCTACGAGAAATTAAATATAGAACAAAGAACTGACGCTTGGTTGAAAGATCTTTAAGAAGAGCAAAAATAAAAGGTTTCTTTTTTATTTTAAGAAGGAAGAACCTTAAAGTTAGTTAAAAAGGGAAATGCATAAATTCTATATGGAATTAATCATTTATCCAAGATGAAATTCAGCAAAGATTACAAGGAAATTTTCTAAAGACCTGGACAAAAAAGAAAGAAAACCGAACTATCTGGTCACCAAAATAAAATTAAAAGAGAAAAAAACAACCAAAAGACGAGGAGCTCTTACTCACGGTATAATGCTTCTTTGATATAGGAACAAACAAGGGTGCGATGGAATGTCAACTGAAATTACTTTCATAAAGTAATTTAATAAAGTAATGGGTTTTGGAACAGGTCCCGATTGCGATGTGACCTTCCTCACTCTTTTGAATTAATAACTACATTGATTACTTTTTTGGGGGAAATTGCCTTGTACAGTACCGATCAGACCCAACCTAACAGAAAGTAAACCCCAACTAAACCCTGGGTTAACTTTCTGGGTTTACTCTGGGTTTACTTCGGGTTTACTAGAGTGGACACAGAGTAAACCCAGAGTAAACCCAAAGTAAGCCCAGAGAGTAAACCCGATCAGAAGTACACCCCTGAAAGCAGACGCTGACTGTGTATTCGGAATACACAAAGGGCAGGGATTACAGGCAGTAGGATTGTAAGATAAATTACGGGTCTGTTTCACACTTCAGTGCGCACAGTTGACCAAAAAGCAATTTCCAAGAAAACCCAAAGTAAACCCCGAGTAAACCCAAAGTAAACCCTGAGTGGACCCAAATTTTCAAAAAGTAAACCCACAGTAAACCCAAAGTAAACCCCAAAAGTAAACCCAGGGTTTAGTTGGGGTTTACTCTGGTGCTAGGTTGGGTCTGATCGGTACTGTACCCTTGTATATTGCAGACCTTTTCTTGTCGAAACATCATAATTTGGTTTAGGAAATCTTTCTTCAACTGATATCTTCTGTAAACTCTTTTTTACTTAATCATATTTATTTATCACTCTGCTAAAACTATAAAGAATTTGAATTTTCTATTTCATGTTTGCATTTGCAGCATTTGTACGTTTAATTTTTCTTCGAGTTTGTTGCATTCTGTATTTTTAAAAAATCCTTTAAACTTCGACTTTTTGTGTGCTTTAGTTCTTTATTTAATCTCTCGTATATATATAAATTAAATTCACCTTCCAGGTTTGCCTATCAGATACCACACATCAAACGCACACACCAGGTACAAAAAGTATTTAATCAGCTTGTCATTATTGATCATAAAACAACTGTGGTATTTCATATCGCGTCGTTGCATGTGGCTGTATTTTGTATTTTTCTTTTCACTTCTTTCCGAAAAATAGTTTGGAGAATCCAAATTTTGCATTTCTATAAAGATATTGAACAGAGTGATCATTTTACATGGTAAGTATACAACAATTTTGGAACATATATATCTAACACTGTAATTTCGATTCGAACAAATATTGATTATTCAATTTGTCCTAAAATTTTGAACTTTTCGGTAATAACAACGCTTGTATATAGAGCAGAAGTTGAACATTTTTACAGAAACAGAATAACGACTGTGATGGCAGCTAACCGACCAGAGCCAAACCTAGGGCAGGATGTAGTATGGTGTAAATACTGTGGGCATTTTGAGGCCGAGTTCTACTGTAAGAATTGCGGAGACAATATGTGTTCACAATGTCACGATTCACATAATAACTATCATAGTTTTAAATATCATATAACTGTTCCGTACAATGGAAGACAATTTGCCGGAGTACACTGCATGGAACATCCTACTCAATTTTACAGCTCCGGATGTAAAGATTGCAATGCACCAATATGCCCTGAATGCAAATTAAAGTATCATAAAACACATAAAAATACAAGTATTGCTAAAGTGTGTGACTCTGCAAGGAAAAAGGTAAAGATGTATTTAAAGCAGATGAAGGCTAGACGATCGCGTGTTACTTCCTTAATAAATGAAGGGACAAGGATTGGTAACCCTGAAGGCTTTAAACAAATCAAGGAAAAACTCGAAAGCAGAGCGCTTAGGATGAAATCTTGCGTTGAAAATATTCTTTCAAAATCACTTGCAGAGGTTGAAAGGCTTGAAGAGGCACATCAAACGAGTGTTCACAAATACTTAACGAGGGAAATAGACGATCTAGGAGAAAAAATACATATATGTACAAAAAATCTTGAATCTATGGGCCCAATTGAGTTAGCTTTTTTTGATGGGAAAAATATGAATTGGAATCAATCAGATGTGATCCAAGAAATGAAAATTCCATGTTTTAATCCAAAACAATTAGAGGAAGATGACATGATAAATTTGTTTGGACATCTGTCTTTCGAAGAGGCAAACGCTGGAAGTGAAATGACTGATGTTTTAGCCACCGACAAACATACAGCACCTAGACCATGTAGTCAAGAGCGTCACTTTACGAAAATACCAGTTACTTACACAGACAGATATGAAAAAAGGTGGCTTATATCAACCTCATTTGGGAGCATCGACAATGCCAAACGCGTCGAAATGGGAATATGCGAAACTCCAAATCAAATAATAGAATTCAAAAGTTGTGAAAACATTTTGTATCAAATAACATACAGTGAACAGTTGTCACGTGTTTTCCTCAGTGGTGACAAACCTACAATATATACCTATAAAAAGGTATTTGGAGTTCGTGATGTTGAATCAAAATTGGAAGTGTTACCTGTTTCAAGGACACCACAAGGACTGGCGATCGGATGGACTGGTAACCTTATTTATTCTAACGGACTCAACGGTGTCGTTGAAATTGCACCAAACGCTATTGATGCCATCCAACACTATTCTGTTTTAAAATTTCAGCGTAACGATCGAATCATATTTAACAAAAAAGGCTACACATCTTGGGGTGTACATTGCACAAAATCTGGAGAAATTTTGATCTGCTTAGTCCCCAGTTTTGAAGGAAATATCTATGCTGCTGTCGTAAAAATTACCTTTAATATTGAACATTCAGAGGTAGGTTCAGAATCTGAGTTCTCGCATAAATCCAGTGGAGAACCACTCTTTTCAAACCCTCGATTTGTCTGTGAAAACAGAGTGACTCGTGATATTTGTGTATCAGACTTTGACAACAAAGTGGTTGTTTTATCTTCAAGTGGAGAGTTTCGTTTTAGCTATCGAGGGATTTGGCCGGCAAATCAAAAATCAACAACCTTTACTCCAAGAGGAATTGCTTGTACTGAACGGGGGCACATTTTAGTTGCAGATGTTGAAAATGATTTAGTTCATATGTTGCAAAGTAATGGACAATTTATCACCAACATACTGTCGTCCATTTCCCCGATTTTTCGGCCCTGGGGGATTTGTGTAGATGCTGGTGACAGAATTTGGTTGGTAGAAGAACAAAATTATGAAGGTGGCGTCAAATGCTTGGCTAAAGTAAAGGTCTTTCAGATTTATAATTAGAACGGGTCATAAAAATACTGCAACATGTAGCGTTAAAAATATGCATGGAGATAAAAAACACAGTTCCTCACACAATAGTTGGTCTTTTTAAGAGACACATCTTTGTAAAGTGATTTAGCAAGTAAAGTTTTTAACTCTGATGTGATACATTGTGAAAAACTAGTGCGTTATTATTGATAATTTAATGATAATATATTTTTCAAAAGTCAAGATTTAAACCTTGATAGATATATATTGGATAATCGTCGGAAGAAGGCCAAAAAGACTAAAAAAGAATGAAACTCCTTTTTCTGTAAAAACGGTTCATACTTGTATACTCAGTGCAAGGTTTTAAACTAACTGAATTTTTATAGTGAATATACTGTACTTGTTCAAATTGCATTTGAGTAAAATTCTGCTTTGCGAATTTAAACTTTTCTGCACTACTTTTTCCTCAGTCATGAAGGTGTGAAAAAGCAAATACTAGTACTGACTTTGAAATCAACTGTCATACACATACTTGGATTTATAATATAAGTTTTAAGAACATTTTGAAAAGAATAACAATATTTTGTTTACATTCAGGTGTTCTCATTTTCATTGCAAATATTCATATATTCCCCTTCATTTTCCTTATACATACTTAGATATAGCTATGTTTTTTGTATGCCAGTCATCATCATGCATATTTTTCCAATATATTTTTAAAAAATACTTATATACATCAAGAGCTGCGTTAAAAAATCTTTGCATCAGTCATTCATTTATTCATAAATCACTGATACTAGTAACTTGCTTCATTTTACAATGATATAATCATCGCTATATGTACTCTCCAGTGTGCTGTATTTCAAAATTTTGAAAACTCGCACACTTTGTTTTTTTTTTGGGGGGGGGGGGGGGGGTGTGGCTTAAAGTAAAGCGTCTTATCCTTATTATGCCTACTTCTTATACTAAGGAATTAAAGCAAAAAAAAATTGACACAGTGAAACCGATCATATAATGATTCTACCATTTTAGTCAAGTTTGTTTATCTTTTTTGCATGAAGGTCAGGTCAAGGTCACTACTTTTTCCCTCAACTTAAAAGATCTTAAAAATGATGTAGTTATCAGCTGTCATGAAGACATCTGTTTAAGATATGAAGTTTCTATTCTTTAGTAAAATAATAGAATATCATAATGTCTATCAGCTTATAAAACTAAATTGGAATAATTATCTAAACTTAAACTGATATAATTGCTCAGCCCAAATTTCCTTTTTTTTCACTTATATTTTGAAGATATTTTGATTATTTTTTTATGCTTCCAGTATTAAAACATTTCGGATTTTTATATATTATAAAGAACTTACAAAAAGATATAATTTGACAGAAAGGCTAATATATTGATTAACTACTAAGAGAGAAAATCCGATTTTAGTGATTATTTCACACAAATTTTTTTTTATAGAATGACAGCTGAAAAAAGCTTAAAAAATGTAATTTGAGGGCAAATCATATTTTAGAAACATATTTGGAAACCAAAGTATCTTATGATTAGTTCACTTAACTTGAAAAAATCCAACATTAATGTTATTGCTTTAAATATTCTAAAAAGAATCATGAATCTACAGCTATTCTGAATTGGAAAAACGTGATTTTTTCCTACGCCAATGTTCAAGCAAAAATATAAACCTTGTTAGATTCTAATCTTGGATAATTATTTCTATTTCAGATTGTATGATAGTAAAAAAGAAAAGAAAGAAAAATGTTATTTTGATTTTCTTTCATCTTGATTTAATGAACATTTAATCAAATTTACTTTTGACAAGTCAAAAACTAGAAAAGACCCCTTCCTGAAATTCTCTATTCTATCTTTTCTACAGATAATTTCTTTCATATATAAATCTTTTATTTCTTTAACATTTAATATTTACTTCCTTTATATAAAAATACAACTTAACCCATACAAAAGATGTAGATCATTTTTTGTTAAACCTTAACGATGCTATTAAATACCTGTGACTATAAACGATCAAAAACCTGCATGTAAACTATAATGAACTATAAGAAAATCTTCTTTTTAAACATGCTCATTTTATTAAATTAAAAAGTAACATTCAAAATTGGTTATTAACAATAATTTATAAAAAATATCTTTCAAGTTTTGAACAGAAACAGGAAATAATCACATTCAGACCCATTTTAATTCTCCCGATAGGAAGAGAAATATCCGAGGCAACTTCACCAAACTTAGAAGCATCGAATTTACTTATAAACTCCTCTGAAATATTGGGCACAACAAAAGAAAATTAAGAAAAAGGTAAAATACACCCCCCTCCCCCGTGCCTGCTTTGTACATAACTGCAAGATATGATGATTTTGGTGACCAATCTTTGAGGTGATAATGGTCTTAATCGTTTTCACTATACTGATGTAGAACATAGATTACCAACAGTATTGCTTACTCCTTCATTCACATCAAGGGGAGCAATCATGTCTTTATACAAATCCAGCATTCTGTCAAAGTACTGACATCGATGCAATCTAAGTTTACACCTGTCAATAAAAAAGGTATGCAAAATATCAAATCAAAAGTAAAATCTCAGTGTCATTTTTTTTTTATATCTACAACACATATTAAGTGTAGTGATTTAGTAAGTTGGCATATAAAATGCTACATTACATGATTTGTTTGCAATTGAGAGTAGTATATTGTCCTCTAGCTGCAATATCACCAATAATGTAGTTATATCATATTAACTGGTTTGGTCCTAGAATAAAATGCAGAATACTCTGCCCTAACTTCTTTGTAATCTAGAAACTTTTGCAGTTTTGCAAGAACGTAGTACAATGTAGTCGCAAAATTCTATTAACAAAAAAACCAGACCATTAATGGTTTAATTTGTTCATGTATTAAACATAAAATGATTTCATTTATAACATTGATTTTTTGAACATGATCCTTTAAACGTAGTCATTTGCAAAATATGGTTGTTGCAAATAAACTTTGGTTTACTCTCAATCATGCCCTTTAATGTTATTTTCAAAAATATAACAAACATTTATCACTACCTGACAAGCTGGGTCTTGAAGGACGGTAACTGGCTAAGTACACGAGTATTCCCACTCAAACTGCTCTACAGGGATCACCATTGACAGACACCAATTCACTACACTTTTTTACAGAATGTACAATACAACTGCATGCAGGGCATCCAATTTTAGAAATTCTCTGTAGGATGATTAAGGTAGCCTTTACAAAATGTGAATTTAACGAATTATGATTCATCTAAACTACATTTAACATACCTTTAAAATTATTATAAGGCTGACATAAACAAAACTTCAATATGACCTTGTGATAAATTTGTTAACATTAAATTGTTTTTTAAATTTTAAGGTGAATCTTTATCATTTTGATACGATCCTTAAAATTACGTTAAATGTTTAGTGATCAAACTTGCAATTTATTAAATATAAAAAGAAATGGTAGTTAAAGATGGACTACTTTAAAGGTGATGTACAAGTCATTTAAATGAAAAATAGTCAACACATACTTAATCACATTGTGAGAACATTTCTTGTACTAAAGTGTTAGTACATAAATTACTAGATTCGAAAAGTTCTTATTTTCTAACTTCGTGGTGATACAAGATCCTTACATATACACAGCTTTCAAATGTTTTGGCAGTGACATCTTTACGGAAGTCTTTTTTGGTGTATAGAGTAGAGTATTGCGTAATCTGGTTAACGTTAAGGTATGGGTACATATACTTATGTTGACCTAATAAAGGTAGCCATTCATCTTGATTTGTATTAGTAATGTAAAACTGTGCATTCTATAGAGGTGAACATTCAAGATAAACTCCTAGAAAACAAAGGTAAAAGCAACCAAAAATTACGAGGGTTGTTCGGACATTATTGAAACATTTACTCTTACTCCTTTGAGAAAAGAGATAAATCATTGAAAGTTTACAAGAAAAAAAAAACCCAGAATGTCTTATATTAACGTAAAAATTATGCAGTTAATGACATCATTCGTTCATTCCTGGTAATTAACAAACTTGCCTACATCCAATAACCCGGCACAAACCACAAACTCTTCGTAACAGCATTTTAACGTTTTCCCTTGGTCCCATGTTACAAAAACCTTACATACGAACGGAAAACATGAACCATTTTACATTTTTCATCATTCTATTATTCAATTTTATTATAAAGTGGCAACTGTTATATAATCATATGTTCCATTCTTCGCCTATTAGAAAGAGAGATATTTGTGTTGTCTAAATAATTTCCGAACCACCCCCCGTACACTTCCCCAGGTACCACTTTTATGTGATCCATACCGGTACCCTTCTTTCCTACAGTGGCGTCTCGTTGAAATAATGCCAGTCACCGTCCTTTAAGACAGTAATTTCGTTTGTGCCTTCTTATGTCCATGGCATTGCGGCCCATTGCTCATAATTTGAGTCAAGAGAGGGTACATGGCATATCCTTTTTATGGGGAATAGGTGACATCTTTTGAGGGAGAGTAGAGGATATTAGGGAGACCAACGAGTATTCGACTATCGCTCGGTCACACCGATCATCGACTATATTTCTCTTCGTCGATTACTCGTTATAATGTGAATAGATTTTAAAAATACTATTATTTTTTTCTTAACGCGGCAGTTTTTGTTCTACGAATGTTAATAACCGTTTTTCTTTTATGGACATGTTTGATCCGTAAGTTACGCTTTTTCCGTCGATGTCCCTTGTGTATTTTTGAAACGGCTAATAATCAATCTCTTTTGAGTTACTTTGACAGACATATACCGTTACTAGAGAAAAATGTGTGTCTCTTTTAAGTTTTTTATTGGATTATATGTTTGTATACTCAAAACTTTAATCATATCAATAATTATAATAATAATAATAATAATTAGGCGTTTGTTTTTATAATCATTTATTAAAAGTTTCATTATTAATTTGGCAAAAACAATAACTTAGTAACATTTGATTTGCCTAAGATGATACGGAGCTCAATATACATATATATGTAAGAGTTACGAGAAAAAAAGGAAAAGCCAGAACATTTTCTAACGGATGTTGAGATAAAATACTTTCCAATTTATTAAAGATCAAATACATTTAGTAACATAGTATTTAGTAAAATGATTAGATTCCTTTCATCAACAGGAACAGTTTTGATTCAGCTTTCACAGATCTCTTTCTGTAATTGCACAATCAATGTTGATCATAAAAAAAAATAAAGTAATAAATTACAATTGTTTTCTTTACTTTAATTGCTAAAAAATACAATTAAAATAACCATTGTTTCAAGAACACCGATTATAAGAATTTCCCACTTGAGGAAAAATATATTACCTGCATAAATCAAACGATGCAAATTTACTAAATCAACATATCTTGCCTAAACATATCTGATCAAATATAGGATTCCTTCCAGTTTGCTAGCTAGGTACTGAGGGGATCTGTGAGCTGCGTATTCCATATCAGTGATGTTTCTCATCATGCTGAAGGTCTCCACGAAGGAAACATGTCTCTCTACCCTTGTCCTTTGTAAAAATTATTTGGACATCTCCGTTCAATGTCATAGTTCCTACATGCAGTTTGCTAACTGGCCGCATTGGGTATCCATGAATCGTACCCCTTCCAATATCAGTGAAGGGTATTTTTTCAAACACTTAAAGTCTACCCAGAAGACACATTCACCTTTACCCTTAAAACCTAAACTGAGTCTGTGGTTGTTTTTCATCCATAAACTCGTCTTTGTCATGAGATCGCTCTACAAAATCAACTTTTGGTTTACCTGTTAAATAGTTTAAGTCTGCAGAAACAATTAAAAAAATAAAAACACCATTTTTATTTTTTTTTTAGAATATTTGACATACAAAATAGAAGTAAAACGTACACCCAATGCCTGAAAAAAAGAATCATTTATCATTGCATGCATTGTACTCAAACAAAGCATAGTTTTACATGGTTAAAATAAATAAATTAAAACACACTTTTATCAATAGCCAAGATTTACATACACTGTGAGTGATGTCATTTATCTCTAATTATAGTTGACCATCAGAAGCAGCCTAATTCGGCTGAATCTTTAAGTGCTTGATTTTCTTATTTATCCTAGACGTATTGTGTGTCAGATCTAGAGTGCTCACAAAATTTGGATACTGAATAAAAAATGTATGTTGATTATAAACCAAAATTCATTAATCTTAGTTTACAATAAATATTTTCAATACATTTTTCGATTAAGAAAAAAAAATCAAATCTATCTAACAATCAGCCCAGATTTTTCTAGCGTAGAACTCACTATAGGTACAGCTGACCTTATCATATGCTGTTAGTGTGAAGCAACGCAGACACTATTCCATAAATGTTTACAGGAAACAAGTCCTCATTTTTGTCAGGCTATGTAAACTTGAAGCGCTTTCATATCATCAGTATCAGTGACAGTAATCTCGACGTGGGCCTCATCATAGTGGAGAAGATAAAGAGAGGATGATAACTCTATATGCACAGTTCCTGTGGCATCAAAAGAGGCATAGGGAATGGAATTAAATTCATTTTTTGGTGAGGAAAGTGTTTGGAGGCAACACAAACAACACTTTTTCATGGGTAGCTAGATTTCCGAGAGAGTTTTTTTTTATCTTTGTCATGATCTTCTGTTTTGATTTTTTTTTTGGGTGTCATCATAAACTCCAATCCAATGATCAAGGAAGACACGAATAAATAAATGTATAATATTGTTTTCCATTTGTTTGTCGCAGAGAGTTATAACATTCATGGAACCAACGTACTTTCTTTGGAAACATTAGAGAGAATACGGATTCATGTTTAAAATTGGAGAATCATCCAAACTGTAGTAAAAATCATCAAGAGTTGAATTTTAAAAAAAACTTTCACGAGGTGCATGTGTGACATCTCCATGAACTGTGGCGCGATAATGTCCTTTTGGGAATATTTGGAAAGCAGTTGATATTAGGTGTGATTTCTGCATCACACAGCAGGACTTCTTGGATAAAATAAATATGCAATGGCTAGCACTGGCACTGACTTTTCCTTCTGTATTCACATCTTTTACACGAAGTCAAGCTTAGGGGTCTATTGATTAACTTGAATATTTGGACTCCGAAAAGGTCATCAAAATAAATCCAAAGGTTTTTATTCCAGCTCACATCTGAATATGAAAGTGGGACACAAAGGTATATCGGAATTATAAAAGTCATAATAATTCAGACTGAACATGATGTTATTCAATGAGGAACTTCTTCTTGAAGACTGTTGCTATCTTTCGATGGGTTCTTTGTAAAAGATCTTCCAGCATGTAAAACTATCTCCTTTTGGCTGTACAATTTCCATTCTAAGAAATCCTGTGAAACGGGAAACTGGCATATCTATCACTGGTCCCGAAATCCAGATGGCTTGTTTCGTAATAAACAAATTCAGTGGGATAATAAAATGAATCTGTCACAGTTGAATTGGGTTCCCGATAAAAATTACCAATGCAGCAAAAATTTTATGAATCAATGCCAAATAAATTATGTCACACATGCACCTGGGCCCTTCCGTAACGTTTATTTTGTGTTGTTTCTTTAATTTTCCCGGCACCTAAAGTAAAAATGAAAAAAATGATAAATCTGCAAATAGAATTTGTTCATAGCATCTATTATGTACCTAATAAAATTGTTAAGGAATCAGACAGGAAATGTACAATTTCTGATAAAAGAGACGTTGTTTCTGGTAAAAAAAAAAACCCACCAAAAACTGAATCTGGAATAAAAGAAATAAACAATCAAATAATATAGATGATAGTGGCGATTATGAACAGTGTTCTAAATCAAACGTCCAAAGGAAAAATACAAAACAGAAGCAGAGCAAACACGGGCCTCTACAAAAATTAGAGGTAGGATCAGGAGTCATGGTAGAGTACCGATATAGGTAACCTTGGAGCTTTTGGATGGGTTCAAGTTAAAGCGCTTGTCGGTGCTAGGCTGTACGTGTATAGCCAAAAGGGAGCTCCTTTGACTCAATGAGCAAAAGGAGACGTAAAAGTATCCTGCGTGTCCAAGAATAAAAATAGGGAGAGGAAATCTTGAGTGCTCACGGTTGAGCACAAAGAGATATCGCTTATATGTATAAGAAAATTTACTCTCTGTGTTCTCCAGGAAGAACCCATATGTTCAACGACATGAGCACAAGGAAATTTATCCTGTGTTCTAGGATGGGCATAAACAGTTCGCTGTGGGCTCCAAGATAAACGCAAGGAAATGTATCATGTCTACACTTGGATAAGCATAAGAAGATATATTCTGTATGATAAAAATGTACTGTACGTGCCCAAACATGAGCACAAGTAGCTTTTATATTAGTATGTAAAGTTTTCTATAATGAGCTAAAAGAAACCCTGTGCTCAAAAGAAAGATGCTTGCTCTTATAATACGGCTTAAGATTGTGTAACAGCAGTGCTGATACTCTTCCCAAGCAAACCAAGTGCAGACCTGACACCACTATATCACATAGGGAGAAGGGAAGGAATAGCAAATAATCGTAAGTGTGCTAACACTTGTATATGCTAATAGCTTAGCTACGTTGACGTCGTATATATGGGCAAGGTTTCTAGGCCTGCAGACACTGAGTTGTATGTCATTTGATCTAGGTCACTTTGGAAGTCAAAACCTTAATTGATTAGCATCTAAAATAAACTTGAAATAGTTGGTTTTCCTTATGGGTAAGAGCTGTCTGGGACTATTGTAACACAAAAAATCCAACGTGATCTTAACTTTCTTTCGGGTCTTTTAAGGAAAACTGTTGGTTTCATATATTACTTGATGAAAACTTAATACTACAACTTAAAAAAATTACATTTATGTTATAGATTAGGTTATAAAAGGTTAAAAAGTATAACTATTTATTACACTATTACCAGTGCTTAATAATACGTGAACATTGTATTTGTAATATTGTAATATACTAGTACTTACCCACTGCAACAGAAAACTCGTTGAAGAAATTTTCTTAATCTTTTCATCCTCTGAAATAAAAAACTTTGATGTTAAATTTGAATAACAAAATCATTCCCTAGAACTGAACAATATGCAACATCATATATATATATATATATATATATATA
Organism: Magallana gigas; assembly: GCF_963853765.1. Taxonomy (NCBI): domain Eukaryota; kingdom Metazoa; phylum Mollusca; class Bivalvia; order Ostreida; family Ostreidae; genus Magallana; species Magallana gigas. The sequence continues at coordinate 17,426,177 of NC_088861.1, read as the reverse complement.
TATATATATATATATATATATATATATATATATATATATATATTATATATATATATATATATATATATATATATATATATATATATATATAATATATATATATATATATATATATATATATATATATATATATATATATATATATATATATATATATATATATATATATATATATAAAGAAATGGCGTACCCCAACGCGTTTTGGTGCTGCGCCATTCGCTTCTGCGTTTTCATTTTTATCCTCAACCACCTGAAAAAGGAAAAAAATAAAAGAATGCAAGTGTTCCCCGCAGTGGATGATTGATTTATTCTATACATGTGCTAAGGCATTATATTAGTTGCTTTCTTTGAAAGTCAGACGCGACTTATCTTCAGTTGTTTTTCAATTTTTTATTCAATCTCCGCAGTGAAGGTTGTAACTCATTTTATTTGATACATGTCCATTAGAATAATTGCTCAGATTTTATTGAAAATGTACACTAGCTAATATATATATAAAGAAATTGATTGCCTTATTGAATTTAATGAATTATAGAATTGAATACTGAATAGAATTCTTAGAAATGGCTTACCTCTACACGTTTTGGTGTAATATTCTCAATAATCTGGATAGGAAAGAAATAAAGAACAATAGACGATTGGTATACTTCACATTGGTATACTTTAGAAAAAAGAGCTGTAGATGCAAATAAAGAAGATGGATTAAAGAAAAAATATTTCCATGCAAGTTAGAATAAATAATTTACTATGCTAGTATGTCATTCAAAAAAATACCTGCATGAATTCGGCCTCCCTCTCGGCTCTTTTGGTTTCCTGTGTCGTGTTGACATTTTCCCGGGCCTTCTTCTGGGCCTCCAACTCCATATAGGCCTCCAGGGAAATGATCCCCAGGGAAGCCATATATGGAGTTATGTCAGTTTTTCCTGGGGCTATGGCAATTTTCACTTTGCCCCCAGGAGTATGCGTGGTACAGCACTGAGGGACTGACACGAATTGAGAAGCTGCTTGTTCTCTGATCCTCGTGTTGCACGCAACACACGAGGAGGGTGTGCAGCAACAACACATGCAATCTAGAATATTTTTCTTTACTATTGTCCAGCAGCTCTAAAAACAAACAGAACAAAATCAAGAAACCCATGGGCCGCATTGCTCACCTGAGCAACAACAGACATCATAAATCAGCTTTATGGAGTCATATACAAAATACCTGGATAATGTAGTAAAACCAATCCTGTTTTTAAAAAAAAATCAATGCCATGTTACAATGTCATGTAATTAAGGTTGTATTATAATTTAACTATCATCTTACACCAGTAAAATACTGTGGAATCATTAAATTTTGTGGTGGCTCAATTTTCGTGGAATTCGTGGGTACCTCTCATCAACGAATTAACATACTCCACGATTTAATAAATTAGGGTAATAAAGTCATATTTCCTCTGTATGTTTGAGAGAATACATGAAATTACGTCCCCACGAATTTGTAAAATTTAAGCAATCCACGAAAATTTGCCCCCACAAAAATTAATGATTCCACAGTATTTAATACGTAATATATAAAACGTTTGAAAGACCAAGTTGTTTCAGACCAGTTTTTGATAATATTTTGCTAGACCCACAAAAAGCGAGCGTACTAGCACATGAATATTGGTAACTTTCTTTTTTAATACTGCCAGTTGTGGTGAAGAAAGAAGATGGGGGTTTACATCATTATTTCATAAAGAATTTCTGTAAATTTGAATACTCATACCTCCCGTGGTTGGTTAAACGGAACTTCTAAGGTGTACAAAATGTTCGATTCTCTAGTTTCCTGTTTTAAAAAAAATGTAAAAAAAATTAATGTTTAGGCTTCTTTTACAAAAAATTGTCAACTGACCATTAAACAGTGAACTGGTTTTTTCGGAGATTCATGCGGGGACAAACTTAATTAATGTAGCTGCATTGCAGATAAAAAAATGTTTCACTTACACAACGTTATGTAAATCATGCATTTTGTTTTCTGTAAATATGAATACTAACTACAATCATAGCCCCCCTCCCCCTTCTGTCTCTCTCTCTCTCTTTTGTCTCTCTCTCTCTCTCTCTCTTTCTTTCTCTCTCAATCTCTCTTTCTCATTTTTTTTTAGATATTTTTTTTTATAAATAAGAGAAAGAAAGCACGCTTTATACAGGATGCAACAAATTTCCAATATTTCTAACTTTTTACTACGGATACTTTGTAGTCTGACGTCAGCCCGTGCAGTCCGTGCTCTTTTCGTAGCTAAAGTTCTAATCGATCACGAGGTAATCCACGCAAAGTCAAAAGTTAAAGTACAATCAAGGCATTAATGAATGATGTATTACCATTATTCAGTAATTGTATTTGAATTATTGTTTATATACCTTGTAAGCTAAACAATTTAAAGGTATAATTTTAAACGTCAGAGGAATGTGTACATGTATATTAATACGCGGATAATTCATTTCTGTACTGTGTCCCGAGTTTTTGATATTTCGATAATCATAAACACCTTTGTGCTCAAACTACGTTCATCCAGTTATATGAAAAATGTCCAGATTTTCTGTTTTGAAACGCCCCCTCTACCGCTTCAGGTTTCAATACACATCCAAAAATAGAAAGTCTACGGGGATTTTGCATTGCATCAACCATTGATAATCCCGGATGATAACGTTGAAAAATTGTGCTAGGTATCCTAAGTACTTCCGAATGGAAAAAGATGAAAACATTTCCTCATTATAATTTCCTGTGAACTTTTATGAGTGAGAAATGATAATTGTTCCATGAAGATATCTTAGATATATTCTCTTTTATCGATTTCAACTGTATTTCTTTCACAGGTATGTGTATTTTTATTAAAAATCATCAAAAAGTGATGGAAGCAATGACTTGGAACAGACTATAACTGTTTATTGCGTAACCCCCCACCACCAAAAAAAAAAAAAAATAAAAATCAGGGATCTGTACAAAATATCAGTATGAATCATAAAAAGAAAAAAAAGCATGTGAACCCTACAGTAGATAATTGATAAATTTATACTGAGGCGTTAGTTGTATGCTTGAAGGTCAGACGTAATTTGTTTTCAATCATTTCTCAATCTCCGAAATTTGAAGATTGTATTTCATTTGAGTTGATACTTTTCAATAAGAGTGTATACTGTGGAATCATTAGATTTCGTGGTGGCTCAATTTTCGTGGAATTCGTGGGCACCGCTCACCCACGAAATAACTTCCTCTACGAATAAATAAATTAGGACTGTAAAGTCATATTTCCTTTTGTAAGTATCCGAGAATACACGAAATCACTTCCCAACGAACCTGTAAAATTGAAACAATCCACGAAAATTGGTCCCAACGAATTTTAATGATTCCACAGTAATTTAAATGAAAAAGATGTACTTATCAATATACAATAATGCAATGAAATAGATTGAGAGATTTAATTTCATAAACTACAAAATAAATATTTAATAGAAATCTTAGAAATGTCTAACCTCAACGCATTTTGGTGTTGCCTCATTTGCTTCGGCATTAGCATCGTTATCCTCAACTACCTGGAAAAAGACATGAAAATAATTAGCAGGTGCATTCATAATTCAATGAACATTTGTTCTGGTAGATAACTAAAGGTAAGCCATAACAATTGGTGAGCAACGAATATAATGATTCAAACCGACCGCATGTAAATAACAAAACAAATCTACGTACTGTGTTGGTGACACCGTTGCTCTTTAGAACGCCCTTTATCATTTGTTTGGCAGCTTCGTTTTCTGCAACACATTCAGCTGCTGCAATACAAGTTACTAAAAGTTCATTGTAGAAGAAATTTTAGTAAACTTTCTTAATTGTTTTTTTCTCGTGGGAACGGATTTGATTAATGAATAATTATTGCAAACCTTTTGATGAAAGCTTCAACCTACCTGTTCTGTCCTCATCTGTTTCGTCACAACTGAAAAACACACTTTCCTCTGATGAGAATGAGATGACGTCATCGCCTGTTACGTAATAACCGTATATGATAATTGATGAATAGTTGATTATTCTTGTATTCATGAAGAGATAAATCTTTAAAAAGTTTTTTTATGAAGTTATAGTTATACATAATCAATACTGATTTCACTTTTTTTGAATATGTAATACCCTGCACTTTCTTTTATTTAAATCGCCATTAGTAACATCAACTAATTGTTTTGCAAGTATTACCATTTGGATATATGATTTTAATTGGTTGTTACCAATTTTAGTAAGCGTTATCACTTCTTTGAAAAACGTGGTAAGTCGTTTTGTCTGTTTGATTACAAGTAAGTGATATCACAGACTCGTAGCATCGATTTTGAAAGGGGACAGGCTCACCCAAAAAATCTTTCTTTTTTCCATCCAATTTTTTTACATAATCCCAATAACTTACTTGGAGTGGGGGGCTCCATGATAATATTAATTATATTTTTCATATATAAATTGAAGAAAATTAGTTGCTGCAAAAAAAAGTGGGAGGCCAGCCCCCGCCCCCTTTAATGCTACGTGCCTGTATCAATCGTTAGTGATAGATATAAATGACATAAGCGACTCGGCAGCGGTAATACGAACCCGGTCATTAGGTTGTTGTTGTCTTCTGTGATTTGATAAATAAACTCGGTTTTTCCTACCTCTGTCAACATCCTCATTCCTGCTCTCGTTTTTCTCATCTTCTTCGGCCTGTTCTTGATTGAGGTCAAAAAATTCCTCTAAGTCATCGGTTTTCTGTTCATCCTATTATTTAAAAATCATGTTAACAGTTATGGGCGATGTGAAACTAATGTATTATATGTATGATAAATTATATCATATTTACAGTCATTCAAGAATTAATTTAACAATGTTCACTATTATCGTAAACATTTCACCGATTTCAACTACTCTATGTTTAAATTTATAAAATACATGAGCAGATCCAGATTTTTTTTCTCAAGAAAGTGGGGGTGGGGTAATGATTCGACCGAGTGAAAATTGTTTATGAGTTTCTCACTTCCCAACCCTCCTTCGTAGTTGTTTTCAGAAAACGATTACAATGTATTATTTTCTTCAAGTGAATACCTAAATCGTACAAAGTCTATTTATACGAATTTCTAATAGTATGTCAAGCGATTTTGCAGCAAAATCAAATCGGCAAGTATGCACCGTTCTTGATTAAAATACTGTCGTTTGCATCTAATAATATTGATCATAATGAACCCTTAGCATGCGCGAGCGGCGAACCTTTAGAGAAGAAAGGTCCCGAAAATTTTGAAAAAAAAGCCTCATCCTAGTAAACTTACATGTACCAAAATATATAAACAAGCTCTCATATTATTATAATTTGGACCCAACTTCCAATTAACCCCCACCCCTTCCCAATGAAAAATTTCTTGATCTGCGCATATGTTGAATTATGTATGTATGCCAAAAAGATGGAAAATGTGCTACAACTAATTACTTTTTAAAACAATCATGTAAAATAGAAATGAACTTATTAACAAAAATTGATGAATTAATATACTGTAGTACAGTTAATTGTACTTTAATTGTATAGTATACACTTGATTACAAAAGAAGTTATTGAAACAATCTGGCGCGGCTTGGTCAGGAAAACTTTGATATAAGAATTCCAAGAAGACAAGAACATTTCGGCCAAAAACTGAAGTTTAGATTTTTTCAGCAAAACACATCGATGCCTTGAAAATTTCACCTCAAAATTGACGATAGAAGCATTGATTAAGGTTAGAACAGTATATAATACATGTATAAAAAAATCTTACCATTTTTGCTACGAAAATCGATGTTTTTCAAAGGCGAACACTCTTTGTTTGCAGTTAGCACATCTATCAAAAAAGCTTCTGTGACGTCACACAATGAATGACGACACACAATGAATGACGACAATGAATAACGTCATAATGTCAAAGTTCAATCATTTCGAATTTTTTTTCCTTTTTAGGCAAATACCTTTTACAATGTAACGTTAATGATTTTTTTAAAAAAAACGTTGGTGATTTCTCTCAATTATATTTTTGAAATAAGACTAAAAAGTAGAAAACTAGAAATATTGATTTCCATATTACAATTTAGCAATAGAGCTACAGAGCTGAAGCCACTGTAACAGTTTACTTTAGTTTACAAGTCCAAACTTAAGATATTTATGCTGCGTATTTTCTTAACATATTTGATTTTTATCAATTTTTATCTTAGATAGAAAAGCACATTTATTCTTGGTAATTTTACATGGAAAATATCCCTAGATGTAAAATAAATCTAGGTGTTCATTAAAAATGTAAATTTGCAAGGGGCGCAACTCAAGTATTCGCTAGACAGCCACTATGAATACGCTACGAGTTTCTTCAGGGGTGGATCGCTCGTTTTTTTTTTTTTATCGTAATCGTTCGTGTTTCGTAAAAAATTCAATATGTTAGTGATCGCCCGTGTATCCTGCGTAATCTTTCGTATATCAGAATGGTGTGTGTCATTTGTCAACAATAACATTGCTACCATTTTAAGATATTTTAATTCCAGCTTAGAATCAAAGTACTGAAGCACCGAAAACCTAGCTTTTTCATATTGCATGTGTAAATTTAGACTGATGTAACAAACATGATTGCTCTCTCTCTCTCTCTCTCTCTCTCTCTCTCTCTCTCTCTCTCTCTCTCTGGGTGTCAGTATGTGTATATTCCCATTATTACCGGCTGGATTTGTAAAAAAAATATATCATCGTGTGTATGCCATGTATTTCTTTATCGTACAAGCCCCTAATAATATTACTTAAGGCTTATTATGAAAATAGGTTTCTTACTGAATGACTACAGAAATATATTGGGACAGGGTTGATCAATCTCATAGATTGCGAGGCACCTAATATATTTCTCATCTTTCAAAATACTTTTTAAAAATCTTCACTTCGCCCATGTTAACTTACAATGTTTTGTTCCTATTCAATTTTAAACGTTTTCTTCCTTTCCCCTGCAGAGATGTGAGCAAATTTCAATGCTGCCATTTTGTTCTGCTTCAGACACAACAATATGACGTCATTATTTAAAGGGCAACTACTCTAGTTTTAAAGAATTTCAAAGGGCAGCTACTCCAAATATTTTTTAAAGAACAGCATTCGATTTCAGTACTAGATAATATAAAATGACGGCCATATTGCCTAATCTTAATTCTCACGTAACTAACATGGAGATATATGAAACGTCACGTGCTAAGTTAAAACCAATGAAAGTGTGATACTTCAATCCAGGGAAAAAAATACATTTCCATTCTACATTTGTTATGTCAAAAATGGGGGGGGGGGCATCGCCAAACTTGAAAGTTTTAATTTAAAAGAAAAGACAGTTCTTTTTTAACCAAATGAATACCAATAATATGTATTCGGCCAATGATATCCTCTATGGGTATTAGTCATTAGTGTCCACAGTGTACATCGGCTCAGGTTTGATTTGTAAGTATCGAATGAACACAGTATATAAAACTAAGATAAATATATTTTTTTTATTATTGTTCAAAGAATTTTACAATTGATTATTATACAAAAGATAATTTATTTTCACAAATCTCATTCAATATTGAAAATTTTTCTATCACAATGACATTACGCCATAAAAAATCAAGATTAAAAATTTCGGCCTTTACAAGTAATTGAAATATTTACGGGCATAGAAAAGAACAATCATAATTACTTCTTAATTTTTTTGTTAAGACATTGATTGGTAGTATCAACAATATAAAGTTATCTATATACAAAACGATGTCATTAACAACAATCTTAAGTTTCTTCTGTCATTTTTATAACACATATTATGCTATATCATCAACCACTGGCACACACTTTAAAGCACTGTCTTCTGTGCTTCAAACATCGGTGGTTGTTGTATTGGGATTTACAGGAGCCCTGTAGATCCTTTCATCAGAACCCGAGATGGTATAAATAGGATTACTGCAGCCGCCAATTTCGTCAGTACGGGAATCCTCCTTACATATGTCGTCATACACGGGTGGGTCGTCACGTGGCTTGTAATCCGGAAGTTTATCTTTTGCAGCGACCTCATACGGCGGAGGTTCGGACAAAGATGCGTCAATCTGATTCGTTGGAGTTTGGGGCATACTGGACCGGAAGCTGCGCAGTTGGCGACGTTCGAAAACCCTGGCACGTCTACATACCCGGAATACCACTACCATTAGGACGAGGAGAGCGATGGCCAAGATTCCAACCACACATGCTCCTGAAATGGAGATTAAAAGAAAAAGAATTCATTAAAAAAATCAATAAATAAAAATGATTGTTTGATTGTCACGCCACAAAAATTAGAAATAATCAAAAAATGCGGCAGGGGGATATTTTCCATGGCATGATTTGCAAAGGGGAACAGTGACGTGCAAAAATGCTACAATGAAATTACTGGTGGCTGTCTTATATACATGTATACAGCATAGGCGTCGGAACCGGTGGGGATGGGGTGGGGGAGGGGGGCTGGGGGCTTAGCTTTTTTGCAAAGTTATACATAACCATAACCAAAGAGGATTTTTTTTTGCTTGTGAAGATTTTCGAATAAGACTATCCCCCTTTCAATTTGCTTCCGTACAGGCAAGTGTTTCCCACTGCAACATGAAATCAAAAAATCAAAAAGGCATATTAATGGTGTTCAATACTGTACCGATTATAACTGATGTATCCGTTTGTATTCTGGACTTCAGCTCGGTAGGCCATCCACTTTCTGGGGACCCTGAGAAAAAGGGCGTTATAATTCAAATATTTATAATTCTTAAAGTTTAGATTCGAAAGCACTATACGCATGATTCATGCAAATAATATCTTATGTGCATCAATTAAGTTTTCATGGATAATACAGGTCTTTTTAGTAAAGCTTGCTTTCAATAGTAATTTAATAATGTACATTAACATTGCATTCTTTTTAATTAGTGTAAGAGTGTTTGACAATGAAAGAGTAAAAAATTTGGTTGAAACCACCCTTTCCACAAACAAATAATGATTTGAATAATTAAAACAATACATGTACATCGGAAATATTACCTGAAATTTTGACGCTGACAAGGAACCGACATTCCGCCTTGTTGCCATGCCAATCTTCTGCCACGTAACGAAACATGTGTTCTCCGGGACCTATCCGAGAGCCATCGGAAACCCTCGGTTCCAGCCAAAGGTCCCGGATACCTACGTTATCCGTGGCTTTTGGGACGGTCCAGGATATCCGCTCTCCGACAACAGCATAGATATCCGTCGGACAGTGGGACAGCTTTGGTGGATGACGATCTTAAAATACGTAGTATAAAAAATAACAATAAAATGCTAATACATATACATTCCCAGTATTGCTAGAAGGAAATTCTAACTATAATTTATAAATGAACAGAATTGCGGATAATAATTCTACCAATTTTCTGGACTATATTATTCACAAATATATAATGTGTGACCAGAATTAGGAAAGATAATTCTACCAGTTTTTCGCACATGTGCATGTATTAGCATTTTCTTAGCAAAGTTTATAATATCTAAATAATCCAGGCTATTTTTTAAAAAGCTCACATACTGTCAACGTTGCAAGAACCATAACTCTTGTATAATATAATCGGTGCTAACAATTCAACTACGAACCCACTTTGTAAAATCTCACCAACAATCTGTACAGTAAAACAACAGGTGCTTTTCCCGCCATGTCTGTCCACGGCCGTGGCATTGGCTCTCACTCGCTGACCAAAGGAGCAATTACAGGCAAAGAACTTCTGTTGGCTGACATGCACGTGCAGCTCTTCCCCCAAATAGTCACGTGCACCGAACCTGTGGTACAGGAGACCGACGTTTGAATGTTCTTGGACTTCGACCAAGACCCTGGTGTATTTAGAGGGACAGTTGATCATCCTAGGCGCTGAAAATAATTGACAGTGAAAATTAATGCATTCTATGCTATATCGCTAATAGTAAATCGAATTGATACACAAAGATAGACCATCCTGGTATGGTTATGTACAACGCATTAAGTTATATTGTTTATCGTTTATTTTAGAAAAAATCTGATGCAAAATATCACCACATTTTACAATGGTATGTTTATATACATCAGTATAATTACATGTGTATATGATTCATTTTAGAGAAAATACTAATTTGTTTTGCTGTTTTTTGGGGGTTTTTTTTGGAAAAATCAAATGCATCAAAATCATCTTACAAATGTATTTGGAAAATTTTTCTGTTCAAACACCCCAGTTAAGTTTTTGAACGTGTTTTTGTTTGCGATTTTTGGGCATGTTTGTCATTGTAAAACACAATAAGAACAGAGATATCTTTGTAGTGTGAAACTAGATAAAACACAACATCCTCTAGACGATCTTATCAAACACATCTCACTAAGATGCTGTATGTTGAGTACCTATCATAGGCGTCGGAACCGGGGGGGCTAGGGGGGCTTAGCCCCCCACTTTTTTGCAAAGTTATACCTAACCATTAGAAACATAGCATGATAGAGGGTTCAGCCCCCCCCCCCCCCAACTTTTTCTCGCAGGATTAGTCTAGCCCCCCCCCCCCACTTTCAATTTGCTTCCGACGCCAGTGCCTATTATATCAATACGCCATTTAGTCTTCTGTAAATGAATAAACGGCATTCTTAATGTATTTACGTTTGAGAAAAGAAAGTTTTACTAGTGAATACAGTAAAACAACTAATTTTTCGGTCTTAGGATGCGTAATATTTATTGTACTTACGATGGTATTCTTTATCACCTAAAATAGAAACAGATAACATATGGTACATTTTTTACGCAACAAAAAAAAAATGATGTTTCCTTTTTTGAAAAAAAGGTATAGCATTTACACAATTTTACTAAAACAAATAGATGACGTCAAAAATAATTCTTTTGAACATTTTTTTTTATCGATGTAAATATAATGATTACCATCAATGTCCTCATCTTTCACGTGGTCTTCGTCATACATGACCCCGTCACCGTGGCTTTTACACGTGTTTTCTTCGGGGTCGAATGTCCCGCATTCATCATCTCCACAGTGAAGGATCCCGTGCACGTATCCCGGCATGCAACGGCACGTCTTACCCCACGCGTCCTTGACAACTTGGCCGACTCGTAACCTTGACTTTGGGATAAATCCATCATACTCACAGGTCTGATACGCTTTCTGAAATCCAAAAAACAAGACAGTTAAAGACACTGAATAAGACGCAATCAAGTTAACTTCATCCTTTTTAATATATTTTCATTAACGGTGTTTTGTTTTGGGGGTTTTATTTTTGGCGGGGGGGGGGGGGGGGGGGGTCTCATTACATTGAACAATTGATAGTTGAAAACTAGTAACCATTTTCTCAACTCTTTTAAATAGTTTGATTTGGTAAATGCGTGAATATATTAATCATTTATACTGTCTTATTGTGCTTGCAGTTTTCAATGTCGTCCGCGCTTAAGTGACTGCATAATGTACATGTCCTGTACTTGAACTGACTGTATAGGAAAGGATCACATGCAATCGAGATAAAATAAGCTATTTGTTATATTCAGAGAATGAAATCTAAGGTTCCAAAATGTATGTAGAATCAAATCGCCTTAATTAATTAATTTTTGATTTTGCGATGTGGCGGAAGGATTATGGCAAACATTTACGCTTTGTTTAAATAAAAAAAAATTCAGCTTTACATGTAACATTTCATAATAAATAAAAGTAGTTCATCATGAACAACATCAGCAATACAAAAACATTCACCGTTTGTATATAATTTAAAAACACGAAAATAATGTTCTGTTGAGAAGGGCGAGTGGACAGCAAATTAACCATCAGATCTACCTAAATATCTAATATATGTTTTTTTATCTATATGTATAAACAATCATTAAGCAGAGAAAAAAAGGCCATATTTTTTTTCCTTTTCAATTTAGGCATTTTCCTATATTTTCATAAAGAGTTCTTCTGCTAATCAGATCAATACAACCTAACCCCCCCCCCCCCTTTTATAATCGACAAACGAGCCCCCTTTAAAAGCAATGTCTTTTTAAAAAAAAAGGTGTTTTCTCATTATTATTTTTTTTTGGGTGGGGGGGGGGGGGGGGGGGGTAAGGATTCCGAAGTAAAAAAATCAAAATGCCTGTTTAAAGGTATATTTTGTATTGAAATTTTGAAATAATTTTTTAACAAAGTGTTCTGTAAATACCGTACTTCGTAGTGAATTATGTAAATTATTAAGAGTGAACGCTCATATAACGGTCCATAAAATCTTCGAATCTTTGTTTTTCTGATTTTATTTAAAGAAAAATCATGTATATATTTAAATAGTTATCGCGGAACAGGACATTGACAGAGTGCACACTTAAAGTCCGCAAACTCTGTCGCTAAACCTTTATTATTATAATAAATATATGTTTTGTCTTTTTTTTTTTGAATACCTCCTGTCGCACGACGCAAATATTTCTCCCCTCGTGATCGCAGCAAGATTCCTCCTTTGTGCAGTCTCTGTCGCTTTTACAGGTTGGGGCACAGTTAGTGTCATAGGAACTGTGGACGATTCGGCAGCTGTCAAGTTTTGGAGCAAACTCTGTTTGAGACGAAAAGTAATTAAACAATTATCATATATAAATCAGGGCGTTTAACTGTTTTTTTTTTTTTGTGTTTTTTTTTTTTGGCTAATGGAGATTTTCACGCTAATAAAATCGGAGCATTGAAAAGAAGAAATAAATATTATTATGTGTATAGAATCGTTTGATACAATAACTATTTAGCACCAAAAAATAATAATTGAAGGTTTGTATTAATTCAACAATTATGATATGAAACACATTTTGGAACTATGTTCTTCTTATACACATGCTTATCAAACGTTTTCTTTTTTCCTACTTATTGATATCTTAATGATATTTACGATAAAACACTTGCATTTGAAAACGATTATTCTTTTAGCCGATTTATGAAATTTGTGATATACAAACGACAACTCGTGCCTTGTACTCACCTTGTTCACAGCGGGGTCCCAAATATCCCTCTGGACACGCGCAGACGACGCCGTAATAATTAGACAGACAGGTACCACCGTTCAAGCACCCATCACCACAGACAGCTAAGAATAAGAAAAAGACAAGTTTGAGTACATTCACATATATTTGAGATTCAAAGAATGCAACATGTAGCATATTAAAACTGTAACTGTGGTTTTTATGGTGTACATGATTGTATTTTGCATGTAAATCAGGAATTCAGAATTCTTTTGACTATATTTCATGCACAAAACAATTAAAGCAAAGTCTTTGTTATAGTTTTAATTTTTTTTTTTTTGGGGGGGGGGGGGGGTGGGGGTCTAACAATATATAAATAGTGCCTGTTTGGGAGGGTAACAGTTGAAATTGACACCCCGAGAAAACCATTGTCAACCGACGCGAAGCGGAGGTTGACAATGGTTTTCGAGGGGTGTCAATTTCAACTGTTATCCTCCCAAACAGGCACTATTTATTTTGTTATACTGAATGTCTTTTTTAAAATTTTTAAGAAAATTTTACTGCTTTTATATAGGAATAACGTGAATTCTACAGCGAACCGTACGCGCATAATTTTCGCGCATGTAACATTTTTTATTGTTATACTTTCATGTTAAATACTGAAATCTGATTTGTTAAGACGCAGTTAATAATATTTACTATTACCCTCAGCGTTAGCAACGCACTTGGCAACGGGTAACATTAAAAAATGTTACATGCGCGAAAATTATGCGCGTACGGTTCGCTGTAGAATTCACGTTATTCCTATATAAAAGCAGTAAAACTTTCTTAAAAATTTTAAAAAAGACATTCAGTATAACAAAATAAATAGTGTCTGTTTGGGAGGATAACAGTTGAAATTGACACCCCTCGAAAACCATTGTCAACCTCCGCTTCGCGTCGGTTGACAATGGTTTTCTCGGGGTGTCAATTTCAACTGTTACCCTCCCAAACAGGCACTATTTAAGTAATGTTACCCGTTGCCAAGTGCGTTGCTAACGCTGAGGGTAATAGTAAATATTATTAACTGCGTCTTAACCAATCAGATTTCAGTATTTAACATGAAAGTATAACAATCTAAATTGTTATAGATAGTTTTGAATTCTTTGAATTACACATATCACACATTATATAAATAGTGCCTGTTTGGGAGGGTAACAGTTGAAATTGACACCCCGAGAAAACCATTGTCAACCGACGCGAAGCGGAGGTTGACAATGGTTTTCGAGGGGTGTCAATTTCAACTGTTATCCTCCCAAACAGGCACTATTTATTTTGTTATACTGAATGTCTTTTTTAAAATTTTTAAGAAAATTTTACTGCTTTTATATAGGAATAACGTGAATTCTACAGCGAACCGTACGCGCATAATTTTCGCGCATGTAACATTTTTTAATGTTACCCGTTGCCAAGTGCGTTGCTAACGCTGAGGGTAATAGTAAATATTATTAACTGCGTCTTAACCAATCAGATTTCAGTATTTAACATGAAAGTATAACAAATATTAATGTTCTATTCATATAGAAAAAAAATTCAAATCCGTCGATTTACTAGTAATGTAATACTAAGGTACTTACGCTTTTCACAGTAGTTTCCTGTGAAGTTTGCGGTACATACACATTTCGGAGGCAGATATGGGTCTACCTTTCTGCACTCCCCTCCATTCAGACACTCTCCATCGCAAACAGCTTTTTTTAAAAAAAGATGGTAGAAATGTATAGTACATATCAAAGAGAAAATAGGATGATATAATAACATGATAATAGCCAAAGAAATAAGAATTGTGTCAAGGTTGATACAATATAATTGTGTTGTAAGTGCAATTCTTCTGTTTTCGGCAGTGTTAATAGTAATTACAAGTGATAATTTTAAAAAAAAATAATGATACATGTTTAATTACATTAAATATTGAAGTCAAGAAAAAAAAAAAAAGATCAAAAACTAATTTAATTGATGAATTTAATATGAACATGAAAATTTTATAAATTGATTTTGTTTAGTACTGTCCTTTTCAAAAAATTAGATTAAGCTTATCGGAAATCAAAATTTGTTACCTCTTTCACAATTCTTCCCCGTGAAGTGTTTGGTACACAGGCAGAGGTCGCCGAGGGGTGTTCCACCGTTTAAACAATCAATTCCCGAGCGTTCTGGAAGATATCAACGACATTAGAATCTGGAGAATGTTTTAGTGAGAATCCAAATTGTGTTCGATTTTGCACAAGAGAAATGCATTTATCATAAAAACCTTTTTTTATCATTTGCAGTATTTAAACAATAGAAATTTCAACTCATGTCCTTATGTTTTTTGTTAAAGAAAATAAAAAGAATTGAAGTTTTGATTCTCTCTCTCGCTCTTCACCCCCCCCCCCCCCAAACATTATGATAAAATGACAGAGCTATGGTCTTCAAAACAGTAAATCTGATTCGAGAAATAATTGGAAACTGTGGCAAACCTATGGAACACTTTCCGAATTCATCCATGGACCACCCCTTGCAGCATTTTTTCTGACATTCATAAAAGTGACACTCGGCATGTCCGTAGAAAACCCTATCGTTATATCCACACAAGTCATAGCTGTAACGAATTGGAAAAAAATTAATACATGTACATGTATTACTAATAAAAAAAAGTAGCTGCAGGTCTGTAGCTCCGGTCTGAAAACAGGTCGTCCATCCGAATTTTTGCAGACCGGGAGCTACAGTCCTGCAGCTAATGAAATGGGTGAAACATTTGCTCCTTTATTGCACTTTTTCATCAAAAGAAAATACCTTGTGATGTACCTTATTAATATAATATATCAGTGTATTTCAACTTTGTATCGTACCCTATTAGTATAACTTATTTTCCTAGATGTTGAAAAGGGTCTTATTCGTTATTCTGTCATGTTGTAAATTTTGAATTTACCGGGTGGCAGTAAATACAAAATTTACAACATGAGAACAGTTGTCATGTTGTAAATTTTGTATTTACTGCCACCCGGTAAATTCAAAATTTACAACATGACAACTCTCTCTCTCTCTCTCTCTCTCTCTCTCTCTCTCTCTCTCTCTCTCTCTCTCTCTCTCTCTCTCTCTCTCTCTCTCCAGCATGCGTCATTATTTAGAATTAATATATTGTGAATCTGAATTGAATTCCATAATCCAAAAAACACATTGTTTGATTCATTTAGCTTTAGTTAGTTCGATTTTCGGTAGAAATTAAATTAAAGGTAGTTTTTTTTTCAAAATTACATTGTAAAAATCTAGTAGCTTATCAACATCCGACAGCGTGCATGTATAGAAAATAAAGCAAGAGAAAATGTCATAAATGATTCACCGCATTTTGAAACGGGTCGATTCTTCCACGTCATAATCATCTCATGTTAGGGTGCATAACTTATTTCTACCTGTAATACGAATGTCTATGCAAAAGAAATACTGTACATTTCTTTTATGATGTAATAAACTGTTCCTATATTACAGGTAGTTGATCGAAGAGAAAAGTGGTACGGCATATGACTACATATACGTTCTTGATAAAATTTTGCTGCATGAACGTTAAAACGAAAACATTCTATTTTTAAATTTCCAGAATTTTTTTCTCTGATCAAAATCAATAATCGGACTCGCACAGTAAATACAAATTTGGTTTATGGTGGTTTATGACCCTTCTCAATGAGTTTCTGCTCGTGACAAAAAGGTGGAAATCCTACTATCAAATCATGAGAAAAAACAAACTCAGTACATGTACATTGTAGATACGAATTGCTTTCATATTTACGGTTTTTTTCCCACTCAGATGAAGAGGTATGTAAAAGATACCGTAATTCGAGACAATTCTAACAATGCTACTCTATAAGTATGATAATTATACTGAAATAATTTTAAAGTCTGTTATGAATTAATCGGGAACGCTGAGAATTCCAAGTCGGTCTTGCATGTAATAAACATATACCAATGAATTTTTAACGTTGCAAGACAGTATACAATTAAAGTATACCATTGAGGGAGTCAGCAAGATTCTAGTTCCCCGAGAGCAAGTATATTTCCCGAAGCGAAGCCGAGGGAAATAGGCTAGCTTGAGGAGAACTGGACTTTTTGCAGGGAATCAGTCAGTTCAAGGCGATTCTCATGGAAACAGCGAAATATATCGAATTACTTTCCTACAGTGAAAAATAAGTAGAGGTATGATAATATTATTTTTAATAACACATATAAAATACATTAAATGGAAATGTTGTTTGTGACGTGTGATGGTAGATGGGCATACATATGCATTCTACTCACAGAGCGGGGTAGAGAACCAGTGGCTGGGCATAGGCACAGATGTAGGAACAGTTGGTGCTGGATTTGATCAGTTCATAACAAACGTTGTCCTCGGTAGAGTATGGGCAATGGTTTGGCTGAAGTGGAGCCAATCTTTGCCACCTAAAAAAGTCATATCAATAATAGTAGAATCATTTACTTTGGCTTGTGACAAATATCTGCAGAGTTTTCCCGAATACCATCACTAATTAGTAATGGTTCGTACCCCACCCACCCCCCCCCCTTTCCATCGCAGAAATATTGTCACACTGAATCACATTATTTTCTCAGAATATCATCCCCCCCCCCCCTTTTGATAAAAATATTAAAAAATTTGAATAACCCGCAAGTTTGAAAGCACTGAATATATTAAATAAATGATCTTGAATCGTATTTTTGGTTATTGTAATAGAAAATATATTTAAAGGTTAGGATACAAAAATTCCTACCAGCTTGAAAAGTTTTATACAATACTAATATACTCTTCGTTTACCAAATCGTGTAAGATTTTAATTTGACAATAAATATTTCATGAATAATTGTTTTATGATTTAAACGAGTTTTGGGTAACAGAATACAAAGAATTGTGCCAACCTGACTTGGAAAAAAATATTGTGTATTTACAGTATTTACTACTTAAGCAAATATAACAAAATATTTTTAAGTATGTATTGCAAAACACGTTTTCTTGTCATAAAACCGCCTATAACTTACGGGTTAGTATATAGGATATCGGCTTCCTTCTCCGAGATATCTCCGATTTGTTTGCCTCTCTCTAAATTGAGGTAGATTTACGGGGGACCATTACATGTAACCACACAGCGAGAAGGGCTCTCTAGGGGTTTTATTGATCACATAAGGACAGCAGTAAATACAAGTGACGAATTCTATTGACCTCGCGTCTTGCGTTGAATTCACTGCATTTACATGCATAAAGAGCAAAATAAGCGTTAATGGGTTAAGAAGAAATTTAAAAGATTTTTTTTAAACTTTACCTGCAAAATTTTACCTGTGCATTTTACGTTCAAAATCTCTTTTATATCAGAAATATTTTGATGTTGAGTTTATAATTATACTTAATTCGACAGTTGCTAATAAAAGTTTAAAAAAAGAAAGGTTTCTGAATCATGAAATTGAAAATAAAGTCGTCAAATGTTCGAAAAGAATGTTACAATTTTCTTAAAATACTAAAATATGTGTGATTTCAAAGTTTCCAATTTTTAGAAAAAAAAATTGTTAGTGGAAATAACGCAAAAATGACAAATTCCCACAAGGATTAAAAAAAAATTATGAAATAAAAATCTAAACATATCTTTAATATAGAATTTTTATGTATTACTTCTCTTTTCATATGTCTATTTAAATATGGATTAAACCCCAGACGATCTTGCGATCTATTGCTGGTATGCATGTACCCTAAACGAAATCTTTACAAGGAAGTTTTACATGTATATTGTAAATGAGGATGACACTTCAGAGTTGAATGATTTGCATCGAGATAACTGATACAAGGATATCAAAAAAATAAGGAACGCGGAAATTTTTTGTTTTTGAGAATAAAAATTGTTTTTATGTACATGTACATCAAAATTTATATACAATAAGCTATAGTAAATGTATACTGTGCAGACACTCCACTTATAGACATGGACATAATGTTCATTATAAAAACCCAACAGAACCTTGTTTTAATCTTCACAAAATAAAATTGGGCAGGTGTTACTTTTATTAACGAAATCAAATTTAAAAATTACCCCTATAAGTATTTTCGAATCATTTCATTTGATTTCTACTGACCAGAATTGTTTGTGAACTGGAATTAGAACAATTTTCTTTTTTATGAATATACGCTATATGGAAGAGTACTTTGTCTAAAAATGATCGATGATTTGTAAAGAAAAAATCGCTACATGATTTATTTTAAATATACTGTTCAGCAGTTTTCACCATTTTGCATCTACATATACACTGGTTTGAATACTGACAAGACCGCGGGTAAAATTGTATCAGTTTAGTGTATTTTTATATGAAAAAAATAGTCATGTTGTATATTAGATTTGCTAAAATAAATCAGAAAGGACACTAGTACATGTACTAAATACAGCATCTTCGAATGTGTTTAACAAATATACGACATCTTACAGGCCTTCATGCATGGTACTGCAGATTGTCATTAAAAAGAAACCACATTAATGTCATGAAAACCCGTTTAAAAGTATGCTAATAAATCCCTCTTTTGAAAATCACAAAATGTCTTACCATGACAACCCCGCTACAGTGTGTACTAACGTCAGTCCCAGTAGTAAAGGTGCGCCGCTAAGCGCCATCTTGTTTTTAGCAATCACAAATCGATTTAAACGGCAAAATATTTGAGATAAGGGTCCCTTTACGAACGGCGAGGCCTGTAGATAGTTGGTTTGAGGATTTCAGGTAAACCTACGTGTCTACCAACCAAGGCATGAGTCAAGAGCGGGCCATGCTACATTATTGTTAGTCACAAACAGGACATTAGATAACTTCAAGGTTTAAGCTTCCTTTTTTAAAAAGATTTATTGATCCATGCTATTTATATATGCGTTTAAAAAAAAATATTAGGTGAAAATTCGTGACATAAACACACATTTCAAATTTAAATTTATCTATCCCGTTTTTAGTCAATGATTAAGATACATTTCATATTCAATTCATTTATTCCGGGGTTTTTTTTAAGTCAAAGATTTAAATCTTTTTAACAAAAATAAGAATAACGTTTTTTCCCCTAAAAAATAAAATCAACTGTATTTAGACAAAACATACAATTCTTGCACCATATTTTTAGATTTAAAAAATATATATATTTAGCTTTAAAGTACAAAATTTGAAAGAAATATGCTTACTCAAATTAGCTGTATTTAACTTGTAGTAAAACATCTACAGGGACATTAACAGAAATGTGCATTCAATTAAGAAGTACATCGGTTCATCATGTTATGTCATAAAGTACAACATTCAAATCTATTTGGTCTGGGGGGAAAAGCTTAGTGCTAAACGTTAAATTCATTCCATCATTAAGATTTTCAATTACAAGGCTATCTACCTGTTGATTCAGAATCGGAATTTTTTAATCACAGGTAAATTCAAAATAACAAGCGCCTTGGAGTTTTGTAAAGAAAAAAATGCTTAAATAAAAATGATGTTTTACGGGGTTTAAAACAACGTGCGCTAATTCTGGCCTTATTTTCTAAATTAATCTTTATCTGACACACACAATCACTTATACGAATCGGAATATGCGCCCTGCACAAAACCAATTAAATTCTATGGAAAAGTATCAACTATAATATAAGATTGTTCATGGTACCTTAAACTTATATGATACTTCTTAAAGATTGAATCATATTGTACTTTGTCAATTGTTGTAAGTTATGATTTTTTTTTTTCACTTCTGGTATCAACACAAAAAAGAATTTTATGTAACTATGAATATATTGAAGGAAAAAAAAGCGTTCATTCATTGTTATTTTAACAATATTGATGCAACAGTGACAATGATAACCAAATAGTACTAGTATTTGCAAGACGCATTCAAAAAATATTCATTTAACCTTAAGGAAGTATCACATAAGTTTAAAATTATCATGTCCAATTTTTTATATATAAAAATTTACAGATACCTAGCAGTTTCTTCCTTTATTCTTAAGAAGACCGATCGTGTCCATATAACCACTGACAAATTAAAGGTGAATCAGTATGTATACGTAAATTGCCATTTTAAATCCGTTTGTCAGTGTACGAATATACATGTACGCATTCTTTGAACTTCTTAAACCTGCCTTCAAACGCTTTATTTATCAGTGTTTATTTCATAAAGCGGCTACCCCTGGGGTTCAGGTGGGTGTTCTCAAGCACTTGTTCGTATTGTGTAAACGAAGCGTAAAATAATGCAGACAGAGTCATACATCAGCAAATTGCTGTATGTCAAAAAGAACTTGATTTTAAAAACATTGTGTAATATTAGAACACTTTTAAAAATATTCAACTAGCCTACTACAATTCTAATATTATTGCAAGTTATTTCTTTAAAGGGGCATTACATCAAGTACTTAGGAGTCTTTAAAAAAAATTCTTTGCTTTGCTTATTTTGAAAATCGCCCAGAAAAAAAGAGCGATAACTCAGGAAAAGCTAGTGAAGCTTCGGAGGCTTTATTAAGGTCTTCCGTTTTCAACGGAAGACCTTGTACTGATTCTGTTGATAATTCTTTTTAGGGTTTTCCGTTTTTCAACGGAAAACCCTTCTGTTATTCTACTGTTTCTTATTATTAGGGTTTTCCGTTTTTCAACGGAAAACCCTTCTGTTATTCTACTGTTTCTTATTATTATTTTTTTTTTTTTCCCGCAAATTTTGTGCACGAGATTTCTCGAACATTTTTTGTCTGATTGCTATGAAACTTTCAGGGTATGTAGATGATATTAATATCTCTAGACGTTTTTTTCTAATTTTAAAAATTCACTTCCGGTTATGAGTTATTGCCCTTTAATTGAAAATTGGGGGGTCTTTTGTCCAGAGTTGATCTCGGGAACTACAGATGATAGATGCATGAAATTTGGCGAAATTGTCGGTAACATGTTATAATTTTGCTGGCATGAAAATTTTGGTAATTTCTTTGTTAGTTTTTGAGCTATTTGTCGCCAAAGTTTAAGATTTTTTCGGGGCTGAAATTTTGTTGCTTTTTGTATTATAACCTTTAAACTAAAAATATTTTGTTAATACATATAGAACAAAAGTTGTTTAGAATAACGAGAGCTTTCATTTAAAATTAAGAAAAAAGGGCTGGCCCCTATAATTAGGGGTCAGCAGCTCATACACGTATTTTTCTGATAGCAAAAATCGTTATCATTTTATGAAAAAAATTAATTTAGTTATTGTTAATATATTAAATAATGTCATTTGGTATCAAATTAAACAAGTTCTGACCTATATTTTTTTTCAAATTTCATAAAACAAATATGTGAGAATCGTACATGAACGAGTTAATATGTCTACATAGACACACAAGCGAACAAATGCCACATTAAGGCCCAGGCATTTACTGCATTACGTTGTGTTGCGTCTTAGATAAATTGTTGTGATTCAATTTCATTTTTTTCATCTATATCATTTATGAATTCAATGAACACACATTATTTAAACGTTCTATGTGCAACTATTTGTCGGGGCGCCTCTGTTTGTGACCCCCGCGCGCGCGCGCCGAATGTAAACAGTAACGAACGGCATTGTAGAAAAGAGAGAGCCGTAATGCAGAAGAGAAGTTGTGTATTCTTTCGGTGTACACATGCATTTTCAATTTGCTGTGAAACATATGAACATGCACAGGGAACAATACTACATATTTGTTTAAGGAGGATATTTTTCTCGTGTGAATCGTTTACGAGGAAATTCTGACAGCCACACTTCTGTCGACGATCAGCCGTTGATAAGCTACGAGTAATAAAGGAGAAAAGATGGACATTAAAGTGTGTGATTTATGTGGATGTTACTGAAGAAGGTGAGGCTTTTACTCCTTTTAAAGTTTCTTGTTAACTGGTTAAAATTTAGTATATAGTATAGATGTACATGTAAGTACGTGCACACTGTTAGATGTTTTTGTTATGGTGTGGGTGTTTGTTTACTAACGTGTAATTTTTACATGTTTCATGGGTGTTTAGACTCGCTCGAGGTTCATGGGGGACTGGAAAGGGTAACTGAATTTATCTATTTAAAAAAATAACAGATTGTGAATTTTCAACTCAAAATTCAAAGCAGGGTCTAATTAGAAACATATCATATATTCTTGTGCAGAGGTCTCCAAATGTAGTCATGAATACCCTGTAGACATAACTTCAAGTAAATAAAATTGTATACTTCAGACTTCAGAGTTAAAACATGACTTTGATATCTTTTCTTTTTTTTTATGATGCCGATCATTGATAGCTAGCTCAGTTGGTAGAGCACCTGACTAGAGATTCAGGGGGCCCAGGTTCAAATCCCTTCATTATTTCTCCCATCCTGTTACAATATTGGTGTTGTGACCAACCCCTGGAACGAACAGGTTAACTCGATCCTGCCAGGGATGATCTTCGAGGGTGAAGATCATTTAAGGGGGAGGAATGTGACAGTCAGACTGGTTTGAATACCGGTGCCAGATACATGTAGCTCAGTTGGTAGAGCACTTGACTAGAGATTCAGAGGGCCAGGTTCGAATCCCACTTTGTTCTGTCGTTATTTCTCCCATCTTTTACATATACATGTATATCAGATATATGACAGATGATTAAGGTCATCACATGTTTTGCAAGATGCAATAAGTGTTAAAAACCTTTACTTTACAACAGAATACATTTAAGTGAATATTTATGTTTCTTGTTATTATTTGGTGTGGTTTTCTTGACAGTGTCGCATAAACAATTTACCCGCTCCTAAAACACAAACTTTTTTTTGTGGATTCAGCTTACCGCTGATTGGCTGCTGTTGCAGCAGACAAATAAGATATGCACGCACAAAACACAATGAACTTATCAGAGAATGAGTTGAGTTTATTTAAACTGTTGGAATTTGGGTATTTTTTTTTAAAATGTATACTTGTGACAAAACATATATGTGGTACATACAGCTGTAGCTTTATGAAGAAAATTTTGGTTAGACCATATATACCTATCATGCAAGTAAATGATATTTACAAAAAACTTGCAATTTATGGCGCACGAAATATATGCTAGTTTTATAAAGAATGACATACATTTAATGTACCACATTCTTTGAAAAATAATCTATTAAAAATTCTTCATTAAGTTTACTCATACATGTTTTATGCTTATTACACGTAGTATTGTTTTTAAAACATGTAATTTATAAGAAAATAAACAAAAACCCTCGCTAAATTTATTTGCAAACAAAATATACACAGTAGAATTGATAAAAAATGGTATACCAGAAGCTAATACCAGTACATGTACTTTGACGCTGTTCGGTGGGTAATATTCGTTTGTAATTTACGAATTGAAATATTGACTGTTGCACTACAAGTATGGTAATAAACTCTCTCTCTCTCAAACTCTCTCTCTTTCTCAATTTGATAAGTGTTTATACCTATGAAAATTTTTTAATATTATATTATGACTTGATATGCAAATTTTTGATCTTGTACTGCCTAAATGTTATGTCATGTATTGGGATATGTCATACTTATTACACTGCATGGTCAGTGTATTTTTTACAGGAATACTATGCATATGTTAATGTAAACACAGCTATTACTAGTACATGTATGTAAACACAGCTAATTATTTTTTTTATTTATTTCAGCTCAAAACAGACTCTTGTTACCACATGGCTTTTACCGGTACCTGTTGATTCTTGTGGGTCAGCTCCTGAGATTAACCTGTCACCTCTATCCACATGCATATTCCTTGTGTTCTACAGACTATTTACCGGTAATTCAAATTAAATCCGATAATGCATGAACAATAATGGAACTTGAAGAAAGCATCATGCCATGTTGTGGTTTGTGTTTGATAAGAAATTATGAAAACAAAATTAAGGCTGTTTAAAGAAATTCATAATTGCTGTGAAAATTTGTTTTTCAATAAAAGTATACAATTATGTTTCCTTTATTTTTTATTTCATAAAGATATTTAGATGTGTTTACATAATTGAACCCCCCCCCCCCCTCTATTTAATTGTCTGCATTAAGATTACATGTAGGATATGTAAATGTACATTTGACTTTGAAATAACATCTGCTATGATAATTACTTTTGAAATGAACAAGAAACAACCTATTTCTACCTTTCTAAGGTATATATGCATAAAAAAGTAGAAAAACATGTCAAATTTGAACATTTTTCATTGAAATCAACTCTGTCTCCAGCTACCTGGGTGTGTTTGAATTTAATTCTAATTTAAGGCAGATGTCTAACTTGTAGGTTGTAACTTACTGTTTTAGCATGGTTAGAAGAAGACTAGAAATCAGAATAGATTAGATATTCACTAAATATGATTGTTAGCTTACTTTTTTCATGAAAACAAGAAATCACAAGCAGGACAGCTGTCTATTTGTTAATTAAAATGGTACAAATCATACAATAAACAAATAAAGATCACATTTTAGAATCATTGATGATTGTTTTCAAATATGTGTGAGAAATGACTCAAGGAAATTGCCACATGTTTCATAAAATTAGGTAAAACATTTCAAACCATGACTTTTTATGAAAATCAAAAGATTGGGGGGTGGGGGGTATACATGTAAGGGTATTTCTAAGTGATGTGAAGCTTTTATCATGATTATATCATGTAGGCATATGTTGTATTGAATAAGGTTTCTTTTTAAAGGTGGTTGAACAAAAGTTGACCTCTAAAAGGTCAGATAAAGATGTTTTACTATGGAGAACCCTGTAAATCTGTGTTTACTAAAGGAAATTGGAAATGGTGGGTTCACTTAAATGGCCATATTTTTATTAAACCTCAATGGAATTGGCAATATGTGGTATTCTTTTTCTCAGAATTGCATTAGCTTTCTTATTCTAAGACAAACCGTCTTTTCATAAAAATGTTAGTGTACTAAGTTAAAGATACAAGGAACAGTTTCGGATAAAGTACCGTCAATATTTTTGTAAAATTGAGAGTGACTGTACTTGAAGGTTTATCATTGTTGCGTAGATTCATGAAATGAATTTTAATGATTACCAATAGTTAGAGGGATGTCTCTTGTTGGAATTGGTAAGCAATATTAAGGCCCCTAATTTTAAGTACATGAGAAGCAGAAATAAATTGTGAAACTTGCGGCTATGACAGATATGTTGACTTTACAGTGAAATTGAAGGTTACAAACGGGAGGTTATATAACATGAAATGTAGGTGGATGGGATATTATATGCCTATTTAGTATTTACTGGGTATGAGGACAATAGCAAGTTTATTGTCCCCCAAGACAGCAAATATTTAATGAGGCAAAGCCAAGGAAAATAGTAGCTGTTGAATGGGACAATAAACTTGCTATTGTCTGAATAGTCAGTTAATTGGTATTTCATTATACAGAAGAAAACTTTATTTGTCAGCGATGCAGAATTTCTTGATGATAAACAAATTAGAGTTAAATCAAACTTTGTATTTAATGCGGCGATCTTATTAGGTCAGAGGTGTTCCGAGTTTAAGGTGATATGGGACACTTCCATGTTGTGACGTATTGTTTATCGAAATAAACAATAAAATAAAGTGTAATTATATAAGTACATGTAGTTTCTTCTCAAAAATGGTCACCTAACTCCTTAGCACAGTGGGTTAGAGGGTTTACTAGGAACCTGTAAGTCATGAGTTCGAATCCCGCTGGGGTTTTTACAATTTTTACCTTTTCAAATATTTTTAAAAGCTATTTTTTGGTTAAATATTGTAAAATTTGAAAATTCTAAACCGGTGAAAAGTTTTCAATTATATAGTACTTTAATCCACATTAATATCGACAGATGTCCCATACCACCTTAAAAAGGAGGGAAATCAAATTCTGCTAATGAATGGTTTTGATGACTATTCACCATGGGCAGATAGCATGGATACTATTTTAGATAAAAAGGCATGTTTATGCGGGCGCCTTCTAGTGATCAATTTGTCGGTCTGTCCATCCGAGATTGGCTTGACAGGAGCATAGCTTCTCTCCCCTTGGCCCAATCTGGCTCATACCTCATCCACAGGGTTCCTTTGGTTGAAGGATGTGCAGTGACCTTGAACCATGTTTTTAGGTATAAGGTTAAGGTCATAGCAGAATTATATATATAAAATCCTTGTCTGGGGCATATCTTTTTTCCCTTTGGTCCAATCTGGCTTATACTCACAGAGTGTCTCTATGGTTAAACGATGTGCAGTGACCTTGCATGAAATTTCTAGGTAACGTGTGAAGATCATATCGGATCATGCAAACATCCTTTTTTGCGAGCATATATAATTTCTACTAACCCCTATTTGGCTCAGACTTCACATAAGCAGAGCTTTTGAGTAAAGGGTGAAAGGGTGTGTAGTGACCTTGAACCTATTTTCAGTGAAAAGAAACTGTGAAGGTCATATCAGAATTATATTTTTAAAAATCCTTGTCCGGAGTATATCTTCTCTCCCTTTGCTCCATTCAGCCTCATACTTTACCCACATGATGCCTTTGTTCAAAATATATGCAATGACCTCGAATGATATTTGTAGATGAAGAGTCAAGGTCATATCAGATCACACAAAAATCCATATTTTAAGAGCATAGATATACTCTCCTTTTAGCCCCTATTTGGCTAATATTTTACCTTTACAGAGTTTATTGGTTAATGGCGTGCAGTGACCTTGAACCAAGTCTGTCAATGTGAAGGTCATAGCAGATCTTTTTAAAATTAGTTTTAAATAGTAGATTATTTTCCAAATATGCTTAATCTTGGTCAGATTGAACAAAAATGCATGTATGTTAGGGGGAATGAAATTGAATTAAAAGTTCTATGCCAGCTGGAAAAATTTCAAGTTATAGGTCAAGGTCAAAGCAGAATTCTATGAAATAACATAAGCGGGGCCCTTTGAAATGTTCACCATTTCAATGTTGTCTGGTTCATAGTAATTTTACATAGAAAATATTCACAGAAGTACAGTAAAGTAAACTTTACATCGATAAGTTTCTGACAATTAATGACGCAACGAGCACACAGTACGAAAGGTCAACCCTTTGAAAAGCAGTGAAGAGGAAAATTTGCTCAGAATTATGTTTTAAACAAAATTGATTTTTTACATAAATTTTAATTTTGCATTCTGGGTTCAGAAAAAAGATGTTAGTTCAAGGTAAAGTAAACTTGTACCTAAAATGAAGTCAAATTTGTTAAGTCGTACTTAAACACATTGGGTTTTTTTGTTAAGTCGTTCTTGAAATGGTTAAGGGTTTTTGGTTAAGTCGTACTTAAAAACATTCGGATCATGTTAAGTTGTACCAAGAATCATTCGATTTTTTTTTATCTTTTTGTACTTAGGTTTCTTTGTTACTAGATTAAGAACTCTGCTTCTTAGACGTACTTCTAGCGTTGCTTTCGACATTAGCGGAAAACCCACTCGTTGCTTTGCAACGAGCTTTGCTCTAGTTATTTTTTTTTTTTCCCGCAAATTTTGTGCACGAGATTTCTCGAACATTTTTTGTCTGATTGCTATGAAACTTTCAGGGTATGTAGATGATATTAATATCTCTAGACGTTTTTTTCAAATTTTTAAAATTTACTTCCGGTTATGAGTTATTGCCCTTTAATTGAAAATTGGGGGGTCTTTTGTCCAGAGTTGATCTCGGGAACAACAGATGATAGATGCTTAAAATTTGGCGAAATTGTCGGTAACATTTTATAGTTTTGCTGGCATGAAAATTTTGGTAATTTCTTTGTTAGTTTTTGAGCTATTTGTCGCCAAAGTTTAAGATTTTTTCGGGGCTGAAATTTTGTTGCTTTTTGTATTATAACCTTTAAACTAAAAATATTTTGTTAATACATATAGAACAAAAGTTGTTTAGAATAACGAGAGCTTTCATTTAAAATTAAGAAAAAAGGGCTGGCCCCTATAATTAGGGGTCAGCAGCTCATACACGTATTTTTCTGATAGCAAAAATCGTTATCATTTTATGAAAAAAAATTAATTTAGTTATTGTTAATATATTAAATAATGTCATTTGGTATCAAATTAAACAAGTTCTGTCCTATATTTTTTTTCAAATTTCAGAAAACAAATATGTGAGAATCGTACATGAACGAGTTAATATGTCTACATAGACACACAAGCGAACAAATGCCACTTTAAGGCCCAGGCATTTACTGCATTACGTTGTGTTGCGTCTTAGATAAATTGTTGTGATTCAATTTCATTTTTTTCATCTATATCATTTATGAATTCAATGAACACACATTATTTAAACGTTCTATGTGCAACTATTTGTCGGGGCGCCCCTGTTTGTGACCCCCGCGCGCGCGCGCCGAATGTAAACAGTAACGAACGGCATTGTAGAAAAGAGAGAGCGTAATGCAGAAGAGAAGTTGTGTATTCTTTCGGTGTACACATGCATTTTCAATTTGCTGTGAAACATATGAACATGCACAGGGAACAATACTACATATTTGTTTAAGGAGGATATTTTTCTCGTGTGAATCGTTTACGAGGAAATTCTGACAGCCACACTTCTGTCGACGATCAGCCGTTGATAAGCTACGAGTAATAAAGGAGAAAAGATGGACATTAAAGTGTGTGATTTATGTGGATGTTACTGAAGAAGGTGAGGCTTTTACTCCTTTTAAAGTTTCTTGTTAACTGGTTAAAATTTAGTATATAGTATAGATGTACATGTAAGTACGTGCACACTGTTAGATGTTTTTGTTATGGTGTGGGTGTTTGTTTACTAACGTGTAATTTTTACATGTTTCATGGGTGTTTAGACTCGCTCGAGGTTCATGGGGGACTGGAAAGGGTAACTGAATTTATCTATTTAAAAAAATAACAGATTGTGAATTTTCAACTCAAAATTCAAAGCAGGGTCTAATTAGAAACATATCATATATTCTTGTGCAGAGGACTCCAAATGTAGTCATGAATACCCTGTAGACATAACTTCAAGTAAATAAAATTGTATACTTCAGACTTCAGAGTTAAAACATGACTTTAATATCTTTATGATGCTGATCATTGTATCATTAAAGAGGTATAGCAGACCAACGGGTACCCGGTACATGTACTTGTACATGTAAGTTACAAGTTAGAACTATGCCTACCATTCTACCAGTTCACATAATTTTTCTTGTTTAGCAGTTATGATGTGTACTTAAATTGTCCTTGTTAATGTTTTAAATGTAATTTTTTATTCTCTTTTTTTAATCTGACTACTGGCAGTACTGGCGTGCGAGCAGTTCTCGCCGAGGACCATTTCTCGCTGGTGCACTGTTACATCATATTTTCGTATATAATTTTATGTGTTGATAAAATGACGTAACAATGCACTGGTGAGAAATGGTACTCGGCGAGAACTGATCGCACGCCAATATTGATTAATTGCAGACAAAAACTGAAGGTTGCGAGTGTTATTTTTAATTGAACAACATTGTTTAAAATAATTCTTTATAAATGTGACGATATGACCGGTTTGAATACCAGTGCCAGATAGCTCAGTTGGTAGAGCAGCTGACTAGAGATTCAGGGGGCCCAGGTTCAAATCCCTTCATTATTTCTCCCATCCTGTTACAATATTGGTGTTGTGACCAACCCCTGGAACTAACAGGTTAACTCGATCCTGCCAGGGATGATCTTCGAGGGTGAAGATTATATAAGGGGGAGGAATGTGACGGTCAGACTGGTTTGAATACCGGTGCCAGATACATGTAGCTCAGTTGGTAGAGCACTTGACTAGAGATTCAGAGGGCCAGGTTCGAATCCCAGTTTGCTCCGTCGTTATTTCTCCCATCTTTTACATATACATGTATATCAGATATATGACAGATGATTAAGGTCATCACATGTTTTGCAAGATGCAATAAGTGTTAAAAACCTTTACTTTACAACAGAATACATTTAAGTGAATATTTATGTTTCTTGTTATTATTTGGTGTGGTTTTCTTGACAGTGTCGCATAAACAATTTACCCGCTCCTAAAACACAAACTTTCTTTTTGTGGATTCAGCTTACCGCTGATTGGCTGCTGTTGCAGCAGACAAATTAGATATGCACGCACAAAACACAATGAACTTATCAGAGAATGAGTTGAGTTTATTTAAACTGTTGGAATGTGGGTATTTTTTTTTAAAATGTATACTTGTGACAAAACATATATGTGGTACATACAGCTGTAGCTTTATGAAGAAAATTTTGGTTAGACCATATATACCTATCATGCAAGTAAATGATATTTACAAAAAACTTGCAATTTATGGCGCACGAAATATACGCTAGTTTTATAAAGATTGACATACATGTAATGTACCACATTCTTTGAAAAATAATCTATTAAAAATTCTTCATTAAGTTTAATCATACATGTTTTATGCTTATTACACGTAGTATTGTTTTTAAAACATGTAATTTATAAGAAAATAAACAAAAACCCTCGCTAAATTTATTTGCAAACAAAAAATACACAGTAGAATTGATAAAAAATGGTATACCAGAAGCTAATACCAGTACATGTACTTTGACGCTGTTCGCTGGGTAATATTCGTTTGTAATTTACGAATTGAAATATTGACTGTTGCACTACAAGTATGGTAATAAACTCTCTCTCTCTCTCAAACTCTCTCTCTTTCTCAATTTGATAAGTGTTTATACCTATGAAAATTTTTTAATATTATATTATGACTTGATATGCAAATTTTTGATCTTGTACTGCCTAAATTTTATGTCATGTATTGGGATATGTCATACTTATTACACTGCATGGTCAGTGTATTTTTTACAGAAATACTATGCATATGTTAATGTAAACACAGCTATTACTAGTACATGTATGTAAACACAGCTAATTATTTTTTTTATTTATTTCAGCTCAAAACAGACTCTTGTTACCACATGGCTTTTACCGGTACCTGTTGATTCTTGTGGGTCAGCTCCTGAGATTAACCTGTCACCTCTATCCACATGCATATTCCTTGTGTTCTACAGACTATTTACCGGTAATTCAAATTAAATCCGATAATGCATGAACAATAATGGAACTTGAAGAAAGCATCATGCCATGTTGTGGTTTGTGTTTGATAAGAAATTATGAAAACAAAATTAAGGCTGTTTAAAGAAATTCATAATTGCTGTGAAAATTTGTTTTTCAATAAAAGTATACAATTATGTTTCCTTTATTTTTTATTTCATAAAGATATTTAGATGTGTTTACATAATTGAACCCCCCCCCCCCCCCCTCTATTTAATTGTCTGCATTAAGATTACATGTAGGATATGTAAATGTACATTTGACTTTGAAATAACATCTGCTATGATAATTACTTTTGAAATGAACAAGAAACAACCTATTTCTACCTTTCTAAGGTATATATGCATAAAAAAGTAGAAAAACATGTCAAATTTGAACATTTTTCATTGAAATCAACTCTGTCTCCAGCTACCTGGGTGTGTTTGAATTTAATTCTAATTTAAGGCAGATGTCTAACTTGTAGGTTGTAACTTACTGTTTTAGCATGGTTAGAAGAAGACTAGAAATCAGAATAGATTAGATATTCACTAAATATGATTGATAGCTTACTTTTTTCATGAAAACAAGAAATCACAAGCAGGACAGCTGTCTATTTGTTAATTAAAATGGTACAAATCATACAATAAACAAATAAAGATCACATTTTAGAATCATTGATGATTGTTTTCAAATATGTGTGAGAAATGACTCAAGGAAATTGCCACATGTTTCATAAAATTAGGTAAAACATTTCAAACCATGACTTTTTATGAAAATCAAAAGATTGGGGGGTGGGGGGTATACATGTAAGGGTATTTCTAAGTGATGTGAAGCTTTTTTCATGATTATATCATGTAGGCATATGTTGTATTGAATAAGGTTTCTTTTTAAAGGTGGTTGAACAAAAGTTGACCTCTAAAAGGTCAGGTAAAGATGTTTTACAATGGAGAACCCTGTAAATCTGTGTTTACTAAAGGAAATTGGAAATGGTGGGTTCACTTAAATGGCCATATTTTTATTAAACCTCAATGGAATTGGCAATATGTGGTATTCTTTTTCTCAGAATTGCATTAGCTTTCTTATTCTAAGACAAACCGTCTTTTCATAAAAATGTTAGTGTACTAAGTTAAAGATACAAGGAACAGTTTCGGATAAAGTACCGTCAATATTTTTGTAAAATTGAGAGTGACTGTACTTGAAGGTTTATCATTGTTGCGTAGATTCATGAAATGAATTTTAATGATTACCAATAGTTAGAGGGATGTCTCTTGTTGGAATATTGGTAAGCAATTTTAAGGCCCCTAATTTTAAGTACATGAGAAGCAGAAATAAATTGTGAAACTTGCGACTATGACAGATATGTTGACTTTACAGTGAAATTGAAGGTTACAAATGGGAGGTTATATAACATGAAATGTAGGTGGATGGGATATTATATGCCTATTTAGTATTTACTGGGTATGAGGACAATAGCAAGTTTATTGTCCCCCAAGACAGCAAATATTTAATGAGGCAAAGCCAAGGGAAATAGTAGCTGTTGAATGGGACAATAAACTTGCTATTGTCCGAAAAGTCAGTTAATTGGTATTTCATTATACAGAAGAAAACTTTATTTGTCAGCGATGCAGAATTTCTTGATGATAAACAAATTAGAGTTAAATCAAACTTTGTATTTAATGCGGCGATCTTATTAGGTCAGAGGTATTCCGAGTTTAAGGTGATATGGGACACTTCCATGTTGAGACGTATTGTTTATCGAAATAAACAATAAAATAAAGTGTAATTATATAAGTACATGTAGTTTCTTCTCAAAAATGGTCACCTAACTCCTTAGCACAGTGGGTTAGAGGGTTTACTAGGAACCTGTAAGTCATGAGTTCGAATCCCGCTGGGGTTTTTACAATTTTTACCTTTTCAAATATTTTTAAAAGCTATTTTTTGGTTAAATATTGTAAAATTTGAAAATTCTAAACCGGTGAAAAGTTTTCAATTATATAGTACTTTAAGGTACCTCACTACACCTACACTTATACTTTTTGAGACACTACGTCACAAGATGGCGATTTAAATGTTTTGTTAAACTGTTTAAATCGTTCGATTGGGTTGTATATCGTCGTAGCCAAGTGGCTAAAGTATTAGGCTTCTGAACCGCAGATCATGAGTTCGAATCTGCCTGGAGCTTTTGTTCATGTTAACTGAATTAAATTTTTGAAAATGTAATTTTTCATCCAAAATTGCACATTTTTTTGCCTATTAGACTTAAATACTTCTTATCCATTATGATATCTATCATAGTCAAGTAATTGTCTGCTGATTGGAGAAAATATTTCACGGTGTAGTGAGCCACCTTAATCCACATTAATATCGACAGATGTCCCATACCACCTTAAAAAGGAGGGAAATCAAATTCTGCTAATGAATGGCTTTGATGACTATTCACCATGGGCAGATAGCATGGATACTATTTTAGATAAAAAGGCATGTTTATGCGGGCGCCTTCTAGTGATCAATTTGTCGGTCTGTCCATCCGAGATGGCTTGACAGGAGCATAGCTTCTCTCCCCTTGGCCCAATCTGGCTCATACCTCATCCACAGGGTTCCTTTGGTTGAAGGATGTGCAGTGACCTTGAACCATGTTTTTAGGTATAAGGTTAAGGTCATAGCAGAATTATATATATAAAATCCTTGTCTGGGGCATATCTTTTTTCCCTTTGGTCCAATCTGGCTAATACTCACAGAGTGTCTCTATGGTTAAACGATGTGCAGTGACCTTGCATGAAATTTCTAGGTAACGGGTGAAGATCATATCGGATCATGCAAAAATCCTTTTTTGAGAGCATATATAATTTCTACTAACCCCTTTTTGGCTCAGACTTCACATAAGCAGAGCTTTTGAGTAAAGGGTGAAAGGGTGTGTAGTGACCTTGAACCTATTTTCAGTGAAAAGAAACTGTGAAGGTCATATCAGAATTATATTTTTAAAAATCCTTGTCCGGAGTATATCTTCTCTCCCTTTGCTCCATTCAGCCTCATACTTTACCCACATGATGCCTTTGTTCAAAATATATGCAATGACCTCGAATGATATTTGTAGATGAAGAGTCAAGGTCATATCAGATCACACAAAAATCCATATTTTAAGAGCATAGATATACTCTCCTTTTAGCCCCTATTTGGCTAATATTTTACCTTTACAGAGTTTATTGGTTAATAGCGTGCAGTGACCTTGAACCAAGTCTGTCAATGTGAAGGTCATAGCAGATCTTTTTAAAATTAGTTTTAAATAGTATATTATTTTCCAAATATGCTTAATCTTGGTCAGATTGAACAAAAATGCATGTATGTTAGGGGGAATGAAATTGAATTAAAAGTTCTATGCCAGCTGGAAAAATTTCAAGTTATAGGTCAAGGTCAAAGCAGAATTCTCTGAAATAACATAAGCGGGGCCCTTTGAAATGTTCACCATTTCAATGTTGTCTGGTTCATAGTAATTTTACATAGAAAATATTCACAGAAGTACAGTAAAGTAAACTTAACATCGATAAGTTTCTGACAATTACTGACGTAACGAGCACACAGTACGAAAGGTCAACCTTTTGAAAAGCAGTGAAGAGGAAAAGTTGCTCAGAATTATGTTTTAAACAAAATTGATTTTTTACGTAAATTTTAATTTTGCATTCTGGGTTAAGAAAAAAGATGTTAGTTCAAGGTAAAGTAAACTTGTACCTAAAATGAAGTCAAATTTGTTAAGTCGTACTTAAACACATTGGTTTTTTTTGTTAAGTCGTTCTTGAAATGGTTAAGGGTTTTTGGTTAAGTCGTACTTAAAAACATTCGGATCATGTTAAGTTGTACCAAGAATCATTCGATTTTTTTTATCTTTTTTTACTTAGGTTTCTTTGTTACTAGATTAAGAACTCTGCTTCTTAGACGTACTTCTAGCGTTGCTTTCGACATTAGCGGAAAACCCACTCGTTGCTTTGCAACGAGCTTTGCTCTAGTTATTCTTTTTTTTCTTCTAGACGTTTTTTTAAACTCAAATATCTTGTTTGTTTGTTGTCCTATAAAGTTCAAATTTTCAGAGCTTATTGGTAGTTACTATTTCTCAATATCTACGGAAAATCGTTGAAATCGACACTTCCGGTACCGAGTTATTCCCCTTTTTCCGAAAAATATAGGCATTCTTGTGCACGCATAGGCTCTGAAACCGCTCACAGCATGTGTTACAAAGTCACAAAATATAAAAATAGAGAGTTTGAACGTTGTCCTCCGAGTTTTGTTTTCACAATTTTCCTCCTTTAAAGTTTCAAAAAATTAATTTGAATTTGTGTTTCAAAAAATGCCGATATTTGGTTGTGTTTTTGTTATGTAGCTCTTTAGTTTAAAATTTTCCCTAAACACATATAGAACAAAATATGTGCAAAATATCAAGGGCTTTTACTTGACACCATTGAAAAAGGGCTGGCCCCTTAAATTAGGGGTCTAGAGCCCTTAAAAGTTTTCGTTTTATAACTCAAAAATGGTTAATATTTCGCTATAGCTGTCGATAGAAAAGTTGTTCATTATTGTGTTATCAATGTCGTTACAAAATTATTTTGTACCGGTAATGCGTAATATGAGTGTAAAAAGCTTGTCTTGTTAACATGTACCTGTATTCATTTGGCAAGTAAGCGAATTGTCTTTGTGCGCATAACGTACATAAATTAACAGCTGAAAGTGTACCAGCATATACGGGATGCTTTGATTCATTTGAAAAAGTGTCTAAAAAGTATACGTGTACATGTTTTTCTTACAGCCTTTTTTTTTGGAGTCACCTCTGTTTAGGTCCTATAGTGGACAACCGTTAAGAAAATCAAAAACGAGAAAATATAAACGTTCTTTTTCTTATCTAGTGAGATACATAAACTAGATTTAAAAAAATAATAACTTCCATGAAATAAATTTGAGTCATGTTACTGCAAGCATTTCAAATCGACCTAAAGTCTTAGTTGTGTGCGTATTTACATAACCCATCTCGCCCGCGGCCGAGAAAATCGATCGCCAAGGTCGCGGCTGGACTACCTAGCGGTCAGCGGTTATCTAATACACAAGAATCGCGTGTGTCATATGTGATTTTATTTACCCGCAAACACAAGAATCGTACACAATGACATTTAAGCTTACTCTTCTTAATTTGAATTAAACGAAAGAGTGTCAATAAGAAATCGTTCTGTTTAATCATAAAAGCAATGCCATTCTCGAACTGAAGCAGTATCAGACAGATAGATCAACTGTGGGATTAAAGGGGGAAAACTTATATTAATTAGAGTTTAGTCATCATACTGCAAACATTGTAAATCTTCCTGGGTTCTGAGCTCTCTACATGTGTTTTAACATTACGTAAGTTATCCGATCCCTCATCCGCGGCTGAGGAAATCGGTCGCGGCTGCACTACCTAGAGGTCAGCGGTTATCTAATAACAAGATACAGAACTGTTTCAGTTAGTTTGTTCATCTTCAATTTATTTAATTAAACATTAGAATGTGAATTGAGAAGCCCCTCTAAAAATTGATAAAAGCGATATTATTCCAAATCAGAAACATCATCAGACATAAATCAATAGTGAATTTGTAATTCTAAAATGTTCTAAAAACTATACATGTACTAATAATGTTATAGATAAACAACGAAAAACCACAAAGATTAGACCTTAAAATGATGATCACCCCAAGAACATACATGTAGCCAAGGAGATCCCGCGCGAGTGGACAAGTGATCTGCGGTAGCTTCGTGTTCTTCTACATGTACTTTATCACACGTGCATGTTTATTGATATTTTGTACGATTCCAACTATTTGTTTTTTCGAGATTTTGACCGGTACATGTAAGATTGACTTGTGTTTCAATTTAAGATTTTTTTATTTACCCACGAATATTTCCACTAAATACTGCTGATAGGTTTTATAGATATCGTAGAAAGTAGTTGACATCTTCATAAGGTTGCACATAAAATGAGAGAGAGAGAGAGAGAGAGAGAGAGAGAGAGAGAGAGAGAGAGAGAGAGAGAGAACCCAAAATTGGAAGCATTATTTAGCCGAATTTAGAAAATGAAACAGTCCCCAAGCGTTCAAGGCAGGATAAAAAAAAATCAAATATCAAATTAACACATGCGGTAGAGGCAATTGCAACTTCTCTGGCCTTTCCGGCAAGTTTGGAAAAACACCTCGATGTATTAACATCACCGGATGTTAGAATTTTATACAAAATGGAGTCGCTTCCCATTAAAATAAGTATCGGTAAGAAGTCTTGTATGTCGTTTCTGTGTTATATTTTATTGTATATTGATACCTTTAATGAAGTATAGCTCACATCTCAACAGATCATAAAATGTGTTGTAATTATATCAAGTTTTATAAAAAGGGGGGTTGTCATGGACGCCTAGGTAATACATTCGAAGTGTTTTTCCGAGCTTCCCGGAAAGGCCCGAGAAGTTGCGATGGGCGGTAGAGGCTGACACGATAAAAGAATTGTCCAGAATTGAGGGATTAAGTAATTATTTTTAGAATGTTCACCTGAGTTTTTAAACAAGATTTGTTTAGATTTTATCGGTTTCTTGATCACAGTGCAAGGGCTTTATTTTTTTTCCAAATGTGGCGAAGACCTATTTTTGGCGACTACTTAACATGTGTACATTTTTCTCCTCAATGTATGTCACTTTCCCACCCGTGTGTTTATTCGGTCAGTCTATGCTAAGTCAATCCGCTCCACGTGCGACCGAAAATCTCGTGTCGCGTCAGCGCACATAGCTCAGAATATTGCCCCCGGGCTGCAGACCAGCAATTGATAAATAATTGAAGGATGCTTTCACTGCAGCGGTCAATTGTTAAACAATAAGAGTCTAAATATTCGATGTCAATCAACCTCACCTTAAAGGTGCGATATCGTAATCTGAGAATGTGGCTAAAAAATTAACCTGTTGAACACGCTAAACTTATATAGTTATGAACAGAATAAAATATATATTATCAGAGACATAAATAACTTAATAAGTTATTTATGTCTCTGGTTTTATAAGTTAACAGTTTTAAGTCAAAGATTAAATAAAATTTGTTCTCAGGATTAGAAGTAATGATATACGACTACATTAAGCAATAAAGTCGGTCGATCGTCATTAAATCATCAGAGTACTGCAAGTGTCTACAGTTTCTTATTTCTTTGAAATAATTGTAGTAGTTCAATTGACTTGCAGACTATAATATAGCGACTTTTCTGCCTTCCAAAAATGTATGCATTTAATTGCGATAGATATTTGTTCTTGGGGATTTTACTTATTGTTATATGCAAATTGATAAAAAAAAAAATCATTGAAGGTGTGTAGTATGAGGTTGTAATGCAGATTAAGTGACCTAAAACTCAGCTGAATATTTTATTTTTAATCTAGCTTGTCAAAATGGGAGATTGTTAACTTGTAGCTTGTTAACTCTGAAAAAGTCTAGAACAGAAGAAATAAAGTCTTTATAGCTTTCGCTACATCTTCTTATTTATGTGTACGCGTACATAAAGCTATTTTAGATTTTTCTTTTACTGTATAAAAAGTGTTGTTTTTCCTAACCTTAAATTTAAATCTATAGAAATTCAATATCTACATGTAACATCTCAAAAGCTTTGATAGCTTACCGCTTGGAAATCATTTAGTGATGCAAATTGACAAATGCCCATGAAAAGACATTATTGGACCCCAAGGGTTTCTTATCCTTTCCGACGATGATGAGAAGAACTCAAATATGCATACAAATCATACATTTACATGTATATTTATATGTGATATGATAGAAATAATTGAAAAATATAGGTCTTTTTTTGTGCCGCACAAAACGGGCGAAAAGGATTTTTATACCCCACGAAAAAAAATTGAGGGGGGGGGGGTTAAATAAAAAACACCTTGTCCGTCCGTACGTCGTGTCCGGTCTATATCTTTCTGATGGAAAAACATTGGAAGTGTTCTTACTTCGTACAAATATTACTCATTACCTATCATTATCAGAAGCGTCATGAGCTAAACCCAAGGTCATTTGGACAAAGTAAAGGTTACTGGCAGGAAAAGTGCAAAATTTGTTTCCGGTCCACTTTGGAATTTCTTACTTCACACAAAGATTGCTTATGACCTGAGGGTGTGTAATGATTTGTCCCTAAGTAATTTAAGGAGAAACATTGGGAGTTTCTATTTCATGTAAAGATTCCTGATGACCGATGATGTGTCATGAACTTGGCCCAGGGTCAGTTGCGCAAGTTCAAAGTCATATCAAACATGTGTCATATCTTGTATTAATGGAAATGAGTAAAAGCTAGAGTTTGACATAAAGAATACTTGTGACCTGTAAATATACCCTGCCTTGTCTGACTCGCTAAAAAAAAGAACCATCCACTATTCTCTAATAGAGAAATACGTGAGTAATGACTTCTTTCTTAGTGGGGATATCATTTGTGAGCATGCTAACAGTACCTTTTAGATGGTCCAGTGGGAGCAATGCCCCCCCCCCCCTTTCTCTCAACCAAAATTTCCCTTAAGTTAACGCTTAGAAAATTGATTTTTGGGTCATTTCCCCCACCGCCACATCCACACTTTTATTATAATTAAATTAATTATACATGTACATAAATGATGTACTTTTTAAAGTTATCCTAAACTTGAAGTAAGTTAAACGAAGAACTTGCCTGGTATGAAAATAATACTTTGAAATTGAGTCTCGTTTTCGATTTCTTGAACTTACTATTATCATATTGATAATCCAGTATCATTAAAAACCATTTCCCTTCTCCTTACACTCGCAAGGTTCTGATAGACCTGTATCAATAACAGACTATCTCCACTTGACCTCCACATTTGCATACAATCTAAATAAACACCTACTTAGCAAAGATATGCCTTTATCTGTTTAATGAGTGGTGCAATACTCAATTTAGAGGTTACATAGAAAACGGGCATGAATTTATCTTTTTTGTCTCCATTTGAAGAGTTCCAATCAGTTTTCTAAAGCTCTAATTGGTAAGAAGAAATGGTCGTGTAAAGATGACCTTTTATCAATACTGG
Source organism: Magallana gigas (assembly GCF_963853765.1). Taxonomy (NCBI): domain Eukaryota; kingdom Metazoa; phylum Mollusca; class Bivalvia; order Ostreida; family Ostreidae; genus Magallana; species Magallana gigas. The sequence continues at coordinate 17,385,160 of NC_088861.1, read as the reverse complement.
GTCTGTCAGGCTCTGACAAGTGTCAGGAGAAGGAGGTGTTTTAGTCAGACTGATGGACAATCCTTTCGCGACACGAAGTTGCGAAGGAAGACCTACTCGTTGCTTTGCAACGAGCTCGGCTCTAGTTGTATATATGTTGGTGTTGGGTTGTTTATAAAATTGTGGAAGCGCGTGCGATATTTGTATACAATATAACATTACTGAATTAAATCTTTATCGAGAAACTTAACTTTTCTTATAACGGCTTTTTGAACCCATATTTATTTATCTATGCCAATAAAGCCTCAATTTTCTTCAGATTTTTTTCATACCTGCACTCCCTAAAGAATGTTTGGGTATACTGTAGATTTCTAAGTAAACGCGAGAAAATAATATCAGAGAAAAATCGCTAGAAGCACACATTAACCTAACAAAATGGTGTCTAGACTCTTAAATCCAGCAAGTATTCGTTTATATTTATTATAATACAGGTACAATTTAGAAGTCTGATTGGTTTGTAACAGGAGAATCGATAAATATTAAAATCCTGAGTTCTCACTCAGATTCAGACAGCTACTCGGTTCAAGACGATGATAGTCAGAACTGGGCCGATTGTATTGATGCCCAACTTAAATCCTTACTAAATAAGGACCTTTACATAGAAACTTTTATCACAATTACAAAAAACAACGAGGAGTCTATATATAAGGAATAAGGAATCATTCTTTGAATATTATGAGGTGATAATTTTGGTCGGGGCGTGATCAAATCCAATAAAGCCCGAAGGGCTTTATGATAAATTTGATCACGCCCCGACCGAAATTATCACCACATAATATGCAAAGAATGATTCCTTATTACTTATATTTATATATTTACATTTTCCATTGTCTTTGCCTGTGATAACACTATGTATTGATTTGTACTATATAACCCATAATACAAATGACGCCAAATTGAGGCGCCAGTGAGGTTTGCTTATTTATAATATAATATTTAATAGTATGATGGTTTAAAATTATATAAATATAAGTAATAAGGAATCATTCTTTGAATATTATGAGGTGATAATTCGGTCGGGGCGTGATCAAATCTATCATAAAGCCCTTCGGGCTTTATTGGATTTGATCACGCCCCGACCGAAATTATCACCTCATAATACTCAAAGAATGATTCCTTATTCCTTATATAATTTTAGGCCATCGTACGATTAAATATTTAAATATAAATTAACAAACCCCGCTGGCGCCTCGATTTGGCGTCATTTGTATTATGAGTTATATAGTACAAAATCGATACGTAGTGTTATCACAGACAAAGACACTGGATAATGTAAATATAAGCTTATAGAAATAGTTTATTGAGTAAAGCAAGGCTCATTGAGGGGTTTCCAAAAGAGAGGCTAATAAACTCCAGGACAACTAAGAGAAGCTCATATACAAATAAGAGCGCCTTCGTTTGCTATATATTACAAACAGTTAGTGACAGAGGAAACGCAGGTATGCAAGATATATTCAGCAAAATAATGTCAGAACAACTTCGAACTTCTCCCGTACAGACTCGATGACTAGGGTACAGCTTTCCTGTCCTCGTTCTCAAGCTGAACGAGATGGTTACTAAGCTTGAAGAAACTTTTGATAAGAAAAAGAAAAATAAAAAAAAATAATGTTAGAAGAGATTATCTCATTAGAGAAAACTATAACGTCGGCTAGGTTTGAGAATCAGAAAATTAATAGAAGGAAGAATTAGAAACCAGAGTGACATGCATTGATTAACAATAATGCGCCGTATCTATAAAACTTAAAAACTTTGAGACAGGGACGACCTGCAAAACAGCAAAACAAAATAGATAAGAGTAACGCGTGAAGCAACTGAATGGCTTATAAAACAAATACTAATGATTCGAAATTCAAAGTATTGATTAAGGATACTTACTGCTGGTAAAATAAAATTCTATGACGAAAAGATTAAACCTTCTCTAATAGTAGTTGTACCATAGTTTGCTGCGTGTGGTGTGCAACACCATGCTTTAAAAAAAATGGGTGTCTGTTTTGTATAAAAACTAAGTATATCGCGCCATGGTCAAGGAATATTCTGCATAAAATAGTAAAGTCTGTGTTACGATTGATGCTATTACTAGGTCAGGGGCGGATCAAACATTAATTCTTTGGGGGATCGCTACTAAACATGTTAATTGTTGCAACATCAGAAAAAAATAACTATTTATTTAATTCTATTGTCAAATTATTTCTACTACTCAACCCATTTTATTCACCAATTGATATCAATCAAGGTTAAAAATCAATGAACATCTAGATTTTATATTTGATCACAAGTACCTAGATTCTATGCAACAGACTATGAACACGAGGCACGATTTTTACTGCAAAACTGAAAGGGTAAAATAAAACCACGTGGTCTACAATTTTAATGACTACAACATTCGCAGGGGTGTTATATGGGGTAACTACTACTTAGCATATCAAATCCCCAAAACACTCTTTATCTTCAGGTTACGATTTGTCCAGGTTACGATTTCTCAAGTGCACGATTTCTCCAGTGCACGATTTCTCCTGATACATCATTGCACGCCATCTAGCGTTTATTCGATCCAACAGCGCTGTAGAAGACTCTATTGCATTTACCTTGGCGATTTACATTATTTAAGGACGCAGCGTGATCGCCGTGAGGATGAAGCTCCGGTGTGACAGTGGTTTTACTTCGCAATTTGGAACGATCTGTCCAACAAAACCAACCAACTATTTCTTGTCAACCTATATCGGAAAATAGTAATACCTACAGTATAATATGGATGTGACCTAAGGAGGATTTTAAAACAGTCAGATCTTCAAGTTCTAAATAAATTTCAGCATTTTGTGGTGAAAGATAATCAAGGAATTAAATTTTCAACCAGATCTGATATGTGTGAGATTATGCTTGGCCGTTATCCCATTATCTCAAAAATTGATAAAAGAATTATGTAAGCTAGACACTAGCTGTTTAAAGAAAAGTGTTTTCTTATCAAGGCTATACGACTTCATGAACAAAAAAAGAAGACTTTTTTCTAGATTCCTGAAGGACCTGTATGAAATTTTAAACAAGTATAATTTATTACAACATTTACGTACGTGTATTGAAAAAAGTCAATTTCCAGGAAGAAATGAATAAAAATCAGTTATTAAACAAGCTATTCGTCACCACAAATCTGAGGAATGGAGAACAAGAACAAAAGCTGACCCAGACTTCAGAATTTTACGAATCCTCAACTCTAATTAGCATTTGGAAATCGAACTATTCTTTTGGTGAAGTCCGATTTATTAGATTCCTCGCTAAACTCTGGACTATTCCATCTACCGCTCTGGAGCAAACCTGCACACACTGTTTATTATCAATTCTAATAATCAGTTTCAGCATGCTGTGTTGGGGTGCCCACCTACTTGTTATCTAAAGAACTCATTATCAGTAGTTATGACGTTTATGTATACATTGTATGTCGAATTAACTCATCTTAATGAGGATACATTGTATTACATTTTACTTGGTGGAGGGGGGAGGGTTAGAACCAACTACAGTATTAGAAGAACACGCTAACAAGGATTTCATTTGTTCACGGGAAAAATTTGTGTGTGGTGCCATCGCCTTTTTTTTATATAGAGCAATGACTTCGAATATATAAGTGTTTAACTAAAAATATATAAAACTTACCTCTTTTTCTACTCGTATATTTTCTACTTGTATATATCTTTTGCTTGCTTTTGTGCGTAGTTCTTATTCTTTGATTATATTTACGTTTTCTAATTATATGTAATTTGTATTGTATGTGACATAAAATTTCCGCAAGAAGAAAATAAAGATTACATGAATAAAAACAGATAAAACAATTCTTTTAATCATAATAATATTTCAATTAATTTTTTATTCACACCCTGTAACGAATTTATAATCATCAATTTTTAGGAGATATTTAATTATTTGTGACGAAGGAACAAAAACGTCACGATATATATATATTTTTTTTTTGCCAAACTAGTACATGTAGCATTTAAGGAGGATGTTTACACGAGGTTTGAGTTGTCAGAATATAATTTTTAAAGAGTTTAAAATATTAGGTAAAATTTATTTCTTACAATAAAAATAAATATCAATTATGTGTTTGTATTATGTTGGCATAAGATTATATCGGGGTTTTTTTTTCTCTTAAATTGTACAGTACTTTAAAATATGCAATTGATATGATATATAAATTTAAACGTCTACTCGACAATTGATTTACTTATTCCGTCTATTCTTGTGTTTTTATTTTTTTTTCATGGACATAAATTCTCTGGCTTTTACTGAAATGTAATTTGTATTGTATGTGACATAAAATTTCCGCAAGAAGAAAATAAAGATTCCATGAATAAAAACAGATAAAACAATTCTTTTAATCATAATAATATTTCAATTAATTTTTATTCACACCCTGTAACGAATTTATAATCATCAATTTTTAGGAGATATTTAATTATTTGTGACGAAGGAACAAAAACGTCACGATGAATATTTTTTTTGGCCAAACTAGTACATGTAGCATTTAAGGAGAATGTTTACACGAGGTTTGAGTTGTCAGAATATAATTTTTAAAGAGTTTTAAAATATTAGGTAAAATTTATTTTTTACAATAAAAATAAATATCAATTATGTGTTTGTATTATGTTGGCATAAGATTATATCGGGGTTTTTTTTCTCTTAAATTGTACAGTACTTTAAAATATGCAATTGATATGATATATAAATTTAAACGTCTACTCGACAATTGATTTACTTATTAAGGTCTTCCGTTTCCAACGGAAGACCTTTCTATTATTGTGCGGGAAAAAAATTAAGATTATTCTTATTTTTCTTTTTTTCTTTTTTGTTTCCTAGACGCTAACTTTGAGGCTTCATATCTTGCTCATTTCTGAACGGTTTTTGCTCAAATTTTCAGGGCTAATGTACTTTACAAAACACTATCTTAAGCAATTCATAAAATTTAGAATTCCCTTTCCGTTAAAGAGTTATTCCCCTTTTAAATTTTTTTAGGGCCTTTTGTTTCCAGACAAAGGCTCCGAGACTATGATAGCAGGGAATGGGAATCCAACGAATTTGAATAACAGAGACATTGTAGTTGTGCACATTTGTTTTTGTTTTTAGATTACGTTTTTTATTTAGGAAAAGGTAGGGGGTCAAAAAACAGGATTCAAAAAAGTGCAAAAATTTAGACATGTTTTCCTTTATATCTTTTAAACGAAAAACATTTTGTTAAGATATGTAGAATAAAAGTTGTGCAGAATATCAAGGGCTTTCATTTGACACCAATAAAAAGGGGCTGGCCCCTTAAATTAAGGGCTAATGGCCCCTAAAAAATTTTGCTTAATAACTCAAAAACGGTTAGGATTTTGATATGGCTGTCGCTGGAAAAGTTGTTTGTTGGGATCTCATGAAGGTCGTTTCAATGTTATTTTGTAAGTGGTTTGTGTAGTATGAGTGTAAAAAGCTTTACATGTTAGCATGTACCTGTTTTTATTTGACAAGTTAACGAAAGACTTTGTGCGTACAACTGGCATGAAGTTACCGCAGAAAGTATGCTGGTTTATACAGGAGACATTAATTCATAAGAATTTTTTTTTTTAGAATACATGCTTTTTTTTAGGAGTTTAAGTCGTTGTTAAGTTCTTATAGTGCACAATCCTTAAAAACGGGAATTGGAAAACAAAACATTCTTTTTCTTTTCTAGTAAAACACAAACTATGGAATGAAAAAATATATGCATTACCTTTTTAATATAAACATCATGCATTCAAAATCTACCTTGAATCAGAGCTGTGTGTGTACCATTACGTAAGCTCTCCCTCGCCCGCGGCCGAGAAAGTCGGTCACCATGGTCGCGGCTGGACTACCTAGCGGTCAGTGGTTATCTAATACACGAGAGTTGCGTCTCTCATATATGAATTTATTTAGCCGCGAACTCAAGAATTGTTTTAGTTTTGATTACACAAAATCTTTTGTGGATTAAACGATTGGATGTCAAGTAAGAAATACATGTAGTTCATTTAATTAATAAAAGCAATGTCATTCTCTAAAGCAATAATAGACATAGATCAATTGTGGGTTTTTAGTTTAAAATAAAGAACTTCTATTTGATAGAGTAAGGTCATTATACTGCAAACTTTTCAAATCTTCCTTGGTTCTGAGCTGTGCGTTTCTGTGCGTTTTACCTTTACGTAATCTATCCTTCGCCCACGGCCGAGGAGATCAGCCACGGCTGCATTACCTAGCGGTAAGCGGTTATTTAATACACAAGATTCGCACACCGCGACTTACACTTGCATGCATATGAACGTGTTTGAGTTAATATAGCCGTATATACAAGAACTGTTTTAATTTTATGTTATAAAGGTTTGTCCTACTTGTATATATTTAATTAAATATTTGAGTGTAAATGAATATTAATGAACGATATTACTCCATATCGGAAAAATCGTTAGACATAAACTAATGGTTGGTTGGTTTATGTAAACTACTTTAAAAACTGTACAATTAATGTTTTAAATCAACACCCCCCACCCCACCCCCCTCAAATATTAAACCTTTAAATAATGATCATCCCTCGCACATGGCTGAGGAGATCCGGCGCGAGTGGTTAAGTGATCCGCGGTCGGTTCGTGTTCTTCTACATGTACCTTATGACGCGTTTATGTTTCATATTTTGCACGGACACAACTTTATTTTATTATGTTTTCAACTATTATATTGGTTTAAGATAAAGTTATTTTACTTTTACAGTTGATTAAGCATTGATTTATACGATAGCGTACAAGGTAGTTTAAAAATCAAATCAAATTATAATCAAAGTTCCATGTTACATGTTTGCGGTAGGTGCTAGCACGATAAAGGAATGCCCTGAATTGAGGAATTCGATGATTATTTTAGAAAATATTCACATGAGTTTAAACAACTTTAGATTAGATTCTATCGGTCACATATTAATCACTTCTGTAGTTTCATTGTGGAAGCGAACTCATTGCTGCCCCCCCCCCCCCCCCCCCCCCCCACACTCCTCCCGCCCCGCTGACAGGTGCTCGCGCTGGATTTTTTTTTAATTGGAGAAAAGATATCAAGATCTGTCGAAAAACATTTTTGATGGTTTCTTCTTATGTGTAACATTTTGTTTCACTTTCCCACCCCTTTGTTTATTCGGCCAGTCTGTGTTAATTCAATTGCCGCATGCGATCGAGAATCTTGTGCCGCTTCAGCGCACACAGCTCAGAACATTTATAGCCCCAGGTCAACAATTGTTATGTAATTGAGTAACAGTTGGAAGGGTGATTTTACTACATAAAATAATAAAATCATAATATAATCTATTTTAATTGAGTACCATGCGTATAGATTCCCATAATAATTAATTTTTTTATTTCCTTTCAATGTTTACATTTAATTTTGTTCAAATAATTAATAAATTTTCTATCATTTAAATTGTGTGCTTTATCAAATTCTGATTCCGATTACCTTGAATTCATTAATTTTCCATTGGCTTTTGACAAAAGAGAGACGCCTGACCATCTAATGAAAACAAATACACAGAGTTTGATTGACAGGTTCAGCCAGGTGCAGGTCTCGCCCGATGTCCGAGGTTATGTGTGCTGCTTGTACACAGCCGAATGGTCTCAGTAAGAGTTATCGATGTAAATAGATAATAAAAATACATGCTTATCAAAACATGATCGTGCAAGTTAAAGTTGATTTAGGTTTGTTCCAATAGAAATCATGTTTCGCTAACTGTATTTAATATTTTTTATGTATAGCGAATTTTAATATTGTTTCAGTACTGAAACATCGCATGAAAACGTTAAATATACATGTACTCTGTAACTAGTCGTCTTTTAATACATATACCTTTCTTTTGTTTGTTAAAAATTCGTTCTATTTTGTTAAAGTAATGTAAAACACGCGCGCCATTTTGAAACAATTAACTTGTCAGAGAGTTCCGAATGAAATCTGATGAACGTTTCAAACGGTTCTCGCACGCTTTGCTCGAAACGATTTACACGCTTTGCCCGAAACGCTAAACGGTTTACATGAAACTCTAAAAGGTTTACACGAAACGTTTCTCGCACGTTGGCCGCACGCTTTTTTGGTGTAGTAGTACGTTTTAGGGTCTGTAAATTTTGTCAGCACGCAATTCTAAACTTGCACATAGTCTTCTAAAATTTAGAAATATTTTAATATAGAAGTTATCTTTGAGAAAAGTTTACGTGTTTTGTAGGCGAGTTCAGTTTAAAAAAGAAATACAATTCCTGACATGAATCATGAGTACATACTGTTTAATGTTTATAACAATGCTTGCTACCCTTTGAAAATTTAACTCGCCATTAAACATGATCTCATTTATTAAACAATGTTTGAAACGATTACATAAACTCTGCTCGACAAATAGTTTTCCTAAAATATTTTCTTCCTTTCTTTTTTCAAAACACGTTTTATATACAGACTTTCAATAACAACACATTTTTATAACAAAAGCAGAACTGAAAGTATAGTCATTATAATCGTAACATATATTTTCAACTCGCAGCAACAACGGAAGACCTACTCGGGGCTTTGCCACGAGCTCTGCTCTAGTTCCGTCTATTCTTGTGTTTTTATTTTTTTTTTCATGGACATAAATTCTCTGGCTTTTACTGAAATCAATAGTTTTGAATGAATCATTTCGTTATTTGTATACAAATGCCTTACTACATGTACAAATTTGTCACGTGACTTATTTCGATCAACATATTATTTCGTGAATCACTTTAACAATACAATGGATGCGAATCCATGTGGAAAGAATAATGATAAAGCACACTATTTAACTTTACAATTTAATTGTCATATTTCTACACAAAAATGATAATTGCATCGAAATATACAGATTAAGAGCAATTATTATATGTTGTCCTTGTTATTAAGCTACATGTATATATATAATGACATTCAAAAGATACTATTAATATACAGTATGCATTTCAGGGATATTCAAAGACTCTACAATCATACTCCTGTGAGGATTATAATTGTAATAACATCTGCATTTAGTGCATATATAGATTACACCATAAAACAAATGCCTCGTCATTCGTTGAATGTTTGCAATTTCTAGAGAATTCTCACAATGGCTTCTGACATTGAAATTACAATCTTAATGAACACATTGATTTATGCTAAAACAGGCTTTAAAGTCCCTCCTTTTCACTTTACTTTTTGCAAACAGTACTATGCATGATTCATAGTTGTTAATTGTTTTGTTCAATAAACAGCTTTGAATGGCGAAACTGGATTTCAAAACATGCATTAAATATTTTCTATTTTTCTGCATACCTCAACTGACTCATTAAACATGTACATGTATCTTAAGTGGCACGGGACAGTTATTTTAAGACAATTCACTGTAGCCGGGGGATGTGTGTCTTTGGAACTCTGTAACTAGAATTTCCTCCGATCCCATTCAAAACAAGTACCATTAATGTACTACTTATAAGGCCAACCACCTATTTCTGAGAAAAATTACTAGTCAAAACGTCTAAAATTTTCTACATATTGTTTTTTTTTAAATTTCGACCCTTAAGGAAGGGGTCTTTTCTGGTTTTCGACTTGTCAAACGTAAAATTGATTAATTGTTCATTAAATCAAGATGAAAGGAAATCAAAATAGAATATTTTTCTTTCTTTTTTCATTATCGTACAACTTGGCATAGAAAATGTAATCAAAGTTTACAATCTAACAGGGACTATATTTTTGGCATAATATTGGCGTAGGAAAATATCACATGTTGCGCAATTCAGAATTGCTGCAGGTTAATGAGTTTGATTTAGCATTTTAAAAACAATAACATTAATGTTGGATTTTTTCACTAATGTAAACTAATGATATGATACTTGGGTTTCAGAATATGTTTTTAAAATATGATTTGCCTATCAAACTACATTTTTATAGGCTTTTTAAAGCGCCCATTCTATACTAATAACACTGATTTTTGTGAAAAAATCAGTTTTTCTCTCATATCAAATGGTCAGTATATTAGCTTTTCTGTCAATTTATATCTTTTTATAAAGTCTTCATTTTACATAAAAATCAGAAATATTTTATTATTTGAAGCATAAAAAAATAGTAAAAATTTCTTCAAAATTTAAGAAAATTAGAGGAAATGCGGGCTAAGCAATATCAAAATTAGTATAAATATTTATTCCAAATTATTAGTATAAGCTGATAGACATTCTTATATTCTATCATTTCATTGAAGAATAGAATATTCAAATCTTAAACAAATGTCTACAGAACTACAAAGAGCTACACTTATCTTTATCATCCTTTACGTTGAGGAAAAAGGTAGTGACATTGACATGACCTTTATGCAAAACCGAAAAGGTCAAATTTGATAAAACTGATAGAATCATTTGGTAATATGATCCGTTTGACTGTGTCAAAATTTCATGAATTTCTTATTATAAGAAGTATGTTTGATAACGAGAAGACTCCTTCCTTAAGTTTCATATTACGCCCATTTTCCATGATTTTTCAACTGTTTAGACCTCCCCAGCTAATTCCCTGCAAAGAGTTGATATTCTGACCGTGTGCATGTTGGGGTGATGCTAAAGCGCGGAACGGAAAACGGAACGAAAAGTGGAACGGAATGGAATACGGAAAATTTTATGTAATGTTATTTTCTCGATAGATTTGTTAAACAAGCTATAAACGATATATTAAATGTAATTTTTTAATATTGTTAAAACTGTTATATTCATATTCAATTTTATTTATTTAAAAAATGTATGATTTACTCTCAATTAACAGTACATAATTTGACCACTAGTCCCACTTTATCAAACTTAACAACATATCCAGCGCTCTATTCGGATTAAATTGAAAGACTGTACAATCACGTAAGTAAACGTAAAAAAATGTCATACCTAAACTACTAGGAATAAGTAATCTTAATTAAACGATAGAAGATGTAGACAACGAACGGCGATATCAGAGGAAAGAAAAGAGACTTTGCAGGACATCTAGAGCGTTAATGACCCAATAAAATGATTTTGTTTTCGATTAAGGTACATGTATACGTTTACTCAGAATGAATAAAAATTCCACTGATGATAATGAAAAACCACCTATTGTGTGTTAAAGACCTTTCATTGTAGTGCTATTTTTCACTTTCAAAAAAGTAGGTCAATGACCTACTTTTTGAGATAATGGCCACTGAATATTTTTTGAAAATTTAAGAAAAGTCCCTTACAATTTTATACTATGATTGGAATTTACTTAATTGTGAAAATAATTCAAATTGTTTAACTATTTTAAAAATAAAATACAGTTTATGAATGGCAGTGACACTAAACAGACACAAAGCATTAAGTTTTCATTCACAATTTTTATGAATATTCCAGTCCGAATTTCCTCTATCAGTTTTCAAATTCCTACCCTTATTTGATTCAATTTTACAAAAATTTGAATGATGATAATACTAAAACATTTATAGCATTAAACTAGGTATATTGACCTTACTCTGCTGGCATAAAAGTTATATGAGGTCAATGATCAAAATTTTGAGATATTGTTTCCTTTATCGTTTTTATGCATTTTTCAATATTTTTGTAGTGTGTGCCATTAGAATATCTTAACTAAAAAGTGAGATAAAACCAACAGAAAATATGCAAAATTATGTTCACTAACAAATAAAATCTTAACTTTGAATATTACAGTACTACCAAAAATATTTCAGTGAAAAACAAAATCTGAAAATTTTAGTCCGAATTTCCTCTGTTTTGCTAAAAGTCCAACTTTGTTTGAGCCTTATTCCATAATATAGTAAAAATATCGAATGGCTGTTCAATAATAATTCATTTCATAAATACTTTTAGTGTTTAGAACAAATTTTACCCATGACATTTAACTTTATAACAATCCGAATTTGAGAACCCAAACACTGAGTTAACAACGTCCTTAAATGATCTTTAAAATAGTAAGACGAAAAGGTTAGCAAACAGAAGTTACAGCAAAACTTCTTAACAATGATGGTGGATGTTGTTCGTCGGTCACGTTTTTATATCAATATCTATCAATGATTTTTTTAAATAGTATCGATCAATTCAATGTTTGAATTTTTTAAAACAAGTTTAAAATCCCAAGCAATGTTCGAAGTCATTAAAAATACAACCAAACGCTTCACTAACTGCCCTTAACTAACTAACTACAAATGGAAAATAATAAAACAAAAATCCTTATATTTACTCGCAATGTGTGTAAATTTCATTTTTGCGTTTCGTACTTCATTAAGCAAATTGAATGCAATGATATAGTTGATAGATATTCGTAAGAATGATATCAAATAATTAAGTTACCTTTTGATAATTATTCATGAAATATGAATAAAAGATACAAAGTACATATTTGTGTCCAATCTGAACAATATTTAAGCATTAAACGTCATAGTTTATTTCCGTTTTCTGTTCCGTTCCGCTTTCCGTTCTGCGTTTTAGCAACACCCTGCATGTTGCACCATCACGTCAGAAACTTACCAATGTACAGTCTACTATATCCATCCACTTACTTTTTGCTTTGTTTTACCTCCCGTCTGTAATTTGCAATTTTATTGTAATTTTATTGTGTAAAGTTAACACAACAGTGAAACATGTATCCGCAAGCTTGGTATTTTACTTTTGATTCTCATGTACTTAACATAAGGGGCTTACATATTGCAGACCATTTCAACAAGTCACACGTCACTCTAACTAATTAATCATTTACAATAATTTCCTGAATTTTATCAACACTCTTAAGCCTTCAAGTACAGCAACTCTCAATTTTACAAAGCTTAACAGAATTTTTGAGTTGCTCCATCATACCCGTGGTTCTTAGTACTAGTCTAGAGTATTCCGTCAACCTCTCTTCCTCGGTTGAATTAACCAAAACTCATATCGATAATTAATGGAACAAAATGCTGTATATATATTATAGATGCGTTTATTTTAAATTTAAAAATGTACTTCTAGAAGTTTAACTTTACCTACTAAGACAATCAGCAAATCAGCGAGATTAAGACAATATCAAAAGCCAAAAAAGAGTGTATTAAAGAATCTAGCAAAGTGAACACGTTCATTTATACGATGAACGGGCAAACTTGAACTGTTACCACGTGGCATCGTTTATGGAAGTACTCCGTACGGTCCAAGAATCTAGTATGTGATCCAAAGTGTATCGTCAACAGAATTGTTCCGTCTTCGGCTTTAAACTAAAATTAAAACTCATATCGATGATTTTCTTCATATTGGTAAAACATATTGTAAATATATTATAAAAACTTATATTTTATATAAAAATATACTTCTAGAAATTTCGCTTTTAAAAAATAAAAATATCTAATAGTCAAAATGTTTCGCATATTTTGCCTACTTCGTTTGATCTTTCGAATCTTGGACTGTTGAACGTTTCATGAGCATCATCAGGTGTTTTATTTGTTCTTAGAGTCCCTGGTATTGCTTGAATTTCGAAATCGAAATAGTTTCATTATTTTCAAAAGTAGTGTGTATTAAAGAATCTGAACTTTACGTTCTAGCAAAGTGAACACGTTATTTTATACGAAAACGGGCAAACTTCAACTAAGTTTTTATATGTTACCACTTCCAGGTTGTAAAGTAGAACGGCGGAGAGTCCAAATAGCTGTTTTGTGATCCAGAGTCCCTGTCCTTGCTTGAATTTGGAAAACGAAATAGTCTCATTATTTTCAAAAATAGAGTGTATTAAAGAATCTGAACTTTACGTTCTAGCAAAGTGAACACGTTAATTTATACGAAAACGGGCAAACTTCAACTAAGATTTTATACATTACCACGTGCAGCGTATAAAGCGGTTCAGCGGAGGAACCAAATAGCTGTTTTGTAATCGAAAATAGTTCACGAACAGGAATGTTTTGTTACCGGCTCTAAACTAAAATTAAATTTCATATCGATGATTTTCTTCATATTGGTAAAACATATTGTAAATATATTATAAAAACTTTTATTTTAAACAAAAATATACTTCTAGAAATTTCGCTTTAAAAAAATAAAAATATTTAATAGTCAAAATGTTTCGCATATTTTGCCTACTTCTTTTGATCTTTCGAATCTTGGACTGTTGGACGTGTCATGAGCACCATCAGGTGTTTTATTTGTTCTTAGGGACCTTGGCCTTGATTGAATCTGGAAATCAAAAAAGTTTCATTATTTTCAATATGATTCTGTATACATGTGATCGGAAAGAGTGTTTCATGCGGTCCGTAAATATTGTGATGTACTATTACATGCCTGGTTGTTTTATGAATCTTTGTTCGTTTATTAATGATGGAAAACAGTTAAGACATTAAATACCAATTACGATGTTTAGTCATACATGAATATTTGATTTTTTCTTACACCTTTGGTTTGATTAACTCACACTTATACGAGCCATTCTAAAAGCTTGGAACTATACAGTTTATAAATTTAACTTAAGTTTAACTGTTAAAAATAAATTACAGTTCGATTAAGTTAGCAAATGTTTTTATTCATTTTTATGCATTAGACCTACAATGTACATTGAAAAGATAATAGTACAAAACTGGGTTTTTTTAATTTTAAAAAATCAAAAATATATATATATATATATATATATATATATATATATATATATATATATATATATATATATATATATATATATATATATATGTATTTGTGTGTGTGTGTGTGTGTAACCAAGACTTACTTTAATTCTTCTTAAACGTTGCTGCTGTTCCAATGGTGACATTAACTTAGTTATACTCTCTAACGTCTCTCTCATTTGGGGGTCGTGGCTAAGAAGACTTTTAACCAAAATTCTAATATTACTAAACTTGGCTGGAATATTTTTCAATTCACTAAATTCTTGATTTCTAAGTTTTTCCATGATTTTAATTCTTTCCATTCCTGATCCCATTTTATGATACATCTCAAACAGTATCATTCCAAGACTGTACATATCCGCAGTTTTATCATAAACGGTCGAATCTCTTACTTCTGGTGCAACATATAGACATGTTCCCACATTTTGAGAAAACTCATTTTCAGATGGTTTACATGCAGGAAACCATTTGCATTTCCTGGCAAATCCAAAATCTCCTATTTTTGCTCGATTGTCTTTGTCCAATAAAATATTTGAAGGTTTCAAGTCACGATGCATGATGCCATTGTCATGTATGTACTGCAGGCCAGACACGATATCCAAAAACAGATTTAGTCTCTTCTCATCACACATTGTGAATATTTCTCCTTCATGAATTAGAATTTCGAGATTCTTATTAGGGTTGCAAAGCTCAGTTTGAATAACCAAACAAGCATCATAAATGAACTCTGAACTTTTACTATTTTTCGATTTAGATTCAGTACTAACCAGTGCATTATTTTTTTTAGAAGGGGAAATTTCTTTTTCAAAAGATACAATACTATCAGAATTTTCTTTTCTAGATCCTTCTGAACAAGAACTCCACTTATGGAATAGTGTTATCCAAGAAGTATAATATCTTAGGACATTTTGATGATTAAGTAAAGCCAAAATTTTAACTTCCCGTTTATCAAAATCTAAAGAAAAGATTTTCACAAATTTGAGAGCATATTTTTTGTCTTCGATGGTATGGACGGCTTCATACACTGACCCAAATCCGCCAGCACCTATTTTTTTCAAATCAGAAAAATTATATTTTATATGCGGGGAATCCAAACAGTTGTCAATTTCCTCTTCACTGAAAAAACAACTTGAAGATTCTCCATCGAACGATGTTGTTTCCTCCGTCGAATATTCATCAAAATTGCGACAACTCACAGATATAATATCAGTTGCCATTTTTAAATTGAAAGTTACAAGAAATATAATGTATTTGTTGTCAATGCTATGTCGGGTTAAATGCACTGACTATGATCGCCTTTGATTTATATTATAAATGATCCAAAAAGTCCAAACATCATATTTTATATTTCCATTTTCACTTGGAGTTCCACATTCTCCGAAAATCGGACCCTTTTTGTCGTAATGTCATTTTTTATATTAAAAGCCTAAAAAAAGAGGTGAATAAACAATTGAATATATTAACTATTGGTTAGCAACTATAGTCAATGTATGTGTCTTAATTATGTTTGTACATGTATTTCAACTTAAAAGAGAAAATTCGTAAATATTCAGATGTTGATCTTATTAACTCTAGATAAACAGATGAAACAATATTCGAGCAAATACATCTATATATAGAATTCATTAGGACCCTATTTCCAACGATAGACCTTTTAGTGATTGTAGTGTCTTTTCTTTCTTATTTTTTTCTCCTTTTTTGTCGGCAGAATTTTTAGAAATAGCTGAATAGATTTTTCTGAAATTTTTTGGGATGAAAGAGAGTGATAATACCTTTTTTTCATTTTTTCAAAATTCATTTCCTGTCATAAACATTCAAACTTTGTGGAATGATAGACCTGTATGTGCAGACATGTTCAAACTATTTCGTTCTGTTTGTCGTCACGTCCGGTCGTCATCGGAAGTAAATGAAAAATTAATTTTTTCATGTTTTTAATTTATTTTACATAGAAATAATTTATTAGTAAAAATCCTTATATATTTCATCCAAACGATGTTATATAAACAAAAAATTCTATTTCCGATGAGATGTCTCAATTATCTCAGGGAACCTTTTAAAAACAAATTTTGTACCCGCGAGATCTCAAAAACTGTCAGTGACCAAGACACCAAACTTACTTGAATGATAAACATTTAACTGAACTTCTCTCAATGACAAAGAAAACTCATTTCTCGTTTACTCACTTTGATGAAATCTCTTAGAATTTTTACTAGATGTGTTTAACGGGTTTCATTTTGTCAACTGTCACTTCCGGTCAACACAGGAAGGGTTTAAACAAATCAGGCTTTTTTATTATAAGTTTAATTGTTTGTCTTTGGCAGTTTATTACATAATAATGTACGATAGGAAAATACCCAAGAATAGCCAGTTTTTATTATCATTTAGCATTTCCGGACTTGAAAAACTAAACATTGTTGGTTAATAGACCTATGTATGTACATGGTTTAACACTTTTTTGTTTTATCCAGCGTAACTTCCGGAAGTTGAATATTTGAGATTTAATTTTGTTTTTTATTTACCATGGAAGTAAAATTTTAGTAATAGAAATACAGTGGAGCATCTACACATGGTTAAATAAACATAAAATTCCAACTTCACAAATATCTCAGATAGCTTTTTTAAAACAAATTTTGTACCCGCTAGATCTCAGAATCTGTTTGTGACCAAAACATGAAACTTACTCGGATGATAGACATTTGACTGAAAATGTGTTTTACGGGTTTTATTTTGTCGACCGTCACTTCCGGTCCACAACGAAAGGGTTTAAACAAATCAAGCTGTTAATAAGTTTAGATTTTTTTCTTTGACTATTTTATTCAATCTAATAAAAAATTATGTATTGCAGGTAAATGTACTAAAATATCTCAAATGCCTTTTATCACTTCTGTTTGTCCGTTTTCGGTCCCGAGACAAAAAAAAAACTTTTCTCTAAGAGAACTCACAACTGACAAAATTTGAATAACAAAACTTTGAGAAAAACCAAAATAATGTATGAATTTCTATATTCTGTTTGATCCGGCGTAACTTTGAGTCGTCACAAGAAGTACTCATATTTTAACTTTTTGTCTTTTTGTTTTGTTTTTCATAGAAATAATTGTTGGAAAACTCCTTCACGTTATATATTATATCAATTTTTATTACAAGAGGAACGCAGTTCCTTTTAAAGATTAATACAATAGGAACGGAAGACCTTTTTGTTGCTATAGCAACAAGAGTCTAGTTAAAATTATTTGTGGACATAATTAAGTAAAAAGCACTTTTTCGTCTTGATAGGGGAATGAGTTTGGAATCATGGTTAATTTTGTGTGCATTACAGGTACACCATTTTTAGTGAAAAAGTGAAACAAGATTCGGAATAGTAGATAATAAGCAAAAGCAAGTGTGGTATAAATACAAACATCATAATAAAATCATAAAAATAAATCGAACAGTGATGGATTCATAAAACTAGAGGTCACCTAAAATACCATAGACCCTACACATACCTGTCAAGGAGTCCGGTATATATTCATTTCATAAAGTTTCATTCTGGAGTAGAAAAATTATAATATTTTAATGATGACCACCTCCCCGCCTGAAATCTTTCAAAAATGACTATAAAACCTATTATCTTACGAAAAACTTAAAAATTTAAATAGAGTGCATGACCTTATATTGAAAAGGTGCAAGACTGTGTTAGAAAATAATTTCCCCCTATTTGTCAACTTTTAAGATGGGTTTTATGGGTATATGTGTTCATAGATAAAATAAGGTGGCTAGAATACATGTTTAATTATACCATCCCCCAAACTTCGTTAATATGGGAATCACCTTGTCCGTCCCTCCGTCTGTCCGTCTGTCTGTGTAAAATCCGTGTCCAGTATAAATCTTTCTTATGGAGAAATATTGCTTTTGACCTTGGGCTGTGTCATTACCTTGACACAAGGTCATTCGGGCAAGGTGAAGGTCACTTGCAGTAAAATTGCATAATTCGTGTCTAGGCAATATATTTCTTATGGAGAGCTTTTGGAAGCTCTTACTTCACACAAGGATTGCTTATGACCTGTGGGTGTGTCATGACCTTGACCCAAGGTCATTCGGACAAGGTCACTGGCAGAAAAAGTACAAAATTTGTGTCCGGTCTATATCTTTTTTTGAGAGACATTGGAAGTTTATAATTCACACATAGATTGCTTATGATCTGAGGGTTTATCATGACCTTGAACAAAGGTCATCTTGGCAAGGTCAATGTGTCTGGCATAAAAGTGCAAAATTTATGTCCGGTCCATATCTTTCCTATGGAGAGATATTGGTCGATACTTCACATTAAGATTGCTTATGACCTGAAGGTGTGTCAAGACCTTGACCCAAGGTCATTTTGGCAAGTTCAAATTTATTAATAAAAAAAACACTTATTTATTATATTTGCATGTCTTGCACGAATGGAAATGATTATTAGGTTATATTTGACACAAAGCTTGCTCGAAATTAAATTAATTGTAACATTATTATCGACAGAAGTGAAGAAGAGGGTTTTTTTTTAAAACATTCAATGCATTAACACATAATTATGTTTTTTTTTATCCTACCCTAGAGTCAGAACTCCTAACTCTGCCGGCATGAAATTTAAAAATTTGGTAGAGTGCTTCCTGGTCTACAAAATTATGAATTTACTTTTCCTTACAGGTGTGTGGGAGTAGAGGAGATAAGTTTTAAACATTATATGCATTTACACTATACATCCATTTTGGCCCCACCCTTGAGTCAAAACCCAAACTTCATGGGGACATAAAATTTACAATTTCAGTAGAGGACTTCCTGGATGACATAATTATGAAGTCAGTTTTCTTACATATGCTTGAGAGTAGAGAAAGATTTTTAAAAAACATTATATGCATTTACATATGTAACCATATTGCCCCCCCCCCCTTTTTTACGGCCTGAACCCCTTACCCAGGGTTTAAAAATAGGTAGAGTAGTTCGTGGACATCATAACCCTGCAATCAGTTATTTCCCACATCAATATTAGAGCTCTAATGTTAATTATTTAATGGTGCACGAATTTAGCTTTTAGTATATGCATGGGATTAAAATACAACCATTTCACTTTTTGTTTACTTTAGAAAATAAAAAGGGCATAGGGCATTAAAATTCAACTGATTTTAGACACCTTAATTTTTCGCTTTGAATTCGTTTCGTAAAAGTGAGACTGGGATAAAAAAGCTTATTACTTGAAATGTTTTATGGTCCCGTTTCATAATGGATGTGATGGACCTCAACCCCATTATCTGCTCATTGTTTGCAAAATTGTTGAAATAGAATTATCATGATATAGTAATAAGTGGGGGGGGGGGGGGGGTTGAAGGAGAGAAAACAACAATTCCGATTATTTATTTCAGATTCTTCTTTTCTCTTTCATTAAAGTTGTTCTGGTTTTTATACTGTTACTTCTCACTAATATTTAAAAAATATTTAAAGACGGAACAAAGTGTCCCTTATATTTACATTGTCTTTGGTATAAACAAGGATTAAAAAAGTGGAATTTTTGCTCCGATTTATATTCGTTTTCATCATCGATGGAGGATTAAAGAAGACCCATTAAAAATGGATTATTATTTTTTAACTACTCCTGTATTTTTTGTGAATTTTGAACGCAGTGAAATCTAAACATTTTATTTATTATAGTTGGGGAAAGAGTACACGGGACAAAAACTTAACATGTTTACAATAAAAGTATGACCACTTTACATGTAAAATTTGCATGATAATATACAAATTAAAATAGAAGAACATTGTCCATTGTTACCTTACATGATGTGCGTTTATATTAAACATTAAATAGTTGTTTTAATTCTCTTCAACAATCATAGTAAAGACTGAAAGTATATACTTCAAGTAAAGAAAATTTGCATCGTTGTCTCAAAAAAATTTGGGGTGGGGGGGTGGTTCTAATTAATTATTTAAGAACTTCATATTTGAATAGGTACACATAGGATAATTATTCTACAAACTTGTATTAACGCTCATGGAATATTGCCACTAGTGCTCTTTAGATAATTATTTTTAACGGTTATTTAACGGTTACTTTTGTTAGGGGGAGGGCTTGGATTCATTTTGATGTTTGATAAACGTTATTTCATAACACTGCAGATTCCCTAGATTGTTAAAGGTCAGTTGCACGAACACCGAAAAAAAGCCTATTATCTCACATTTCTCTTGAAAAAAAAACTTCTCATGAAAAAAAAACATTTTTTTAAATTATGAAAAAGTGAAAGTAGAAAAATTGAATAAAGTTTGTGAAAGCAAGAGTGTTATCAAAACAAACATCACAATAAATCTTTTTTCAAAAACTCACAGTGATCAGTTTATGAGGAAGGTTGAATCCTGTAATTGTTACCACCGGGGTTGATATAAATGTGATGCAATCAGTGGACTGAACTGGTTCTCTGTCACTATCTTACATCAGACAGTGGGTATTTATAGTCTCAAGTCATGCAATTTTACCGAGCTTTAAATATCCCGATTCATATTATAATAAGCTAAAGGTGAATGTAATGCATGACTGTGCAGAAAAGGGCTGCAGTTAAAAATAATAAGTATTCCTTTTAAAGGTATGATCTGCATGTGATATGTTTTTACTTTTTAAAAGCCAAAAGTGAAACATTCATTCAATAGGTTAAATCTCGTTTTTTTGTTTTGTTTTTTTTTTTGTTTTTGTTTTTTTGTTGCTTTCTGAACTAGCAAGGAACGGATTTACTTTAATAAAGCTGTGAATGTGAAATGTGAGAAGGAGCAAATTTTCAACACCAAAAAATTGAGATCGTCCCAAAGTAACCAATTTATTGCTCTATATGTACGTTGTACTTGTTTTATTCTGAAATGTCTAAAAATTCTCAAAAGTATTATATATATTTATTTATTTATTACTGGACAAACTTTAACGCGAAGCAAAAGTATACTTCCACGGTGTTAAAATTTCACGATATCTCAAAAAGTACTAATTGTGATGGGTTTTAGTTCATGCTGCAATGATCAGAGTATAAGAATTGAAGCGTTATTGAAGACAAGTGATAGTATTTACGATGGGTTTAATTACGCGGAAAACATGATAAATCGCGAACATAATGAAATTAAAAACATCGTGATTATTTGCTAGTCCAGTATCTTATGTTTTATTGGATTATGTTTGTAATTATTTTCTATGCACTATAAAATAAGTCGATGAAAAAAAAGAGATCGGTATCGATTTAGAATCTATTACATTTTTAAATTCTGGAAATGACAAACAAGAAACGATCGCTTAGGACTTCGCTTGAAAAAACGAATTGATACATTGATATATTGAATCAATTTACTGCCCAAAACAATTTGCGTAACAGGCATAAAGCATCGTTGTTGATAGGAGGGGCCAGACTCATTCGAAAAGCTTGACAAGAAAAAAAGGGGGGTGCTTAATTTGCAAATCATGAACATCATTATCCTATTCCGTGGAGGGGGGGGGGGGGAGGTATATCTGTAAAATACCCATAACTTCAATTTTACTGTTAATTTCTTTATTTTCACATTGGTTTTTCAGATCTCAAAAAAAAGCGGGAGACCAACTTCAAAATAATTTACTTTTCTATATGTAATTTAAATTTAAATCTAAATGTAAAAAAATGTTTGCTGCGAGAAAAAGTTACTTTTGTAATTTCATATATAAACTTTTAATCATTTGTCTATTTTGTCTGTCTGTTTTCCTGTCTTTATGTTTTAAACATTTTCGACTTCTCATCTGAAACCACGAGTTCAATTTTAACCAATGTAGGCACAACGCATCTTTTGAAATAGGGAAGTCCAACTGTGAAATAAAAAGTGACCTCTTATTGCAAATGAAAGATAATATCAAAAATCTTTTTAAAAAATTCTTTTCAAGACTCTAAATACAAGAAAGTCAATACTTACTTTCTGGCTTTACACATTTTAATATTTTTATCTAAAATAAATACTAGCATTAGAAACTGAATATTTGTATGAAAAAGTATGCTTTATTTCCAATCAAATTAACTTAATCAGGAAGAAACAATTAATTGGACAATTATCTGCACCTGATTCACACGTCTCCTCAAACAACACAAGCTTACACCTCTGTCACTGGGGTTAATTACTCACCTGAACGAAGAAAAATAAATCTGTGTTTGAATAATTCACTTTTAGTTTATAGTAATATTTAGTTTTCATTTATTTACATGGCAGTTTTGTATTGACAATAAGTACATGCATGTACATTGCATCTGTAGAACTGTTTGCATGTTACATTTGTTCTTTTAAAACATGCTCACGAAGTACAAGTACACTCATGGGCCCCGGTTAAAAGTGAAAAAAAATGAAGATTTAGATTAAGCATAAATTTGTATCTTACATCATCTATTAATATTTTCAAACCATAAGAATCCGCAAGTTTTAGCGCTGAAGTTAGTGTATATAAAAGCAGGAAGCTTTACAACATAGAAAGGGTCAGCCGATATTCGTGTTATGAAATTTTGTATACACACCGCTGCAGTTATGAGACAATATCTAAAAAACAATGATTCAATGCTTTAATAATAATCAATACAAGCATTGGACAAGGCGTGTGAATGTCACATTTCAGCAGTAGGCTAAAGCTTCAGCGGTAGGAGCATTATGGTTCAGTCTGAAGTAAGGCGCACAGGAAGATCAGAGAAAAGCAAGAGCAATTGAATTTGCAAAACAAGGGGTCTTGACGAAGTGGGGCCTACCAGAACAGGAATGAACCTGGAAAGAACTGTGGAGGACAGACCAGCTCGGGATATCATTCCTCCTGAGGTAAGTAAAATACGCACTACCATATCCAGCAAACTTGCAACAGTGGGGACCCACACTATTAATATAAATTGTGTGGAAAGAGTGGGGCCATGGCGCATATTCTATCAGAATGCCAAGTAGCTCTGGATCAGGGGAGATATAGATAGCGACATGACAAAGCCCTGTCGGAGGAAAATAAAACGAGCATCAGACCTGAAGCAAAGACAGATACAATTTGGGAGACAAAGTGTATCTACAGCTGACACAATTAATAAGAGCGGCAACGTACATCGTTGCTGGTCAGAAAAAATGACTGGGATTATCTCGGAGTAAATCTAGATAGGATCTAGATAGGAAGTTAGTTTTCCCTAACATTTAAGACCAGACGCAGTGTTAGTCTCCAAGCAGTTGACTACGCTGGTCGCAATAGAGCTGACCGTGTCATGGGGATAAAATTGTGAGGAGGCACATGAAAAGAAAACCCTCAAGTATTCAGACCTCATGGCAGAATGCAATGCTTGGCTGTTTCCTGTAGAGGTCAGTAGCAGATGGTTCCCAGCGCAATCAATGTGGAAGCTGCTCACCTGAAAAGGACTATCAGGAAGAGCACGAAAGACAGCAAGTCTGGGTGAAGCGACAGAGAGGTCATCGTGCTGGATATGGCACTGTCAAGATGATCTGTGCTGGAAGTCATGATTTATCGAATAGTGGATTGGCCACCACTGCTGATCCACCAACTAGAGGATGTCATAGTACAGGGTTGAAGCATCCGGTGAAGGCTGGAAGACGATCAGAGCCGAAGGACGATCATAAGGCAGAACATATGTATAGTTACAGGCATAAAAAGATTGCCAAAAAAATTGTACCCCAAATGTTTCATAAATACTTAAGAATCTTTTAATTTTTTTTCAAGCAAGGTAGTTAGGTTTTTCAAGAGTCGTCTAAAGACAAAGAAAGTTAACTCGGAGGGTGTGTTCACAACGTTTTCAGATTTACACAATGTATCTTCGTAATATTTCTCATAGTCTTACAGGACACACGTTTCTCTTTTATATACATTGTAGTCATTAGAACCTCTAGGAAACAATTTTCCTTTGTTAAATAATACGACTGACCCATTGACAACTCCTATGAAATAAATAAATAATTCATACATTTTTACCCTTTTGTGATGGATTTGAAGAGGTACATTGGTTTATAACCCCCAACAGTGGGCCCTGTGAGTTTCAGGGTGCTTTTTTTTAAATGTTAAAATTATTTGTTTTCAATGTCAATTTTAAATACATACTGTATAGTCGACCTTATATTCATGTAAATTTTGAATTTGTTAACCAATGTTTGTGGCTTTCGTGGTTAACCTTTGCCCGCGAATTTACACGAACCTATATATACAAGCATTTGTTTCATGTTTATTAAAGATGACCTACCACCAACAAAATTACATCACCACCCATCAGGAAAATTTTGGTTACCCACGGACAATGACCCCCCCCCCCCCCCCTCCAAATCCGAATAATAATAATTTCACAGTACATGTATGTAAAATTGTCCCTCCATATTGTGTTTCTAAAGGAAAAACGGTCTAAATAGAGTCGTCGACGTCTTCATACCTGTTTGCTTTCAGGTAAAGCCCCACTTTTCCTCTGCCAAATTATGAACTTAATTGATCCTACCAACACGATTGCTCTCTCTCTCTCTCTCTCTCTCTCTCTCTCTCTATATATATATAAATTACACTTCAATCCTATACACATTAGCTTGCTCCTGCAATAATTTCATCATAATTTCTAGTCTCTTTGCTTAAAATACTTCGGATATTTGGCTCCTGAAAAGATTTTTTTCTTAAGTTTTAATGATAATTTTAATTGGACTTTACCTTTTATTTTTTTATCCTAGTAAGATGATACTGAAGAAGACGATGAAATGTAAAAAGCTCCCCCCCCCCATCTTCACAAACACCTGGGCCTTTATATGAAGGACAAGGGTGATTGCTAGGCAGTTGCCAAACATGTCCCAAACATGGTTAAAATTGTGGTGCAATGAAAATGTGTAAAGTCTACAAAAGCAATGATAAAGCTGAAAACATTAATTACTGTCAATGGGCAGTTTATCTATTTTTCTTCATTAGAAAAGCTTACTTGAGCCTTCAACTCAGTCCGGCTATTAAAATAATTTATCATGATTCTGATATCAATCCAAAGATGGCTTCTTGATATAAAAGGTACATGTATGTATTCCATGATTAAAATATAATAAAACAAACACATTGTAAATTAAATTTTGTTTATTAAAGACCAAATTTTATTTCCAAATAGATTTACATTTCGATCAATTTTTAGTACCACTGTGACATTGCTCTATCCACAAAAAGAAAAAATGTTTACATTATAACCATAAAAACAGACTGACAATCAATATTCTAGTTATTAAGTAATAAATAAAATAAAAATGTTTCAAGATCTGTTAGAAATACAACTTGTTTAAAACAACAGAAAGAGTGATTTCACTGCATGCTTTCATATACATTGTAGATCAAATTAAATTAAAGATATATATATATATATAAATAATTCTATAACACCACCACCATATCCTTAACATCATATTTTTTAAAAATAAATTAAGACACATATTGTTAAGTACATGCATAAACATGCACATGAACATAGTAAGTTTAAATGCAAATATTTCATGTCAGTATATATTTTTCTACAACATTGAAATGTTAACTTTTTTTATAAAAAATATATTCTTCAATTCCACAAAATACCACCTGTATAAATAATTATAGTTATTTAACATTAATATGAAGTGCTGTAGATAAAATTATATCTATCTTCCTGTACTCTACATGTAAATGATACATGTACCATGTCAATAAATAAGTAAATTATGTAGTGCAAGTATTAACTTGTTGTGTTGGCAAAACATGTATACATTAGTTACCTGGACTATGTCTTATGACACACAAGGCTCATGTACATTTACTTGTGAATGAAAATAAATGATAATTCATGCCAACTGAATCACTATATTACAAATGTCATAAACATTCCACAACTCATCAACTTTAACATCATAATTATTCAGAACAGGGTGCATGCAAGCAAAAAATATATAATTATTCTGTACAATACAAAGTTGTGCTGATTTTAAATGTTAATGTTGTTTTGAAAATATTACTAAAACTGTGATGCATGTGGGTTAACACATGCAGGGTAGAACAATCAATTAAATAAAATAAATATTATATTACATCAATACTGATTTTGTACATGTACAAACTACGATACTTCAAGTATCGATCAATATCATCATTAAATTACAGTTAAATAAGCAAACAAAATATATAACGAATGTTACCATACATTAACAAAATAAACCATGTTTAATGATCAAAAGCCTATATTGATCAATCAAACTTACTCTCCAAGCATGAACTATCTAATAGCTAAGTAATTCTACAAACATTGAAAAAACACGCTATTAATGCATGTTATAGCAATGATTAAAAAACTCATGATAATGTTAAACTCATGGAAAAATGTTAGCATATTTTGATCAGATTTGTACTTTTTTTCAAAAAGTATAAAAAAAAATCTAACCAGTCTATTCACAAACATGAAAAAAAACATGATAAAAACATGACTTAATTTACATTTCAAAGCAATGATCTAAGCATTTAATTACATGTATCATAATTTTAAAATAAGAAGCATGTCATTTTATACTATAAATGTAGAAGTACATTTATTTAATGAATTTTAAATGTGATTTCATTTACATGTACATAATAATTGATCCCCAAAATCACCATAATTAAGTGTCACTACATGTACCTGTAAATGCAGGTATATTCACACATGGAAACCATAATTTCATATAGATCCAGAATTTTACAGGTAAGGTGGTCACAATGAGTGGGGGTTGGTTTTTTTTTGGCTTTTTATGTCTTTTATGTCTTTTTTTTTTTTTTTTTTTTTGCAGATGGGCAATTAAATATTACATTAAACATGATCTAATACACACATGTAATAAAGAAACTTAACATATTCATTCAACATAGATTCTCCAGTCCCAAAATCAATTCATCATTACACCGTCGGCTTAATCGTCTTCCTCACGGTCAAATTGGATGTTCTTGTTAACACGGATTAATTTCAGGTTATGGGTCAATTTGGTCAATTCCTCAGCAGTAGCCTGAACTGGTTGGTGTTTTTCACTAGTAGCACCAGGAGATGGTTCTACAAGAGAAAAAAATGACATACATGTACATATATGATGATGAACATGTAAAACCATTACTTATTAAAAGAATATGCATGCTTAATTTCTTTGGAAATGCAGCTTCCATTATTTTTAACAACTTTTTTCTATTAAGTTTTTCCCTATAAGATGCATGTAACTATCTCACTTTGCAATACAAACATAAGAGTTATTTTTCTTTGATTTATTAGAAAAAAGTTTAAATTACCACTTATTTGTCGTTGGAAGGAAAGTTTCCTGGCAGGTCCCGGGTATTCCATGTCTGGAGAATTCACCTGTTGTGCTCCAACCTAGACATCAGAAGGATATCATTAAATCTTTCTTATCAACAAACTTTACAAAGTATTGTAATTGGGGTATAGTGGGAAACCATGAGGAATCAAACTGCCCCAGACCTGGCCCCAGGGCCATAAAACTTAGATGAGCTCACTTTTGATCTCAGTCCCACTTTTACATAAAGATTATATAGTGGAAAAGTGAGACTGAGATCAAAAGTGAGCTCGTCTAAGTTTTGTGGCCCCGGGGCCAAGACTTAACTATGCAGGCCAGGTCCCCAAATCTCTTGTTATGGTGCTCTGCCAGTTGAGCATTTTGCTACCATTTTTTGTAGCCCCTGATTTCAGGTCCTTCATGCTTTCCCTAATATATTCCAGTACAACATAATAGCAATAAAATAATATTTACATTGTCAAAAAAATTGATACACTACAGATGACCAAGCTAAACTTACCTTGGTCTTCTCAACACTTTGCTGATGCTCCAACGGTTGCATGATCTTGTCAATAACCATTTCCAATTCCATTCTTGAGGAGGGCTCATGACTTAAAAGGCTTTGAATAACACTCTGAATATTCCAAGAAATATCCTTCAAATCACTGAAGTCCTCCTCTCTTAGTTTATTCATTGTTTTGTCTCTTTCCATTGCAGAACCCATCTTATAATACATCTCGAAGAGTATCATTCCAAGACTGTAAAAATCTGCTTTTCTGTCATAAACAGTCGAGTTCTCAACTTCAGGTGCAATGTAATAAGATGTCCCCAAATTTTTGGAGAAACAAACTCTGTCCTTTTCAGATGTTGGAGAAGCTCCATTTGCATCAGACATTATGTATTTCCTGGCAAATCCAAAATCCCCTATCTTGGCTCGATTCTCTTTGCTAATGAAAATATTCGGAGGTTTTAGATCTCGATGCATGAAGCCGTGGTCATGTATGTACTGTAGACCAAATACAATATCCAAAAACAGCTTCTGCCTGTCTCGATCATCCATCTTAAATATTTCTCCACATTCAATTAGTGTTTTAAGGGTTTTCCCTGGGTTGCAGAGTTCAGTTTTGATAACCAAGCAGGCATCATATTTTTCCTCCAAATCTTTACCACTTGTAGATGTAGACTTACTATAACCACCTATGGCATTATTATTTTTGCTTGAAGAATCTTCTTCTTCTTTTGCAAAACAAACAAATTTATCAGATTCTTCCTCCTCCTCCTCCTCCTCATCCCCCTCAAATGCCTTAGTATAAGAGATAGGTTTAGGGAGATCAGTTACCCATGATTCATGATATCTGAGAACATTCACATGGTCCAGTACAGCTAAAGTTTCCACTTCACGTGTTTCAAATTTTTTTTGATCAATCAAAACAATTTTAAGTGCACATTTTGTTTTGTCCAGTCTGTGTCTTGCTTCATAAACTGCCCCAAATCCTCCAGCACCTATATTTCGCATCTCTGCGTAAAGTCTTTTTATATATGGATCATATTTCAAACAGTTTTCTATAACATCTTGGTCAAGAGAATCACTCGAGGTATCGTCCATCGAACTCATGTCCGTTGAGCCAATTTCCCATAAGTCTTCATTATCAATAGAGTCACGTAAATTCAGAGCGTTATTATTAGTTGTTGCCATATTTAATTTTTCTGAAAGAAAAAAGAATTGAGAAAAATTAATAGTCTAAAATATTAATTATATGACATGATTTATATTGTATAAAAATGGCCTTCAGGCTTCTGGATGTGATGCGAAGAACATGCATGCGTCATAACAAGTCTTTGCAGACCATTCATGTGTGCAAATTCTTCCCAGGGTGGGGGGTGAAGGGGGGGGGGGGGGACAGAGGGATCATTTTATCAAAGAGGATTGGGGTGGGTCATGATCATGTCCAATGTGTGGAACTTCATGTACTCTGTATATATAGTCAGTATACACATGCAGGTGTAGAATGCCTTGTGTCCTATTTTTTTTCTTTAGTTTAGCTAGCCTAATATATAAACATGTACCTTTTGTAATGAAAAGAAAAGAGTTGAGAAATGTTGAGATATCATTTAAATTCAAATGATGTAGATTCTATTTAGATGTGTTATGTGACACTAAGGATTTGAGAATGACTACTTAGTTATGAAAATATATCTTGACAATCTTGAAACAATCACAATACATTAATAATTTGTTTGTCTAAAAACACAATGTTAAGAAAGCCATAGCAGAACTACATTTATATCACAAATCCAACAGAGTTCGAAGAAGGAATAAAAATACACCCCACCAGCTAGCCCCCTCCCCCACCTCCGAGAAACCCATAGCCTCACCCCCTTAAAAATAATCCTGGATTTAAGTTTTATACTTCAAATGTCCAGTTAGATTTCTGTGCAATTATTGAACGTCTTTCATTATCTAAATCATAATATAAGGACATTGAAGATCCCACTGTACAACGCCATGACTATAGTAAGCATGCATGCAATGAAATACAGATGTATATCGGCCAGCATTTTCTATCTAAACGAAGTGGATCAACGCGTTTAATTACAACAGGTCAGTCGTACATTTACGATCATAACACAAACGTAAAATCTATGATTAAACTTAATATGTCCACATCTCACCTACCAATCCTTTCCGACGTTGTTGGTATAATGGTGCTTACCTCATTAAGCAGCTACTGTTCAGGGAAATTTTCAGTTATTTTTAGCTCCCGGGATTTCCACCGTTTTCAGAAAATCCAGGGCATTGTGTAAAAAATGGAACAACTACACATTCTGTTTTTAATAGCTGTTTTTATTTGTTACCGTATTTGCTTGTGTTGCTTTTTTATTATAATGAATAGAAAGATTTCACTTTTGTAATGCATGTTGATCATGATAAATTACAACAGTAGTATCTTATCTATGAGAATCAAAATAATCAAATTGAATCTGTTTAAATATCTGCGCTAGGATTTAGACCATGCTACATTTTGGTGGAGGTGGGTCAAAGTAAAAATAGAAAGTTACGTAATGTACATATAGCTCCGGGGATTTCCACCATTTTCAGAAAACCCGGTACTATGGAGCTATATATATTAGTGTAATTTAACTGTGTAAACTGGAATTTAGCTCATGAATAAAGTGTATGTGCAACCTTTTATAGAGACTTTGATTAGTTTATGTAAAAATTTTAAAAATCGATGTAATAAAGACAAGTTTATCTGGCTAGCCTAGCTAATGTCTAATGAAGGAGATAATGTTATTGAAATTTTGCAAACAACATTTATATAGTTGTTTTCAACTGAAAGAAGTCTCGTGTTTTTAAAACTGAGACTGTAATAGACTCATCTTTTATATAACTTAAATATATAAACTATCAATTTGAAACCCTCTCTCTCTCTCCTTGTACATGTACATTGTATGTGTGTATGGATTTTTTTTTATCATTTTGTTTTAATTTTGTAATTACCTTTATCAGCCAATTAGGCCCCGAATTTGGAAATACATGTAAAGTATCTATCTATCTATGGCTGCTATACAACACAGGTACACACTGCCTACATAAATAAATACTTAATTTTTTTTACAATAACAGATAGGGGACATATATATTTCCATTACAAAAAAATGAATATAATTATGTAAAATCAAAGAATAAACAGTGGTACAACATGTATCATAATTACTGTAGCACAATCAATATTAACAAGTAACAGCTATTCATGAAGCTTGTCTGACATAATATTCCCATGCGCGGATCTAAAGGGTGGGGTCGGAGGTGTCCTGCAAAATTCAAACTTTAAATTACGTTATTAAATTACCAAAAATTTGCCTTGGACCCCCCACGGCAAACTCATACAACCGTCGGACACCCCCCCCCCCCCCCCGAATATTTTTAATTTACACTTGTATATCATTCTTCAAATCATGAAATCGTCGAATTATAAAAATAAAATCAATTTCATTCGAGCCAATTTAGCTTACAGTGAGAAACATTTCATGCATACTTGTTACGAGACAGAAATAAAATAATCAAGATTAAAAATCTTAAAATGAAAATGGCAAAAATTGGTCATCTACATTAAGAGCCCCCACCACCCTTCCATTTGTCCATCAAGTAAACGGTGCCCAAAACGTTAACAAGAGAATAAATGAGTTTCATTGGTGACCGTTTTGACGTAATATATTTACATCTGGTTTTTTTACGGAAACTTATGGTTAATTCGTAGCTCTATAAAAAGAGCCAGACTGAAATATACACGACTTGCTTATCGATTTGTCGAAACCTACAGCGACCTAAGAAAATTCATAGACCGCACGAAATAATCCTGATGCTGTCAGATTCAAATTCCCATAGGAGACGATATTTGGCTCTTTCTGAAGCTTTTAGCTAACGTACTGAAGTACATAAACAGTAATTTAGTGAATTTTACTTACTTTTTACAATCAATTTATAGTTTTGTTAAAAGAAAGATGTAAATATAAACAATAAAATTCTTTATTTGATAATTCATGCGGGTTATGAAGGTAGCGATCATTGCAGAAAAAAATAACATAACCCACAAACGTGCGTTATACATGTATGTATTTTTTCTGTGATGTCGCCACCTTCATATCCAGCATGAATCACCAAAGAAAGCATTTTATTGTTTAAATGAACAATTCCACCATATTGCGATGTGAATGTGCATGACAATTTGGTGCAAGGTTGATATGGAATCTCCAATACAAATGTATGCCTATTTTTGGGTTGTTTTTTTTTTAACTTCTTTAGTGAAATTTGATCCACTTTTGTAAGTTGTTTTAAATTTAAGAAAACAAGATCTTTTAAAGTCACTGCTCTATCGTCTTGTGATTAAAAACATCGAGAAAATGAAACGCTTTTAGATATGTCGATCTCTATATCACATTGATGGTCACATTTCAAAGCATAATCTTATGAGAAGTGTTTATTTTATGAATTGTTGAACTTTGGAATTAAGGACGACAGACCCAATTTGTTCTTCATGTGCTAGAAAAAATAATTTTATAAAATTCTGAAATAGAATTTCTATTCATGTTGGTCTTCGATCATTTAAAATATGACCACGTCATCAACTTCTTTTTTTACGGGGGCAATCTCAAAGGGTGGTTTGTTGTTACTTTTCTTCAATTTTTTAATAAAAATTACTGCAAAAACACCAAGAAAAAGGTTATTATAATAATAGGTACATCAAGTTATTTCAAGGTTAGTTTACGAAACAAAAACAACTATTTATAGAGATTGCTAAACGTTATTAGTCCCCTACCGGTTTTCACCGGAGGGGACTATAGCTTTCCTCTGCGTCCGTCAGTCCGTCTGTCCGTCCGTCCTTGTTCATCTGTCTGTCCCACTTCAGTTTTCCACACTTTTTTTCTTTATGCGTTTGAGGAATAATGAGGAATTTGCTGAACAGCTTCAAAACGTTAAACTGCAGACCAAGTTTACACTTTTGTAGCGTCTGGTTGACGTATTTTCGAGAAAATTAATTTTTTTATATTTCAATATTTAAATGTTCGGGTTCGTTATCGGGTTCGGTGTGTGTTGAATAAACGAGGAAAGTACAGTGTATGTAGTCAGTAATAATATCGTGCATTACTTGAACCATTCCTTTTATTAAATATTGTTTCTAACAAACAAATAAGTTCTGTAAAATAGTGTCAAGCATTGTGTTGTAAATTTAATCGACAGTGTTTTTTGTATTATTACAATCGGGTTCGTTATCGGGTTAGTCTGTTGATTTGGGGTGCAGAAGACGGTAAGAAATGATATTCTGCATAACAGTGCATTGTTTTCACTTTCTACAAACCAGTAGGGGACGTGTATTGCTTATGCAATACTCTCAGAATGCTTGTTTATGATAAAATACTTTAAAGTTTAAGCACACGACGATTTTACTCTATTTTTAATTGGAATATTGAAGCAAATCGGAATGTAAATGATTTGTTCACAGACTCAGTCTCTGTTAATTGATCTATGTAGATACTATGAACTAATATAAAATTAAACTCACTACAGTATTTTGACATCAGTTGTGCATGCTAATTATATAATATTGAAAAACGTCACGGTAGCATATTAAAGTATAACAAGGTCAGCCACTATTTGCACAATATAAAGCGTGTATTGATGATGTAGAACAGCTAAATATTGCGTCATAAGCGGTATATATCTGCGTGAAGCGAATTAGGTCCGTTGTCCTAAATTCTGAAAATGCTTCATGATTCTAACACCTGGTCATTTTTGGGCTCTACGTTAACATACACTAGACGAGGGGCTTTGTTTTTAGATATTGTAAAATGTTCAACTTTAAAAATTATAAAGTAATTTTGGGATTTTTTCCTTTATACTAAATGATTTACAAATGCACATGCTGGGTTAGGAAGTTTTGTTTTCAACCAACTTTCAGTCAAAAAAACATTGAGAGCAGGCTTGAACAAAAACATATTTTTTTGAAAAAAGTAATTATCCAAGACCTAAAGCTTGAAAATAAAATCATTTATGTTTAAATTGTATCCCTCAATCACTGCGCATGCGCTTCGTACTATCAGTACTTTGATTTTCCTCTCTCTTTCTTTTTCTCTTCGATACAGAAGCCTAGTGCGTGTATGCATATCGATTTTTTCTTTCATCTTGTTTGGAGTGACATCATTATATCGATGCAGTTCTGTCCGTAAAGCACTACCGTGGTGAAAAATTCACACAAAATATGTCGCCACATCAACACACAAGGAAATCTTTATGGGCTAGCGATTCCAGCTTCTTTCAACTTTTATGAGAGCAGAGCAGGTAAATTCTTTACAGTCTGAAATTCATAAGAGGTAGGATCATGTACATACATTTATTCTCGGCATTTATCTTGCAGAAAAAAAAATCGTTTCTTTCGGAACCTCTCGGTTCTTAACGTTCTCCATTTACATTAATTTCAGTTAAATGTTCAAATTTTGTCTGGTGATGATTGGATGCGATCAATACCTTTTTTTTAATGTTAAGGAACACGCCACTCTGTATTCAACTCGATTGAATGCATGTGTATAGGGTTTATCGTAAATCGATAGGTGGTTTTACATTATCTATTAATACACAAGTGTCTATGAATAATAAATGATACCGATGGATATATAGTGAAGGCAATGTTTCTGACCCTCTGCCACTTTCAAAAAGTACTGATAGCTGAAAAACAAATACGAAAAATAGAAAAAAGGAGATAAATGTTCATGTTTAAGCACCTTTTAAAAAAATATTGCAATGCTTCGAGCAGCGTTAAACGTATTTAAATATCATGATTATACATGCACTCCCAATACTCTTTAATATTCATTATATATAGTAATACCTTTTTTTTCCTTTGTCTAATAAATACAGGTTTATCTGTTTCTCATTAAAAACTTCATAAAATTACATATTACAACACTAATAGATAATAAAATTAATTTGTTTACAACATTGCAATAAGCAAAGAAATCAATAAATACACATACCTATGAAGGACACACTGTGATTGTTAATTTTTTTTTACACCGAAGTTAACTCTTTGCCTTTCTCTTAAACAATGAAAGAAAGCTAGGCAAGAAATAACTAAAATGCTGTTCTTTCTATAACACCATAAAATAATTAAACAAAACCTTAAATGTTTTCTCTACAATAAAGATAAAACGTTACTACATTTGTAACAAAATAAATCCAACTTAGTCCAGTGGTTTACACACCAAAGGCACCCGGTGCAATACCCCAAAGCAACAGAAAAAATATTTTTTATGTGAACATTCAATGAATAATAAAAATATTTACATTCCACCCTCTACATCCACTTAGTTTGTTTCCATCTATTTCTAATCGATGTAGTTCATACATGCATGACTAGACAAACATCTACGCAATCCCATGTTCGAACTAGATGTCGAAGTTAGAATATAATTTATGTATTTATTCTAATTTCAAAAACTGTTGTAGATTCGATTCATTTTGTACATTTACATGTAGATAATAATTTTTTAAATTAAATTTTTTTTATACTTCTGCTGCTTTTATGGAACTGGGAAGTTGGTTGTTTATTTAATTTAATTATTTAATTGACAATAATTATAATTTAAATACTTTTGCTTACTTTTCATAGATGATGGACTAAATGATTCAAAAGTTACTATGAATATAAACAGTAAAATGTTTTCTTTCGTGCTTCATTTTGACTATGAAAGCAGCTAGCATCGCAGAAAAAACCCAACTACATAATTCGATGTCTCGGGTTATGTATTTTTTCTGTATTGCTGGATACATTCACACCCACATGAAGCACAAAAGAAAGCAATTTATTGCTTATTAATAAATAATCCGATCTTTGACCTGTTCCACTGTATGATCAAATTGATTTCGACCATCGGCCTCGGTCAAGTCAGGTCTTGGGTCCTCAATCTGCCATTATGACGTCCTTGATAATGAGAGGTTAACTGTGTACTAATGAAATTAATGCCAATTTCCCATGCTTTTATTCTTTCATACAGATCTAAAAACTATGGCATTTCTTTGTGATAACGGAAGACGGAAACTGGGCGCCTTCTTGGTAGTTTTGGTTGTCGTGGAAATATTTTTCATTTGCCTAATGGTTCGTCATGAGCACAAATCGGCCATTACGCATGCCCTTCTGAGACAGGAAATGGAAGTACGCCGAGTTACACCACGTGGTATTGATGGAATGTGAAAATGAAGAAGAGACGAACAATGGAACGGGAAAAATTATCGGTCTTCCGAATTCTGGTACATTGTACCAGCAGAGCGTGCGAAAAGTGGATGCATCATATATCACAAAATTGCAGAGCGTGTTTAGAGGGAAAATCTGAACAAGTGACATTTCAAGGGAATCATTTATATGCATGTACATGTACGTTCTAAGAATAACATTTTGCCATACTATATGATAGTATATCTGTTAAACTATGCATTCACGCATTTTGTTGATTCGATTTAAAAAAAAAAACCAACAACGACTTTGCTGTCTTTTGTTGAACGTTTGATTGTGTTCTCATAATAAATTTGATCACGTGTACTTACATACACGTCAGTTAGATTTATGTAAAGTAACTTTTTGTGATCTATGTCATTGTGCTTTTGGATCAGTATGCAATAAAATCCCCCGAGTTCTTGTATTGTTGTTTTTATCATACATGTATTAATGATCAGCATCGTTTCAACTGGGTTTAAGGACGTGTGTTACATGTACGAGGGTTGATCCAAAAGTAATGTCACAGATGCGATAAAATCGTCAAAAATCCGCGTAAAAAGACAAAAACTTGTGCTTTGAGATATCTATCTATTTCAGTTCAGATCTGAAAATTTTAATGCATTATGATAAATATTTCTGAAGATAATATATTTTGTAGAGCGTAAGGTAAGGATAGTCGCCGCACGCTAGCGACGTCATTTCTAGATCTTTGGCGTCTGGTAGAATTTCGTAAATTAGTACTCTATAGAAATTGGCCACGATGCTCTATATTCATTTATTTTTTCATTTTTTTTATATAGTAACTAACTACTCTTTTTTTAATCGATGGGGTAGTATATTCGATATTATTTAATGTGCGATCAGTTTGTCGAGGTCTCTTCAATAAGTCATGAACGTAGGTTTATGATATATCCCATGACGTAAGAGCCTAGTTTTTACTTACCTTCAGAGCGTATATCTTCTCTCTATTTAATTTATTTATTAACATGACATATGCTTTTATTATACATTGGAACCACGTTTAGGGCACCCTGTTCACTCGCTCTCAATTTTTAGTTGATATATCAATTCCAGTGCATTTTCTAGTGATTTCTATCCATCTGAGCAAAGAATGTCTCCTATCACTTTTCGCATGTCCAGTCTTTTCATTCCTTGATCTAGAGAAAACAGGCATTGCGTAGATATCCAAAATGGACTGCAACGTTTCCTAGTTTTTTAAAACAGTTAGAAAAGGTCTATGGTATATCTGTTTCAAAAAATTGTGTTGTTTGGGTCTTTTTGAAATTTTGAAGCATGTAATTTATACATACATACAAAATTAATCTTAAAAAAGGCGTAAATTCATGACGAGGCGATGTCACGTATTTATCATGCTATAAACAGCAATATCTTTTTAAGTGTTTAACAAAATTTAATAAAAATTTTACTTCAAATTAGAATTTTGATAAGGAAAAGTTTGATGTATCATTTTATACAATACAGCGCCAGTGTGTGAAACGCGGTGCACAGTGTGACATTACTTTTGGATCCACCCTTGTATATAAATGTAAGTATGAACCGTGTCCGCCATTTACTTTATTGTACAGCTTTATCTATGCAATGACACGGATCGACTAACTTTTAGAATATATTCTTTCTTTTTTTACAGCTACAAATAATTACTTTGATTGAATCTGATAAAAGCGTACTTGAAACGACGTTATATCGAAAGCTAATGTGTGTATAAGTGTTCATTTCTGATGAAGTATAATTATGTACATGTACCCAGTACTGTACATGTTTTAAAATTTATATAATTCATTTAAGATTTATTTCACAAGTTTTTGCTTTTAAAGGGGCATGGTCGCGTTTTTCGTCAAATTCTATTATTCTATTTTTATTATTTACAATGCTTTAGAAATGCATTTCTAATGATCAAATCAAATTTGAGAGTCATTACTAAAGTTTTAAGCAAGATACAGAGCTCACAAATCTGTGTCATGTAAACAAGGCTCGTGCCCTGTTTTTGTTTACAAAGGTTCAATTTACCAATAAAAAACCTTTTTCAAGCTGATTGTTTTCTCTTCTTATTCATTTTAAGCATAGATAAACAGTTTCTTACATTTAACACATTCATTTAAGGCTTAAATTTGAAATTTTTACTTTAACATTCAAAATGTAAACAAAAGCTTTGTTTACATGTCAAAGAATTGTAAGCTCTGTAATTCGCTTATAACTTAACAAATGACACTCAAATTTTGTTTGCCTATTAAGAATGTCTCACTGAAGCATTGTAATTATTCAAATCGGAAAAATAATTTTTGACCAAAATCGTGACCATGCCCCTTTAAATAACCCGTTTCCTACACTAATTGTCTCTTTTAAAGAGTAGCAATTAAGTCTTCGAATTATGAGTGTATATTTTAATGTTTTTAACAAATATTTTGGTTTTCTTTTTAAAAATAAGATTAATTCTAATGCCTATTGATTTTCAATTCAATTTAACATAGTAATTGAATATCGATTTTCTACATACAATAAAATTTCTAATTTCATTGCAACTATCGCGTGAAAATCAATCGCGTCAGAAAATACCTTCACAATCTGATGATCGGATAAAATACATGTTTTCTTCTCTATTCTCTCTCTCCCTTCCATCTCTCTTTGTCTCTCCCTCCCCCTTTCTCTCTCTCTGTCTTTCTCTCTCTCTTCTCTCTCTCTCTCTCTCTCTCTCTCTCTCTCTCTCTCTCTCTCTCTCTCTCTCTCTCTTATTGCATTCATCACTAAATCGACCTGTTTACACAATTTTAGCTCTTGTTTTGCTTCGGTGATCGCAATTTTGTTATTCATTGAGACCTCCATCTGTTGCACTCATATTTCACCCAATCTTGTCTTAAGATTATGTCCACACAATACAGGCCATTATGCATGTTTTAACACGACGACATAATGAGCTAGTTCAATCAAAGCCTGAATTCATAGAGCCATTTCAACAGTGCATGTACTTAGAACCTTGGGCAGGACTTTGGGTATTTGTGACCAACAGTGGCGTAGACCTGTCTATTGCATATTTCCAACCACTCAGTCGTGGCTCGTTGAAATCAACAAGATTTATTTATACAATTTTCCTTTAGTATGTTTGCAATGGAAATCTGTGACACTCAGTGTTCAATAACACACGTCAAACCTGATCACGGCGGATGAACACAAGTAATTATAAACGTCATCACGCGTTTTGAATAGATATAAGTCCCACTACAGTTTAAACTATTATTGTTACATTGTAGATTAATAAAACGTTTAAACCTACACCTAACCAATTTGGTATGTACGTTAAAAAAAAATGGAGTAAAATCATATCCATCCTATTCCAAACAGGAAATTTCCAATTTAGAATAATAAATATTCATGACAACGAAGAAAGTTCAAGAAATTGGTTCACGGTAAGCAAGCGATGCAGGGCTGACCGTTGGTGTCTAACAATGCATATAAGTAAAATACGTTGGTCATGTACCTGAAGTAAGGAACATAAAAACTTTTTGGGTCTATAACAAGTGTTTTGAATGAGTGCATTGCCTAGCTTTATACCAGGCCAGCCTCTTGAATATTTGATGCGAAAGACTTTCATTGGCTCTTTGAAATTATTTCAAGAGATACTGTATGGCTCTATCTTTTCTATCTTATTAAAAATCTTTAAAAGATGCATTCATATATTAATTTCCTTAAGCTTAATTATCCTTATTTCATATAGCTAACGCAGAAGAGTTTTCTAATACAATACCAGTATAACGTTTACAAAATAACTGGATTATATAGTTACATTATACAAGTAAAATACATTTTTAACATTCACGGATTAGTTAACTGAATGTGTTGTTATTATATGTACTCATAGTGAAATACTCTGATTTATGTTTATAACCACTGCAAAGCAAACGTGAAGAAGAAAATATAAATGCATAACTCACTATAAGATTCCATCATTTAATTACCAGTAGATTATATTTTAGTTTTATTATAAACCAAAAATATATCCGTATGCTGTAACCGCGGTGAAGTCGAGTTAAAAATCGTCTCAGGAAAAGGGTCATAACCAAAAATTTCAAAATCTGGTCTCAACGCTTGAACTAATAAATTGAGAGATTTTAAATGAACAGTTCTATAAATTTCTCGAAAATATTTAACTTTTTGGATCTTTAGTTCTCCTTGGTTTGATTTCAGGTGAGCAGATTTCATAACTTTGATGAGATCAACAGGTTTAATGCTCTGAGACTTCGTTTCGTCAAAAGGATATATCTCGTGGTCACTGATGAGTCCTTTTATCTGCATATGTTTCCAAGACCGAAGGTAAGCTTCATGCATGCTGATGCAAGGCGTAATGGAATTCTTTCGGTCTTGGAGTGATGTGGCCACGTCTAGAAATGTATCATCAACCGCCATACTTTTCATGTCTGTTCCCTCGAAATTCGAAACGTTCCATGTTTTCATCAGAAAACTAAAATCCTTGTCAAAAGTTTCCATTTTGCCAATGAAATCGTACGGTATCTGGCATGGCTTGCACATGTCGTGCATTGCCATGAAATGTGGATCTCTGACTTTCTTAAAATATCCCTCCGCATTGATGACGTAATCCACAATTTCCTGGAAAGTGATGTCACTATAGCACGCGGCGCGGCCTCGTTGTGGATTTGGTCGTATCGAACGGCCAATAGAATTCCAGTAATAAGGATTTGCTGTGTAAATTTTATCTAGATATCCCGACAAAAGTCTTGTGAACGGATTTCTGGCAATCACGAAAACAAAATTCGTCTTGAAAGACGCAAGAGCATGGTAGAGACCTTCCTCTACGAACGGAACGGATTTCTCGTTGACATGCAGTGGTGCGATGTCGTATGGCGTTTTCAGGTTTGTTGAATCCAGCATCTGTAACATCCTTCGCCAGAATGTCGATCCTGCTTTTTCGATGCTGCAGTACAAAATGTGATGCGAGGAACTTTTCCGGAAATGACGCTTCATGGAAAACTTTGTTTCTTTTCCAAATTGAAATTCTCTCCCTCGACACGCATTGCTGTATCTCTCTAATCGCTGGATCAGGTACGACTCGTTTATATTATATTTCTTAAAAGGAAACTGAAATTGAATTTGAAATAAAGATTTTTAAAAGAAAGATATGTCGCATCAAGTGAAATAAAACGCTGTCATCGAATGAAAATTGTCAATTTTTGGAACAACCAGTCTCCTCTTCAGGACAAAAAAATAAATTCTTTAAATCAAATGTTAAAATAATTTTTATAAGTATATGTATATTGAATTTTACAGATTAATGTGTAAAATTTACAGATTGAGGTGAAATTTTTACAAATTAATTTTTACACACTGAGTTGTAAATTTTATACGTTAAAGAATAAACATACAAAAAATAAAAAAAATGTGTCAATGTGACAATAATACGCATATGTAGAGAACAACGAGAAAGTATTGTCGACAGATAGCTGAAATATACACCAAACATTATGATGTACAACTTTTCAAATTCAAAATGCATTTGAAAAAAGATAATAAAATGAATGCGTTTTATAAGTTTAACATTTTCATAACCTCAAATTTACGTTTAAAAATCCATACTACATGTATAATATTACAACTTTATCGAAAAGATCTTACAATCGACTGTTTCATCGTATTTGGTTTTTTTGTTTTGATATAAAACCCCATACATTAAATGTTGCGCAATACCCAAAGTCAAGGACAAGATTTGAATCTGAAGGTCTATCACATCATAAGTTGCCCAAATCCAGTCAACAACTGTTTTGTTATTCCCCTACTACAGATGAAAGTAATATTTCAAATAGCAACTAGACATTCTTGTCGCACGGCCCATCGGGTTTTTTTTAAAAGTCGATATCGGGCGAATATTACATGAAATTAGCAATGACGTAGCTGTCCAACAATTTTTATAATGGACCATCGATAGATCATCGTTACATCGATACATCGAAAGATCGATAAACATCAAATTTACTAGACCACTTGAATTAGGTACACGTTCATTTTGTTGGACTTTTTGTCAGTAAGAACTATGAAGACGAATATTTATAAGGGTGCAACAAATAAAAATATAATTATATAATAAGTTGAAAAAATATCTAAAACAATAAATTAAAAGGTTTTTTTTTAATTCTAATGTGTTTTAAGGTATTTCTACAGTTAATCAAAAAATTTAAAAAAAAACCTTGATTTTGTGACTTATATTCCTGGAATTCCTCCTTCCGTTTGGAATTTGCTCGACAAAAAAATCAGTTACATGCCGAATTTTTAAATCTCTAGTTGCAGTATTTGATGCTTGTCTGCTCACGGAAACATCTGTAAAATGAAGAATTAATAACAAAAATAATGATAATAAAGTTTTTTACACGATTCAAATAAGGCTGGACGACCACGGCTATTGTATCGTTTAGTTTTTTTATACTCTGTCCCAAGATATCCTGGATTCACATTTGGCTTAATTGCTTGATATTTATAAATACCTCAGGGTTCAAACGATGTTCATTCAAAAGTATGAAAAATTTCCAAGATTTCTCAGTCGAAACGCCCCTGTTAGATTATCAGGTTTCAATACAATGCTAAAAATGTGATAATCTACGGCGATTTTGTATTGCAGCAAGCCCGGATGATAACGTTGAAAAATTGCGCGATGTATTCTGAGTGTATTCCAAATGGAGAAAAGATGTAAACATTCCCGATAATTATAAATCTCCGTAAGGAATCTGATTTCGTTCCTGTGAATTTTTCCGAGTGAAAGATGATAATGTGTCAATGAAATTATATGTCTCTTGGAAATTTTCCCTTTCATCGATTTCAGTTGCACTTCTATCACAGGTACATGTATGTGTATTTTTATTAAAAATCGTCCAAATGTGCAGCATAAATATCTTGGGAGAGACTATACCAAAGAACTAGACATAAAGGAATATGAAGGATTCAGGTTTATATGTGGCAAAATCAACACATACATGTACTAATAACTCAACAAATAAGCATGTGGTTTTTAAAAATTGCAAATTTAAAAAGACGAAAGACTTTTTTAAAAAATTAAAAAAAAAAAAAATTAAGATTAAAATAAATGTACGGAATTATGGAATGTTGTGATTTTGCAATCTTTGAAATTATATTGGTATATTGGATAAAAATGACCAAAAATACATTGAAGCAATAATTCCTTTATTCACAGCGACATAGTTATTGAAAAATGACAACAGAAAATGATTGTTTTAGATTAATCAGACAACTCAATAAAGTGGGAAATCAAATAACACATTCGTTTTACCTCGTATTTGGAATATTCCAATCATCGAGAATAGAAGTACCATGCCCAACAACAGTTTTCTGATTAATTTTCTCCTCAAACGCATCATGTTTAACGTTTTCATCTACAGATGCTGTAATTGACTATTCAAAAAATTCATCCATCTTAAACATACCATGTACGGACCTTAAGTGAATCAATATTAAAACTATAAACCACATTTATCTACAAGCTATGTCAACGATGCGTTAAACCATAATGTAG
The DNA here is from genome assembly GCF_963853765.1 of Magallana gigas. NCBI lineage: Eukaryota > Metazoa > Mollusca > Bivalvia > Ostreida > Ostreidae > Magallana > Magallana gigas. Next base: position 17,340,921 of record NC_088861.1, on the reverse strand, counting down.
AGCAAGAAAATATCAACATCTTATTATAATTAATTTTAACACTTAATATTCCATGTTAATTGCCTTTAATACGAGTGCATGTGCTGAAGGAGTACCTAAAAATGAAGAACATTTAGTTTTATAACTTTTATAAACGATAAATAAAGACACAAAGTTAGTCAAACATTTACTATTAGCACCACCCCATTTTTGAAACTCATAAAAGGCATGTGTGCAATTTATTCTTTTTAACAGCTGTGCTTATGTAACCTAGTTAGACTTTCAAACAGTTTTATATACTTGTTTTATTTTTCCAAACAAAACACCCCAATCCATCCCACCCCATGCAACCCCCGTATCCCCTTTCCATAAATACAGTCACAATAATTATTGTTTTCTTTCATCTATTCATGAATATTTAAAAGCACGCACGTAAGATTGGAACTGAAGGTGCAATTTTTTTGTACAAAAACTTTTACAATCGATTAAGAAATGTCCACGGTCATATATATAATTTGGCGACATATTGTTATCGTCTCCATCATAGTTCGATGCTTCCTTCGGGCACATTTTTAGTAAACTCTCAATCATCAATCATTTTATGAATAAGTTTTTAATCCCTGCACAATATGTTATAGAAACACATTTTCTTCTATTTTGTTATGTTATTTTTAAAGGTGGTTTGAAACACCTCCATGCTGTGACTTACTTTTCATCGAAATGAGCGTTATTGCATGCGACCATTTTTGAAGAATTCTAAACTGGCAACCCTCTGGAAATGTCTATGTCATTGTATTGGCCATCTCCGGGTAAAAGACGGTAGAGGTTCTGTACACCGGTACATGCCTGATATCGTTTTCCCCAAGACCAATACGATTAAGTTTTAAGGTTAAATAAGGGCTTTAAGGATTCAATCTAGCTTTACTTTTCTAGCTCAGCTTTGAAGAATTATTCAAGTTCTGTTCCTATTGGGTCCTTTACATGGTTGAGGAGATTTCATACATTTTGAGCTACTGCTATAATTGGAATGTTTTGTAAATCATTCTCCTTATTTTCAGACGTTCTTCAGCAAGTGTATATACTTATTATTATTCAAAAGGTATGGTATTCTAGCATGTGTATTTATGACTCGAAGAAGACTAAGCAGTTTGGAGAAACTTTAAAAACTTTTTCTTAGAAAAAAATTCAAGTAATAAAAAGTCCCTGTCGTATTCAAACTCAAAATCTGCGGTTCAAAAGTAAAATGCCTTATATCAACTGTTTAACAGAGTAAAGCAAGTTGTAATACAATGTATTACAGTGCAATACATTTTAATATTGAAAATGCCTTATCCACTGTTTAACAAAGTAAATCAAGTTGTAATACAGTGTATTACAGTGTAAAGCATTTGTAATATTGAAAAATGCCATACCTACTGCCTAACAAAGTAAAACAAGTTGTAATAAATAATTTCCCAACGGGGTATACTGTGGAATCATAAGAATTCGTGGTGGCTCAATTTTCGTGGTATTCGTGGGTAGCCCCCCCCCCCCCCCCCCCATGAATTTAAATCCTCAACGAAAAACAATTTTAGAAAGAGTTATCTTTGTTGCTGAAACAGTAACCAACGCATCCACGAAATTACAACCCCACGAATCAGCAAAAAAGTCATAATCCACGAAAATTGGCCCCCCCGATTTAAATGATTCCACAGTAGAGGAATTTTTATGAATCTACAGAAATAACAAATTGCAACACACTATTATCAGGACATTTGTGATTAAAATTTTCAAATAGTCGTAAGGTTTTTAAAAAAAAAGAATTATGACTAGGAGTAGATATTTTGCAATGTAATAAAATCTTGTGATGTCAAGTTTGAATAATAAGATTATTTTAACTTTGAAAATCTTTGAAAATCTTCAAATCCGATGGTCTTAAATGTAGGAGTACATTTTGCCCTCTAACTATATTGAAAAACCATTTCAGACGTACTTAATATAAGCTAAAAACTTTTAAAAAAAACTGAAAAAAAAATTGAAACCCACTTTGATGTTTTAAAGATAAAATAAAGGCAAATTATGCATGTCACAAAATGAGCAAAATAGACCGACAATCTTGGATAAAATCATTTGAAATCTAAAAATGTTTTTATATGAAAGTACTCTTGCTTCAGTTATTTTCGATTAATTTAATCTTAACCTTCATCGACTGACTGACTCTATTTCGCGTATGCATTGATTACTAGGTCTTCTAAATCACACATAAAGAAAGAGTAAAATTGTGAACTTTATGTTGGGAAATTGTGACCAAGTAATTGATATAAGAAAAAACGTCTCTCCATCTCAAACTCTTCAATTACTGTTGTCTAAAGTACAATGTGAGCAAAATAAAGCAAAAGAATGTTACTGTCAATCGACGCATAGATTTTGTGTTCGTTGAACCCGGTCCCTCCAACTTCTTTGAAAAACCTCAAATGTTGTCATTTACTTAACTAATGAATGATATTTTTTTCTTCTCTCATACATTTATTTTTTTCCAGTTGAGCAATCTAAGAAGGAGTTACTTCCCCTTGGTGGCCATGGCGTAGATCAAACTGCCTTGAATCCTTTATTCTCCAACCAATTTCAACTTGCACTACTGGTATTTTGAGGGATTTGAGAGATAGCACTGTTCTTACGACAAATATGTTTGTTAAATCTTTCTTTACTTTATATTTGTTATGCTCTTCGGATTTTCCCCTGTTTGTTGTCATACATGTTTGAAACTGGTTACACAAGGAGGAAAATTTAATGCCTTGACGAACAAAATGGCGACCAAGGGAAATAACTCTCAGAAATGAATCTCTTACTTTTATAAATCAAGCTGTGGTTAGCTGCTTAATTCAGTTCTTTAAGAACAGTGTAAGACAAAGTGATGATGTATTTCATTGTCAAATGTTGTATCAAACTCGAGGAAAAACACCAACTCAGTTATCAATCTTTGAATAATCTACATGTATTGGGAATTCTGTGTTCATACGTCTCTGTAGACGATAATGTTTCGACCCATTGCAAAATACTCCTCAAAAAAATCATCATCTACAGTATAAGATACAACAATATACACAATAGTCTTAAAAGGTGTTTGTATCTAAACACTGTCGCTAAAAGGTTGAATTAAAAATGGTTAAAGTTAAAAATTAAAATTTGACAAAAAACTCAAACTTGAAATAAGAAGAAATATTTTGATATAGAAAATGGAAATATACTCCACTCACACTGAAACACCGCCAGGACTGGGGAAAGACTTCATATATCACAATGTCCTGTTCTTTTGTATATAAAAGAATCTCCAAGAGATATTCAGTATTCCGTTTTCATTTTTCAAAAGCCTAGTTTTATTTTTTATTTTATTTTAAGAACACCGGGTGCTTTTTCTGTTGAACTTCTAATGACTTAAATTATTGTTTTTCCTTTTTGATAATACATTTATTTGATTTTTTTAATTACAGTTATTTCGTACCTTTATATATATATATATATATATATATATATATATATATATATATATATATATATATATATATATATATATATATATCACAATGTATATATATAACTATTTGTGTCGTATGTGAAGTACAATATAAAATTTTTTTTACAGCATCCTGTTCATGTTCATTTCTATGGAATCGCATCCACTTACCCGTGTGTCGAAAAGCTTTTGGCTTCCGGTTTTCTTTCTCTTTGCTGGCATTTTCTTTCAAAATGTAAGATGCAAGGTGCTTTTCAGCTGCTTCCAAAACCTCCATTTTCTTTGTAAATGTACCTTGAATATTGGCTGTAAAAAAGATCCTCTCTTATATATTTTGAAATATAATACAGTGAGTAACATGATGGTTTTTTTTTAATTATTTTAAGAATAGAAAAAAATTATCCACATTGAAATCTATAATACTTGATCAAATCATTTGCTGTGCCTAGGTAATCTGTGTATATTTCAATTAATATTGAGACCAGCGTCATATTCATTGTGTTTTATGCAAGAAATGACCTTGTACTCTAAGTCCAACGTCTTGTTGAAATTAAATGCATGTTTCCTTGCATCAGATGGACAATATTTTGTAGAGTTACGTTACTGGCGACAATGTAACATATCAAATTATATGCAGTACATAAAATTCGCAATATACTATTTTATAAAATGAATGTCCACTGTACACTTTTAACGACTTACTGGTATACTGTGGAATCATTAATTTTCGTGGGGGCCAATTTTCGTGGATTGCTGAAATTTTATAGGTTCGTGGGGACGTAATTTCGTGTATTTTCTTATTCCTACAAAACGAAATATGACTTTATAACCCTAAAATATTATTCGTGGAGGATGTTAATTCGTGGATGAGAGGTACCCACGAAATCCACGAAAATTGAGCCACCATGAAATCTAATGATTCCACAGTATATTGAACAACCATGCACGTGATGGCAAGAAGTCACAGAACACGTTTGACATTGCCGTTGACACCCTGGCCCAAACGAGGGGGAGGGGCACGGGATGTGGCAGGAATCCCAAGTGAACCCATCAGGACAGGCTACAATATATCAATGACTTCGTTATATTGTTACAAAACATAACATGAATTATAAAAACAATACAAAACCACAACATGTTATCACATTACGTTTGCATGCATTAGTATTTCTGATCCTCATATAGTGTTCACAGCATTGTCCGTTTGATCTGCAAAAACAAAATCAATCCTCTGAATTACAAATAAGTGAAAATATGAAGTTTTAATATCTTATTGCACGTGGTTTGAACTTACAAAATGGAGACACAAGGATCAGCCTCCAAGAAACACATCAAATGATAGATTATGCTTATTCCCAGATTTATTGTGCGCCTCGACATTTTGGAGTTGAATAACATCTGTTTATCTACAATTAAAAAGCATATCCTGAAATTCAAAATTACACGGAAACTTTATGATTGTCTGTGAGAAATCAGAGTTATATACAAAACATCCCTTATAATGTCCTGAAATTATGAACATTTTAAAAAATTCTGAACCAAACTCAATTGGCGTTGTTGTTTTAAAGTGCAGTATTTTTGCCCAATGTTTCTCAAGAATTGCAAAACACCTCGCTAAAATTCCATCCCTTTATCATTGAGCAGGTAGAGTTCCATCAGATATACAATGCTCATATTTTTGCCTTTCCTACCATCCTTTTAAGTGTAGTTGTTGAGTGTCTTCATAAACTGTTACAGCTGCTAAACCATCACAGACCATCCACAATAACGACTGCGTTGCCTTAGTGATCACGTCTGCATTAACCACTTTCCTCTACCTCTCTATGCATAGTAATGTATTGTTAAATTTTACCCAAAATTGGGGTTTGTCAGAAAAACAGACATCAGACCATTGATCAAATACCAAAGTTAGTGACGTCATCACCAATCCAAATGGGCGTCTACGTTTAGATTTCGAAGAGCTTGTCTAGAGAACGTAAGACTGAATACGGTTTTTTTTCTTATAGATTAGTCATATACAGTGATACCTGTAGCCCTTTGAAAGTCATTTTGCTGACTCCTGGCTTTATTATCATATGTTCCATTTGTAAAATAATGGTGTTGTGCTCTTGACGTTTGTCTTTGTTTTTGGTCTTTTTGCCATTGACCTCCAACATGTTATGACTTTGGTGCTCCAAGCCTCTGCAATATTCTCACAATGATGCATGGAGGTTTTCTATATTCTTGAGCCACTTAATGGGTCGTTTGTTAACCACCCTTAATCATTGTTACAATTAGTTTCAGACTGACGTCTACTCGTATTCAAAAAAAATTCTTTAAGCTACTCTATGTACCGGTATCATATTGAAAACTTGTTCCATAAGAAAGTCTTGCTTTCTTTTACACGATCGGAATTAATAACTTGTATCTTAAAACAATTCAAAGAAAATACGTTCTTTAAACTGATTTTGGTGGTTTTTAAGTATTAATATGTAGAGCTATCTTATGCAGGACAACAAAAAATTCGTTAGGACTTATTTTAGTAGTAAGTGAGGAAAATATATACAGATATGCGGAATTAAAAAAAGATTATGTTTTAATCTCATATGTATAACTCATGATGGGAAAAGAAACTAAAAATGTTAATACATGTAATGTGCATGATTGCCGTCGGTAATTTTTCGGGAAACCAATACTTACGAGTTATATAATAACATTTCCTTTTTGAATACAAGCACTTGGTATTAACTTCCTTTTTAATGTTTTTGCCATTAAAATTATAGTCATAAAAACTGTGAAATAAACCATATGATCAAATCTCATTAAAATTCGTTATGCAGATAATGAATTTTAAGTTTTACAGGAAAATTTTGATTTAAGATTGTGAATTCAGAAAGGATTTGATGATGGTAGGAGACAAATTGTGCTTCATTTACTAGTACTCTGTTTCAGAGTATTTTTGAGCGTATATTTTTTTTTATCTGCAACACGTTTTCACGACTTTTCACTCAAAATTACTTTTATATAATACCTATTATCAAAGGAAAATCAAATTTATGTTAGAAAAAAAGTCGCTTATTACATAAAGTTTCATAAATGGAATTTAATTTCATTACACATCTTCTCGTTTACTTAAAGAAATTGACAAAAACGATAACAAATTCTTTGATTAGGTGAATTTGTTAATGTATAAATATCTGAAGAAAATTTTTTCCCCTAGATTTTCAAAACATCTGGCACAGGTTTTGACATTATTATCCCTGTTTGAAATGAAAAAAAAATGTTAAAATGCTCAATGAACAATGGGAAAGATCCTTTAGATTCGCCCCAAGACGTTTTACGCAAATTACTAGTAATCTATAGTTTTAATATATTTTTCATTACAACTCTGATGAACATATACATGCTACTAGTATATAACTTTATATAAATATATAAACGTCCAAATACCACTGTTAAATGCCTTTTCTTCAATTTTATTTTTAGTATATGAAAATCATATACATGTACCTTCAAACTGCGTCAATACGTGGATAACCTTGATTTTTAATACATGTTGCAGCTACATAAGCCATTGATAACAACAGTAAGACAGTTTAATACACTATCCAAAAATAACAGAATTTAGAAAAAGCATTTTATGAACCAACAACGCAATATTGTTTAAGTGTGAGATTTAATTTTTATCACAAGGAAGTTTCAGGCAAAAACACACAATCACAATAAATAAAACGATGTATTATACTAGTATTTAAACAAAATAAAACATCGTTTGGGGTTCTAGGACTAGCTCTTCCTGTTGTAATTTAATATTAATAATAAATTATTAATAATAATAAAATCAAATTAATATTTAATTTCAAATACAAAGGTATATATATTAAAGAAACTTATATGCCAGTTTGGGTGGTTTTTCTATAGCACAGGTTATGTTTATCCCTCCTTTAATCCATGCTTCCTGCTTTCTGATTTTTTATTGAACTTTCGGTAGTTCGTAGGAGTATCCATACAATTCAAAATCAGTTCTGTACTTTCTTTTTAAGTTCTTTATTGTTTTGCGATTGATACCCTCATACGCCCTTGACAGATGCTTCTTGCGTTGAAGCTTTTTCATCACTTCAGTCATAACGATTTTCTGAGAACCTTTTAAGTAATTATTTAAAATAGCGGAAAAGTTCGAATAATTCAGATTTCTGAAACTGTTAGCTGGGAAGAAAATCAAATCAGATATATATCCCTGAATTTGGAAAGACTTCCACAACCTCTGACAGAACTGCATGAATGTCAAACATGGATCCTGTTTCGCCCGCCCGATCATGAGTGGGGTGATTTCTTTGATGGAATTTTCAGTATGTTTTTTCTGTAGATTTTTCAATAATTCCTGTTTTAAGGGTCCTTGTATGGACAGCTGGTTGAGTATAAAGCGTACGTCGTTGTTGAACGTTTCTTGTTTGCTGATAACGTTGTAAGGTACTCTACAAGAGCCACATAACTCAGAGACAGGATGCCAGTGTGGATCGTAGACTTCCTCTTTCATGATGTAATCCAAAAATTCTCCAAATCTGACAGAGGTAGAACACTCTCTTCCTTTTCTTTCATTTATTCTTTTGGTGAATTTCCAGAATCCCGGTAGATATATTTTATCAATATATACGGAATATAAACGTGACTAAGGATTTCTTGTGACGTGGAAAATGACGTCATTACTAGATACGTGATCCCAAGTAGATGTTTTATTCATGGCTATGGTGTGATATTGGTTACGTCTACTGCCAAAGACGTCCTCGACGCTTTTTATCTTTTCTAAGGTTACAAAAACTTGCAACCAGAAAGTGCTGCCACATTTTGGAACCTTGCAATAATTTAGATTCTTCCAGTGGTAAAAGGTTACGTTGGTAGAGACATGATGGTATTTTGCGAGACTGCACTTTTGTCGCAAAAGCGAATTTCTTTCCCAAATTGTTGACATATGTTCCTGTACAGCGCATGCTTCAAGTTGTTTTGTGGTTGCATGATTGAACGTAACATGCCTCTCTATAAGAAGAAAGGAAATCTGGTAGTAGATAAAAGGACCATAAATTATAATTCTGGAGTATTGCCAAGCTATTATATTTTTCTGTTTTTATTATATACAATGCTTTTGGAATGCATTTCTAATGATCAATTGAAATTTGAGAGTCAGTCATTGAGTTATGAGCAAGATACAGGGCTCACAGTTCTTTGTCATGTAAACAAGGCTCGTGCCCTGTTTTTGTTTACGTAGGTTCAATATACCGGTAAAAATTCTTTTTCAGACTGATTTGTTTATTATCTTCTTATTCATTTCAAACATCAATAAACAGTTCCTAACGTTTAACACATTTATTTTAGGTCTAAATCTGGAATTTTACTTCAACATTCAAAATGGAAAAAAGCTTTGTTTATATAGCAACGAATTGTAATCTCTGTAACTCGCATATAACTCAACAAATGGCATTCAAATTTTGGTTGCCTATTAAAAATGCCTTACTGAAGCATTGTAAACATTTAAATTGAAATAATGATTTTTACCCAAATCGTGACCATGTCCCTTTGATGTCACATAGTGTTCATCATCATGTGTAATGCGTCAAAGCATTTAACTATTTTCGAATCGAATAGTTTCGCTTCTATTTTATCATTTTTAATAATATTACGATTGCATCTTGTGTTTGTAACGTGCTAACGCTCGAAGATAACTAACATAAAGGAGTTCCATAATCTTTTCAAAATGACATCATATTGCTGAGGAAAAGATCATCATTCACCATGTTTAAATGTATGACAATACCCGGTTTAGCTTTCTAGGGTACGACCGTTACATTCAAAATTGTAGAACAGCTAATGAGGACAAAAAGAAAGCATACCTCCTACGTTAACCGTTATAAGATTTGACTTGCTAATAACAATATTTTAATTTACAATCCGAGTTTTAAATTTGATATATTTCTATATCAAATTGATGTCACAAGTTTTAATTCTTTGGTGGTCATTTGAACAGCGCAAAGCAATTTATCGTATACCAAATTAATGCATAAAAAAAGTGTTCGTTCAACCTTCAAACAACCCCCCCCCCCCTACCCCAACACTTGCAGAGATCCTTATTCGATCATTTGCAAATATTAATGCTGAAGATTCATATATGGACCTTTAACATTTTCATAGGCAACATTAAAAAGGGACATTGGATGAATAACGATAACCTCTAATGAGATAAACTATTACTTCATCTTGTCTTCTACAAACTCTCATACCCAGACATATATTTTCGTAGACCGTGATGAGTGTTTTATTATGTTGAGGACCAACACTTTTTGAAAGAGAATTAATTGACATGAAAAATGAACAAGATTTAGCAGCCCTAATGTTGGGGTTTTTTTTCTACTTACCGTCGACAATAAACATATATACACGACAGCAACGTGAGACGTTTTATCTAATGACGCCGCATGACTCTTGCACAGAGCCTATAATGATCTTTAGAACAAGACAACATTAAGGTTCCTGACATAAAGTACAAATGAATGGGCAGTCATAAGCTTGGTGTACACTGCTTGCTTAGTTTCATTTTTATCTAATTTTATACACAGTATTTTCAACATATTTTTAACTTAATAGTTATCAATTTTAATTTCATTTTCATTCACGTCTCTTGCAAAGAGCCTAATGATCTTTAGAACAAGACAACATTTAGGTTCCTGACATAAGGTACAAATAAATGGGCAGTCATAAGCTTGGTGTGCACTGCTTAGTTTCATTTTTATCTAATTTTATACACAGTATTTTCAGCAAATCTTAACCTTAATACTTATCAATTTTAATTTCATTTTCATTCACCACAACTTTTTCGACCATCTACCTTTGAACCGTTTAATCAAATATCTTTTGAAAGTTAGTAAAAGTACGTAAATTACTTAAGTTTCATAATCCACACACATAAACAAAAAATATAAAGAGGACATCAACTTTCGGTGTAACAATATCTTTGTATAGCTATTTGAACTAAAGTTGACACTTAAGTCTTTAAATGCTTGACAATCAATCTATTTCTTAAATTAGAAGAATGATTGGCCGTGCTTTTGATCGTGTCTATTAGAGTTCTGTCTAAATATAGTTATGCATGTATGAAAAACAATCAATTTCCGTAAGAAACTAATGGGAACATACGAAGTGGGTGTATACGTATATAAATTTGTAAACTTAAGAATTAATATATTGAAAACGATCTTCATGCAAAATAACCATAAAGCAAACTACTAGTATCTATAGCAAGGAACAAGCTTAATTGTGAAATGTTTCTTTAAATTCGTTATGAAGTACGCAATATTAATGCAAATTAAATGCTTTTAATATACCTTATATGTTATTGTTAACGAACTAAGTTTAACTCGTGCGGTTTCACGCATAGGTGAAAGGTCGTGAAATCTGGCAGTTGTTGTTTTATTATGAAGTTTCGGGAAAAATATTATGAGGAAATCCAAAAAAGAAATTGATATACATTGAAATTCTACAGGCAATATATACTAGCATTGATTTTGTACTTCGTGGCTATAGATCTGGTAGTTAATGATATTTCATTTTAATATTGTTTTTCAAGATTAGTATTGAGGAATCTGAAGTATAATTGAGCCTGAATTCTCAAAATATTTCGGAAAGATTTCGACAGTTTTCTGAGATTGAAATGAGTTTTAAGCTGTCCAAGTAAGTTTGATTTAACGAAATAAAGTCAGGAATAGGCAATCAATGTGCAAAGATACACAAAATCTATTTTGTTTACTTTTAAACGGATGCAAGAGGTATGTCCATTGTAACATAACAGACGATGAATCTTACATATATTAGTTAATTAATTTATGTGGCAGACAAATAAGATAAGGTTTAAAAAAGGATGAGATATAATTGACAATCACCTACCAGGTTGCCGTGGAAAGTAATAAATCCTGGAATAAATATCCAAAAGAAAGCAAGTGGCAAGAAATATCAGGGCACCGCTCGTAAACGTTCGAGGCAAATCAGGCATGACCCTAATACTAGTATATTTGTAGAAATATCATTTCAATGCAATCCCAGTCTCACTTGTATGAACAAGTTTTAATCTGATTAAGGAAAAGAAGCTGGTTCTATTCCACTGTCGACAACGATACCAAATTGCGTACCTTTCAGTTTGTGGACTTATCTAATTAAGATGCGTCAATTCTAATTGCGTGTATGCGTAAATTACCACAAAATAACGTTGTTGAAATATATTTAGATTAAAAATAGAAGTAGTTTTACTGCTATGCAATATGGCGGTTTATGAAGGACGAAAGATACCAAAAAAATTTCGGATTCGATAATACGGCGTTTTCGGTGAGATCATAATTATACATATTTATCACTTTACACTATTTGTTCTTTAGCCTGAAAAAGATTTTTGTATGAAAGCCGAGAGAGCTAATTTTATTTGCATGAAAAGCAAGACTAGTCATTCGTATGAATAACACAAAAGCTCGTTCTTACGAAAGCCCTTAAGGTCAGACGCGACCTATCTTCCATTTTTTTTTTCCTATTTACTTTATGTGAAGATTTCCACTAAATAATTCCATAATTTATTTTTCATGTTATATGATATTTTTTTATTTAGATATAAGGTGTTCAATTGCGAATCTAACAGCTTTACTTTATTTATGAGCATTCAAATGCATTTTGCATGCTAATTTATGGTTAAAAATCTAAATATTCTAGCTCCAAAAAAAGCCTGGTAATTTACCCTGAATTTTTGGGAATCAACAGGTTTATTTGTTAATAAATAAGTAATAATATATCAAGAAAAATTATATTAAATTGAGAAACGCCTCGTGTGTTCTTAATGCTCATTCGACGCACGAGATTCGAATACTAACGTTTGTATTTTAGATATAATATTCAATATATAAACTAACCAAACAAATCATAAACAACAATAAAATATTATGAAGGCATATCTTTCCTGGATACAATAAATCAATCTTAATTTAGATCCTCCGCGCATGTATTTACATATTTAAGAAATAAACAACGTTATTTAGTGAACATGGCGTTATGAATAGCAATTGCTCTGTTGGCATATTCCATGATGCGCGCTAGCGCATCATGGAAAATATGCCAGCAGAGCAGTTGCTATTCATAACGCCATGTTCACTAAATAATCGTTGTTTATTACTTATATTTGCATTTCACCACTCGCAAATACCCTGTATTAGCCTAGACCTTGACATTTAGCTATTACATTAAAAGTAAACATTCAGACTGTAATGTATCTTTTTAATTCACATAGATTTGTTAACAGAATCAATGATATATAACAGTAATTCCTTTAAAATGTTATCAAAAACATGTTTTAATATTACATGTAATATTACATGTAAAAACGTCAATTTTAATGGAGTTGGAGAAAACACATGATGTATCGTATAGTGGTTTAAAACTATAACGTCATGGAAAAGTATATATAACGTTACACCTTTATGACGTCATAGTATACTGACAGAGCAATTTCGATTATAGAGATATAATTGCAGCTCCTCCGTATGGGCTTAAGGAATGAATTCAATATTTATTTGTTTTATACGATATAAAATGGTTTGGGGCAGTTTACGCTTTATAAACCGCGAAGCGGTTTATAAAAAAGCGTAAACTGTTTCAAACCATTTTATATCGTATAAAATTAATAAATATTGAATTCATTGCTTATAATTTAATTTTTTTACTCTTCATTGTAGATAAAAACGGTCATTTGATCTTTAAAATGACGTAAAATTGTACAAAATTCAAACGTAACGTCAGGCGTATTGATACATTTTTGACGTTAGTCTTACTATGACGTAGGCAACATTCTTTATACGATATAAAATAATTTTTTAACCAATCAGAAAGCGCGTTACAACCAGAATTAAATTATTTACAGTGGGAAAGAACAATGGAAATGCAAATATAGCTATATATACTTGAAGTTGTCAAAAGAGAAGAATTTGTTGATGGCGTTAATATTGGGCGATATGTACATGTATCCTACGTGTAGTTACTGTAATCATATTGGACACTTTGCTCACTCATTCTGAAAAAAATAACATTTTTTTTAAATTTTAAGAGGGAGATTGAGAAATTAAAGGAGTTCGAGCTATATGATATTGCTCTATAGCATGACGTTGCATTAAAAATAGAAACTCGAGTAGACGTTAATCAACGAAATATATATCAATCAATCGTTTCGCGTGCACGTTACCATCAGAAGAGTTTTCACGAGTTCTTCGAGTTCTTTTTAATACTAAAAAGCCAAGTGACACTGTTAAACAAAAACATGTACTTATCATGTGTTCAACCTTTATGAGATACAAGATTGTTGATTGGGAAACATGTAATTGTTTGATTATCTGTATTGCAAAAGTACAAAAGTTGTGATTTTATCAGCTTCATTAAATCACCGAAGTTCTCAATTTTGGTGTGACTATTTCCGCTTTTATTGGAATACTGATTATCTTATTATAATCTCCCACAATAAACTATTGTAATGTATATATATATGGTTCTGTATCCACAATTTAGCACTGAGCATGTCGAAGAGGAATGTCATTCTAGGAAAAATAATTGTGTTGTATTTTTTGCAGAGTACATGTTTTATGGACAATTGCTTCTTCATTCTGTAAGTTAGAAAGTATTAATAATTATATCATTTTCGTAATAGTTTTCATATACTTTTTTTTTATTTCAGTTAGTTGCAGATAACATTATCCAATTTCAGAGCAAATGGAAAATGCTGTGAACATTATGTGAGGATCAGAAACACCAATAACTGCAAACGTAATGTTAGAAGAACGTATAACTTAGATTTCCAAAATGAAAAGACTTCTTTGCATGCTCAAAGTATATAGGGGGTATAGATATGGATGCAATCTCTGATCAAAATCATACACTACGTGTAAATATCTTATAATTTCTGTTTTAATAAAACACAGGAAATTTAGGATGAGAAAAGAAAAAATATCATATACACATTTATTAGTAATTTTGATATATATTTTAAAATACGTTATTACCATTATTTCCAAGTGAATATTGATAAAATGTATAAATACAATATCACTGATCTAATGGTAGCGAATCTATTGAAGTACATGGGATTTTAGCGAGGTGTTTTGCCATTTCTGAGAAACATTGGATACAAATACTGCACTTTAAAACAACAACGCCAATTGAGTTTGGTTTGAAATTTTAAAAATATTCATAATTTCAGGACATTATAAGGGTTGTTTGTTTATAACTCTGATTTCTCACAGACAATCATAAAGTCATAAAGTTTCCGTGTAATTTTGGATTTCAGGATATGCTTTTTAACTGTTGATAAACAGATGTTTTTCAACTCCAAAATGTCGAGGCGCACAATAAATCTGGGAATAAGCATAATCTATCATTTGGTGTGTTTTTTGGAGGCTGATCCTTGTTTCTCCATTTTGTAAGTTCAAAGCACGTGCAATAAGATAGTTAAAACCTCAAATTTTCACTTATTTGTAATTCAAAGGATTGATTTTGTTTTCACAGATCAAACGGACAATGCTGTGAACACTATATGAGGATCAGAAATACCAATACATGCACACGTAATGTGTTAACATGTTGTGATTTTGTATTGTCTTTATAATTCATGTTATGTTTTGTAACAATAGAACGAAGTCATTGATATATTGTAGCCTGTCCTGATGGGTATACTGGGGATTCCTGTCACATCCCGTGCCCCTTCCCCTCATATGGACACGGGTGTCAACGGCAATGTCACACGTGTTCTGTGACGTCATGCGATCACATGCATGGCTGTCCAATGAATTCCAGTAGGTAGTAGCAAACGCAGAATATACGAATGTGCATGCACGTCATTTATGTAAAAATATATTGAACTATTTATTATGAATATTATATTTATGAAAAGACATGAATTTCTCAAAATATATGATATCGGATTCATAACTATTCAGACTACTAGTGTGTAAATTCTGTAAATTTTATTTACTTTTTTTAACATGTTGTATAGCTATTATTTTACAAAACAATATGCAAGGTTCAAGGAAGAAAATAGGAAACGCTACAACTTTTAAGTTGGACCAAACTACTCTAAGTCTGAACGAAGAAGACCCCGTTTCCAACAGCACGGAGAGAGGAAACAGAAAACTAACAGCGTCTCGACATATCATGGTTGCCATTCTCTGTTTGACCATTCTAGCAACTTCCGGTTTTCTTATCAAACTGACGATGAACTATTTTAAACCTTGTAAGAAACTTTATGAAATCGCTTAATAATGGCATATCAATCAAAGGAACTCTGAATGTATTATCGCTGAATCGATTACGATTCATTTGCCTAGTTAACACAAGATGAAATTAATATTTATCAAATATGATTCCCCCCACCCCCCCCCCCCCCCCCAAAAAAAATCACAATTAATTCCGAGACTCGCACGTGCAATAACTTTATAAAATATACCTCTTTTTTGAATGCAAATATAATTATGATATGTATCTTTTTTACACTGATTTGTACATGTAATAATCACAATCATAATACTTCTGTTTCTGTATATGTTGGACCGTTGCCAATCATTGTAATTGTGTTTGTGCCAATAAAATTTTTGTATTTATAAGCATAAATTTGCTTTTCTGCTTTAAAATAAGCAATAAAACTAATATTGCTCGTTTAACCGACCCAAGACATGGAAAGGTTAATATTTCAAACATTAAAAGAGAACAACAATCTACATGTATCAATGTATCACAAAAGATTTATTTTCGCAAAACTTAAGAAGAACAACGAAATAGTGAAAACATTAATATTGGTGCATTGCGTCAAATACGTATATATATATATATATATATATATATATATATATATATATATATATATATATATATATATATATATATATGAGACGAAAAGTAGATTTTTTGACCAAGCAAGATATTGCAGATATCAATGAAAAACTTTTAACTTGAATAAAGGACGATTAAATGTCCTGGACATTAAAACACGTACATCCTTACATTGATTTTTACTCAGTTATTTAACGAGCGAAGACGTATTAATTTGATGAAGTAAATCAACGAAATCATTTTGATTATACTCTGTCCCGAGTTTTTGCTTCCACCACTTTTCGCTTGAAATTTCAATAATGATAAATACCTTTGTGTTCAAACATTCATCAACTAATATGAAAAATGTCCAGACTATCTGTTTTGAAACGCCCCCTCTACCGCTTAAGGTTTCAATACACATCCCAAAATAGAAAGTCTACGGGGATTTTACATTGCATCAGCCATAATAAGCCCGGATGATAACGTTGAAAAATTGCACGAGGTGTCCCGAGTACTTCCGAATGGAGGAAAGATATAAACATTTCCGGCGCGTCTTTTAACCACAATGAACCGCAATATTACAATGAACTTCATTAAGATGATAAATGTTTTTCAAAAGGTATAAAATTTCATTGATTTAAGGTCGGATGCGACCTATTATCAATTATTTTCAACTTTTTCCTATCTCCCCAATGTGAAGATTCCCATTTCTGCAATTCCAAATTTACATTAATATATGATGTTATTTGATATTTTTCTATATGAATATATAGTTTCTGTTGAAAATGTACACTACTAACATTTCCCATTATAAATCTTCGTAAGAAATTTGTTTTTGTTCCTGTAAACTTTTATGAGTGAAAAGGGTCAATTTGTCAATGAAGATATCTTGGATATTTTCCATTTAATTGATTTCAACTGTACTTCTTTCACAGGTATGTGTGTTTTTATTAAAAATCATCAAAACGTGATGGAAGCAATAACTCGGAACTGACTATTAATAGTGAAGAAAATGTATCACAGCACTTAAAACATGAAAAGTGTCCTTCCTTCCCTCAACGTTTCTTAACTTCTCCGTCTGAAGAGTTCGACAATTTTCTGTCTGAAGTCGATGTCAAAATACCCGTATATCACAGGATCAGCGCTGAATTTAAAAATGAACAAGTTCTGAAGTATGTGAATAACGTTAATATCAATGGCGCCGTCTACATTCAACCAAAGTGATTGATCAAAATGGCTGACTATTACCAACAGAGTGAGAGTGGGAATAAAAACAAAGACGTATGTACAAAACATGGTCAGAAACATCCGATAGAAATTGACATGAATCGGTCTTTGTCGTCTTCTTTCGGTGTATCCATTGCTTGGTTGTGATTGGATGAAAGAAAACTCGGCATCCCACGCGCTTTGGTCGTGGGCCGAGTCCCGAAATTCGCCGAGTCGTTCTCGTCGTTTGACGGACAACCGAATGAGAACTTTGCCGATTTTCCGGTACAAAACACAACACAAAAGGAAACATGAACCAAGCAATATGGCTAACGTTGTCGTCTGCGCGATTCCGACTTCTGGGAAACCTTTGGAACGAATCCAGCAATATTCTCCTGTTATATTAAGATGGCCACTAATTGGTCCCAATCCGGAGGAATAAAAGCATGGGAACCCTGTTGCTAAGGAAATGACGACAGAAAGAAACATGGCTATTTTCTTGTGCTTGTCGTTCATTTGCTGATGATGGGGTCTACACAGTTTTAAGTATCGATGTATGGTTATCATCACAATGAGCCAAGCAGATTCCATCACGAAAAACACTGTCAGAAAAAGAAAGCTCTTGCACATCCAATCGGACGGATAATTAAGGTTGAAATAAATCTGGGTGAAAAAGAAAACGTTTGTCACACAACAAGCGGCCAAATTAACTCCGGACAAAATCGTTATGAAGTATCGATTATCGTTCCTGGTCATTTTCACCAAATGAACGTATAAAATCAGAATATTGCCACATATTCCAGTCAGTAAATAAAAAGCCAAAATCGCAGCACTTGGGATCAGCTTTCGTCTAAAATAAGAACTCGAGAACTTCAGGTCGGAAAATTCTTGAGTCAAATTCTCACCAACAAGTGTAAAATTTTCCATGTTCGTCATGTTTCGATTTTTTTCTCAACCTTTTCAAAATTAACATTTATACACTTCAGGAAGTATTCCATTTGATGAAACTCTGAACTGTCACCTGTAAAGTCAATACAAAGTATATACCGTTATTGTACATAAAATTATATATACACGTGTTCTATTCTCTCGTAATATTGGAAAAGGAAGCTATTTGAGTTTTATGTATATTTTCCGTAAACATTTACAATCATATATTTAATTTTATCCTGATGTTTTAAGCATTAATACTTCTGGCCCAAAACAACCCCCTCATACATGTAGTATATCCCTTTCCCCGAAACGCTATGTGTCCGTGCATTCCTATATTTGTATTAAATCCAATGTGCATTTCAAAAATAGAAATTCTTTTTGAGCCTGAAATCTGGATATTAAAACTTATATCGATATAGAAAAAAAAATAAGCAAAAAAAAAAAATAATGAATATTTGGCTGTCGTATTTTTTTATTTGTTGGAAGATGAAAATTACTATAAAAATAAACACATTACAAAAAGCATCTAGATATTTGTGCAAAGCAATTGTAAACGGTGTAATATGTTTTAAATTAACACCCGAAAAAATATTATAACTTGTTAAATGAATGTTTAAAAAACACAAGTTTAGATCTAGAATTGGATGTAAAAATATTTTTTTTGGAGGCTGGGTTGTTAACATATCATTTGCACACTTACTTTAAACATTTAAATACGAATTTTTTAGCCGTTAGTCAAGAAACATATCAACTAGTTTAGATTTTATTTAAAAAAAAAATAAATATTTTTTCATATTTATAAACAAAGCTCTTCTTATTAAAGAGATTAAAACAGTCCAAACTATAGCCTTCTTAACAGCAAGGGACGAAGTCCAGGTATCATTGCAAATAACGGTTGACAGTTGTGTTTAATCTTCCCCTTTGTTATTTGTACTAGGTCGCATTACATCACCGACAGACAACAAGTTTCCGTCTACACCCATCCCAATGTTTCCCTAAGCAGATATATAGATATAGACTGAATTATTAGGTTTTACATTTTTATTATTTTTATTTCCCTATTCCTACATATATTCATCTTATCTATCAAAATTTCAATGAATATGTTTGCCATTGTTTGGCTGAAGTAAATATACGGAAGGATTATATGAAAAAACTAGAGCTGACCGAGAACGGACACTTTTGTGCCATGTACAGTTTAAAAACGACTTTAAAGCAACATGAGCTGTATTTTTCGAATTTAATTTTGCTGCAAAAAAGCCCCAACTATGATCATAATTCGGCATGTATCTTCTTGTTACTTGTATGATAAATGAAATTATGAAATTAAAATAAATAATTCAATTTCATCTGAAGAAAGATTTTTTTTCAACTAAGGAATATTATATTTAGCAAACTAGGAACACAAAAATGTAACTATTTTGTTTCAATTAAGGGCATTTTTTTTTTTAGCTTTTCTTACAAAAATATGACTATCACCATGATACTTTTTTGTAATTTTAAATTACAACAATTATACTATTTCAAAATAAAAATTCCCGACTGATCTGACACGCAACTGTAACTCATATTTTTCATATGTAGATTATACTTAGCGTTTACGTTATTTGGCGGAAATTGACGCATAATTTAGGATTCATATAGCAATGATTTGAATTGGCGTATTTATAAATGGCATTTAGCGATTTACCTGATTTCGCAGAAGCCGCTCTCTCCCAAAAACGCTTGAACAAAGTACTTAGCCAAAAGTAATATGTTTAGAGCAATTAAAAGGCAATCTACATGTTGGATGTGTTACTTAGATGACATTTGTTAAGAGGGTAACATTTCTTAATCACTGTTTATTCAATATACGAGGATGTTAGTTTGAACTGTGCAAGTACAAGAGAAATTGAGGAATAATTTGGGTCGGCGCGTGGTCAAATCCAAGATGAATTTGACCAAGATGCGACCGCAAAACTACCATCTCATAATATTCAAAAATATTTCTTATTCCTTATATCTATATTATTACCAATTTCTACACTTTAAAACAACATTTTATAACCACTATCTTTTTTTTATACGCGCAGCCAACACCGTTTTTCGGTTATGCTATTAGACACGCCCATTTTGTGTCGCTCATCTTTACTGAAATTATTGGGCTGTAGGCTTTAAAATTAATTCGTAATGTTATCATAGACAGAGAGAGTAGAAAGGATAACTCTGGGGGATTACCATCCCTTTATGCGTTCTGTTTTCGCGATACGGATCAAATTTATGCAGAATTTCTTGCTAGAGAAAACTTCTTTAAGGGATCATACTTTTTTTGGTCAGGAACAGAAATATTCTGATAATCCTTAGAACTCTAAAACACTGTATTGAACCAACATACAGAACCATGATTATACTCTATTTAAATGGAGAATTCTTTCAATTTAGTAGGTAAAATGGTTTTTTGTTTGTCATTCCTTTCTTCTTGTCTTTGAAATATTTCCTTGTTAATACATTTTTTCATCGTTGAAAATTGTTGAAAATGAAATGCAAACAATAATATGTACACCTTCTTTCTTACAATTGTCTCAAAGACACCCCCCCCCCCATTTTTCGAGTCAATTTTCTTTCAATGAAGGATATCATTCAAACAACCAATCCACCCACATTTTTTTAAAGAAATAGGACAAAACCAACTGGTTTAATTTTTTCTTAAATATTTAATGTCGTAAATTGTTTTTGTCAAATTAACTTACAATTATATATAACTATACAAACAAAATATACATGACAATCGAGTCCATAAAAGAATGCTTCGTAAACTTGTTTTCTTATATCTGTAAAAAATAAATTATTCATACATACAACAAAATGAACTGGCTGTGTGTGTGAGTGTGTGTGTGTTGTTGTTGATTTGTTATTGTTGTTGTTGTTGTTGTAATGTTGTTTTGTAGAAATAACACTGACAACTCTTTCTCCACCATGGCACTATATCAACAATTCAGCTCGTGAAGAGAAAAATTAATCTGTAACTTTTGTCCAAGCTAGAAGCATGGGCCTAGCATGCATTTCCTGCAAAACTTCATCCAAAAGTAATAAAAACAAGTATAAAATGAGAGAAAGAAAGCAAATGAACAATTTACAGATGCAATACCTTTGTATATTTTGTTCATTTCTTGTTGTATACTACAGACAATAACCACTTCAGTCAATCATTAACCAGGTTTATCATAAAAGATAAAAAATGCAAATTTAACAAAAAAAATCTATAACCCTGGAGCATTACTATAGAAAGTCCAATATGCTTCCTATGCTTTTCCTAATTGCAGCAGAGACTGTGTGTTAACTTTGTAGATGCTATGCCAGCACAGCATTCAATGCAGCCTTATATTAAGAATTCAACCCAACTTCTACACAAAGACTGTTTCTTTATGTCTATATCATAACTGTACAAAACATGCGCTAAATTAAAATCATGGAAGCTTATCACAAATACCTGAATTAGTTGAAATAGTCGTAATGCTTTTCATATTCCATATGTGATATAATGCAAAATAAAAAATGATATAAGTTTTTTTCATAATGCTTTACATATTGTAAATAGTTTGCTCTTGAAGCAAAAGAAACTGGGATATAACTACATGTATTTGATAATAAACATATATCGAGAAAAGGAAACAGAATATTTCATTTACTACATTGGCACATTTTTTTCTGAAGGGGAAAATAAATTCATATGTGAATACAATATATATAATAATATTTTGTTTATGTCACTGGCTAATATAGTGTAATAGTGTAATCACATGAATACATTGATATATGCACAACCCGAGTAAATAACTGTCTTGCATGTCCTTAAAGTTATGAAATATTAAATATGGAAGACCACCCATCACATTAATAGCACTGGGATTTTTGTTCCAAGAAATGATCACAAGTCCAAATGAAAAGAATCCTCTCAATTTTTTTTTCCACGAAAAAAAAATAAATCACAGACATAAAGCGAAATTCTCCACATGACATTCCTGTGACTCAGAACAAGTAAGAGTTATCTTTCTTTGAACAGCTCCAGCACGTGAAATAAAAAATCACAAATGGGTGCCAGTGATAATGTTACTGGCTTTCTTAATGGCTCGTTCCATGGTCATCCGATGACCGACCTGAGTCACACCGAGCTGAATATAGTCGTTGCGTTGTAGTCCTCCCAGCTTTTTGCCATCGATACAATGTTGCTGAAAGCTCTTCTTGTACTGGACCATTTGTATGCTATCTAACCAGTCCAACACATCCAGACACTGCCAACTCGACAAAGGTTTGGACAAGAATGGCTTATTCACAGTCTGATTTGATTTCACCCCAGCTTTGCTCTCCCCAAAGTCTGGGGGTGGGGGAATGACACTCGGTAAAGAGTCCTCGTTATTGTCACCGAACCCGGGAGGAGGCGGGGCAATTAAGTCCTCGTAGGAATGTTTCATTTTAGCGTCCACATGGTCGTCCGATAGAGTAGAGAGTGTGGACACCGACGAGGAGTCACTGTGATGGAACGCAGAGTTGTAGGTGGGGGACTCTAAATTGTCACTCAGGTTAAACCCTGAAGGGGGAGGAATAATTTCCAGTTGTACACTGTCCCCAAATTCTGGGGGCGGGGGAAGGGCAGGGGACTTGTCCGTCACAGAACTATCCACCGTAACTCCATGCACAGGAATTTTAGAATCAGGGTCCGATTTCCCATTCACAACAGGTTTCCCCTTTTCAAAGTTTGCGATGCGGTCTCTTATATTTTTGTTTTTCAACAGTAAATCAGATTCCTTTGTCGTCTTCATCGGAGTGATCCCACTTTTTTCCGTTGACTTTGCAGGTTGAATCTGAACTGGGCTCTTGGCTTTTGGTTGAACACTTGTGTTGTTTGGCTCAGTTTTCAATGGAAGTGTCATTCCATTTGTCTTGGGGGTACTCTTGGTAGGAGAAGAAGTCTCCTTCTTGGCACTGGTACCCTCTGTATTAGCACCTGCTTTCGAGGCTGTTCTTCGTGGAGAATTCAGCTTGCTAGGATTTCTGGCCACATCCCTTGGAGACTTTAAGGATGTAGTGCTAGACTTCTTCTGTAGCCAATCCAGTCTAGCTTTTTCTGCTTTGGCCAGAAGATCCTCGTTTTCATCTCTCTCTTTCTTCTCTGTATTGGCAAGAGTCTCAGACTTGGTTTCTTTAGGCTTGTCGGATGCAGTCTCTGCCACAGGACTCTTGACAGGGACTGGACTTGGTGCCTTCTTCAATTTTGGACTTGGAGGTTTTGCAGAAGATGAATAGATTGGTTTTGGTGCAGCATGGGCTTTCTCCACAGTTCGTGCGACTCCTGCTGTGGATGCTGCTGATGTTGTGGACTTTGTAGCGGATGGCAATGTTTTGGCTCCAGGTGTGGGTGGACTAATCTTCCTGACAGGAGCAGGACTGGGTGGTTTTGTCTTCTTGCTGGGTACAGGACTAGGTGGTTTTGTTGTTCTGGAGGAGACCGTAGTCGGTGTTGCTGGTTTAACGATGGTGGGTGTGATTTCCTTTGGACCGTTCTCTGCCTTTGTTTCAATTTTGTTTGTCTTTTCTCCATCCTTCTTTTGAATCGTTTCACTTGAGAAAAAGTACTTTGCAGACTGCAATTTCTTGGTTTTCTGTAGTCGGTTTTCGATGTCCTCTGCCACTGAGTGATCGGAATCCTTCTCCTCCAGAAGAGCTCTCCTCTTGGCCACGGCAGCCAATATTGCACTGTGCGTGTTGTCCAGCATTCTGTTCCTGAGGTCATTACCGTCCTTCACTGGGGCCTCCTTGTTGGGCCCTTTGGAAATTTTCATCCCTTCACTCTCAATTCTTGTCTTCCTTAAAAGAACAGCCTCCATGATATCTTTTGAGGGAATGCCCTGCACTGCAGCTTTTGGTTTTTTCTCCATCACAGGTGGGGGTGGTGTTTTGGGTTTTTCTACGGGAGCTGACACCCCTGGGGCTGGCGGTGCAGGTGGTGGGGGTGGAGGTGCAGGTGGTGCTGGTGGAGCCTTAGGTGGTTCCGGTTCTGAAGATTTGTTTACAGTAGAATACAAAGGCTCCTCAGATTTCACTGATGAAGTTTCAAAGTTTTTCATGTTAGAGTCCACATCCAATTTTTTGTCAGATAAAGGACTATATCTCACTTCTACGTCTTGTTTTACTGGTTTTGGTAGAGGAGAGGGTGGTTTATGACTGGGAGGCTTGGGAGCCGGTTCAGAGGGGGGTGGGGGAATGATTCTGCCCCCACCTCCTGATGGTATGTCCGATTTCACAGTGAACTTTTTAGAAGTGTCTATTCCACCGCCCACACTTATAACAGTCACTTTATTTGTTTTTGCATCCGATTCGTCAATATCGTAATCCGGCTCAGGTTCTGACACTTTCTTGTCTTTGTTCTTGGCGTGCACGTCTGCTGTCACCAGCAGCTGAGCATTGGGATGTTTTTGTAGGAACTGATTGGCGTGGTCTTGAATTTTGTCATCAGCAAATGTCACTCCCAATTTCTCCTCACTGCGCTTGCTTCCACCTGAATCATTCGACTGCAGAGACACTTGACTGGAATTTCTGTTGTGAGAGCGAAGTTTCACTTGCTGAAGAGAGGGAGTGGAAATCTTTGGTTCGGTGCTCAGCTGAGCAGAAATTCCAGGTCGGAAACTGGATTCATACTCGGATGATGGTTTGTCACTAGACGGCAAGCTATCAGTGATACTGCTTGCAGATTTCCTTCGGTCTGTAGATATCGAAACAATTTCCGACTGTGGCCTTGGAGGGGCAGGTGCCGGTCGCTTTGGGCTAGACTGCATGGCATTTGCGGGTGGAGGGGGTGGAGGAGCCCTGGGCCTCTCCCCTGGGGTTGCGTATATGTGACTGACTGCAGCACCACTGCTGGACCGCCGGTGCCCCATGTCATTCTGTTCAGTAGGGGGCACCGTCGGCGTAGCGTAAACAGCCTCCTTTTTATCCACAAGACTAGGAGTACTGCTGGATCTCTCCAAGTTTCCATTTTTCTTCTGGTGGTGGTATTTCTGGATGCGGATTTCCGACGGACTCATGTAGTCCTTGGCCTTCCCTTTGGAGGTGGCAGATTTGGAGTCTGGATTCTCAATCTTGTCTAGTTCCACACATGAGACCCGTTTTGCCGAATGCTTGCTCCTAATTGACGCCGTCTTCTGCTCAGAGGAAACAACAGACTGCACAGTTTGTTTTTCGTACTCAGCCAAAGCCAGATCAAGTTGATCTGAAAAAGATAAGTAAGTCTGTCAGAGAAAATGTTCATACATAAAACAAACTTCATTTCTAATTCAAAATCATCAATTACACTCTTTCACTACAAAATTTTTAGGAATATCATAAATCTACTCCAATAACAATATTTTCAAGTATTCAGAATGTTTAGGAAGCACCAGAAGCAGAAAAGTGTTAAAAAAGATTTGGTTCTCATTGCTGTAACAATGAAAATGATTTCAAACAGGAATATTTGGAGAAATAAAGCTACAGGGGTATATATACAACAAAACCAGTACTTAATATAATGTTCTACAAGAGACACAACAAAAATGAAAAGGAGAGATTTTGGCAGCTAGTAAAGAATTCAGCTCAAAGAAGAATAGTGGCACATAAGTTAAAGAAGCATGTGCAGTCAAAATATTCTTTTATTCAGTTATTCTGCATATATAAGCTTTTAAAGATTTATCATTTGATTCCATTTATATCAAGGATTAGTTAAAAATCTAAAAAAAAATTTGGCAGAGTATTTTAGTGTTCTGACATCTTTTTTTATATACATGTAGATCTGTATACTCATGTTCATGTTGTGCAATTAACTCAACCTTCAAATAACTTTATCCATAATTCTATTTTCATAAAAAAAATTACCATTAATAACTCTAAATATATATAATATGGATGTATATAAATATTCTAAACACTCGATCCATCTCTATGAATCATGAAGGTTGTTAGGGGGTATGTATGGTAATTTTTGTCTGAAATTAAGGTTACAACATTTTTCCACCAGGATGTCGGTTACCACTACATGTAATGTGTGCAGTTTTAAGCTAAGAAATGTTAGAATAAAAAAACACCAAACTGATGTCTAAAGATACACAATGTCAATATTAAAGGGGGGAATTTACCCTCTGTAGAAGAATTTAGTTCCTGCACAGTTTTCTCTGTCAAACATACGTAAATCAAACCTTAATTGTTAGGAAAATTAGTACAGTCAACAAAACATTGATCAATCAAAGAAACTAAAGAAAATGACAACTCAATCTAAAACTGATTTTTTTATATCATACATTTCACTCAATTATATAAATAAAGATAGAAGATGACTATGTATATATGTATTAAAGAATGGAGGAATTTAACTAAAATTATAGAAAATGAAAACAGTTTTTAATAAACAAAAACTCAGGAAAAAAAACTCTTTGAAAACTTAAATCAAAAAGTTAAACCAATTTTTGTTCATTAAATTCATTGCATAATTCTTTCCCCAAAAGTTCAAAACTCTGAAAAGATTATCCTTTACATAAGAAATAAAGTTTGGCCCCCATCCCTTCCAAAATCTCACCACTTTTATGCCCAAAGAGGTAATGCCTTTGCAATCCTCTTTTAAACGAAAGGCATTCAAAGGGACAGAACTCTTGCACATGAAAATGATGCTAATAGCTACATGGAGTAACAAGCTAAGACAATTTCAATTTTTTTTCCGTTAAATAGGGAGAACAGAAAATGGTTTCCAATTAATTGCAGAAGTCTCTATTAATATCATGCACTCTTTATAGTCTCTCTCTATATCCAAGTATATATATACATACCTAGCTCAGCCATGCCCTCAGCATACTGCTTCCCCTGGGCTTTGCCAACAGACAGGGAGGTCTGGGGGTCTCGCTGTGGAGGCTGGGGTGCTACAGACAGAAAATCGAAATGGAATGATCGGAAAGTCTTAATATACAGTACAAAAAAAGAAACACTCAAATTGAATTGCAATTATCAAACGAATTGCAAAAGCAGAACTCTTTTTCACAATTGAAACACCTGTTTGGGTGGGTAAAATTGAGTATATAGGGTACAGAAATAAACATTTATTACATGTTTATTATATCTTGTATCAATTTTGTACATTTTCACAATATTAAAAATGATAATAGTGACACACAAAGTGGATTACATTGAATGCCGTCTGTGCCAGATTTTAAGCTTGGGATTTTAAAAATACATCATACATTCTTGATCTGATATACTTGATGTACAAACCTTGTCGCCTGGCACCACCCCTGTTGGGGAGGGTCATGGTCCCATTGTGGTGCTGTAGCCAGTGCTCCGGTTTCTCCAGAGGTTTGACGGTGACCACCTTCAGGGCCAGGGTGTCCCCGGCCTGTCGGATCAGCTGCACCACCCGGTCATGTGATGCCCGCACCACATTCTCTCCATTGATCTACAAAGATTGGTTTGGATCGACGTTAATTTACATTACAGTACATATGAATTGTGTTTCTTCAATTTGTTTTAGACATTGAAATTTTAATTCTATATCAATTCAATATTGTAGTGGATTAAGACATGTCACATTTTATAAAGCAATAACAAAAGTTGACTGTCCAGTTTTAATAATTTATCAAATATTCGGACAATTTATCACATCATGAATTTTATTTCAATAATTGTTAATATTAGTTATAAAAAGGCGGGTTTGGTGGGTGGGTGCAACTTTGGTGCAGTCAAAACCAGTTGTAGCTGCCCTCAGAGGAAAAAATAGAGGGGGAAAAAACAAATCCATTAGGATTTTTGACATATTCCTGATAATTTTCCCTTGTGACAATTGATTTCTGTCACCTTAAGTTTCCCATCCCTATCTATTGATCAGACCCCCCGATTTAATGGCCGAGATGACTGCAGGTCCCACGACCACAAAAAGAAGCTTGCCACAGCTTCAGGTGTTGACTTCAGGCCTCCAGATCAATCCATCACGCTTAGACAAGAGGGGACAGGTAAAAGACTATTGATTGTGTGCTACTAAGCACTATATATCACTAGAAACATCACTGGACATCCAGCAAATCGATAGCATTTAGACTTCAGTTTATATTGTTTTGTGAAAGAGAGAGAAGTCTTCAAGAGATGGAGAGATATTTCAAGTGTCACTATCATCCCATTCAAAGAACAAAACTCTTCGTAAGGATAACAATAATAATTCTGAGGTTTATTCCTCATAAATACATAATTTCTAAAATACCCTAAACCTCATAAAAACGCAATAATAATAACGCCACCTTGTCAAAGATTAGTAAATATTAATATATATGCACATATCAAATCAAATCCGAGGTGAAAATGTCTATAAATAGGAGACTTGGGAGACTTCAACTCTCTTAAACTTCAGGCATTCTGTGCTACCTCTTACGCTATTCTATAAATCATGATTGACTCTTCCTGAACTGCATGGGAACCGATTTATCAAACGGATCTAGTGACCATCAAGACATGGTTTTATAGTATATGATGACAAATAATTCCATAACATGCATATAACTGGGACATTTTTTGCGCCATAACTATAGTAGAGGCCAGATGAGAAACTGATCATCTAAATGAATATGGCCCATGTAAGGCCAGGAAAGTCTATATCTTAGGGTTGTACTATGCGTCTAATGTTTTCCAATGGATTACATATTAGTAACAGTTTCATTTGTGTATCGACCAAATATAATGTCTCTTTTCCTGTGTGTCATGAGACAATTTAAGATTTAAATAGTTTCCTCTAATTTACTTTAAATTCATATACATGTACTATTCACTTAATCAGTTTTGATCATTAGTTATCAGTAAATTCATTATTTTTTTGGAAAATAATATACATGTATATAGTAATGTATCAAGTCTTGATGGGAAACCTCAAGATAAACACATCTATTCGCACAAAAAAATTTTCACCCCCATATTTAATCCAAAAATAATGGTTTTTAGATCATTCAATGATTTTCAATGGCTGTTGAAAACTCATCTGATAACCCCAATCCCTTGTAAGTGAGACATTCCCAAACCTATACAAAAAATTTAGGTCAGCGGTGATCTTTGTCCATCTCTAGCAGACCCTGGCGAACTTTAATAACAGTTCCGTTATTTATACACATATCTCTTGATCGATATCTTCACCCAAATTTCTGTCAAAGCGTGTTAAGACATGGATATATGTATACCCCCATTCAATTGAAACGCTTCCAACTATGTGTAAAAGACATATCGAAAAATTAACACAAAAGATGAAGAGGATTTTAAGGTGGCGTACCTGTTAAAATTAATCACTGAGCAAATTAGCTCCGAAATCTAATCTCAGAGGAGAGTGTGAATTTGCAATTACGTAGTCATGTTATGTTTACAAATATTACTAATACACCTTGTGTTGCCCTTTAGTGGGTGAAGTACACAGAAAGTCGATTAACGTTTACGATATGCTTTTTTATTTTAATTTTATTACGTCAATTCTTTGATCTTTTTGATCTATAGATAACAAGAAGTGATGGCACGGAAGGGAGACAGAAATAAGGTCAATAAAATTCCTATAACGCAAAAAGACAACAACAAAAAACCTCTCATGCACCATTACTTATGAAATGACAGTTCAATTTGTGTATACATAATTGTGGAATGAACATGAGCTTGGCAGCAACCACTAGCTTTAATTCCCTCTTAATGATGATTTAAAATCTAATTTTAAAATAAGTTGGAATAAAAAAATATTTTTTTCTCTCCAAAGATATTTGGGTTTGAGAAGTGGATTTGATCTAGTTATAACAATGAAATTATTCCAGATATATATACACCACAGTCACAAGAAATCAGTTAATAATCAGACCATATATAATCACTGAAACGTTAGAAGAGAAGACGACCACGTTTTTATATTATCGCTATGTTTCTTGATGGGCCGTGCGATAGCTCCAGCTGTTGACGATCTCCAAAGTAAACAAAAGCCGACTCTGTAGTCTCACGACAGTCAATGGGGTCAGTGAGACAACGCCCCGACTTATAACAATGGACTGATGAGACTGAACTCACTGGGTGTATTTTGAATAGCTTAATCTATAAAGTCTTTCTAGCTTTGTATTTTGCCCTTATACATCTAACACTGGTCTGATGAGACTGAATTCACAGGGTGTATATTGTAATAGCCAAATATTTACCTAGTTTTTCTAGCTTCGTATTTTTGTCCCAACATTGAGACTGAATTTAGCAGCTGTATATCGTATAAATGTAACTTGTGTCTAAGTAGTCTATGTTTGAGTAACAAAGCTTTTAACATATACACAGATGGTAGATCGAGCAACAGAAGGTTCGCGATTGACAAATTACACAATGTAATATGGTGCTGTACAATAGAACCCCTGCTCTTCTCTGTCTATTATTACCTCTATCTATACCTATATATACACACACCGACCTGGTTGTCTTATTGTCAGGTATATTTAGTTAATAAGTAGGTTAACTCCGAAATCTATAGGTGTAATTAGTGGACATATACTGGTAAAACAGCCATTTAATATCCCTCTACTGTCAACACATAAGTTCCCAATAGTGCTACAGTACAAATATATTAATTTAAAAAAAAAAGTTACAGTGCTTCTTGCTTTTAAAGGTACTAGTTCAAATTCTAAATTCTGTTATTCTCAATGTTTTATCAATGAGAAATATCAGAAATTTTTGTGTTCCTTGTATAAAGAAATAA
The DNA here is from genome assembly GCF_963853765.1 of Magallana gigas. NCBI lineage: Eukaryota > Metazoa > Mollusca > Bivalvia > Ostreida > Ostreidae > Magallana > Magallana gigas. The sequence continues at coordinate 17,309,719 of NC_088861.1, read as the reverse complement.
AATAATGGTAATCCACTGCCCCCCCCCCCCTGCGAAGCAGGACAGCTATTAGTGCCACAATCAATTTTACAATACTGCTCAGACCAAGCATTGGACAATAATATATCCAGACTTCCTTTCCCCTCCCATAACCATAAAGTCACGGGAGCCATCTTTGTGAAATTTTTAAGTCATAAAATTCTGGCATGCTTCCTAACTATGGCACCAAAGGGCAGACAAAAAGAGAAAGAATGTCAAATAACTTGTCACTTAGGGTTTTCTGTGTAGTCTTACAGTATGGGAAGACTCTGAGTCAGTAAAAAAGGAAGAAAAGAAAAAAGATTGCCCAAAGACTTGTCACTAGGAGCAGTCTATATGGTCTGAGAAATTGTAAGGGGGGGGGGGGGAAGTTTTGTGACATACCTCTAGGATGAAATCTCCTGTCTTGAGCCCCGCCCGGTCGGCCCTGCTCCCTGGGTCCACACTGTCCAGGTATTGTAGGGCGGGGAATTCCGCTGAGGGCCGAAAGTCAAGCTCTGCAGTGGCTTGGGTCTGGGCTGGAAAACAAATTCAAAAGTATAAATCCTGTAACTTTAATCCTTATAATTCTGCCTTAATACTAACACATTTTTTAAGTAGTGAAAGAGATATATGTTCCAAATGTTTGTCTTCCATTTTACACATCTTTGAAAGCCAAGGATTGTTAGCCCATTCCATTTTTGGAGAGTGGAGTGAACCAAAAACACTGGCTTGCAAAGATGACTTCAAGAAAAAAACAAAAACATCTACATCTTAAAATCAATTCAAATATTTAGGGGAGGGTGCCCATTTCCTTCAAGAGCTTTTGAACTCTGACCTTGCTGCTGTAGCTGCTTCTTTCTTTTGGACCCCCTCCCCAGTTTGGGTTTGTCCCCCACAGCATAACACTCCTTTTTGGGATAAACATTACTTGCAGACTTCACAATGTTCCCCATTTATACAATGATAAGTCCAATCATGGAAAATATTTTTAAACGAAAATTCGTCCTCCATTCATATCACAAATGGCACAGATGTTTTATGTCAGAAGGAAATGAAAACAAATCTTTGCGAGCATGTATACAAAACATGTAAGTGACGTTATCTCCACAATAATCCCAATAAAAGCATTCATAAAAGAACCGATTTCTCGACTTTGTGTTCAACACAATTACCGAATAGATTCAGTTTTCATTGATCGGATTCCTTATAATCATTTTACCCTCAATTTGACACCGAACCAATCAAATGATAAATAAGGAACTATTCCTGTCAAATTTTCTAAAGATATCCTTTTTCTTCCACCATCTAAACATTGAACAAGATGCTCCAAGCTCATGCAGTAACACATCCCATTCCTGTTATTTAAATCCCAATGAACTGTTGTTTTTAAAAGAAGTAACGGAGTTTGGAGAACAGTTTTTGAAGAAATGATCGACCATTTCTGGCCATAAAAATCCCTGTTTTGAGTTTAAAACTCTTGCGAATCCTTCATGTTCATGTTGATATAGATAAAAAAAAAATCTCTAGATCTTTCTATTTTTAAAAAGATATTAATGTGTTTGACGAAACTTGGTATGTATCAAATTACAATGTAAATCAGCGAAAGAGCTTGACCCTATAGAAATGGATAAAATTGAACTGATCAATTCAAGCTGAAAGGCGGGGTAATAAAAACATTCAATGGAAATATTTTCAAAGCAGTTCATAATAGAATTAGGCTTCAGGCAACCTATGGCATTTTCTTCTTGAAATGGAAGTTTAAAATATATACCAAAGTTCTTCCTTCCGATTGATCACAGATATCGAAATGTTTGAATTTTTTTTTATTTGTGGATAATTAATAGTAAAAAAAAAAGGGTCATGGATATGAACATATGATAATAGTTGAATAGTAGCTGTCCTTGTGAAAATAGCTGTATCCTGCTAGCTCGGTTTAACTGTACTTAAATATTACGAATACAAAAAAAAAAGCTTGACATCTGAAATACCACTACTGCACAGGAAAAGAAAAAAAAAACATTTTGACTTTGAATTCTTGCTGAACGGTTGCAAAGGAAATATTTGGCATCATTGTTTCTCTATACACAATACGCATGAAACTGAATTTTTTCCCCGACGGCAATGTCATGAAAATTCCAAAGATGGACCATGCATGGAGTGTGATGAGCTTGTTTTTTCCAAGAGTTTCTGGAATAACTTGAACAAACAGAAGATATGGATGCTGCTCTTAAAGGTGTTTTCGGCAAAACAGGCGGGCAGTTTCCAAAAAATAATGTGATAAAAGGCTTTTGTGGAATTAGGCCACTAAAAACAAGTTAATGGTAATCTTTAAACTGTTTGCAAAGATTAAAAGAAAAGATGGTCACACACTGAAAGTGCAGAGTACTTAAGATAAAATCCAACATTTGAATATTCATTCCTTTTTTGGCATGTAAAAAGTTTTCTTGAAAAAACTTCATTATAACTAAAATCAAATGTTAATTTCTAGTATGAATAGTTGCAAATACCAGGACTGGGTTTGGGAAACTGATATGAACTTATATGATACTTATATGTACTCTACGGATAGAATGATGCTTAGTGTTAAAAGGAAAAAAATATTAATAAGAGATGACTTTGAAAACAGCCATATCATGCATACATTGTACATGTATGTCATAAACCTCAATCTCGTTTTCAAACATCAACCAACTATATTATCATTATATCATTTTGGCGATATTAAAATGGAAACCAGAGTTATCACACATCATTCCCCTTGACAACTTAGTGGGACACTAGGTTATAAGTGGGTGAGATGGGACCTTGTCTGATACCATCTATCTGGGTAGGGAGCCGATCCAGTGACGATTCAGTGACGTGGAGGGTTTACATAGGCTATCACAGGCCTGTCCTGATCAAATACAATACACCCCAGCAATAGCATTCCATTCATACCACTAGCACATACCAGGTAATCAGGGTACGGCACTGAATCAACAGACAACTATAACTGCATGGTGCAGATTCCTGCACTGATATGGACATATTTGGATGCTGCAGTGTTCTGTCTGTATCGTGCTGCATTGAGTGTCCTGTATTTGGCATAGGTCCTTGGTGCTGCAATGTTCTGTATTTGGTGTAGTAAAATGAGTTTTTCTGTATTTGGTATGAGGTATAATATGTGTGTTGTTTTTCCCATGGTTTTGTATTTGGTGTATAGTAGCAATACATTCGTTCTGTATTTGGTATGGGGTATGTTGTTTGTATTTGGTATGGGGACATGTGTTATGTTGTAGATATGTTCTAGCTATTCTGTATTTGGTCCAACATACAATTGTTCTGTAGTTGGTATGGACCATGGAGTAAATTGTGTATTTGTAAAGAAGTGTCTGCAATTGGTATAAAGTGTTTCTGTATCTGAAACATTTTAATGTTTAGTGCAGTTTTGTATTTGGTGCAATGTTTCTATTCCATATAATGTATTTGAGGCTCTTTGTTCCATGTTTGGCAAATTCTGTTTTTGAAAAATTACACAATAAGAAAATTCTGTAAACCTTTGCTCTAGTGCTCAGCAGCTCTGTTTTTCACATATTACCATATTTGGTACCTTTTCAATTTAGTTAAAGAGACTTTTTCATTTACTTAAAGAGACCTATAGTTGTCTTAATTTGATATTCTGTGAATGGCGTAACCTTCCATATAATTGGTGTTTGTTCTTATTAAATGCTCCGACAAATTACACATGAACAAACAGTTCATTGACCCAAATTCCCACTTTAATTTCAAAAATGCCCTTCTAGGGGATTAAATTTTCTTGGGTCTGTTTTTATTTCAATTGATATGAAAAAGCTGGTAATTCTTTGGGGACTTAAATGACTTCTAGCTAGGCTGGAACTTGAACATTATATACAGTGGAAATTAATTTTAACTGAGGCATCCCTTAATGGTTCAATATTAATGACAAGTTGTCAGATCCAAAATAAAACGCACACGACCAATCCAAGAACACATCTTGATGAAAAATGTCACAATCTCCCATAGGAAAAGCCCTCAAAAGGAAAATAACAAAAAATCAAAAAATTCACTCATTAAGACCTTAACGGTGTTGCAATAAAAATCCAAAATGACAGACACAGTTTCCCCCATTTGCTCCAGACCATGAAGATCCAAGGCCATCATGGACAGTTGATGACCACTACAACCCAGAAAATCTTCACCTTCACGACACAGGTCTTCACAGCTCAGTAAAGTAAAAAAAACAAATAAACAATAAAACAGCCTTGTAGTGGACACAGACAGAAAGAGAGAGAGAGAGAGAGAGAGAAAATAATTTATGGACATGCAAATTTATGTCGACACTGCAATAAAGAGGTGGTTACCTATGTAGCTGGTTAACCATATATCTCTATAATAATCTACCTGTACCACAGCCAGTGGGTCCAAAGATCAAAGCCTCATCATGACCCGCAAAGAGAGAGGGCTTCAATGAGGCTTCCTGGGTCTCGTCCAATTCATAAACGATAGGGACAGTTTTATGCATAAAGAAAGGGACAGAAATTATGACCGCAGAGTTTGCTATATGGTCAAGGACCCCAGAATTAATTTCTTCCCTGCCGCTAAAAGAGTCATCCTTTCCCCTAAGATGCTTATAGAATGGAAAGAACTATAAGCCTCTTATGGAGTTATTCTGATGGAAAAATATCCCCCCTTATTAATTTAGAATGGCATTAAGTTTACAGGTCCCAATAGGCAGAGAAGAATTTAAACCTCTTAGTATATAGGAATACATGCAGACATCGATTGCATAATCATACGGAATTTAATGGGCAGAAAGTGACAGCGACTGAAAGAACGTTATGAATTAAATTTTGTTATGTCTGGTCCTATTTATGCCCAGCTAGACATTCTTTCTGAGTGTGGGAAGAGGTAAGGTTGTTACTTAGCACAATGGAAAATAATTCAATATTGGTGCAACTGTTCTGAAAGGCCACAAGTGCCAGAAATGACTTTCAGAATACCGGTACTTTAAAGGCTAGCACTCATTCCAGCAAACAATAAGCAGTGTTTTACAACTTATACAAGAAAAGTTTAATTAAAACCCAGAACTCCAAATAAATCCAACAAACGGTAATTCTTCCAACCTTTAAACAAAAAAGGAAAAAGCTTTTCACACATTTAAAACCAACAAAAGCTGAAGATATTGACTTTCTAAAAAAAAAAGCAAAAAAATTCCATCTAGACAACTAAAGAATTCCTTAAAAGGTTCTTGTTCTCGTTAAGACTCATGAACTTACCTCTCCAAAATATCAAGAATGCAAAACAGTCCCTACACTTTCTGGTAAACTCTGAAAAGAGAGCCATACTAGAGCATATTGGCTCATAGATGGTTACTTAAGATTTACTAAAGTTAAAGAAACTCCCTTCCAGATAAAGTCCAATCTGTTTCACCAAGATTCATCTTCTTCCAATGTAACAGCTGGGATGAGAATGATTAACTCAATATCGGAAAAAAAATATATATATAAAAAACCTTTGGTTCGTGAGAACATAACTCAGTTGACTCGATGCATTGACCCACACTATCATTTCTTCTTTCTTTATATTCTTGTTCAAAAAGTCATTTCATAACTATACACTTTCAGGTTTGGTCCATTGAAGTAAAAAAAAATGATATGAGAGAGAGAGAGAGAAAGAGAGAGAGAGAGAGTATTAGTTTGCACTGTAATGTGTACCAACAATTTTATATACTTTGATCAGATGACATCTATTGATAAAAGTGCATCAAGTCATCAAAGGTACTTTACACAACTTTCAGTTTCTATTTCCAGAAATTGCAAACCCACAGAAAAGGACCATCAGAGAAAACAGTCGGACCTATACAAGGAAGGGCATTAATTAACACAGCCAGATGGTCTGCATGCTTGGTTACAGACTTAGCGCGGGGGCTGTGAGAAATGTCACCAAGTTGACATTCGTCGCCACAAGAAAAGAAGAGGAACAGAACAAGTACAGGGGGGTTGAAAAATATTTACCGAATAACACCAGCCAGTACCATATGCAAGTTGATCAAACCCAAACAGGCGTGAAATCAAAAAGAGTTTAGGCTCATCCCCATCGGGCAAACATCCCACTAAACATGGGAATTGATAGCAATCACGGTTTTCGTCAGGCTACAAGGAGATGTTAAAAGCATTCTTTTTGTGAGGCAAAACATCCTAATGTCAGATGCCAATGTCGGAGCCGATATCTTGGAAAATGTGGAAACATTTACGTAGTGTTGCATGGGTAGCTGGTTTGTTTTGTACTGTAATACCATCAACCCGAAGTTTGAAATTGCTTCCATTTACAAATTAGAAAAACATTCCCTGGTGTTTAAAATTGAATTTTGGCAAAACGGTGTAAATGTAAATATGTGTTTGCTTTTACATAATGGTACATGTATCTGTAACAGAATAATTAAACCTTTCAGTGATAATGGCAGCCAGTGCAGGAGTATTTTTAATGTGAAATTGAAACCTTTCAAAAAAAAAATAAAAATGTAGGTATGTGGATGTCTTAGACGATACATCTATGGGTCGACAGAACTTTTCTCCATCTCATTTTGAACTTGGGGCCATGAAACTTGAAACCAGTTATTCATATAATGTTCTGAAACCAAATACCCAACACAAACAAACATGTTAACCAAAGTGTCTTCAACGTTGCTTTGTCAAGATATAATGAGTTTGGGTGACAGAAAATTGTGACTGCAAGATAGCCAGACAGACAAAGGATGCCGCAACAATTCAAAGCAAACAAAAATCTCGATCCGTTTACATAATATCAGGGTTTTTCTTCCTGGGAATTTTCAGAAAATGAATGAAAAAAAGACAAATTGACACCTTCATGAAAACACATGCAGAAAAAAATATTGAGGCCCATATAACTGAGAAATGATACATGTATATCTTGAGCAAAATCTTAGTGCAGTTGTACGTTTTCCGAGGACAAAGTTAATAAAATCAAAAATAATTCCCCTTTCACAGGATTTCAATTTGAAATCATATATGCCTGCACGTACGAGCAAATGCAAATTATGAAAATTCTAATCTACATATATACCAATGACCTAATTTCAGACACGTACAATACCCCTTCTTCTCCCCCCCACAAGACAATAATGTATGGTAGTTTACAAGGAAGCATTATATACTTTTAAAAATTTATGACTGTAATCAAGATATCACAAATGGGGAAATGTCTATCCGCTAGAATGTAAATGACTATTTTCTAATGAAAGAACTTCATCAAGTGTATAAAAAAGAGAATTCAGAAGAGTCAGGCAGGTGGAAAAAAATCCCTGTGGTTCTTCAAGCATGTCGTCAATCTCTTTCATTTCTGTGTGTATTCCATTACCAGAAAACAGCATTAGAAATTCACTTCAATGCTTGACTTATAGCTATGAGGCGCTCTCAAGGCAAGGATAAAAGGGGACTCAAGAAATTTAGCAATTCTTTTTAAGTTTACAATACCACATAGAAAAATATTTTTTAAACCAAAAAAAAAAGAACAAAATAAAAAATCAGGTGACCTTGTGAACTGAACTAAGGGGAACTGCACCAAGTGACACGTCTGCAATGCAATTCCTCAAAGGCGAGGTTGGAAAAAAAAATGGAAGACAAAATCTGGGATCAATGTGAAAATTTTCTCTGTGTGTAATATGTCCACTTAGTATTCTGTCATGAGATTCGTGTGTTTCACTTTCTTATTCTTAAAAATATTTCTTAAATATACGTACATTTCGCTCCACGTAGAACAAATCCATATCCCTCTGGGCCTTTTTGCAGCACAACCGATCTTGGTGCATATTCACTGGAAAAAAATAAAATAAACGCAAAATATAAAATGATCAATGAACATGCATTTTTAATACTGTCAAATGATCGTAATCGCCTCTCGGCATTATCTTTATTCCTAAAGCTGTTCAATCAAAACAGGTTGGTGTGCTAGCAAGGTGGCCTGTCATTCATTTCTTATCCCTAGTACATCTAGAGGTGACATTCTATAATGGCCGTTGATAAGCACGAACAATACAATGTTTAATATGCAGCATATTGTAAAGTCATACCGTCAGAATAAACATTAAACCAGACGCATATGCATTCATACATGTATGACTTCAATCAGAACTTACCTAACAAGGTTTGATTGCTGAAGACTCTTTAATTTCTTTTTCTTGAATCTGGACTTAAACATAGTTTTATACTGCTGGGGTTTTTGTTTTACGAGTATTTTTTTCCCTCTTGGGTTATTTTTTTTTCAATACGATCACTTCCTCACAGATAATATGATACACAGGAGGACGTGAATATCAAGACCGAACACCATTACGTACAGACACAATAAAAACAAAACCAAAAATTATTAAAAAAAAAGGTTATTCCCACTTCTCTGTTCTAAAGGACAAAGTTAATTTTCCAGGGAATGAATGAATATTCTACTTTGCTACATAATGTAAGACATCCAAAAAGTCACTGCATTCACATCCATCCGAGTCCAAGCATAACTTCAGGTGCAAAACATCCTGTATTTCCGTACACCTCAAACCCATATTTTCCTCACGGGGGTGAAAATGACGATCACCATCAATTATCCCACATTATCACATATTTAACACAAAATATACATATTTTTGCGAATCCTCACTCGACCCCATCGCGGCAACCAAAATCAATACACACTATATGTATGTATTTCAACAGGAAACATAGAGATATAAAGAAAAATGTGCCCTCCAGGTGTAATGTAGTTTTGTTTCACATGTACAGGTATGATTATTATAACATTTCTGTATGATATGATGTACGTATGAGATAGGCCCCAAATCATGTGATAGCAAGCCTAATCATAAACTTAGACCCCTCTGTCCACATTCAGTTTTAATCTCCAACAGGTAGTTTAAATTTGGATACAATCAAACGCTCACCCGATTAATCTAATCTTCTTCAAACAGAGGCTGGCTTGGACTTCGTAATATCAGCTCCCAGCCTTACATATTAATTACATTAAACGAAGACCAAGTGAATTTTATCAAAAATCGCTATCTATCTGTGGTGGTTGTAATCTCCTTATGGTCGCTGATTTTATTTGTCATTAAAGATAATTAATTAAAAATCTACTGGGGACACAGAATCATTATGAGTTTAATATTATAGATACTGATGTAGTAACATAGCTATGAAGAAAGCTTCTTATATTGTCTGATGTTGAGGACAATATGTTTGTCCAAACAAGGAATTTCAGTCAGATTAGAGCTTCATCCCTTCCCCCTGCCTCTTCCTCTTTGGATAATATAATATGCCTTTGCCTTTGTAAGACTTGCAGTCCTTATGGGTTGTTTTTTGCACAGGTATGCAGAGACTCTCTCTCTCTCTCTCTCTCTCTCTCTCTCTCTCCTCTCTCTCTCTCTCTCTCTCTCTCTCTCCCCCCCCCACCAGCTTCCCCAACAGCACAGTCTTCAGTGTTGATACACATGTATAAACTTTTTTTACTACATGTGACTACCCAATACATCAACTGGCAACCAGTCAAACATTGACTGACAAGGTAGGGAGGTACGTACACTCTTCACTGAAGTAAGATACATGTAAGTACATACCACAGGTGTGCAAGGTATATAATTTATGATGACCACCTCAAAATGACTCTAAGCAATGTAATTCAACCTAAATCAGCAAAACTAATTTTTGACAGCTTTTCAATTAATTCTGAAACATGTAGGAAATGAAAATGTGAAAAAGAGATTTACAGGTTTTTTAAAATGTTTTCCACTAATAAAAAATTTAATTCCGAGTATTCATCAGTCATTCAATACTTGGAAATTCATTACCAACATCATCAGGCTTGAAATTTGATAATCAATAAAAAATAATTTCAGATAAATTTCCTGTTTAAGTTGACATTCACTGTACTGATAAAAAAAAAAAAAAAAAGATTTTTATTGGGCCTGTTTAAACTGACAGGAATTTCATTCAATGTTATGAGCTAAATAATACAAATATGGTCTGTACTCATCGAATTCTTCTCTCGTATTCCTGAACTTCTAAGCTATCAAACTATCTGATCTGATTTTTATGAAATATTCTGACCTATATGAAGTATTTAACCACACCTTCAGATATGAGTAAATACATGTACATTATCATGGCTGTGTTATCGGCGTCCATTCGTTGTAGTCATATCGCCCCATAATAAGATTCGAAACTTCAGCTGGTTTCATATGTTTATCTTATTGAGAGGGATTTCAGAAAATCACAGCACGACCTTTTTTCATCATTCGTTGCAGGGGGACAGAAAAAAATGTTGAACCTGTCAATTTTGGGAGTGACAATGAAGGCTGCGAGACTCAGATAGTAGTGCAATGTTCAAAAGACACTTTACATACCATACAACATGACCCATACCAGGCCCTACATACTATAAGAGATAATAAAACATAACTTTACATTAAAATTTAACCCCCCAACTGACCCAAAATGCAGTACAAATCATCTTATAACAGCTGCATGGATTCAATTCTTAAAATCAAATAATTTCGTATCTCTACGATTATAGCTGAATCAAATTAAAATAATTTCTCAAATTAAAATGCCCATAAATAATATATAGGACAAAATTTTTGACATCCCAGGCCACACAACTGCATGAAGATAGATTGCTTATTTTGTGGTGGCCAGGAATTAAAATATTATTCCCAATTGAAACTGTTTTGAGAGTTGAACAAGCTAGCTAGCTAGGTGTCATCCCCAAGTATTTGGTTTTGACAGTTCCCAAAAAACATTGATTCACCAATGAAGTCACACACAAACAAGCACTGAGTCTACACAGTATACACACATAATTATATACATAGTTCACCACAGTCATGACTGTGGTATATATTGCCTCTGTTCCCCTGAGGGTCAGATTATTGAACAAGATTACATGTTTAGCCCTTCCAGTTTTTTTTTTATATTTATAGTGACTGTGGGAGTTGTGGTCATCGGGCCAGATTTGTACATACATACATAATCTTGTAAATATCTTGTTGTTTACGTGTTTGCTTGTACATGTTCTCCATTACGTATAACTGGCATACCCCTAGCCATTAAAACATGCTCCCTTTGAAATGAAAATAATCAATCTTTTGCGTAACCATTTAAATATCCTGGTCACAGTTCCAAATATGTGTCAATTAAAGGGTGGAATATGCAGGGTAGCGATCTGCATGAATCATTGTCAATCACACAGAGAATGGGGGTCTATAGCCCGAAATCATGCCTATTCTTAGGATTTCAAAACACTGAATTCATATGATTCAGACTAATTGGAAAATACTTTACGGTGACTAAATGTTTCCAATCCTTTATGAAGTATTGATTATTGAAGATTCACACCTAACAACCTTCTATTATTTAAAACAAAACAAATGATGACTGCATGGGTCCGATAAAACTTCCCTATAAATAATGACTGCATACCCTCCCCCCTCCCCCCCCCCAAACTACTAATGATTTTCATTTTAAAAGTTATAATGCCCAAACCGTATCAACAGATTACAAAGAGAGAGGGATTTTTTCACCTCCACCTGACAAAAGAAAGTTGACCAATGTGGTTGTAAAATGAACTATTTGTTTACTCATTTCATCAAACACTGAAGCTTTTAATCTGGATTTTGTTTATTTTCTGATAAGGCCCACTTCTTAAAAACATGTACCCTTGGTGTGTATAGATACAAGTACCCTGACCCCCCTTTTTTCCTCAATCTCTCTTGCCCAGTGCCGAGCCAACAAGACCACAGTTGATGACTTGCAGGAACAAGGGTCCACTCTGTGTAAACACTAATAGATTATATACACACACCTTATTTTTACATTTCTATCAGAAAATAACTTTGTCCCACAAATAAAATGCCCAGGAAAACCAGCCAGAATATTTAAGCGATAATAAATCCCCCCAGAGCTGCTAGCTAGTTCAAGAATCCCATCATTTAGGGACAAAATATCATTTTAAAATGTTATTAAGGTTATAAGCTTGATTTATGACCCTTAATTTGAAATCTGTCATGCCTAGTTTGAATTAAAAAGCAGGCGCAAAGGAAGGGAATACCATGTTCTTGTATTAAAACAAAATTGATATTACAAACTGCATGATAAAAATAATTCGTCCGCCAAAATTCAGAAGACACGGAATTCATTAGCATAAAACTGTCACACATGCCAGAACATTCTTTCATTGAGTTTCGTAAATTCATACACACGTTTGCCTTACCTGTAGTAGTGAGTATTAGGAATATTCCTATGTAAACTAAATCCTCCGTTTGTAATGCCGTTGGCCTCCCTGTAAATTTCCTTCGGTTGTCCGTGAATGGAACCTCCGTACACTTTTTCCAGTCGAAGAAGATCCGGAGCACTGTTATAAAAGGCCTGAGCTTTCAGGCTGGGTCCCTGCTGTAGAGTTTGGGGGGTCTGGGGAATAGGGGGTGGGGGAGAGTTGGGAGGGGGGTTGGATCTGTGGGTTTGGGGTCCGTCTTCAAAGTCAATAGGCACCGCCGAAAACTGTAACTGGGACCTCCTATGATACACATTCTCTATGGGTCTCTCCACATATCCAGACACCCAGTTCCTGGGTAGAGTCCTGTGTATATATTTGTTTTGCTTCCTCAATGTCTTCTCTCTCTTCTTCTCCTCTTTGATTCTCCTTTTCTCCTCTTTTTCTCTTCGTTTCCTCTCCTCCTTTTCCAATTTCTTCACTTCCTTCAGGAACTTCTTCTGTTCCTTGGGGGTGGCGTTCCCCAGTAGGGTGGGCATACTGGAGGAGAGAGCCCGCGAACTGTAGAGGTTAGACGCCTCTTGGTGTCCCACTCGATTGCTGGGTAGGTCGCGAATATCAGTTACACCTTGAGATTTAAATGGCACACTGCCAGGTCCTCCGTTGTGCAAAGAATGTTCACTCATCATAATGAAATCACCGCTGGGACCAGGGGGTGGCTTATAAACCACCAACCCCGGAGACTTCAGCTTCAGGGACCCTCCCGCGGTCATGAGCTTTCCGTGGGGGACGGTTCCGTTAGAGTAGGCCATAGGCCTGAGAGAATTGTCCACCTTGACTAGACCCACACTGTCTGATTGAAACTTGGTGTTCCTAGGTAATGTCAGGTAATGTGGATGCATCATAGTTTTGACCCCTGCAGGCGAAAAGTTGCCTGGCTGTGTGACAGGTGCTGATGGATGGGAGTAGTAATCCAGCGGAGTGCTGCTTTCACGGGGAGGGGAGAGGCAACTGCTGTTAAAGTCTACATCCTCTATGTCCCCAAAGTCAAAGGAATCGTCACTACTGTCACTGTCCAAGGAGATGCCTGTATCGCTACTGTTGGAATGCCGGGAGGACAAGTTAGTGGTGCGGTCTGCAGTACTGGTGGTGTTTACATTTTTACTACTGTTGTTGTTATTACTGTACACGGCCTGGTAGTATTGATTGGCAAGCCGTCCGATTCTCCTGTCGACAGGTGAGCTCCTTTGTCTGCCGATGTCTGGCGGAGTGGACGAGGACCGCTTCCTGTACCTGCCCGACCGTCTGGGGGTGAGGGAATCGTCCGAGTTGATGCTCCCACCGTCCTGCGAACTGGCGAATGACGACACACTCGGGTTCCTACTATGCTGTGTTAATGGGCTGTTAGGTTTGCTGGAATTATTTTCACGTTGTTCCAGATGAATAAACACATTATTATTTGCTTCAGTTAAATCCTCTATAAAGTCCTGGGGCTGATTTATAAACCCACCGGACGGTAACGCTTTCACTGGCACCGGTCTCCTGGGGCTCTGGTTCCCCTCGCTCGACTCCCCTCCCTTAGATTTGACCCTCAGTCCTTGGGGGAGGGCTATGAATTTACTCAGAAAGGAACTGGACGGGTGCTTCTTGTGCTGTCCCTTGATGTTGTTATTCACCTCTGTAGATATAGTGCCATTAGGCATGGGCTTTTGAGTCATTGTGTTGACTAAGGCTTGAATTCAAATACTTCACGGATGGGTGGGCTTATAGCTCCTTCTCAACCCCCACAACACAGTCACACATACAATACATACAAAACAGCAGAGCTCTTTTGATTTAGCTTGAGAGGATTACATAAAAATATCCAAAGGAAGAATTATCAACAGCTTACACAGGTATTGTCCTATTATCAAGTCCATTTATATCCTCAGTCAGTGTACACATTGTATGGACCGCTAGAAACACCTGAAGGCTATGGGGTAGGTGTGAGGACATGGAATTCAATTTATAACAGGTCTCCACTTCACTAATTAAACTAATTAAATAATCCACAGAGTCAACAGTGCTCAGGTGATTATGGCCTAGGTTATGCAATCCAATCAGGCAATAATCAATGTAGACTTTACAATCAAGCACTGTTTACTATTAAATTTTCCAAGGTGTCAAAAACAAAAAAGATGAAAGTGAAAGTTGTCAGGTTCTCCACAGGTAGTCTAATTAGTCAATTAATTTTCAGCCAGAATTTCCTCTTTGAAGCAGTCTTATATGGGAAAAAAGGCACAAACAACACAGTATCTAAGGCCTGCCTTCTTTTAAGAGATATAGAAAACAAAATCAATTAATCCACCACCATAGATATAATCCATTTGGGTTTTATATTCTGACTTGAAATGCATGTAGAATGCTTGTATAAGGAAAAAAAAATCAATGCACACTATAGTTAGTCAGTTACAACCTGGGACAATATCAAAGAGGATCCATTGTCAAACACCTGAAGTATAGAATTCTACAAGCATTGCTGATCATCTCCTTTACATATATGGCATTGAGTTATTCTTGTATTATTTTCTTCCAATGCTAGCTAACACAACACCATTCCAATAAGGGATTGCCAAAAACGTTCAATTGCACACAATCCAAGTTAGTTATACCTTGATGTTCATTTCATTCTTTTTATCCCTTTTTGGGTTGTTGAAATTCTTATAGTAATCATCCATTATTTATGGAACTATGGATTTATTCTCTCAAATTTGAAAGGGCGCAATCTGTCAAAAGTCTTTGTCCTCGGATGTCTCCATTATATTATATCCTAGATGGGAAGGCACAAATTAATTCCAGCTCATTAATAATTTATAGGTCACAATTTAGTTTGGCCTTCTCCTCCAGTTGTTGAACAAATATAAATTAAAGCATTACCTGCCTCTCAAGTTACCCAGTACAGTAGCAACACAGTCAAAAATACCATTCCTCTAAATATGGAAAATCCCTTTCAATATACCATGCAGTACTCTCGGCTTATGCATTTAAAGGCAAGTTTCATCACATCGGAGATAATCTGCACTTAATCTTGATCAGTGATAGATCCTCCAAGACAGCGATTATAGATCTCTCATGTTTTCTTCCCTCAAATGAGATTATGTAGCTTTCTGTGTCCAATATCACAATACACTCCAAACATCAGTGGGATAATCTTTTTTTGTTGTTTTTTCAATCCATAAAAGATATGTGCTTGGCCAGTAAACTTTCCGAGTTAGGACATGTCTCCCTTCCTTTGGCCTCGCATGTTTCCCATTCCGAAGATGACACTCCACGTTAGATTTTTTTTTTTTTTTTTGAAACAGTAACTTGGTATGTGGCTATGGTCCAATTCCTTTTATCAATATTTTACCCAATATGTAGATTGGAAAATATTTAAATCCCTGTTCTTCAATGTTGTTAGAAAAAAAAAAATAATTAAGAAATCCTTCAATAGGCTTAACCCTTGAGTAAATCCCTTTATTTTATGTCAGGGTACATGACCACAGATTGACTCCGATTGATACAAAGAAACACGCATTGCACTGCAAGGAAAGCAAGCACGAGACTGCTATGGAGCTAATTTGTTCCGACTCTAAACTTCGATTTCTCTCGACTCCAATCACCAATGACAGGTGACTCAGTTCCTCCTGATCTCTAATTCACAAATTGCAGTTCAATTCTTGAAAGAATTTGTTTTTTGAGTCAGCTAGTACTTGAAAGCAAATCAATAAAATAATAGGCCCGTATAATCGAAGGGCTCAGGCTAAACAAACAATCAGGTATCGATAACACACACAGACACAATCTGCCTTATATAGTTAGGTATTGGTTTCGTACACACAGTTCCTTTCACTTTTATTCAACACACCCCAGTATAGGTATAAATGTACTGTTAACTCCACAAATTTCTTAGTCAAATAATCCTTTGCAGCAGTTTGGACTTGCTCTCTTCTAATTGACTTTTATGGTTTGAAAGTATACACATCATCACGTATATATAAATAACGTTTTACGACCAAATGCCGGAACTCTGTGCTTACATCCTGCCAAATCGCCCGATATTGCACTGATTAATTTTTTCCCAGTGAAGACTTTATTATTGTGAAAACTTAATCAAAATATTTCTGTGATCGATCTCCATATAATTGCTCAAATAACAATTTTCCTTTACTCCCAAACTGTGATAAAATGTCATCAATAGGGCAAATATAAATTGGAAACGCAATTAAAGCCTTTCACCTTCCCTCAAAAACTCGCCCCTATTGAGCAAGAGTAAACGGCGCGATAATGACTATTTAAAGAAAATAATTTTGTGCTTATTTACATATCATGTCAATCTCTTGGCAGCATAAACCCCTATTTTCGGACCCTTAAAGTTTGTATATGACGGCTATTCTTGAAACTGGCCCTTATCACTTTTCCTCATCTCCCCTTTCTCTTTCAAGAGTGGGTCACGAAGAGGTCTTACTAAGAGTACCAAAAAAAAGCAAATATCACCTCACCCAAAGAATTTCATATAAATTTTATGACCATCTCTAAAAATCTTATAAAGGGTAAGGGGGGGACAATTAAGGGATCAATTGGCCAACCATTTCTGTGTCTGGCAAGATTCCATGAACATGTTTGGAAAAAATTCTTTCGGGACAAGATCCCCATCAACTGTCAGGAATTTCTCAATATATTTTGCAAGAGATTAAGTTGTTCTAGGCCTGTCTTTGAGGTAGGCATGCAGGGATAATCGAAGGGTATCTGGTGTTAAGGGTTGTTCTGATACAACCCCTGTTTACTGTTTGAACATATCAGTATATTCTACCTCAAGCAAAGCTGTCACTCACTCGAAACTAATATCTAATACCTTCAATGTTTCACCCTTTTTTTTTATTAGTACATGTACAACTCACTATTAATTATGGTTGCACCTTTCCTAAACATTTGAAAAAAGAATATCTTCTACAACAAAAAAAGCTACAATTTATCTCTTTTATTTTTTAAAGTTAATTTTTCCTCTTGTTGACTTGAGTGTAAAATTCTTATAAAATAAAAAAATAAAATGGAATAATCTCAAAATGACTTGTCAAAAGAAAAGTACTAAATGTAAAAATACACTTCTGCAGCATCTCTTAAATCTCTGACTTATTGATATAAATCATAACCTTTCTGATTAACATTACCGTCAAGGTTTACCTTGATAGGTTAAAAAAGATGTCACTTTTAACTTTTAATAAGAAATTATTTAAACGAACAACTTGCATAAAAAACCCAATTTTTTTATTCTTTCATTGGTCATACAGGACTAAAGATCCAACCTGTATTTTCAGAGTGAGAGGCTCATTTTGAAGAAGTTGTTTAATTTATTACATGTACCTCTGTCAGTATGCAGTAGAAAGGTAATTAACACAAATCATGATCCTCATTAGCATTGTTAAAGAGATATCATATCTTCTGGGCATCAACTTCCGCGACTGAATAAAAAAGTATACATGTCAACCCCTTGAATGGAGGAATTTTAAAAGAAAAGTTTTTCGTAATTCACAGCTACAAAAATGTCAAGTTATTTGGGTCAAAGATCTCTTTTTTCGATGATGGTAGATAAATGTTTAAAAATATCATTCTACGGGGAAGTTCAGAAAATAATTACCATGTAAGTTTCATGTAATTTACGACTACCAAAAAATATTTCAGTCATTGGGTCAGCTTTAATACTTTCAATACCTATAGACGAAAACTCGACAAGCAATAAAACCCTCTCCATCCCCAATAAAACGTCTATTTGAAAACTTTTTGTGCCAAACATAGTGTTTGTGTAAAACAAACATTTTCTTCACCCAAGAATGTCCTCCGTTTTCACTTAACTCGGGGTGGCAAATAAGTACGCACAAGCCCCTTAAGGAGCCATAAATCTCTATGTGATAGAAGTTTGCGCAAGACATACACATGAATTAGCCTTTGCGAACCAAGAAAGAAAAAAAACCCAAAATCGTCAATGTCTATCTAAGTAGATAGTGTATAGAGTTGGGCACGGAAACAGAGTCAATATATGGGCAAACGAACAATCGCAGGGCCATGAGAAAAATGTCATCTCCGTGATACTGTCAAGCGGTGCCTGACAACCGCTTACTTTTTAGTTTACAGGTTTACTCTTCAGGTCCACATTTTTACAACATTCTTATATACTTATCTCTTTACCGCCATGCAACCTCAAACAAAAGAAATCACATTTAGAAAGGCTTGCTTTGCAAGTATGTTTAGGTTTTTTCTTTTGTTTTTGTTTAAACTTGATATACTTTCAAATTACAAATGCCATCATTAAAAAGCTTTGTATATAGAAATTAAGTAATAACACATTTCTATCTCCTTCATTCACCCTCAACAAATATCATTCTTCTTTTAAGAATGGTCAGTTATTCATATCATATTAAGATTAATAAACAGTTAATTTAAAAACTGCAAAGGATTTTACTTCAATAATGTAATAATATTTAGCTCTTAATCCACTTTGAGCTGAATACTGGTGTTAATAACTGCACATCAATATTTGGTAGTTTTGAAGTGGTATTTAAAATATTTAGAGCTCCATTCAATTAACACCTATATATGGGCCATATGTGTGGCATATACCAATCTAATAATAAAGAGATTTAGCCCATTATGAGATATTAGTCCAACATATTTATTAGTAAAGACTTAAGTACAAGATAAAGAACGATTTGAATTGAATTAAACTTAACTTAAACACCAAGTTATGAGTTGAGAGAGAGAGAGAGAGAGAGAGAGAGAGAGAGAGAGAGAGAGAGAGAGAATATTTAACAAAATTAACAGGAATATTTTCATGTACATGTGGAGAGAGAGAGAGCAAGAGAGAGAGAGAGATAAGGAAAGAGTGAATGACAGATATGGGGTGGATAGGTGGATAAGAAGATGGACAGAAGATAGTTAAAGTGACATGAATGGGTGGGTATAGCGGAAGGTAGCTGGGTCATAGACAAGATAATGTGTCACTTTGACTACTGAACTATTGACCCCTTAGTGTATCTCCCAAAATCTTCAGTCGTTTTAGTACTTGTAAGTACCCAAGGTCTGCACTAGTGCTAATAGTCGACTAAATGAATTGACCTGTAGTTATGACTTCAACTTTTGACCTGGCCCTATCTTACACATACGAAGGTAACTGTTTAATTCTCTTATACATATCACAAGAATGGATCAGTGTTTAACATGAAAAGACTGGCCAAGATTCAATTAATCTTCTGAACAACTGATCACAATCAAACCTTAGAAAGCTTACACAGCCTACCCAAATATTGAAACAAATCTGTTGGCCTTTCAAATCTACTTTCCAAAACTTTTTTTTCTCTCTCAACAAAAAAGTTGGCAAGTTGACACCAACTTCCAACCACATACTTTTAAGTTTCTCTCATGCAAACATGAAACAAACAAAAAGATGAACATATTTATGGTACAAAACCTTTTGAAATGTATATCTTTCTTTCTCTGTTCGTAAACGTATGATGAAAAGTTAACAGATGGTAGATTTTGGACCTAGGGCCATTAAAGGAGCAGTAAAATTGGAATCAAAGCAATTTTTCTGAACACACTGCCACGCCCCCCTCTACACCATCCTTGTAATGGTTTTCCGATAAGGACACAGATTCACACCCCTCAATGATGCATTTACCTGGGCAACTACAATGGGATTGTAAAACAATAAAGCCCAGTCACAAACGGCTTCACCTTTTGATGTCCGCAACCAGTATTCACTCTATAACCATTGTCACCCATCTATTAAAATCCTTCAAATTCTTGTGTCTAACATCTTACGTGGGATTTGATGAATTGCGAGGGACTGATGAAAAAAATTGTGTATCAACATACAAGATTTGTCCAGGAATGGGTAAAAAAAAAATCAAGAACTCAACTGCATCCAAAATTTTTCATAACCAAAATAACAACATAGCCCCCAGAAAAAAAAAATTAAAAAAAATGGAAAATTGGTATGTTTGACAATGATATTTCACATAAATGGTTTCATCTCTATATGCCTTATGCTAAAATCTATTAGAATACTCAGAACCACATTCAGCACTATGTGAAGAAAAATAGGGTTGGAAGAGTTATCTCCCTGAAAAGCACATTCCATCATCTTAAAAACAGACTAATAAGGAGTTTTCTATCTAGACTTACATTTTTATACCTATTCATAAAGTCAAATTCTTTTTCATATAAACCTGCTTGTATTCTTGTGTTTTTGGGGGTTTTTTTTGCAAAAAATATGACAGTAATTCATTGAATCCAATTTGTACACCTTACTAGCACACCACAACTCTACTACAGAGCTAGAATAAATCTACATCCATTGTTACTCAAACAATTGTCCATTTTAATAACCTCATAAAATCTTGTTCAAAATATTGAAAAAAAAAAACTAAACAAGAATATGCATAAATGTTTGGTCAATTCTGAAGAATAATAATTATCTGTTTCAACTGCCGTATAATAATGTAAAAATAGTAATCTTGGGTACTGACCTGAAGTTGGGTACTATGGCAGCCAGTGTGTTCCTGTTCAGCATCATGTCATGTCGAGAGGCCGAGACTAAGTCTCCCAGAGAACCAGCTGAAAGAAGAGCGGCCACTGTCATTTTGTACGCAAGTCGATTTTTCAACATTATTGTTCCTAAACCTTCTTCATCCTCCATATTTCACTCTATTATTTATATTTTTTTCTAAGTATTTAAATTAGAGCTGTCCCACATTTATGGGAGTTTGACCACTTAATTTCTTCTTCAATTTTTCTTCTCAAGTCACAAAACGACAGCCAAAATGTAAAATCTCCATTTCCAAATATCACATAAAAAAATCCAGTCTCTAGTCACATTGGCAATTTATGGAATGATCAATGTTATCTCTTGCTAACATACAAATGAAAAGATGCTTCCAAAAGTAAATGCATCCATCGTACACTATGTGTACTGGTAATTTGTGCTCTTTAGTCTAACAGCTCATAAAGGATGGTCAAGCTTGGCCAAATTGATCAAAAATTGATATCAAATGTACAAAACCACTCATACCTCTTTCATTAGAGAGATAGGTACAAAGGGCCCGGGGGTACCCATAATCAAATCACTTATTGTTTTTCCCACCTGGTGCTACTAGTGTAAATCATTTCCAACTCAATTAGAAAAAGAGTTTATAAATCATTCATGTCAAATAAATGAATATGAAAAGATTTTCAAAGAGCTTTTTCATATCAATAAAATTGGAAACAAAGCAAAAGGATGATATTGTCAAAAATAATGAAAACAAATCAAATTGAATATTGGCCAAACAAGAGATTATCAATTTTGTCACTAAAGAACAATATCCCGGGGGCCTAAGTTTAATGCCGACGTACGTACGTCGGACACAGTCTCTCTTTATCCTGACGTCACAGGCTCCTAGCTAGTCACACAGACCAGAAGTGCAAACTGCCCCATTACACCTGTCTGAATGTCACATTTAGCTCCGAGAGGAGAGCATCCTCACAGTTATTTCTTGTACGGATGGAAATTAGCCAAATTAAAGAGACATATTTATGTAAACTGTCTCTTTATTCATTTGTTTTGCATTCCATGAATTATGTTTCCCTTTGAAGAGTTTTCACAAAGGAGTTTTCTAATACTTTTGAATAAATGCACTGATGTTGTTACCAGATTAATGACCTTGCCAACTAATAACCTTTGACCTTTCAGATTTAACACGACCTCCAAACCTTTTTCAAATTTTTAGAAATGTTCAACCTTTTTCTTTTTTCTTAATAAAACAGGGATAAAGAGTAAAAGAACACAAGAGGCCCATGGGCCACATCGCTCACCTGAGGAACAATAGGTATGATAAAATCAGCTTAATGGAGTCATAATACAAACTATCTGGACAATGTACAATAATACATGTAGATCCTGTATAAATAAAATCCATTTTCCCCTGGATATTCTTATGTTTATAATCATTAGTCCCCTTTCTGACAGGATGATTTTATAGTCATGTCATATGTTGAGTATTGCAGTTCTCAAAAAGATCCTTAACAATAGTTTATACATCGGATATAAACGTACATCAAACTCTGAACCTTCTCGTGAGGCCAAAGAATTGTCCTGGGGCCAAAGTCTTAATAATTATAAAGAATCATCTGGCTGATTAGTTTCTGAGAAGAATTTTAAAGATTTACCCTATATATTCCTTTGTTAAACTTTGACCCCCCATTGTGGCCCCACCCTACCCCTGAGGATCATGATTTTCACAACCTTGAATCTACACAACCTGAGGATGCTTTCACACAAGTTTCAGCTTTCCTGGCTGATTAGTTTTTGAGAAGAAGATTTTTAAATATTTACTCTGTTTATTCCTATGTAAAATATCGACCTCCCATTGTGGCCCAAACCTATCCCCAGGGGTCATGATTTTCACAAATTTGAATCTACACTACTTGAGGATGCTTCCACACAAGTGCCAGCTTTCCTGGCTAATTAGTTTCTGAGAAGAAGATTTTTAAAGATTTACTCTATATAATCATGTTAAACTTCGATCCCCCATTGTGGCCCCAACCTACCCCCAGGGGTTATTATTTTCACAACTTTGAATCTACACTACCTGAGGATGCTTCCACACAAGTTTCAGCTTTGCCGGCTGATTAGTTTCTGAGAAGAAGATTTTTAAAGATTTACTCTATATATTCATATGTTAAACTTCGATCCCCCATTGTGGCCCCACCTTACCCCCAGGGGTAATGATTTTCACAACTTTGAATTTACACTACCTGAGGATGCATCCACACAAGTGTCAGCTTTTCTGGCTGATTTGTTTCTGAGAAGCAGATTTTTAAAGATATACTGTATATATTCCTATGTAAAACTTCGATCCCCCATTGTGGCCCCACCTTACCCCCAGGGGTAATGATTTTCATAACTATGAATCTACACTACCTGAGGATGCATCCACACAAGTGTCAGCTTTCCTGGCTGATTAGTTTCTGAGAAGAAGATTTTTAAAGATATACTGTATATATTCCTATGTAAAACTTCCACCCCCCCCCCCCCCATTGTGGCCCCACCCTCAGGTGAGCTAAAAAGATTAAGTTTACAATACAATAAGTTGTTAAAGTTGGTTTCTGGAAGAACAGACTTTGAACATTTTCTTAATAAATATTGACAATTTTTTTACTTTTTTAATCTTTAGTTTTTAAGATCTGTGTACAAACATAGAATTGTGAGCAAATCTTTGTATCTTGCTTATAATTCGAAGCTTAACACTCAAATATGGTTAGTAAATAGAAATTGTAAACAATTAAACACAAGAAACATGCACTATAACAAATAAAGAACACAATTTATTTTTTCGAAATGAATCATATATATATACATGTATATACCTACATATTTCCGTCAGCGATATCAAAAGAAAATGCCGAATTACCGATAGAAGGAATTGTATTTCAGTACCCCTACATCAGATTTTGCTTAATTTGCGCAGGTAAACAGTTAACTGTTTGATTTACCGAAGTATCTGTTTGAATTGATACGTAAAAATCACGAAATACCTGTAGACGATAGTTTCCAGGTTTAAAAGCGTAAATAATGAAAACGAAACGAAAATCCGAACAAGCTAACACCAACACACTTGTTTGATCCTTGTTGGAACAATTAGAAAATTAATCAATAAACAATAAAAACAGAGGGAAATGCACTTTAGTACGTTGTTAATGCATCAGATTTAATCATTTTCGCAGGTAAACATTTACCGAAGTCTATGTTCCAAATACAAGGCGATTGTTTCCCAAGTTAAAAAGCAAAATGAAACGAAAAAATGAAAACAAACTAAAACCAACATCACAAGTGAAAATGACAACACGTTGAAATATTTAACCTCAATTTACTTCACAATAATCGGCACCAAGGTTATTTCCATGTTTCATAGATTATATTCGCACGTGAACTGTTGCACAACAAACTGCCAGCTTCAAACAAAGAACCTCGTTTTCGAGATGCGGTAGACTGGCGATGCCTGTCATAAGACCAGTCTATCGCAATGAATTGCCAGTCTACGATATATGGAATAACGAGCCATTCTTTATAAGTATTTTCGCAATTATCTCAAATTTGGAACAGAAATCGCCTATAATTTTTGCAATTTATATTTTCCTTTCCCTAAGGATGATTTATGCTAAATTACGTTAAGATTAACTCGGTAGTTCTTGAGAAGAAGATTTTTAAAAATGCACCCCCCTTTTTCTACAGTTTCAAGGTTTTCTCCGGTTTGAATACAGATCGGACTTTTATTTCTGCAATTTATATTCGCCCTCCCATAAGGATGCTTTGTGCCAAATTTGGTTGAAATTGGATAAGCGGTTTTAGAGAAGAAGTTCAAAATGTAAAAAGTTTACAGATGGACAGACGGACAGACGGACGGACAGACGGACGGACAGACGGACGACGGACAAAATGTGATCAGAATAGCTCACTTGAGCTTTCAGCTCAGGTGAGCTAAAAATACAAGGAAAAAAACAACCTTACAAGTCATGGAGAGAGAGAGAGAGAGAGAGAGAGAGAGAGAGAGAGAGAGAGAGAGAGAGAGAGAGAGAGAGAGAGATATGATGTCCATACCTTTCCTCCTTAGTTTGACTTCCTGGACAAAGTTACTGGGGAACATCCCTTCATTGTTGTTCACTCTCCCTTCCCAGAATCCTTGTTCTCCGACCCCAAGAACTGAAATGAGTTCAAATTTATCTTTATATTTCATAATCTAGCTTTCACATTTTTTAAACAAAAAAGTTTACAATCTAGCCAAATTTCTTGCTTACTTAGATGCTTATAAATCTAGGATTCGATATTGAAATTTTATTTCATATAACATTGAGAATAAAAATTTCAATAAAGAAATTTGAACAAAATAGTGTTTTCAAAATGTGGATAACAGTGAAAACTTCTCTAAGACTAGTTCAATGAATGAAATTAAAAACATTCATAATTCTAATTTTAATTAAAACACAAAACTGTGGGGGAAAATGATTTTTTTAAAAGTCTAATTCAAAATGCATTGATCATTATTTCATCCACTATATTTGTTACAATATGTCAAGTCTACCTTAAATGAAATACGCATGCAAATATGCTTGCAAACAGCTACAGTCAAGTCATAACTTCTCTAATATATAATTATAAGTATAAACTATGAGTCATTCTCCATCCAGTATACAATTCATTCATGAAAAGTGACTAGAACAGATCCATGAGGCATTTTCTCATGCATTGCTTGCAAACCTTGCATAACATGATAAATAATTTGTAAATAATCATAAATAATTAACATTTTTTATTTTTGTGAAATTCATTTTGCGCTAAGATATTTTCCATGCAGTGTCCGTGTTGATAAAACTTCCATGCTGTAAAAAGATACAGTTATTATAATATCTTCAGCTAATTAACATATCATGAATATTAAAGTGACTGTGTACAAAATATACAAGTCATACTTCAATAGAAGTGATATAACAGAAACTAAAAGAGGCATTATGAAAACAGAGCAATGCTACAAAAAAAGAGGAAAAAATATAACGCTCAAGATGCAGCTATAAATGCTGTGGTAAAAGAAATACAAAGAAATAACAGGGAATAACAAACTGCAAAATAAAGATCATGCTCAAAGGGAGGTAAACCTTCCACAATGTCGCCTTTCTCCAGCGCCAGTTCGTCGGGAGTTCGGGGGAGGTAACGCTCCGTGCACACGTAAATGTGATCGACTTCCAGCTCTAGCGTGGCTTCGGGGGGACAGTGGTCAGCCGAAATGTACGAGGAAATGTACGTATCCCTGGCCGGTGCACTCGTCTGTCGACCGACTAGATTTCTGTTATTGATGGGGGGTCCTTTACACTTACTGCTGATTTCTGTGTAGATATTGGCATTCCCATACACATCCTCATGTTTATTCACGTCTACCTGAGTCTGATTCTTGATGGACGTTCTGTGTTTTTTAGGTTTTGAGATCACCCTGTATATTGTGGAGTCCGAGGTACACACGGTGTTCCGTATGGGCAGATTTGGACTTTTGCTACGGTCCCTCTTGTGTAATGTGTTGTCACCGACAGATAGACAACTGCCGTATGTCTTTCCGGAATGAGACGAAAATGTACTCAGACTTGGGGTTTGACTCTGAACACTATTAATAGATTCCATCGAAGGCGAAAGCATAGTGCTCTGAGAGTTATTACCCTGTTCCAAATTCCGATTTTGGAACCTGTTAGCATGGGGAACTGTCAGATTCTGGTAAAACTGACTCCTTTTTCGGATCTCAAACTGCAGAGACAGTCTTCGATGCAAGTCCCTATGCAACTCTTGCTCGAGTTGATCTCGAGATCTCACTGAACGGAATGAGTTGGCAGGAGTCAGTCTCCTTTTCATGATCTCAAACTGAGATAAGGAAGGCCTGTTTTGATCAGGAAAATGGCTCTGGCATACGGACATGGGGCGCCTTAAAGGGAAAGATGCGCTTGCTCCTTTTCCAAAGAAGCCTTGAAAAATCATAATGAACACACAACAAATAAATATAATCATTATCAAAGACTGTATGAATAACATACATATAAAAATATTAATTCCTAATGTATCATTAATTTCATTCATCGTAGTGAAGATGTTTGAAGCCACTTGGAAGGCAATATCTGCTGTATGAAGTACAATATCTTGACAACAAATGTACTCCACAATATTCATCCATTTGTATGTATGCACAACAGTCAATGAAGAACTTCTTACATTATAATAAGTCTAAACTAATCAAACCCTCCACCTAAACCAATCTCTACCTCATCATAAGCTAGACAGTCACCAAAACTTTCTTCTCTTATTATCCAGTAATACCGAAAAAAAAAATCCTCTAAGTTCAAACTTATCATCCCAAAACCCAACATAACACATAATTTTCATCATATCAGAAACTCACCTGGCCCTGAGCTGGAGCTGGACAGACTCATTGAGCATGGTGAGTCAGTGCCGCGCGAGCCTGAGTACGAGTCTGTGGTGGTCTGGCTGTTGTGTAGGTGTGAGAAGCTCTGCGTGGAGGAGGAGGGGCTGATCAGGATGTGGTTGATCCGCGGGTCACTGCGGGAGCGGTACAGGGCATACATGGCAGCCGACGCCACAGAATCGCGGCGTCTCGTGCTGAACCGCGGCGTCTCACGGAACTGAACTAAAACACCGAGGGAAAAAATTTAATTTAGAATAAATTGTGTCTGCTGGTGTGAAATTGAAAATTAGTGAAAGAAAAAGCAAATCCATCATCTTAGATGTTTCTTAACAATATACATGCAGATTCATAATTCGAATCTTAAATAAATACAAATTGTCAAATACCGTCTTCTTATGTACCTTATTAATGAAATGTCTTTGTTTTTAAACACACAATTTATAATACTTAAACAACACATCACTCAGACCCAAAATAAAAACATACTATAATATGGACTTCATAATGTACATGTCCTCTGCCTAATGATAAACTGATAGATTTTTCTATTGCATCATCTTAGCCCACAATCAACCCCCCCCCCCCCCCCCCCCCCCCCAAAAAAAAATGTTGCTTGACCCCTGTGACCTGAGATGGCACAATTCGTCTGCTTGTCTCACACTGAAAACACCTGACCCCTCCTGACAACACAGAAACATCTGACAACACAGAAACATCTGACAACACAGAAACATCTGACAACACAGAAACATCAGTCACCATAAAACTGTTTTATTCTTTCAATTCTTTGACAGCATCATTGCTCACTTAACCTTATTTCATGGCCTTTTAAATGTAGGTAAATATTTATCTTTTTGTCCCTTGTAGGGACACATATTAAGATTTTTTTTCCCGGTCGAGCCCAATAATAATTTCAAATTTTTGACAAATTGATCTCAATGGATGAATTTCTTGCGTTGAACAGGAGAGCAACTTCGTGACAGTAAAACATCAAACTGTCAATATAATGGGTGCTTATGATGTTTGACAAGTAGTCATATTTTTCTTCTCTTGATCTTTTTTTTCTTACTTACAAATATCTAAGATCTTCCTTAAAAGCCTGTTTACAAAATATTATGAGCAGCAATAATGACTTAGTCACCTACTGACTGACAAACCTATCATTCACACAAGCCTTTATGTTGTTGTTAATGTTAGAACATAACTGCAAAATTCAAGACAGAACAACCTCAAATTTACAGCATAATATTAACCAAAACATGTTTTACATGTTTTTAAAAAAAGTTTTTAAGCTTAACACATCCAATCTATAATTATAATTATATAATTATAAAATTATATTTCACAAAAAAATTATACTGTGGTTTCGTTAAAATTGATATTGTTAGGCATAACTTTTTTATGGATTTTGTAAAATTCACACAACCGTAAGTCCTATCCATAAATCTTTTTTTTCTCTTTAGAAATCAACCTTCAATGCACATTTGATTTCTAGGATAAAAAAATAACAAAATCCACAAAAATTGGTGCAGTTGTCCGACTTACGATACATATTAATGAAACCATAGTATGAAAATCTTAATTGATTTCCTTGTATCAATCATTAAAAGTCGGATTATCCAGCTGTCAAATTCAACATATTACTACATGTAGTATTCAAAATATAAAAATCCCTTACCGACATCGTCATCCTTGTGGCCCTCCAGGATTTCCGCGATGGCATTGTTTCCGGCCAGAATGGCACACTCGTATGGAGACTGGTTGCTGTAGTTGAGTATTTCTTTGTTTGCTCCTCGGAAAAGCAAAACCCGTAAACAAGACTCCTGCACAAAGGAAGTATATCCCATACAATATTCTGCACAATACTCCATTTCCAAAACGTTATAAAAACTGTATTCCCAAAAAAGACAGTACGAAAAACTACACAATTATCTCAGAATTTTTTTCTCAACATTTCTTTTTTCAGCTGTGACTAAAAAGGGATGTTCACACTACACGACCAAGGGAGAAATATTCACTTTATTCTGAAATTTTGTGGTGTACGCAGCTTTGCCAAAAAAAAAACATATTTATTAGATGACTTTCCACAGTTATTGCCCCTGGTTATCAGCTGATTTGTTAAGATGCGTGAGCGTACTGTAATTGACAATGTCAATTTCAGGTGTAACGTCATTTGTAACATCATAGAATAACCATGACAGTTGCCCCTCCCCCATTTTCAAGCTGCAATAACCCTTCAAACCACCTGCAGCTATTACTGACATCTTCACAGCAATTTGTCTCCAAAAATGTTTAATTCAAAAGAAAAATTGCATGTAGAAACCTAATTGGAAGCATTATTTATCATTGTAATTTCGGTTACTCACTCGATTATGTAATGCGCAGACATGCAGTGCCGTGTTTCCGCTGGCATTCTGAACATCCATGTCTGCACCGTAAAACAAGAGGTGTTCCAAATGCTGCACCAATCCTTGTCGACAAGCCTGCACAGAAAACAAGAGGCCCATGGGCCACATCGCTCACCTGAGGAACAATAGGTATGATAAAGTCAGCTTAATGGAGTCATAATACAATCTGGACAATGTACATTAATACATGTAGATCCTGTATAAATAAAATCCATTTTTCCCCCTTGGAACTCGGATAGCCCTGATTGCTGAAAATATTTACAAGAGCAGACTTTAATCACCGCTCCTGCACATATATAGGGACTCAACGTTATGCAGGCAGGGATGACCGCACACCTACGCAACTCAACAGGTACCAACGTTAATGCAAGCAGAGATAACGCAAGCAGGGATGACCTCACACTTGCGCCAACAGCTCAACCTAACGCAGGGAGTGCCGCACACTTGCACTAG
This sequence comes from Magallana gigas, assembly GCF_963853765.1. NCBI lineage: Eukaryota > Metazoa > Mollusca > Bivalvia > Ostreida > Ostreidae > Magallana > Magallana gigas. Next base: position 17,279,577 of record NC_088861.1, on the reverse strand, counting down.
AAAGGCCAGAACACCAGCAGGGATGACCATACACTAGTGCTCCGCCGCAACCACCACCAATACAAGCAGGTATGACCGCACACTTGTATCAATGCGATACAGGGCAGAAATGACCGCACATTCTGTATCGTTGGTTAGAAAAACACGAAAATTAGAAAGAGCAGGGATGTCAACACCCTCAATCTCTCCGTACCTGTTCAAGTTTAACCCCAAACAGTCACTCGTTGCAATGCAATAGACACTGTCCCTATATATGTGCCAGCCTAAAATAATTCATAGTATCTAAAAATTGGAAATCAAAAATAAACAAACTAATCCAGCCTAACCCAAAACTACTTATGCAGAACAACTTATATACATTGAATATTTATTATTGTATAAAAATAATCATCACATTAATTGGTTAACAGTGGATGCATTAATTAAAATAATCAAGAATCAATAAATCAAGGGCAATAACCAAAAACAGTAATACAAAATGATTCTAATGAAAAAATAGCTGCCTGCTTCAATTTTATAGTCATATCACATGTTGAGTATTGCAGTTCTCAAAAAGATCCTTTACAATTGTTTATATATGGGATATTTAGCTACATCAAACTCTGAACCTTCTTGTGAGGCCGAAGAATTGTCCTGGAGCCAAAGTCTTAACAATTAAAAAGAATCATCTTGCTGATTAGTTTCTGAGAAGAAGATTTTTAAAGATTTACTCTTTATTCCTATGTAAAACTTTAACACCCCCCCCCCCCATGTGGCCTCACCCTACCCCCAGGGGTCATGATTTTCACAACTTTGAATCTACACTACCTGAGGATACTTCCCACAAGTTTCAGCTTTCCTGGCTGATTAGTTTCTGAGAAGAAGATTTTTAAAGATTTACTCTATATATTCCTATGTAAAATTTTAACACCCCCCCCCCCAATGTGGCCTCACCCTACCCCCAGGGATCATGATTTTCACAACTTTGAATCTACACTACCTGAGGATGCTTCCACACAAGTTTCAGCATTCCTGGCTGATTAGTTACTGAGAAGAAGATTTTTAAAGATTTACTCTATATATTCCTATGTAAAACTTTGACCCCCCATTGTGGCCCCAACCTAACCCCAGGGGTTATGATTTTCACAACTTTGAATCTACACTACCTGAGGATGCTTCCACACAAGTTTCAGCTTTCCTGGCTGATTAGTTTCTGAGAAGAAGATTTTTAAAGATTTATTCTATATATTCCTATGTAAAACTTCGACCCCCCATTGTGGCCCCACCCTACCCCTGGGGGTCATGAATTTCACAACTTTGAATCTACACTACCTGAGGATGCTTCCACACAAGTTTCAGCTTTCCTGGCTGTTTAGTTTCTGAGAAGAAGATTTTTAAAGATTTACTCTATATATTCCTATGTAAAACTTCGACCCCCCATTGTGGCCCCAACCTAACCCCAGGGGTTATGATTTTCACAACTTTGAATCTACACTACCTGAGGATGCTTCCACACAAGTTTCAGCTTTCCTGGCTGATTAGTTTCTGAGAAGAAGATTTTTAAAGATTTATTCTATATATTCCTATGTAAAACTTCGACCCCCCATTGTGGCCCCACCCTACCCCTGGGGGTCATGATTTTCACAACTTTGAATCTACACTACCTGAGGATGCTTCCACACAAGTTTCAGCTTTCCTGGCTGTTTAGTTTCTGAGAAGAAGATTTTTAAAGATTTACTCTATATATTCCTATGTAAAACTTCGACCCCCATTGTGGCCCCAACCTAACCCCAGGGGTTATGATTTTCACAACTTTGAATCTACACTACCTGAGGATGCTTCCACACAAGTTTCAGCTTTCCTGGCTGATTAGTTTCTGAGAAGAAGATTTTTAAAGATTTATTCTATATATTCCTTTGTAAAACTTCGACCCCCCCCCCATTGTGGCCCCACCCTACCCCCGGGGGTCATGATTTTCACAACTTTGAATCTACACTACCTGAGGATGCTTCCACACAAGTTTCAGCTTTCCTGGCTGATTAGTTTCTGAGAAGAAGATTTTTAAAGATTTACTCTATGTATTCCTATGTAAAACTTCGACCCCCCATTGTGGCCCCAACTTAACCCCAGGGGTTATGATTTTCACAACTTTGAATCTACACTACCTGAGGATGCTTCCACACAAGTTTCAGCTTTCCTGGCTGTTTAGTTTCTGAGAAGAAGATTTTTAAAGATTTACTCTATATATTCCTATGTAAAACTTCGACCCCCCATTGTGGCCCCACCCCACCCCCGGGGGTCATGAATTTCACAACTTTGAATCTACACTACCTGAGGATGCTTCCACACAAGTTTCAGCTTTCCTGGCTGTTTAGTTTCTGAGAAGAAGATTTTTAAAGATTTACTCTATATATTCCTATGTAAAACTTCGACCCCCCATTGTGGCCCCACCCTACCCCCGGGGGTCATGAATTTCACAACTTTGAATCTACACTACCTGAGGATGCTTCCACACAAGTTTCAGCTTTCCTGGCTTTCTGGTTCTTGAGAAGAAGATTTTTGAAAATTTCTCGAAATTTTTCATTAATTTCTAATTATCTCCCCTTGAAAACGGGTGTGGCCCTTAATTTTCACAACTTTGAATCCCCTTTGCCTAAGGATGATTTGTGCCAAGTTTGGTTGAAATTGGCCAAGTAGTTCTTTAGAAGATGTTGAAAATGTGAAAAGTTTACGGACAGACAGACGGACAGACGGACAGATGGACAGACGGACAGACGGACGGACAGACGGACGACAGACAAAATGTGATCAGAATAGCTCACTTGAGCTTTCAGCTCAGGTGAGCTAAAAAGGGAATTTAATCCCAACATCATTGTATATAAACCACTGGTCTGGGTTAGAGTACACACTGTGAAATTATCTCTCAAAAGATGACCTAGCCCAGAACTCGGGTCCTTCAATAATCAGCTTATTTTTCTATACTTCTGACAATATCTTGTCCTTTAGTGTCACTTTGAGAGAAATGAAAAAAAAATTCTTGTAATCTGTTTATAGTGATCTGCTTTTGATGCAGGTTTTTTTTAAATTAAAATGTTTTTTCCCTAAATTTGATACCAAGGGTACACAATTTTTTTTTTTTTAATAATTAGCGGCTCTAATGCAGAACTTGAAAAAAAACCTGATTCTATATTCAAAAGACTTCTTACCCTGGAAGCATAATCAAGGTATATTTAATCAAAATGCTTACATTCTGATATTTCATCTACATTTGAAGAACATACACAGAAAAGATTATACTGCTCATGGCTATTCATACCAATGCAGTACATCTGAAAATTCTAATTATATTTTTTTTTAATTTAATCTAATGAAGTAATCTTAAAACACATTACTGCTACAGTAGATCATAGCAGTAATCTCCTTACGTGATGAATTTCGAACCAGCCCTGTTCGTCCTGGGATCCGATGAAGGCCCGTTCCTGCAGCAGCATCTCCACACAGCTGGGGCTGGTGCAGTGGGAGACAGTGTAGTACAGGGGGGTCAGGGACCGACTGTCCTTCAGGTTAGGGGACACCCCCAGGTCCAGCAGGGTCTGAAAAATCAGGGGGTAGAGGAATAGTGTATTGATTCAGTGTCAAAATTTATGTACTGGTACTAAACGAAGAATGAGAAGTATAATAATACAGATATTACACACATATTCATGTAAGAAAGATATTGCATATTATACATTAAAAACAGTAGAATGCTGATTTTTGTGTGACAGGTATTTTAAATGTAACTATATACATGTAAATGTACAAAAGGAGGAGAGGAATTATATCAAATCTATTACCATTACTGTCAATTCCTTATATTACGCGAGTACTTAATTCCCCGAACTGGCGGTTTCGGATCAAATTGCGAGAATATAAAATCGCGAACACGGAATTTCCATCCTTCTTTCTTATAGTTTTGAACTCTTAGAAAATAATAGCGAGGTTTTAAAATCCGCAAAGGGTGCTCCTCGCGATTTTACGCGGATATTAATTCCTCGCGGTTAATTAGGAATCTACAGTATTATTAAGACAGAAAATGTCTAATACATGTATACAAAATGGGTGTGTGTGTATGTCTACATAACTTCATATAACACATGTACACTATAAATAACAAATGCCTATTGAGATATAAAATGTCTACAAGCTGTCAGAAAAATGACTGCAGGTTTTATTTTGTGATAAATTTTGCTGATGGAATAAACCTTGAAGTTAACACTGCAACGCCCTGTCACATCGATTGGTTGTTTTTTAAAAAAACCCATTAATATTGATCTATGGGAACATCATTATCTTTCCTTATAAAAAAAAAAATATAAATGTTTCCAACTACCAGTACATGTGTTGTATTACCACAAAATTGCGGAGCCCATATTTCCTTAATGCTACTCTGTAATAATAATGCATGTAATAAAAGAACTCCAAAACAACTGAATACACCGGTAATGTATAAAATATAAACAACACTGAGCAACATATAATACATTACGTGCTAGGTACCATCAGAGTGGGCTTTTTTATCAATTAATCCCATTACTTTGTGGGAGCCATGTACTTCCCTCTCCCTAATAAATCCTCAGCTAAAAAAGGGGGGGGGGGCTGTTTATATTTATGGTAATGTATGGCGCATTTCTTTCTCTGTGAACCTATCAGGACCAGAAACGGCCAACACCTACCTATAGCAAGGCAAAATTAATTTGACCATATGTAGCTATAGTCTGTACCGTCAACTAGACAGGGAGAAAGCCATTTCGTAAATAAACAACAAAAATGATCAATAGAAGAAAAAAAAAAAACATCCCCGTTTCATTTTGATTAATGGCCATCCACAACGCCTGGTGCACAAAAGGGACCGCTGAACCAAGGCAAAGGAAACATGGCTATGGCTTTCTGATGACAGAGTTTAGCTTACAAGATGTTGGACAAGGGATGTATGAGGTTCTTACATCATGATTCACTTTCCAACTATGTTGACCTGTATTGGTTCCAAAATTACAGGAACGTTTAATTCCCCCCTTTCTACCTTGTCCAAAGTACAAGCTTAGAGTGCTGCATATAAAGCAAGAAAAACATTAGGATCAATAATATCGAAATAATGCCCCCATTGTTAAATTTCATTATTCTGACATGTTATGAAATCAAGGATGAAAAGTGCATGAAAAAATTAAATCAAATGCAATGCACTTGTCTAATAACAATGTTTAATTCTTCCACCACGAAGGTTACCTGTTTATTTTCAGATGTGACAATTGACACTTCATATTGACGTCATGTATGTATAGGTGCAAGAAACAACTTAAACAAGAAACATCCAAAATACAACACTTTTTTTCACCAGCAATAACACAAATAGTGTGAACTTTGAAATCCTACATCTCAGTGCAAGGGCATAGCAAAATGGCAACTTAAATCGTAAAACTAGAGTTCAAACCTTTCCATCTCTAACAGTATTTGAAGCCTTAGAATAGAATCTAATCAATCTCTTAAGATGTCCATGTTGTTTTCTCCAGTATTATGCTATGATATCACATTCCTTGTGAATTAATCCAATGGCCAAAACCATTTGCAAGTCCAAAGCCGGACAGAAAATAGACGATCAAACACAACAAAGAAACCACTCTTATCCTGCTGCACTTGCCCATCATTATATCTCCATTCATGGCCTCTGTGGTGCCCATTGCCTACACAAGTTCTTAGTAAACTGTGATAAAATGTATACGAGTCGGTTGCCCATCTTTGCCTATTTTATTATTCCTCTCACTATCCCAATCTCTTCTAATTCCAATTAGCCTGTTTTCATACCCTCTGTTCCAGGACCTACAAAAAGCCATAAAAATTCTGCCAACTAAAGTCTATCTGCCCACAAAGGCCTATTTGCCCACTAAGGCCTATCTTACCATTAAAGCCTATCTGCCCACTAAGACCTATCTGCCCATTAATGCCTTTCTGCCCACTACTCACCTTAATGGCTTCCAAGTTGCCCGCTACCACAGCGACATGGAGGGCTGTCATGCCCTTCTTGTTCCTGAAGTCTAGATGGGCTCCCCCGCCCGCCAGGCTGATGATCAGCTCCCGACACTTGGGCTTACACATGGACACTGCCAGACACAGCGGAGTTTCTGCAATCAGAGGGAAGGCATGTTTCTAAGTGTCAACAATATTATCTTATGTTGTAAAAAGAGATAAAATACAATACAAAGACAGGCAGTACCTAGATATATTGAATTGCAATGGGATTTGAAAATAAATTTTGACAGTCATGTTTTTCCTTTTCCTTAAATTCAATTCACTTTTGCTATCTAAATAATTGGACATGTTCTTAGTTTTTACCCTTGGGTGAAAGAAAGTATACTTTTCATCTAAGATTTTTATTTACAGAAAACTAATATACCATAACCAGTTTTCATTAAAAAATCATCCTTTGAATATATCTACCTCTGTCACAGATTTTGTAATATATATGTAGCATGTACTTATCTCAACCCTCTAGAATGTACTGATCAGAAATGACTCTTTTCAAAAGTATACATATTATGTATATTACTCTTGTTGTAAGACAATATCTCATTTTAGGAGCTAATCAGGAAATCTAGCAAAATTCATTTTATCACTTGGTGAATTTACATATTCACAAAGGTAATTTCCATTTCAGATCTATATCCACCGTTTCTGTAGTTTACGCCATTGTACACAGTGCATTAAGATATCAGTCCACATATTAACATATATGGATAGATAATTTAAAATAAATCCTTGTTTTTATTCAGTGATTCAGTGGCTGTCTGCAGAACATGGTACAGTATAGATAAATCCATAGTTTAAACAAATAAAATCTAGTTCAATGAACCACAAATCAAGTGTGAGTCATCGGGACATCATCCTTGCTAAACGACTATTTAGTAAGGTGCAACAGATGTGTTTACCTCATTGAAAATATCATAAAGCTTAGAAACAGGATAACACCTTATTGCTAAACATACAATTGTAATCACTTTGACCTTGGTCTTGATGAATGACCTTGAACTTGTGAATGACCTTGAGCTTCAAAATGCATTGACCTCTGACCTTTAAGGTCATCTCTATTATGTTAAGATAAAAAGAATAGGAGGATTGAAGATTATATCAAAAGTTGGAAAGTACAAATGAGAAAAAATATGACAGGTTAAAAAAAAAGTCAATTCTATGGTCATAAAAAACATTAAAAAAAGCCATGAAATTGGGTTTTATTCAGTGTATGTTCTTTGAAATCAATGCTTTTGTTCCTTTTTGGGTGACTTTTTATCATTAGATCCATACCTCCTGTGCCAGAATCATGGAAGTTGGGGTCCAGCCCTTTATTAGTCATCTTGTTGACTTTCTCTAGGTTTCCGGTTTTGACATAGTCAATAAAATGTCTCAGGTTGCCCTACAACACACACATACACAGAGAGAATAAGAGAGGAGTTAATTCGTACTCATCAGACAACTGTTCCATTCACAGCGGCCTGCAGTAGTATAGCTATAGGTGTCAGGGGGACTGACGTGTCAGTTCTCCCATAAAATCATGACAGTATGCCACTGCTAATTATCAATTAGGGACAGTGCTAATGAACATGCATGTCCATTAAGTGCTAGATCTGTCACCAGTTTTTTCATCACAGAGGATGCAGGACAAAACTACATTAATACAGGAGCATTTTACTATGGGCCTTGGCACACTGAAGCTCCCTACCCCCTACCTTTGGATATCTATAATATGCATTATGGATACGTTGCAAAAATTTTCAAATATTTTATACCCTCCCCTGGAAAATCCACACTACCTACCTTAACATGAAGCTGTTTTAACTTCCTCACATTAACATGCATCATCTTGTACACCCTCTTCTTGTACTTGAACTGAAAACAAAGAAAAAATTGAATGTATTTCAATTCACCTTCAAAAAATAGAATTTATCTGGTCATGTTCCTAATATGATAGCTAGAACTTCTTTTCCGGGTCATATCATTGCAAGGCAAAAAAGGAGACTATAGATTTGAGCCAAATAACTGATCTCTAGATTTTTAGTGCAGTTCTGAATTGGATAACTTTTCCCTTGAAAAGCTCATAAAATGCTTAAATTGGCTGGATGTTGCACTTTCCAAAGCAGAATGACAATAAGAAAAACCCCTAAAGCTATAGTAACTTGGATGATATGAAAATAATTGCTTCCTGGAAAATAAAACCATGGGCAAGAGATTTTAAACCATCTGAGCTTATTGATTTAAAAACTCAATTTTGTGCCAATTTTGTTCAATAAATCCCTTCGTGTCATTTCATATTAGTACTTGCACCAATGTAAAAATATATGCAAAATTGTCGTTTCCTAAAGATCAACTGACAATCAGTAGGTCAAATTCTTGTTCTGACGAGAAGAAATATTAATGTCATCCGATTCAAATTACGGAAGCTGTTGCATAAACATGTGCATATATATACAGTTGACCTTCGGTATCTCAAATACAATGGATATGTCAAAGTGATTTCTAAGTCCCAACTACTAGTTTTTTTTAGTATTTAACCCTTGATATCTCGAATACTCGACTATCTCGAAGTTTTTAAACAGTCCCATCTAGTTCAATATAACGAAGTTTGACTGTATATATTTATGTACTACCCCTACAGCCTGATCAGTTTCAAAACGTTTATTCCTTGTAATATATGTTTACAAGTCAAAAGAGTATCACACTATGAACTGGTATCAGCATGATGAAGTATAACGCATGTAGCTAGTCCTCAAACTTCTCTCAATTGCTTTGAGGAGTTATAAAACTGCTCTAACTTGTAGATTTCAGAAAAATTTATTGTACTTTCATCACCCCTAATCAATATCAATGATATTGATTCCTGCATTTATCCAACCAAAAGGTTTAGTTTGGTAACTTTGATGTAACCCCCCCCCCCCTTTTTTTCCCTTATCCTACAAAAGTAAATGATAAAATTAAAATACACTCATCCCTTCCTCGGTCATCCATCTATAACACCCCCCCCCCCCTTTTCGAATCCAGTTTTTTTGTGAGGAATCAAGATGAACCAAGAATTATAAAAGCCATGACATTACCTCTAGGAATCCTATGGGTCCCTGTAGGGGGTACTCTCTCAGCAGCCGCTCCTCATCCAGAAATTTCCCTGCCCTCCCATTCATTGGTGGACAGTAGAGACCGTAGTTGACTGCATCTTTTAGATCCTTTATAAAAAGAGAAAATCATAACTGTTTGAAACACCATTCATATACTCCCAATATTAAAGCAAATCACATTTTTTAACATAATTAATCTTTCCATAAAACTTTCCTTGCTTTTAACTGTTACTGAAACTTCTTTGCTGAGCTTTACATACAGAGTTGATTCCAGGTAATGGCTCATAAGAAGGTATGGGGCAATTTTGAAAATGGTGATCATATACATTTTGAATATGATATGTACATACATATATAAGTATATATAGGATGTCCACATTAAAATATCAAAGTGTCCAATACCAACTAAGCTCTCAGAGTACCTACTTTTGCGAAAGACCCCAGGATTCTTTGTTTGGCCTGCCATACTGTTTCATCTAGCTCAAACTGCAAACATTTCTGAAACACAAATGAAAACTTAAGTAGAATTTTTTAAACTCAACATTCATTTAACATGCTTTCTTGAATTGAATTTTTTTTTTTTTGAAATTGCACTTTGACCTTGATTATGGAATACCACAGCTAGCATAGAAATATCAAACTGATTTTTAAACAAATCTTTTGGATAAGATTAATTTTTTTCAATTTCAAAATAAGTTTAACATTTGATTTTTATGTGGCATTTATTGAGTTTGAAAATGGAATTTCTCAAGGTAAGTTTATTCCAAATAGACAAATCAATCTTGCCACAGTTGTTAAATAACTTGGAAATGAATACACAAAAATTTGTCTCATCTATTTTCAATATTAACAATTCTAATGAAACTGATCAGTTAAAAATTCTTGATTTCTTATGTACAATGCAAAAGACAAATCTGATCAGAAAAAAAAGTATACTTTAATTCACTTGCAGCTCTGGATCCTAAATCTGTATAAAGACACCATCCCAACATGACTTTACTGAATAACATTAATAAAAAAAAACACAAATCTATCAGTATTCAGAAAAATCTATCTTTATTTACCTGTAGTTTCAGCTCTGGAACTGAAATCCTGATGAAGACCGTCCCGACCTGACTATCCGAGTGATAGACTCCGGGTTCCTGATAACCTTTGACCTCCTCGGATATGAAGGACCCCTCGCGGTAGTCCACGCCCCCATTGCGGTGAGGGAACAAGTGATCCTGTGTCTGATCATCAAAGTCCTGGATGCTCATTTCGAAAACCATCCCATTCCCGGTCGGAGAATATCTTGTTTCCCGAGACTCCGCAGATGAAAATTTCTCCTGTTACGATCAATCACTCCGTGTCAGTTCCTAATGAGGAAAAACCTGAAAAGGGGAAAAAAAAAAGATTATAACATTGGGAAAATGAAATGGTTAAATACTTGTTTGGAAGTCGGTTTTCACTTGCTGTTCATGGCCATATTGAATTTGCTGACTTGATTAAAAACAGGTGGTACAATCTGGCTGAGAATGTATACATCATATTGAACAAAATGTCACAGATGCAATTCCGGATGATGATTGAACATGTATCTGAGCTAGGTCATCATTTTTATACGAAAAAAAAAAAAACCCACCATTTTCTTCCTTTTTCAACCTGGTTTGTATCAATTGGAATACAGTTCACAAAATAATAATTAGGTTGAACGACAAGAAAATTCCCAGAAAAAGAGGTCTGGAGGCAGAATAGTTTACAAAAATGTCTGATACCCCACCTCCCCCCCCCCACCCCCATATTTAAATCAAAACAATTTCAACCTCAAAACATATGTACATGCATAGTCACCTTGTGCTTGAGTACATAATCCATCAGAATCCATATTACATGGAGTATGGATGATCTAACCCAAGTCATCTCAGGGCAATGCACGTTTGAATCATACCTGTATGTTGTACATATACGAATATATACCTGTCAATAAATCACCTTACCGATAAATGTCTGAGCAAAACAGGAAATTTAATTTAACAGCCCTCCAAAAGGAAACAATTAGTAACATATATTAATTTAGCACTGCTATCTTTAACTTTTAACTTAACAACAGCATGACATATGACATTGTCTGAATGATAATTATATGTGGGGTATTTTTTAGGGGTTTCTTTCCAAATCAAGATAAATGCTCACATCACCTGAGATATAAAATTCTGAATTTCTCAAGGATTCATCTAGTTAGAATATTAAACACACACAACCTGCATATTCTAATTAAAACACAATGCAAGGATTAATCCAAATGAAAAACCTTCCACATATAAGATGCAGGATTTCAATTTACACTCTGACATATACAAATAATCATACCTTAATAATTCAAGAAATTTTTACTTTAAAACAATTTTTTAATCCATACCTGAACCTATAGTTGTCAACCCCTCACACACAAAAAATGAAAGAGAGTAAAAAACAAACCACAAAAAACGACGAAATAAGCAAAATTTTTGGAGGGGGGACAAATTGACATACATTTGAGTGCGTTCTTTGATCCATGGCCGATTGCCGCTGATATAGATCGATCAGATGTTCACCACACAAAGTGTGTTAATTTCCTATAAATAACATCCTGGCCGGTATGTACACAGAGAGAGAGAGTGAGAGAGAGAGAGAGAAAAAAAAACTACACATGTATCAGAGACCCCATCGTATAAAGGCCATGCACTAGAGTGCAGTTACCTTAAGGGATCTCACATCTCGCTCATGCATTTGGAAAACAGAAACTTTGCGGAACAGTTGTGTGTTTTTCCGTGATATTTCGGGAGCACAATAAGTGGCCTATTGTTCAGAGTGTTTGCATGCCTCGTAGCTGTTTTTGAGATCTTGTACAGAGATAATTCCTGAGGTCTTTCAGCTCTGTATTTGGGGGGAAATCAGGTGATTTAATATACTATATGTACCCAAAGATAGGTATCAACACCTCATAATAATAAACAATGGGACAATCGCCATCAAATAGGGATGATCCTATTTTTCTTCTGGTCATATTCGTCGAAATGCTGATTTATATCTTAATGTATAACGTTATTACTCAGCAATGTTAACTTTAAAGTATTTAAAGAACACCAATGTAACATTCAATTACCATGTATTTTTCATATATTATACAATGCACGTCGCAATAACATTTTTGGGAGTATATTACAATAATGCGCACAAATACTTTCAATGTAAAAGTTTTTTTTTTGCAATCAACATGGTTTTTAAATAGATATTTTTGCAGAAAATTCCTCCAGATTATATAAACATACCTTTCTCTCTATAACTTAACATATGCAGAGAGAAATTTCCCTCAATCAAACTGAATCCAACCTGACCCAAATCAACTCACTTGTCAGAATTTGAAGCCCACCAAAAACGAGGAAAGACGTCTTTCCCTCATCCCCAAAGACACAATCCTCGATCACCGTCAAATTAATTAATCCATAATAACGCTAAATTAACGACAGGAAGGGAATAAAACTGTTATTGTCGGTACCTCTGTGATATAAAGCACAGAGGACGGCTGACAGGTAGTGTAATAAGACAGAGTTCTTCCTTCTCTCGTTATACACCTAGCGTTAAATATTGACAATATCAGGTAATGTTATGTTGTAGGTTACATCAGGCAGAAATCACATTTAAGCTTTCTATAAATTGTCACCTTCAATTTTTCTTGACTGAGTTTGAAAGATATAAAAACTAAAAAAGAAAGTTTTAATTGGTTGTAAAGTAATTAAACCTGTGAGCTTCAAGGTTTTCCTTAAGTACCAGTAATTTATGCTATTAGCTTTCAAAGTTTTTTTTATTTACCATTTTTTAGAGTAATTTAGATGCTGTCACCTTCAAATTAGAACAATTGAAATTTGACATTAACATAAATAATATCTTTTAATGCGTTTGCATATAAATTACTACACAAAAAGTGACAAATATATCCAATACGGAATTGTCTTTTCAAAGAAAAAACTGCCTGGCCTTCAATTCATGAATTCATTAAACAATAAAAATCAAATTTCTTTGCATGGTACTTCATGTGGATATGAAGGTCACAGGAAATATACATATCCACCAAAGCAAACCTTGTAGATTTCAATGTTGACATACATCAGCTGATCAAGCAGTGCAATATGATTAAGTTCATATACCGGTACTCACTGTATGTCCACAAAGCAAAACATTTGGTTCTCCTCTCCATATGTCTCGAAAATGTAAACACAAAACAAACACAGCTGAGATTCCTTCCCTGTCTCCCTTGGATCATCAAAAACGAAGCCAGTATCAAACAGACAAAATATTTCTCCCCTCGTTTCACCTATAATATCAGTCTGGTATGGTACGTATATCCCAACATTTGTAACTAATTAGAGGTTGACTCCTGCTGCATATCAATTCACCATGTGATGTGTGCACCTAAGTAACATCTTTCCTGCATGATCTATAATAATATGTCTATAATGCTTACAGGCACACCGATATAATTAATGGCTTTTCAATAGGAGTTAAACATTACATCAGGGCTGTCATAATCAGCCAGGTATACCAGGTATTTGAAGCCTCAGACTTAAACAAAATCAGCCTGTCACTTTCAGGTAATTTTGACATAGGTTTGTCGTAAAGCCTTAAGATGATGAAACTGTTACATAGCTACTGTCTGACAGAGAAGAGAAAGTTACCGAAATACACCGAATCACAGGACAAAATCTACAAACCAAAGCCCTTGTTTTCTGCCTAACAAAACAACTTTCTAGTTAGATCATAAAACCACAAATTTCTCCCATCTTGGTCAGAGCATAAATCATGACTTTAAGTTCTTACCAATGCATGCACATTATAAATCTCCAAAAAAAAAAGGAAAAAATAAAATAAAACATGCATTGACAACTGTTGTGGATTTTGTCTACAAGAACATTACAAGAGAGCTAGTTCAAAATGCCTTGAAGTATTGACAATGCTATGTCATATACTGGTTGTACACTTATACAGATGTAATTTTTACAAGAGACTAGGACCCCCCCCCCCCCCACACACACACACAAACTTTTAACTATAAATATTACCTTTAAGTGCACACAAAATCTAATAAATCCAGAAAATTCCTGCAATAATATCCTACTTATGTCCAACTGATGAATGCGATTTCTCCTCTCTTTTTTTTAAGACGGTTTGAATTGGTTAGTGGTAAAATCCAATGCCCTCGTCCATGGAAACAATTATATAGACATGTACACCTATATCAATATTCTCCAAGACAACAGTCTGTCGGTTGGTCGTTACAATACACATGCAACTCACCAGAGGTGGAATAAAAAAATATATATAACAGCTAGCCTGAGATGTTGATCAAACTATCAAAAGCCAAGCTCCATCAATAATAGATTCACCTGAACAATTCCGAAAGGTAAAAGATCTTTACTTGAGCATCTCTGTCCATCAAAGAAGTCTGCTAGAATTATATACAGCTAGAACACACAGTGAGCGGCCATCGGAAAACTTCACAGGAAATCAAAGCCGAAATAAAAATTCTCTGCAATTGTAATATTAGCTAGTTCACCGAGGACGACTCTGTTGTGGAGGAGCTATAACAAGGCAGCCAGTTTGTGATTAAAATATACACTGACTACGACATTAAGACCATTGAATAATTAATGCTATACTATGCTAATTAATTAATTTCTTTTATTTTTACGGCAAACCAGAAAATTTTTTAAAAGGTTATTTACGATGGGTTTTAAAAAAAAAATGAATGACAGCAAAACGGAAGGACAGAATATAAATTACATTTCAATTTAATGCAAAAATTGGTCAGGAAAATAATAAATGTAAAGTGTTTTCATCGAGAAGATGAGAGACAAGAATCGTATCAAAGGTCCATTAGGAACCGACCGATAAAGCTACGCAGAAGTTAACCAGAGAAACTGAATGAAATGGACTTCCTGGCATCGTTTCCTACGATTCAATCACTTATAATTAGATAAAAACAGTAATTAATGAATGGAGGGGGGAAGATCCAGATAAGCTAGACCCTCCAGGCTAGAATGGCTTCCAAAATCCAGAGAAGCTTTGATCCAAAACATGAGCTGGAAATTGACATTGAAACTAAAAACATTGCATCTAGAAAGATTAACCTTTGCAATATGGTTGAAACGCAATTTCTAAATATAACAGATTTATTAATTAGAACAACTGTCAATTGATTCAATAATGTTTTTTAAGTAAATATCAATATTTCATTAATGCTTATTAATAAAAAAATTGTTATTTTTCAATTGAAGCAGAAAGCAAAAGAAATTAACATGTCAACACGGAAGAAAAATTCGCTCAATGGGCAAAAATGTCAATTTTTGCACAAAAAGCAAAAAATAAAATTCTGAATCGATGACACATGACAATCATAATGCATGTTGTACAAATCAAAACTTACCTTCATTTCTTAGAAACCAACCAAAAAAAAACTGCCAGCAATAGCGAAAAAAAAAGCCCATTTTGTCTGGGACACACATGGCATTCAACCACGACCAAGTCACACAACTTTTCCACCCATTCTGACCCCTTCTTTAACAATTATCTGTAATTACTTTTTCATACTGGACTAAAATAATTTGATCCATTTCCAAACAAGATAAGGCTTAAAATATTTGGGTGTTTGGGCATGATGCTTCTAAGCTCCCAACATAGGCAAGAAGAAACCAGATATGTCAACTTCGAAGCTCAACTGATAAAAACCTTACAAACAGGAAAATATGTCAAAACTTTCACCTTCCCTTGTTCGAAATCTCAGCCCCTGATGTTAATTGTTCTCTGAAGAAACTGGTTTATAAACACAAGTCTGACAAAACAATGGTTAATGCATGAAAACCAAAAATTTAATTCATTATTCATATCATTTGGACCATTTGCATTTTCTCCTTTGATTAAAATATCAAATATATACTGCATTATTAGAAACATGAATACCAAAAAAATAAAAAAAATCTCTGCATTTTTTCAAAGGTCAATTAGGAATCATAAATAATTTCATTATCACATTATTGATTTCCATCTGCTTTTCATGTGAATCAATACTCATTAAATCAAATAATAATCAAACAAATGCGTAACTTTCTAAGACCTGAATTATTTTGCCCTGAAGTCAGCATACAGAAATAACTGCAGACATATTTGTCAACTCATTACAGACACAAAAACATACTGATATACAAACCCAGCTCACTCAATCATCCCAAATCAATTCTTGTATACCCTTGAACCACAGATTTCTTTAGCCAGCCGATGGATTGAGCACTCCTATATGCTCTGACTGACCAAGAAATATATATTATCAATATCACAAAGGCCACAGAGCCATAAATACGGGCTAAATCAGCTCAAGCTAATTCCAGGATCACACACACACAGACAGGAAAACAAAAACAGAATCGGCATACCTCATTTACTTTCAAAGCCATATCCCAACATCTTCATCTCTCTTTCTCTCTCTCTCTCTCTCAAGAGGAAAACGATATCACATCCTAAAAGTGCAAGGAGATGAGAGAACGAGAAAAGAGAAGAGAAGAAATATAATGTTCCCCCTTCCCTTAGAAGAGGAAAAAGCTTCAGAAGAGGGTCACTGCAGACAAGAAGAGGGAATGAGATAATCTGTGCTGATTTGAGGAGCTGTGTTTTTGTCATTAATTATGGATGGTGATGAGGAAATACCTAAGAGAGTGTGGGAGAAGATTGGGAGCCAACAAAATGTGTTATCATAACAACCAACAGGCAAACAGACAAACAGAACTGGAGAACCCCCGTGTTATGTTGCCCAAAGTCAAATCGTGTGATAACAATCAGCTGCAGTGTTGAAAAAGATGCAAACATAGAGAGACAGACAGACACAGAGATGGACAGACAGACAAAGCAAAGAGAATTTTGTTACCCAAATTCTGAGACATACAGCTTGACAACAATATTGCTTATGTGCGTTGTATAAATAAGATGCATGTACAAATAAAGACACAGACTGACATATATAACAGAAAGACAGGCAATGTAAAGGACTGACCTGTCTTAAGTTTTCCAAAGTCAAGTCAGTTACATGTACTATGGAATGATTTAAATTCAAAAGGGGGGGGGGATTTTGTGGATAGTCATTTATTTTAAGGTGTATTTCATGGTTGTGCTGGTTCATATAATGAATAAACACTGTATTTTTAAATGTTAAATAACTTAGCGATGTTGATTGGTGACTTCAGGGTATCCGAAAAATGGATGAAAATTTAGCCCCCATGTATACATATATGGTACTTTGACACATATTTCAAAGACAGTCATATGACATCCCCCATCAATTGTTAGTCAATTAGACAAAAAAACATATATGCATCTAGTAGACAAAAACCTCAAAACACTGAAAAAATGCTATAGTTTACTGTTTGGTCACACAAACCCGTAGTGTACAAAGGGAGAGAAAGACAAAAATATGAAATCAATCAGGTACAACTGTGACCTAATGGTATTAGCCATGAAAGTGGTAAATAAATGCAGACAAGCACCGCAAAGGTACAGATAAATGTATATTTCCTGAACAGGTATATGTAACACCTGAGTATGTGAGGTATGAAAAGCAGAGAAATATGATGCACTGGCCAGAACAAACTGATATAGACATGATGTGATAATGTTCTTGGGGCAAGCTTACATCCCCAGACACAAAAAATGATCTACTTTGTTGCATAACTGTGACAGTAGCTGATTGTTATCAAAGGAGGCAACTAAAACAGTACAGAAAGGTACTTGGAAGCATTAGTACCGTACCAATGTAACTCCATCAGAAATAGAAATCCTGTTGGTTACTGAAGTCAGTGTATATCAACACATACATACGTTTAACAACGCAATGAAGTCAGCATTTTGTGTGCACCATGCAACTGTAATAAAATGGCCTAGCTAACAACTGGAATATGTTGTAATACACTTCCTTAAAATGTCTTTTTTTTTCTTTTTCTTGTGCACAAATGACAAATTCAGGTTTTTGACCTGAAAAGGGGTTTCAGGTCATGAGAGGTCAACTTCATGAGACAAAAATATTGCTCTCTCTCTCTCTCTCTCTCTCTCTCTTCCACAACCTCTTTACTTTCAGTTTCTAGCTGTTTTGTATGAAACCAACCAATTTCAATCCTATCACTTTCACTCTATATTTTTCAATCATATTAAACCTTGTACTACATAATATCATAGCTCTAATAATGTTTCTGTCAAATCCAGCGTCAAAATACATTGAATATTGGAGTTTGTCTTTGCTGTCTTATTCTACATATATGAACAATGACCATGTATTAAAAACTAATATACAAACAAATGGTCCTCTGACATTCATCGAGAATAAACTAATGGTTATTTTCGACATCTCACCTTCGTAACATTGAGAACTGATCCTTTTAATAAACTCTGAATAGTCCTTCTTTACAAAACTTCCTTTTCGATGAGGTATTTTGCGACTTTCCTTAAGCTGTTCTTATTAGATAAGATTTCAGTAAACTGACATAAGACAATGCCCATTTATAAATACTGTAACAGCATTTCTCATCCCAAGAGACCCCCACTCCCATTTGGTATGCAAAAACCATTTAACTTTAAGAGGAACGGTGATGTCAAATATACGATAAGCTAAACATATCTCAAGGAACCTCCCTTAAAAATTATCTAACCAAATATAAAAACACTGAAAAAAAGTGACAAAAAATTATCATACAACCTTTACGAAAAACAACAAAAAACTACGCCTTTTCACGAAATAAAGCCCAATACGGATGTAAAAGGATTATTTTTTCTTTTAAAAATATTGTTTTAATCTGTAGGCGAAATTGTTATCTCCTCTTAATGGCACGATGACGATGATGGCGTGTGATACTGAGAAATTGACGCACTGAGAAATACACACCTGGAGATGCTCTCACTCTCAGAGAAAAAAAAAATCAGCTGGCTTTTGTTTTCACTTTTCAAGAGCTTGCTACATATTGATCCATTGGGAAGGCAATACCTGCAGCTTCTTTTCACAAAATAATATTATTCATCAAGGAATTAGACCTGATTGATGAAAATCACCACAGGTATTTCAGATTAATCTGTTTCTAATAGCTCCGACCTATGGATATTCACTGTGTTTTCAAACAGCAATGTCCTGTATATTTCTTAGTTTCTCACTAGGCGATGTTTGCAAATAAGCAATCATACAATTGGAGATCTTTTCCAATTCTAAACTGAGTAACCTCTAAACAAGAAATAAATCGCGCATTTTTGAAAAGTCAAATCAATACTAATTTACTAAATTTAGTACACAAAATTAATACCTACCAATAAATGGAACAGAATGGAAATACAAATTCTTCTATGGTATAGAAATTAGTCAAATTCTAAACACCTTTTCAATATCTACCTTCCCTTTTATATGAACATATACCCTAATGCTTATCAACAGGTGAAAAATAAGCTAAAAAAAACAATTTGTCATATATATATATATTGTCTTGCAGTAAAATAGGACCTTGGTTTTCAATTCTGCAGGAGACTCATAAAATTCTCCATATTATATCGTCCATCTATAAGAAATTCCAGGCAGTCAAGTACTTCTCCCATTTCAAGCTTTCCAGAGTTGCATTAGAGATTACATAACGGAGCCCAACGCAAATAGAAATCTTGAGTCATTGTAAGACAATGTACTGGTGTCGACCCAAACAATTGACAGATAGGTAAATTAGACAGAACGAACCCAGGCCTCTTGATTTTTGACCTGAGACTGAGGGAGAACAAGACACAGTTAAACGAATTCCCCTCAATTACCAGGACATATATAACTGTCCATTTGATGTCAATGTGCGATACAAGTCGCACGGTACACATACTTTTGTTTGAATGACTCTTAATATCTAAGTTATAAGGAAATGACTTTGATACAGCTATAGGTGACACAATATGCACAGGTGAAAATTCATATTTTTTAAATAAATATACGCATTTCTCTGTTTTCAGGACAAGCTTTGATTGTTATCAAACCAAATTTCTGGCAAGATATGATTAAAAGCAATTGCACATACGTACAATAAATAAAATTGAAAAGATATTATTATTTTTTACCTGTAAGGTAGATATCCAAATCAATTCTTATTCCAAACGAAATGCACATGCAGTCACAGTCAATAAGATTTACACCTTGAAACAACTAGACAAAACTTCCTCTTGATATAACTCAAAAATAAGGTATTCCTTCCAAGTTTTATAAACTCTGGCTCAAAACATATGCTCTGTAAATGTGGCAGCTAGATGCTTCCTAAGTAAAGAGTTGTAAAAAAAATCAAAAGACAACAACACTGTGACTTCTGTTACAAGTCACCCAGACCTGTATCTGAGGTGTCCTCTGGCCATGGAATTCATTGAAACATCATCCATAAAATACAAAAATATTATCATAACACAACTATTTCTCTTCATAAATCATACCTCCAGGCCACCAGGCTGCAGTGCTCTAGACCTGGGGGCCATATTGAAAAAGTTTTTACGATCGGTCCACTAATTTTTATCTGCTAGGGGACCCCTCTGTCACTAGAGACCACTGAGAGCCCTCAGATACAGGGGATAAAGACTTTACTGACCAACAACTGGCTTCAAAAGAAAAATCTGACTTCACACCTGTTTTTCTCACTTCTACGACATAAGAAAAGCTTTATGAAACGAAAGAGCCTACCTTACAGTATAGATGACTGTGTCTTTATCATGCCATTATTTTAACCTATACACGTCTGCTGGGTGATGTTACAATCAGTTCCTCATGCTTATACACACCAAGGCCCTGAGTCAGCCTTGTTAAATTTTAGCCCTGGTTTTTCAATTTGACATGCATTCCGATGATTAAACATGGTCCTGATATTAGGGAATGACTGACAGGCCTGTGTATATCAACACTTAATTGTTCTACGATGGAGCCCCCCCCCCCCTTTTTTTACAGTCCGTTAAGTGTTAACAACCAGGGAGATATGACGGGCTTCATTATCCAAGTCATTAATTACACTCAAGTGGCTATAAATGAATATCAGAGGAACTGCAAGGAATTTCCCCCTTTTTCAGGGTATTCATGACAACATGAAAGGACATATTTGTAAGGTAAGGATGTTCAGTTAGCACGAGGAAGGTATATTTTAAACCTAAATTTTGTTATAGTAAGGTGCAAAAAAAATCTGATTTTTTTTTTTGGGGGGGGGGGGGGGGGATCAGGGTTTGAAAATAGGGGTCATAAATTATACAGAGGTAACCATTATAAAAGCAGGACTCCATAAAATTTAAAGTAACCGCATATTTAATTATAAAGTCAGAGAGGCAAGAAAAGCTTGAAAAACATGCACCCCCCCCCATTGAAATAAAAAATGGGGGTAGGGGATAAAACCATAAAAAAGACCAAGTTGTTTTAAAGCATCTGTAAAATTTATGAGATTGTAAATACCTCTCACACTAAGATACCATTATTCAAACTTATATATGTAGTTATAACATTCCATGTTTCATGAAGGGTATAATACTGCCAGTAACAAAATAATACAAATTATTTTTTTTTAAAGCGAAGTAAAAAAAAAATTGAAGTTGTATCTTGATTATACCACAAAATTTTCCCTCTTTTTTCCCCTCTATTTGATGATTAGAAATCTAATCACCATTAATCTGCACCGAGTGAATCAATCACTGAGATGGAAAGTACATTATACACACACTAATACAATGTAACTTTTTTGTACTAGATGTATAGTGAAAATCAAGATGAATCCAGTTTCAGACTGAGAATCTAGTGGGAAAGAATGTTAAAATGTATCCTTATTTCAGATTCTAGAGGGAAAGAATGTTAAAATGTATCCTTATTTCAGATTCTAGAGGGAAAGAATGTTAAAATGTATCCTTATAACAGATAATAGTAAGACCTGTCAAACCAGACCTGAGAGTGAACAGTACGTCTCGCGAAGTACATGTATGTGTTACTGACCGCAGTACAATCTAGGTTCTTTATCAATTCCATACACCAATTAAGAGACTACCTGGTAAAACATGTATAAAATCCTTTCAGAAATAATAAATTCAGCAATCTGTATATATCTAAATCACCTTCAATTCTATTAATTTATTTTCCAAGAAAAACCAATTTCAAGACTGGGTGAATCATGCATATGACATTTCCAGATTTACATTACACTGTATATGTTGGCCAATCTTAGCTGCAGCAACATTTTTTAAAGCAAAAATCATGCACATATCTTCAAAAATTACAATTTCAATGAGTTGAAAATTGCACAGTGAAGTTTGTAATACATTGTAGGTTATTTTGCACAATTAACTCTATCACCTGTAGATCAAACAATTACAGTTTCGTAACTTATTGAAACATTCTCTCAAGCATCTTGATATATAAACATTCTTAAGACAACTAAAATTAATAACATTGACTTTAAAAAATGAACAACATCTGCTGCAGATTTACTACATGTTTTATACAGCATTATCATCATTTACATTTTGCTCTTTTGAGAAGTGGACATGCAGGCATAGACTTTCCCAAAATTGGTCTGTAAGAAAAACCTCAAATGGGATGTTCCTAAATGAACTTTGTACTTCCTCATATCACACCTTCATTTAATCACCACCGCCAAAAAAAAAAAAAAAAAAAAAAAAAAAAAAAAAGATTTAAAAACACAAAACTAAAGGAATCCCTCACACAACATTCATAACAGGTTACCACCCAGTCAACAATCAGTGGCCGGAAAAAATAACAACTCCATCAGGGTGCTAGGGGTGCTACATTTATCGTGTCGCACTAAAAAAGATAAAAAGATGGAGGGGTCAACAGGGAAAACATTGGACTCCTAGCAACAGAGTGCCCGACTTCTCTAACCCCAGTAGCTGGGCAGAACAAAAGTGGAAGGTCTCTGTTCCTTTGAGACAGAGGGTTGTTGATGGGAGATAAACAGCAATGGATGGGGGGTGATTAAAGCATCATTGATCTAATGGTCCTCGTCTGGTGCTATACAGGTCTTATACTCTATCACACCTAACAAAGGAAGCGCCCAAATCCTTGATTTCACCTCCTTTGTTTCCTTATCACAATCCCGCAATTCGATCTTATTTTTGGGGATAACATTGAGGTAACTAATTGGAGTGTTCTAAAATCTCTCACATGTATTAGCTTGTAAATTCCTCAGTCCTTGGATCAAATGGACTGAAATGTTTATATTTTTTCTAATGAATTCCACAAATAAATCATCTTTTTTAAGCAATGCATTAAAACTGTCTTATAATTTGACTTTCTTTTGCTATTCAATCCTTTAGTCAAAGGGTCATGCAATAAAAGAGAAGCCAAGAAAATAGACTGGACATCACTGATTTTACATGGATCAAAATTTTGAACCATGTGTAATCAATACTCTACCCCCCCCCCCCCCCCCCCCCAAAAAAAATACTTCCACCTTCTCGTTACACAAAATTTGCCTAATGAAATTATTAAATTATTTTTTTAAATCCATAATTGGGGTAAATCCTGCCAAAATAAAAACCTGAAACAGCATCAAAGCACAGTCAAAGACTGATCAGACAATAGAAAGACAAAGCTAAGAGAACAAGACAGATAAAATCATACTTACATCACCCCATCTCAGACAAATTATCACTAGATGTTTCTCACAACAAATGATCAGTCTTTACTTGACCTTAGATCACATGACCACCGAAGGGTCGGTGCTATGCCACACATAGTACCGCCAACCAGGAGACAATGCAATGTTATCTTCTGTGTCTGCAAAGGTGTCCCTCCATCCCCAAAATCATCATGATGGATCGTTGTTTTGGAAAAACAATCGCAAATCTCCTTCAGGGCTACAGAAGGGATTAGAAGAAATTCCCACAGCAGGAGATTTGGGTGACAGAGGAGATTTAGTTTCTTAACAGAATATCAGCTGGGTTCTCAGACTTGTAGCAGCTAGAGAAAATTGGATTATTTATTGTGGTGGACATCTTTTGAGTGATGTTTTGTAATATCCCTCTTATTAACATGACCATGTATTATGTGGTATATAGCAGCTGACAGATGAGTCTTAAAGATATTCTAACATGTAGAAATTAAATTTAATTAAAAAAAAACATTTAAAGCTGCATGGTCCGATTTTTTTGTAATTACAGTATCAATATTTTTTTTCATACAAATCATTTATCTTAGAAAGTTATGGACTTTCTCCTATTTACACCAGCAGAATCAGTCTCCTTTCAAAGTTAATAGTCAAAGTAAATAAAAATAATTTCTCTTTGGGCAAACGAAAAAACAAACCAAAATGCATCACGGGAATGTTTAGAAAAGGAAACCGCTTGGTTTCGTCCCCCGAATGATTGGGGTTATTCAACCCGTATGCTATGCATCGATTATAAAGAAAGCAGACTTTGAAAATATTAGCAAACAAAACGTACACATGTTTATTTGTAATTTGTTTGATCATTTCGACCTTTATTCAAAGCGATGACAAATTCGTAATACAACCATACCCATCTCGTCGTCAGGGGTGAAATTTAACATGAGGCGAAATAATGCGGTACCTTTTAATGTCGTTTGTTTTGTCAGCAAATTTTGTAGGTATTTTTCTTCACTGAAATTTGGCATAATTGACGGGTAAAACTACTGCAATGTCTATTATTATACATATACTAAGCATAGCCATCGTTTAAAAGCGTGCATAAAATTTGATATAAAATCGGACCAAGCAGCTTTAAGCAATTTATATTCAGACCAATTAAAGCATTTACCGAGTAAGACCAACTTTAACTCCTTAACTCCTCTCTCTCTCTAGCTAAATTTTGTATCTCTCTCTGAGGATTTTATGGGCCCTGGCCTAACTAACTTGTTTAAATCTTCAACAAGTTAAAAAAAACACAGTATCAATTCATTTATTTTAGTAGAAAACCAACATATCTTAACATCCCCATTAACCTGTTATAAGTTGACAATCCAGGAAAACTGGTCTGCATAAATTTTAATGATTGAAGTATATAAAGGTACTGGTATATATTTATTCAGCACACTACCACAAAAACAAATTTCTGTTTTCTCTCATAATAAAGAACACATCTCTTTTAACAATGATTAATTTCAAGGTTAACCCATCAAGGCTATCAGAGATTAAACCAGTTTGTCCCTATCTTAACAACATCATTAGCGTCAAAGGCATGCATCCAGCTACACACTATAATATTGATAGAGTTATAAGTCCACTAGCTGTATCAACACAAACAATGCTGCCTTTAGCCCGAAACAATAATGCAATCTGGATGAACTAAAAAATCCTGAGCTATTTTGTTAACATTGGTCCAAGGGTCACAACACTAGCCTAGCTAGCTCTTCAATCATTCTCAACAATATCATCTCATAAACAGTTGTTATAATCCAATAATTTGTGAATTATCTGTCAATTAATTAGCATGGCATTTCCTCATCAGATTCAATTCACCTTGAACTTGTTTGAAATGCAACAAAGAAATGAATGAGCTGAAAATCTATTAGTCAAAAGACAATTTATCATATAGCATAAACTTTTTTTGCATCCCCTGAAAGATATGTCCATGAAACTAACAGGATTCAAAAAGTCAGTGATCACCCTTAGAAAATTAAATCCCAAGAAAATAACCAAGAAAAAATAAAAAAAAAATCTCTTACCATTCAGAGCATGTTAGATCTCCATTAATTCCCATGCAATTCTGGAGGCAGCCTGAGTCAGAAGGAGTAGAAGGAGGAAATATATGTCAATTACTGGCTCAGCGATCACACAGACTTCCACTCTGACCACCAATATAAGGACAGACTGGCTGGTCAGCTACATTAATGCTGAATCACAGACTAAAGTATGGACCCTGGATCAATCAAAGTCACTGTGACAATGTCAGTCTACATGCACCAAAGTTGTCCACGATTCTGATGAAAAGGACTAATTTACCAGGTCACAGAACCGTCAATCTAAGCAGAGAGAGAGAGAGAGAGAGAGAGAGAGAGAGAGAGAGAGAGAGAGAGAGAAAACCGAAACCAGTAAGTTAATTTGGACACAAGATAAGACCATCCAGTACATAAATACATGTAATTTATCAATGATCCAGATTATGAGATCATCTACCCAAAAAGGCATTATTAAATACATGCTTTGATAAACAAGTTTCCTTTATATAAAATTTGTCTACACTCAAAATTTTCTTCATATTGGAACAAATCATATACCGGTAGCAGAAAAGCAAAACCTGAGATGTGTTTTTCATGCAAATACAGATAAAGCATCAGAGGACCAGTTCTTTACTCTGAGAGCCATGGGTCACCTTACAAGGATCACAACTAGAAAGACTTGTATACAACATGGCCAATGGATTCTGGAGCCATAATCTTTTTCAGAGATATCATATTCAAAAAGAGCACTATTCTATTTCCTTTGAGGAGAACCTTGTGTCTCTGCTAACTAAACAACAGTTCAATTAATTAAACTATAAACCTGGTGCACTTTTACCGATTAACTCATACAGTTCATGCCTGTCTGCTTTTCTGTGATTTCTAGTTTCAAATTGAATGTGGACCAAAAAAAAACCTCTATAGAAAGCCACGAAGATACAAAAATTGATCATCATCCATCATTGAATCAATTGACTGCAATGAAGCAAAACTTCATAATTAAAGGTGGGCTGGTCATTCGTCAAACACAACAACTAATTAGACAGTTAATGTCACAGTCAGGAATGTATGTCACTAAAAGTCATCTGGAACATTTTAGATTCCACTTGTAAAGATGTTTCTGCAACTTTGATGCATAACATGTTCCAGAATTTTATATAAAAGGCTGTTCCTGGATTCATAGTTAATTTACTTAGTTCAATTGTGTATGAGTTCAACAGCCTGACTTATTTTGCTTTGCGATGCTGTTGCGATAGGAAGGGGGAGCGATACAAAAGGCTAAAATAACCATAATATAAACACAATGATATGGGATTTACAAATTGAATTTAGAATTAAACAAATACAAAATGTATATGTCTATGCATTTATACATGTAACACATGTACATATTCAGTGATCATAAATTGAATTTCCTATAAAATTTAAACTACAGCAGTTTTTCATTTTTCAAATAAATTGACTGGTTCAACATGTCAACATGAAAATATGTAGAGTTCAAATTTACTAAAGAACAGAGAGATTGGATGAAAACTGAACTTAGTTTTAGAAATGCATGTACATGCATTTACATATAAATATCAATTTAAAATGACACCAATAATCAATGTGTAGATATTTTTTCACTGGCTAATTTTCCAGTGATTGGAATTCTTTTATCAATAACTATATCATCTAAAAGTACTAACAAATTATGTCTGTCCCACACCAATTCCCTACAATCCCCGACATTAATCAACAGAGCCTTAACATATTCCTCAGAAATAAGCACCAACACTTATCTCACCCAATAAGCAGTTCATATGCCACACGTGTTTACAAACATCTCATTACTGTTTGTCAATTAGCGGTTCTACTTTCCATAAATGCCAATCATGCTCAAAACAGATAGTACAATGGTTAACAGAAAGACTATATAGTCTGACCCAAGAATCATAACTCTGTATGAGAAAAGAAAAATGGACTGTGGGTTGATTAACTCAATTATAGTTAATGTATTATAACAGGCACAACTCAGAAAACATTCAAGTACAGAGAAATGCCAACTGTTGTTTTGATTTATTTTTTTTTACTTTTACCAATAAATTTTGTTGTTTTAAAATCTAAATTTCTATATTCTGTCAAAATTTTTTACCGACATTAAATAAGTTGTCACTTGAATGCCATTAATACCAAGCTTCATATTACAATTGGGAATTTTTTTTAAGGTAAAACATCAATGAACCAGCTACTACAGAGACACGAAACAAGAGATTGTTTATAAACTTTGGCTGCTGGGCCATCAATGTAAAGACAGTTTGCTATACCATTGATTATTTCAAGTCAACCACATACCAATATTAAGCATTTCATTTCTCTTGAAACTTATAAAGCTAATGCCATTTTAAAAAATCAAGCATTCTACGAACTGTGATTTTTAGATACTGAAGAAACTGAATACCCATTAGAACAAAGGAGTTAACATTCTTATTAGTCCCCTACCGGTTTTCACCGGAGGGGACTATAGCTTTCCTCTGCGTCCATCAGTCTGTCTGTCAGTCCCACTTCAGTTATCCACACTTTTTTGGGAGTTGATTTTTAATCAACTCTCCTATGCAGTCACGCGGACAAACCGAAAGTGAAACAGTGTTTGGACCTCAGCACAAATAATTGCTCCTGACAAGACTTAGTTCTTGAAAATAATTGATGAATTCGATGTAATGT
This sequence comes from Magallana gigas, assembly GCF_963853765.1. Classification (NCBI taxonomy): domain Eukaryota; kingdom Metazoa; phylum Mollusca; class Bivalvia; order Ostreida; family Ostreidae; genus Magallana; species Magallana gigas. Next base: position 17,251,038 of record NC_088861.1, on the reverse strand, counting down.
ATGCTAAAGCATTTTTTTAAACAGAAATTATTTACAAATACCTTAAAAATAGTCAGATTTTAAATGGTACGAACAATTTAAATATTTTTTGTAGTCGTATGTATTCCTACGCCAGAGTTCAATATAGTCTCGTTCAACTCGACGCTCGGTTGTCTCCGTAAACCCTTGCCGGAGATTTACGGTGTCAGCCGAGCGTTTGGTTGAACGAGACTAGAGTTCAATATAAAATAATTGCTTGGATCCATACAATTTTCGAGAAATATTTCTACCACTGATACATAGTTTGATTGAATTAATTTTATCTTTAAATATTATTTAACATGATTCATATGGAAGTTTCTCGACATTCTAGTCGAAAAAGTTCAAAAATTCATATTATAAAAATATGCGTAATTCAAATTAGAAACTACGTATACATGTACTTGTCATGCCAAATAACATAGAATTGATTTTAAAATAAATAAACATCGACAAAATCAACTCCCGTCAGTTCTTCAGTACTTTGATTTCTTTATGCCTTTGAGGAATAATATGAAATTTGCTAAACAGCTTCAAAATGTCAAACTATAGATCAAGTTTACACTTTTGTAGCGTCTGGTTGACATATTTTCGAGAAAATTAATTTTTTAAATTCCAATTTTATAATGTTCGGGTTCGTTATCCGGCTCGGTGTGTATCAAATAAACGAGGAAAGTATGTTGTCAGTAAAAATATCGTGCATTTCTTGGACCATTCCTTTTATTGTTTCTAACAAACAAATAAGTCACTTCTGTAAAATAGTGTCAAGCATTGTGTTGTAAATTTAATTGACAGGTTTTATGTATTATAAAATTGGGTTCGTTATTGGGTTGGTCTGTTGAGACGGTAAGAAATGATATTCTGCATAACAGTGCATTGTTTTCACAAATTTGTACAAACCGGTAGGGGACGTGTATTGCTTATGCAATACTCTCAGAATGCTTGTTCAATTTGTAACTAACTATTTTAAACACAATATATATCATTATTACAACACACCTTCTCCGAAGTAATTTTTTAAAGAAAAGAGCAGCTAGAATATTGGTTGTTCTTACTTACTTGGGGACATAATATTTTTTAAATGCATGTATCAGTTAGTATCTTATCTTCAAATTAAAGGGCTAATTTATACAGCAATTTCTGGGGAATTGTGAAATTGAATAAAAATTGTAGCTCATGGCTATAAACAAAGTGTTTCATTTGGAAAAAGTGTACAGTGTTATTTTTTTCTATAAATGTACTATGGTACATGTACTGTCGAATACTTGAAATACAATAAGAGTTTAAAAGCAAAATGGTACTAAAAAATCCTTACCTCAGATATACAGTACATTAAAAGGGGTGGGGCACTTACATGCTATTTCAATTACACCCACCTTATTTAGAAAATATCTCCCTTAAAAATATTCCTCGTCCTGAATTTCATTTCAACAGTTTGTACATAAAATCCACAATTCACAGTAATTAGAGTAAAAGTGAGACTAATGCCCTGAAGTGTAAAGTTGCCATGAAAATCATGACTTACAAAGCTAGCCAATTTGTCCACGCCCTTTAAGATCCAGATGAAAGAAAAAAAAAAAATCAAAAAATCAATATAAATAACATATGAGCTTGACGAGGCCATGCAAAATAACAATAATCGTCACATACCTTGGTAGCTTATAAATGTTAAATCTCTGACACTGAAGGAAAAACATCTCGAATGTTCCCTCAATTAAAGAAAAAAAAAATGAAATTACGTAAAGAAAAGCACGGTGATAGAGAATGATAAATCCATATTAACAGCACACTGTCACCAGCACATGAAGAACTAGAGCAAATTCATTGAAGACAGGTGATATGTCCTCCAATAAAAGGTTTCCATGGAGACACAGCATCAAATGGGAGAAAAAGGGAAAGTCTTTTTGATTTGTGAAACATTCTAAAAGCAATTTTCCGTTTCCACTAATGAAAATCAGGAGTAATTACCATGAATAGCTTGACAACAAATAACTTAAAAGTAATTTTCTTCAAAGAAATTTGTTCTTGCATGAATTCACATTTTGTGTGAGACTTAAATATGAATGGAATATACTGGTACATTTTTAAAATGAATGAAATTTGTATGACTGAACTGAATTAATGAATGTGAGAATGAAATATCCATATCATGTGAATACCAGCAAATTGCATTCTCCCTCCTCAAATCCAAATCTTATTTTAAAAAAAGGGGGGGGGGAGGATTATATGTTGTCATTTCATCCTCTCATCACAAAATAAAACTATACTGTATGTTATACAGTAGATCTCGCGGAAATATAAATATATTGATCCAGACTGTAACATCTTTTGTTCATGACTGCTTTTATGTTTGCCAGAATACAAGCTGTTCACAGAAACATATTTTTTTTTTGGTGAAATAAACAACGCATTTTCTCTTCCTCTAAAATTATCTAAATAGATAACAATTTTTCTGAGAAACAACCCCCAACATATGTATACATACCAATACACTTAATATTTCACTTTAATACAAGAGAAAATATCCTAGGAGTTATATGTTGTAGAGGACTGATAAATGAATATGTCAAGGAAATTTTTTTTTTTAAGTCACAAATTTTTATGCAAAAATTGATTATTTTGCCCAGTATACAGTATGTGGTATATTTAAAATCCCTGTTGTTTTCAGTTTTAATCTTCTATGGCACTTCCATTTTTTAAATGAAACCCAGCATTTATCCCCCAAAGACTGCAACTACTATTAGCCTGTTTGAAAAGATATTACTTTAGGGTAAGATCAAATTAATTATTGTATCATCAATATCACAACTGTACAAAATGGTGAAGGGGATGGGGATTTAGGTTTGGACTGTTAGTCATTTCTAGAGTTGGGAGTTGGTTGAGATTCTGTCATTTGGAACTTTGATAAAGAGCATATATGCTATAGCCAAGGTAATTTTTTTTTAAAATAAATTACTTACTGCAGTTACCTTGTCTGAAAAGGCAGCATATCCATTACATGTTTTAAGCACCAGAAGTCCGGGATAATTGAGTTTTCATCCATTTTCTTTTCATAGAAAATCCATCCTTCAACACTGCAGCTATAATGGATATTTTTAGCTGGTATTAATGAAGGCTTTAAAAGACACGTTTATAAATATAAAAAGATATCTCAGCACGCTCCAGGCTCTATAATCACAAGTTTATTTTTATCTAAAAAAAAAACAAGAAATCAATAAAATAGTTCGAAGTTTATCCTTAAAAACCAAAAGAAAAACTAATCCTACATAAGTCCTTGCCTTGAAAAAAAAAAAGTCCTTAGAAATATTTTTCCCTTGATCTCTCTCTCTCTCACTATTTTCCTGAAAATACACACAAATAAACACCGAGATACACTTCTAAGGAACCCAAATGACTGGACACAATTATTTTTGGGGGTCCTTGGCATAAGTGCCGATGTGTGTTCCAGGGGGGTGTAGAAAAATCCCCAGGTCGCTCAAGACCCTACTACTTGTAAATCACATTCCATGTCCAAGGTGAAATGTACATCGCTTCCACATCAGGTATTCAATGGAGACAACACAATTAGCCCACACTCATTAGCAGAATATTCATTTTGATACACACGCTTCAGGTATTCATTAACATGACACAGAATTTAACAATTAGGACCTGATCTCACCTCCACTTGCTATTTTTGTTTGATCTAGGTGTCCATGAACAGCATATATACACAGGTACATTTCTTACCTGCACAGAGGTACATATCTTTACAGTTCTCCCTCAATCATCTCCTCAGGGGATCCAATTAATTATGCATGGTGGTGTATAAATGGCTAATACATCTCCACCTGGTCCAGTCGCCTACAATATGTAATATATAGATTTTGCTTTATTTATATAGGTGTAGAGATAAGTTTTCTACAACTCAAGGAGTATAGAAAAAATCAGGACCATTTTTCCAATGAAAATAAATAATTGTCAGTGTTATAAAAACTATTAATACATAATTTATTATTATTATAAATCTTTTATTTAATATTTTTATCAAAACTAGAGTATATCCCTTTTACATGAGTACATAGGTTTAATTCTTAACAAATCCAGTGAGATTTATAAAATTATAATTAACACAAAGGTTCAATAATAGAAAATTAAAAAAAAACACCATTTGCAACATACCAAAAATTTGGTTCAATTTGATTGTTTATGTAACGATCTTCAAATTTAAACAAAAATCACTGGTACATGGATTAAACAATAAAAACATCAAGGGTGGAGAAACCTTAAAAGGATGTCCAAAGTAAAAAGTTTAAGTCGGCATTTGATTCAATTCATGCCATTTCTGTAGTATCAACTCAACAAGTTGGAGCAAATTTTCACGAATCACTTCTGGCTGAGATTCGGAGATTGAAGTCTCTTGTTTCTATACTCTATCCCAAGTTTTTGCTTCCACCACTTTTTGCGCAATATTGCGATAATCATATTAATGCCCAAAATAAGATCTATATTCACTACAATGAACAGAGTCCAGATTATCTGTTTCGAAATGCCCCCCTCTTTTGCCTCAGGTTTTATACTAGAATCACAATCCAAAATAAAAAGTCTTCAGGGATTTTGCCTTGCAAAAGACATCAAAGTACCTAGATGTTAATGGTGAAAAATTGTGCAGGGTGTCCCAAGAGCTTCCAAATGGAGAAAAGATGTAAACATTTCCAATTTTGAATATCCCCATTACTTTTGTTTTCATTCTAGAGAAATAATATTAATTTCTCCTGGTAATAGAGATGATATTTTAATAAAGATATCTTGGATTTTTCACCAAGTATTTTAATTAAAAATCATCAAACAGTGATGGAATCAATAACCTGGGACAGACTATAGTTATAGAATTTTTCAGTCTGGACATACATGTATCTCACCGAGATACATGTATTACCGGTATTTAAGCAAAATGGTATTCATGTATCACCCATCCCAATGGGCATCATCAAAATAATTTATTCTGATAAATTTGTATTTTTATCTCTGTAGAGACGCATACTTGACTCAACATGGTTTGTCAGAAAATTGTCCAATCTGACAATGAGCAGCAAAGAACTGCTCGATCATCAAACTCTCCAAGCTGTAACGTTAGCCTGAGATGGCATGCGCATGACCATATGAAGTCTCTTAAAATTCAGCTACTCACATTTGAAGCATATTAGTAATGTACTAACATGACTAAAGGAAGGTATACAGTGCCAATATAAACTTATATTCACGGCAGACCTAGCAAACCTAATATTCTCTGATTTTATGCTGTTGGCGGAAAAATGTCATTCAAACTGTTGGCTGTTCGTACTTTTAAATTTCCGGTACAAGTAAATTTAGAGCCTGGTCAAAGAGACCGATAAAAATCCGGATTTATTTAATATTGTTTCAGATTATTACAACATACCCACAAAAGAACTGACATCTCTCTAAAAGCTAAACTTTTACTGTAAGACTAAAAAAGATGTAATTGCCTGTATGTTCAACAAAACTTAGATGTATCACGTGATACAGACAGGAAGTCAGAACCCACGTGTTGTAATCAACAAACTGCGTCAGAAATGTCAATATTTCATTGAGAAAATAATAACTTGAATGTGAAAAAAATCGAAGAATCCGATAATATCATGGTGGAACCTATCTTTGATTTCCAATTTAGACTAATTCTTATCGGGGACAGCACTGTTGGAAAGTCATCTTTATTGAAATATTTCACAGAGGGAAAGTTTACAGATGAATGTGACCCGACAGTGGGTGTTGATTTCTATGCCCGTCTCATCGAAGTGAAACAAGGTGTCAGAGTGAAGCTACAGTTATGGGACACAGCAGGACAAGAACGATTTCGGTAAAGTCTTTCAATGCAAGATACATAAACATCATGGAGAGATGATGAAAATCGCCGTCTTGTGGAAATAATTTATTCAAAATGGCAACAGTAGAAAAAAAAAGATGCATGCAATGATATGCAACCCATTTCTTCTCTTTATCAATTTGCAGTCCAAAAGGCTGAAGCAAGATTTTACGTTAAAAGTATCAAAGAATTGATAAATGACAATGCACATGCTGAACATTTACATATTTCAGAGCATTGGTAATGTAGAAAATACGGTCCAAGTTAAGATATATTGACAATCATTGAAACTGGATTAGCAGTTCGCCAAGTGCCATAGTATATTAATTATGCAGAGTTTTCCAGCTTAGTTTCAGTACTAACAAGAGGTACAATAAGTCTTTTATATAACATTAAGACTATAAGTCTAACTGCATGTCTAAAGGACTGTCAAACATTTGACAGGAGATAAGACACAAAGTCTGATATATTTTACAAGAATAATTTAATGCAATGATAATTCGTACATTTGTTTATCAAACTTCAAGTTTTTAATTTTCTCATGGCACTTAAAAATATAATAAGACATCGAGTGTCAAAATAATTTCGAGATAGGAGAAGATTGTGTAGTGGAGTTGCAGACGTATAGCATTAATATAGCTTTAAGGGATTTATTAGCTCTACAACTAAATTTTCTAAGCTATAATATGACTTCATTTGTAGTGAAAAATTGATTCTCAAATAATGCATCAACACTCCATACATGAACATATCTATAACCATGTGTCAGTTATTTACATAATGCTTCATAGCTCGATCGTATTACATTTGTATGAAATACTGTGCACAAATGATTATTTGTTTGAAAAATTTGAAGTTCATGCTTCAAGTTGAGTTTAGACACTAAAAGCTCGAATAAAGATCCATTAGCAATTGATCAGACCAAAATGTATATATGTAGTAAAATTTTCATTTTTTATTTGTTCTTTTTCAGATCTATAACCAGATCGTACTACAGAAATTCAGTAGGAGCACTTATTGTGTTCGACATCACAAATCGTAGAAGCTTCGAAAACTTAGCGGGCTGGCTTCATGAATCTAGGGCCCACATAGAACCCCAAAAAGTTGTGTATGTCGTCGTAGGTCACAAGGCAGACAGGGACGGCGAAAGGCAAGTTACCACCCGAGAGGGGAGAATGTTCGCGGAAATGAATGGACTAAAATATGTGGAGACTTCGGCAAAAACAGGGCAAAATGTGGAGGAGGCCTTTCTCATGGTGGCCAGAGAAGTCCACGCATTGCTGGAGCAAGGAAAGATCCGCGTGGAAGAAGGATGGGATGGAGTGAAAACTGGATTCACCCGTCCGGCTCAACCATTCCATGTGATAGAGGGGGAGAAAGAAAGTGGGGGGTGTTGCTGAAGTGCATTATGGGTTTACTACATACAATGAACTCTTTTTAATAGGCCATATGTGTATCATTTTGATATATATGTTCATTGATAATTGGCCAAAGGGAAATTATTTGATTTTAAACCCGTAGTGTTAAATTTCAGAAGAAAAAAAATTGTGATTTTTTTTTTTAGTTGGAAAATTTTTGAACAATTGTTGTGAGTGTATGATGGGTTGTGATCAGTTTCAAGTGTTGTTCTTTACTGGGCATGTATGCTTGTAATAATGTTTTCAATCAGAGTATTAATTTTCAAAGCTTTACATTGTGTACTCATCGAAAAGCAAAGGGGAAAAAACCAGCCTCATTACCTTTTGTTCCAGATGCATCTGACATGCAACAGGGTTTTTTGTGTTTGTTTTTTTTATTTTTTTATTCTGTTCAGCTGTACCGGTATTTGATTTATAATTGCATAATTTATAATATGCAAAAATCTTGTGCAATGTAAAAATGCAAGTATCGATAGTAGATAAGTATCCCCAGTATTCAAAGAATTTGATTTGTACAAATAAAGGTTAGAGAGTAATAGTTAGTATATATGTATTTGATCTATTAACAACCCAAGAATTTTTTAAAAATATCTATCTCCAAAAGATAGGGACCATGCACTGATGAATGGCTGTATTAATGCTCCATTCACTTTTCATCTTATTCTCTTCTAATCAAGAAAGTATCCAATGCAATTAACATTGATAATATAATTTTCTGAAAACGTTAAAATCTTATCATATTAATGCAATATGTTTTAAATTCTCTGAAACATTTTGGAAATTATTGAAAACCAAAAAGCTATGTACATGTATAAAGATCTACATGTAGATGATCTTTTCTCCTAATGCAACATTATTTAAAATTTGTAACGATTATATTTCAGATCATTATGACATAAGTCTCATCATGATAATCTATAAGTTGAGAGATGATAATTGATTTTTCTTTTTTTAACTTTTCTGATGCACGTCATCAAAAAACATATTATATACATGCATATGAATTTTGCAATATTATATTGTATAATACAGTCTGTTCATGCACATGAAAGCAATTCAGGCATAATTTGTTTTGTTTTTTTCCTTAATTGAGGAAAAAAAAGATATAATGCTACAATGCACATGTATATTTATGGCCATGATGTATTTGATTCTATTTAATCAAGGGCATTTTACCAGCATATTTTGGCATGAGTTTATGTTATACTCTAGTTTTAGCTTAACTGTGATGTCAATAACCCAGTGTTTATATTATTTTCTGCAGGAGCTAGAATGTTACTATAAGGTTTTATACACCAGTATTTGGTCATATTAAGAAACTCAGCATTGATTTTCATGCTAGAAAACCCATTAGGAAATGTTCTCTGCATGATGCAAAAGTCAATTAGAAATAGGGAAAAACTTGTGTCTAATATTAAGATTTAAGAACTCTACTGGGAAATTTTCAGATTGCCTCAACGTTCATTAACATTTTAATAAATTGTATTAGACCAGATTTTATTAGAGTTGTTCCCCTTGAAAAGCATTTTTTTATTTAAATTTGAAGTTTGATCTATAAAAGGTTGAATAATTGTTAATTTTCTCCTATCAAAACGTTAACTAAAAATCACTTTTGTTTTTAGGATAATTTAGTTCAGAATCATTCGTTTCTTTTTTTCATTTATAACTGCTGTAAAAAATGTGCAATTTACTACTTCAGTCCATGGATTGGCAGAAAGAAAAGATCCGTAGTAAACTTTTAATGAGGCTCAATTTATTTTTATTTATCACATGCATGTTTTCAGGAAATACAGTGTAATATCCTTAACATTTGATATTCTACTCAGATGCAGTTAATTAAGCTATACACGTACTACCAGTAAAAAAGAATATCTTAATCCAGAATCATGTAGTTGCATGTGCAATGAATTTTTTTAAAAATAAAAACAAAAGTCACCAAGATATTTACGCAAAGCTTACCAAAATATTTTGTTAGTAATTAATCAGTACAACAATTAAAACAAAGGTCAGTTGTTCCTGCAAATATACATTAATTTGTGATACTCAGCATCGAGGAGTTAGTGAAATATTTATTATTTTTAATGTTATTCCCATATTAATGATATTGCATGTCATATTAAGTACCGGTAGTTTTGTGAAGTATTGTTTTTCATACAGACACAACTATGAACCACCAGAGGACTGTTTTGTTGCCATAGTTTTTAATTATCAGGTTGTTTTTATTTACCAGTTATTTATTTGTGTTTTTTTGTTTGTCATTAAGGGCTTGCTATATTGGTTTTCCCCTGTCAGAAGTGTTTACCATGTATATGTGCAATAATAAAACAAAATGAAATAAATGTGCTTTTCAGATGAAAGTTTCTTGTTTTTGTGTTTTTTTTCATATTGCAATTTTAAAATAAGATTTTTAAGAAACCGTTATTTATGTATTATATAAATATACATGTATAAGCTCAGAGTAATAACATATACTAATTACACAAGTACATGTACACACAATGTCACACATTGTAGTGGCTTTAATGGGGATATTTGTATATAAATACTCTAGATTTTTAATTAAACATGAGGAATTGATATTCATGTAAAAAACGTGAGAAGCACATCTTGTGGATTCTAAAATGATGCTTTAATTTTTTGGACAGATGAAGACTAAATGAATTGGTCATGTACGATTTTATATTCTCGCAATTGTAAGCAAAACGGTTGGATTGCGGAATTGAGTTCTCGTGTAAAATAAGGAAATCTTCAGTTTATAATAGGGTCGTATTACAGTCTCTAATATAAACATCATAACTTTATTATTTACATGTATATATAAAGTATATGCAGGTGGATTTTTACATATAAAGATACTGACAGTGTGAATTTTTTAGGTATATTCATGAGTTTCAAGTTGGTCTAATTACCTTCAATTTATAAATACTTTATAATAATAATTATTATAAAGTTATTCTTTTCCCTTTTAAGTTTTTGAAAAAAAAAAGTTCACAGATTTTCAAGCATTTTTTGGTCCAGGAAACATGAAGTGCAGGCTTGAGCAAACATTACATTTTGTTAAAATTGTATCTATATATTCAGGATACTGGTAAACAATGAACGTGAAACAGATACTTGTTCAAAGCTGCATGTTTTCTAAAATACCAGTACAATAAGCAAACACCTAGGAAAAATGATTGTTTTAACCTTTTTAGATTGTATTGCAAAAATTACATCATTTCTGACGTCATATGCTGCTAGTTAGTGCAAATAAATGAGACAACATGATTCAAAATTTATATTATGTTTACCGTGTAGTCTTCTACAAAATAGGGAAATTTGGACGGGTTCTTTTTGGTCAATGAAAGTCACTAGCATTTTGGACCCTGTGCCACTGATCATTATTCTTGTACTTGAGTGAATAGAATTTCACACAATCTAGGAATGAGTACATTTTTTTAATGCACATTTTTTTCTTTTTAACTCACAATTACATAATTGTAATGATTCACATAGATTTTCTAAACACCATTACATTTATTTGTAAAGCCAAGTTCACATCTTTTCTCTCTTTGGCAGCATATATTAATTGAAATGATCGAACGTATCAGGTTTTTTATCTTTAATCTATTGAGAATATGTCCATCATTTGATGAACAGCATTTCCTCTGGTGACATATACCATTCAAGAAATGGCAAATAATCATTAAAATGTCCTCACAAACTAAGCTGATGAATTGTCTGCGTCTTAAGAATATTCAATACTCAGCAAATACCACCATATTCGGAGCGGCAACACATTTCTCAGAAAATGTTGCAATAAACTAATATTGTGCAGTGTTGAGCAGTGATGCAATTCTGACCATGGTACCAGAATTACATGCCATGCAAACCTGCTGCAGATGTTAAAAACTTCTATAACCAAAAGGCCAATAGTGTAAAAAAGAAATAAGGGTCCATAGGCTGAATAGCAGATTACAACATGTTCCACATAGTTGATCTTTTTGAAGACTGGTCTGGGGACTATCAGTTAAAAATGGTTGTTTTACCAAACCTGAAATATGGATGTCAGAAGTGTCACCAGATAATGAAACTCAAAAACAGGAAAAAGAGACAGGATCTGAAGGTAAGCTTTCCTTAATCTACTCTAGATGTGCCGGCCAATATTGACTCTTTGATTCTTAGGATTTAAGATTACTGTTTAACTTAATCTATATCACTGGAAATTTAACTTCTGTTGAAAATCAATGAAGTACCTGGTAGAAATTTTGTACTAAGTAATCAAAATGGATTAAATTTCACTAAAATCAAATTCTCTAAATGTGAACATGTAAAATGTAGTGGATTTAATTTCCAACAGTTACGGTAATTGAAATCACTAGGATTTCAATTAACTGTTGGAAATTAAATCCACTACATTTTACATGTTCACATTTAGAGAATTTGATTTTAGTGAAATTTAATCCATTTTGATGGAGGCTAGCTCCATCACCTTTGAAGTTAACGCCATGGCTTTTACAGAAGCAAGAATTTCAAATATTAATTTCCCTAGTTTAATTAGCATGTGAATCAAATATCAAACATGAAACAAATACTGCTCTTAATATGGTATAAAGTAATTGGAAACCATTAGATTTATTATCTTAGATGACATTATGCATATAAACCTATGAGGTCACAGTGATATAGATGACCTTGGGACTACGAGGTCGAAGTGTAATAGATGACCTTGAAACTATGAGGTCCCAGTTTATGTTATGACCTTGAAACTACCGTATATCCGGTAATTTTCGCGATGATCTATTTTTAGCTTTTTAGTGACCTCTTTCAAATCGCAAAATATTAAATACGCAAAAATTATATCCAGTATCATTTTCTATAAGAAACTTTTAAAATCGCAAAAAATGACTGACACAAATTAAAAATGCTACATAATTTCCCCATTTTCGCAAATTTTGTGACACATGAAAAAAAACGAATATGCGGTATAAGGTCAGTTTAAAGTATGAGGTCACAGTGTTATACAGTAGTCCAGATACAGGTTAAGTTAACAAAGACTTTAAAAGACAGAAATAGATGCATAAATAAAATGACGCTACTGTACTTCCTTCAATAACTATATTCAGTATCAATTTTTAAATGGATTTTTTTCATGATTCAATCCTTCATTGAAATATTCATCAAAAGAAACATTATTCTTAATGATAAAACTATCTATTGGTAGAATGAAACTTGAGTTCATCATGTTATCAAATGTTTATGATTTTTTGTTTTGTAAATCCTTGAAAATTGACCCTCCCAATTAATGAGTAAAACCACTGTATTTATATTAGTACATGTATAAAACTCTTATACAGGCAGACAGAAAGATATAATTTTTAAATGCTCCTAAGGTTGTTTATTCAGAAAAAGACAAAGTGAAATACAAACAGGAAACTTGTCAACAAATTCAAAATGAAAGAAAAAGATCAACTTTTACATTTATTAATTGTGCTAAATAAATAAATGAATCATAATGACACAAGTTCAACTTTTCTAAGATAAAAAGTCTTCTAAAATAAGTTTCATTCATTCCATAATATATAATACATGTAATATGTGCATCATATATTAAAACTTGCTATATTTCATACATTATAAATATAGATAATAACAGATAAAACAAAAAATAAATGCATGCACTGTGATATATATATTATAACTATTTTGAATAATATCAATATTCAAATATTGTAAATATAGATTTTTTCAATAAAAACAATTTAAAGAATAAACATCTATTTAGAACAAATACAGTGGTAGAAAAAAAAATTCAAATACACCTGAGAAAGAAATGTCTTTGGAATGTGATGAAAAGTTTCTTTGTAAAGTCTGGATCTGAGACAGCAAATATAGCCATAGGTCATGCACAAAAATAAAATTAACCTCTGTAAGCAAACTAATCAAGTTTAACACTGTAAACCCCCAAATGCAACAATTTAAATTCAGAATCTACTCAAACTGTGCGGAACACTAGGGTTTACGACAGAGGTCCCCATTCCCTAGCTAATAAATTTAATGCCAATTCATATGGTTACAATGGCTGTTACTGTAGATTCCTAATTAAAAGTGAGGAATTAATATCCGCGTAAAATTGTGAGAAGCAACCCTCCCGGATTTTAAAATCTCACTTTTATTTTCCAGACAGTTTTGAACTATAGGAAATTGTAACAAAAAGTTGGTGCTCGCGATTTTATATTCTTGCGATTTGATACAAAACAGCGGAATTAAGTACTCCGGTAAAATAAGGAATTTACAGTATTTAACAGAACATAGTCAATTTCTGTCTACATGCACCCATCCAATTTATCTAAAGACACCAGCACCCCATCACTGAAATATCTAATACATGTGTTTTATCTATTTTACATACAATAACAGATCACATATAAATAATAGATCTCTATGTAGAAAGCAATGCTGATTTGTATAAATATAATATCACTGCTATTGCAAGTATAATTCCTAGCATTCTTAGAACATCATAGCCAATAAAAGAGTAATTGATAAAATGTAAATATCAGGCTAATATTTAAGAATACTAGTACATGTACTAGTTTTATGACTGCACAAATGTTCATGAAAAAGAAAATTTCATTGTATGAATTGATCCTTATCTATCTGGAAATTACATGAAGGAATGCATGAACATTTGTATATAGGTACATCTACAATAAGTCATCAATGCTTAATATGACAAATACCATACAATCTTAGTCTACAAAATTTGAATGCGCCATACATATGAGGCAGCAATATTTAGCCATTCATTAATTCATGAACATCTGTTTGAATCAGAATAAAGAGACAACAAATCCTGAAAGTTGATTTATATCATATCATCAGGAATTTCATAACTTTTAAAGAACAAAACGTTAAATAGTGAAATAAACAGTAGAGGCCTTAACTTCTCTGTTACTGTGAAGAAGGAACAGATTAGTGTGTATAATTCAAGGAAATTTGATTTAAAAAAAAAGAACAAATTTTTAAAAACTGGCACCAAACAAACAAGCATTACACAAGTGGATTTTTTTTTTTTGCAAAATAAACAAATCCTAAATTACATGTACAACAGTGCTAATTCTTTTTATAATATCTTGTGAGATCATGAGTCTTTCATACAGTAAATAACATTTTTAAAATCTTGCAAAATATCATGTCAGATGACAAAATATTCCAGTTAAAAGTTTTAAAGTTTCAGTTTCACTAAACATGAAGGGTTAAAAAGAAATTCTCAATATCTGAACTACATTTATAACAACACATAAGCTTCATGCTGCATGAACCACTGAATATCTACTTTTACTTGTCTTCCTAACAATCCTCCATGTTTTTTTTTCTTTCAAATTAAAAAATATCTCTGCTCTTAAACAAGCAAACAACAAAATACATCCCTTTAAGTGTTATTGAAATTTCCCACAACATCAGCATATATTTTGAAGAAGTTTTCTAAACTTTGCACACTGTGGAATTCAGACCATCTGGCCAGTTATAGGTTGCGGGTTCAAAGCTTTTGTAGTTCATGTCGTACTGGTACGATTTGACAAAGGTCTCCTTGTCCTCTGGCTCTGGGTAGTGGTAGGCTAGCTTGTGCTTGTAGGCAAAGTTGATCAATCCAATGGCCAGATCTGTGGACACCTTTAGAATCCCTGACAAAGGCGGATAGACCAGTCCCATGGATAAACTCTTCTCATCCACCATATCCACCAACAACTGAAATTAAAAAATGTGTGTATCTCTATGTAAAAGTATTTCACCTCACTGATCATTTAGCATTTGGGTATGTTTACATATTAATACATTATAATACGAGTGATAAGTGAAATGGTTGCTTCCATAACATACTTTCTACATCAGAGATATAGATGTGCCATGATAAGTTCAGCAGAAGTAATTATGAACTCGATGAATCATTGAAAAGCTTGTTTTTATTTAATTTAAAAACATTCACTCAGATAAGGAATGTTTATGATGCATGCATGGACAGAGTTTCTCCCCTTTAAATCACAATTACAGAATTATCTAAAGTATGTTCATACCTTTGCTGATTCTAAGAACACTTCATCAGTAATAGATCTGATATCACACAGAATGGTGGCCAGAGCAATGCCGGGGAATATGTAAGCATTGTTGCCCTGGCCTGGGTGGAAGGTTTTGCCATTGTAAGTCACGGCGGGGAAAGGACTGCCACTGGCAAACACACACCTCCCCTGTAATGTAACAAAAACAGCACAGTCACTTGGTGTCCATTTACCTGCGTCTCTATCAAAACAATATGACAATTTCAAAAAGGTTTTCATTTTTGTTGAAAATCTGACTTTTGAAATAAGAGATTTTATACTTTTACAGTGTTCCAAAATTCTACAAAAATTATTGAAATTATGAAACACATAGGTAGGTAGAAATTAATTATAACTTATGCTAAATATGATTTTTATATCAAAAACATTTCCCTCAACCATATAAGACTTTGTAAAACAATGATGTACATCTGTACTGTTAGGTAGAAATTGTATAGAATATAGGAGATACTCAAATGACAGGACAATTGAATCTCTACCTTAGTGATACTGTAGGCCTGTTCTGCCGTACACTCGGCCTTACTGGTCGGGTTACTGAGGGCAAACACAATGGGTCGCTCGTTGTTGTTACCCATCAGGGTCAGGATCTCTTCTGTGAAGGCACCCGCAACAGCGGCAGCACCTAGGGTAAAGCAAAGATAAAATTGATTTGTGAAAATTTAATATTAATAGCATGAAATATTATCCTTCATCACTTTAAATACTAGTACTAAATAGACCATATACATGTTAATTTTGTTGCATGAAAAAAATAAAACTGCAATGAGATCAAAATGTAATACAAGCTAGGTTATCACTGATATTTCATAGCTACTACAAAAACAAACATTAACACCATAAAACAGAATCTAATAAACATATACTTAAAAGATTAAACCAGCAAAGAAATACTGGTACCACCTAAAAGTGAAGATTCATATAGTTTTGTTGATATCTATGTCAATAACGCTGATTTAAAGTATTTTGATGCTGGGGATTCATGGTATTGCTATGTACTCCTTCGGCGCTTACCAATGATTGCCGTTGGTTTGACCAGTTTAACAACATCCACCAGTTTATCCACTGGAGCATGCTCCTGGGCAAACCTGATCTTGGGACCAGTTACTCCCCCTGACGGTCGATTCTGAAAGAGACATAGTGCATGTACATGTACATTAAACAAGAAACAACAGTAAAAAAGTCAATAACCTCATTTTCACATAAGCATAATCTATTAGGTTTACCTTGACTATAAGGCCCCTAGAGTCCACCATAAACACCCTTTTGAGGGCCTCTTTCTCGGAGATGCCTGCTTCAGCCATGGCCATTACGAGTAGAGTTGCAATACCTATAGAGGCCTATATAGATTATACAGAAAGAGCAATATAATACATACGGTATATTTAATAATGCTGTTATATAGGTAATCGATTATATACTCGGTATAATACTAAGTTGTTCTTACACTTACAGCAACATATAATTTATTTCTTCTAATGCAATTTTTCAATGTTTATATGAATTATCCAAATTTTAAAGTTTTCCATAATTGCCCTTTTAATGAATATTTAATTACCGATTTCTAAAATCATACATTGTAATTTTGTATAGTAACATGTATAACAGTTTTATTATATTTTGCATATACATATGAATATATACATAGATTGTATTTGGTATTTCTGTGGATGAAAATTAATCAAGGGGTATTTCCACAAGATCTGCAACTTTTTATTCTCTCTCTCTCTCTCTCTCTCTCTCTCTCTCTCTCTCTCTCTCTCTCTCTCCATACATTACCTCCCCTGCCCCCTGGAACACGAACACATTGTCCTTTAGTGGTTTCTTGGTGATCTTCAGACTGGCCAGAATTCCTGCTACGGCCACTGCTGCAGTACCTGCAGAGAACAACATTTTACTTAGACCCCCAACCAGGCTCATTGTAATTTCAATGCAGAACATACTGTAGATTGGCAAATAATCATGATAGTTTTAATTTCACTATGTTCAGGATTTAATATTTTCCCACAAAATTAAACCCATCGTGAATACTATCATTTGTGTTCAAAAACGTTTCAATGCTTACCAGGTAAATATTCTGATCAATTTATTTTTAAGCAGCATGAAATTAAAACCATTGCGACTGGTACTTTAATAGAAATTGTGAAATTTTAACACCATGGAATTAAAACGACTTACATTAATTATATGTACAATGTATATGAAAATATTTAGGATATTTTTTCTTGACTAAATAGTCTTGTGTACTATAAGTATGAAAAGATGCAGATCAACAAACGAACAGAGAGAAAATCAGAATGACTCACTGTACCATATCATAATATGGCCATCTTATGATTGATAGGAAATTTAAGATTCCTCTGAAAGTACCGTACCTTGAATATCGTCATTGAATGTGCAATAGTCATTCCTATATTTCTCCAGAAATCTGAAGGCATTGTGGTTTCCAAAATCTTCAAACTGGACTAAGACCTCCCTTGTATACCTAAAAAAAATTGAATTACCGTACACAATTTTTTTCTTCAAAATAATTGTCTGCGTACAACTTAAATCTACTTACTTGTAGCAACAAATACAACCCTTTGACCATTAAATATGTCAATAATGATTAATTTCACCTAATGTAACCTATTTAACAATATACTTTGTTTACTCACCCAGATAACTGTAAACAGTATTTACATTTGATACAAATATCATAAATCTCCCTCATTTATAGCTATATTGATGATAATTCATGATAATTGAGGTGTCCAAAATTGAATCATATCCCTGCATTGTTTGAAGGCCATCAAAATTTTATGACATAAAGTTAATGACCTTGAACTTGATTATCAGAGTTATTTACAATATAGACGTTTGACCTTGACCTTGATTTGAGGTTATCAAATACCATGTCTTATTAATTTGTCATGTTGTTGGAAAACAGAGGGCAGATCTGCAGTCAATGGTTTGATTTTATTTGATGATAAAAATAAACAGGAGTTTATCATTTTCTGATGGAAACATCGCTTCAAAACTATCAATCATGTTGATTGATCTCATATGTCAAATTTGGAAAATTAAATAAAATAAACTGACAACAAACTGAAAATTGTTTACAACAAAGCAAAGTGATGATTCCAGGCTAACACTGACAGATTGCCATGTTTAACAATGACAAGAATTTTTCCTGCTTTTCTGGTTTTTTTGTTTTTCCTTAATAACAAAAATGTATGCATTAGAAAGATCAATCAACGTCAAGTAATTACACATAACAGACAAAAAGATTGAAATCAATTTCAACAAACACTTCACTTTCATATACATTAACCATATACCTTTTAACACAGGCCTGCATAAATTCATCAATGAATTCATCGTACTCTTTTCCCTGAATACGATTTTGCCTCAGACCAATGTAGAGGGGATCATCTAGAAGTGCCTGATAAACAGTCAAGAAAAAATAATGCTTTACATCTCATAATCATTTTTTGAACATTTTAATATATGAAAAATGAAAACAGCCCATTTTAGGCATAACTCTAAAAATATTGATTTGATTTTGTTTCAGTTTAATTTTGAGAGTTTAATTTTTTTTATTAATCATATACAGTTGTTGAAAAACAATGATTCTCTTCTTTAGTACCTGCTACATGTATAAAACTACACATTGATGACACATTTAGATGCTTAACAATTTACATGCATATGCACTTAGTGATGTACAGTACATTACAAGGCATCTAATTCATACATGTACTTAATCATAAGGGCTTGTAAGTATGGTATAG
This sequence comes from Magallana gigas, assembly GCF_963853765.1. Lineage (NCBI taxonomy): Eukaryota > Metazoa > Mollusca > Bivalvia > Ostreida > Ostreidae > Magallana > Magallana gigas. Next base: position 17,231,870 of record NC_088861.1, on the reverse strand, counting down.
TAAAAATTGAATAAAATAATTGCCTCAGATAAAGCTTCCTGTTGCATTTTTAATAGTCCTTTGTACTCTTAGGCATATTACAAAAACAATCTACCAATACAATATATGCTTGGATACACTTAAAACTTTTCTCTGCAATATCTGGTCACTGCTGGATAACAAAAACTTGCCATTTCTTTTTCAACCCCCATCATTCCCCCATCCCCCCCCCCCCCAAAAAAAAAAAACCCAATTTGAAATTGAAAACAGAATTTTATCAAAGATTGCAAATTAAAGGCCATTTTTCCTGTACCTTATTATTAGTCCCAACGTCCAGTAGAATCGGGAGGCACTGATGGGGCTGTATCCCGGCCAGCGCTGTGTACAGGGAGAGTTTCCCCACGGGGATCCCCATTCCATAGCATCCCAGGTCTCCCAATCCCAGAATCCTCTCTCCATCTGTCACCACGATCGCCTGATCAAACACATTTTGTGGTTCATTTGATTAACGCATTATAAGGAATTATCTTGGATCATACCTTGTATGTGAGAGTTAATCAATGAACATGTTTTTTTTTTTTTATTCTAGCTCTCACATGCTATATCATGAAGAGAAAACTAAAACAAGAAAATTACAAGAATGAAGTTCCATTACGTACATGACTTGATAACAATTACCAGAGTGTGAAAATTTTGATAGTTTTCTTTTATTAGATTATAATCTATCTTAGTTTGTTCTTGGCAAAACTATAACTAACATGTCATATAAATACATATAAATAACATTCATATCAAAATAATCTACTGTCTAATAACTTCGAATAATTTCTAGAGAATTAAATTATAAGTATTCCTGGACTGAAACTTTTTGTCGAACTGTCTTGAGCTGCTTCCAATTTTGTTTACTTTAAATATTCAGAATACAAATAAACTGTTTCAATTCAACACTTTTACATGTATTGATGTAACTAAGACACTTCTTTTCTTCTATATGACTAATATTTTGATAAAGGGAAGATTTCAGCTTGTCAGTTGTATAAAAGTTGTTTAATAAATATCTAAAACCCTTCTAAATACTATGTGATCCACTAGCCAAATTTCCAAAACTCAGACACCTGATACACAGTATACATATAGAATACTCTTCCCCACCCTAAAATTACTTTTGATTTTCCAGCTGAATTTTTTTTTAGAATTCACCACCCACACAAATAAAAAGAGACTTGACACTTTTGTTATGTCAAATTTAAATCATCAAGATTAACCTTTCAAAAATACAATCTTCAGAAAATCTATTGTAAAACCTTGTTCTACATGTATCACATGGTTAAGGAAAAAAGGTTAAAAAAATTCGCATTCATTGAACGCAATGAACTTTAGTACATTAGTAATTAATATCATTTCAAACAATTTTTTTTTACTTCACCTTTCATGCTAACATGCTAATATCGTTATCCTACACCTATAAATCAGAGAGCTGAAGAATTATGTGTACACTATACAGCTTGTTCAAATGAAATTGAAAACTGATAAATTTGGCCTTATACTCATAATGAGGTCAACCTCTGAAATAAGATGTGTCCTTCATTTCTAATGACCCAGTTTGACTTGACAATTATATTTGATCTAAGAGTTTCGCCTGACCTGGCCTGAGCACTATATTTGGACACAATATTCAACATTAATTGTCTGATAACTACACTACCAAGGCCTAGCTTGGTCCTTGTAAAATCTTGTTGTGAATATGTGATAAGCGATTGCCTTAATATCAACAGGACAAACAAACAAACCTTGACATCATCAATGGTCCAGTTGCACAGAATATCAAATATGTGTCCTTTGTCATAGATTGTTATATACAGCCCCCTGAAGAAAAAAATTATGAATATTAAAATCTTAAATCTCTCTCTCTCTCCTCTCTCTCTTTCTCTCTCTCTCTCTCTCTCTCTCTCTCTCTCTCTCTGACTCTCTTTCATATTGAATGCAAAAATGTGTAATCCCTATTAGGCAGCTTATTAAGCATTTTTAGTTTCATTAGTCAGCAAATATCAAAGATTTGCACTAATTAAGACATGCACTATAATACAGAGACACACTCAACTGACATATGTATATTTACTTTCCTAACATTAAAGTAAATTAGTGAACTTGTCAAAAGCGAGATAATGTTTCTAATTCCTTCCTTGCTAAGACAAGAAAATTCCGTTAATTAAAAACACCTAGCCTTGCAATAATGATTCACTATCTGCCACTCTGTGCTTTATATTTGCTGACCAGAAAAAATGCACTCGTCAGGTGAGATCGACAGAAATACAAGGGAAAAAAAAACAGTCAGGCAACTTGTATTGATTAACAAGAACAAATTTACATAGTGTCTCATTTCCTTCGAAATGATACCCAACAATTAATGAACAAGAGGACATCCAACACTTAATGTATTAAGAGGAAACCTCATGTACCTGGGTTTTCGAAAGATGAGCCCGTATTTCAGACAAGCCTGCCCGACAGTGGGCGTGTATATGATGGGCATCATCTTCTCCACATTGTCGGTGACCACGCGGTAGAACAGCTTCTCATTCCGGTCCTGTAGCCCCATCAGGTAGATGTACTTATCCAGGTCGTTGTCCCAGCGGTTAAAGTTCAGCAGGACATTGTGTGACTGCTCCTCCTGGGTGCGGATGGCAGGGGGGATCAGGCCGTGTATCCCCAGGATCTGTCTCTCCCTCAGGGTGAAGCCAAACTCCTGTTATAGAAAGATACATTGTAGAAAGATAGAAAGAAAGAATAAACAAATGTCTAGTATGGGGGGGGGTAGGGGGTCAGGCCGTCTATCTCCACCCTACCTTGTTTCTGATACATGTATTGATTCTACAGACATCAACTTGATCGATAATAAAAATTTGAAGCGTAGCATCAGAAATCAACCATGTATCGCCAGTCAGTTGCTTAATTTACTACATTGGTAACTGACAGATATCTCTGGTCCATCAATGGACTGCTACTACACTCATAAAGTTTGTAATACAAATAAGTTTACATTAAGATATTGGCACCTTTTTAATACTCAGCTGAAAAATAGGACCCTGATATACATCAACCCCTGTAGTTTTTATTCTATAAAGAGTAGATAAAACTGGGCACTTAAAAATATCATACTGATTATATTTGCATAAACACAATGACTATAGAATAGGCCATTACTGTTTCAGCTATCCATGAAGATGACAACGATTTCATCTTTTCATGAAGAAAGCAGGTATCTTTTATTATCTTTTTCTCCCATCTAGATGTCCACTGATACATGTACAAAGATTTTCATATCTATTTATATCAAAGGGATCTCCATTGCTTCAAAACTTATAAATTGTATGTGACACAGAATTTAAAATAGTGGTGGGGGGGGGTGTGCTTGAGGTGCTGTACATATATAATCATCATTATTTCTGCATCCAATGAGTCAGCTAGCTAGACATTTAAATGCACAATTTTAATAAATTTTTAACAGATATACTATTCTATTGATATCTAATATCTTACACATGGACGTAATTTGACCCTTAGCTAATAATCAGGGGAATTCCAACACTTGTTTCCTATAAAATTACAAATAAGCCATTGATTATTAATAAATTAAATTTTGTATTTACGTATCCCTTCACAGTTCACGAATGCAAATAATTAGTTGTAAGAGTACTATAGCCTGATGTCATTACCAAGTTCTAGGATTACTGTACGGGTGTTTTTTTTTTATTCCTAACCTATAAAAAAGAGTTCCTGTAGCTAATCAATACCCAGCATTATTTGCCAGAGTCTTGTCTCAGAGCTGTCATTAATGTTCTTAGGAGCAGGTATAAAATAAGCTGAGGTGAAAATACTTAAAGCACCAGATTAAAACACCCTCGATATAAATTCTGTTCAGTGGACTTATAAATTTCTCAAAAACATTTTCTGATCGAGTGAAGGATTTATGCTAAAATAAATCAGCATACTAACTAGGATTCTATTATCTATAACATTATGTACTGTATACATGGATTGTATTGATAAATGATAGCAGATCTTACAAAGAAATCAAGCTACCAGTGTACTTGAAAAACCACGTTTGTGTATAGCATCCCTATAAGACTCACTTCTGACTAACTCAGGAGAAATATACTTCCCTTTTGCAGGGACGCTAAATAAATAATGCCCATGTAATTATCACACACAAAACAATCATTTATAAACGTTTTTAATTCTGATATTTATGAATTGAAGTTTCATTCAATTGTTATATATTTAAAATTCCACGATCACGAATTTAACTGTTTAAAGTTTACCAGTTTAAGGGGTCGACTTTGGGAACATTGCGTCTGTACAAGAGACGAAGAGAGGGAAAATTTTGTCAGAGGTTTAAATTACCCCAAAATCAGTAACAAAAACTTACCTTGTTTAGAAGTGGGTCCCTAAGGATGTCCACACCCCGCACCCGGGGGTGTGCAATCTTATCCACTCCGCCGACAGCAGACGAATTCTTCTCGGCCATTCTATCCTATGCAAAGTTGTGTAGTAGGGGGAAGTAACTCTGTGAAGAGATTGGGAATAAACAGAAACTCGATCTCGATTTATTTGATTTTCGGTAGAGAATTCTTAAGATTGTGTATATTCAAAACAACTTATTTGCATGTATTTATTTCATTTACTGTCGATCCAGTATGCATAAGCAATTTTATTTTAAAATTTCAAGTTGTTGTGTACAGGTACGCCTATCAGTATTATTTTGTCTCAATGAAAACTTATGTTTCAAGCTAGACATGTCAGTATATATACAAATGTATGTTATATTAAAGTTTTAAAATTCACATAATTTTAAATTATCTATAAAAATTGTTATAGATGGTTTTATTAAATTCTGTGAATTTTAAATCTTTTATTGTGACATAAATTGAACAAATCACCGTATTATTCATCATTTTACTTAAAGACTTTTGAAGTATGAATAAAATACATCACATAATACATGTACATAGTATACAGATAACAGAAACTGACCTCTCGCTATATTGAATCCACAACGGTAGCAATGCTTTTTATCAATTTAACTTCGTATTTAATAAACTCTTTAGTTATAATTTTATTCCACACACAAGAAAAATTGAATGCGTAAATGAGAGATCGAACGGGATTTTTTTTTTTTAGCTTTACGAAAATGTACAAGGGAAGGATGCGTAGATTTTTTTCTTAGGGAATATCGCTTAATTGTATAAAATAGCCTAAATCGGTTTTCCGGTGGGAAAACACATCCTGTACATGCAAGACTTAAATTAATCACCTGTGTCGATGACCTAAGCGATCGAACGAGTCGATATACCTTAATATTTTTAACGCATGACTTCGTATAACGAACGGAAGCGTTTCCTGTAAAAACAATATTTTATTTGGTTTCTGAATTGAACTTGATGACTTACCATTATAAATAATCTTACAGTAAGTAGGTATTAATTTTATACACAACGTTCAGTAAAATTAATATTTAATTTATTTTAAAAAATGTACAATCATTTGCGGTCATTTGGTGTATATTTTATTAGAACAACATTTTTATATGTTTTTTTGTTTAAAAAAAGTGATTAAATGTCATATGTCAAATTACATATTTATATACCTGTCCCATTAGGAATTTTATACGAGAGAGAGAGAGAGAGAGAGAGAGAGAGAGAGAGAGAGAGAGAGAGAGAGAGAGAGAGAGAGAGAAGCCTGTAAATATAATAATTTAATATATGCTGTCAGATGTGTTATCATACAAGTATTTAATTAATGAATAGCAGATTTAAATTAAAATTTATTAAACTTATCTCATCGGATCAGTATGTGTCATTGTAAACAATAATACATGTACATAAAATAGGAATAGTTTTTTGGGTTAAAAAAAAATGAAGTAAAAGCATGCATGCTGAATAATTGCTGTACGAAATCTAATCTATCTATAGAGTTGTTTCCCTTTATACACAAAAAAGAGAGAGAGAGAGAGGGAGCCTGTAAATATAATAATTTAATATTTAATATATGCTGTCAGATGTATTATCATACAAGTATTTAATTAATGAATAGCAGATTTAAATTAAAATTTATTAAACTTATCTCATCGGATCAGTATGTGTCATTGTAAACAATAATACATGTACATAAAATAGGAATAGCCTTTTGGGTTTAAAAAAATGAAGTAAATGCATGCATGCTGAATAATTGCTGTACGAAATCTAATTTATCTATAGAGTTGTTTCCCTTTATACACAAAAAAGAGAGAGAGAGAGAGAGAGAGAGAGAGAGAGAGAGAGAGAGAGAGAGAGAGAGAGAGAGATGCACCAGGTTCACAGTATCGTGTTTATAATCTATAAAAGTATAAATATAAATCATACCCATCTGTTAATCAAGGTCCAAAAAAATTGAGATACAACGTATTTCGATAATTTTGAAACATACATTTGGATGGTGTTCATATGATTTTTGTGCAATTTAGCCGTATATCATTTAAAAATGCGTAACTAGTAAAGACCTCAAATTTGAAAACAACCACCATCAGTGCTTAGGCTTTATGTCAAACAAATTTCAAGGTCATATCAACAGGTCAAAGGTCAAATATGATGACGTCATCTAGGATTTTTATCAATTTATACCTCCGTCAAACATACTTAAACCTTAATTAATCTAAAACCAATGGTTAAATTTTCTTTATTTTGATATATTTTAATTACAGGGTCATGACAATCATACTGTTAAATTTTATTTAAATTTGAATTATAAATTTTCTTTTTAGATACCGTTAAGTGCTGCAAATTTTCGTCTTAAAAGAGTATTCATAAGCGCTAGTTTTACATTATATCGCATGAGAAATTATCTTAAGTTACCAGTTAGAATTTATTTCAGTATCTTTAAGAAACAAGAAGGTCTCCTTTTTGTATAGCAGCACAAATATTTGTAATATCTTTAAAAATAACTTAATGGCATAGAAAATAATAACAATGACACTATTTCATTTTACACTCCACTGAAAGGAGCTTCCAATGGTAGGTTTGGGGCAATGTGGGCAAAAATTGTGAGGTCGGATTTTTTTCAAATTTTACGTATTAAAACATTTCATTCCATAGAAAAAATATATAATTTTTAGAAAAATTGAATTATAGGAAAAATTTAGCTTATCTATTTTGTACTACCTTAATAACCGAGATATTACAATGTAAAAAAAAAAAAGGCATCCAAAAAGCCCACGAGCCTAAACGGTCACCTGAGTATAACATACGATATTCGTGTGAAGACCCCATATATATAATGATATACATTTTATTTTTCAATTCCTATAATCTCACAAAATAGTGACCTAAAAATCTATTATTTACAACCACTATTTATTTCCCTCTTCATTTCTTTCGAAGGTTTGATCGTAATTGATACAGAAACTACTAAGACTGAAATCTGTGCGATCCAGTTATTAAAAAAACAATTCATGGGTTGACTTATTAATTATTTTAAATTATACAATTTATTCACTAACCAACCTAATTTCGAATACTCAATCAGGCTAGCGTAAAATATGATATATATTTAGATTTACAAAAAAGTAATGTTCGATCTCCATAGCTCTCTCGTTCCATGCAAGCCTCCTCAACATGTTCCGCCTAGAATTTCATCAAAGTACTGAAAGCACTTGACGTGCAGTATAAAACTGGTAGATCGTCAGATGCAAAGAACCCGTTCATGTAACATTTGCATGCTATACTAACTCAACTCGAAGACATGTAAAATGCCCTAACAATGAATTTCGAAGTTGGTGATTAAAATTTCAAAAGGAAATTAATTTCCGAACTTGTGCCAAAAAATGAATTAAATAAACATAATACAAATTAAAAAATTTATCAATATCGAAATATAAAAAATGGATATAATGCACGTTATATTTATCAAGTTTAAATGCTATACAGCTTCTCAGAACTAGAATTTGAGTGAAGTTTCCGTACAATTCTACAACCGAATAGAACAACCTTGTTACCGCTCCATTAGCAATGGCCTTGTGGCCTTAAAGACGCAATTTAGTCAGAACTGAGTTTACATATAAAATGTTTGTATGCCAGTGGAGTTTTACTTATAGAAGATACTTCACTTTTCCAAACGTCTGAACCCTTTCTTTTATACTGATTGATCCGTAAAATCGCTGTGTTATGCATATATGCACATCTTTTAAATGCTTCGGTAAATTGGTGGGAACTTTTATCGTTAAAAGCTTTTACAAAAATCAAGATGTTGACTCTCGTTCACGTAACAAAAAAAAAATCGAGTACATCTCATCTTGTGTGCGAATCTAATACAAGACCAATTAACAGCGAGTTTGACAGCACGACAAGGATTCTTTTTGGAAATTGTGTTGTTTAAATAAAAGATGAAAGATAAGATACAAGAAAAGAGAGGATTCCTTTGACTTAAAAACCCATTAGCGCCAATAAGTTTTCTTCTTGCGCGATTACGCGATATAAGTAATGACCGGTGTTGGGAGAAAGATAACAGGCTATCGCTTCCGAAATAAAGATGTCAATGGGCATTAAGGTTTCACTGCAATCTCACCCACTAGAAAATATAATGTCTTATTTTTACAGTGAATTGTACAAACCTTTTTTCGGGGGAACAGTGTTTTTAATAGATTTAAATATCTTGACAGCGATTAGCAAGGCGACTTTCTTCTCGTTTGTCTAATGGATTACGATTTGTCGTAATATATCTTCCTGCAAATACCCCTGTAATTCTCCTGGCGAAGATAGCGCATATTTTTCCCCTCGGACTCAAATTTACGATTGGAACTGATGGCAATGATAGGCCAGTTCTATATATATGCACTAATTTTACCTTCAGAAAAAAATACATTTGCGTAATTACACCCCACACAGACAAAAACGGCGGGGAGCATTGTATATAGAAAATAATCCTTAACATGTAAATAATGAAGTCTAATTATTCAATATTATGCTTACTTTAAAGGTAAACGCGTTGTTATTCTCCCCTTGTTATTTTCTTTTTTGTAACAAAAGAACAATTTACTTACCCCAGCAGTGAAAAAATATTTTCGCTTTGAGGATATCGTTAGTGTAAACTTCGTACATACGTTTTTACCAAGAAAATGTTCATATGTTGAAGGATCGATTCGTTTTCGGTGGATTTCATGTTAGTTCTGAGGAAATAAGTTTATTTTTTGCTTGTGAATTGAAAACAAAAGTACATGTAGCATGGCCACTACGGCATGGAAGAACCATTTGTGGGTGGTGGAGGCCAGGAATTTTAGTCCTGATTTTCATTACTTGCAAGCTCAGGTAGGATTTGATCTTAAAGTATACATAATATACATGTAATGTAACGGTACATATCTGTTGCATGTTGATTGCAATTTGGAATCTCATGGCTTTGTTAAAAGTGACACATACGTCAATTCCTTTACAAAGGAATCAAAGTTTGTTCATGACAATTACTCTGGTTTTAAAGAATCTAAGCTTTTGCAAAGGACAGTCCCATGGGCCTGGGGTACCTTAATATATAATTTGTAAATTAATATTCATACACAAGAAACTTGTACACACGTCACTATAAATGCTGCTCTCTTACTTACTTAATTACCACTATATATGGCAAACGAAAGCGTGGTTATACCAATGCAATTATTTTTAGGTGTTTTTGGAGCAAAGCACTTCTGATATTCATGAAAATTTTGATGAACTTACTATATTTATGTGAGTTGCATTATATACTTATAGATCTGTTCATTTTCGGATTCTATGTATACGCGTATGTAACAATATACATGTACATGTAATCCCTTTTCATGGTTTTTCATTTGAAACCAAATATAAATGAAACAAAATAAGAACATATGTGAAAATATATATATGGGATTATAGGAACCATAGATATATTTGGCAAAATTGCTCATGACCGAAGCATTGGCAGCAAAGAAGGAACGATATATTAAGGGTTAAGTAATAGACTCTTTCTTAAACAACAAATACATGTACATGTATATGACTTCTAATCGGAAAGAAAAACTTCAGACATATTCACATATGTATCTCTAGGGACATTATAGATTCATGTTTTTAACACATTTCTAGAATTTTGCTTTATATAGAATTATTTCATTCACACGTGTCAAACTGCATGAAAAATGCGCATGAATTCAGCGTAATTTGTTAAATATAATATATAACACTAATTCTCGTAATGAAATAGTATTAAACATTTTTAGTCAATTTCTCATTTATAGATCTTACAACGTGAACTTGATAGACGATGTGTGTCCCACATGGTGAGAATCATACTATAACCTGATTCCTGTATTATAAAAGTCTTACCCTAAAATACACGCAAAGCCTACCCATGATGTATAAAACCAAAGTTTGATTAACTCATTGCAAACTAAATTGAAATGTTGTGTGACAGCATTATTTAAAGTTTACGTGTCAATCATAAGCATATAGCACTTGTCTATCATACTACAACGTAACCCCCATCCCCTTCATGCCACCAACCCCATCCACGTTTAATTTTGACTAACAAACCACTTTAACCCCAAAAATGAATAAATGAAGAAAGAAAAGGAGGAATGAATGATTAAGTAACCAAGCGAACTAACGAACACGTACACGAATGAATGAACGAAAAAATGAAAAAGAAATTGGCAAAATAACGAATAAACGAACAAATAAATGAATGAATTCTTCAAAACACGTTGCAAAACCTCACTCTAGTTTTTGAAGTATGACCCTTAAATTACATCTAATTTAACCTCTTGAGTTAACACCCCATTACCTTTGTCCACGATAATATTACATAAGTTTACTAATTTAAAAACGGGTCTAAGCGAGTACTTGTGTACTTACGCTACTTACTTAATCCAGTAAGTCACAAGTACTAACGGTGGTCGGACCCCCCCCCCCCTCCCCTCGTTTAATTTAAAAACGTTTAAATTTCTATACATAGATTGCTGTTTAAATTATGAGCAATTTGACTACTAATTTTCTGAATAAGGATAATAAAATGTTTACTTGACTTGTAATAATTTGCAACTTAAGACTTATGGCAAGAAAAACATTTATACTGGGTGTATTAAATATAAAATATATGTACATTGTATTTAGACCAAGTATAGTAGACTTCAGTGTAAAGTCAAGGGCGGGGGCATGTGGGGTGGGGACTTAAACGTGCTTGTAGATTTATACTTGATTCAAAACTATTATATAGAACTGAGGATTTTTCTTAAAATCAACTGCAACATGACCGCACACGCTTCCTGGAAATGAAAATACTTTTTTTCTTCTCATTTTCCCCTTCTTCATCATATATTGAATAATTCTTGTCCTTTGTATCAAATCTATAAAAAGAAATGATAATGGAACTGTGAATTGGAAAATTATATATCTATAGAAGGAAACGTTAATTTAGCATGCACCATATAAAAAAAGATATTGGTTCATGGTGAACAGTTTTATTTTAAAGGTTTCTGCACTAGAAATACCCTGCATTATTTTTTTTTGCTTCGATTTACTTCGAAGAGCTAGTTTTTCAGGCTATCCATCACGTTCGAGTATTAAATTGCCCTGCTCTTGACTGAAATGAAAAACACATTCAAGTGTTTAATGAAATTTTCTTTTTTGTTTAAAGAGGGTCCGAATCAATAGGAGGAAAATACCCAAGTAGCCAGCAAAATTGCTGCAATATCCCCATTGACTCGTATATTTCCAATGGCATTTCATTTGATTGTAGGGGATTATTAAGAATACTCCCCGTAAATCAATTTATTTTGTAAGAGGGTTGCGATCCTCTAAAGTTAACAAAACAAGCGAAGTATTTTAATATAATGCGTTCCATTTGCGTTCATGTCAAGTCAAGAAAGCATGAAGTGGTGTATTCACGAGGTTTTGTAAATAAAAGCATTCAAAAAAAAAAAAATGAAAAGAATGTGAAAAAGCATATTGATCTCATGTCCTCGTCATTGTATTGTAAAATATAACACATCCATATTGATCATAGAGTAATCATCATTATATCAAAGACTCCAACAATAAACTAACACGGATTTAAGTCGGCCTAAGCGACGTCTTTTTAAACAGTTCTTTTCAATGCGTGTGTGTGTTGAGCAATGGATTTTCCCCTAGCTGTGGAACGACGCAAGAATATACTTCGCCTTAAGTTCCTTTCACTTATTTAAACGGATTATTACTATGCAAGAAAGTTTGTGAAACTTTATAACACGGCCAGGATTCGTTTACATAGAACTCCGAAAGTGCCAATATTTATTTTCGCGATGTCTCTTGTTTTTTTTTACCAATTTATAATCTAGTCTGCTAACCATGAGAGGAAAACGGGGCGAATGCGCACGTGCTTCCTTGTTACGTCACAGACAACGGAAAATAGAAATAATGGAATAATATACCTATAGTCACAACAACTCAGAATTTCAAGCATGGATCGTTTTTTGAGATTCTAAACAGAGAAAGATAGTTTTTCTCAATTCGGCGCTGGAATGGCATATTTCAGCGTTGCGCCTACCTTGTGTGAAGTGACGTATGACTCGAACAGAGACGAGAAAGTGACGCCATATCGTTATCAGTGTCGGTCCGCTAATTCACGTGCAACCAACGGGATAACGTCACCCAGTTTTACGGAAATAGTCAACGTCAGCCTACCCAGTGGATATAATGTGTCGTATTACGAGTACTTACGCACCCTGTATGATTCTAGAATCTCTAGTCCTACGAAAGCTTCGGTAGGTATGACGATAAGGGTATGATTGGGTTGGTACGTTCGTTAGTGAGAGTTCGGGGCCTGTTCGAGGTTAATTGGAGATCATCGATTTTTGAAAGCCCTTTTTTGGGAAAAGTAATCAAAATAATATTAGAGGCGTTACTTGTAACGACAAGACTGACAAAACTGTCTAAAATTAATGCGAAAGTCATAAGCTGTTATACAAATTCGATACAAAGTAAGGTACCTACATGTATAAACTCACTCAAGTCTTTTTCAAAGGGGTTAACGCCTGGGGGAGGGGTGGGGATGGGGGGGGGGGGGGGGGTGGTTAACCAGTGTTTTATGGAGTTGCTTAGATTTATGTTTTCTGCAATACATTTAAGTTTGATACATGGCCTTATATTTTCCTTGGAAATCCTTTATGTAAATAATTTTATGAAGAAAGAATAAATCAAAAAAAAAAAGAAAGTTAAGATTTGAAGAAAAGTTTAAAGAACTCAAATGATTTTATTCATTTCTAAAATTGTTGTAAACCTCTCAATTGATTCATCCATTCATTCAGCCTTCCAATCTCTCTCTCTCTCTCTCTCTCTCTCTCTCTCTCTCTCTCTCTCTCTCTCTCTCTCTCTCTCTCTCTCTTTCTCTCTCTCCATGGGTATTTCAATTTTTTTTTTATCTGAATAACAGCTATGGAATTGACTTTTTTGAGATCATTAACAAAGTCTCATGTTAAGAGACCAAGAGGGATTTCACTCCTTTTTGCTCAAAGTAGTGTTCAAAGTTTTCGGGGGAGATAAAAAAATAATCTAGCAGGGTTGAGAATATGCAAACATGGTCCGAGATGATTATGTGGGTTAAATACCATATTTAGAATCTCATTTTCATTTCCAATACATGGAATAATTATCTTTAATTGAGATGGCAACCTTCAAATTTAAAGAATTTTTTTATCAGGCCAATCAAACAAATGGATCAGCATTCATAAAGAAAACTCCTTTCTTCATTCCATTCATTGTAAAAGTGGATTTCAAGAACTGATAAATTGATTTTTTCTACCGAACACAATCATGTACATATATGTTTTTTCATATTTATGTTTTCAATTGATCTAAGGATCTATACGATTTGTAGAAGGCTTAAAAATGCTCAACGCAATTCTATCAAGGAAATGTTTTATTTAGAAAGCAAACATTTAAAAGTCGCCTGTAAACAAAATGAACCCCCCCCCCTATAAAAAGCTTAATATGTGTATTTCATTTAGAAATGGGCCCAGGTGAATTCCATACTAATGTGTTAAGTTTAAAGGTACAACAAGGAATTCACATAATGCATATTTAGAAAATCTTGAAAAAGCACATGCGTTTTAAAAGTTTATAAGACCAAGACTTTCATTTTCATTGGCAATCGGTCAAACTGATGATCGCATGATAAATTGCTTGCACAGTGATAGCAGGGCATTTAAAAGTGCACCTTGCAGTGGGCCAGACAGTTTGATTAATTAGTTTTAAATTTACTATTCAAGTTTATATATCCCCCTGTATGGTGCACATTTTTAATATAGAGATGGGGGTGGATTGCATAAGAATCCAGACACAAAAGAAAATCTTTATATGACAGGTAATTAGGGCTTTGAGAGAGTTTGCCGATTTTTATTTGAGCAGGTATATTTGATTGACAGCCTTTAACACAGGTGTTTTATGTATAATTTCGTTATAGTGGTGTTGCAATGACAACACCCAGCATTGCTAAGGGTGGGGTCTGCAAACAACAACATTATAAACAACAAAATATATGTGGGTAGTGATTTGTTAATAATTTATCTCCTGTAGTCTTTGTTTGTTTTGTCTAAAAACTAAATATTGAATCAGTAGACAAGTGATAAATAAATGAAGACTTTATATGGCAGTGACAAGCTGACAGCTAGTGCACAGAATCGAGAGAGCTTTCAAATTTTACCTGTATTTTTTTCCCTTAAAAATTTTGACAGAGAAAAATCATATAAACAGTTAAATGTTTTTGCCATGTGAATTTAAGAAATACTTAATTTTCATAATTGATTTTCAGACTCTCAGATACCGGTATTTATAATAAATGACTCAGAGGCATCATTAACATGTTTGATTTTGAGAGAATTCCTCGCCAATTGTCCACAATTATATGGGGGTGGGGTGGGGGGGGGTGGGGGTGGTAAATCTCAGGGGGTGGAGGTTGGAGGGGAACTTGGGAATTGGAGTACCTGATTTATTTTTTCTTAACGTTTGTTAAATACATGTATGTCACCAAGTAATTGTTTTATTAATTTTGATAAAGTCTTTTAGTTTCAATTTACATGTCTATGAATTAAGAGAGCATAATTGCTCAGAATATGCTTTCTTGAAAGATTATCAAATTGCTTAAATAAAAGGGTTTTTTTGTAATTAAAAACATGCCTAAACAAACTTATTTCAATTAAAATAAAATGTTTCCATGAGCTACATGATATTTACAGGCCAGGAGAATGTATCAAACACCTTTAAAATTAGTACATTCATGTATCAAGTAATATACATATTGTACCCAAACTCATACCCTTGCTATAGAAATCATACTTGATATTCTGAGAACAATTAAGAATGTATCTGGAACTTTGAGTATGAATTTTAAGTTGAAATTTATACCTGTACAGCTTTAAATTATATTAACCTCTTGGTCTATTATGGAGTGGTAAGAGAAGGTTGGAGTGGGGGTGGGGGCTGTTCCCACCACTCCCCTTGAACTTTCAAACATATAAAAAATTTACAATGTAAAGTTACTGAAAACAAAAACAGGCCATGGACCCCTACCCCCTGGAAAACAAAATTATCCTTCATTTTGGGGGCACCCCCACCTCCCCTCCTTAGTAAAAATCTCTGGATCCCTGCATAGAATGAAGATGCCTTGGAGTTTTGTATTGTGGATGAATTCATGAAGTCTTGCTCTAAAGTGGATCAAGTATGGCTTGTGTCTTAAGTCTTCTGCCTTAATGACCAAACATAAAATATTGACACTTTTCAAACACGGATAAGCATAAGTTAGCCTGGGGTAGTGTATATTGTACAATTAGGTAGAACATTTCCTTGATTTTGTATAATTGAATGAAGTTGAACATACATGCTACGTACAGTACATCAAGTCACTGTTAGAATGAACCAACAAATGCCTTTTAAATTTGATTCAACAAATAAATACTTCAACTCCGAGCAAAATACACACAATTTTAATAAGCTTAATCATATTAAAAAGTGTACTGTTCAACTTTTCCCCACTCTGTTTAAAAGCCAACATGTCTGAGATTTGAAGAATATTTAAGCCCCGAAAAGAACTCTGTAAGTCGTCGATTATTTTGAAGAGAAATCTTTCTGCCTTTTGTAAATTTCTTCTTCATGTTTTTTTTTATATATACTCCAGTACAGTTTATAGATTCTAGCAGTTCAAATATTTGATGTTCATCTTTTAATATAAAAGTGCAAGTCAATATTGGTGTTGTGTCAATATTAGTAGACATATTGTGTTTAACATAAAGAAAGAAAAGACTGACATTGTGCCAAAATCTTAATGCAATAAAAGATTGCATTAATTTAAACCCAAATGTGCACATTGTGACCGCTAGTTAAACCCATCTGTCTGTCTGATTTAAATTCAGAGGAAATTAGGTTTAAAAGAATTTATATCTAATAAGTCACAATGCTTTTAGGGTGAAAGTTCTCCATTATTAGTTTGGTGGGTTGTTGTTTTTTTTAGGCAAAAGTTATTTATACATACTTAAAAAAAAGAGACGACTCCATTGTTCACTTGAGCAACAATTATGCTTGACAGACCTACTGTACAGAAGTACTGAACATCAATTCTTAAACGAGAAATAAATATCTGTCAATTCGTAAGAAGCATTAATCTCTGCAGATTTTAGAAAATCGCTTTTATTATATTTATCTGACAATTGTGAACGATATGAAATTGTAAAAAAAAGTGTGTGACATTTCATATTCTCACAATTTGATACCAAATGGCAAAATTACAGTACAAAGTAAAAATATCACGCAAAATAAGGAATCTTAGGGAATACATGTAATACCTAAGGGAATATACCTAGGGAATAATACAGTAGCTGCCCCCCACCTCCCCCCCCCCCCAAAAAAAACCACCCAACCCCAAAACCCCCCTCTCTGACAGCCCTGGGTTATCATACTGTAAACCAACTTTTATTCACATGCAAGAAATTTTTGCAAGGTTCGCAAGAGCCTTTTTGTCACGAATATTTCTCGCCGCAGACCAGTTGTTGCCGTATAGTTGTATTTTAAAAAAACCAGGTGTGGATAAGGCTTGGTCGCAAAAATAAGTCGTTTATCTCAGGAAATTCGCGAAATATAGTTGTCACTAATAATAGTTGGTTTACACTGTAAACTGTAAACTTTACAGTATATGATTTGAACTTTAATTTTCACCAGACTGTCTTCCAGCAATCTAACTATCACAGATTTACATTTCTATTCCTAGAAGAATTTTTGTATAATATAATTTGCATTTCTGTTGAATTCATTGAATCCTTTATGTTGTGACTTCTCCTTGACTCCAGGGACTACGGTGATTGTGTGAATAAACTTGGAAAATTATTTGGAAATACATGTACTGTAAACAGGAAAATATACGCCCCCATTTTATTTTCACTCCTTTTGCCCTTGTTGTCAGACTGGATGAATTCCAATATCTCATATATTATCTCTCTTGAAACACAGCTGACTGTCTGGACAAATTCTAGTTTTGGCAAAATCATGTACAAAGTGTAGAAGGGCAAAATCACATGGGGTAAAAATATTATAAACCCTCAGCATGAATACAGTACTTCAACTAGCTATAAGCCTTTTTCCTTAAATTTTAATAGACACAAACATACAGTAAATGCTCGCAAATGCCTTTGGTTTATGGCAATTTTATTAACATTTGTATCTTCATGCAGGTCCAACAAATTAGATGTAGGACTCTAGTTGAATTTATTTGTGGATTCTCTCAGTAATGAAGAGAATATTAGTGAGGGCCAGCTACTCAGCTGATTTTCTATAACCTCAAGAGCGTACATTAGTTTACATGGTTGATATATGATAAGGCAGATTTATGTTGCAAATTTATGAAATATTGACTTTAATTTAAAATTTCAATACAAGTACTTAAATGAGTCAATATTTTATATTTGGTTTCAAGAACCAATCTTTTTTCCTTTGCTGAAATGTTCAGCTTGATTGTCAATACTCCTTTTAACAAAATGATATACAATTATACTTCTTTAGGACCAAATTGCATTGACATGTGGGTGCCACACGGTAAATAGTTGATTTGTCTGCCTGATTTGATGAAACTGTTAAAGCAAATATGAAAATTTCATTTACCAGTTGCTTTGAAATCTATAAAAAAAATTTGTTTATATATATATGTTTGCATGCATTAATTGTTCATGAAAATTAGAGGAAGACTTAACTGAATAATCTTTTTATTATTTGGTTTGCATGAGTTTTTTTTTTAGTTGCTCTGCATGCATAGTACCCATTTAGGTATATGATTTGATAAATATGACATTGATACAAAAAAAATGTTGATTCATATGACTGTGTATATTCAGTGGTCGTCAGTATATTCCATTTTTAAATCATGCTTAAAAAGAAGATGAGTCTGGATTTTTAAATTTTTTTTTTTAGTGCTTAAGGATGACGTTTACTCAGAATGAAAAAAAAATCCACTGATGATAATGAAAAACCATCTATTGTGTGTTATAGACCTTTGCTTGTATTGTTATTTTTCACTTTCAGAAAAGTAGGTCAATGACCTACTTTTTGAGTTAATGGCCATTGAATATTTATTGAAAATTCAAGAAAAATCCCATAAAATTTTACACTACGATTGAGATTTTCTTAATTATAAAAATATTACAAATAATTAAACACTTTAAAAAAAAGAGACAGTTTACGAATGGTAGTGGCACTAAATAAGTACATAACATTAAGATTTCAGCATCAATTTTTAAAAATAATTCAGTCCGAATTTCCTCTATCAGTTTTCAAATCCCTACCCATTTTTGATTCAATTTTACAAAAAATTGAATGATGATAATACAAAAACATTTATGATATTGAACTACTTATATTGACCTTATTCTGTTGGCATAAACTTTATATGAGGTCAATGATCAAAATTTTGAGATATGATGTCTTTTATCGTTTTTAAGCATTTTTCAATATTATTATTATTCATGCCATAAGATTATTTTAATGAATAAGTGAGGTAAAACAAACGGAAAATATGCAAAATAACGTAGACTTAAATATAAAATCCTAACTTTTAATTTTAGACTACTACCAAAAAACTTTTAGCAGAAAACAAAATCTGCAAAATGTAGTCCGAATTTCCTCTGTTTGGCTAAAAGTCAATTTTTGTTTGAGCATAATTCCATAATAAAGTAAAACTATTGAATGTTTTGTCAATGATAATTCATTTCATAAATACTTTTTGTATTTAGAACAAATTTTACTCATTATATTGAACTTTTTAACAATCGGAATTTGAGAACTCAAACCCTGAGTAAATAACACCCTTAAGTGTGATTTACAAAAAAAAATCATTGAATGATGAGTTTGGTTTTTGTTTTGTATTAGGGTCATTATCCGTCCGGAGCGAGCCCAGGACCAGGTCATTACTCCGCACGGTCCTTCCATCCTCCGCATGGGAATAATTTCCACAGCAAATCTCCCCAGATCTATGAAAGCCGACCCAGAACCGCTGGACCATACCTCAATGCTGACCAGCTCCCTGCCTCCCTCCCCTCCATCCACCATGGTCTGTATCACTCGTCCTGGGGGGAGGATGAAGACATGGGGTCAGGCGAGGGGTCCAGACACTCCGAGGATAGGCTGAAATGGATTGATGCACTGAACAAATGGATTCCAGAACAGGTAGGGAGATTTTGATTTAAACAGTTCATTTTTTTACTACAAGTGTCATTAATTAAAATGGATTGATAAAGGATTGACAATATTAGATAATAAATTACACAAGTTATTAAATTAAAAAGTGAAATATTTGAAATTTCTTTTGCCAAACTTGAGTTGTCTCCCTTTGTGAGACTCTCTCCTTTAAAATTGATTGATTAGATGAGGGATAACGCGGTTAAAAGAATCTTAATCTCTTTAATACCTGCAGTTTATCTTGTTATCCATGTAACGTTTCTTCATAATGAAACATGATTAATATGTCTTCATTGTGAGAAATATATTGTGAACTTGAGGGGAAACCGCATTGATTAGAACACAGGTGTGAAAGGCTTGAAAACCGCGATTTCATGCAAAATTCTTATAGACATTTTGAGGTGTTCTGAGATAGGGTGAAACATGCTTACAGAGATTGATAGACAGGAAAAAGCACAATCATGCAAAAAAAAAAAAATGAAAAGAGATTGATTTAGGCTTTAAGAAACAACAGCGTCGAAATCTTCTTTCATATTCATATAAACATTCAAATATTTGCTTTACCAACATAGCTTCCATGCACAATGTCGACGGGATTGACCCGCGTTGTGTAGCAACTGTTGTCATCTCGTTTGTTTCTGACAGCGTTCGACATTTTCTATGACACGTAATTTACTTCCAGACAGACAGATCTCCCCAAGACGAACAAAGAACATACTCCAAATTTGGGGGGTCTTTGTCATAGAAAAAAAGAAGAAGGAAAGCTCAATGTTGAAATTTGATATACCTCCTCATCTTATGTAGTAAATCTCGTGTTAAGATTTTCTTTAATTTGATCTTTTTTCCCCCATTTTTTGTGTCTGTTTAAACTAGCTATATTTGAAAGTTTTCTTTCAATTGGCTTTTTATAATGAAGTCTTTTTCAAATATTTGCAGACTTTATTAATCTACAAATATTGCCTCTTTATTGTTCGAAGTAAAATGAGATTTTCCTTTTCCCAAGACTTTTTTTTCAATGGCATCTGTGCCATTCATTTTGATGTTGGTCCACTTGGAGAAACAACATTATATTTGATTTCAATGGGTTTTTAAATCAATATTAAACATATGTTTTACTTATCAAAGTCATTTCATTATTGAAGTGTTTGTTTAGAGATTTAAATGTATTGAAAAATATGAATAATATTTGAAAGAACTGAAATTTATTCCTCCAATTTTAAAGTTATTTACAAAGATTTATCAAAGCAAAATCTAATGGGCCAAAATAGCAAGATTTTTAGATACTTAAGATATTTAAAAATATTTTGTATCATCTGAAATTTAAATATTGAATTTCATTTACATCCACAATTAGTAGCATTTTTAAAGACATCAATTCTTTGCAATTTTAATTACATACAAAAATCATATTGATATGTAAAAAGGTTTAACTTCAATTCAATGAACCACAAATTGTGATCACAAGCAATTTTTTTTTTATCTTTAAACATAAATTATATATACTTTGAACAAACTACCTTATTAAATTCTTTCCTTTTTATTTATTCTAACATAAATAATAGAGAAATTTAATAAACAATTTTGTTTACTGAAAGTGCATGATTTAACTTAGATAATGGGGCACTTATTTCATCAAAACCTCGATCTCCCTTATTTCAAAAGTTGTGTCACGGCATTGTCAATTTCTTGAAGTAAATGGCATTAAATCAGAGTTTCAGTCCTCAACCCAATCACATGTGTTGGCACACGGATTTCCTCTGTGTAATTTATTTTCTAAAGGATGGGAATTAAAAGTTTTGTTTAAATTACATTGTAGGAAATTTAAACACATAATGTCCCCTTTTTACTTTTCACAAAAGATTGTTAATTGCACAATTCAAGTAAGGAATTGCCAAGTTCAATCTGGGCAAATAAAAATATAAAAAGGATAAAAAAAAAAAAAGCTTTGACTTTCGTTCATTAATATATATGAAGATTGGAAACCATTTAGCGAGATGTTTATCATTACAAAATCTGTCACTTTTCAAGAACGGCCCCATAGGCTTTGATTGAGGTGACAATGTAGCGATCAACTTCTTTTGTGTTGAAACATGAAAAGAAAGGAAATTAAAGTTTAGCCACATGACTTTAGTTGCTATATACAAAGGAGGTTTCAAGCAAATAAGAGACCTAAAAAACGGAAACCTCGGAAAAAAATTTTCTCCCAATACTTTGGACACATGTAAAAGTATGGCTACAACTTCAAGAAAGCCTGTTTGCATTGGGAATAAATGCCAGAAGATGAAAGCGTGTGAACTGTACTATTTCAAATGACATCAGTACAATTCCATGGTTGCCAGATAGTGTTGAGGAATTATTGAAATTTTTTTTCTAATCCACGCAAATTTAAACAATTTTTTTTTTTTTGGTGTTTGTGTGCGCACACACACACCCGTTGAGGATGTGAAAGTTGCACGGATTAGGAAAGAATTTGTGAAGTTTCTTTCATGCTTGAAATAAAAAGAAATTGGTCCTTGGAGATGAATAGGAACAATTCAAACAATCCTCGGGCGAGAAAAGAGTCAAAATCGGCAGTAAGATATAGAGACTTGGGGGTAACTCGCATGATTTGTGTACAATTTAATTCTTTTTTCTTATGATACACTTAGAAATCTCTGGGAAATGAACATCTTTTACCAAGATGATAAGTGATATGTTCTTTTAAAAGCGCTCAATCAATCTCAATGAGAATTATCTGTAAAGTGCTGTGAAAAGCGGGACATGGAAAAAATTTCAATTGTTTGAATTTCGGATTTTAAATTCAAAATTGAAAGTGCCAGAGAATCTGATCTTATCAATGGATTAAGTGATTTAGGGAGATAGACTTTCTTTTATTTTATGCCATTTGTGAGAAAAAATATCAAAGTGAATATTATTGATTTTTCCAATGGTTATGAATAGGGAGCTGAAAGGGGATGTAATGTTGATTATAGAAAAAAGGAAAAAATCTGCAACGTTTTTTTTTTTACCCTTCAATTTTGGGATAAAATTATTTTCATTGTTCAATTAAGATATGACCACATGGCTATCAAGTTTAATTGTCTGGATATTTTCTTTGCAACCATTTATTGTTGGGTTCATCAAACATGAAGTTTGTCGATAATTAATATATTTTACCTGCCACAAGTGACAGTTTCATTATTTTTTTGCCATATCAAAAACATTTAAAGAGATTTTTTGAGGATTTTTTATGCATGTTATGGAAATTGAAAATACTTTCCCAGTGCCGAAAATGAAATCACCAGCAATGGCAGCCAATGATTCATGGATGCCGAGCAAGAAAAAATCCCATGGAAGTAAAACCTCCCTCAGTTCATCCAAGGAAAATGTCTTCCATTCTTTTCCCCTGGACAAGATACAAGTGAGCGGACAGCAGATGCATACTCCAAGAGTCGGTAATGGCGATGATCGCCATGACTTCTCCAACTCATACAATATGGTGAAAAAATCGAACAGTGAGGGGCCAGGGAGTTTGACAACTGTGTCTTATGCTATTCCTCCGGTTAAGGAGGTTCTCTCCCTTCAGGGATTAAAAGAGCTCATAAAAGGAGTCGGTTTCTCTAATATTCCCGTCCAGCACCCCGAAATGGTAAGGCAGGGCTATAGGAGACCAGAGTGTCTCCTTTTTTTTTTTTTGCATGCAAATTCAGCTTGAAATATAATAATCAGAAGTAATGAAAAAAAAATTACTGTATGTATGAATTCCTATTTGGTATATGGGTTGATTTTAATGAATGAAAGTACTTTCGAAAATTTACCAATCTTTAAATTCTTTTTGCCAGTGGGTAGATTTTATGATAGAGGTTTTTTGGTGCATGGAGTAGATGATTATTAGAAAATAAATAGGTCTTTTTAACCATCATAAAGATGTTGGGTTAATAAGATTGCTATATAAAGTACATGAAAAACGTATCATAAATTTTTGATTTGAAATATTTGTAAGGAAGGCACAGTTGAAAGATAAATGACTCAGAAAGAATATTTTTTTTCAGACATCAGACCTAGTACAAAAAGTGAGTTCTTGTGTTTTAGTAGATTTTAAATTTGAATTGCAAACATACACTAGGGTGCCAAAAGTTAAATAATGTCAACTTTTCTTTTTTCCCTATATACTTCATTGAAAACAAGACTTAAATTTAAAAGGGATTTTGTTGTTTTTTATTGTCAGATTTTGAAGAATTTTTGATTGATTAAAGTAAGATTCAATCTGCACGTTTTTGACAAACATTGAAATAGCTTTTTGACAACTCATTTGTAAAATTTTATATTTGAAACACAACACGAAGATATTTTTTTTTAGTGCTCTACTATATATCATTTGCAATATTAGAGCCAACAAATCTTACTTTGAATCGTAAACATCAAATCTCAAGAACTGAAAGTGAGAAAAATATTTAAATCTGATGCCCCCCCCCCCCCAAAAAAAAAACCCAGAGAAATTCTCAATTTATCAGTCTAAGTCTTTCCCAAATCAGCCAAGGTTTTTTTTTTAAATGAGTCTTTGAAAAATGTTGGTTTTCAATGCAATATATAGTGAAAAGAAAAAAATTGACATACTTTTGGCACCTGTGTGTAACTTGTTTAAAGTTCAGGAAGTTCAAAAGTTTAAAACAATTTTAGCAACTCTTTAGTTTAAGTGACCACTAATTCTATCTAGGTAAATTTAATCAAATAAATAAAGGGCCATTTTAAGAGGGAACATTGTACAATCACAACTTTGATAGAACTTACAAAACTAGCTGCAATTGACCTCTGACCTTTTGACCAAAAATGATTTTTTGACTCCCAACACACATTATATGCTGACTAGGGGAAATTTAGGATCTGGATCGAAATCTGTAACTTTTAAAATCCTTGACAGGTACTAAAATTACATGGCCTCATTTTCCCTTATACAGAGGGGATTAATTAACAAAAGGATTTTTAAATCTCAGTTTAATTAATTAATAAATTAATATCTGCTGACTTGATTATTAAAATGTTACACAATATGATTTAAACCAGTGAACAACCTTATGGATTTTTAAAAAAAAAAGTATAAATATACAAATGTAATCCATTGCTTGCCTACAAGTGTCTCATGGTCAACAAAAGATCTAAATTCACTTTACCAATCACAATTAAATGTATCAATAGACACTGTCACTGGCCATCAAGTACAAAATCATTTGCATTGTTTAATTATCAATTTACTTCCTCATCTTACGCAGTGAAAATTCATAAAACTCCTCTTTGTCTTTTATCTGAGAACATATTTTTTTTTGCTTGTTAATATTTCTGATAAGTCTAGCACCCACCCTTTGAATTTGCCTCCGACAGCAATGGAGTATTTTGGTGTTTTGTGTCAAATGACATGAAATCATGAGTGACTTTTGTTGTAATTCGTATAGTTAATAACCGTCATAAAACTGAAAATCTCCAAAGGAAATTGCTTCTTGCAATTTTACACATAATTCCTTGACTGTTTCATATGTAATTTACACTATTCTGATTAGAATTGCCTTGTAAAGAGCAAATGATATTGGCTTACAGATCATGGAATAAAAGTTAGAATCTAAGCTATTTTGAAGTATTTGCTTGGTAAAAGGATATACTCAATGTCAATGTCTACATGTATAAGCTGTCAAAGACTTCATTTTTCAGGCAGTGGGTGGTATTTATAATGCCATACTTGCACAATTAATTTATTGGTGGTCATGCACAATATGAGCTTTTTGAGAGCTGCTTTTGAAGCTGTTGCTATGGTATCCACCTCCATGATTATAGAGAAACAAAGAAAACTATGCCATTGGAGACTTTTGCTATTGAAGTTGCATTTATTATTAGTTAAAGAGTGTTTAATTTCCAAAAGCAAATAATAAGTACTAAGCAAATAATAAGTATATAGAGATTTCAGTCATGTAGGTGGCACATAGGTGTGAATAAAATTGACAAAAATTTATGCAAGCAGTCTTAAATTAGCAGATCTGTGTTAGCTGGTAACGGCCACACAGAGTCTTTGTTTAATATTGCTCTATATAGCTTAGAACAATGATATATGATATCTATTATCACAACAAAACATTGCTAACTGAAGAAATATGTGACGGCTGCAATTACTTATACTGAAGACCTTGGCCAGTGCATTTATTGGGTGCAGTATATGCCAGGTGTATTTGCGCTTCCATTTGCCACTTGAAAAAAAGAATTCGAAAAACTGATTGATCGAAACAAACCATGGGGTCTCCGTTAACTGTAACAATTCCAGATCACACACCTTTGTCGAAAAATGCACAGAATTGCGACCCTGCTGTGCATTTGTTCTTCAGCAGTATTTTTATTAGCCCTCACTCTATCTAGTCTATACATGGGTAAATAGAGGTGTTTGCTTTTTATTAACTGTGGAGAATGATCTGCATAGAGATATATAATGCCAAGATTGTCAGATGTCAATTCTAATGGTTTGTACTGTGTATTATGGGGTTGGTGTATTCTAGCACCTTCAGATGCTCTTATTGCCACGTCTTTCCCTCTATATACTTCTGACGCACTCTATAAAGAATTTGTCACTGGACAGCTTTTTTTATGTTTACAATAGATTGATTTAGTAACTATAATTATGCATAGACATTGAGATATTGGAATAATATAAAATCCCCAAACCTTGTTTACAAATATTATTAACGTTTATAACAACATTAGAAGGCACACACAGAAGGATGCATGGTGCATCTTGTACCAATTTACATTTGATTTTAATTGTTCCTTTTAAACCCCCAAAATTTTCTGTTGTTCATCAATCTCAGTCACTCCTATACAATGGGATATAGTCTTGCCTTTCAATTGAGTATATATACCATTTTCAAAAGTTTTTGTTAAAGAGTTCTTAATTACATTGTACAAATAAGAGGAAAGATGTCATTCTTTTGAAGAATTTCATTTCTTCAGTACTCTCTTTCTTTTTCTTTTTTAGATATCTACAAAAATTAGGAATGATATCTCTGCTTTATTCTAAAAAAAAAAACTTGCTCGTTTTGAATAAAATTGAAAGCTTTTATCATACCGAAATGGCAGAGTTTGAAGCCAGTTTTTCTGCAATGGAGATAGTTCAACTTTGTCAAGAACTCAATTCTGTTACATATTTATTTAAGAAAATTAAATGTTCTCACTTGCGTAGAAATCTAAGTCAAGATTGAGAAAGTCTTATGAACACGATTTCACTGTTTTCTATTTCTTTGGTGAGGGGTATTCTCTTTAACCTGCATTGTTGAGTATATAAAGCTGAGGAAACCCTATTCTCAACCCTGTAACAAGAGGTCAATATTGAGAAAGCTTTCCTCCAGATTGTTGACGCTACCCTGGAGGTGTGTACATAGTACTTATTATTGTCCCTATAGTGTTCACCTGTATCGTTACACCTTGGTGTTGTGTGACTATATCGGTACCTTTGGATTTCCAGGAGTCAGCATTTTCAAGTTGTTTGTGCCCATGTGTGATGTTTGCGAGCTTTGGTCATGGCTAAATTTAACAAGTTTTTGGATTTAAAAAACCCAATTTTTCTCGAAGTTGATCGAGTGGACTAGCTTTTATGATTAATGCAGAAAGCTTCTCGTTTTGATTGACATTACAAAAGATAATGTTCGAAACATTAATTGGGAAAGATATAAATATACTTTCAACTAATAATGACCAGTTATTTCATAATTACATGTAATAGAGAGGCATAAAAATGATTTTGCACTGAATATTAATTTGTCCACATGAGAAAATAAAAAAGACAGACATTTTTAGAAAAATTAATTATAAGTTGTCCCCCTTAGAATGTTTTTTTAAGAATCAGATATATGTACTGCAGTAACCTTCAAATATATGATAATCATATATAGATATATATTTTAAAGACACCATATTGAAATATTATTCTGTGATATTTCAAAAATATTTGTAAATTAGATGTTTAGTTTTCAATCAATTAACTGTATGATTCAGTCTGATCTTTATTTTTAAAAAAACCTGACCTCATAGTTTTCTGATTACGGGTACATGTGTACTTGGATTTCAGGATTCTGACTACAAGTTTTGAAAATCTTAAAGACTTGTTTACATAATAAAGATTTAGATCTGAGTTTCCTGAATTCTTGAATTAATAGGATTCAAATGATGGTTTTCAAGCAACACACCTGTATTTAAGAATCAGTCTGGTATCCCCGATGAGAGTAACTTACTTCTTTGCTATGAGAGCCTAGCTCTGTAAGCCCATTGTTTATTTGTTCTTGTTTTCAGAATCAGTCCAGAGCTGGTTACGTAAGCTTTGTAGGCAATGCACCCATGGTGGAAAAATTATTGAGAGAGGTAAAGCAAAACAAATTCAAGAGGCTGGCTACCCGGTATATACATATACTAGCTGTCACATCCAAACAAAAATCTCAAGGGACAATTTAATTGAAATTAGAACCTCCATCCACTTCCTGGTTTTCAATATGTCTTGACTTTATCAAAAATCCGGAAGCTGATAGAAGTACTGATTTTAATGAAATTGGTCAAGGGCCTAAATTAACCATGGGGAAAAACGTAACATGTTTTTTATATTCCAATCCGTCCTTATAATAATTGGTGAAGGGCTTTCTTAGAAGGGCTTTAATAACTGAGAAATTTATTTTCCTGGTAATACTTTCTTGTTTGTGTAATAGAATAATGATTTTGCTGTGAGTTCAAAGTAACAAAAATCTTTGGTAGCTAGGAGTACTATCAGTACTTTGATTAATTCTATTTTAATTGCATGTAATTCATGTGTGAGTCTCTTTTATTAAC
Organism: Magallana gigas; assembly: GCF_963853765.1. Taxonomy (NCBI): domain Eukaryota; kingdom Metazoa; phylum Mollusca; class Bivalvia; order Ostreida; family Ostreidae; genus Magallana; species Magallana gigas. Next base: position 17,203,332 of record NC_088861.1, on the reverse strand, counting down.
AAATAATATTAAAGTAACTAATAGATGTAATTTCTAACATTTTCATAAGGTAAGTAATGTATTCCTCTTCTTAACTCGATCTCTTTTGGTAAAGAAAAAAAATCTTTATTTCCTTAATCGAGTACCGATATTTGTATTCTTCAATGTAGCATGCAGCTTCTCAGAAAAATCGTGACTTTCTGTCGCAAGACGAACGCCATATTTGTGAACGATTCGAGCAGCACATGTTGAGTATGAAACTCCAGAATCAGTCGAAACATCATAGTCCCGAGCATGCTTTTGCTCGGAGACTGATGGTATGAGGGCACCAAACAATTAATTCACAACTTTTAGCATGATCTACAATTCTTTACCACACCATACCATGTGGATTTTTTGTCTGTTTTTATTTTCATTTTTTTTTTTTCATTTTTGGCACTTTTGGAATGGTTTTGAGAATCATTTTCACTTTTTTTCATTTCATACATATATTGGTATAGATAGATTAACTTTCACATATTTTTCTTTTTATTAATTTTTTTTGCAGATTTTTTTAAGGCTTTATTTGCAAATGAGAATCTTTTTGCATGCTTTCAGAACCATATGCATGCAAGCAGTTTGACATTTCATGAATATTCTTTTTGTTATTTAAGTATTGTCAGAGATTTTTCAAAGTTTTCCTGCATGATGAAAAAAATTTAGATTTATTTGAGCAGCTGATTATTATAACATTTTGTATATACACACAATATTTTATTTTTATAGTTTTTTAATAGAAAAAGCTTTAAGAATTCAGCCATCAAATCTGACCATTAACCAATATTATACTAATCATCTTTCATTTGAAAAATTGTAATTCATCGATAGTCAGAATGTTAAATCATTAATAATGCATATATATAGTTTAATCAGAACCCTGTGAAAATGAATGATTCATTTCCACTGAAAATAAATTGAGGGCTTGAAATGCTATAACAGACATAATTATTATTTTTATCGCAGATCAGTTTATAAAACATGCACTTAATTGTTTACAAATAACTGTCATATACCGCGGTAGTTTATGGGGTACATTTTGTGTAATTTTTAGACACTAAAGAAGAGGGAAGCTTTGAGGCGAAGAAATGCGGAGATGTTAGAGCTACGGAAACAGAGGAAGGACTCCTCATCGCCTCACTCACCCGTGTCCGACAAAAGTAAGGCACAAAGAGAGTCACATTGACATTAAGCAACATTTTAATGTCTTCAGAAACCAATAGACCATCTCCAATAAGTTCACTGACCATGAACCAACTCAAACAAACTCTTTTTAAATCAATAAATAAGCATGTAATTTAAAGCATTTAAAGCTTTTGAATTAATTAGCAATTTTTGGACAAAAAGCAGTTTTTGCTAAATCAAGAATATTGCTAATATAAATGCCATGCATAAATTATAAGAATATACCTACTAGGTACTCTCAGAAATATTCCAATTCAGGGAGACTGGCAAGTGGGTTATGATGAAAGGAGAAAATTTGCATGATTGAATGGTTTTTTTTTTTAAGATTAAAAAAAATTTTTTTTTAACCTTTTTCCTGGTATATACTATTAAAAGAATGTCAAATTGAAACCTAATTATGGGTTTGTCTGATGAGAGACATAATTTTGACAAAGAATTATCAAATAAAAAAAGGAGATATAACTAAATTTTATTTCTTGCGTTTAAAAAAAATATGTGGTTGCATGAATTTGGCATTTAACTGTCAATTATTTACTTTCCTAAGTGTTTAACAATTAAAAATGCTTTTGTTGGGTATTAATTCCAAATGAAGCTTAAAATTAATACATGTAATATTTAACCAACCATTTAAAGTTAAAAACCATTTAATCATTAAGTCTGTTAAGAGAGAAATTTTAACAATACGGTATTATATGTAATTCTTCATTAGAGGTTTTATATATACCTAATGTTTCTTAATTACTATTTTCAGGACTCAAAGTCAGATTTAAGACACCTGCTCTCTTCCCTAAGAAAACAGTACCCAACAAAGATCTCATCTCTATACCCAAGGAGTCCTGGGGGGCAGAGAAACAGGAGAGTGACCCAGATTCATCCAGACTGGATGGTTCTGAGTCGGATTCTCGTCTAAAGCAGGCAGAAGATGATCTGGAACTAAAAGGATCCGAATCCGGTAAAATATTTATATCAAGAAATTTTTTATTTTTTTTTCACTATTTACAGTTTTTTTTAGTTATTTTAAGAATATATTTGCAATCTAGTTTTTATGCTTTCATGTTACAATTAAGTCTGTCTCTCTCTCTCTCTCTCTCTCTCTCTCTCTCTCTCTCTCTCTCTCTCTCTCTCTCTCTCTCTCTCTCTCTCTCTCTCTCTCTCTCTCTCTCTCTCTTATTCATACATGATATTGCATGTAATATAATAACTTTCTTCAATTTGTTAGAAAATAGCAAGAAAGGATCTAGTTCATCTGGTGACAAAGATGGCTCTGAAAAATCTTCTTCCCACCATAGTTCTGGTTCACTTCCACCTGTTGCCATGGAAACAACAAATAAGGATGCTGAAGATGAAGGTAGATGTATAGTCCATGTTTTAATTTGTTTTTTCATATTTATCTAATTTACTCCTTGTTGACTTTTAAGTTCTTTATTCTTTTCATTATTTTTGACTACTCTTATTTACTATTTTGAGGTAAGAATTCAAATATTTTCTTATGTGAACCTAAAACCATATTTTATCCAATAAATGAAAAGAAGAAAATGATGCAGTGTTCGAGGAACCAAAATTACCAACACCTCAACCAGGTCTATCAGAACCAGAACTTCCAGAGCCAGTGCAATCGCGTACTGAGACGGCTTCTGATAAATCGCTGGTTGAAGTAGAATCCCTAGATAATGAACCAGATGAACCAAAAGGATTTGAAAATGAACCAGTTGAAAAACTGGTTTTACCTGACCCCCTCCAAGATTCTGAGTCAGAATTAGACAGAGGTAGTTTATATGTTGTGTCAAGCACGATATATCTGTGTCACCACTGTTCAAATTCACCCTCTACATGTGCAGTGTAATTTTGTTGTCACAGGTCAATTCGGAACTAACTCAGTCACAATGTCAAGCATCCATTGTTGTAATTTTGAATATAATAAATGCGCATGGCCATAATCACATGCATGTATGTGTATGTTCTGTTCCATGCAGGCCAGCTAGTGTATATAACTAATAATGTCACAGCAAACATATGGATCACTGAATGTAAATAGCATATATGTTATCATTAAAGTGTTATAAATTTTATTTGCAGTCACTGGCTATTTAGTTACTAATTCAGATGCTACATGATTATTTGTTGTCATTGTCTAAAATATCATTTGCGTGCTCTTATAAGCTCCAATTAAATCACTTAGGGTTAATGAACTAATTCATTCACTGCACTTCACATCTGATGTCACTTCACAAAATATTGTAATGTATGTGCATGATGTCATATTTGCTATATATATAATGAAACTAGATTTGTTATAAAGGGTATACATATATTCATCTTCATATTCTTTGATGAGCTGAGCCATAAGCTAAATTATTCATTTCATTAATAATTAATATTTTTCAGCCATATGCTACTTGTGTACCAGTAATTTTCTTTTGTAATCAATTACCATAAATTTGAAAGTGTGACGATCAGATCGGTTCGAATACCGGCGTCAGATAGCTCACTTGGTAGAGCAGCTCACTAGAGATTCAGGGGGCCCGGTTTCACAAATCCCAGTCTGGTCCCATCATTATTTCTCCCATCCCGTTACATTTAGTGCGGTGACCAACCCCTGGAACTTACAGGTGAACTACTGCCAGGGTAAGAGCCTGGGATAATCTTCGAGGGTGAAGATCATTTAAATTCAGGGCGCCCAGGTTCAAATCCCAGTCTGGTCCTTCATCATTTCTCCCATTCCGTTAGCAAAAAAATTTGAGCTGCAATTTTTTGTCTTCATTTTTTACCATAGAGTTGTTTAAAGTTACTTGCAAAATTATTGTAACACATGTAACATATTTTTGGATTGAAATAAAATTCTAAAAAATAAAGGCTCAAATTGCTTGAAAAGCATTTACAGCTCTATTCATCCATCATTTGAAAAGAAAGATAACTCTTAATGTACTGTATTAGTTGGGTCTATACATATCATGTGGATATCGGCAATGGTAGCTCAGTGGTAGAGCTCCTGACTAGAGATGCAGGTGTCCTGGGTTTGATTCCCGGTCCAGCCATATATTTTTGATCATGCTCATTCCTCCTTTCCTACCACAGTACACTGTCATCCTGCAGGATTTACAAATTGATCTAATGTTTTAAAAATGACTAGAAACTAGATTATAAAGGAATATATTGTAGATGTATTAAAATTGTCTTTTAGCTTGAAGACAAGAAACTAAGTATTCTTTTTATCAAAGATAAAATTTCATAGTGACATTGAAAAAAAAAAGTGTCAATATGTTTTCTGTTTTTATCAGAGGCAATTATAGGAGGTGTGTCTGATGACATTCAACTCTCTGATAGGAGTAAGTCTACCTGTCTGTATGTGTATAGTGTATTCATATCAAAAATAATTTATGTACTGTACAGTAACATTATGTATGCTGACCAATATGTTATAGTCTACTTACCAAATTTACAACAGATTGTATTAATGAATGTTTGTAATATACAGATTAACAACTGTCTGAACATGACATAATTTTAATATATGCATGGAAATCCATGTAATATGTGATAGTGTGATTAACACTAATTATAAATTAATAGATATAACAAGACATGGCTATAACTTTGTTAAAATGTAATAAATGTTGTAATACAGTACCTAATAATTGTTTAGTTCATGTATCTTGTATGTTAACATGTGTATTGCATGCTTTCTTTATGTATTGTTTTCAGAGTTGCTCCCCTTGTTAGCACAATTTTTTTTTTCTTTCAGATGGAAGTTATTACAGTCTTAAATTAATTTAAAAAGAAATTTATCATCATTTTCTTTCCGTAACAAAATTTAGAAAAGAAATGGAAATTCGTGTTAATTTTAAGATTTTGAATGAGCTCTCGGTGTTTGTTTATTCTAAAAAGATTTGCATCATAAAACTTATTATGTATAGTATGAGCTTAACAAAGAAACCTTGTTTAAATTTTTTTTCTGAATTAGATCTAATATTTAATTTTTTTTTCTTTGCAGAATCAAAAAAAGTCAAAAAAGGTAAATATATACATACAAATATTAAGATGGTTTTTTACTCAATCCTATTAACAAGACCATATATTAATATGAAAAAGTAAACGTTTCTAAAAAAAAAAAAATTTATTTTAATGACTTTGTTTCAGCCTCTAGTAACAAGCTGACCGTGTCAAAGGTCAAGTCAGTGATGCAGACAGATAAGAAAGGCAGCAAATCTAAAACGAAAGTAGGCTCCAAGGTCAGCAGTCGCAAACTCAAAAACGGCAAGGGAGAATCAGGTATCTATATATAGCATCCACAAACACAGTCACGTCATAATGCTCTATATAGAACTTTTAGTTGTTTATGAATCATTTATGCAATAATTTTTTGAATTAAATTTCAATTCACTCAAATTATTTTAAATTTCTTGTGATATCTTTTTTTTTAATTAAGATTTACTAATTTTGTTCTTCTTATTGAGCAATAGCTATGAGACTCTCATATTATATAAGAATAGAGATTAAGGTTAAGAGTCCTGTTAGAAAAAAGTGTATATGCACGTAAATGAATTTAATGAATTTTATTCCCATATGAACTTAAAAATTTGAAGTTAATAATGAGGCAAACATATTTCTTTTTATATATTTAAATAAGTGTAATTGATTTCATTAATTTGCCATCTTTAAACTCTTTTGAAAATGAATATGCTCCAAACTCTTCTTTCCTTCTGATGCTGCCTCTCAATGCTCTATTACTGAATTCAGTAAAAAAGAAATCAGACATGAGGGGGCCCACCCCCACCTCCTCTATCCCAAACACTCCGCGGCTGCCCGGAATCACCCAGATGGATCTAGGGGGAGGTAACTGCCCACGGTTTGCATGCAGCAGCTTTGCACCTGCAAATCCAAAATGTCCACCCATTGTTGCATGCTCTCAGTGTACAATTTGAACACATGCATATATGTATTTGCCACCAAATCATTTGATGGTGTTGTGTGTGGATTTCTTTTACAGGACACTGCTATATTAAATTTTTTTTTTTGGAAAATTGCTTTCATTCTCACACGTGAATGTGTTGAAAAAACAATAATACACAAGTGATTCTGGTTTGTTTTAGGCTCATTGCATACAATATTAGAACATTCATTTGTTCTTGTGCAGGTTTTCTGAAAAGATATTTTGGATCCTTTGTTTGCTTTCATATTTTGTTTGAAAAGTCAATGAAAAGGTATTTGTACCCAAGGCTGATATTTTCAAAATCAACTACTGGTACTGTCCTTCAATTTTGTTTTGTTAATAAAATTTCAAATAAATCTATAGCTTAATTAGATTTAAAAAAATAAAAGGGTTTTTAAATTTAGATTTATGTATCTATATATACTTAGAGGTTTTTGATATCTGGCCTATCCACTTCGATAGCATGTTTACTCACTGCATCTCTTAAATGTGTGTTACTTTCTGTAGAACTATAGGATTATGCCAATGAAAATAGGATCCCCATCCAATTTTAGTTTCAAGTTCCTTGCTACGTGCATGCATGTATTGATTTCTTGATTCCTTGGTTATTGAGTGTGTGGTTTTACATTTTGTTGAAATGGAACAGATTTGCCATTGCATATATTAAATAGAACCTCCAATTGTATAATGTTTTCATAAGGAAGCATCAATATAATAGTGTTCATTTCACTTTAAATTTTGATATAAATGTTCATTTGAAAATACATCATCTTTGGCCATCTTTATAACAACACACAAGCACAACCACATCATTTTTACATCTTGATTTATCAATCTGTGCTTAGTTAAAAACAAAGAGGATATAACATTGTTAAATGTTCAACGTTTCTCAAAATCTAGGCAATGCTTTAAGATTTCTATAATTTGCATTGAAACGTGAGTTGCACAACCTGTAAGACTACTATGTAAGCCTTTTTTATATTTAAAGAAGTAACATTCTACGTATGAATTAAAATATCTACCCCTTGTCTACCGAACATGTACATCTTCTCTTTTATGCAGTTTCTAATCTTCAATTCTAGTTTTTCCATAACCAACACACAAGTTCATGCATCCCTCATATTTTGCTTTTTTAGATGAAGAAGATGGAGATGAAAAAGGAGGAGGACGTGGAGGAAAAGAGGAAGATGGAGAGAAGGAAGAACCTCCAGTGGCCATCCCCATGATAGGGGATACAAAAACAGGACCCCTGTCTCTGATTGCTGGCCAGGATAATCAAAGAAGGGAACCTGTCAAAAAGACCAGGGTAGGTAGAGAATCGTCCAGGCGTTAACTTTTGTGAATCCCTTTTACTTTTACACATGAGTACTTATAATGAATAAATTGCTTATATATGTATTTTTAACATGTGTTTGTATTATCTATCTAATATACTGTGTTGTTTCAAGAGATAAAAAAATTGAACTGAAATTTCAAAACTTCTTCATTTGACTAGTGAAAGTGTTTGCCAATTGTAAGGTTGTTTTTTCAAGAAATAACTAACGAGGAACAAGCAATTCACTTTCTCTTTCTCTTTCTCTCTTCCAATATTAACTTGTATGGTATGTATAATGCTACAAAATGTCATTCAAAACCCCTGTTATTTCTATGTGCTGCAAGAAGGATGATATAAATCTTCCTCGGTCTTTGTCGAAATCGGTTTTACAACAACAGAAACCCAATGAGCCAGATGATCAGGTAGCTTGGTATTTTGTGTTGTGTGATGACGGATCAATTCTGATGTGGAAACATAGCATGCTTCAATGTAACCAAAGTGCAAGCTCAATATGTTTTACTTAAGATTTTCAGCACTGTGTGATGTTTTAGATGCCTCATATTTGTTGATGCCCTTGCCCCGTTCCTCCAAAATATAACAAGAATATGTTTTCTAACTGAATGCACCTCTGTTGTTATTTTGTGACAGTTTCCTCACACCATATTTTTTGCAAAATAAACAAAGTTGTTGATGGGATGTTTCACTTTGGCAGAAATTTAATGTATTATTTCTGCCCATTTACTGATTTTATGTATGTATGATGGTTCCAGGAAAATGAACCTGAAGGGCAGATTTCCCAGACTCTGAAAGAGCTGAGGAATTTTACCCTAGCCCCTCCTCTTCCTGATTTCCAGGTAAGGCACCTGGTGTCTGAACTGAAATCCACTGCCACAAGAAGTGAATCTCAATCTAGGTGTTGGAAAACACAAAAAGCACCCGGTCTTGGTTTGAGGCTTGGACTTCATCAGTTTACCTCAAAAGCACTGTCAGAAAAAAGCACGGTTATGGCAAAATCACAAAAGAAAGACACAAACATAAGATTTTTGGTTGAAGCTTAGATTCCATCAGTGGTCCTCAAAAGCACTGTCTAAAATGCAATCACGGTGCTGGTAAAACACAAAACAAACACACACACACATTTTAAAGTATGTAGAAAAAAGTGCAATGAGTATGAAAAATGACTATCAAATGTAAAGTTGCATGGAATTACATAAGTTTAATATTTGATTCAAAGGCACGGCATGCACAAAAATCTTTTCTCTAAATATCACACACTTAATGATATTCTTTATTCTTCAAACTCAGTAGGTTGTGTTTTGTTTCTGATCTCTACAAATAAACTTCTGTCTTTTGCTCATATATATATATCAATCTATGATTTCGATTCTTTATACATTGCAATCAATCCATTCTTTAAATAATGATCTAAAGAGAATTGAAATATGCCATTTTAAAACTGTAGACGAATGACCTATTATTGGACCAATTCTTATTTTTTTCACAGTCACAGCTCTCCGTGATATAGGTTTTCATTTGTTTTTGTATATTGGTACATTCAAACCACTTGGGTCAACTGACACACTTACAGAATTGCTGTCATCTTGTACACAATGACTGGTATGAGGTCACGGATTAATTTTAATCCCCATGTTTGTTTACAATTCTTCTCCAGTAAATTCCTTTAATTCAGCGAAAGCGTCAAACAGATTTTAGCGGACAATATCGAACAAGACAGGTTTTGAAAAACTTCAATTGTTGTATATCTAAATCTCAAATATCGCAGTCGACTTCAAAGAATTCAAGCGTCATGAAGATCATAATGAATGACTTGATTTTTTTTTCGCTTTTTCAATTAAATTCAATCGGACATTATGAATCTATTATCTTCCCCCTGTATTTGTTCAGCAACTGAAAATTGGGTAAATAAAAAATCTGAACTAACGCACAGTAAATGAATTTTTCAAATGACCCTCAATATTGGTTCTTTCCTTAGGGTTATTTTTCTTAATCATTGAATTTAATGTGGTTCCTGATGTAGAACGTTTTGGGATTTAATCTTATTGATAGTGGAACATTTGTGACAGATTAATTTAGATGCTTGTTAGAGTTTCAAACGACAAGTGGATTTGTGAAATCCTGGCTTGAAAATATTGTACAGTATTAGGATTTTATATTCGTTTTATAATATACTATTTCCCCACAAAGTGAATGACAATTTTTGATTTCTAATTCATTGCAATAAAATTCAGGTAAGTTATCTTAATTAAATGTGATCCGTAACATGTACATTAACAGTGTATGCTAGTAAAATGCAATATGTCAATTTTTACAACTTTTAAAGTTATTTATATGGTCTGTACAGGAACAATTTATCATTTCTATTTGCTAAGAATGATTATTCGAATGTGGAACACTGGGAATGCTGAGTGTATAGTTGGAGGACTTGATTGAGTATTCAGTACTTGAGAACATTATGTCTTGAAAAATTTTTTACAAAGCTTTTTAGACGGTGTATAGAAGTACAAATTCCTACTGCCTTTCACACTAATGGCTTTTGGAAATAAATACCAAACAAACTTTTATTCATCATATTTAGCAGATATATGTTTAGGAATCGTAACAGACCTTGTGGAAAGTTTTAAGAACAGGAAACTGAGATGGACGTTGACGCACGAATGTTGTGACAATGTTTTATTTTAGAAATTAAAAAAAAAATCCACACTAAATATTTGCATATTGAAAAGTGTTACCGCAATTCTAGATGCACATTTTTTTTGTAGGTAAGTGCATCCGATGCCCTAGCCAAAAAGAGACAAGCCAATCGCAACCTAGAGAAAAAACGGGCACCCAAGCCCCCCTCACCCCCTCCTAGGCCCCCGACTCCACCAACCCCAGAACCAGAGAAACCTGCAACAGATATATCTACAGGTAAGTGTATAGAGGTTCATAATTCTTTGTATTGATAGGTAAAGGTTCTTTTGTGTGGGGGCAAATATGAAACTTTTCAAACATCAATCTCGTGTGATAATTGAAATCAAACAAAATAATAATAGTATTTTTTATGTTGAATGGAAATGATCGTGATATTCTGTAAGAGCGCTTTTATGTAAGGTTAAAGATATGAAATAGCTTGAAAAGATGAAAATGACAAGCAATTTTTTTGATAGACTATATTTCAAAATTCTTTTCTGAAATGATCTAGTTAGGATGTAAAGTTTACGCTAACAAATGTATAAAGATTATTGCAGGGGACTGAATTTCAATTTTAAAAGAGCAATAGTTTGTTCTTTATAGCAATTACAAATGCTCTGCTTCAGGTCAGAAAATTTGTTTTCATTTGTGGTCTAGTCGGGATAGATAAATTGATACTTTAAAAATATTTCTTCAGAGGACTAAATTTCGTAGTAAATGAAGCTGCGATTGTGCTCCCTTTTACAGCTATTACAAGTGCTTATCCTATATTGTCTAGTTGGGAAATTAAAGCCAATATACTTGAAAAGATTTCTTCTGTGGACTGAATTTTAAAGTGCATTTAAAATGTTAAAACAGAGTGGTTTTGACCCTCTTGACTGCTATTGAAATTGCTCTGTGACAGCGAGGCAGTGGATGTAATTTTCTACTACTAATACGAGTGTTCTGGCCTGTCAGAGAATTATTTTTCCTAAATAGATGAATTGGGAAATAAGTTTAAAGTTTTTAAAATTCTTTGGAGGACTCATTATTGAAGTACATGTATATGTAACATTGAAGCAGTAGCTTTATAGTTAACTTCTTTACAGCGATCTCTCCTGTTTGTTTCAGGGCAGAAAATTCTTTTCCCCATTTGATCTAGATCTTTATTAGAAATATTGAAGGAAGAAGAAAAAAATTCGCATATTGCTTACTTGGAAAACAAAAATAAAGAAATGCTAAAAAACTTCAGCAGAGGTCTGAATTTCAAAGTACTTTTAAAGCAGTGGGTTTGAATGTTAATTTTTTTTTACAGCTATTGCAACTGCTCTGCCAACAGTTAACATCGAGGAGCCCCCACTGCCTGACCCTAGTCTTCTCACCTCTAAGCCAACCTCCCCAGTCAAGAACAACAGATCTCTCGCCTCCCCCATAAAACTGCAACAGCGGCTGATCAACAAGAGGAAATCCTTCAAGCGTGACACCTCGTATGAGGATGAACTGCGCAGACAGGAGCTACTAGAAAAGAGAAGGCAAAAACAGATGGAGCTGTTGGAGAAAATGAAATCGAGGCAGGGTAACATGAGCACGGAAGTGGAATATATTGATGGCGTACCTAGTTTTGATGATTGTAAGTGGTCTCTCCTTTGAAAAAAATGTCATTAAGATTTTTTCATTTGTAAAATTTGCCATTTTTTAAAAATATTTTTAAATGAAAATTAAAGTCAAGATCTAGTAAATGATTCCAGACTGTCTTTTTGGTGCTAGAACAATTATGACATCATAATTGATTTGATGATTTTTCCCCCGTATTTTATGGCTTTAAAGGAATTATGTAGAAAATAAAACAATATTTTGACATTTTATATTTAATCACGGGAAAAGTAATGCCGGTACCTATATTCTATTTGACATCATTTTGAAGAGGAGGTCAAGAGCTTGTATAATGCCGTTGTTGGAGAGACTGTAGGCATTCTAGATATATTTCATTAGTCAAAAATGGACAAAACTCTGATATTTGTTACTTTTCATAGAAAATGATTGTTTGAAATATGAATTTTTATTGCGTTTACCAAAATAACAAGCCCTGGTACACCATATTAAACCAAGATATTGTTATGAAGCATCATTAAAAGAGTTTATATCTTGAATATCATAAACCTGTAGGCACCTTTCATTTACTAGATCTTGACTTTAAAAGCATACAGAATCTAAAAAGTAATACTGTATACAGGGAAATATTCGCCCCGTTTTATTTTCGCCCCTTTTGCTCTCGTTGTCAGAGGGCGAATTTAAGACTGGGCGAATTCTATGTTACAAATAATATCTCTGTAAACACAATTGCAACTGGGCGAATTCAAGACTGGGCGAAACCGTTTGCAAGTGTAGAAGAGCAAAAATGACAAGGGGCAAAAAATAACCCTGTATACAGTATATACCTTCCTGTTCAATTTTTGGAGGTTTTAAGCATTCTATAATTTTTAAGAGGGACACTATATAATACAATTAACAGATATAACAGTTTAGTAATTACTGTACACTCAAGCTTTTATGAAAATTTTCTTAATTTTTAGCAGTAAATTCAAATACTTGATTATTTTTCAGATGGATTCTTGGCAAAATATTGTATTTTTAACAGAGGGATGTTGGAAATGTACAAAAGAACTTTTGAAGTGGTGAGATATCAAACATTTTATTCTTAGATCGACTAGCAAAGACCAATTATTTTGTATTATTTTGTATTAATCGTGTCATTTAAAAGAAATCGGAGATATCCAAATTGACTGTTGAAAATATAATTACAAATTTTTTAGATGGTATGTTGCCCTCAAAACGACCATCATGGTTTTAAACTTTTGTCTGATTTTGAACTTTAGGTGGATGATGAATGTAAAGGCTGGTTGAATGGCATAGAAGCTATGATAGCTCTAAGGGGAGTCAACAACCGTCTGACGATGCAGGAGGAGGAGTATTTGTACAGGGTGGGTGTGCACTCCGGTTGATTTCTGAACCAATCACATGTTTTATTGAATCTCTCTCAACCAAATAAAAAATTACACCCCACCTCGCCTCAACAGATAAAAGAAAACGGAACTCTTCAACAAATGAAAGAAGAAAACTATAAAAACATACAAAATGGAGTATACATGTAGATTAGTGTGTGTTTTTTTTCTCTGTAGATTTTGGAGGTATCCGGTTACAACATATCAAAAGGTGCTGACTTTAAACTTTTCTCTGTGTTAGCTGCCCTGTCACACAGAATTTCTGCTGTGGAGTAAGTGTTTAAAATTTCAAAAATACCTATACAACACACATCTGTAAATCTCGCATGTAAATAATTAAATAAACTACCACAGTTTTGGAGTTCATGAAACCTCAATTTTATAAAGGTCTCACAATCCATAATATAATAAATGTACTTTTTTTTACAGTGATTGGATGAAACTTCTCATTGACACAATGGACTTTCGAACTTTGGAAATGAAAACATTCATGTGCAAAGTAAGAATTTATCAAAACATGCTACACCTAATAAATGTTATCTGTTAAGTGTTAATGTATCAAGTGTCAAATTTAGCTCAAAGCTAAAATGAGGATTATGTTAAAAATAAGTAATATCTTGTTTATTCAATAGAGACGAAAAGACGCAAAATGATAAATTTAAAATAATTACTAAAAATGCTCTACATTCATTTATAAAACGTACATAAGTCAATATTCAGGTTCTCAGTTCACTTCAAAATTTGACAATTATAATGTGGGCAAAATTTGGAATTGTGATATCATTGCAGCAAAATTTAGTGCTTTTTTATTAATTTTTTTTTTGCAAAATATCCTTGATGGATAACACTAACCACTCTTCTTTATTTTCCTGTGTTGATTCAGAATATTGTTGCTTCGGTTTTATATCTTATAATTGCCTATTTTTATTCACAGAGACTTTGGGAGTGCAATGTGGATAAAGAAACCAACAGGATATCACTGGAACAGTTGTGTATTGAGCTCCGGGCGGGAGGAATAAGCGAGAAACACGAGAGAGAAGTTCGGGAGAAACTCGGACACCTGAAATCCTTGGATTTGCTAGACTTTCTGACCTACGTCCCTTTGTTCATTATGATCCACCAGTCTGTCGTGGATAATCCGCTCAACGATGTACGAGACAAATAGTGCTGACTAAATTTTTAAATTTTATTTTCTTTGTATTGTGCTCCAGATGTTTGGTGCTAGCTTTTCATGTACACTTTTATAATTTTTATGAAAAGTGCTGAACGAGAATTGACAAGTTTTACCCGGAGGAGACGACACTGTGATTGATATTTCAGTTTACAAATATATTAATTAGACTTATTTTCAAGTGTAGGTTAAAATATTGGTGTATAGAATATGTAAGCACGTTTGATTTAGAGTATTCATATTGATATAAAAAACTACCGAAAAATACAATTTTTTTGGCATGGTTTTATTTCAGGCAAATATTTCGATCAGATCTGAAGCAAAAACAATAACATAAGTCTTATATTCACAATTACTATGACATTATCGACAATCTGAACAAACAAACAACTAGTAAAATTCAATTCATCCCTATGAAATACGCTTTTGGAAAGGGTTATGCATATATTTGCATAAAGAAGTTTCGTACATATGTGGGTTCAATTTTTAGAAATATACTTGAAAAGTTATCAACATAAAAACGACTTACAAGGTGTTCCTTTAAAATGTAAGATTTTATTTTGTGGAAATCAAATTTAATGATGAAATTTTTTTAGCTGTCTACTCTAGTCCTTCAGAAAAGTTAATGACCGTAAGCCAATCATGTTGATTGCACTATTGTCAAACAAGATACTGAATAATAAAGGTAAGGTGTATCTATAGAAAAAGCAATTTCTGACTCTTTATATAAGCCACCAGCAAAATATATTTTTTTATTTAGATAAATGTATGTTATAACTGAACTAAGACATACTAGTAACCAATAAAAGAGAAACCAGGTTTGGTTTCTACATCAAAATATTTACTGTATTTTGTTATTCTTCTATAATGGTATTATAAACCCATTGTTGAACAAACTCTGTGAACGATGAGAAAGAGGACTAAATTGTTGTTTGCCGAGGGCTATTTTCTCTGGCTGGTCTATTACTTTATTCGATCACGTCGTATAATGAATTTTAATTCGAATCATTATTTTTAAAATTCATCTTGTCTTTCGTATGAAGAAGATTTTTTAAAAATTCATTATATACTGTAAACTATACCTGTGTCTTCTTTCCTTGATTGACAAGTACATACATTTCATAAATTGTTATTTAACGTTACTTCTTAAATATGAAATTGGTCGAATTTGAACCAATTACAAATTCAAACATTTATCGCAATAGCAAAATCAAACGAAAATGATTTTGAAATACACAAAAGATGAGATGTTCAGTAATTTGACTAATAATTGTAGTCAAATTATCGCTATTATACTCGGAGACAATATCATGTTTTACGTAACTACTAGTGTGTAATTTTGAAATATGAATAAAAAATTGAAAAGAGTTATACAGAAATACAGAGTGTCTCATAATATATGATACCATTTTTATCTTTAAGTAACTTTTGATTAAATTTATTTATTAAACTATCACATGTGTTTTCACAGATGTATATAATGTGAATGTTCACTCTACAATTCAGAAGCTTTTGACAAATTGGGCACTGTTTATGAAAACATAACTAATTCAAATGCTCAAAAATGACGTTCTTTTTTTCAATGACATTGTCAAGTCAATGAGTAAAGTTCATCTACACAGCCATTGTATGGATCCTGTTTTCTTTAATTTTCTCACTTTTCAAACAATCTGTTGCCCGTTGAGTTGTTCCCCCAGGGTATTCTTTTTGCATAATTCATAAAACTATTTTTTCTGGAGTCTGTATATATATTGATAATACAGTTTTAAGACGGAAGATGAGTGCTCTATTATATTGTCCGATTCACTCCACCAGCGAAATATAATGCAATTTTGTGACATGATGTTTCTAAAAAAAAAAAAGCATTTTTCCCCGACTTGTTTTTTTTTTGTGTGGAAAAAACTTGAATGATAGAATTTTTTATTTGAGTCACAATTTACAAGTTTTGCCCAAATATTGTTTATTTTATACAAATTTCCAACTGTATCAAACAATCTAAAAAATAAAAGAAAAACCAACAGTCTGGAACACCAAGTTTTATTTTAAGAATAATCTAAGCTTAAAATTGGAAATGATAATTATGCAATGATGAAATTAACATAAACAATTAGTTTTTGATAAAAAATTGTACATGAATGTATTATATGATTAAAGTTTTACGCACATAATCAAAATAATATGCAGCAGATATTTTAAACCTTAAGAGGGATAAACATATTAGGCTAAATTTTCATTTCTATTACATGTAGATATGAAAATTTTCCATGATAACAAAACAACATAGAATTTATCAGAATAAATATACTAGCTAGTACATATAGGTATGTTAAACCACTGTTTCGTAATTATGTGAAAGAGAGATCTCCCAAGCGTTTGGCTGTAATGGTATCTATATTGCCTGTCCACAAGACTTCAGTTATTGCTAATCAATCCATTCATTGTCTGATGAGTTGTCTTCTTCCTCGCTTCCTTCGATCACTTTACGACGCATTTCAAATGCTCTGTTCATGATGGAATGGACGTCAAAGTTTCCATCTGGTGTCGACTTCTTGAAGATTCCTTTCCCATTTTCATTAACCTTACGTTTCATTATATCTGTGAATTTGTTACAGAGTTATTGTTTGTATTCAAAATTTAACAACATGAAACAATATTACTGTGGTTTCATCAATATTCGTTGAATACCAATTTACGTGGATTTCGTTGTTTAGTTGATCCACGAAATTAAATGTTCCTTGAAAGGTAATTATTATTAATATTTTGTATTGATAGGGTCATTGGCCACGAATTTACGTATCCTTGAAACTGTGTTTTTCACTTAATCCACGAAAATTGATACCCTTGAATATTGATGAAACCACAGTATATGAAATATGCCATTTATTTACAATCTTCTTTAAATGAATTGACATTCGGTAATTGTTATTTTCTTATTTAGTTATATCAATACCCTGTCAGTTAGGTTTCAAACCTCTTAAATAGTAACACATTGAAAACACTACAAAAGGGTTACAGATAAAAAAAAAACCCCAAAAACTTTTGTATCATTACGTGTATATATATTATTCGTTGATTCAAAATAACTTTTCGTAATTTCTTTTGTAACAGCATAATAATAGGTACATACAAATTGAAAAAAAAATTATATGCAAATTAAACGTACCTGGTATTCTGGAAAAAAAGTTTGAATTAAAACTACAGATCGAATTAGAACCATGTAACCCGACCAGTAGTTCTAAATTTTCAAAAGCATATGAAAATTTAGACGCCTGCTTTAACGTTTTAATGTCACATGATTAAGGTCCCACGAAATGTAAGTTAAACAACTGAATTATAAATGTT
Organism: Magallana gigas; assembly: GCF_963853765.1. NCBI lineage: Eukaryota > Metazoa > Mollusca > Bivalvia > Ostreida > Ostreidae > Magallana > Magallana gigas. The sequence continues at coordinate 17,185,702 of NC_088861.1, read as the reverse complement.
GCAAACGATAACAAAATTCTAAGAAGTTTTGGGGGAATTTTTTTTCAAATTGATTTCACAGAGTTTTAATAAACTTTATTTGAAAAAAAAGATAATGATCTTTTGCATATTTTGCTTAGGAAATAAAATAGTTTTTAATTAATTATTGGATTATGTGAAAACCTTAAATATATTTTCTAGATTACAGGCAATTATGCAGAAAATTCAGGCTTGAAAATTAACTTTGATAAAAGCTGATAATTATATCTGCAAACTGTTGTAAAGATTTGTCTTACCATCCAAGTGACGCAGATCTGCATGTTGAAATATATTTTACATTACTAACTTTGGAATAAAGTAGGAACGACAATCTCTAACCGGCTACTCTGTCGGAACTATATATTTTAACCAGTTACCAATTCAGTAATCGGCTAGTAAAAAATTAAAGTAATGAATATTTTAACCAAATTAAAAAAAATATGATATTTTTTTCTTCTTTCGAGACTATATAAAGGTAAATGAAGTTCGTGCTCGTGGAGGATATTCGGTCATTAAATAGAGTATTCAGAATTTAATTATGAATGACTTGTAAATGTCCAAAAAAGAGAAAGAAATTAACCTACGAACTCTTATATTAATTCATAATTTATAAATTGTGTAAAAAATTATTGAATTACGTAGAAAAAGAATTGGATCTCATATACAATTTCGTTTACAGAAATAAGACGGTCCTATGTACTGAAACTGATAATTTATTTTATTATATGAAATATGTGAAATCTTATTCGTATAGATTGGTTTATCTAGAAACAAGTATCAGAGACAACGCTTAGTTTTTTTTGGTAACCTTTTAAAAAAGAGAAGCGGGCAAGCAAATAAACCATATTATGATGAACACCAAAAAAAAAAAAAAACCAAAAAAAAAAAAAACCAAAACAACTTACGAATGCCCCCTCGAATTTGTTCTAAAAAATTGCTACCACCGCCAACCAAACCTGACTGCCTCCGAGTGGATTTTCGTTTTAGGGACATCAAAAGAGCTGAGCTTGTCTGAACGGAAGAATTCTTATCATCAAATGCATTTGTTGGAACCATTTTTGTATTAATGTTTGGTGGTGGAGGTGCTTTGGGGGCTGGTGGTATGGTTCGAATTGGTTCGGGGCTGATAGTAGAGGGAAAAGGTGGGAGCGGGAAGTCGTCCTCTTGTGTTTCAGGTAACGATTGAAGAATGGTGGACACCCGGGCAAACATCTTTTTAGATGGATACCGCCTTGGATAATCGTCCTCCGGAGAGAGAGGTGGCGGGGGAGGAGGTGGGAGATCGTTCCCGATAAGGCTGTAACGTGACTCAATGACTATGTCTGGGTTTCGGTTTGGTGGTGGCATACGAGACTTTGAAGTATTTATACTCCCAGAAGAGTATTTCTCCGCCATATTAGGTTGTGAAGATACCTGGCTGTGATGCATAGACGTTTTTTGATGATCACTATTTTCGATTGTATATTCATGTTTATTATTCCCACTGCTGGTATGGTTTGATACATCCTGAGTACACTGAGGCAATCTTGTGTCTTCCTGGTCATAAGGAATATTTTCTTGTTTTCTTTGGTTCACTCTTAAACTTAGCTGTTTGTTGATTGCCGCAGCTTGAATCTCAGTGGGATTCGCGTAATGTATAAACTCTACACCATGTTCCTTTCCCTTATACCTTTCTGCTTTGGTTTTCACTATACGTGGCTTTTTTCCTTTATTAGTTGGCTTGGGTTTCTGTTACGGAAGAAAAAGGATCTAAGATTTCCCAATGTAAATGACTTATGCCGACAAACTTTAAAAATTTGTTAAAAAAAAAAAAAAGGAACAGAAAAATGGAATACAATTTAAGGTTTTTTAAAAACAAAGTTGAAGACAATTTAAAAACAAAATTCAATTGAAAAGCTTTTTTGCATCTTTCCATATTAAAGAAATGTGTTTTTGGAAAGTATCAAAAGACATCATTTTTTACGCATTTTCACACATGTATAAAAAAGGGTTAATTCTGATTGAAAGCTTTAATTTTTCTATCTGTTTAGTCCATTTTCATCACTTTCATTAACCTCAAAACCTGGATTTTTAAATTATCTTTCCAATTTCTTGTCGAAAAATTAAAGTTTTGAACTTACCTTTTTCTTCCTTGACTTTAATTCTAATTCGATCTTTTTGTTTTCCATATCCTTTTGAATGTCAAGGAACCACAACTCAAAGAAGTAACCTGGATCTGTGTAGAATTTTAAACTGTCTCTTCCATCATCCCTGCAAAACAAATATATGTATGATTTATGTTCTATGTTTATTTCGGGCAGCCCAGAAATCGCTATTTATTTCAAAATATTAGAAATTGTCTAGGACTGCTTCAAATGTCATGCTTACTAATGAGTTCGTAAATTAGAAAATCGTGAAAACTTAAAGAGATGATTATAAAAATACTAGTATGTTTTTAATGCTTCAAAGAAATTTGATTACTTCTGACATAGAAGACCCGTGTTTACCTGTATTTGCTGAGTTTGTTGAGAGCTGGGGTTGGGTTACACTGACTGTAGGCCTTCAGTGTACATCTAGGTATTGTAGATCTAGACACAACTTGCTGGTCGTAAATAGTGGAACTTTTGAACGGCTTCTTTAAATGTAATTCGTGAATGGATACTGCAAGAATATTAACCAAATCTTTTTATGATTGAGAGGAAAAGTGATTACCGCTCATCCCATTCTTAAAAAAAAAGACCCTTCATAATGACCTCATAGAAGAAAATGATATTTTTTTGAGACGAAAGGCGATTTCTTATCAATTTATTTTTGTGCTGTGCTAGATATATTGGATTCGTGTGAATTTAATTCGTGATTGGTTTGGTAAATCATCATTTATCAAAAAAGCATTTTATGAGTTAAGAGATTTTTATATCTCAGATACCAAGTGTTCCTGCTGTTGCATCCAGCCTCGTTACTTTCTCCTGGAGCTGGTCGATTCGACCCTGGAGATGTTGGGTCCGGTCGATGAACGTTTTGACCTCTATTGACATTTCGGTAAACATGTCCTCCGCGTGCTTGCTGAGGCTGTTCAGCTGGAGGATGATGTTACTGAGGGTGTGATTGGTCACGCATTCTAACTCATTCTTAATGCCCTTCTCTACCTCCACCCGACTGACGTTGATAGGTTCCAAACACCGCTGAATGAACGGCATTGTCACTTACTAAGTTCGATCTGGAAACGTTTATAGAATAAGACGAAGAACTAAAAGAATAGTGAAAACTTAAACTTTTTTTGATAGTTGTCATGAAGCAATGAGAAATGCACCAAAGAGTGTCAAAACCTCGCGAGTTTTACCAATTGCAAGGAGGAAAAGCATACCCTGACAAATATGCAGTGGATACAGTGTAAGTCATCAAAGTAAATGTAATCAGCACATGAATATGCCATTAACTTTGTTTTAGTGAGAATGAATGCTGGATGGCCGAGGCCATTGAGGCCATTTTTTGACAATATCAATCTCATTTAGAAGAAAGACTATGTTTAAAGTTAATTAAATGTTTTCTTTTCTTTACTGATTAAATGATATATTATCACTACATAAATTAAGTCTGAAATTTAAAGGTTGTTCTAAATTGTAATTTGTTAACCATCCATCCATCTTAAGATCTCGTTCTTATGATTCACTTTATCGTCTTCATTCTCTGCCACACAAACCCAAACCGATATTTGATACTTAACAACAATCAAATACCATGGCCTAGACATATGGAGTAATATCTAATCCTATTAGCAGAAAGAAAAGATTTGAGTCAAAATGTATGAAAGTTTTTGAAGAGCATACATTCTTTAGTTAATGTGTTGTCATATTTTAATTTTACGATACTGTGCGCAGTAAAATTCAATTTATGAATACAGGTACTTTGTAAATTGTAAACAAGGAAATATTTTTATTCAATTTTTTATTAGTCTAGCTTTCACAGCAACATATGTACATAATATATATCACATGAAATATTTTAATATTTCCAAAATGTGAAAGGACATTTTATATACTAAGAGAGACAGATAAGAAAGAAAGATAATTCATGTAATATGTTACATGTATAAATGTCTTGCGTTCAAATTCCAAATATCTGCAATTTTTCAACAGTAAATATTTTTGACCTGCAATTCTATCATGATGATATTTTTTAGTGATTCTCTACTTAAATGAATTGTATTTTAGAATGTACTTGTATAGATGTTACATAAAAGTTTTAAAATTCAGAGAATTTAAAACTATCTATAACAGTTTTAAATTCTCTGAATTTTAAAACTTTAATGTAACATAGATATATTGTTTCACTAGAAGAATTATTAAGTAACGGTTTTCTATCTTATCTATATTCTTATTTTCAAATTTTCCAAAGAGAATTGAATCTCTATTAAAACCAACATTTCTGCCCAGTTTTTCATTCAGCCATTCTTCAATAGCATGTCGGAGTTCTTTAACAAGCGGACATTCAATAAAAAAAAAAAAGGTGACTGATATTTCTCTCTTGCAAAATTTACATATCAATAATATTTATTTTGTGGAGGTGAATGTGATAGTTTTGAGGAAATATTCTATGTAATATTTTAAAACTAAAACCACTGTAGCAAAGATTTTTGCTGTTCTAAAATGTTGCCAAATATACTTCTCCATTCAGTATTTGAGAATTTCCTTTCTGTCTATTCCCATTTTCTTATAAATGTAATATCAGATCGTTTATCATTTATCGGTTGCTTATACAGCCATTTTTGTCATTAAAATAAATACTGTATACAGGGTTACTTTCGTTACGTGTAATTTTTGCCTTTCTACACTTGCAAACAGTTTCGCCTTGTCAAGAGATACAATAGGAGACATTGGAATTCGTCCAGTCTTTAATTCGCCCACTGACAATGAGGGCGAAAGGGGCGAAAATAAAACGGGGCGAATATTCCTCTGTATACAGTAGATATAGTATTAGGAATGAGAGGCAGGGGTGGCTTCACAACTCTTTTATTTTGTAAAATAAACAAGTGTTTGTTTTATTGCATTTCTTAATCCTGTACATTCTAAATAGGTTATCTCAGACTCCAATACATTTTTGACACAATCAAAGGCGTGTACATTACCCTTTTCATCTTGCAAACATTAACAAATAGAATATCTAAATTATTAAAACTTTTAGAAAACACTGATCTTACACCAACGGTTATTTTAGAATCATACCATAATATGGTCACAATAAACATCTGAGACAGTTTCACATTTTGCAATGTATACCTTTGACCAACGTTGAAACATATCTATCCAAAAGCCGTTAGTTGTTTTTACAGTTAGATTCTTTATATACTCTATTCCAAATTTCCAAAGATTATCTACATCAATATTTAGTTCTGAGCTGCTTAGTAACTTTGTACAATTTGCATTTGAATGTTAAATTCGTTGAACCCAAACTGCATTCAAGACAGTAATATAGCAAGTGTAATTGACCATTTTTAAATCCCTATTTTCATACTCTTGAAGTGCCTTTTTTTATTTGGGATTTTTCATATTCCACAAAAATGTACGATATATTTTCAAAGTCTTTTATACTTTCCATTTTAAGGGTTGGTAATGTAAGTATTAAAGGGGCATAGTCACGATTTTGGTCAAAAATTATTTCCCGATTTTAATGTTTACAATGCCTCTGTTAAGCATTTTTTAATAGGCAACCAAAATTTGAAAATCATTTGTTGAGTTATAAGCGAGTTACATAGCTTACAATTCTTTGCTTAGTAAACAAAGCATTTGTTTACATTTATTTTGAATGTTGAAGTTAAAATTCCAGTTTTAGACCTAAAACGAATGTGTTAAACGCTATGGAATCTCTTTATATGCTTAAAATGAATAAAAAGGACAAATCAGCTTAAAAAAGAGTTTTACTGCATGGTATATTGAACCTATGTAAAAAAAAAAACAGGGCACGGGCCTTGTTTACATTACAAAGACTTGTGAGCTCTGTATCTTGTTTATAACTCTACGACTGACACTCACATTTCATGATCACTTGGTCATTAGAAATACATTCCTATTGTATTGTAAATAATAACAAGAGGCCCAGGGGCCACATCGCTCACCTGAGCAACAATTGCCTTAATTCTGATCAAATTAGCATTACAGTATCAAAATATATTGACAACTGAGTACAGTAGATCTTGCTAAAAAAATTGAAAATCTGCCAATTTTTATCAACCTCTTATTTTTTGGTAAATACCAAGCCCCTTTTGTTGTTGTACCTGTAAGAAGATTTTTCTCTATTCCTATATACCCCCCCCCCCCATTTCATGGCCCCATTTTTCTCTAGGGAATCATGGTTTCATCAGACTTAAATCTGCATAACCTTTGCTTTCACACTAAGTACTGAGTTTTGAACTGAACACTTTCCCAGAATAGTTTTAAAGATTTTCTCTTTATATTCCTATGTAAAAATTCAAACCGCCATCACGGTCCCGCCCTACCACTAATGACTGTGATTTTGCAAACTTGAATTTACACTACCCAAGGATGCCTCTACACATGTTTAAACCCTTTCTGGCCAAAAATTCTTTAAAAAGAAGATTTTAAAGATTTTCTCTATATATTCCTAAGTAAAAATTCATCCCCCATTGTGGCCTCACCCTACCACTGGACTATTATTTAAACAAACTTGAATCTATATGATCTGGGGATGCTTCCACTCAAATATGGCCTTTCCAGGCCTAATAGTTTTGAGGAGAAGACTTTTAAAGATTTTCTCTATCTATAAAAATTCATCCCCCATTGTGACCAGCCCTACCCCCAGGGACCATGATTTGAACAAACTTGAATCTACACTTCCTAAGGATGGTTACATGCCAATTTGAGATTTCTTGGCCAAATATTTTTGAGAAGAAGATTTTTAAAAGATTTCCTCTATATATTCCTATATAAAACTTGATCCCCCAATTGTGGCCCCACCCTATCCCCGGGGACCATGATTTGAACAACCTTGAATCTATACTATCTGAGGATGCTTCCACTCAAATTTGAGCTTTTCTGGCCTAATAGTTTTTGAGAAGAAGATTTTTAAAGATTTTCTCAATATATTCCTATGTAAAACTTGATCCCCCAATTGTGGCCCCACCCTACCCATGGGAACTATGATTTGACAAACTTGAATCTACACTACCTGAGGATGCTTCCATTTTAATTTGAGCTTTCCTGGCCTAATAGTTTTTGAGAAGAAGATTTTTAAAGATTTTCTCTATATATTCTTATGTAAAACATGATCCCCCTTTTGTGGCCCCACTCTACCCCAGGTGACCATGATTTGAACAAACTTGAATCTACACTATCTGAGGATGCTTCCACTCAAATTTGAGCTTTCCTGGCCTAATAGTTTTTGAGAAGAAGACTGGCTCAGGTGAGCTAAAAAAGGTTAAGTTTACAATACAATAAGTTTCTGGAAGAAGAGACTTTGAAAATTTTCTTAATAAATATTGACAATTTTTTTTACTTTTTTAATCTTTAGTTTTTAAGATCTGTGTTCAAACAAGCAAATCTCTGTATCTTGCTTATAATTCGAAGCTTAACACTCAAATATGGTTAGTAAATAGAAATTGTACACAATTAAAACACAAGAAACATGCACTATAACAAATAAAGAACACAATTTATTTTTTCGAAATGAATCATATATATACATGTACATGTATATACCTATATATTTCCGACAGCGATATCAAACTCTATTTAAACTGAATAAACTCGAGAAAAAGCCGAGCATCTCAACAAAACCTATTGCATTAATCTACCATTACGCAAAATATAATGCCGAATTACCGATAGAATGAATTGTATTTCAGTACTTTTTTGATACATCAGATTTTGCTTAATTTGCGCAGGTAAACAGTTAACTGTTTGATTTACCGAAGTTTCTGTTTGATTTGATACGTAAAAATCACGAAATACAGACGATAGTTCCCAGGTTACAAAGCATAAATAATGAAAACGAAACGAAAATCAGAACAAGCTAACACCAACGTCATGTGTGAAAACTTTCAACGCGTTGAAATATTTAGCCTCAATTTACTACACAAAATCGGCACCAATATATTTTGCATGTTTCAAAAATTTCCCATCATTCGCGAACTGTTGCACAACAAGCAAATTCATCATAGTCAGATCGACCCTTTTTCGTATAATGTCATGGCTGCTTTAAACAAAGAACCTCGTTTTAGATGTATGGAATACGAGACTTGGTAAAATGGGTACGCAAACCCGGGCCGTGGCAAAAAAAAAGCCGGGGCAGATCGGCAATCGTCAATTCCAAATACGCATTATTTTGCAGCAATATTTACAGCAAATACAAATATACTGGTCCATCATATATCCTGAAATTTTAATGAGATTGGCAGATTAATAACTGCCAATCTTTTGTTTTGCCCAGGCCAAGTCTTGTCTACCCATTTTACCGGATGCCGAATCCGAAGCTAATAAACTGATTGAAACACGCCTTTCCTTTATTATTATTTTCGTAATAACTCAGATTTGAAACAGATTTAGACCTTAATTTTTGCAATTTATATTTTCCTTCCCATAAGGATAATTTATGCTAAACTACGTTGAATTGGAATCAGTAGTTCTTGAGAAGAAGATTTTTTAAAATGCACCCCCCTTTTTCTACAGTTTCAAGGTTTTCTCAGCTTTGAATACAGATCGGACTTTTATTTCTGCAATTTATATTCGCCCTCCCATAAGGATGCTTTGTGCCAAATTTGGTTGAAATTGGATAAGCGGTTTTAGAGAAGAAGTTCAAAATGTAAAAAGTTTACAGACGGACAGACGGACGGACAGACGGACGGACAGACGGACGGACGACGGACAAAAAGTGATCAGAATAGCTCACTTGAGCTTTCAGCTCAGGTGAGCTAAAAATAATAAAATTGAATTTGACCAAAATCGTGGCCGTGTCTCTTTAAATGATTAAACCGTCCTATTGGAGTAAGTTATCTACTTGTACAACGGTCCCTCTAACTGCATCCTGTTTAGCCTTATAGTTTAAATCAATCATTTCATATGAATTAATTGAAAATTGAATGCCAATAGCTTAAAATGTTTGTTATTCCAATCAAATTTTGATCTTGTTTGAGATTGTGATATTTTTTATTCCTCGCCGTCAGTTATAATACCTTATGATCTTTGTTATTTCGTGTTAGAATACCAAGTATTTCTGCACATAAAAGAAAATGATAGGGAGATATAGGATCACTGAATTTTAGCTGGTTTTCCGTTTGTATTTCTTTGTTGATAAAACTTGCATCTAAAATATGCGTTCGATGTAAAGAAAGTGGAGGATAGAAAGAAAATGGAAAAACATATTTACCAAAAATTACTGTATACTTCGATGCTGTATCATCGTGCACTCGACTGAATAGTAAAATATTAGGTCAAAAAGCAAAACAAACAAACTAATTTTTAAAAATGCAAAGAAAAAAAAGGCCTATTTCTAAAATTTTACCGTCAGTTATGAGCGAGATACTGGATTGCATTTAGTTGTTATGTAAACAAAGCACGTGCCCTTTTTTTTAATCTGGGCATCCAAAAAAGCTTTTTGCACCCCCCCCCCCAAAAAAAAGTAAAGAAAAGAAAAGAAAAGCAGAAGTTAATAAGCAGTATTATTTTTTGTTATATTCTAGCTGCAAAAATAACAATTCTACATTACAAAATTTTGGACTTTAAATTTACAGCTCATGTTTAAAAAACTTTTATTTAAAAATGCTTTATCGATTCTATAACGTAACCTGTTAAATAAAATAAAAATGAGTAAGTTTACTCACTCGCAACCAGTAGATGGTAATGTTGTACACAAGGACAGTATACCATGTCATCCGTATTTTCACTTTGATTCCCCCCTCCAAAATCTCAAAATTTCAAAATGAAAAAGTATGTTTAGTTTACACGAAGAATGTACGCTCATCACTTGTTATGCGATTATTTTAAAAGTTGTGCGTATATAAATATAAAGTTGATGCAAGGAAGTTTTTCTTATCATTATCTTTCCCTAAAATGACCCGTGTTTGGACATTTTCCCGTCTATACCTCATGATTAGTATATATACTTTGTGTCTTTTTTATAGTATAAATCAAATTACACCATATCACAGATAAGTAAACTTGAATATACGCAATACTGTAAATGTACAAACAGAAAACAGCGTAATAAGAAACATATTATTCATACCAGGAAACTCAATTCAGTACAATAATGTTACGTCAGCACTACTACTTTTACAGCTATGAAAAACAATCTGAGACAAAATCTCACATATGAAAAATGTTTTTGGGGATAGATTATTTGAAATCAGTGTTAAGGCAGTGGTAAAAGCTTTGAACTACTTTACAACTATGGCGAGTCGTCTGCCTCAGGTGAGCATCTAGGAGCTCACTTGTACTCTCTCTCTCTCTCTCTCTCTCTCTCTCTCTCTCTCTCTCTCTCTCTCTCTCTCTCTCTCTCTCTCTCTCTCTCTCTCTCTCTCTCTCTCTCATAATCCTTGTCTCCCCCATGGAACTGCAGCAGTTGACCAACAAGCGAAAATCCCTCAAGCAAGACATCTCCTATATAGATGAGCTTGATATGCAGGAACAATTAAAGAAAAAAAAGGAGTAATGAGTATCATATTGATTGAGTGCCAATTTAATTTACAAGATACGACCTTGGCGAAAATTGTACTATAGTGTGCATGTTTTGGCAAACACATTGTCAAAGGTAACAGAAACGCTGAAATAAAATTTGAGAAACCCACAACTTAACTTTGTTTGAAGACCTTTTTTTTTATCCGGATAGCCACATATTCTTCTAGGAATATGATGTATATAAACTGTGTACATACTAGTAGTATGTCCATCAATGAAAACGTTCATTTCAACTTTAATAAGACAGGCCAAATTCACGAATGACATGGTTTTGAGTTTTGTTTGCGGCAGTGGATCTTGTGTGATTCACCAGCCTAGTGTCTTCTTGAAATCTACCCCTATAAAAAATGTCGGTCCGACGAGTAGCTTTACTACCGGTACAATGTACTAAACATCCTTCTATTAAGTGACATCAATATTTTAGCTCACCGCTGTAGTTGAATGAAGACCGAACTAAGAAATTAATCGTAATGTATAAATTGCTTTTCACGTATCATTTTTACCAATTATTTTCAAGGGACTTTCACGGCGTTTAAGGACACAACGAGAGTAGTTTTTTTCCTACAATTTTCGTCTAAAACCAGTGTTAAGCACGGTTATAACGAAGATTAAGTCTTTGAATAAGAAACTGCATTTTAAAAAATAATATTGACGTTTAGTTGATGTTAATTCTCAGCAAAATTGATCATAAGCATGATGGACATAGGATCCCTGGACTTGATATGAACGATTTAAGAATTAAGTATAATAATTACTAAAATTTGTTTTATGTCTATACTGGTCTAATAAGAAATGCAATGTTAATGTACATATTTTAACTTCTAACGACTTTTTGAAGAATTGCTATGGACTGTCTGACTTATGTATGAAGATACGCAGATACATTGTTGAATTCCAGCTTCAATTTCTGAGATCCAACACTAATAAATACTGCATGATAAAAATAAATCAAAGTACTGAAAGTACTGAAAAGCGCTAACCTAGCTTAGTTCTAAGAAAATTTACTGTGTGCAAGCGTAGACGGATATGAGCCTTATTGAAATTTTGGTTTATGTTTAATGAATATCAATTTAAAGTATCGAAGGCCATATTTCTTTAAATATATGTTACTTTCTCAAGATGATGTGAATTAAAGCTGAACACGATTTGTATATGGATACTTGCCTGAAAAAAGATATGTTAAAATCACGAATTATACCTTTTGAACAGTAATTTATCACAGTTTTTGACATTTTCTTGCAAAGAATCGATTTTATTTTTCTATATTTTAGCTTCTGAATACGCACTATATTTTTTCATCACTGCGTAGCATCCAGTGCTGATGTACGTAAGCCCCGCAAACCAATCGTATCTACTCGGCCATTTCCGTCACCCAGATAACTGGTTCCCTATACCTCTTACCAGTTTAAATGATGTATATTTCTGCTCATAGAGGGCAGTTATTCCTTGCACCGGAAATAGAAGTCTAACGACAATAAAGCGCTGAGCTATGCTTAGCGCTTTAAAAAGAAGAAGCAAAAACAGAAACCATCACAAAGCAGGAAGGATCAGAATGATGTGTTCTCTCTTTCTATTTTCAATGCCTCTCTTGAACATTACACTATGGCAATGAAAGTTGTGTTTCATTTTACCATGTTGTCATAAAAAATGAAAACAAAACTCTATCTTTATCTAGTTTAAGTACATATATATAATAAGTAATTTTACACACTTTGTATCACGGCTATGGAACTAACACATTAAAGGGGCATGATCACGATTTTGGTAAAGGTTCTTTTTTTCTGTTTTTATTATTTACAATGCTTTAGGAATGCATTTCTAATGATCAAATGAAATATGAGAGTCATTTGTAAAGTTATAAGCGAGATAAAGGCCTAACAATTCTATGTCATGTAAACAAGGCTCGTGTCCTGCTTTTGTTTACATAGGTTCAATATACCAGTTAAAAGTCTTTTTCAAGCTGATTAATCTATCATCTGATTCATTTCAATGATATTTAAACAGTTTCTATCGTTTAACACATTCATTTAAGATCTTAAAAACTGGAATTTTTACTTCAACATTCAGAATGTAAACAAAAGCTTTGTTTACAAAGCAAAGAATTGCAAGCAATGTAGCTCGCTTATAACTCAACGAATGACACTCAAATTTTGTTTGCCTGTTTGTGACCATGCCCCTTTAAGAATAGAGCTCCAATCTATGTAAGCTTAATATTACATGTGTAATCATTAATTCAAGCTGTATATTTCAATTTTTAAAAAATCGCTTATTATGAAATACTATGTTTTTAAAATCAGTTTTAGTTGTTGCATATTCAGCTGCGAAAGATTTTGAGTATCATTTTGATTCATGGAGATATACATTGCATGATTATAAAGCAAGGAAAAGAAACCATAACATGTCTAAAAAACAGAATCTTATATAAATGGGTTTGAAACAAGTAGCATTATTTTCTATAAACTCTAACGATACTTTAATGAAAATAAAACCCTGTTTATGCAGAAGATTTAATTAAACTTTTATGTGTAATAAAATGGGATTGAATGCAATGATTCGATCTTGCTTAATTATATCATTTTAAATATTTTTTCAACCCTATTGAAGGTACAATGTCAGTTATAAATTAAAGCAAGCGGTTTTATTTTCGTAGTGGGCATTTTCCCTTGATATATGTAACATAGCAGATGTTTTACTTAAATTTATATTAATCATGAATTTATTTCATACATGTTAAATTATAAATATGTGTGTATGAAAGTTTTACAAATACATAAATTGATAAAGTGAAAGGAGTGTCTGTATCTTCTATTCTACTTTATTGGTGAATTGCTTATAACAATCACATGACTGATTTGCCTATAAGCTAGGTTGAACAATTCTGAATTATTTTCTAAGGATGCTGTTGCTTCATTCCATATCCTGATTGAGTAAAGTCATTTTATAAAATCAACATTAACATTCCGATTTTTTTTTGTATCCGTAGATTTGGTATATGTGAATTACAGTTTTTTTTGTAGAGGTTTCTATTCTAAATATTTATTTAGAAATCACTGTAATATTACGGAGAATATTTCAGTAATTAACAAATTGCATGTTAATTCGTTTCGTTTAAACAGTGTATCACTTTACTAAAAAATAGAGTTCTTAAACCATTTTATAAAGGGGCGTGGTCACGATTTTGATCAAATTCTATATTTATGTTTTTATTATTTACAATGCTTTAGAAATGCATTTCGAATGATCAACTAAATTTGAGAGTCATTCGTAGAGTTATAAGCAAGATACAGGGCTCACAATTCTTTGTCATGTAAACAAGGCTCGTGCCCTGTTTTTGTTTACGTAGGTTCAATATACCAGTAACAAAAAATCCAGCTTATTTGTGTATCTTTTTATTTATTTTAAGCATAGATAAACAGTTCCTAACGTTAAACACAATCGTTTTAGGTTTTAAAACTGAAATGTTTACTTTAACGTTCAAAATGTAAACAAACGCGTTGTAATTTCATGCTCTGTAACTAACTTATAACTCAACAAATGACACTCAAATTTCGGTTGCCTACTTAAAATGCCTTTCTAAAGCATCGTAGATATTAAAAATCGGAAAAATAATTTTTGACCAAAATCTTTACCATCCTGCTTTAAGGTCAAAACTAATTCCAAAATTGTTTTCTCCAAATACTGGTAGTAAGGTTTGTGATATCGAGAGTGTATTGATGTATAAATTTCGATGATAACTTTTGTCACATCCATCAAAATAGTTACAAATTTAAGTTTAAAATAAACTTCATTTCATTTGAGTAAATTTCAAGTTATAATAACTTCTTTTAAAACGCTCCAGTAGGATTTTAAAAATGTTTGTTGCTCATTTCAAAAGAATGACTCTATAAGATACCCTTGTTGCACACAAAAAATGAACAGGTTTCAAAATAAAGCAAAGTTTATTGCATACATGTACATCAAGAGAAAAAGCTAGTACTATGATGTTTTCATTCTTCTGGTTTTCTCTAACAAGCCGAATAAGCCCCAACATAAAGACACAATTACACTGGAATCATGGAAAGCACTTTCTCTGTATGTATGTAAATATGGTGAACATGCAATATACAATACACATAACCGCATTTCCTTGGGCCTTTCCGGCAGGCTCGGAATTTTTTTTCCCGAACTTTGACGGAAAGGCCCGAGAAGATGCGATTGCAATACACAGTGGGGCCTCTTTTATTACAATAGTAACAAAAATCACTTTGTTATCACACCTGAACTGAATTTCCATTTCCATGTAAACTAAAATTACATAACATATGTAAATTCTTGGTGTTGTTTTATCTGGCTGAAATAATCCTCAAACGTAATACACACAAGCCCCAATGTTCCAACAGTACGTTAACATGGCTGTACTGATCAAAGTAACATTATAACTCAATAAATATATTTTCAGGAAATTCAATGAATATTATTCATTGTTGAATTGCAGTACTGTTAGATCCAACAATACAGGATAACAATGAAACCTAGTCATAAACGGGAAACAACTCTTGTACTACAATGCTAAAAGAAAATTGATACTTGAATCGACAAACTGCGCATGCGTACAATCACACATGGATAATGTTCTGTTTCTAAATATGTACTCATGTAGGAATAATAATAGCTGAAAGAAAAAAAAATCTACAGAACTGATCTGTCTACAAACAATATGGCTTCAAACACTCAGAATTTTCTCTCAAATGAGAGTTTAAGGTAAAAGGGGGAACTACATGTGTAACTTGGATGAGGTGCTAAATATTTTACATGTTAGATGAAATCTCGTTTGGTTATGTAAACTGTATAAACATGGATGTCCGCTTGACATAGGTTGTTCTTCTTAACTTGTAGAAAAGACATGTGGTGAAAATTTAAAGCAAGACATTCCCTTCTCCCTGAATCTAAACCTGTTATAACATCCCCTCTATCCTTCCAAAAACTTATTTTAATAAATGTTACGGAATATTTCTGTATTATTTGTACCAGTAATATCATAGTCAGGTGAAAATTTTTTGAGATACACAACAGAGGGATTAATTGTATTGTAATAAACCTGAATATGAATTCAAATAAAAATATTGAGATATAAATAGACACTATCATGCTTATCACTGAGTAATATGGAGAAAATACATGAAGGTTTTACACATATTTTACATGAGGAAAAAATATATGTACAGGAACAATAAAAGTTAATAAATACTCTATTACAAAGTTGAAAGTTTAAAATTACAATGATGAAAGCAGTACATTCAATGCAAAGTTTACAGTCAGCAAACCCTTAAGCTTTCCCTTCTTCAGTTTTTGAGGTAGTCTTGTCTTACATTAAAAGTAAAAGCTCACTTTCAGAGATCTAAATTTTTGGGTCTACAGTCTCTTTCAGAATTTCCAGTCATAGTATGCTGTTACAATGAAAGTACTATTCCTAACAAATCTAAAAACGAAAAAGGGAAAGGAAATTCAGTTGAAAGAAACAGTTGATGATAAACAATTTTTTTAACAATTATTTCCTTTTGGCATTTAATATCAATGTTTTTTTAATGCTGCTGTTTTTATTAAACCAAAGGAATCAAACATTAATGTTGACCAAGTTCATGTCTCCTGTTATGAGATTCAACATCAACTCTAAACAAAAATTAAAGTGAAAACAATACAGAAACAATAACCGTGAATGCAAGAACAACAATCATAATGATATTTCCTCCCTTTCCTCTTCCATTGCCCATATTACTTTACGACAACTTAAAATATTGCACGTGTAAACTTTGACTTTAAACATTACATGTAGAGTTATTTACAGAAATCACCTTTTTTTAAAACACGGGAACCATAGCTATGCTAAATTACTTTAAAAAAATAATTATAAACACCCTAATGAAATAAAATTACTATTCAAGGAAGACAACTGTGGGTTTTATTAATTCTTTGCAAACACAGCAGCACTTTAGTAAATATTTTGGTTTTTAGATATGAGATAATCAAATGATCAGATGATATTAACAGAGCTAAAAAAAAATATCTAGTTTTCCAATTAGTATAGTTTTTGCTAATCTTTCCTTCCGATATTTCTGTGAGTATTTTCAAAGAAATCATTATTGTTGCATAACAAAATTATTAAGTTTAATATGCTATGGTTTTGCAAATGGGTAAATGTTGATATATATGTATAAAATAGATGACATCAAGTTTTGATCATTTTTCAGTGTGATTAACAAAATTGTATGATATTAATGCTAAGAAATCAGCCTATATATAAATATATGGAAATTTTTTATGAAGCACTTTTATCTGTTGTAAAAGAATTGTACAATGCCACCTTAAACCTTGCATTCATCTATTTAAAAAATATAGATTCTTGTGCAAAAAGCTGTCTAGCAAGCATTCCATACCCTGTTCTCTTTACAATGTCATATTGATATATAACAAACCAGAGTAATTTATGAAGGCGTAACAAATCCTTATCACATCCTCAAATATTATGCAGTTATTTTAAAACTGTTTTTAAGTGAGAGACATAGAATAGAATAGGGTAAGGTATCTTGGTGTTAAAACATGATCATTTTTACACTGTTTAAGTAGACTTTTCAGAATGGTATAATGGGAGTACGAGTAAATGTAAAAATAGTGGGTCATTATTCATTCTCAAATATGCCAAACATATTGTTGAATTGTTGAATAATTTTGACCCAGTTTGAAGGAACAGTGTCTTGTGAGGATGTCTGAATGCTCTGTTGTTATAAAGCCATTTTCTTTGATTGGTTAGTGGAGTTCTATTCCTTGAATACAATCTATATAAAAAGGATACCTGTCTATCATTTTGATATCATATTGTCCAATAATATGAAAGTGTATATCACTATATCAATACATCTTGGTTGTTCTATAAAACATACACTGGATACAAAACTTGATGTAGTTTTTTTATTCCCAGTCAAAGCCAGACATTGGGCGGCATCTTTGAATGGTGATCATGCTTCAAGTCGACTGTCACAGAAATACAGTCGACGAGAGATCTCCCAAGCGTTTGGCTATATGGTTTACACAGTATTTGTCCACAAGACTTCAGTTAATGCTGATCAATCCCATTCATCGTCTGATGAGCCGTCTTCCTCCTCACTTTCTTCTATCACTTTACGACGCATTTCAAATGCTCTGTTCATGATGGAATGAACGTCAAAATTGCCGCCTGGTGTTGACTTGTCTGATCGTTCTTTCTCTTTCTCCTCCACTTTACGTAGTTTTTCTTTGTCTGTAAATTGAATTCACAGTGTTAATACATCTAAGAATATTGCTAAACTGACAAATATACATTGTATATTATATTCAATCTACATGTTTTTTTTTTTAATTTCAATTCCTTAAAATAAAACATATGACAGCATCAAGTAATCCGTTTTTCTATTATCCATGTATCAAAAAAGAAACATGACTTCCTTTGTTTTACAAAAAAATGAAATAGACTGCCAGCAATGGCCCCCAACACTACCAACAGTGACTAAAATAAAATACTTACGAGTTCCCAGTCGAATCTGTGCCAGCAAATTGCTTCTTTCGTCCACCACAGCTGGCTGCTTGGGAGTGGGTTTCAATTTTGGAGAAGACATAATCGCTGACCCAATGGAGCTAGATTGGCCAGAGCCAGTTGAAGAATTATCATCTACTCCATTTGTCATGGACATAGGGGGTGGAGGAGGGGGAGGGGGTGGCGGGGCCATCCCTGAATGCACTGGGGGTGGAGGCGGAGGTGGGGGTAGATTTTGCTCAGGGCTCAGAGGTGGGGGAGGAGGAGGGGGTAGCAGGTCCACCTCTTGTCTCGCAGGCGACGGTCGGTGAGTGGTGGGCACTCGGGTAATTTCAGGACTAGGTTGGTACCGCCTTGGATCTTCGTCCTCTGGTAGAGGAGGCGGTGGGGGTGGGGGTGGTAGACTGTCCCTCTGGGGACTGTGATGTGGTAAATTAGCCAGGTGAGGAGGTGGTGCTGGTGGTGGCTGATTTGGCCGCATGATATTACTACCGATACTGCTGGAAGAGCCTCTATTATCCGCCACGCGGTTGTGTGGTGAAAACTGGTTTTGGTGCATGCTTGGAGGATGGTGGTTACCAGTCTGCACAAAATGGTTGTTATTCTCATTGTTTGTATGACGCGACACATCCTGAGAATACTGAGACTGAGGCCCATTAGGAGGCCTTGTGGCCTTCTGGTCGTAATGGGCATTTTCTTGTCTTCTTTGATTCACTTCCAAGCTTTCTGGTCGCGGTTGGCTGTTGCTCTGAGCTCGAAGCTTAGCAGGATCCGCGTAATCTGAGAACTCCACTCCATGTTTCATATCCTGAAACTTCTGCGCTTTGGGTTCCACTTTTCGTGGCTTTTTCCTCTGTTCTCCAACTTTTTGGGGCCTCTGTTAGGATGAATAATATACATAAATTAAAGTTCACACAAAGTTGCTGACAGTTGAAGACAACATTAAACATTAGCATGAAATCATTAATTATCTTTTTTAATTGATGAAAAAGACCAAAGTGTGAAAATCAGGAAGTCTGGTTAAAAAAGATGAGTGATTTTAACAAAGTTTTTCTCTCTCTAAATATCCTTATGAAGGAAACATGCTTTTTAACATAATTCAAATAAAGAATTTAAGGTTCCTATTTGATGCATCAGGGATGTCACTGCTTTTTTGCTACAAACTTCCTGTCCTTTTAAATTAGGAAACTTATCAATATAAATAATGAATTTTAATCATAAAAGTTTAGTAAGTTAATAATGGGGTTGGAGGACTGGACCCCCCGTGACCCCCCCCCCCCCCAGATCCGCACTTGAGTTTAGTACCTACCTTTTTCTTCCTTGCTTTTAATTCTGTCTTCTTAGTTTCGATATCTTTCTGGATGTCTTGGAACCATAACTCAAAGAAGTAGCCTGGATCTGTGTAGAACTTTACACTGTCTCGTCCATCTTCCCTGTTAAACAAACAGAGCTTTATGTTAATGTGGACAGAATATGAGATTTGCAAAAGATACCTTATACATTTCATTCAAAGACTTTGTAATACTGTATACAGGGTTATTTTTGCCCTGTGTAATTTTTGCCCTGTGTAAATTTCGCCCTTCCACACCTGCTAACAGTTTCGCCCTGTCTTGAATTCACCCAGACACAGATATTTTTTTTCAGATGGATAATTTGAGACATTGAATTTTGCCCAGTCTTACATTCGCCCACAGACGACGGCGAAAGGGGCGAAAATAAATTGGGGGCAAATATTTCCCTGTATACAGTAATTGTTTTATTTCTACTTCTAATGGTACTGTAAAACACTTGACATATTAATGGAAATTTAACATGCAAATATTTAGATTACAACATCACAATTTAAAAAAAAAAGAAAAGAAAATAAGAGAGGGTGAGAAATCCACTACAGTGTTTCATAAATTCATGACTAATAAATAAGAACTAAACAATCATAGATAAGGAATTAAAGTGGCTCATTTTTGTGCATTTAGAGGAACTCCTAATCCATAAATCTACAATCTCTAGAAATTATGAAACAATCTTTTATTCTCAGTATTTATGCAAGCTAATCCACAAAATTCTGTCCCTTTTAACCTTTAAAATGTCGACAATGCATGAAAAAGGGTTAAAAAAAAACCCCTCAAATTTTAACAGAATTTCAATGGACTTTTTAAGCTAAAATGAGAAAAATTACAAAAATCTTGATCAATCCCCATGTCTAAGATGGTTTTGTGTGTGAAATTCTCGATCCCTTCAGCATATTTTAACAATAGACGGTGTTGTGCATGAAGTACCTGTAGGGGTTGAGTTTGGTGAGAGCGGGGGTGGGGTCACAATGACTGTAGGCCTTCAGTATACATCTGGGTATTGTAGATCTGGACACCACTTGCTGGTCGTGTTGGGTGGAGCTCTTGAAGGGTTTCCTCAGGTGTAACTCGTGAATGGACACTGTCAGAAACAGAAGTTGTCAGTACAAACAATTCAATAGTTATAATCATGAGAAAATACTATTGATCCCTCTGTTTTTTATATAATTTATTTGTCATTCATAAAGTTTGACATTCAAGGTCTAAATATGGTGTTTATTAAATGTATATTCTATACACATGTTACCAGATACAAATATCAATACATGTACATCAATGTGAATTTGGATGACAACTACCAATCAGCTTTAAAAATGTTCAGTAAAAATCTAAAAACATAAATGTTTATTTTAAAATTAAGGTTTAATTTCCCTTAATACACGGCCAATTGTGGCTTAGATGTATTTCATGTGAAAAGAGAACTCTTTTTTTAAAAATCAATTTTACTTGAAATTTTCGTGAAAAGTTCACCCAATTGTCATATTGAGCATATGACTTATAAATTTATTTTTTTATGCGATATTTTATTTTTTTTATGCTATATATCACAAACTCTTTTTTAAAAAGGATTTTGTGAGGTAAAATTGACATGAGTGCTTCTACATGAAAAAATTCACATGGAAATCATATGATACACAATTATTTTTCTGTAATATAGATAATCTTGCAGAGATATGACCATTATTCTTTCAGAAATATGCGACTTCAGTCGATTTAGGTCACCAGGTATGATGATTTGTATGCATGCCAATCATAATTTAATACAATTCATCTGAAAAGTTATTATCCTTTAAACAAACTTTTGTAAGGCTGCAATGAGGGTTGATAAACGTTCAACAGCAAGTCTGTATGAACTTAATATGTTAACATACTGTAAACATATTACATTTGGCTGTGTATTCTATGTAGCGTTTTTGGCGGAATGCGCTTTCCATTAAATCAAGTACATGACTAAATGCCACGCATTTATGTATAAGATTAGTCACATTCAGGAATACGCTAATTCAAATCCACGCCAACTTGTTCAAAAACTATTTACCGCCAAATATCGTACAAGCCAAACATAATATGTTTACAGTATTCCTTATTTTTAGTTAACTCCCAGCATACCGAGTTCTCCGGCTGCATCCAGCCTCGTAACTTTCTCCTGGAGCTGGTCGATTCGACCCTGGAGATGTTGGGTCCGGTCGGTGAACGTCTTGACCTCTATCGATAGCTCGGTAAACATGTCCTCCGCGTGCTTGCTAAGGCTGCTCAGCTGAAGGATGATGTTACTTAGGGTGTGATTGGTCACGCATTCTAACTCATTCTTAATGCCCTTCTCTACCTCCACCCGACTGACGTTGATGGGTTCCAAACACCGCTGAATGAACGGCATGGTCTGTTGCTCAGCTCAAGCTAGAAATAGAATAGAAGGGAAATTGAGAAAATGTTAAAAATATAAAAAACATATAAGTGGCCATCTAATTGAGGACATTGGGGCAGATAAGATTCTATTCTACTGTGTGCTTTTTCAAAATCAAGACGTCACAATTTACAACAAAAATTTACCCAAATTGACTTATAAGAGAAGTTACATGTAGATGATATTGTTTTCGTATTTTATCAATGATTTCAGTTGACAAACAATAAAGATAATTCTAATATTCCTTCCTGATTTAAATCCTAAATCAAGATATATACATTGATTAAAAAAAAACAACCCCAAAAACCAAAAAAAAAAAACCACTTGAGAACTAACATTCATTAAACACAGTTCACATCTATAGTTACTGTACTATTTGTACTCATATATACACTGTGCATTCAAGTCTAATTGAGGAACAACAGAAATAAGGAAGTACAAATTTTCAAGACAAAATCAACTAGAAATCCTTTTGATTAGGGATTGTTTTTTTCCTGCTTTCTTGTATGTATTTTTTTCAACAATGAAAAGGAAATGCTTTAAAAAAAAAAACTTAAAATATACAGCACTCAAATGAAATATATCATTGTGATTTGTGAAAGCACGATTCCCGTTTTCTTCCTTACAATCTACCAAGATGCATAAAGTCTAATACTTGCCATTTAATATGTTCAATAAATAAATTCAATTTGTATGCAATGGTATTACATGTAGCTCAGTCTTAATGAGTAAGAATAAACAATTTGGGCACATATTCTCTTTTCATACTTTGCTTATGTATACAAAGCAGCAAATTCAAAAATTGTTAATAATCATAAAAGTAAAGAAATGTATTTCAACAGTGCACTGTAGATACTTGGAAAGTGGTCCACAGATTTATAAAAGATCACAATACATGTACAAGTATCATCACCTGATATCCATATACATCGCCATTTTCTTTTTTATCAAAATTCAATTATAAGCAATAGACTTTATTACTGCGGAAAGTCATTGCAAAAAGCCAGCTAGATGAAAAATATAACGATGTAAATGGAAACTATAATGCAGAAAATATTAGATTTATTTTTTAGCGATGAACAGCCAGGAGAAATCAGGGTGCCTATTAAATACTGCATAATGGATTCGGTGCCTGAATGAAATTAGAGCTTCCTGCTACACACAACACACTAAGCTTGGGGGAATATTAGGTTAGCTTATACTCTCTAATTAGATTTTTAATCCATTCTCTGGCCATATGGATAGGTTTATTGTGTTTCTCTCCATAAAGTTTGAACCAGAGAGCCAAGTGTTTGCTGATTGAAACTTAAACATAGCATGCTTGCGTACAGTCCCCCCCCCCAACCCAACACCCAAATAATATACAAATGCTAGGGGGGGGGGGGGGGGGTGAGTTGAATATACCCCCCCCCCCCCCCCCCTCAACATAAAATAAGAAGGGAGGTTAGATATAGTTTATAGTGGGGGTTTATACTAGCTGCAAAGTAAATTTCAAATCTCAAAACGTAATGTACTTTTAAAGTTTTACATGTGATTCAAACTGAGGAATGCTAATAGATATGATTTGAGCAAGATAACAGGAATTTCAGTGTTAGATCAACAAAATTTTCATGCACCATTTGTTTTAATTTACCTAAGGACATGTTGTCAATGAGAAATTCAGCCGGTCCTCAACAGGACTTTTAATTTGTTATTGTAAATAAAATCTTACATCTGCCTTGTTATGGTCAACTTTTGAACTGAAGACATATCATCAAACCACTGTTACAGTATAAAGTAATCATAATATACCATGCGCCTACTTCCTGTTTCAAATAGAGATACTTACACGAATGACTCACCCTGTCAATTTGAAGCCGGAGCAATTTACACACAGCAATTTAAACAGCCCGATTCAAGATGGTGAATACACAATACACACCTGAATGTTCAAAACGGGGAGAGGGTGTAACTTGCACGTAGTTATCACAGTTTGAAACTGACAGTTTAAATATTACAACTTCCTAGAATGCACACAAAATCCTCTTTAAATAGGGTCATTACATACATGATAAAATTTTTCCTTTTGCAAAGGCTGTGTTAACTATTTCCTAGTTTAAATTCAGGTATAAAACTATTTCAATGAGAACTAATGAAACCTGTCTAAATTTTTAGCATTTTGATATTGATCTTTAAACACACACACCCAGTATCCTACTTAATAATAAGTTGATATGTTCCATGTATTAAATGAATTTACCCTATTTTTTCCCTAATAAAAGAGAAAAATTTGCATTAATTAACTTCATTTACACATTACCATTGAGTACTTTTAATATGTAATTATTTCAAAATTAATGATACAGTTAAACATGTATGTATCTTAAAGTATTAGTATGATCATTTTATCATTTGTACGTGTACATATCAGATAAGTATTTTTTGCACAAATATTTGCATCAATGTTACAAGATAAAGTGATAAAAGTTTGAGAACTTCATTGGTTCCATAGTTTTGTACAAATCTACTGAACAATTTGATTAACACAGATTTTTAGGGCACCAGGAAGAAAACACATGGGTTTATCTTTATCTATTCCTTTTTTTTTCTATAAACTGAAATTCTTCTTCTGTCATGCTATAAAATACAACATTTTTTTAATCATGCACAATTTACTATCAGATTAAGTTTAAAGTTTGCATGGAGTCAATATTAGATTACAAACTGTAAAAAAAATAAACAGTTTACGTAATTCAATACATATTCAGGTTTTGATTATCATACATTCCCATACAAATTGAATGCATAATTCAATTAAGATGTACACTCTCTTACTATAGCTGTAAAGAACGAATTTTCAACTAATCTCATTCTCCCTTCTCCAAAAATAACTGCCACAGCTTTACATACATGCAGCCAAGCAAATCATTTTGAAAACTGCCAGCACAAATAGCAGTGACTGTAATGTATTTAGTAATAGAGTCTATATACAGATTAGACATGCCGGTTCCTGGACGGATTTCACCCACATCCTAAAGAATGTACATACATGTACTACATAGCCAACTGGTGATGAATAGTCCACACTGTCACTCCATGACTTACAAAATATGTACTAGTACTTGAAATCGTGATCTACATGCTTAAGTGTAGTACCTACATCTCCACTTGAATGAACGCGCACACATGAATTTGTTTCTGATGGGAAAAAAAAAATGTCAGTGTGCATGTCATCTGATTAAAATTTTAACTGATTTCCTCCTCTTCAAACATACTACTTTGATCTATTAATGTACGTTATAAGTAATTTTTCTCTGCTTTTAAAACTGGGGTCTGTGACTTTTGAATTAGTAAAAATCATTGATGTTTGATTAGTTGGAAAAATCTAGCATGAGTGTATATATGTATAATATGATAAATAAACTATGAAGTGAAATAAATTAATTTGTTCAATTTCCATCTTCTGTACATGTACATTTAATTATTATTTATTGTTTAGTTTTTTTTACTTTTACAATCATAAACATTCTCCTTTTTTTTTCCTTGGGAAGGGGGGTGGGGGTGGGGGGGGGGGGGCAAGGGCAAATAATGGAGGTAAAGTACAGGTTCAATTGGGGATAAAAAATCTTTTAACATTTACAAGGGAAAATGGCCGAAACTTGGACCTTCATTGGACGGAGAAAAATCAACAACTCTAGTATACAGATATGTTTCAAGAGTAAATCAAATGACACATTTACAGACGAAAGGGAACTGAATTATTCACTCGCATGTTCATGCAGTAAACAAAGTAATAAGGAACTTAATATTTATAAACATTTTCAATTGCACCAATCTAAATACAGGAATTTAAGGTTTAATTTATTTATCAGATAAGGAAACAAATCGTTTGTAGTACATGTACAATTAATTACTTCTTCAGAAAAAGCTGCTTTTATACATGCAGCTATGAATTTAAACCTTAAGACTGTAGAAATGGAATCAAGACTCTACAATAACACTGCCTTCAAGGTGTCTAAATGAACCAAATGGTCAAAGTGTAGTTTATGTAGTACAAAATTATATTTCGAGAGTTAAACAAAAAATTTGACAATGTATACATGTAATGTAGTTTGGACACTTTTTTTGCATATCTTTTTTTAACACACATGAAAAAAAAAGCCATTGCATGTAAATATACGTATACATGTAATTATATAGTACAAATGGACTTCAATATTTGAAAAATCCACAACATGAAAATCACAGATGTTCAATCTTTGATTTAACCAATTTATCTCAAATCTTCTGATATATATCTTTTTTTTCTTCTCAGTTTAAAATAACAAGGTGGGACTGTACATGGAGTTAAACATGCTACATAAAAATTGTTTCATCAAACATTAGCATGAATGTATAACTTTATTGTAACTAGAAGATTATTGATATATAGCATAGATCTTTTCTTCCTTATATCACTGAGAGTCATATATATAACTGCAGGTACCAGTTTAACAGGCGACCAACACTGATTTTCTAAATTTGGAGACTAGAAACTCTAATGACCAGATATAAACCAAAACTGTTTTTTTTTCCTTGAAACATTTTCAGTTACAAATAACCCCCCCCCCCCCCAGATATGAATGAAATTGGATTCAAACCCAGGGCTAACTGCATAACTAGGCAAGTGATAACATAAATTAATTATTTAATTTTCTTCATCAATCATGTGCACACTCACCCAAAATTATCTTGATTGATTTGTTGTGGGCAGCCAGTGAAAATTCATTTTGAAAAAAAAAAAATTATTTTAAAACAAAGACCAGCTAGAAAACAAAAAAATTACACCTTCATTGATGTTTAAATGAGCATAATTAAGTGTAAGGCTAACCATTTACATAAATTGTCATTACTTTCCTCAAGTCAATCTAAATTCAAAGCACAAGTCTACTGAACTCATGCAGGACCTTTTATATCTGCTGAGAGGAAGACTGATAAACATACCCGAGTGGTACATGTTAAGTGTGTATGATTGTAATGATGTTGATCATGTTTAAAAATATCATCTCATCCGGAGGAAGTACACTCCAAAAATAAGAACCTATTTTTGCCTTAGGTCAACTATTTTAAATTTAATATGTTTGCCATAGAGATCGAGCTACAGTTCTGCACCATATATGAATTCTACTATATCATGTATATTCTGTCCTAATTAAGATATCCTCGATTTACATTTTGCTTATAATTTCTCCATAATATTTATAAATACCTCAGCTATGGTTCAACTGATGTTCATCCAAAAGTATACTAAAATTTCCAAGGTTTCTCCTTTGAAACGCCCCCTCTAACTTTATAAGGTTTCAATATTATGTCAAAGTAGCTAGTCTACAGAAAATTTGCATTAATGCAATAGATATTTAAAGTACTCGGATGATAACATTGAAAAATTTTGTGAGGTATTCCATGTGACTTCCGAATGGAATAACGACATCAACATTTCCCATTATAAATCTCCCTAAGAAATCTGTTTTTGGTCCCTGTGATTTTTTTTTCCCCGAGTGAAAATTGATAACATGTCAATGAAGATATCTTTGATACTTTCCCTTTCATCCATTTTAACATCTTCGCTAGCCAAGGGTTTCTGATCCGCACCGCTTCTCACATTCGTGAGAAGCGGTGCGGATCTGAAACCCTTGGCTAGCGAAGATGCCATTTCAATTGTACTTTGGTCACATCTTATGTATATTTAACAAAATTGTCCAAATGTGACAGAAACAATTACTTGGGCCAGACAATAGATTACCTTTTTCTCATTTTTTGACTGACACTTACACCTCAAATGTATGTGAACTGTGAAGATCAATTGACAAACTGCAGTACTATACAGTAAAACTCTAGACTGTTCAGTGTAATTCATTCATGCTAAGCATCTTTCGAGCAATTTTAATTTTGGGAAACCTGGTATTTGACAACTGCTGCTTTGCATCAAAAATGTACTTACAGGCCCCTACTGTCATATACTGGTTTACAGTTATCAGTTAACATGCCATGGCATATGACCCATAAGTAAATTTGGGTGAAAACTACAATTAGGAAATGAATAAACAACGGATAAAGATTTTTGGTCTTTAAATTTAATTCAACATGAAATCTAAAGCAATAATAAATATTTTAGGAGTTCAGGATATAAATGAAAGTCCTGAAGAGAGAAAAATCAGGGGCACACCCTTGAATACGGGTGAAAGTTCGTGTGCGATATTACATAGAAACATCAAGAGGTGTGCATGAAAAAAATTCTGCATATATCTTTACCTGTCTGTACTTTATGGGGTTGTCAAGCCATCACAAGGCTGCATGAATAGGTCTATCATCTTCTCTACATTACGGGAAGTCAACAGAAAATGGCGATGTCTCGAGATTTCTCGTTTAGCTGACGAGATTTGTCTCACCGGAAGTAAAGTGCGTGATTTGAAAGTATGTCAACCAAACGTTGAAATGCATTGTATCCAGAATTACGATAGCGATTCTTCTGACGGAGAAGACGAAAAGCAAGAAACAACAGATGATTTGACAGCTCACCTTAAGCCCCTCGATCCAGATAAAAAGTCAATTACCACGATTGCTCTAAATGCTGCCCCTGTTATTGCGACAAAGGCAAGTTTGGGTATATGAAAAGTTATCTTGAATTTTCTCAGTTGTTTTGAACATTATAGTTGGCGGTACATTTTCATACTCATACCCTTGATTGTTACATTTATTCATGTTAAAACGAATAAAAATGTTGTAGTATTGAATAAAGTAGTCATGTAATGGTAATGTATTTTGTAATGCAGTGGGAATATTTTACTAACTCAGTGCTGATCAAAACTGATATAAGAAAGAAGATGTTTATAATATGATACTTAATTTCTTCTTTTTTTCAGGAAGAAATTGAACAAAAAAGACACATTGGTCATTCTGTCAAGGAAGTGACATACAACCCAAAGTATGATGAATTATATGCACCACAGGTATGTTGACCAACAGTAGAGGCCCCCTGTAAGATCACACTGTAACCTTCTATCATCAAAGTGCTTCTGAACATATGTTTATACATAAATAGCTATTAAATCGTAAATTTGTTTTATAAAGATCAACAGATAATTGCTATAGAATTAAAAATATTAACACATAAATTTATGTTCGACAAGCTGTAGTTTTACCCTTTGGTATTATAATTTTATGTTTCAAATTGAAAAACATTTATTATCATTCAGAATAAATGTACCTCTAAAATTATATTATTAATAGGGAGTGAAGAAAATGTCAGCAAATTCTATTTCTTTTTTGTATCAGGTGGGGCCTGCCAATCCATACAAAACTCGACAGATGTCTGCTGTTCGTAACACGCTGTCAGGTTTTGCCGAGGCAGCTCATGTCAGCAACTTTGAGTTTGAGAACCAGAGAAGAACATTCCATAGCTATGGTACGTAGACAGTGTATAACCAGTCACTTATGTCCAAAAGTTGCAGTCAGTGTCTTCAGTGAAACCATTTTCAAATCAATTCATCCTAATCAGTTTAACATGAATGTATGTTGGGTACAGTAACACCTATTTATCAATTCAACATCTTAAAGTGTAAGGCTAATATTCATTTCTCATTTGTGAACATATAGAACCTCCAGTAAAAATGGTGTCCTTTTGTTTAAGTCCTGTGAAAAGGGTGTCCCTTTGTTAAAGTAATGTTTATCACTTATTATGTAACACTTATTTCTATATTTATTTCTTATACATCAATGTTGTGGAATTTTTCACTTTAGGATATGCTATGGATCCCTCTGAGGGTAACAGTGTAGTGTCAGAACCTGTACTGGTTGGAGACGAAGTTGCCAAGGAGGAAAATAAAGGTAATGCTGTGTGATTACTGTTTCACTTGCTCGTGTCAGAAACTCTGCTATATTCATAGGTGCTTGTACTGCACTTAGCTGTTCTAGTGAATAAATTGGGATTAGAGATAAATATCGTATAATTATGATTATTGTAGAAGCAGAAATACTCATTGAGGATTTAATATCATTATATTCATTGGCAGTATAAATCAACGAAATTAACTCCATGAAGAATTTTCGACCATGCAGCTATCATGATCAATAAAAACAGAGTAGATACATGATACATTTTAGAGCTTACGATAAGACAAAATTAAATGCCAACAAAATTTTATTTGGTTAAAAGGTAACGAAATATTAACCCAACGTTAACATGTGCTTCTACATTATACACATAGTAGTTTCAGATGTATTTGGCATTCCTACCAGTTCTGGCTAATAGTGTAACCCTTTAGCATAATCAATTGAGTGCTTGATTTGCTTGTGAGAGGACCTGGGTTCAAATCCCAGTAGAGGCAGTGCAGTATTAGTCTCTGCTACATAATGATTTGCTTTTTATCTTCTTTCAGGTAAAACTGTGTTTGAGTCAGCAAAAAAGAGACCAGAAGACAAGAGAAAGAGGTTACGCAATGATAACCCGGGAGACATTGAAGGATATCTTGGACCCTGGGGCAAATTTATTGACGAAAAGACAGTCATGAAACCCAATGAAGTATGTCAGAGTAAATTAATTTATTTATTTAATTTAAACATATTTTATTGATATTCAAATGGATTGGATAACGGGCATAGCCTATGAAAACTCTGACAGTGAATTCTAAAAGTATGTATATTTGCAGAATTTATGTTATTCAAATGTCTTTAATTTGGGAGTTGTTTATTCTGTGTCAATTCTCTTTTTATTAAAGGAAGAGAAAAAAGAACTGGATGAAATTCTTGCCAAAAGAAGCAAATCCTCTAAACAAACAGAAGAAAAGACAGCTGACGAAAAAACAACTCTACACAGTAAGAAAACCTAACATTCTGAATTTAATGAGCATAACTTTTAAAATCAATTAAGGTAAGGTTTGCGGTTACAGGGAGATAACTCACACATTTTCATTGTGACGTAACACCAACTACCTTTTATTTCAGTTATGACGTCAACATTTATATGACGTCATAATTGATTTCAGTTTTTTTTATTTCGCGTTTTTTTTTTAGTTTCAATGAAAAAATAAGAGGACACAAGCATTTTATCAATTTCCACGAAAACGAAATCCGCATCATATGGTTTTGAATAGTGTTTTAGAAACATCAGATTACACATATTCTAAGATACGTTTTTCCTGAAATCGGTGGACTTGGAAAGGTTTCAAATAAGATGTTTTCGTTTACATAAGAGTAGTCCAAAATTAAGA
The DNA here is from genome assembly GCF_963853765.1 of Magallana gigas. Taxonomy (NCBI): domain Eukaryota; kingdom Metazoa; phylum Mollusca; class Bivalvia; order Ostreida; family Ostreidae; genus Magallana; species Magallana gigas. The sequence goes on along the minus strand of NC_088861.1, from coordinate 17,154,491 downwards.
ATTTTGTTGCATTTTATTCTATTTTTAGATAGTTCATCAGAAATTAATAAAAGTGAATCATGATATTAATAGTGATATTATTTTCGAACATTTTAAGCATAAATAACCCCCATAATAGTCACATATAAAATGTACATATTTTCACGAAATTGTTTACATTTCATCAAAATGAAAATTGGAAATCATAAACTTTGACCTTTTGTAGTTATAAAACGGGACGGGCAAAATTCATTTGAATTTCATGAGAAAAAAGACTTTAGTATAGTGAACAAAATGGTATGTAACTTTGGTACAACCTCTAAAAAATGCAAACCTTACCTTAACAAACATTTTACAATGAAATTTTTTTTTCAGCAATTTAATTTTATTGAAGATTAAAAGTTTTTAGAAATAGCCACATACATTTATTGAGAAAGAAGCAAATAAACACAATTCAAAGTTTTAACATTTATTGACTGTTTATATCTTTTCTGTTTTACTTTTCTAGTTAAGGATGCCTACGATTACCAAGGGAGATCATTCTTGCACACACCACAGGATGTGGGCGTCAACCTTAAGTCGGATGAACCACCAGAGAAGTGCTTCCTGCCCAAGAAACAGATTCACACCTGGACTGGGCACACAAAGGGGGTGTCAGCCATCCGCTGGTTCCCCCGCTCTGCTCATCTTTTACTCTCTTGTAGTATGGACTGCAAAATTAAGGTAATTTTTGTACCCTGATGTGTATACTGTGGAAACATTAGAACTTATGGTGGCTCAATTTTTAGGGTATTCATTAGTAGCCTTCCCCCACGAATTTACATCCTCGATGAAAATAAATTTTGAAAGAGTTAGTTTTCTTATTAAAACTGAAAACCAACACATCCACGAAACAACATCCCCAAAAATCAGCAAAAAACCTACAATCCACGAAAATTGGCCCCCATGAAATTAAATGATTCCACAGTATTGGTCCAGAATAATAAAAGTTCAATTTAAACTTTTCATACATGCAATAGATATTGAATGGACTGCAAAATTAAGGCAATTTATATACTCTGTTTATCTATGCATTTTAGCCTCAGTGAAAAAGTTTAAATAAAACTTCATAATATTTTTAATCATCATGCAAAAGAAGAAGTCATTTGAAGCAGGGAGACAATAAAAATGAAACAGTTACTTTCATATGTATACCATCATTTTAACAAAGAGGATAATGGGGTATGAACACATGATCTAAAATGAAATTACCAAGTTTTATTTATTCACAGATTGTTTGCAACAATGCTAAAGATTTATTGATGTGGTAGACGTTAATTTCCTGTATGATGATTGAATGAATGAGGCTACCCTCAGAAATATCTGGTTTCAGTGCTGCAGAAACCGTTTGGAAATTATGCAGAAACTTAAGGCTACTTAAAGTTTCTGTCAAGTTTCCAGCACAGAAACTTCAAGGTTTATTAGGTTTCCACAGCCTAAGCCGTCCAGGAATTCAAATGGTTTCCCCAACGGAAACTTACTGAAACTTGGAAGTTTCTGCATAGTTTCAACCTCTATATACAATTGGGATACATATTGGTTACAAAGGGCCTGACATTTATCTACCTTTTCTTTGTGTAGATCTGGGAGGTGTACAACGACCGGCGCTGTGTGCGGACCTACAGCGGTCACAAACAGGCTGTGAGGGACATAACCTTCAACAACTCGGGCACAGAGTTCCTCAGCTGTGGCTACGACAGGTACATCAAACTCTGGGACACTGAGACAGGTAAGGAAATTTCAAAAATATTCACTTTCTGACTGCCTTGTTTTAAAATATCTTACTCAATTATTCATTTTTGTTACTTTTATCCATAGATTTCTTGACAGGATTGAATATATGAATTTATATTCATTTCATAGAAATGGTTTGAAAATGCATTATTTTACACATTTTTCATTGTAAAATTTTTGCTACTAGTACCGGTATATATTCTGTGAAGAAATGTCAGAAAAAAATTCTCTTGATTTTCATGATACTTTTGAACAGGTTAGTATACAGTTTGTTAAAAAAAAGTTAATTTTGTTTAGAGTGACTTATAAGTATGTTTTTGCAGTCAGGTTTATGGCTTTGTGTTTTTTTTCCATCACATCTAGATATTATTTTATAGAGTTTCAGTCTAGATTTTACATTGCTGGTGTGTCCACTTATGAATGAGAAAGTCCTTCAGTCATCACTTTATGTTGTTTGAACATTGTAGGTGAATGCAAGTCTCGCTTCACGAGTCGGAAGGTGCCGTACTGCATCAAGTATCACCCGGAGGAAGACAAACAGCATTTATTTGTCGCTGGAACCTCAGACAAGAAAATCGTCTGTGTAAGTGATCTAATTCATGCAAATACCTTCATTCAGCACTTTCATAATGTAATCAATATTCATAATGTACATGTAATGCTGACAATTTATAATCTTACCACCCCTTGGGCCTCATTGGTAATGCTAAAAAGACAAAATTTTAAAAACTCTTCATATCTTATTGACATAAAGTATAATTTAAACACAACGGTAATTTTCTATTTAAGAAAAATAAGTATTATCTTTTTGTGCTGTGTACTGGGTGCTGTAATTTCTTTGAATTGGTCTTCTGGTGAATTCAAACCTTAAACCCTGTTTGAATACCAGTATAAAGAAAATTAGAATGAATGAGTGCTTTTTTTTATGTGGTTTTTCGCTGACAGTGGGACATTCGGTCGGGTGAGATTGTACAGGAGTATGACAGACATCTCGGCGCCGTGAACACCATCACCTTCGTGGATCATAACCGGCGATTTGTGTCCACTTCAGACGACAAGAGTCTCAGAGTGTGGGAATGGTAGGTGGCCCAGTAATAAAAAATTTTTAAAGGGCTAATTTCTTCTTAGCATTTGTACAATGTCATTTGTATTTTCAACTGTCTAGAAGTAAACAAGACAGATAACTCCTGGTGCTATTAGTTGAAAAAATATGGCACATTTTTTTTAACATATCTGTAAAAATTGTTATTTGTTCAGCTTATTCCAATTCTTTAAGATCAAGATTTAGTGAATGAAAGGGGCCTATATGTTATTAAGTTGAGATATATAGCATCATTTGAAGAATTCAATTTCAAAATAATAAACCTGTAGGCTCTTAACATTTACTTGATTTTGAACTTTCATAGAAGATTTCGATAAAATGATATGTTCATGTACATGTATTACTTTGATCTGACGCAAATATGCATCTAAAGTGATATTGGACAGGTGAGATTTTTATCCAAACAAGTTTAGAAGACACACATGCTTGATTTAAATGATGAATTGCAGAATTTTTTTTAATGAAAGATGGCCTTCATTCAGTAATGCAGAAGATGGCAATGTTATTTTTCAGGGATATTCCTGTTGATTTCAAATACATAGCAGATCCTAGCATGCATTCATGTCCAGCTGTACAGCTCTCACCAAATGGTAAGAAAAAAACCCCTAATATAAACAATATAAAAGTAAGAAAAAAAGAACCTGTTAACTTGTAATATACCATATGAAAATCTTTTAAAAGAAACCAAGATGATTTACGGCATTGACAAAAGCTTGCTATAGCCTTATTTTACTGTATTTTTATATCTTTGAATTTTAGGTAAATGGTTGGCTTGTCAGTCCATGGACAATAAGATCATCATCTTCAACGTACTGAACAGGTTCAAATACATGAGGAAAAAGACATTTACAGGCCACATGGTAAATACAGTGTTATCTGTCAAACACAGTATCATAAGAAGTGATTAGATTCACCAAGTTACATAATCCAAGCAGACAAAGGGAAATCCACACTGATGTTGCTTTCTCTGAAAGGTTTCAACTTTATCTACTTACACTGCTGATGAAAGAGATGTTTCTAATTATTTCAGGTTGCGGGTTATGCCTGTGGAGTGGATTTCTCACCTGACATGAGGTACGAAGCCATAGATTAAGTGTCCTCAGTTATAACGTGATAATTATTAATTGTAATTATGTTAGGAGATGTAAATATTAGATTTTTCAAAAGAAAATAAAGAATAAATTCATTAAATCTGTTGCACATTGCATATGGGGATTAGCAGAACTGATATTTAAGAGATGGAGAGTTCAATTATACAAACTTAATTATTAAAATAATTATTATTAAATAATAATTATTTAAATAATTATTCACTTTTCATTAAGATTTGGGTTATTTTTTATTACAGTTACCTAATATCTGGAGATGCTGATGGCAAAGTGTATGTGTGGGACTGGAAAACAACAAAACTGTACAACAAATTCAAGGCGCATGATGATGTGTGTGTAGGCGTGCTGTGGCACCCCCATGAAACCTCAAAAGTGGCCACGTGTGGCTGGGACGGGGTAATCAAGTACTGGGACTGAGGGGAGAGTAGAAATACATTTTTTAATGTGAAAGTGAATTCTGGATTCAAGGAACAGATGAGCAGCAGCAGCTTACTAAAGTAGGAGCATCGGTGTGCAATGAAATCACATGATGCATTATGCTTCTTGAGGCAAGAAGTAACATTGGAATCATGTTTGATGAAAAAGTATCACTTTGGATATTATCATAGTGTCCTGGCTGGTTTTGCTCACTAAGCACACAGAAGTATTTTTCAACAGAGGCAAATTTTGTTGGATTCAGTATGAAACATGTTCATGTAATTCAGTTTTTTAAACATGTGGAAAATATAATTAATGCAACCAATTGTCAAGTCCTTTACAAGATATTACCAGTCAATGCGGATCAAATTCTTATTAGAACATTATAACTGATTAGCTGATAATGAAATAATTGCCTGTGTCTCATAAGGCTTTTAGGGAGTTGCTGTATATAGGGACACAGGACAAATGGTGGTTGACATATAATATCAGATTGATTTCACATTTTATGACCTCGTCTTTCAGTAACTCTATATATATGATATACATGTACATGCATACATTCATTTGGAACCCATCAGTGCTTTTTTTATCATCTCATTATTCACTCAATCATCTAGAATAAAGGAGTTTTCTAAAGGAGGTATTTCTGTACTTTTTATGTCATGGTAAGACAACTTTCACAAAAAAATTATTCTGAACTGTTTCATAACCAAGTATGTTTCATTGGTATCAATATCTGGATTTTGCCAAAAAAAAAACCCAACCAAAACAAAATCACTTAGGAAACTTGAAATAACAGGTTAATTAGTGCACTGTTAATTACCAACAAACATTAGAAACGGGTATATATACCCCAGTTTTCCTTATTTAAACAATAAGGTTCACACTTAACCTGTTCACCACTCCATTGAACAAATTTTTTATTCAATCTTGATTTTTTAAAATATTATTGTCAGTTTTCGGCAAAATTTAAATGAACAACAAGACTCTGGGTTACACAAAGAACTTTTTATCAGGGAAGCCAAACAAACTTTTTAATATTGCGTTCATAAAATATCCACATAAGATTAATAAAGGAAATGTAGCAGATCATACAAAAATAAATTTACTGCTTTCCATGAAAACACACAGACCCAATAATTTTACATATACCAATAGATTAAGCTAGTAGTCGATTATATTAGCGAAGTTTTATAAAAATTTATATTGATAACCACCGCTTTCCTTGATTTGTTAACCAAAAGAAACTTCAAATGAAACCCGTAAATGTAATCTTGATGTGAAGTAATGATAATCAGATGAAATTTCTGTATAAAATGATGAAATTATGAACTTTGGTTAAAATATGTGCAAGATGAAGTATTATTTATCAAATTGATACAGTTTAACTGTCAGTGCCCGCGGACAGAATTATTTTTCTTTGTAAAAATTTTGCGCTCATCATGCACATAGTTCTACCGTTGGTAGACAAAAGGTGCTGTTGGTAAAAATAACTACCATTGGCATGTCATTGGTACCAATGTTTTTGTCAATTGTATATTATTCTGTGACGGCAAAAACTGAGACATTAGTTTTGAGAAAGCTTTTCCCCTTTAACTATGATGATTAGGGTGCAATTTATGATGAAACTGTTGTTGTTGTATATAAATTAGGACAGTAAAAAGATGTTTCTTTGTTGACATGTTTACAAAACTGTAATCAATATTACGAACGTTTTCATTGGACTCCTGTGCGTATAACATTGGTAAACGCGCCGGGTTTATTGTTACAACAGGTACCATCGTCATCTAATTGCGCCAATGGTAAATTGACATGTTTATATAGGCCTACAAGTTTTACACGGTTGGCCAACAGACGCACGCGTCCACTTACCGGTACCACAGGGACTTGTGTAGAAAAAAAAATTCGTTAAAGTAGTGTGTAACTGAGGATTTCCTACGAGATATTCACTTTGTTAATGGTTTTTTTTTTTTTTACACAAGTCTCTGTGGTACCGGTACACACACATACAATAGTGGACAAAACGCATATATTTAGCTACTGCACTGTATTTAAACATAGATTATAGCCTATATCTCATCTGTAGTGTCTTTGTTGATAAAGAAAAAAACCACCCGATCGATAGTTTGTAATGGCAATATTCCAATCGCGTTTTAAACTGACTTCAGCGAATTTCTACTTTCATTTTCGTCAATTTCAGAAAATGAACGGGAAACATTTGGAAGGATCCTTTTGGGTAATATTCTCAACATAGAATTGGAACAGATTATATACAAAATGCTACGATAAAGATTTGACACAAGTACACATAGATTGATTATGGGATGAGATATAAAATAATAGTTTTTTACTTTATAATTTAAAAATACTGGATGTAAAGGAAGAAATATTTTGCCCCCTTGAAGACCTCTCAGACATGAAAATATTATGTAACTTGCTGATTAACAGTAGTCAGACAACTGTTTTATAAATGGTGGAGTCTTATTAAGAGGTAAGTTAAAAACGTTGAATTAATTTAAGCTTTATTTCTAGGAACAAAGGTTAACATTTTTCATGCAGTTGGTGATAAAAACCCCGACAAAACAGCTGTGGGGATATTCGAAGGTCGTTTGGAAATTATTGAGCCACTCGCAACCAATATTTGAGTGTCATTCGTCGAGTAATGAGCGAGTTACAGAGCTTGCGATTTTTTGCTACGTAAACAAAGCTTTTGTTTACATTTTAATCGTTGAAGTGAAAATTCTTGTGTTAGACGTACATAAAATAAATGTTAGAAACTGTTTCTTTATACTTAAAATGAAAAGGAAGATAATAGACAAATCAACTCGAAAAAGATTTTTTACTGGTATATACATACATGTGGACCAAAATGTAAACATTTCTTAAACTGATTTGTTTATGGAAAAACACTGATCGAAACTGCTGTCAAAAGATACAAAAACATTAAATATGAGATTTTACGTGTTTTGTACGCAATTGCTTGTACAGAACAATCATTTTGTTAATCACGTAAAACTGTGCAGCTGCAGACATAAATTGCAGATTTTAAAAATCCGAAAAATATAGGTGGTCATTGGGGTCCACTCTACAAGCATTTGATGAGGAAAAGGTTGAACCTTGCACATTTATGATGAAGCATTGTCTCGAAATAAGGTACCCTATTTTTATCGGGCGGCCTCTATTTTTAGAACAAGAAAAACATCTAGTCTATACTTAGAACTCCTGTGTCTATGAAGGCAAATATACGTTATATTTTAATAGAAAAAAGTATGTCTTTAAACCAATCTGTGTGGAATGCGACAGACATCTCTACACCAGCCCAAAGTTTGTTTTTTCAGTTCTATATGTATAAATTAGAGTAAATCAAGCAGAGCCCTGGATGTAGGCAGGCAAATCGCCAATGTTACTATAAATAGCACAGCTTCAAAAGTAAACAAAAAATTAAACAGCGTCAAAGTAAAAGCTTCGGCTATACCAAATAGTTACACAAAGAGTCACGTTTTGTCAAAAGTGTTGGCATTTTTTTTCTTTTTTTTTTTGATTTCGAGAGAATTGTCTATCTTTTTTTAGTTTAACAAGACCATGCATTTTGGACACATGCAATGCGCATGAATTTCTATGAACTACTTTGCTGCGCGTTGAAGAAAAGGGGATTGACTATATAACGCTTGTTGCAAAATTCAAGGCAGCAACTGTTGAACTTTTTTCTATTAGACAGACATATTTTGTTTATAGCCGCTTACAAAATTTGGTTGCTTTTTGACGATTTGCTCACAATAAAAGCATGAGAGAGAGAGAGAGAGAGAGAGAGAGAGAGAGAGAGAGAGAGATATTTATTTTCAGATTTTACTACACAATCTGCATAAAGACACTCCAAAAGTGCCCAGCTTTCAGTACTTCAGTACTTTGATTAGAAGTAGAATAGGGGTCCAAAAAATGATTGGTTTTAATAAAAAAAATATGTTAATTTTTCAGTGAAAATTTAACTTCAATGTACCTTCGTAGGCAAATATATCTCGTACTAACTGATAAGAATAGGGTACTTTAATTTGAGGCACAGCTATGCCTACAACTTAAATAGGCAAGCTTCAACCTCAATTTTCTTTAAATTTGTTTGATATAAGCCTGCCGCTGCTCGGTTAAATGCGATTATTAAAGGCATTGTTTTGTTTTTATATGCATAATTTGCATACAAACCATACATGTAAAACCATACAAAACAACATGTAAAACCTCATATTTATTGATGTTTAGAAGGCTCATGTAAACTTTTTAAAAATAAAATTTGTTCAATGTCTGTCGTCGTCATTGTTGTTGTCATCTTCTTCTCCAGAACGAACCATACCATAATGGGGGGGGGGGGTGAATTTTTACATGAGAGTATTTAGAGGACAATCTTTAAAGATCTGCTTCTCAAAAACCATTTGGCCAGAAAATGTGTAACTTGTGTTGAAGCATCCCCATATTGTGTATATTCAAATTTATTCAAATCATGATCCCCTGGGGTAGGATGGGGACACAATGGAGGGGGGGGGGGGTTCTTCTCAAAAACCATTTGACCAGAAAAAACTGTAACTTGTGTAGAAGAATCTTCAGGATACTTAATTTGAAATGATGTGTATAATCACATATGCTATTCAAAAGACAGCTACACTTAGTAGTGGCTTACACTGTTTACTTTAAAATAGCAATCGTCTCATTTGTTAAACTTATACGTACATGTATATATTAACATTTTCCATTCACTACGAATCCATTTTGTAACGTAAAGTCTAAAACAGTTCATAAATGACGCAAATGACGTACTGTTAGGATACAAGCGGAGTCTGCGTAATTACATGAATAGGAAATAGGAAATAAAAATGACATAAAAATGTGAATAGTTTTATTGACATTCAGTTGAAATATAACATATATAAATATAAGTAATAAGAAATCATTCTTTGAATATTATGAGGTGATCATGCATATACGGTTTGACGTGATCAAATTTATCATAAAGATCGACCTTTGGGCTTTATTGGACTAGATAACCCCGACCGTAATTGACCACCTTATAATATTCAAAGAATGATTCATTATTCCTTATATATAATATCCTTATATACATGTATAATCTTCATACATTTCATTTGTTATTATATGAGGAAAGAGCTTATTTTGAAAAGGGGGAACCACCAAATATTGGTGATATTTTGTTTTAAAAAAATTCATTAGGAATGAATATTCAGCTCGAATTTCATAAGAAAAATAATTAAGGAGCTCCTTTTATAAAAATGAATTAACTTCTATTGTAGGAAAATTAATGAATTTATTTACAAATCAAAATATGAATTTAAATACTAGTATTATATTAGCTATTTAACCTTCCAGTCTTTATTCTTTTAAATGAAATTTGATAAAAATTGACAGAAAATAGGCTCCGGCCCTGATTTTGTTTACATAGGTTCAATATACTGGTAAAAAATCTTTTTCAAGCTGATATGCCTATCTTCTTATTTATTTTAAGCGTGAATAAACAGGTCCCTACGATTAACACATTCATTTTAGGTCTAACATTTTTACTTTTTACTTCAGCATTCAAAGTGTAAACAAAATCTTTGTAGACATAGTAAATCATTGTAAACTCTTATTACTCAACGAATAACACTCAAATTTTGGGTGTCTATAGGCTATTAAAATGCCTCACAGAAACATTGTAAACATAAAAATGGGAAAATAGTATTTGACCAAAATCGTGACCATGCCCCTTTAAAGCAAATCACATATTGTGATAATAAGTAAAAGAATTAAGATACTATTGTATTTAAACAACTGTAACAATGTGCCGTGTATATGTGTAAATAAGTGAAAAGATGTACATGTATAAACAAACATATATATGCAAAAAGAGCATAATATTATATAAACAATGAATATTGTAGTAAATAACTAATTGACATTTACACTGTTTATTTATCGCTTGTGCGGGTGTATGTGTAAAATGTACATGCATGTACGTAATACATACATACATACATACATATATACATACACACACACGTGTAAGAAAAGGAATGTATAAGCAATGACTTTTGTAGTAAATGTTTCGTAGATTTTCAATGGAAGGAGAAAAAGTTCCATGCCCTACAAAGAAACAAGATGGAAACCTGTGTGGATTTCCTCTATTTCCTCAATTCAATTTGTGTCCAATTTGTGGCGAGCAAGTAGATCAGACACTATTTAAAACAGGTAAACAGACATTTGTTTTTGATGAAAATAGAAATTAGATTATTTCTTAAGCAACAAATACTAATTTGATGTTAAAATCTCTTTTTTCTGAAAAATCAATCATTACGTAAATTACAACTGACACAGAAATCATGGTAGCCAATTGTGGCATGCTAATATCTTGTTTAATTGTTTGATATGTTTAACTTCAAATTAGATGAATGTATAAACTAAATGTACTTTTACTAAAAAAAATAAAGGTGAGTTTTTATTTCAGACAGAACCGAATCATTATTTATGATGCAAATATTCTTTTGAGGACGTTTTTTACTGAGAGTTTGAGTCCTCAAATTCGGATTGCTATAGCGTTGAGACATATTTTTGTTATTTTATAATGGTATTTATAGAAATTTGAATTTTACAGGGGGGGGGGGCAGACCCCCTAACCCCCTCTAGATCCGCACATGAAGAAAAAATTCGGTCACAATATATACGGAAAAAATATGATTCAACATTATTGCATTATGTCATTAGTTTGTTAAGTGTTAATTCATCTAGTTCTGTATATGAATATGTCTATTCAAGGAACAGTTATCTAATTTTTAGAAGAGCATTTAAACAGCGATGGAGATACAAGCTCTAGCATCAAATCAGAGAGTGGAAATCCTGTGACTCAGAGTGAAGATCTTCCATCAAACAGATGTACAGAAACAACAGACAGAAATGAAAATGATAAAATAGAAAATCATGTGAAAGATGACAAAGTTAAAGATAACAATGCAGAAGGTTTAGAAAGTGAAGGAAGAGGGGGAGAAAGAAAGGAAGGAGGAGAAAACGGAAACAGAAAACGGAAAAAAGAAGAGGAGGATAAAGGTGGAGGATCAAAAAGTAAAGAGATTAAAAAAGAAGGTGGTAAGGATACAGATGAGAAGGTAGATATAAAAGATAAAGAGCATGAAAAAACGAGGGAAGGCATTGGAGAAAAAAAGGAAACAGTGGTAGGAAGAAATGAAAAAGAAGGTACAAAAGATGATGGATTGGGAGGAGGAACAGAACAATATGCCAAAGCTAGTGAGAAAGATAGAAAACGTGATGGAGATGGAAACAATACAGAAAAGAATAAGGAAAAGAAAGACGATGAAGTTGAAAGAAAGAAGAGAGATTTGGAAAATGGAAAATTGGAAGATGGAGATTGTCAGCAGAAGGAAGGACAAGGCATTGATTCTGACCCATTGTTGAGATCCTCTGCAGAAGAAGCATCTTCCACCAAGGATATGGTTGTCAGCCAAGAGCATACATCTCCAAACCAGAACCCTGGGCAAAAGGCGCAGACTTCAGATGTAACTGGTAAACACTCTGGTAGTTCCAAAGAAAATCAAACAAAAAAGGTATCATATGACTTTTCTTTATTTTAAAACCCTTTTTATCAAATGAAATTGTGTAAATTGCTTTTTATATAGAATATTCAATTTTAACATTTTTAAAACAATTTCTTTATAGACAGTGAGAGTTTCTTTTCATGCCTTCCTAGCACCAACTGTTAATTTCAATCCAAAGAATGATGAACTTTATGTTGTATTTGGTCCTAAACGGGATGATTGGAATCCCAAAAAGGAAGGACTTATGAAGTTTATCGGAACAAAGAAGTATTTTATAATTTTTTAATTTCATCTTTTTAATTATCAAATGAAGATTTTTTTATTCATAAAGAGTTAAATCAATTTAACCCCCCCCCCCCCAAAAAAAAAAAAAATAAAAAAAAAATTTCGTTGATCCTCAACAATTTCCAACGTGGCACAATTATCATAAATTGAATTGTTAGTAAATCAACACTGTAGAAGATAGGGAAAACTTATTTTGATTAAATTAAATTCAAATCATTCTCTCTAGATTTGTAATAAGCATTTCATTTATTTGCTTAGTGGGAAGTTAATAACAGAGAACAACTTTGTTATTTATGAAACATTGTTATCATGTTTGTCAACAACTGTATTGAATCAAATACATTTTATTTACTTAATAACACAATTTTAATAACTTTAATGCATGCATTTAATTCTACCTTTACATTTCGTAAAATTGAGTATACATGCATGAAGATACATAAAAACTTTTGATTCAAAATATTCAAATTCAATTAAAAAAAACACCATATATATAATTTGATTCTCATGAAAAATATTAGCCTTATGATTCATTTATTATATGTATTTACTGGACCGTCAGTCTTTCAGTGAGTCCGTCCGTCAGCCCTGGTGTTTTTTAACTTAGACTTTTTGCCTTATATTGAATATAGTAATAAACAGTTTGTAAGCATAACTGCTCTTAAACTGCTGCATGGAATTTATTATTGATTGAATGATTTGTCAAACAATAACCTGATGTTACAATAATTTATAAAGAGAGGTTTTTTAAAAGACAATGCCAACACCTATGGATTGTCATTCAATGGAAATTGGAGATAATCTAAAAACATTGAACTAATGCAAACATTTATAAATCAATTTCCTGTAATTTATCATTGAGAATTTATGTGCTAGAATTGGTTAAAATTACACCACCTTATATGCTCTCTGCACTGGAGTTTTTTTTTAGGCCAAATATTATATAAGAAATCCCACAAAATCTTTTTATGGGATTAAAAGCCTGAACTGTAACTCATAAAAACATTTAGGTTTAAACCTCACATTTCTGATCCAGGAAGTTTTCAAAAAAATCCATGGGGTTTTATCTGGAATATTTTACTCAACATTTAATCTAAAAAGGGTGAAATTTTTAACATCAAGTATCTCAAAAACTATGAAAAATGTTTCTATATTCTTCAAAGCATTATTTGTATAGAATAACCCCCATCAACAGTTTGGTAATAAACAAAAGTTGATAGCTTGATAAAAGGGTGTGCAACCTTTAGAAGTGTCTATTCCTATGATGCCAGTTTCACTGTTTTTGACACAACACAACCCCCTCCCTCAACATCCCCAAAAAACTCCCACCCAACATTAATAAAAGTAGTTAATTGCAGCACTAAATGTATTTTCTTTACTCTATCTTCATTGAATCAATTTTAAGGTTCGTTAAAAACCGTATCAGGTGAAAACTAGTTGTTGAAATATTCTAAACTGTAGTATGGGGAAGTACTTGTTGAATATCCTTAGATGATACACCCTATAACTGGAACCATATTTTGTATGTAAATTGCTTCTACTTAACTGTATCTGTATTCCGAAGGCTCCTTATTCTTTCTGGACACACTGCATATCTTGAAATATTAATTGCTCAACCAGCAACTAATGTCGCAGCGTTAACATCACTTTTTACCAACCTTTTACATGTCTGCCTTTGAGAATCGAGAACACGTTTTAACATCATATTCAAATACTAGTAGTCTGATAATAGATACATATATATGTATCCATCCACGTAACAGAATTTTGTTACCCAAGGTTTTTTGTAAGATTTCTTTTAGTCGATATGATTGATAATTTGCATGTCATATTGTATATGAAGAAACAGTAAATCAATTTCCATAAACTTATAATCCACAGACTAAAATAAAAGATGCTGGACATATGCATAACATTTATTTGGTCCAAGTACTGAATCCTAGACAATTTTAGATTCTGGTTCTAGATTCTTTAAACGACAAAAATCCTTACCCGTCCTATTATGTCCTATTGCTTAATTTAAATAACTCTCAAATTATTTTGTATTTTCTCGGACAGGAATAATTATAGTACTTTTTGTACCATTGATGTTTGACTATGTAACGTGTAAATTAATAAATCTTATTAGATTTTATACAAAATTAAGACTTGAGAGAGACCCTAGGTAAATCTTCGTTACACACACATGTTTACCAACATTTGCAATTGTAAACAATATACTCTGTTTATTGATATATTTTTAAAGAGTGCATGTCAATATAATATACTTTAACACTCAGTTGAATAAATTCACGCTGATAGCGTAGTTAGTTTTTTCCGTGCATGGACTTAGAATGTACGTATCGTAAATGTACCGACCGTAAGATATTCATTTGATAATGTTTCACATTTGATCACCTCTTTTCTATATTAGCTCATTCTTTCTTCTGTAAAATAAAGCAGATAATTCCTGTTTAATTGATGCCTTTCGTTGGCAAGCAGATATGGATTGATATAAATTGTACTGTAAATATAACTTTCTTAATGGAAAACAATAGTTTCAGAAATTCTTAGCGTTTACAATCCTTTACACTTGATATTATTTGTTGCAGAAATAAGAAGGATAAAAATGGAATTCAAGTGTTTGCAGAAGTAGAACTGGAAAAAGATCTTCTAAAAAACGATGGCCTGTCGTACAGATACTGCTTTTTCAGGAAAGGAAGTAAATCTCCAGAAAATGAGTTTCTTTTTCGAAATTACTACCCTTATAACAACGGTTTTCGAAAGTTGACAATTCCAGCAGGCCTAGGTAATTGGGATTTGAAAATATCCATGATATAGTAAATAAATTGATTATGGAATGTTCATGTTTTAAACATTTGTTGATTCTATAAATATCATATAATTATATACATAGTATTTACATACGTGTATATACTTAGAAGTAGACCATTCAATTCTAGTAATGTTGTCAGCATCATCTTGAGGATGTGTAAATTTATGATTAAAGATTTTTTTATGTTTTTGACCCCCCCCCCCCAAAAAAAAAAAGAAACCAGCAAATCATATATGTGTTTTTTACTTTATTTTTAGATGTCAATTTTATTGATTCGATTGTTTTTGGGAAGCTTTAGTTATATGTATTGACACACTTTTATTTATATTCTTTTTACATTTCAAATGATTATCCAACATTCCTGGATATAACAAAACAGCCGCTTTATGACTGCTCTATAAATATCATACTTATATTGTAGATTCTTATCAACAGTTCGATGGGTTCATCTATGCAAAGAAAGGAGGATTTGTAGTCAATTTTTTCAAAGACACACTTGGAATGTCAAATTCAAATTTGATTGAAGTAATGAAAAAAGATGGCATATATGCATTAAAACAATACTTACCAAATATTTGCGGTGTTTTGAAAAATCCGAACCAAGACCCTTCAATAATCTTTACCAAAATGACAGAATATATTGAAGTTTTTCAAGGCGGTGTAAAAGATCATTTCTTGATACACAGACAACAAGTTGGACATGGAATATGGCAAGAGGTTGATTGTTTTCGACATTACTCTTTCTTATCCTTCAAAATACATCAACACTGCAGTTTATAGCGTAAAAGTCAAATGCTCTTAAAACGATCATGGGGGAAAATACTACACGTTCAAATTTAAAATAATTAAAAAATATATGATTTGACCTACTATCTTCATTGATTTAAATTTCCATCTGAAATAATTTAAAATTACATGCTTCAGTTTGTCATGGAAGATCATTTGAGAAATGCCATTGAAGCACTAGACAGTCAGGAAAATAAAATGGATGAAAATGGAAGACTGCTGAAAGCCCTGATGATAGTCAAACTTCTTGAAGACCTGAAGTTTCACATGGATGTTCTTCTTTTAAGAACAGTAGAAATTCTCCATCATTCTCTTTTGCTTTCACCAGATACAGACAATAATCAGTGCTCACAGCTTGACTTTTTGGAAACTTGCTTAGAACCATCAACGAGAGAGTAATGTTCTTTTTTCTTCTTTTTTTAATTCAGGAAATTACGTCGTAATAAATTAATTAAAGTTAGAGGTGTCTAGTATTGATTAATCATCTATCTAATTTTATGGTTTCTGTTGTGGGGGTAAATATTTATGAAATTGTTAATACCATAATATATCAAGGAAGTTTCATCTTTATTTTATAATACACAAAAAAGTATTCGAAACTGGAATCAATTTTTTAAAACAAATACTAAGCACTATTCTCAGTAATATGCATGGGGCAATATTTTTAGAAATATATTAAAGCAGTCTTGGTCATTTAGAAATGTTTTGTTATATATATATATATATATATATATAGATAAAAATTAAATAAGAAAACACGAAAAACGTTAAAAATTAAATAAGAAAACACGAAAAACGTTAAATAAGAAAACACGAAAAACGTTAAATAAGAAAACACGAAAAACGTTTTGTGTTTCAATATATATATATATATATATATATATATATATATATATATATATATATATATATATATATATGAATCATGATACATTTATGAGGTTTATGTCACACCATGAGGTTCTCATTTTGAATTTTGCGGCGATTCTATGCTCTTTTCATTTCAGGAAGATTAGAAGGTGTTTAATTACATTTCTAAAGGCGTCGGCAAGAAAAACAGAATTTTCAACGGAAAGAAACCCTTCATGGATTATGTGTTTGCCCATTGTTCATTTCCTTGGGGGATCTTTATATCCATTTGCGGAGCTTGACTATGCAAAATTTGAAGATAAAACAAAAGAATGGTGGTTAGTTCGTGATTTTGAACAAGAAAAAGAGGAATTAAAAACTCATAAATGGTTAAGGTAATTTGACATTTAAAAAAAGAGTGTGATTATGTTTCCCTTCTACATGTTGGAGAGTAATGTTGCTACGAACAGTTTATTAGATGGTTTGCATTCAGCACATTTGCCAAATTTAATCTTGTCTTACCAATTATTGAGTCATAGGAATGATATAAAAGTAACTCTTTCTTGTATAGATAAAATGTAACTGTTGCACTCTTTTAATGATAAACCTATTTCAATCTTTTTTTGGGTGTTGGGTATAACGTCCATTAGGGAACAAGAACAAAAAAGCTAAAATATATTTTCATTTTATTTTGTTGTGGAAATTTGTAGACCCCCTTCAGAACTCATGAAGTGGATGAAACCAATTTTCAAGTTAGATACAAAAACACAAAGATCTTTCATGGCATGCCTGAAATTAGATGATCTAGATATGGTTATGAGTGAGGAAAACATTTTGATAGAAATCAAATTGGCAACTTTGCATCATTACTTCGAAAACTGTTACCACCAAGAGGTAAGGTTGATGATATAAATCGCTTAAAATTTTTATCATAAAACACACACTATGACTGAACTCCTCTTATATCGACAATGTTAAAAACTTTAGAAAATCATATGAATGGGATAATATCTCTAAAACTTTGAGATTTAATGTTTATAAAGAAATATAGAAATGTACAGATTAAAATCTTGGGTATTTTTCATGCACACACAGAGAGAGAGAGAGAAAGAGAGAGAGAGAGAGAGAGAGAGAGAGAGAGAGAGAGAGAGAGAGAGAGGATTTGTACAAGCCTCATAATGAGAATTACACATTACTTTGTTTTTTAATGTGTAATTTTTGTTATTGTTTTACCATAAACTATTTACCCTTGTCTGTTTCTTTTAATTTCCCCTTAAGAAGCACAGCATTATTTAAAGATGGTCGGTATGTTTTGCCTATCACAACTAAATTAATTAATGTAATCTCAATTTTGAAACAGAGAGTAAATAATTCAGTGATGTGAATTAACCTTTATTGATTCAAGTTCCAGTATCGTACTTTTACAATGTTTTATAGTTATTTATAGTTTTTTGACAAAAAAAGGCATTACCACCATTGTTTAATTATTATGATGTTCTCTACTTTTTTAGATGGACAAGCTGCAAAACTGCATAAAGACTGTCTTTGAAATACTTAAAGAACAACTAAATCAGTTATCTGTGGTATCCAAGAGGTATGAAAAAAATCTGAAGAACTTAAGGAAGCAAGGGCAGTCTTCATAATGATTTTTTTATAACTTGTTTTTACTACTTTTAGAGATCAGAATGAGTTCAACGACAAATTTAAGATTCAAGAGACAAAGTGCATGGCAATTCTGTCAACTGGAATTAGCAGGCGTATGAGGGACAAGAGGACTTTAGTTTCTCTTTTTCATTCTCACATGTTATCGCTTGCTGTGTTGGAAACACTAAGCAAAGAGTCAGATGAAGTGAAATCTCTGTTGCAAAGATCAATACTAAATCTTGACGACTTTTTATTCGAACTTGGAAGGGACTTCTCGGTAGGTAGCAACAAGATATATGTAAAAAGACATTTTTGGAATTTTGTTTTAATTGTACAGAAAAGAAAAGAAATCTGATTTTGAATTTTATATATGTATTGTAGATCTATGACTTTGCACTATCAATTTTGAACTGTGTAGAGGGAAATGAGTTATCAGTTGAGTTTGAAAGAAAATGTCTAAAGTATGCTAGAGAAAAGTTTGAAACAGTGAGTATTTAATAATAAACGTTTAGGTTTTAATGTTTATAATTAGATAAAACAAATTTGATAATCCAAAATGTAATAATTTTAAAAAGTTTCTCTTTCTATGAATAAGCTGATAATTTTCTTACATATATTCCAGCTCTAAATTGTATTATAAAGTTTATCAGAATTATCAAATTTAACATAATAATGTGGCAAAAGCCTACAGAAATCGTTACACTGTGATTCAAGATACCAAAATCAGATATTTATTGAATGAAAACTTCTATTTTGATAGATGGGTACACATCGCCGATTAGAATTCTTTAGTAAATCTGCGGAGGAATTTCAGAATGAATCTCTGAAAAACATGATGCAAGAAGTTGTCATGGAAAATATAAGTGAAATCCTACAGGTAACTATGACGCTAAGTAAGGTTAAGGGCTGGATGTTCGTGGCTATTTGTAGGATGTATCGATCTCTTTTAATAGAAAAGCTTTGTATAAAGCTATAAGAAAATACTTGAATTAAAAAACAAACTTCAATTCCTTTATAAAATAATAGTTTAAGCTTAACAAATTATAACGAGGTTTTTAAGGGAGATCTGATAGGTAACTTGTTTACTACCCATCCTTCTTAATGACCAAATTTTAACGCTAAATTATTTACCAAATGCAAATGAGACACTATTTTTATCAATTAGATATTGTAGCTCTTAATGATTGTAAAACAAAATGTGTGCATAGTTTTTAAACACACCCCTTAACTTGCCCCGAATCCCAAAAAGTAAAATTTCACCATTCGAGTGCATATCTTTGATACACAATGCGCATAAATTCTTTACATAACATTTTCCGGTTTAATGTTGAAAAAATAACCCTCATGACAACATATAAAGGAGTCTAGTTTGGAACCTTAAAATGTAAATTGAATAGTTCTTCATGTTTGTTTGACTTAGTTTTTTGTCTTGTAGAAAAATTTTTCAATTCTAGTATAAAAAGTAATGTTAAATGCGCTGTTCATTTTGACGCGTGTTTTTCTTTTAACCTGGAACTAGGATACATATGTGTTGAAATTTTAGTATATCCTAAATATATCCCAAATTTAATGTGACTTTCGAGCGCAGTGAAAAAATGATTCTTGGTCTTAAAACCTCCTAAATATAAAGAGGAAAAAGATACGCATACTGGGAAAAATATATGCACCCTAATCTTGAAAAAATCTTGTGAAAAAGTTTCACAAATATATGTATATGATATTATACTAGGGATGTCAATCAATTGCAGAATTGCCAATCGGTTATTTGTAACTAATTTTGACTGATTAATCATTTTGAAAATATAGAAATTTTTAAAAATGATATACTATCTATATTTTTTTTTTTCAAGTTTCCAAGATAAATTGTCTTAAAAGGCTATACATAAACAAATGATCAACAAAAACTGGTTAATGTTTAACAAGATATTGATTTGGCATTTAGAATATTATTTTGGGTCATAATCATATACATAATATTGACTAATGAATTGTTTGATAGTTGAAATTTATCACATTATTTCATTTCTGAGTTTGGGGCAAAGAACTACATATGATATTGGACAAATTTGGCCCCCACAATCCGCTATTTTGAAAATGATTCAGGTACATTTATTTATTGTGTTATTTTATATAAGATTTGACATAAAATAATTTTTTCACCTATTTATTTGATTTATATGCACTCACTGGCAGTATATGACGTCAGAAGTGAGGCTATTTTTATAATTCAATCAAAATCAGTCAAAAATTGACATTTTTCTTATCTGTTTTCGAATGGGAAATATAGAGCGACTCTTTGAACAAGAACGAACTTTTTGTCTCTTATAAGTATTGGAGAGATACATCTTTGGGGAAAATATTTTGTTTGTTCAAACAGTCGCTCAATGTTTGCTTAAAGAAAAACTGCTTCAAAACAAGCCGTTTTATGCTAAAAATGAGATCATGGCGGGAAAAGGTTAACATTATGATGTCATATTTTTGAATTGTGGGCACTAAAATCAAAATGAAAATTATGAAAAAACTTCAAATGTATATTTGTTTAAATAAAACAAATAATTACAGTAAAATGACAATGTTCATTTAATGGGGCCATTTTAGGCTCAAACCATATATAGTCCTTTAATGAAAGCGCTAACGTTTTATTCTACATGTATGTTGTCTTTCATTTTAAAAAATTCTCTGATGTTAGAAGATTTGATGTAACAAAAATTTTACAATTGTTTTATTACCTTAATGTCGTGGTTAAAAACTTTCATATAATTTGATACTGGGCAAAAATGAGTCTTTTATGATAATTCCTTATTGTTGTAAATCATTGACAAACTGTGTTAGTGATATGTATTTCGTTGACCAAGGTTAACTGTCATTGTGTAGATGTCTATTGTAACTATTTACATTTAATTAAGGTCCCACTCTACAAATGTCTTATAGTGATCATTCTGTCCAATTCTACAAATCAATGCAAGATATATTTTTAAAAGACGTGACTCCTGTCCTTTGGGTCATCCAACCACAATGACCAAGTATCTTAAAATCCATTGCATCCTATATATATTTGTTCTTAATGTATAATTATGCATCAAATGTTATGTAGGCCAACATTTTTATAAGCATAAGCATAGCTCAGCGCTTTATTGTCGTTAGACTTCTATTTCCGGTGCAAGGAATAACTGCCCTCTATGAGCAGAAATATACATAATTTAAACTGGTAAGAGGTATAGGGAACCAGTTATCTGGGTGACGGAAATGGCCGAGTAGATACGATTGGTTTGCGGGGCTTACGTACATCAGCACGGGATGCTATGCAGTCATGAAAAAATATAGTGCGTATTCAGAAGCTAAAATATAGAAAAATAAAATCGATTTTTGCAAGAAAATGTCAAAAACTGATAAATTACTGTTCAAAAGGTATAATTTGTGATTTTAACATATCTTTTTTCAGGCAAGTATCCATATACAAGTCGTGTTCAGCTTTAATTCACATCATCTTCAGAAAGTAACATATATTTAAAGAAATCTGGCCTTCAATACTTTAAATTGATATTCATTAAACATAAACCAAAATTTCAATAAGGCTCATTTCCGCCTACGCTTGCACACAGTAAATTTTCTTAGAACCAAGCTAGGTTAGCGCTTTTCAGTACTTTCAGTACTTTGATTTTTTATCCCCATGAAACAGGAAAATGCCAACTGAAAAATCTTTAAAACACCACTTAACCATTTATATTCTTGTTTCTAATGTATTCAGGTTAAATGGAGGTTGAGGATAAACATTAAATTACAACCATCTATTGTTAATCAGTTTAACTTGAATATTAGTTATTGATCCCTCAGGGAGAAAATTAAACTTCAAAGTGTAAAAATCCTAAGCGTAAATTTTTTTGAAGGAAATTTATATTTTTACCAGTTTGTTATATGTATATGTATGCATGTTGTTTTATAAATATATTATAGATACAAGAACAGGACGCCTTTTTAATAACTTAAAACAGCTGTTGAACTGCGCAGCTACAGACTTACTTTGAAGATTCAATAATTTGAAAAATATGAAGGGGTTCATTGGTGTCCTCTCTACAACCATTTGTTGAATAAAACCTTCTTATCATCAAATGTACAAGATACCGCACATTCCCCTTAATACAATATGAAGCCTTATTACACGTCAACACCCCAAATCAAAAGTTGATTTGCCTGCTGTGTAAAACGTAAAAGGAATTATGGTAACTAGGGTTTTTTAAAGACATTTTTTAGCATCTAATTAAACCCCACGTTGAAAATTAAAATTCCGAAACCTAATATCACATCTTTAAGACAACCCCATTCATATTTCAAGAGATACTTTGTTTATTGTGAAATTTTGAGAACCATGATTACCTTAGAGATAAACGTCATGTTTAGCATCATTGACCCCCTGGATGAAAAAAAATTTCTGCAATATTTTTGTGCATTTAAAGGAACCCCCATATATATTTCAAAAGATGATTTGGCTATTTAGAAATTAAAAAAAAAAACCCACAATATTTTGTTGCCCCCGACCCCAATGATAGAAAAACATTCTGAAACCTGATTGCACGTTAACATGACACCAAATCATATTCTAGTAGATCATTTGGCTATTGCAATAAATGTTGACGTTATTGAAACCAGGCTTTTTGTAAACCACAAAAGACGTCATTTTTCAGCCACTAAATGACCCTAAGGATAAAATAGAAATTTTCGTAACCTTACTGCGCATCTTAAAGACAACCCAAATCATACTGTTACTAGTATTCCAAGAGATGATTTTTCTACTGTTGGAAATGTAAGAGGAGTTTAGGGAACCAGGTCTTTTAAAAAAAACGTAATTTTTACCTATTATTTGACCCATAGGACTAGAAAAATCAAATTATCATTTGATTTGGGAATCATTATTAAAGATTCTTGCACAATTTTAGTAGTCTTTTTAGGTCAAAGATATTTATTAAAATTAAAAAACCCCAGAGAATTTACAATTATTTAACACTATGTTGATACTAGTGCAAATCTATATTGTCTACAAGGTTCGTTCTCAAAATACTTGTGTTTCTGTGAATGGTTTCAAATCTATTAAATTTCTATTCTAAAGTTCTGAAATACAATGTAAACAAACACCAAAAAGTTAACAGTTTGAACACTTTCTTGCAGAAATAGTCTGTTATCTTTTATATATTAATTGGATTATGTACAAAGCTTTTTCTCTATTTTTTAGCATTTTAGATGTAAACTAAGTACATATGTAGAATAAAAAGGAAGGATTCCACGAAGAATATATAAACCTTGACTCCAAAACTCTGGTGTTGTGCAAAAGATTTATTGCTATGATCTGTAATTAAAAATTATAGTATATTATATAGACTAACTTACAAATTAAATGCTTCAGTTCTTATTGATTATTGCATTGTACTTTTTTTTTTTTTTTTTAATAAAAAAGTAGAAATTGTTCCGAATATTTATTTACTCCATGCTAATAGGAAATCTATGTGAAATGAATTGTACGATGAAAAAGATCATTAAACCCAATTTTCTTTATGCTCTTTTTATCCTTATCATAAAGTTAGCACAATTGTAATAGTTATTCTTTTTAATAAGTTTTGGTGCATTGAATTTTTTTCCCGATATTTTTCGATATCTCGATATTTCGATATTTGTAAATTTAGGAAATAAAAAAAGTTAAAGTTTGTTTTTTAATGTCGTTAATATCATGTATTGTCCTATTCTACCTGAATTTAAATTACAAATTGACAACTTGTAACTGAACTGTCTACAGATCTTTTTTACTATATTTTTCAGGACCCTTTTAGTTATACTATTTTAAGTGATGGCTTTTGGTATTTGGATAGTAATACGGAATTACTGTCAAAATTATTTTCACAACTGTGGAATATGAATTTGAATGCATCGACAGAATTATCGGATAATGAAATCATATACCGGGCATTGTCTTCCTCCATTTACCCAAAGTGTGTAGAAGCATTTAGTAAGTATCGCGATTTATCGCCTTTTCTTGATTTCTAATTGAAATGGTTAAAACAATTTAGCTTTGCTTAACTTGCATTTTTACACTTGCTTATCCTTGTTATTTTAATTTCCATAATATTTTTTTTACATGATTTGTTGAAATTTTACATATTGTTTTTTCAGTTTTGGAAAAAGTTGTTATTGCAGGCATGGATCAATCTGCTCGACGTTATCTATCTAGATCTGTAACACTAATGGGATTATTGTTTCAAAACCTTCTCAGGAATACAGTGGAAATTGAAATGCTGGAGTTAATTACTGCAAAGAAGGATACATTTCTTGCAGTTGCACAAGTATTTGAGAAGTACAAGGAAACAAGTCTTCCTTTGACATCATCAGCATTGAAAAATATTGTTTTGTGCCGAGAAAAAGATTTAAAAAGGTTGCAGGAGGTTAAAACTACTGTTCAGAAACTGCAGTTTTTCTTCAAAGAGATAAGTGAAAGTAAGTTACCAAATACAACTGCCGTCTTTCAAAATGATTTCTTATATGAAAGTTATCTATTTTAAAAAATATGCAAGTATAATATGATAGTTTTATCCTGCCAAAATATGATTCGCAAGCATTAAATTTTGGAAAGGACTTTATGTATGACAATTCTGGAAATGAATAATCTACGAAAAAGGTCCTATTATTTGCATTAAAAAAATTCTTTCATATTTTAAAGCAACATCGTCAACCTTTATATCTATTCAGTATCGTGTATAATAAGGATACGTTTTTATTTAAATGAAATAGGCAACATTTAAATATACATAAACCAAAATATAGCAGCTTATACTTAAGTGTAATTGGTAAATATGATTTTGATATTGGGGCAGTCAAATTTTATTTTTCTCTTTTTGTTGTTGTTAACAATGCTTTATAAATGCATTTCTAATGGTCATTCAAAATTTGAGAGTGCCTGTCGTAGAGTTATAAGCAAGATTCAGAGCTCATAATTCTTTGAAATGTAAACAAAGCTCGTGCCATGTTTTTGTCAACATTGGTTTAATATACCGGTTAAAGTCTTTTCAACCGGATATATCTCTCTGTTAATTCGTTCTGAACCTTGTTTTTATCGTTTGTCGCATTCATTTTAAGCCTATACCTGGAATTTTCTTGCAAACATTCAGGGTGTACTTGTAAACAAACACATGACTTGAGCATTGTTTACATTACACATAATTGTGAGCTCTGTATCTCGCTTGTATAATTCAATGACTGATACTCTTTGTCATGCAACACAGTCTGATATCGTTATTTTTCTTGTAAACGCGAGTTTTTACAGGTTGTAGGTTCGTGTAATTTTATTGTTTTTAATTTTAAAGTATTCCCTTCACCAAACATGTTCTGGAATTTTTTAAAAGACAAATAAAAAAACTATAAAGATTTACCTGCTGAATTAAAGGAATCAGCATTTTGTTATCATTCTTAAGTCGGTTTTATAACTTTTAATGATCTTGCGATCTTTTCTCGAATTTAATGTGTATTCCTGATACAAATATATTTTTGTAGACAGCAGGATAAGAATAATGGAAGTTGACGAAAGAACATTGGAAAATTGGAGATCGTTGAAAATCGGAGAGGTTTGCGCTATTCCAGAAGAAAGCGGAGGGTTTGCTGAATACCAGCCAAATGTTATTTTGTTCATCGATTTACTTTCAAAATTGGATTTCATTGTAAAAAATATGTTTTGCTACAATGAAAGTAAAACTTTTCATACAATTATGAAAAACACCGCTAAATTGCACAGGAGATCGGCAGACTTTCAATTTGCTGATGTTATTGACACAATTCTTATCCCGACAACAGACACTTGGGATGAAATTTGCATTAAAATGAAAACAGGTTCAATTTCTGTTCGTGAAATAGAAAAATATTGTTTTAATGATTTTAATGATGATGAACTGTACGATGAGTTAGTTTCAATGAACAGAGGAAGAAAAGAAAACTGGATTAAGGATAGGATCACTCAGTTACAACGATTTCGAATGTTTTCAAAAACTGTGTCAGTTGCAAAGCTTTTCTTGAGAGTGAGGGATGAATTCGATATCGATGGTTCATTCGAAAATCTAGAACTTATTGCACAATCGGTAAAAAAATGCTTTAAACAAATGCCGTAAAGAATCTTCCTTTTTTACCTTACCAGCATTCTTGTTTATAATGACTCTTTCGATGCATTTTAGGATACAAAAAAAGATATCTCCTTGGTGGATCTGAAAATGTCAATCGAGAAATTTAACCAGAAGTTAGAGAAAATAACTGAGAATCAGAAAAAGAGCATTGCTTCCTTCACAAAAGCTAAAAGTCTTGTGCAGTGGATGCGATCTGCACTGCCAGGTTAACATTCATTTTTTTTCTTTTGGTATAAAATCTCTTTTATTAAAAATGTCAGGTTGGAAATTCAATTTCTTTTACTTTTTTTCACAGGGGGAATAAAAGACTTAAAGATATACGCGGATTTGGCCTTATTGTCTGTAGAAGGAGATGAACACGTTGGGAGAGTAACACACTTACACTCTGCAGCAATTGGGTATTCTTCAGTGATATTTGGCGATATAAATGGAGAAGTTAAAATGATTAACACATGGAAAGAGGTTTGGCAAAATTTAGAAAAGGACGAGTCCCTTCCAAAAAAGCTGGTAACTATTCAACCCACAAAAATGTGCCAAAAATCATAAAAGAGAGTTTTGTTACGAAAATATTAATTAATTGTCAATTGACAAATTAAGACATAAATTTAATTTTTAACTTCCTTTGCACGTTTAAAGTTTCGTTCAAATGATCAACAGGTTCATTTATGCTGGTACAGTATAAACGTAAAATAAAAAGATTAAAAATCGATTTCACTGTCTGTTTGGTTTTATCTCACTAACTATGCGGAAACATCTTTTTGTGAGGGAGGTCAAAAAATTTCTATCAAGGGGATTCACTATGGTAAATGACTTAGGAGATATAGCCTTATACACGATTAAAAAGTCTCTATGTTTAATTACACTTCAGTATAATATGGAGCAGAAATTAAACCGAAACAAGTTAAAATTTGCAAAGAGACTTATGGGTTATTTAATTTTGGTTAACAGGAGGAATCAAACCGTGTTTTGAACTGGTTTATTGAAATCAAAGAAGCACATGGGTCTGTAGAGGTTACGTCACTGAAACAAGTTGATGCCATCAAAGATCGTGGCATTTTCAAAGTTGGTAACTCTGGAAAAGCTGTTAAAAACTCGCATCAACTGGTAAGTAATTACACAATTAAATCAACCCTTTCACTTTCCAATTTTGCATTTTATCAATCAATGCGTATTAAATTCTCTCCTGAATGAATGAATTTTTTTTAATAGGATTTGCAGGACGTTATTTGGCTGCATGTTCCCACAGCAAGATTTGCAACAAATGACAGGCTAGAAGTTGTCCGAGAGGATTCAAACAGTGAACAGAGCAACAGTGAAGATGAAAGGGAAGAAAATGGTCGATCTCTGACATGTCTTAAAGTCGAAAAAATAGAACTTGAAGGGGAAGGACGTGATTATACGTTAGGTGAAATGACGGATTTACAAAGCAGACTCATGCTTGTTACTGGCAAAGCGGACGCAGGGAGAGAGAGTATAGAACGATTTACATCAGTAAGTAAAGTTGTGTTAAAAAGACAATGAATGGGGTAATATAGTTTTTTTGGTATTATTGATTTTTTCATATCAATTTTTAAGTTTGATGATGATACATGTACTAGTATTTAATTTGCAAAACGTTTTCATAGATATTTGACAATGTTACACGACTTGGAAAGGTCTTTCTCCAACTTCAAACATCAGGCTGTATTCTTTTCAAAAGTTGGACATTTGAGTTCCATTGCAACCCAAATGCTGGCAGCAGTGTCATGATTAGAACACATGAACATTCTGTTGTTAAGGGAACAAATTTTCTGCAACACGATGAAGACTCACAAAATGCTTATAGTAATGTCAACGAATACATTCGAAAAATTGCGGATTTCATGGAAAGTTGCTATGAGGAATGGATTGATTACATTGCAGGGAAAAGGAAAGTATTCTATCCTTTGAACTTCTACACTGTAGATCAAATGGTTCTACTGCAAGAGGAAATTGCAAAGTACAGAAATGGGAATCAAGTTACACAATTCCTCGGTCCTCTTCTTTCAGTGGTTAAATTTCACTGTTCGCTTAATCCTGATTTGGATGATGCAATTAACAAAGTACAAGAGAATTTACTAGCTCGAGAGCAAACCTCGGAAATGGAAAATGAAAGTGAAAAAAATACCCATACAGATGCAATTAGAGAGTTTTTACAGGTCGCTGAAGGAACAGGAATTTCTCGTAAGCATGCATTGCGAGCAATTCAGTCACAGGAATTCGATATAGCAGACACAGATGCAGGTATATACCAAAATTAAGCGTGTTTTGATTTTGTTGCTCCAAAAATTAATGTTTTCCAAATAATTAAAAAAAATATATCCTTCAAAGGGTTGATATGGTGTATGTCAAATGATGAAAAAGACGATGAAGAGGAATATATTCAAGACAATACTTCAGAAATAAATACCTCAGCAGCAAAGGATACCACTTTTGGAGATAAACTTAAAGAGTTTATGGAGGAATTGGAGGAAAATATGAGGTATTGATTAAATTATTAAATTAAAATTAAAATTCTGTATTTGTCGTTGCTTACTTAAATTTGAAAAAATATGAGATTTATTGTTTTTGATTAACAACTAATACACTTTAAAAAAATCAGACAACAAGAAGTTGCTCAAGTCATCCTTAATCTTGACGTGACCTGGAAAAAGTTTCTTAGTTGTGCGTCCTCTAGCGCAACTGACTTTCTGAGCATAGAACATCTTGGAATGATTCTTGACGTCTTGTACAAAGGGGGTATGATTTAAGATATTATTTTTAAGCAGAAAAACTAGGTTGGAAAAAATAGTTGCATGTGTGTGAGATTCATGTTCTGGCATATTCTTTTCTTCAGAAAACTGCTTTCTAAAAAGAACCCTTATTGATCCATTGAAATGTGGAAAACCAAATCTGATTGTTTGTCCACAAAGTAAGTCACATATAAGTGTTTACCAAGTAAAACAAGACATTGATTATTATTTGTTATTTCCTTTTAAAATCATTAAAGTATGCTTTTAATGGAAGCCTGTTAGTGCCACATTTAAAATGTAAATGTAAAAAGAAAAGTTTATTAAGAAAAACTCTTGGTAAATATATAAAAAACACACATAGATAAGATAAACCATTTTATAGAAAGTAAATTGGACATTTGTTGGATAGATGACAGTAATAAAAGAAAGATCAGACTTACCTCAAGTCAATACTCGGCCTCAAGTCTAATGTATAACCCTCAAATACATCCACTTAATTATTTGAGGTGAAATCAGAGTTGAGTGATTTGAAAATTTTGGTGACGGTGTGGCCTGATGTAAAATTACTTAGCTAATTCTTAGTTGATGTTCCCCGTCATTTTCGTTCAGGTGGTAGAACTGGTATTTGTTTAGAGATATGCTTCAAATAAATATAAGCAGTACTAGTAAGGTGATACATAAAAGCAACAGTGATAAATACTGAGTGATCTTCACTAAATTCAGACGCGGCTGCATTATAAACCCCACCTCCGGAAGAGAGGATCAGCGATATCATGCTCCCAAGGCTGGCAGTTTAAGATTCAATAGCTAACTGACTGACCCACTTAATTTCAGAATGTTCTTGAGAAGATGTCAGAAAATGACCCCCCGCCCCCCCCCCCCCCCCCCAAAAAAAAACCAACAACAACAACAACAAAACAAACAAACAAACAAACAAAACAACAACAAAACAAGCAAAGAAACAAAATATATTATCTACCCTATTGACGGGGATTTGCAATCTGAGCATTGAGATAATCACTTTAGGATAGGAGTGGTGTAACCACCAAAGTCCTGAAACTAGTTAAATATTTGTAACAACGTTCTACACTTATCACTAATATATAATATCTGCATTCAAATTCAATAACTGAAGGGATTAACATAATTATATTAATAACCCTGTATATCTAGGTTTACAAAGCGTTCTCTCATCAAGAAAAAACTTTCAATCCTTTGAATTCCACTCATGGTTAATTACGGTTCATTTTGAGGAGGTAAATGTAACAAAATTATCATTTTCTGTTACGGTACTATCTCATAATCAGAATTAAGCAAGAAAATTCACGTTTACCCTTACACAAATTATCTGATCCTGCACAGTCACTGAGATGCTACATAAATACAGCTACTTACATCTTTTCGCAAACAAACTAGTGAAAGCGCGGGATTAGTTAAAGAATAACTGAATACATAGTAAAATATTTTCATATTAAGCCAAATTCGGTTAACCCACCCCTCTCCACTCTTTTATCGACCAAGTTTGCCGTCAAAATATCAACAAACCTTCCGACGCCGTTGTACCAATGCTTATTACAAACTCCTTGAGGTTGGGATTTATTTGCAAAGGGGCCAGTGTAAGCTCAAATGTGTTGTGTTTACAATGGTTAATATGTGTATCGTAAATGCTTAGTTAAAATTTGAAAGTTAAAATTTGAGTTACAAGCAGATCCTGAGTTTGAAATTCTTTGTTTTTTAAACAATGCTGAATTCTTATATAGTTTGCACATTTGTTTCAATGAAATGTATGTTCTTCTGTTGATAATGTAATAAATTTATGAACACATTAAATTAGTTTATATCGTGTTTGCCTCGATACATTTTATCAAAGTAATGATAATCTCCATACTTAATTATTTGTAAATAATTATAGAAAATAAATATTTCACCTTAGAAAGTGTCTCGATCCCTTTAAATGTCCGTGATCTCTGCTCATCTACTAGTAAATGGAATGAAGGAAAATTAATATTTTAGACAATTGTTTTGCAAATTTGATAGAAAATATTATTTAATATAGAACCTTAGATTTAGGTAAAGTATGGACAAAATATATCGGCGTTTATATACAACAGTAACACAAGATACGGAAAAGAAATATTGACAGAAAAAAATTTTTAAATTTGAAAATTTAGGTAAGGGTGCCTTATGCCCTCCCTTTAAATCCGCTACGGAATCAAGTAATGCAACATTAATTAGATTGTGCAAACTTTCTCTAATCGGCGGGATACTAAATTGCTGTTTCTCGCCTCTGTAGGCGGGGTTTGCCGTACAGACGCTAGGTTGACCTCAGTGATGGTTACTAAGTAGACAATTTTTGCTATATCACCGTTGTTTTTATGTATCACAGAACTGTTTATATATACACGATCTAGCGTAATATATACACACACAATTCTTTATATATATTAGTAATTCCTTTATATACAAAGCTGCTTATATTTTTATACTTGTTTTATATATATGTTTGTGTTTTTATATATACAATGAGATTTTCTTTTATAGACTTTTCTTTTTATATATTTTGTATAACACTAACAGGCTTCTGTGGCTTTGAACTTAAACTTTTTGAATATCTTTATTGAGTTTGTTAATATGTTTGATAATAATCTGTATTCTTTGTTCACATCTTATGTTAATTACATTAGGCGAAGTGATTCCTATGGTATTGACTATATACATGATCGATCCGAATATACCTCTGCCCTCAAGAAATGAAGTTTTGTTGTGTACCGATCATACTACAAAAGAAGAGGTAAGTTACGAATAAAACTTCAGAAGCAAATAATTTATAAGTTACGACAAATCAAAATGCATATTTCATATGCCATCTAAATGGCCTTATTAAAAAATGAATAAACTATATGAACTATATGAACTTTTCATTCCGTTTAATATGATCTTATATATTTTAAAGCATACAAGCAATCGCTCTTAGTTTAATATCGTATTATGATATGATAGTCTTCTTTGTTTTGAATCATATGAACACAAGAATTTCTTCAGAAACGCTGAAATCGAAGCTTTGTAATGTTAAATGTAATTCTTTTTATTTAAATGTTTTTGATTACATTTTCTCTACAACAATTTCATTTAAGCTACATATATACATATCATTCCAAAAAACCGGTATCATAATGTTAATTATATGAAATTAAAATAAAACGAACTGTCTCTTTTAGTTAACTCGCTGACCATTGACACAATATTTAAGGCCTTTTTCAGTTTTTATATAAAAATTCAGAAATGTACACAATTTAAATTGTTTTTTTAAATTAAATATGTTAACAAATTAATTAAAAACTTTTATACCAAGCTATCAAAACCTTATTTATAGAATGTTAACACCACGCATTAAATCCTCGTGAAAAAATAATCTAGAATTTTATAGTTTTAGATGATTAATACAAGCCCATTAGGCATTTATATTTAGATATTTAAAAAATGGTTCACACAATACAATTTTAGGTTGACATTTTTTTCCGACGGGCACTTTTCCAAAGTGAAGGTGACCAGAATGAACGCATTTTCTGCTTGATGAATGCTGACAAGCTGCAGTACGACGCAAGTGAACAGTCCTTGAAAGATGTTACCGAGTACATCAAATCTGCATCTGGAGGTATGATACGTTTTGTAGTGTAAAAATTATAGACATATTATGCAGTTATTTTTAGTAAAGTTGATTTTGAAATGAATTCCCGAATGCTGTCAGTTGCTGTTAATATACGATGTAATAAACGGCCCAATTGTTTGATCTCATCACATTAACAGTTAGTTTGTTAAAAACGTAAAACAACATCAAATATATATCTTTAAAAAAAACCAACTTTTTTTTCTTAGGTTGAACCTTTATTGAATATGTAAGAAAGTCTGGGTTTTGAGATAAAGTGATTTGCAAGGACTGTTACTGAAGCAGCAATGCCCCAGTAATTGTTTTGAAATGAATTG
Source organism: Magallana gigas (assembly GCF_963853765.1). Classification (NCBI taxonomy): domain Eukaryota; kingdom Metazoa; phylum Mollusca; class Bivalvia; order Ostreida; family Ostreidae; genus Magallana; species Magallana gigas. Next base: position 17,121,253 of record NC_088861.1, on the reverse strand, counting down.
CAAAAATATATCATAACATGTTGTTTCATTTTATCGATTACAGCTTTGTAAAAAGTAAAGATTTAAAAAAAAATATTGTATACAATTTTTAGATTACAAACTTGTCATCATCTGCAGCAGTGAAAACGAATACAAATCGCCTATGATCTCAGCGCTGGATAAATATCGGGCACCTAAGATAGCTGTTGCTGGAGTTGAAAAAATTAAAGAATACTTGAAGAAAAAATACACACCAGAAAATGTCTTTGATTCTGCTGCTGATGTTGATTCAATTGGGTAAAGTTGCATGTTGAATGTTCTCAACTGACTGTTTTTGTAACAAGAGCTTTAAGCTAAGGTGATATTTTCTGATCATTGTTGGTAGACATCAGGGATGGGGTAATTGAAAGAAGTATTTGTTATTGAGTGTAATTAATTACATTTTTCAAAGTAATTGGAAGTAATTATAATTGAGTCTCCCGTCAATTACAAGTAATTGAATGTATTTAAATATATTCCAAAAAAATATCATGTATTTTCAATTACTTTTCAATTACATTTCACTTACTTTTTTTCAAGTTAAAAGTTTAAAAAAGTGTCATATTCAGTTCAGTTCTTCAATCAATTTAAGCTTTAAGCAGTACATTTTATCAGTACAAGTAAATGCAAAATTATTATATGTATGTACAGGTATATAAGGATAACAGGAGAATGGCAGACAGAAATTTAATAATATTGATTAGGTTGCATACCTGTTTAAAATGGGCCTGAGAGTTGTGTTTATACACTAATTAAGTGGCTCATAATGTTTGATGTGTTTAAACAACAAGACAATCTAGAAAAGGTCTAATTTGTTCAGGCCTGATGCCCTCTCATACCCAAGAACAAATGTATTGAATAAAAATTTAGTATGAAAAATTATTGTTCAGAACCAAACATGAACCCAATGTCACTGATTTAGTACCCATTATAATATTAATGTATTATTTTGAAATATAAATTTAAAAGCAAAATCTATAAATAATTATTAAAATGAACGCAAAACTTTAAAGACATTACCATAAAAAAGTTGTGTGTGTCCCAATGCTGTTTATACATGTATTTATTCTTAACATATTAAAAAAAATTGAATTGTATTTAATTACATTTGTAAAAGTAATTGAAAATAATTAATTAGATTTGAAAATATCAATGTAATTGTAATTGCAAGTAATTGACAAAATATTGATGTATATTTGACCCCAACCCTGGTAGACGTACGAAAGCCTGTAGGCTTGTCTGTAATCATTCAGCTCTTCTACTTCTTTTCCAAAAGCTTGGTTAACCAAACTTTACTTTAAATATCATTTAAAAAAAAAAGAAATTGGAACTTTCCAATAAATTGGTTTCTTTTCTTTTCAATATGACAGTAATAATAAAAAGACTGGACAAGTTCTTTGACTACTGACATAATTCTTATTTAAACTACTGAGAAGATTCTTTAAGATAGTTTATTTTGACATGTAGATAACAACATTTTGTAACATTACAATTACAAACATCGAAGAGCAGTTTAGAATATCTTTTCACAAAAGGGGCAAAAAAATTTATGTATTGTAGTTTGAAGTTAAATTTATGTGTCTGTAATATCAACAACAATTAATATCAAGAGGTATACAGTGGTCTTAATAAGAATTTTTGAAACAGAACTCGTAAAAATGTTATCTGAAGAGTCTAACACTTTAAAACTTATAGTATCATAAAAATAATTTACTATATATAGTTATATAAGTTTAAATTATAAAAACAGGAGGATGTAATTGGATTTATTTAGAGCTTAAAAGTTGATGCAAATAATTGTACAAAAGGTAGATACATATCATGCTTAGTTGAGCGGTTTGACCGAGAAGTATTTATATGTTTTTGATATGAAACAAGAATGTGACATGAATAAAATACATTAACTTTATAAAACATTCGATGAAACTTTTACACGTGAGATGGCATCAAATCTGTATTTTAGGCACTGTGTACGGGTAGTGAGATCAGAAAAAGCTGGAATGGGTAAAAGTCTTCACAAAAAGAGATTGACTGAAAAGCTTCAAACCAAAAACCCAATTGGAGCTGTGGAAGATTTTCCTTTATCAGTTACAATTCCATTGAGCCAAAAACAGATAGATGTTGTCGAAGTTTCAAGTAGAATCCTGAAATGTACACTGCCAAATGATGTTTTGTATCCACGGATATTCCATATTGATATTGCTTATGGGGTAAAACAACATTTTTTGCATTTATAAAAAAAATTAAGACCATTTATTTGTAAAAGCAAAGTTATGTAAGGCAGATTATTAATTGTTATTAGTTGTTTTAAATGTTTGGTTTGTTGTACAATTCTGTGTCATTAAAAAATACATTTTTAAGGTATATTTACACTCTGAATTCTATAACAATAACCGTTTAAATTCTAAATATTAACATTTGCTTTCCGTGAGGTAGGTTAAAAATATTTGCATTTTTATTCTTATAATTTTAGAAAAAAATAACTTTACTATAATCTAAATTAAAGAGTTATATATAGTAAAGGCGTAAAAATGTACTGCTTACGTGGACCCCTAAAATAGCTATCATTTATTTAATGTAATTCTTTGCTTCCTACGTACAGATGTACACGTTTTCATAATTTTCATTTTGATCCAAATGCCCACAATTTTCAATTATGGCATCTAAAAAATTAGCCTTTTCTCGCTATTTTCGCATTTTCATCACATAACGGCTTTTTTCAAGCTGTTTTTCTTTCACAAAACATTGATTGATTGCTTGAATAAACAAAATAATTGCATCACAGATGTATCTATCGACGACTTATGTGACAAAAAGTCTGTTCTTGTTCAAATTCAAAGCGTCTTTCTATATCTCCCATTAAAAAAAGATAAGAGAAATGCCAATTTTTACTGATTTTGATTAAATTACAATAATAGCGCCACTTCTGGACGTCATATGCTGTCAGTGAGTGTAAATAAATTAAATATTAAATAGGTGAACATATAATTATATCAACAATATATATGATTGTTATATATATGGTTATATATAACAATATTATATTAACTCTTCAAAAAACTAACATAACGATTTAATTTACCTAGAACACTTTAAATAATTACGAATTATGGGGCCTCACTTTACTCATATCATACACAATGTATAGTTCTTTGCTGTTTTGTTGCTATTAAATGTACTGGATACTTCCATTTACATTTTTTAAACTTTTTGTCAGGGGAGTTCTGTCAAGAAGTATGTGACCAAATCATACAATTCAAATGCATTTCTGTATAATAAACTGATTAGGATTATTACTTGTGGTTTTTGAGTTTCTTTACTACGAATATTTTTCATTATGACAGGAAAATTGTTTTTGTTTTAGGTTGAAAGATATGTTGGTTCCATGTTGTTCAACATGTTAATCTTGGGCAGTTTAATTGACGAAAGTGGATATATATTTCACAGATCAGAAACTGATCTGTACATCGTCGAAACAACTCTACCAAATGACAAAGATCAAGTACGTAATTTGTTAGAAGCTATTGATATAAAGTAAAAACATCATAGCAAAACTGTGCATTTAATGATAAATATCGCAAAATTTACGAACATATGTACATATCTTGCACAGCATGTTTTATGTCGTGTTGTAAAACTCTACTTATGTATATATATATATATATATATATATATATATATATATATATATATATATATATATATATATAAGGGTGCATTTAAATTAAACAAGACTTGTAAAAAGTCATATATGTATTACTTTGTTTTTCCCATTTATCATTACAAATTTGTGTATTACCTTTGCATTTGGTTAAACCTGGGTTTACACCTTTAACGTGTGGTCAGCGCTTATTTGTACGTTATCTTGGTGTTTCAATTATATTCCCTGTTTTAATGTGTACTTGGGTTTGTTTGATAAACACTGCCTGTGTAATGATTTAACTTTTTTTTTTACCAGCATCGTATATTAGGATGCATTTGCCACTAAGAAAAATAGAAATGTAAGATGTACATGTAGATCTATATTAGCGCAATAAGTAGATCATTACACCTCGAAACGAGAAAAATCATAGACTTAAATAGGGATCACAAAAAAGAGCAAACGAAATTGAATATTGCTAACATACATGTATATACGTCTCTTTCCAAATCAAGTTGTAATCAGTTTTTCCTCCAGAGCATTTGTGTTTGTAAACTATTTGACCATCAGTGATTAATGAAAAATGTAATTACTGTTTTTTTTTGCAAAGTGGTCTATTGTAAACTCCGCTCTACAATATACTACTAGTTTTAGATTGAATGTTATCGAGTGCATAGTTTCAACAATTTTAAGGTCTTTATTTTAGTAGATCGATTTGATTTAGAAAGAGATATTTCTAAACTGTAATATTCATTTTCAGTTGTTTTACTTGAAGACAAGTTTTTAAAATTGACCAAACGGAAAAAAAATAACCAAACAAACGAACGAACGAACGAGCATGGTTTAATTTTAGTCGATTTATATTTTAGAGTTTATCTTTAAAATTGAACCATTATGCAAATTTTTACAACCAATTCTCTTTGTTTGAATACAAATGTGACTGTTAGACCGGTTTGAAAACCGGCACCGGATAGCTCTGTTGGTACACTTAAATGGGGATTCAGGGGGTGCGTGTTCGAATCGGTTCCGTCTTTATTTTTCCCATTCCGTAACATTTAGTGGCTTGTTAACACCTGCCTTGACAGGTTAAGTTTTGCCAGGAAAAAGAGCCTGGTGTGTAACATTCGAAGGCGAATATCATTAAAGGGGAGAGGAAGGTGACGGCCAGACCGGTTCAAATACCGGCGCCATATACATATGTAGCTCGGTGTATACATGCAGAGTACCTTACAAGGAATTAAGGGGCCCTGGGCTTAAACTCGTCATAAACTTCTCCTATCCCGTTACATTTCGTACGGCGCAGGTGTACACTTGAGGTTCGAATCCTGGTCACAGCTCCGTATGTAATTGGATGGGAGATATAGTGACGGGTTAATCAGGTGCTCTAACCACTGAGCTATTTTGCAGTAATATTTGAACCGTTCTGATCGTCTTATAACAAAGGATATCTACTATCTATTTCTATTTTATGAATTTATATGCAACTAACAGGAAAGCGAGTTTGAATCGTCAGTTCAACTGTTGAATATTCTTCCAAGTGTAAGATGCATCTCGCCGGAAGAGGTTCTAAGAGATACCAATGGTAAGAATAAATGAACTTTTTACAAACATGTACATGTATTGACTTTTAATATATTTTACATAAGCCTTAGATATAAATCATCTAATATATGTAATTATTTGCCCATTTCGTTAGTTAAAAGGAATTGTTTATTTGATATTAAAGAGGTTTAGCAGACGAACGGGTACGCGTACTTGTATGTGTAGGTTACAAGTTAGAACTATGCGTACCAGCTCACATTACTCTTCTTGTTTAACAGTTGTGACGTGTACCTGTACGAGTTAATGTTTTAATGTAATTCTAGATATCATCTACTAAGCTGAGATTTTTAGTCAAAGACAAAAGTTGAGAATTCTGCATGTGTTAATCTTATTATACATTATATGTATCTTTTTATTTATCACAGATAAATAAAATAACAGAGCCATTGCATGTTTTGGAGGAAGAAATACGTGTATTAAAATTTCGATAACATTAAATTCTAATGAACATTTATGTTTGTTGATATTAGTATTCGCATTAAATATTCAGGCTTAAGAAATATAAACAAATTTGTTAAAATACATAGCCAACAGGGAAACAGAAGCTACAATATCGACCTTACAGGTACTTTGCAATTTACACGTATGTTTGTTCCGGTACATACGTGTAGAAATTCGTCATTACACAAACTGATGACGTTATACACATAATATCCTTTCTACACGTATACGTAAGCGTACACGTTGGTTTGCTAAACTTCTCTGTTTTAAACCTTTACAAAACTGAAGTTTACATTGTATTTTAGATATTAAATATATATAAACTGTTCTTAGTAAATTATTCTTGATAAAAGATATCCTTTTTAATCATACTTTAAATAGATAAAATATAAATTTGTAATTGCACGATTCTTAAAATAGACAGTGGAAATGACGTACATGTAGTTGGATTTGATGAAAAGAATTTTCAGTCCGATGAATATCAAAGACCATATCATTACCTGATGCACTATGAGAACAGTGTTGGAGATATTCCGGTTTTCAACAGAAATATCAAAGAGACAGACACAAAACAATGTTTGCAGGTGTTGACTCGGTAAGTTTTTATAATAAATATGTGAGAACGATTTCAAAGATCAGATCCTTTTCTTTGTTTACAAATTTTAGATTTCTAATACCATGCACTGTAAACTCATCAGAGTTTCTTTCATATATTTTTTTTATAGATTGATAGTGTACTGTAATAAGGACGTGACTTTAAGCATTCTTTTTATAATAAGAATTTGTATTCTCATAGAAAATTGGTTTCTAAAAGCTTATTTGTTTAGAAGAAAAAAACATGTACAGAATATTTATATATATATATTATATATATATATATATATATATATATATATATATATATATATATATATATATATATATATATAAATTTTTTCAGTCACTGTTGTGTGGAAAATCCAAGCTGGGCAGAGTTAAGAAACTTTATTCATTTTTTGAACACCCAATTGCAAGATTTCGAAAAATCCGTATATTGCAGTGCAATTTTACAACAAGATCTACCTGGATTTCCAGTCTTTGTTCTACGGTTTCTCATTCAAATGTCTAAGGTAATTTTCCTTTCAATTTGTATGTAATGAACAAAGTATAAATGCAAATTATCGTATTATGATCAGTACACATTTTATGAAATCGTGTTAAAAAGATTCGTTTATACCTTTGATACATGGAATAATAAACAATATATTTTGTTTTAACTTTTGTAAAGGATTTTTCAACGAGGTCATTAGATATAAGTGAGGGAAGAGAATATACTGACATAAGGATTGTCGCCGAAAACGACGACGAATCCTCTGTTTCTATGGAAGATGAATCGCATTATTCTGAAACTGATGAAGATATAAAACAGTTTCAAATGCGTAGAAAATGGGAAACAAGGTTTAGATAATGTTGTAATTTTTAATATCTAAACCTGCATGAATAATAGTAAAAAACAAATTAAAAAAAAAATGTATCATAGGTGTATGTTTTAAAATAGCTTACTTGGAAAAAATATCAATTGGGTTAAAAAAGTAGCAACAATAATAATTCAAATTTCTACTATTTATCTTTTAAAAAAGGTTAATTCACAGTTTATGAATATCGATACTGAAAGTCTGTTCCTATACTTAATAACCAGTTTAGAACTTTTCAATTTGACATATTAAATGTATGTATATTTCCTTTTTCTATAACTAGTGCCCATCCTTACCTCTTTTTCAACCCGGATCAAAACACAATTACGTTCATTGGATTTAACATCGATAGATATAGCAGAAATCTGGTTGATCAACAAACTAGGATGATATTGGAAAGAAACATCATGAGCAAACAGCTTTGGGGTGCTTTGCGAGCAAATAATGTCCCACTGCAGGAAAACTTCGATGATTTGAGCAGGTATTAAAGAAAAGTAATGCAATATTTAAAGCTTTGCTTATCGTTAGCACGAAAGAAATTTTTTATTTATAATTGCTTTTTTAATTTTTGTTTTCAGAGAACAAAAAATAGAAAGACTTTGTAGGGTTGTTGGAAACGATTTTCCACAGGATCCAGATGAAACATATGAACTCACGACAGACAATGTAAAGAAGATGATGGCTATATATATGAGATTTAGGTAAAGATTTCTGATCGAATACCCATGTGTCTTTGATTAAACCATTCAATTTTACATAATTGCATAGGTTCCTTACTATATATTCACAAACAATCAAATTAAAAAAGTACAATCTGTTTACCGATATCGAAAATAAGAGTTTTTAGCTGACCGAGACGAAGTCGGGGGGAGCTTTATGCTTTACATCCGGTATTGGCTTCAGCTACCAGACCTGTTTGAAGGTTTTGGAGCTGGTCCTGTATCTAAGTTATTACCTGTCCTATAACACCAAACCTGCATGGATGATGCATCTGGACCTACTTATGAACTTTAGTTATATGGATGCTGAATCTGGGCCATGAATTTCAGATGTTGGAGGAGGTTAAGGCTTTTAGAACAGGTTAATGTTATTTGAGCAGATGCTCTTTGATAGACATATCTACCTTATTATTATGCCTCGTGCAAACAAAGTTTTTGGTATGTATAGGAATCTTTTTGTCCATCTGTCCTTTCGTTGGGCTGTCTGTCCGGTTGTCAGTCCTTCTGTTTGTCCGTCTGTCTGTACAATCGTGCCTGAGCTATATCTTTCTTATGGAGAAAATTAAAAGTTCATACTTAACACAAAGATTGCTTATGACCTTATTTTAACTTAAGTTTATTCGGTGAAGTTCAAGGTTACTGGAAGGTAAATTGCAAAATACATGTCCGGTCTATATCTTTTTTTTGAGAAATATTAGAAGTTCTTACTGCACACAAAGATTATTTATGACCTGAGTGAATGCCATGATTTATACCAAAGGTCATTGGGGCAAATTCAACGTCATTTAAAGAAAAAGTTTATAATTTTTGTCTGCTTTTGACCTTTCTTATTGAGAAACATTGGAAGTACTTACGTCACATAAAGATTGTTTATGACATGAGGAGAATCATAAACCTGACCAATGGTCAGTTGTGCAAGTTCAAGGTCATTGTTGAAAGAAATGTTTAATTCCTGTGTAAACCATATCTCGTAATGGAAAATGATAAAATTTAAAATTCGATACAAAAGATTGCTTGTGACCTGTAAATATGTCTTGTCTTTGAGCAACATTGTTACATTAATTTGTAGCTTGCTCACAGTACTTCTAATTAGTCCAACCTTTACCAAATGTTCATGGATTGTTTATCATTTGATGGCGTTGCACTTAATAGGCTTGAATGTGAATCTGAGTCAGAGGTTTCGGATATTGGAAAAGCTTAAGTTTTTGTTTAGAGCAGGTGCCCTTTGATAGCCACATCTAAGTTATAACATCCTATTTTCACCAAACTTGCATGGGTCGTGCCTCTTATGATACTTCTGCACTTTGCAGTTTTGAATGTTGAATCGGAGGCAAATTTCAGATGCTGGAAGATGTTTAGATTTTTTCAGCTGGTTAAAGTTTTTGAAGCAGATGCCCTTTGATAGACAAATCTAAATCATTATTGGTTCAATTTTTATAAAAATTATGAAATAGTTGATGCATCTTGCGATACTGGTGCATTCCAAAGGCTTGAATACTGAGTACTGAATCTGGGTTTGGATGATGGAGGAGGTTAAGGTTTTTGGAGCAGGTCACATGTTTATGTAAATAATAGTACTAACTTATTTTATCTTAACTATGCATTTACAGTATCTAGATGCTTAGGCAAGTTTAACATATTAGACAGTCTCAAATTGTGATTCTTACGATATTTTCCTCTATGTTGATGTGCTGTATTGTAGTAATGACATGATGTTGTAGTATATGACGATAATATTGTAAAATATTACATGATTCAATATGATATGGTATCATATTTTGGTATGATATCATATATTATGGTTTTGTATCATATGATATTATTTTGTATTAGATGAAATTTTATTTTTTGATCTTATATTTTATGACATAAAAAGTATTAAAATGATATTGAATCATATCAAATATTATCTTATTGTGTCGTATTATGCAATACCATATACATGTATGATTGTCTTCTGATATTGTATCATACGATATCATACGATATAATATCATATGATATAATGTCATATAAAAAATTTCATATGTTACAATATCATGTGGTATGGAATCAAACTATATATTTTTTTATGATATTTTATTATTTAAAAGAATATCATGTGATAAGATTTTGAATAAAAACTTATCAAACAATACTGTATAATCATATCATAAGATACATTATTGTTTCATGTAAAAATTGTTGCATTAATTGAAAGGAAATTTTATGATAAAATATCATATATTATACGATATCATATCATATTTCACAATATCATATAACATGATGGATATCATATCTTCATACAATGTTTTATCATATAATACAATATTATGATAAAATTTTACAGCATTGTATTGTTTGATATAACATATAACACAATATGATGTTGTATCATACTGTACAATATTGTATTGTAAAGAAGTGTATTGATTCATATTTTTTTATCATACAATACAGTGTGCAATTAACATGTAATATGATACAATTTGGTATTATATGTTATACAATAATAATAAAAAAACCCACAACAATTTCCAATATTTTAATAAAGATAATTAACTATGGTTTACATTTTATAAGATAAAAGTAGTCTCGTAAAAGTGATGCCTTATCTCGGTAAGCTCTGTAATCTTTGATTACCTATATTTAAATTGATAGTTTTGCTATATATAACATTTTAAAATTAGGTTTTTACCCATAAAGGCAAAACTAGTACGCATTTTAAATTATTTTCTTGACCATTGTAACTATCGTAGCCGAACTTTGTCAGATGTTAATAATTATATTTTTATTTATAGATGTAACATACCAGTGATTGTCATGGGTGAAACCGGATGTGGAAAGACTTGTTTGATAAAATTCCTCTGCTCCTTGCAATGTCCGGCCGGTGTACCTATGAATACAATGACTTTAATGAAGGTAAATCTTTCCCAGAATTTTACTGTCTTTAGGCAATTGTTATGAAATTTTAATTTTTGCAAACGCGCAAATTTATAAAAGGTGTGAATTTGTAGTGAAAACAATTTGATTTGTGTCCTGGCATTAGTAACTATGGAAATTGTCACATGTTTAGAATTGGCTTTTATATAATGAACACATTTTAACAAATTTTCTTTGCTGATTTTTACACTTTCGTCTGCGCAATGTAAATAATTTTACATTTAAAAACACATATCTTAAAATAGAGATTTAACAAAATTTAATTTTATCTTTGTTAACTTAAACAATAAATTTGTTATACTTTTTTGTAACTACAGTCATTTGAAATGTTTACACACGTTGATTTTTGCTTTATAACGATTTTGTTTGCATAGTTATCATTAATTCTCTTTAAAATTGAATATAATTATAACGAATTTCGTTTATGACGAAATATTTTTGGGGTAATCGCAGTAAGAAAGTTTTACAAAGCATACATTACGCAAATAAATGACAGAACTGATATCTTTTATTAGGTGCATGGTGGAACGACAAAGAAACACATTATAGAAAAGGTCAAGCAAGCTGAGTCTCTTGCCGAATCCAATTGCCGAGAACATGGAAAGCATATCATCACTGTTCTCTTCTTTGATGAGGCAAACACGACAGAGGCAGTTGGCTGCATTAAAGAAATCATGTGTGACGGAACTATTGATGGACAACCATTAGCTTTAAACACGAACTTGAAACTCGTGGCCGCTTGCAACCCATACCGAAAGTAGGTGTTTATATCAAAATTGTTTCTGACACTTATTTCAGTTATTCATATTGAGTAAGTAGAACACTGTAAATGAAACAATGAAAAATTTGTTGATAACGATATATATTCTTATAAGGAGGTAAACAAATATATTGCGAAGACAATGCGTCATAATAAAGTTTTTAACGCGGACAAATTAATCAAAATTAGATGCATGTAGATTGTGGTTGTTTATTTTCATGGCTTTATATACAATTTAAAGCACAGCTAGATTGATTTCTCGGAAATATGGTAGAAAAAATACACAGTGTTTGAAAATATAATTTTTGTTCAAATACTCAGACCCTTCTTTTAGTCTATTGCGATTAATTGTAGACATTCAGACGAAATGATTGACAGACTTGAAAGAGCAGGTCTTGGCTATCATGTGAATTCTGATGAAACGGATGACAAGCTTGGTAAATAAATACATTAAAATGAAATATCATTCACACTTACAATACACCAAATACAGACTTGTGTACTGAATCTAAAATTCAATATTGAGATTTCAATAAACATATTATTTAACATAAATGAAGTTTTACAATAATGAAGTTTTACAGGTATAACTGTGTATACATATACAAAAAAGCAATATATTCTTTGACACAGGAAGAATACCTATGCGTCACCTGGTGTATCGTGTGCAACCCCTTCCTCAGAGCATGTTGCCCTTGGTGTGGGATTTTGGACAGCTTGACAACAATGTTGAAAAGCTGTATATTATACAAATGGTTCAAAGATGTGTATGTTTAGTTATATTATGTTGATTGTAATGCAACAAATTTTGGAAATGATACACAAGCGACTTACTCAAATTACTTAAAAAGAAACCTTCATGTCCCATTGTGTACAAGTAACTAGTCACTATGCTAAGGATGATTAATATTATATAATGTTTGCAAAAAAGTTCCGTTCTGAAATTTTGTAAAAGATGAACCCTCGACATCAAATGAAATATAATCTCTTTCCGTCTGAATAATAAAGACCCAACTTGAAGAATTTTAGAGACAAATTTGCCTATACACTTACAGCTTGTTTTCTGAACACTCATTATATACAAACAAAAAATAAATTTTGCTTATAAAAAATATAATTTTTGTCTATATCTCGAAAGGTACGAAATGGTACATTGCCTCCCGTCAACAGAAGAATTATCTCTATTCTGAGCGATATTCTTGCTGCATCACAGGAATTTATGAGAAACCAGAAGGTAATTACTTTAGAATCATTTGTAAATACTAATATTGAGTACTAACATTTGACTGTATCTTGTTTGGACATATCTTGATTATTTAATAGGATGAATGCAGTTTTGTGAGTCTAAGAGATGTTGAAAGAACACTCAAAGTGTTTGGCTGGATGTACAATCAAACGGAGATTTTTGACGCCATGGATGACGTGGAACTCGAAGAACAGGACGATGAGGAAGATATGATTCAGCCAGCGGCTAGTGTAAATATTTTAGAACATCATTTACTAGCTACGAATGGTAGACTAAAATATTCTGAAGAAACACTCCCATATATTTTTAACGAAGCATTATTATTAATGTTGGGGATGATTATTCGTTTTCCGTTGAAGGTTTTGGTTAATGACAATAAGAACTAAATATTAGTTTTTTTTTTATCTGAAATAAGTGTACATTGTATATATATATATGAAATTATTTTAAATAAGTATTTTTTTTTCTTACAGCGCTCTCAAGATGCAAAAATGACAAAAGCGTTGCTACTGGCTCTAGGAGTTTGTTATCATTCATCATTAAAATCCAGAGAGGAGTATAGAGAATACATCACAGATTACTTTGCTTCGCCATTAGAACTTTCAAGAGGAGCAGAAGAAATGAAAAGGGAGATAACAAGGTATACAAACTGTTCATAAATTAAATCTAACATATAAAAGTTATGTGTTATTTTAATGTTTTTTTTTTGCTTCATAAAACAGGTGCCAGATGGCCTTTTTACAGAATTTAAAATTAAATGACAACATTGCAAAAAATCTTGCTTTGAGAGAGAATTTCTTCATGATGGTTGTGTGTGTCGAACTTCGAATCCCATTATTCCTTGTTGGAAAACCCGGCAGTTCGAAATCCCTGTCCAAAACAATTCTTGACCACAACATGCAAGGTCGTGATTCAGATTCGTCTCTTTTTAAAAGCCTTAAGCAGGTAGGCCAAGTATAACTATAAATTATTGGAAATTTTCAAACATTAATGAAGCAGAGATTAGAGAGTTCATTACTTATTAAATGGCCCGTATCCAGTATAAAAGTGCATAGTATATTTTTAATTTGATCATTACTGTTCACAGGTGCAGCTTATTTCCTTTCAATGTAGCCCACTTGCAACTGCCGATGGTATTTTAAAAACATTTAATCAGGCTAGCTCTTTCCAGAAGAGCAAAGATTTGGAAAAGTTTGTATCTGTTGTTGTTCTTGATGAAGTAGGACTAGCAGAGGATTCACCAAGAATGCCATTGAAGGTTAAACATTATTTCGTTAGGCTATTAGCATAATGTAATTATTACTGTTGAAAATATTTAGTTATAAAAACGTAGAAGCACTGCTTATCTTATTGATAGTTTGTTGTAAAAAAAAATGTATAACATAACTCATGCACATTTTTAATGTCTTGAAGTATTGGCTTCTTTTTTATTATTGCCAAAAAAATTAAGAGAAAAAAACCGCTGCATATCTTTTTTCGCCATCAACCATACAATTATTTTTTTCATCCAGGCTTTACATCCACTGTTAGAGGATGGTTGTCCTGATGATGAAGAATACGAGGATTATAAAAAGGTTTATAATCGAAACATAATTTACACATTTGCAGAAAAAAACCCGTAAAACTTTTTTTTGAGATATGGCAAATGGCAATAATATCTATAATCTTTTACAAGGTTTCTTTCATTGGAATATCAAATTGGGCTCTTGATCCAGCAAAAATGAATCGTGGAATTTTGGTTCAAAGAGAAGTGCCTGATGAGCAGGACCTAATTGAAAGTGCTAGGTAATTCATTAATCATTAAGGAATATTCAAACATAAATAATGTAACCAACATGATACAAACTGAATAAACATATAATTTTTGCGCTTGTTTTTGTAGAGGAATATGTGAACACGACGATGTTTATCTGTTGATTGAAGATCTAATTCCGAGATTGGCACAGGCTTATCTCCATGTCTTTAACAAGGCTTGCAATAGCGACACACTGTTTAGAAACATTGATGATGTTCCTTCAGAAAATCTTCTGAAAGCAAGAGAATTTTTTGGATTGAGAGACTTTTACAGGTTCTTAAGGATTATTAATTTTACTTGAATTTGTTAGTTTATCCTTACAGCTCCCTTTTTAAAGATTGCCATATCTAAACTGTTTTGTATTAATAGTCTAGTAAAAATGATCTGTGCTGTTGCTGTGGAAAATCGTCGAAGTCCTACTCCGCACGAAGTAATCATTGCAATTAAAAGGAACTTTGGTGGGCTAGAAGGTCTTGATCCTGTTCAAGAGTTTGGAGAGTTTTTACCGTTCATTCTGCAAGAACGGGTATTGCATTGAACAGTTTACATTTATACAAATTATTAAAACATATTTCTTTGCACGTTATAAAAGTAAACTTTAAAAAATTTTCAAAATGCATCTGAAACTATCAAATGATTTCCATTCAAGTTACAATGGAAATGTATAGCCGCTATAAAAAAGGATAACCCAACTTGTTAAAGGCTGACTTTTGCTTCTAAAAACCCGGGGACTTAAAAAAACTTCGATAATTTAAGTGATTTTCAAATATCATAAATCTTTGGCGGTAACGAGATTACTTCTATTCAAACGATAAAATGAATATCATTAACTATTATAGAGACTTGGGCCTTGCATTTTTCTTGAAAGCTTTATATGAATTTTCAGCCAGAGAACCGCGGTGTTAAAACGGATACAGCACTACTGCGAGAATGCCTGCAATATGAAGAAAACAAAAAGTAATGATCATTAACTTGCAAAAGTATTCTACCTTTAAGTAATGATTAGCCTCCCACCTATTAATCTTTTATAATTTGCTCAGTGTTATTTACATTTCTTAACTGTATTCTACATAGAGAGTCGAGGTACATTCTACTGCTGACTGAGAACTATGGGGCATTAAATCTTCTTCATCAACTGATGGGAAATGAAGAGAACACTCACGTTATATTTGGCTCAAGTTTTCCAAGAGACCAAGAATACATCGAAGTATATAATCTCTCTCTCTCTCTCTCTCTCTCTCTCTCAGAGCAAACTCTCATCATGTATCTTTTTTATTTTGTTATACTTTCATGTTAAATACTGAAATCTGATTGGTTTAGACGCAGTTCATAATCCGTTCTATTACCCTCAGCGTTAGCAACGCACTTAGCAACGGGTAACATTAAAAATTGTTACATGCGCGAAAATTATGCGCCTACGGTTCGCCGTAGAATTCACGTTATTCCCATGTTAAGCAGTGAAGTTTTCTTTAAAATTAAGACATTCAGTATAACAAAATAAATAGTGCCTGTTTGGGAGGATAACAGTTGAAATTGACACCCCTCGAAAACCATTGTCAACCGACGCTTCGCGTCGGTTGACAATGGTTTTCTCGGGGTGTCAATTTCAACCGTTACCCTCCCAAACAGGCACTATTTATATAATATCACCATGCAAACAAAGTTTAGAGGTATATAGGAATCACCTTGTCTGGCCGTCTGTCTATCCGTTCCTCTGTCTGTGCAATCGTGTCCGGTCCATGTATGTCTTATGGAGAAACATTGGAACTTCTAACTTCAAACAAAGATTGCTTATGACATGAGTGTGTGTACCCAGAAGGAAAAGTGCAAAATTTGTGTATCCGGTCTATTATAAATGTTTCTTAAGGAAAAACATTGAAATTTCTTACTTCACAAGAAAAAAAGTGTAAAATTCGTGTGTGGTCTATATCTTTCTTATGAAGAAATATTTGAAGTCTTTATTTCACACAAAGATTATCTATATATCTGCTATATATATTTCTTAAAGAGAAACATTGGACACTCCTACTTCACATATTCCTGCATGGGCGGCATATCTTGTAATGAAAAAATGATTAAAACTAAAATTTGACACAGAAATTGCTTGAGACCTCTAAACATGTGAGGTTTATTCTTTTTTGCAAGTTCAAGGTCACTGTAAGAAAATGATGCATAGATTACTTTCCAATAGAGAAAAACCGGTACTTAAGTTATTATATTTTCTTTGCAGAGGGTATCATTTGTGAGCTCACAATACCTGTGTTATTTGTTGTAGACAATGCGTAAATATTTTGAATGTTTTAACCAAAAAGTTTTACTATGCATTAAGTAACATACATATGTAATTTGTTGTTATAGTCTGTCCCAAGATATTTTTGCCGCATATTTTCTTAAATTATTCAATATTTATAAATACCTCTTGGTTCAGACGATGTTCATTCAATAGTATGAAAAAATCCCAAGATTTCCCCTTTGAAACGCCCCCGCTAGCTTGTCGGGCATCAGTACACGGCTAAAAATAAAAAGTCTACGAGGTTTTTCCATTGCCAAGGAGATGAAGACGCCCGGATGATAACGTTGAAAAATTGCGCGAGGGGTCCCGAGTATTTCCGAATGGAGAAAAGATGTCAACATTCCCCATTATAAATCTCCGTAGGAAATCTGTTTTCGTTCCTGTGAATTTTTACGGGGGGAAAATGATAATGTGTGAATGAAGTTATCTTGGGAATTTTCCCTTTCATCGATTTTAATTGCACTTCAGTCACAGGTATGTGTATTTTTATTAAAAATCGTTCAAATATGCAGCATAAATATCTTGGGACAGACTATAGCACAGAACCTTGTATTCTAGTTAATGTTTTTGAAACCTATATATAGTCTTCCAATTGTAAAGTAATATTTTAAAAGAGACACCTTAAAGATCTATAAAATTAAATGTGGGTTTAATTTACATTATGCAACAATTAAGAAATTAATCGAGTTGAAAATGTTTCTTAATGATGATTCTTCTGTTATAAAATGAAAATTATACTATTATAATTGAACTTATTCTTCCTTTTTCCATTCTTTGACTTTAGATTTGCAGAAATATAAACCGAATAAAGGTTTTCATGGAAACAGGAAAGACGGTTGTCTTATTGAATTTAGAGAACCTATATGAAAGTCTATATGATGCTCTTAATCAAGTATGTTCTGATTTGTAAATATTTTGTATAACAAAGTTATCGTTTTACAAATTTTTGATAACCTCAAACAGTTATAGTAAATATATATTTTCAAGTTGTTTGTACCAAAATGCTCACATTTATTATTAATTTCATGAAAGTAAACTTTAAGTTTTGATAATAGTTCCCAATCAATATATATTTTAGTATTATATGGAAAGTGGCCCCGATAGATACATAGATCTTGGTCTTGGGACCCACAGAGTGAAGTGCAAGGTGGACAAAAAGTTCAGGTAGATAAGTTAAACATACATTACTTTACATGTACCTCTCGTTATATTCCCTAAAATGCTTGGAATGATCTCTTTTCTGCCAAAATGCTTCATTGATTTAAAACATTCCCCATTTGAGCCATATCCTTTGTCAAATTAGGAAAACATCAATGATTATTTTGTTTCCAAAACAATATTGTCATATATGTTTGAAGAGGTTAACATTATAGTAATCACGTACATGTAAGAAAAAGAACGACGAAAGGAATTAAATCATATTTTAAAACGCAGAAGATGTATAGACACTTTGACAAAAATTTGTTAGCCTAGTTATCCGTTTTTAAAGCACTAAGCATAGCTCAGCGCTTTATTGGCGTTAGACTTCTACTTCCGGTGCATCGAATAACTGCCCCCTATTAGCAGAAATATACATCATTGAAACTGGTTGGGGAACCAGTTTCATGGGTTTAGGCACATAACTGCACGGACTATTGTGAATTTAATGTGCAGGGCTTACGTACATCACTGCAGGGGCTGCTACGCAGTGATTATAGTCAGCCTTCGGGCTGATTTATTAAGTTATAGTGAAACTTCAATTAAATACGCTTGCGTAAATTGGAAATCTGGTAAGGATTTACTAGACAGTCCGTGTTAGTGAAATTCAAAGAAGTTATGAAACTGGTCAGTTTTAGGTCAAACTGCATTGTATACGTGTACACTGCTACACACTTGCCTCCTCACATACAGTTTTAAAAATATATGTCACTCACAGTACATCTGCATATTAATTATTCAACATATTTATATCTTGTATTTTTATACATGTAGAGTGTGTAGTCTCTTGTCACCTAAAATGTATATTCCAGTGGCTGAGTTTCTTAGCTTTTAAAAAAGCTAATCTTGTGAGTGCATAAACAGAAGCTGGAATGTAGAAAAACCAAAACGACTTGTAAATAGCCACATATAGTTCTTGGTGTTCGCCGCTTTCCTCATAGCACATATATAAGGAACTTAACACTTTAATTTTGCATAGTAGATCTCATCTGTGTGGACGTATATTTTACGTCGCTTACATTTGTTACTTAGACGCAACAACTTACCAGATAAATGCAGTACATATGCAGAAGAAGATTCAGAACATCAATTATAATGGTCAATACAATACCTTTATAAAGAAAATGCACGCGTATAACGACAATACAAGTGCAGACATTTGTCAAACAAACGCATTTAACACGTTGCACACAAGGTACATGTACAGATATGAAATAAAGAGTAACAAAATCAAAGGCTTTTATAAAACATGATTCTGGCAGGTGTCCATTTAGAAGTCGTGTTCAGCTTTGATTTAAATTAACTTTAGTGTATATGATAAATCATAATATACATGTATATATAAAAGAAACGTAATTTCGACCAAATTTTCTTAACCAAATTAAATTAAATAAGGATACATTTTGGATGAGTACAATTTAAACGGCATTTAGACCCTTCTGGCATTAGATACTTTCAATAAATGTCGATAAGTCTCATTTCTAACTAAGCTTGCACAAAGTAAATTTCCTTTAGAACCAAGCTAGGTTAGCGCTTTTCAGTACTTTCAGTACTTTGATTTAATTATGCTTTTTTGCTGATGATCATTAACCTATATTACTCTCGAAAATGTTTGTTACTCAAGGTTTTACCTATAAATGCATAATATATCATTTAATAAAAGAAATACACACATTAATCATGAGAGTTTTAAAATGTTCTATTCATTAATTTAAGAGGGCCATGTAAGAAAACAGAGTGACTGACATGTACGTTCTTACAGCTCAGGAAAACATTATGTGTCATTAAAATAATGTTTTAGGCTAGTGGTTGTAGCAGAAAAAAGAGTTGTCTACAGAGAATTTCCAATTCCACTTATCAATCGAATGGAAAAGCATTTCTTGACTGTAGAAGGAATGCTCACAGACGTCCAACTAAGACTGTCTCACAAATTGGAGCAGTGGGCCAGAGAATTTTCCAGTGTGGCTGACAGGTTTGAGCATTAAATCAAATTATAAAGTTTAACGTGTTTCAGATATAGCATACATCCGTTAGATTGTGTCGTGTAACAAGAATGAAGGCAATTTTCAATGGAAAGACAAGTAGGCCTAAGTAATTGTATATCAAATATGCAGCCAAACGGATAATAATCCGCGAAATAAATGATCACATCTATAAACACACTTAAACATATTACTGTTGAAAATAAAAATACATACTTACTAATACATGTATCCCTGCATAGGAGTATGAAGAGAATATTTTTATTTCAGCGAGACTATTAGAATAGAGGAGGTTTTCATTGGCTACAATAAAGACACAGCAGCAGGAGTAGTACTCAAAGCTTGGGAAATATGCTCCAAAAACAGCATGGAGGAGAATGACTCTTTACAGCATGTATGAATGTTTTTAAGTTCATAATATTTTGAATGTAAATCCTCGAAGCACTCCCTCTGTGTAGAAGGGACATAATGAACCTATGGCCATGTTTGCATTAAATTTGCGTATTTGAATGTTTGTGTTTATTGATAAAAAGTTGACCTCTCAACAAAATTTCTTTAGTCCTTTTTGGATAGGGCGTTTTTCTCCAAAATTTGAGATGTAAAACATGTAATTATAAAAAAATTGTGGTCTTTTGATTATTTGATCTATGAGCAATTTAGTAATCTCGTTCGACCAAATGATGATAAGATTAAGAGGTATAAAATATTTTGATTTTTATGGGTTTTTTTTCTAAGAGAGTCCTA
Organism: Magallana gigas; assembly: GCF_963853765.1. NCBI lineage: Eukaryota > Metazoa > Mollusca > Bivalvia > Ostreida > Ostreidae > Magallana > Magallana gigas. Next base: position 17,100,437 of record NC_088861.1, on the reverse strand, counting down.
GAGGCAGCAAAACATATTCTCCTATGGGGATGTACTCCAGACGCTGTGCTCAGATTAAACAAGACAGAACAGGAAATATTTGCAAAACAATATATGCAAGTATATTTCAAGGACCAATGCCATGAGAGCTTATGTGATTTTCTTCAGTTTAGAAAGAAACATGATGGATTTGGAGGAAATTTTATTCAGGTATTCGGTAATCTGTGAAGTTAATTAGAGGTTTCAATGGTTAAACAATTTATTTCATATAACAAGTGAAACCAATACATGTATTAAGTTTAGATACTATTTTTTTTTCATTTTGCAGATCACAACACACTCAAAGCTTATGTCAGAGACTGACAAACAAGTAATAGAAAGAAAATTACCATTTTTATCGGGAAAGGTTTCTCTTCTTTCATTGCAAGCATTTGACACAGAGCAGCAATTTTCTAACCAGATCAGGTTATATGTTTTAAGCTAATATTATATTGTATAGTGTGAAGCTTTTGTAATTATATCATAATTCTGATTGGAAAAAAAGAGCTTTATTCTCAACGATTTGCATTTTTTTTGGTGTCCCGAAAAATTGTTGATGTTTTTTTTTACCATTGTTTTTCCTATTATTTTTGTAGAGAAATCTCGCAAAAAGGAAAAGAACTGTTGCTCATTCAGTGTGACACTGGAGACGAAAATTCTAGTTTGGTTGAATGTGCCAGATATTGTGTGCAACGAGAGCTGCAAACTAACGAACTAGATCTCTGCGTAATCTTTTTAGTGCATTTATCAAGAGTCAGTAAATCCTTTTTCTCCGGATTTCAGGTAAACATTGACTGAAAGGTACATGTGATAAGTTTTAAAATTTAAATTAATGGTTATTGATTTATTTTAAGACTGCAAATCTGCTTTAACACGTATCAGCAAATGTGATTTTCTTTCCAACCATCAGACAGGACGCTGGATTTCTGTTCACATTGATGAGCTGAGGTTGACTTCACTCCCTTGCATTCAAGACCTCATGACAAAGTCAATTTCCGCAATCCTACAGGAGAGTCTCTGCTCTGAAGAAAATTTTTCAGAGGAAGCTGAATATGAATCGGCCATGGCAGATTTACAGGTAGATGTAAATCACAGTTCATTATGTGTAAAAAAAATTTCAAATAGTATGTGTGGTTGTTCTTAAAACCAGGTTGTATTGCATTATGTCAAATAAATCACATATTCATTTTTATGTTAATGAGGTTTTTGCTTACACGAGAACAATAAACAATTTTTTTCAGCAACTTTCTACTAAGCAATTTTAATATTACCATTTTCCCTTATAATATATTAAAGAACTGTGTCACAATATACGAACATTAATTTTTAAATCTGTGCAAAATTATTTATAGTCCGATCGGATGGTTTAATGAGACTTCTTAAATATAAATACTTTCAAAACTTTATTTGATATGTTTTGTATAGCTGAGAAACGTGTGCCGGGCGATTCATCATAAATTTAGACATATGATTTCATTTTGTAGGAACGCCATGTGAATTTAAGAACAGTTCTTTTTAACTGTATACATCCTGCTTTGGCGAGTATAACCGAAGTTGACGATAACCAAGAGAGGTCCATAAAACGAATAAAATTTATCTTCAAGGAACTCAATAAGAGTAACCAATTGACAGAAGGTAATTCCCAATTACGAAAACTTTTTGGAAGAGTATCATTTCAAAGCAATTCTGTTCATTGTCAGTATAAAACTAGATAAATCTCTCATTTTTGGAAGGATTCTGCACGTCAATTTCTTTTCTATAGAATAAGGTATCCTGAACCAAATTCTTAATAAACATAATATTCATTAAAAATATATAAAGAAAATCAAAATAAACGGCAATGCATATGAACGTGTTGAAGGAAACGAAAAATATATGTTAATTAATTTGAAAGATAATTTTAAACCAGTTTTAATAATTCTTGGCTGTATGGAGAAATAGATATAGTTTTTTTCAGTAGATAATAATTATTCACAATTAAAATTTCAACTTGCTTTGCTTTAAAACTGTATTATTTAGGACGATTTGGATACTGTCTTATAAAGCACATTGTGACAATACTATCAAAGTACAGTACCGACTCAATTTTATACAACGAATCGTGGATACAAAGTGAAGCAGCTATGTCTACCAGCGTGAACAAAACCGGTACTTTAAGGTATAATACTAATTCTTATAAATGCTGTTTATTATTCTCCAAGCTTGACCAATAAACTTGGATCGTTACTATGACCAGTTCGTTTATTTGATGTATTTCTTCCACAAGATTACAACAAAATTTTCTATTTATTAAATTAGTAATTTACGTGTTAAAAATGAAGTGTTTAAATATTCCAGGGCAAGCTGTCAAAGAATCATTGAGGACAGAGTGACACCTCTCCTTGCAAAAATTGTTGCCTTTGTGGATACAAACAACAATCTGTCGATTCTGGAAAGTTCTGATCGTGAAGTACAGTGGCTAACAGATCTTTGGCTTGGAATATTCAACTCAATTGACGTTGAAATTCTGATAAAAATTAAAGTTCCGCAGGTTATGAATACCGGTGCAAATCATTTGGCGTCAGCGACTTTTCCTTTTTCATGGCTTATATATGAGGCTGTTGAACAATTTCTTCTGGTTACATCAGAAAATGCTATAGGTATATGTAAAGTATTTTATATCGAACACTTTCCAATTAAAACATCAAAGATTTTCTTTTGTTATTGATTTGTTGCCGATGAGGTATATTGTTCGTATGATATCATTTTATTGAATAATTGTTCTTGATGTGCACGGAACATTGCAGTTGCATACTTTTCAATTTAAAAAAATTAATATAAATTTTGAGTAATGCCTGTCGTAAAAATCGTAATAGCAAAATTTTACTATAATAAAAATAATATTTTTCCAAGAAATTCATAGAAGATATATACAAATGATAATGTTACCTATCGTTTTGGTATAGAAAAGAGTGCAGAGGAATTATTCCAGGAAACAGAGATAGGACATTTTGTTTTGCAACATTTAACCATAGAAAATCTGAAGGAGGCCACAAGATTGTACATGTCGGATTTTGTGAAAATGTCACACAAGGCATCCTGTTCTAGGGAGGAAATGGTACAAATGGACTATACTGTCTCTAATGAAGAATTATATCACAATGAATATTTGTTGTTTTAAGCTTTGTCTTACTTGTTTGTTTATTTCTTCTATTTCATAGATAGTTTGTGAGTTTCTCCATGTCTGTTTTGAGGAGTATATGGCTGGCAAAGAAGACAATTTTACTAGCAGAGTATTTTGCATACACAAAACATTTAGAAATATCAAACCAAAACTAGAGATCTTCTCAGAAGTTATGTGTTTTGTGCCTCAAGGAGATGGATCTTTTTACCAAAAACTGGAGAGCGACATCAAGGTTAAAATATGTTTACATTTTGTCCTGCCATTGGAAATGTAATCCCCTTTTCTTTAAGTGTTCAACTTGACCATTGCTAAATATTTTGAATAACTTGTAGAGAGGATTGGATATTAGTTGATGGCATTAAATGGTTATAATCTTAAGACATTTAAGATCACATTCGCTTCCGTAAAACTAACAGGTACATGTTATTGTCCTGACATGTTTTCTTTTAATTATACAAATACTTTATATTTTTGAAGTAATAAATATAGTTTTCCTATTCTATTTCACCTATTAAATTTTCAAATCAGTCTAATACATTTTTGGATCGTTTATCAATGAGCAGTGATTTTTTCATATTAAATGTTAGTGACCTTTGAATTGCTATCATACATTTTAATATATATATATATATATATATATATATATATATATATATATATATATATATATATATATATATATATATATATATATATATATATATATATATACGATTATCGAATGAGAAGTACATTCACAGAGGTTTATATATATATATATATATATATATATATATATATATATATATATATATATATAAACCTCTGTGAATGTACTTCTCATTCGATAATCGTTTTAAAAAACACTAGTGAATTAATTAAACGTATACCGGTATTCTCTTTCAAATCGTTGTATGATATGATGGATATGTAATTAGTTTTAAAGATGACTACTTGAATTAGTTATGGTTAATGTACTTATATAATTCCTTGTGTAAACAGGAACTGGACATCACAGCCGTGAAATATTTACTGGAAGTCATGGAACCTAATGAAACATCTATAGACACACCAGATGGACAGCACCAGTGGATTGAAAATGTGCAAAAATACAGACCAGTAATAGAGCGTCTCTTACACGCGGATTACGATAAAACATCGGCCAGAGGAAGATTAATGCTTGCTATCAGGTGAGAATAATTTCCATTTTTCTCTGTGTTTATTGACTTTATTTATAACACTTTTTTCCCATTAAAGATGAAGAGAGAAATGAACACTTGCATGTATTATTGAAATAAAAACAAATTAGGCAAACATTATGACCTACAGAACTAAATATGAGTCAGCCATTTGCATAATAAATAGATATTGTAAGATTAAGAATATGGTATAAATCTATTAGTAAGAGGAACATTGCGTTTTTTCAGATCAAGGTGGACCAAAATTGTGGTTTTGAAGTTATTTATACAAAACCTTTGCATTAACACAACTAGGGAAAAGCTGATGGCTCAGACATGCAAAATATTGTGGAAGGTAATTTTCATGATTGAGAACTGATGGTTGATATTCACGTATTTTTAAGATTCTTAGATTCGAAAAGAAATTCAACCAAAACATTTTTTGCAGATAATGGGAGACAGCAGCAACTTCAAGGAAAAACCTTCTTTGGAGAAATTGGAGAAATTTTTAAAAGCATCAAATCTTAAAGCCATGACAGAGTTTTTAGGGTAAATTAGATCCTGTTTCTTTCGAATTCGTTGATTAGGAAAAAAACACGGATGTTTCCAATACATGATAGCTTTTCTGATGAAAGGAGTAGATACATATCTGCCATTTATGTAACTTGACATACACAATTTAATAGATTCAGAAAAGATAATACTGATTTGACATATTGATAAATTATACAAGCAAAGTTGCTTAATTACAGTGTTTGTTTTAATTAAAATACATTATTTTGTCAATATTATTCTGAATGCATGAATATATTGTAGAAAATTTGGCAAATGTGTTAGCTGTGACAAACTCTTCGATTCTTCCCCTCCTGTCTTATTGCCATGTGGACATAGAATCTGCAGAGAAGAGTGTTTCAGTATCATAGTTCAAACGACAGATGCTGAGAAGTTGTGTCCAGTTAACAGATGCTCACAAAGCATTCCAGAAAACTTTGATGAAAATGAAACACCAGAAAAACAAAAGTATGAAATTTTACATTTAAATCAAAATGATGACAAAGTAATGTAATTAAGAAATAAAGTACACTGTACGAGTTTTCGTGAATGTTGCAGTATAACCTCCGAGGTCGAGAAAGGTTGTTTTGAAATATAACAGCCGAGGCGTTAGCCGAGGCTTTTATATTTCAAACAACATTTCGAGACCGAGTAGGGTATCCTGCAACATTTACGATAAAAAGAACAATAATTCATTTCTACGAACAGTCCTACTAGCAGCCCAGTATTTCTACCGATCGTTTCTCCTATAGAGACGGCTGTTCTGTGCAACGGTTTCGTTAGTAATGTTTACATGTGTATCAATCAAAGAATCACATGCCGACGACAGAATGCATTTTTCTTTGGACTTTTAATACTCTTCACCTATTTATAAAATATCTTTGAATCATATTACTAATATTTTAAGGGCAATTTAATACGATTATTACTACTACACGTGATATATTTTATGTAAAACACACTGTGAAAATGTGCAAGGGAAGTCCCAGGTACAGCTGCATTGATCTCTTAAAAATAAAAAAATAAACATTTGAGGCAATACACATCGTTTTGACTGGAACTAACACGTGAAATTGACATAGTTTTAAAAAATTTTACGGTTTGAAGTTGTACTTTCATTATCAATGCGAGACATATAAGGTATTTCTAATCTGATATTTACTGATGACGTCCGTGGTATTTTGGAGAATAATGTCCGCGGCATCTCTTTGATCTCGACAATAACTCTAGTCGAACAATGAATAAGTGTAATTTACTCTTTAAAACTCTGATGAAATTTAATAATAACACTGTAATGTTGGTTTATTGCAGAGAACAAATGAGATTTTTCAATGATTATCAAGAGAGATGTAATAAATTTTACATGCAAGTTGTATCACAATTGTGCTTTGAAAACTCAACTCCACCATCAGACGAAGTAATGCGGCATCTTCTTAAGCTTGTTATACACAAGAAAACAATACCACAACTCAATATGACGATTATACGAACAAGGCAGATGACTATATTTGAAACAGTGGTCGATACCACTCCAGTGTTCAGATCATTTTTGTTACAACTGCTGATCAGGACAAGGTAAAGCTTGCCCTATGTAATATTTAAAGTTTTACTTTTTTAACTTTTTATCACGTGTACATAAGCTTTTCTAAAACTGTTTATCGGTTGTAACACAGTTTGTAACACAGGTAAGAGAACTTGTTTTGATAGTTCTAGATAAAATAATTGCTGAAGAAAAAATATATCACGAATTGAAACCTCTCTTTGAGATCGATTCTTTAACGAGGCCTTTGAATACTATTGACCCTGTACATTTAACTAAGATTTCCATTTCATTTTCATGCTTTTATTGGCACTCTAAGACAACGAATTGCTACTAAATATTTGTTTACTGGATATCAAAAGCATGCATTGATGTTATCATTTTAGCGAGAAAGCTGTTTTTCAACATCTTGAGGAATTCTTGAGAGAAACTGATACCGTGTTACAAGTTCAGAACAAAAATCATGAAATAGAGTTGTGCCTTTTGTTAATGCAGTGCTTTGAGGTAAATGCATGTTCATACAGATATTTCTTGATATTTTAAATTAAGTATCATAATCAAGGGTTTTTTAGGCATCGATAAATCCCATTGAATTTGATTTGCAGGATTCTCTCGTGGAACAGGCAGCTAATTTGAATCAAGATCGTGAAAAAGAAGCTACGTTTGTGAGGGATTTACTTTCCACTGTAATAGAAAACTTGGAAAACTGCACTGCTGTCATTGAAAAACTTCGAAATGTTGCAACTGCGAGATATTGCTTACAGACCACTGCGAAGTATCTGAAAGAGTGCTACTCAGTAAAACCTGAATCAAATGGCTCTGTTTATGAAGAAATTTTTCAATTGACAACTGTGCTCTGTGATCTCTCTATAAATCACATAAGGTCAATGCCGTTTTAAAATGTTTCGCTGTAATTGTCTAATTGTTTAGTATATATGGATTTTTTTAAAAACTGTTTTATTACTGTTGCAGAATCTATCTTCTAACCCATATTTGTCGATCATATGGATTAGATTTGTATCAGCTACTCTTGAAATCGAACGTTCAATGGTTGTTTCCTACAGAAGGAAGAGTAAATGAAGTAAGTAGTTATCAATTTCATCATGAAAATATAAATATAACAATAAGCATATTATGAAATAAAGCATTTTTTCTGTCTGCGTACGAATTTTGTCTTTTTTCAGATTAATTAGATTTTGGGTGTTAAATAAATTATCATAGATTTCATAATTATTTTATTTGCAAAGTGTTTTTACTTTCATCATGATTTATAATTGATTTGTTTTGAGATGGTAAATATTTGTTTTAAAAGAGAATGCAAGAATGCCCAGACTACTGTGTTGTCCTTGGAAACACATACACGGAAATACGAGATGATGTTGCAAAATTGTTGTTGGTAAAGAACAACCGACTTAGTTTAAAGGTATGTTTTTAGAAATAGAATATGACCTCTCGATAAATAGGTTATTTTCTATAATTTTCCCAAATTTCATTAAATTCTATTTCATATTTTATTTGAATTGAACTTTCAGATTACAGAGAGGTCAGCATCTGTGCAGATATTTTATCTCCTAGCGCTCATAAAAGAAATAAAAGTCAGGGAACTGTTTTGCGACGTCGAACCACTACCTAAACAGTTTGTTGAGGCTCTCAAAAAGGAGTTTGCAAGAAAAAACTTGCAAACAGTACAAGTATATAAAAACATTACTATATTTTCTTTTTATATTTTTTTTTTTGAAAATGTGAAATAAAATAATCTATTTAGATATTTCCGGAATATATAATCAAAAATGTTTGCTTCATTTGTATCTAGAAATTTGTCAATCTTTATTCAATTTTGCAAATTTTATGATTGCTTCTGTATGCTTTTTTCTATTCTTAAGGTACCTTTGTATGAAAGTTTAATTTTTTGTAGAAATATCTGGAAAATGTTCTTGGAGACTCGTTCGCACATTTATGCAAACAACTGCAGATTCAATATCACCGTGATATCAGGGGACAGGGATTAGTCATTTTACTTCTTCACTTTTTGTTGGTTCTGAAAACTTTGCCTTCAAATGAACTGTTACAACCCTTAGTTCTTCTAGCGACCAATCCTATTTCATTGAAGGTAATGTGAACAAATTTATGATAATATAAAATGACAAATATATTAATATGTTGTTTTTCTTTGTTTCTTTTTTTTTAAATTATATTATTTCGAAAAAAAATGATATAGATCTGTACGTGTAGCAACGCACTTTGAAATAATATTTGAAAAAAAAATCCAAATGCGTTTAATTTCAAACCAAATAAACGGACTGTGGAAACATCTTTTAAAGTACACGTTGGGAGTACATCAACACACCTTTTAGAAAAAGCGACACTAATTTCACTCCCTAAAAAAACTGTAAACAATGTAAATCACAAATTGTGGAATTTGTTTTTGATTTAATGGGCATGTGGTAAAATGCTATATTTCTTAGTAAACACTTTAAGATCGTATCTACCGTTATTGGGATGAAGCCAACAAGGTCTAATTACCAGTATATCGTTCAAACATTCTGCATATGGGGGCCCCTTAAGGTGTTTCGCTACCGATATTTTTTGCTTCCGGAATTTTTTAATTACAACAAGCAAACTCGAACTGCCACCTGTAGGTATGTCGTTTACTTAATATTCATAATATTCTTAAAAATCTTATCGTTAACAATGAAATTTTTGCATATACTTCATTTAATGAAAAAATAGTCTAAATATTTCTAGAACTAGTAAATAAGAAATAATTTACAACACCAGCAAAACCGGCACGGCATATAATGATAAAAAGGCAATAGCAGTACCTGTATTCTATCAATTTTATCAGCCTTTATAACCAAATTATTATCGAACGATTACTTTGATATTTGTAACCAAACGGTTTTGATTATTAGCATACTATTTGTAAATCTTGTGCAGTATTGTTCATATACACTTGATGATCTTTAAAAAAAAAGTTGATTCATCGAAAAAAGGCATTTTAAACAATTTCCTATATTTTTTTCTGAATTTGGTTATCATTGATAAGTAATAAAGTCAGCATATTATTATATACATTTATAATTATAAAAGTAAATTTAAAGTGTGAAACCCAAACTGTGCTTTAATTTGCTCATCATACTGATACCTGCACATAAACGTCTTGTGATTAAACTCCATAATGTCATCGCACTACATTCTTTGAAATTAAAGTTCTTTCCAGAGACATTTTCTCATGTTGTTATGAACTTGTCAATAAATACGTTTTATCTTTAACGTTCTTTTCATTGGCTCAATGGATTTGAAAAAGTTCATATTTATATAGTCGCTTTTGCTGGTGTCAAACTAATTTAGCTATAAACTATATCAATCCACGATTACATATTACATACATTATCCATGAGAACAGCTTTTTTTATTTCAGAATCTGTATTTAGGTATGAACAATTTAAATACATTCATATGAATTTAGGATATACAAGAAATACTATAATGGTTTAAAATGTATACCGCTTCACACTTTAGATAGCTGAAACCCTTCAACCAATTTACACTTTTATTGATTTCATTCCTTTATTAAAGATAAGCATTTTTTGTCAAGTATGCATGTATTACAATCATTTATGTATAACGTCATTAACGTTAGAACATTAAAGTGAATACATTCTTAAGTATAAAGCATAAATTAAATATAAAGTTAATTTGCCTGGCTAGCACTTTTCCAGCACAGAATTCAATCTTGCTAACTATGTTTACTCACCAGTTTTCCTCATGAACTCAGAAGTGGAATATACTATAAACATTTTGGGTATAATATTTATAACACCTTTTACCTAATTTGTGAAATACATTCATTTGTCCATGTGTTTGGGGGATTAGTAATTCTTAAATATGGACTGATTTAAATGCTTCAAATCTAGGAGTTGTTTGCATATTTACTAAGATTATAAAACTCTGCACAAAATGCAATAGAATAAGACTTAAATACATTATATAAGATTAATCCCTGCGCCAAAATACTCGGGCCTTCAGGCCATTGGGATTTTTGTAAGATACAGCCTAGTTTAGATGTAGATGTGTTATCAAACAAGCATTCTACTTTTGTTTTTTTTTCTTTAAATAAACTTCTACTTTTAATTAAGATTTTTTTTTTTAAATCTAAGGACTCATTTTTACCAACGATGCCAGAAGAGGTTTTGTCGGGAGAAATTAAAACTGAACTCCAGAGAATGGAAGAAATTGCTAATAAGAACCATCATACAGTCACGTGGTACCGTAAGTGTCAATCTTTTATTGTGTAGTATTCTTTTCATCAACAAAGTTTGTATGTGTTTAATGTTTTTTCAGGATGTCCAAATGGTCACCCTTATGCTGTTGGGGATGTAAGTATTGCTTTTCAAAGGAATTTGCTTTTGATCAAAATTTTATTTTTCTAAAACCAGTTTATGAACTGATTTAGGATTTATTAAGTATGATAATATTTTGAAGAAAAGGCGGGATCGCTTGAAAAAGTTCGATCATACGTAAAAAGTATAACTGTACAAGTTAATGCAACATATTAACTGCTTTTCAATTGTTTATTACATTTTGTTTTGTTAATGTAAACTACATTTATGACTATTCATTAAGTGTGGAAATCCAACTCAAGTCGGACGATGTTACCACTGTAAAGCACAAATTGGAGGCGAATCAAGAATAAGGGACGACAATGCAAAAGACACAGGGTAACGAAAAAATTTTGATAACTGAAGAAGCTGTACTTTTAATATTTGCTTAAGATTTTTTTAAAATTAAAAATACATGTACTAAAAATGAAATAATTGACTGCGTTGACGTGAATGCAAAAAAAAGAAAACACTCTTTGAAAACTTGAAATTATTTACAGTTTTCATAACGGGTAAAAACTGTATCAACAATTTGTAAATGTTTGAAACATTTTTCTAGAAATTAGTTTCTATCATAACTTGAAAATTTTAAGGATTAGTTCAGCATTTTTAGAAGAAAAAATAATGTGCAAGAAGGCTGTCTGTTATTGAGTAGACAAGCGACATTATTCATTTTATGAAGTCACAAGAAAAAAGAGACGTGCGCTAGGAAAAGAACAATTTTTGAAAATACTTGTGTAAAATGGTAAATATTTTACTAGATTGGTTGAGTTGGCGCAATGTCAAAACTGTTCTATTTATCAGTGTGAACAATTAATTTATTTGGGTGTATTTATAATGTACAATTTGCCGACATGAATTTCTTTTGATTCAGTGTTTGATTGTTAAAGAGAGTAATTAGATAAACAGTTAACAGTGTTCTGAGAAATATTCACGTTTTTGTATGTGGATTAAAAGCAACAGAATGAAAATTTAACTTTCTATTTTTTTATTCATTGCATTTGTACAGTTATTAAATTACAATAAAACAAAATTAAATTTTCTAATCCTATTTTTTACTTAATAATAAATCTGCTATACATCATATGAAAAAGGCTATCATTATACGTTTGCCTTACAAGTCTAAAACTTACGTTTTTGCAAGCTCTAATGTCTCTAGTGTCCAATGATTAATCAATTAACACTTTCCATTCAAAGAAACCCATGCAGGCATCAGTTATATATCACGGGAAATTAAAAGGAAAATTACAGTCATTAGAAGGGAACCATGCAACCTATAAATTAAGACAACAACGGTTAAAATTAACTACTAGTGACGAAACGTCAAAACATTAAATTGGTATTTTTCTGCACGTGCTTGATATGATTGGCATTTTTGTAATTAGTATTAGTCTTTGGTTAAGTTTAAAAACGAAAACACTTGCCATGGCCGAAATGATCAATGAGATAACACCAAAAGCCGTTTCAATATTATCTGCATTGCAGAGGTCAAAGTCAATGCATCATTTTTAACTATTTGAAAGTTAGGTGGAAATCAGTTACCCTGACGTCAAAACAGATAGATGTGCTTATTTCATGTAGGTTACAAATACATTATACTGGTTAAACACTTCGAAGTTTTGTTGGGTGTATGATAATCCTGTAAATACCTTTTTGGTACGAAAATGAAAATAAATAAAATAGATCTTTGCTAAAGAACTTGTGATTTGGTATTCAATGACATGGGAGTTACACAAACAAATAAGATGACTTGGAAAAAAAGATAGTAATAAAAAACCGAAATGAAATTAAAGTAACCGTATCAATTTGAAAATCCCATCATTTAAGGAAACAACAGTTGGAGATCAAATAGGCAATGTCATGTATTGCGTATTGTCTGTGTATCTAATAGATTAAGATATTCTAGAAGTTTATACGGTATGGTATAATGGGATACACCAGTTAATGTTATTTCACAAGTATATTTTAAAAATTAAGCATGAATAATAGTGTTAATGTAGTGAAGGTTTTAACAATAAAGTAACGTAAGCTATTTTTGGCGTAATATATTACGTTTGACAAAAAATGTATAAATTCAATGTATTTCTTTTAAAAGAGTAAAGGAACAAAACATAGTTTTATGATGCAAGGATAATGGATACATTCTAGAATATATACTCATTCTACTGAATCTTGGAGCAACACCCAGATTAATCAACCCTTTACTATAGAAAGTGTTAAATTAAGTAAAATAAGTATAGTCAACTTGATACTGCAATAATGATTATAACATGGTTGTATGTAACTTTACAGAGCTGATTTTAGCCAACCAGGGCACATCTTGGGATCAGCAGAAGGACGAAGCACACAAGCAATATCCGAGAGAACATTATCGCCTTCTTCTAACATTCTTCTTCGTCTACTCACGCATATGGCAATGCTTATTGGGGCAAATGAACATTCAGATGTAATTATTGAAATGAAGAAGTCAATCAATTTGTCGAGTGCTCGTTCTGCACATTTTCTGTAAACGTTTTTTCCTTTAACTTAGGATGTGTATCAACTTATTCAACCCGCTATTCCAACGTTTACGGTATCTGATTTCTTGTGGGCACATTTAGGCAAAGATATAGACACTCTGCAAGTTTCTTTAGATAGGAGTCTGGATGATATATTCATGTTCCTGCATTCAATGATACACTCGTTTATGGAAGGGGATACGAGCTATGCTGGTAATGTGTTAACTATTGTATTCGACAAATATTCAATGTTTTTTTTTAATTATTTCCTGATGATTAAATCTTATAAAAATATATCATAATTTCATTCCCTAATACATAAGGTACGTATACTGCTGTATATAATTTTTTTGTATAAATCTGTGCACAGAGAATAATCATTCTAGTTTATTTAACTGAACAATCTTAAATTAACACAGACTCAAGAAAAAATATAATCATAACCAACTCTTTATAATTAATGTTTTTGTTTTTTTGTATAGAAGAATCAGTATTGAATCGTATTGAGACGACAGAATAATGGTGAAAATTGTGAAGAAGTAAATCTTTTTCGATAGATTAATTAGATATGAAGATAATTTTGTTTTACTATATTGTGTTTGTGAGTGATTTTAGGTTATTCAATTCTTATTTGTAGCATATGACTCCTCAGGTTTAGAGGTTTTTCTAAAGGCAATAGATGTATAAATTGCAAGTAATATTAATGAACTTTTTTTGTTTAACAGGAATCACGCGAAGGGTAACTGTACTGAATCAATATGATTGGTTTTCAAAAGAGGGAAGATCAGCATGGGAAACTGCCATTGATAGGAAATTTCTCTCTCGTTTACTGCAGGTATGTTAAAAACCAGATAAAGATGTAGGAAAACACCAAGCAATCAATCATTAAAAATTCAAAGCATTTGTTAATATCAAGTTTATATAAGACTAATAAATATTTCGCTTACTTTTGTTGTGATTTTTAGGAACGTCAAGAACTTTTTGAGAAGTGTGACGAAATTTTGTCCAATGACCGGAGCATGGGTATTTTATTCAAATTTGGTTAAATTGAAAAATTAAAATATGTCTGCTATCTATACAATTATATTAAAATAATAGACTCGAATTTTTGGGCTTTAATACCGAGAAATTGGAGGAGTACTGTCTTTTGTTTTATAGATTTAAAACATCATTGGTACTTGAAGATAACCAAATTGTTTTTACTTTTTCTAAAGCTTCGCTAATTAATAATCATTCCGTTTAAAAACCCGGAAATCATCTGGATTTTTTGGATTTTACAATCGTGCGCATGCGCATTACATTCACGCTAAATCACGGGAGGCTGTTTATTTTATGTTTCCACAATATCAAATTCGTTTAAATTTTCATTAAAAAGCTGCTATATATGCTGTTTATCAAAGAAAATACGGGATATAACTCTAACTCAGTGCATTTAATATGAAAAACCTAGAGAGTTCCGAATGTCAAAATGGTGTGTGAATTTAAAGCGAGTAAAAAACGTTGGTGTTAAAGTATTAAATTCTTGATTAATAGGATACAATTTATATATAGATGAAAGGTATTTACAGCCTCAAAATGGTTTGTTATGAGTAACTTTACTTTTATTTCTGGACAATGCAATTTTCTAAAAAAAAATATCGTTTCGCAGCGATACTACATTACGGGTATATGGGAGGCATTTTTACTGTGGTAAAGGCTTGTCCCGACACACTGTTAGATTATTCTAGCTAAGCAGAGTGTAGTGACATTAATAGCATTATTGTAGGCTTATAGCTTTGTATGTAAATGTCAACAATATGGTCGATGTATCTATTTCGTAAATTTCCGATATCATATGCAATGTCAACCCGTGCACGCACGGGTCTAAATCTAGTTAAATATGAAGAAGTATCTTCGAAACATAGGATTTTATGTTTAAGTAGGATGATGACATTACTTGTAATTTTGAAAACGGCTAACATTTTTTTAAATACAGCACTTTTCTCTTTTTTCTTTACACTTGATTTTTATTTCATAATATTGTGACTCAAAAAATAGTTAACTTTAACTTTGTTTATTTTTCTCGTAATCATCCTCTTTAAGGATCTGATCCCATATTGCGAGCAGTGTTCAAGAGAGTCGTGGACTCTGGCAGTGGTTTTTCCACCTCTAACCTAGAGTCATCACCCCATGTTTGGCAACACAGAACAAAAGTCACATTCGAGCACTTTGTACAGGAGTTCTATGTAATGAAAAACAAGAAGTTCCGGAATCCATACTTCGTCTTAGAGAAATTCTTACAGCAGGTATTCATATTTTTGCATTTATTTTCTTCTGTTCTTTATGTATGATTCGAGTACTCGAGTCTGTAAGCATGAAATCTATTTTTTTTCAATTACAAAATATTTTAACATATTAATTTTATAACATTCGATTATTGTTTTACAGGAATGTCACCTTCGTCATTTAAGGCATATTCCAAATATTCTTCAAATGCTAAGAATTCTAATAACAAAGTATGGAAAACAAATAACGCGAGACGAAGCAGAAACAATGACACTACAGGATTGTGTAAACCAGTTTAGAAACGGTAATAATCTCATGTATTACAAACAATATATTTTATATAATTCACAGACATTTTTCATTGTGCCACGCTAGATTAAATGTATTAAGATATATACAGTAAAACTTGCTGAATCCGGATGTTGTGCATTCCGGCATGTTGTCCAATCCGGCGAAATATTCAGTCCCTTGACATTTTCTTAACATTTTCTGTTTGAAAAATGTTCTGTCTATTCTGTAAACAGGCCGCAATGAAAAGAACCACTTATAATTACTTAAAGAAATCTCCCGTAATCCGGCCACTTTTCGATCGGCCTTATGCGAGATAATTACTGTTTAATTATCGATCAATTTTCCTTTGTTGCTTTTGATTTAAACAACTGTAAATAAAGTCCAAACTCGCAACTAATTTCAGTTGATACATGTACCTTTAGGTCTTGTTATAAATAAATACGCATTTTTTCTGCCAGAATTACATCTTAAGTGGGGGCTGTGTATTTAACTTCACCTCATTTTTTTTCAGGCCATTATTCTGGATACCGTGGGAGTAAGACTGCCGATATTGTTTGTAATGCGCGTTGTGTTACACTTACAGAGTCAGATTTTGTCAAAATGCTATATTCTTTAATAAGTTTCCGTTTATTTCCGTTTTATATTTAAATTCCCGTATATTTATCCATTGTTCCTTGCATCAAAACAGTTCTCGCCATTACGTAATCAGGCACCTGCACTACTAAGTCAAAAAAGTACTAACATTCCCATTTTTTACTGATAAACTTAGACATTTACTGACAATGTACTGACATTACTGATGAATAACTGGGAATGTCAGTACTTTTATGACTGAGTAGTGCTGTTGACTTGTCGCGTGGTCAATGTTTGTTTAACAATTTCTGGTGATTCATGCACTTGTCTCGTGTCGGACTTCTCAGGTTAATCGGGTGTTTGAAAATTTATCAATTACGATGATTTGATTGAAAAGTATTTCCATTGTACGTATTCCGTTATGCAATTATTGTTTTCCATATAGAAAATGAAAATCTGCACCGTAATCACGATCAAGGAGGTCTAACATATTTCAGAAGAATTACACATTTTGCAAGAAAAGACGATCAAGAGCTAACGTTACTGCATTAAATACTAAAATTAAGTTACAACAATGTTCTCCAAACCGGATGTTGCATAATCCGGCCAAATTTTTCAGAACCGCCCTCCACCGGATTAGACAAGTTCTACTGTACTTATAGAAGAACATAATATTTATAAGTTTTATTATTATTAATTAAAAATTAAAGTTTCTTTACTAAAATTGAGAAAATTTATTATAGTTTAAACTAAGAGAAATTCACACATGATTATTGTTATTTCAGATCCAGCACAAAAAATCGTTGCTGCAGGTTTTACCTCATTCTGCGAACTTTGGAATGCCCTCAGATACATGTTGATATCAATTTTTGACGCAAACGATGAAATGAAAAGATTCCTTGGAAGAGATATCAGTATAGAATCTACAAATATTCGAGCTGTACTGCCGGACATCCGGGGAGTTGGAGCTTGTTCCCGGATACTTTTGGAATTTTTGATTGGGAAACAGAATGAATTTGTCACAGCCTGCGGTCAAAGCATTGATCCAAGGTTGGTGTTTAAAATATTTTTATCACAATCGTATTCTTTATATGTACTTTAAACACGTATCAACAAAATATCAAATATAATTTGAAAGGTAAAAGTTTGCTGGATTGTTGTATTTTCTCCCAGATTTTCCATTGAGAAAACAGTTACAATGAAAAACGTAACAGCCATGCAATTAATAAGTTTCAACAGAGAAGCCGATATTTTCCCAGTTATTATCGCCAACTGTAATTACACGTATATGCAAGAAGAGAATACAAAGTTAGAGTATGATTTTGAAAACATACAAGCTGTTCTTCAAGATCGATTTTTGTTTGGAAAACCTCTTATCGACACCAGCAAAGAAGTAAGTTGACTGTTTATATGCATATATCGATATCTTTCTAATATTACGAACTTGATGATGAACTGAAATTAAGTTTACTAGTAAAACAATTTTGTTAATGTTATTAATATAGCTTAATGAAATGAGAAATGAAGGAGACCATGTTTGATATTTAAGAGTTTGCATGACCAGGTTTTCGTTTCACGATAAAAATTTTTAAGGTTGCTTAGAAATCAATGAGAATAATTTGTCGTATAATGAGTTGCTTTCTGGTATGATTAATAAATTCCATAATTTGGTTTTAATTCATCATACAATGTCATGCTTTTTCTGTGCTTTGTCTGTTAATTTTTATAACAGAAAGGAATGCCATATCAAACACTAAAGAATATACAACTGTAAATCTCCTTAAGTGTAAAATCTAGTTATATATACTTACAATGTCATTAAATTAAAAATGTAAAGCACCGAAAATAAAAAAAAAAATGATTAGAACAACCTTTACATATCTCCCCTCTTTCGGAATACCAAATGAATTATATTAGAAAAATATTACAAGTACTATAGCTACAGAAGTGGACTATCAAAAAACCAATTAGATATCTTTGTATAAATTGCAAGTATGAATTCTTGACCATGCTGTCTGTCACTTTGAAGAAAAGGTGCAAATTGCACTAGTATAAAGTTTCCCCATAAAATGCAATTTAAAAACTCTTTCCAGTAGTTGATATCATGCTGTCATTTACTATTTTCTGGTACAGTTTCCACTGATGTCATACAAAGCGGACACGTCTGTCTCCATGAAATTTAACACTCTTGTAACCAAAATCCTACAGGTTTGAGATGATACAATTTGAATGTTCTATCGACATCTATCTATCTATTTATCTATCTATCTATCTATCTACATATCTATCTATCTATCTATCTATCTATCTATCTATCTATCTATCTATCTATCTATCTATCTATCTATCTATCTATCTATCTATCTATGAAATTGTAATTCTTAAGTGTATATTGAAAGAGAGAAAAAATATCAAAACATTTTTTATAATTATTTTAGGAAGCGTTGAATAAGGCCGTTCAGAGTCAGATAGCTGAAGAGTTTGCAGATCTACCAGAGTTGTATGTGACAATTGGAAACATTGATGTAGTGGTGAACTTTTTACTATCCGTCCATGCCTCTGGAGAGGTTCTGTTAAACTCTTTTATGGTGGAAACATTACAGATGAAAACACTCCCAAGCTCCAAGGTTGTTACTTGTAAATAACTCATTAGAATCCTTTTTTCCCATATCTATATTCGAAATTAATAATAAAATATTTGGTTTTTACAGGCATCCCAATGCTGCAAACTGTTCCACGTGCAGTCACTATGGTTCTTGTTGTTTCATGAAAAAACAAAGCGACTTCATTACAGTGAAAAGGTTAAAATACGTTTAAAATTACAATGCATTTATGCATTGTCAACATCTTAATGTGATATGTTTTACTTAAAATTGATATTTGTTTTGTATGAACAATGAACATGGTTTTACCTTGAATCAATAATGTATAATTATAGAGGTGTTTTGGGAAAGTATTTGTAATACAGATATCTAAAATTGCAACTTTATTGTTTAAAACTAGGAAGCATTTGACAGCATGAACAGTTCCATACAGGAGTCCCTGCCGGAAAACAGTGTCCTTGAACTTGACAGTTATCTCAACGAACTTTCTATGGAGAAATTAGAGATACTTTTAGAACAACTGATGGAGTGTATCATATTCAGCCTGAATTGTGGCGAAGGAGACATCGTTTCCTTCCAATACAGGTACATACATGTAAATATAAAAGTGTGTGCATAAGTGAGAAAACATGTCCTGTAATTAAACTACAAGCCCAAATTCATTGCTCAACTCTTCATGTTTTTATGGATGTCTCTTTTCTTGCTACATGCATATCTAATATCTGACTGTTCTGATCACACGTTGTATTGTATGACGTTTAAAATGATCTCAAAGGATAATTTTGATTTGCTAAAGGATTACTAAACCTCTGTTCAGAATAATTTGCATCGAATTGTTTGTAGAATTCTAAATATATTAATACGTTGTCTTTGTCTCAGTGTTTCAGAATAAGTTGTATTGAAGATCTAGAAATAAATTCATCCACACAGTTTGTTCAATTGTGTGTGTGACCAATATGTTCACTTGACTTACACAGTTTCATTGCACCAGTAATAATTCTTACCTTTGAATGCTTGTCTTTTTAAGTTTGAGCGAATCACTTATGGTCCATTTGGAAAATCCAGTATACCGTGAGGTTGATTTGAAAACGTTTGGACGAGAAGACGTCGAGAAAATACCAGACAGCATCTTGACACTTCACGCAGTGGAAGTTTGGAAAAAAATCCACAGAACTGTCCGTAGTCGCAAATAAACAAATCATAGATGTGAAGATAGTTTATGAAGTGTAATTTTATTCATCAATGCAAACTTTATGAAAACAAAATAACAAAAAAAAAAAATTAAACATTTTGTGTCTTAAACTATGATAACGTATTTAACATTTTAAGTGGTAATCACAGTGAGACAATATACCTTTATTTTATGCTACTGTTTGTCATTTTGTTTGATTTTCTTGGGCATACTTGATGTAATAATTAATACAACTTGTCAGATAAATATTTAAATGTTTAACGAGATGTAATTTAGTTACTTTTAAAGGCCTTTGTTAAGTATTGTTACCAGATAAAGGTGTAATATTCAAAAGAAGAAAAAGTTTGAAAATACTTTCAAAAAAATATTTAACTATGATTTTGTTGTAGTATTGCAAACCTGGTGTACGAATGTTTGTACCATCGCTAAGTCAAGCAATTTAGTCATGGCTATTTTTATATCTCTGCTACATGTACTTGTGGTTTTCATTACATGATTCTACAGAGCTGAATTCTTCAAGCGTTTTTATTAATATGCAATGATGTTTATATGAATTTTTTTAGTTTTAAAAGTTTGTAATTTTGATGAAACATGTTTTGCTTATCTATTCGATAAATCAAACGATATGAATTGACATATGAATAGTAAACTCGAACATATTTGCATTCAATTTAGCGAAATGATTACAGAAACATAAGGACGTGTATTACACACTTTTAAAATATACTTTGGTCATTATTTTGATGATACGTAATTTGCACTGCTTCTTTTGTTTCACATTATAATAAGCTTTTATTTTTATGCAGTTCTGTATTAAGCAAAAATGAAAAGTGGAGAACGTTATTGAATTAAATTATGTGTATGACTGTAAGAAACGCTGAGTAACTGCACATGATTTTCTATTTGTAATCTATTAATAAAGCTACACTCTATGCACTTTTAAATCAAATGTGTTTTACATAGTTGATGTTTTATACAAAGCTTGGGTAGTTTCCTCTTGGCTTTTATTTGAGAAGCATGTTTACTCACTCGTTGACATGTACATTGATGTCAACTATTCAAATACATGAATATGGATCTTAAGCAACCTAGCAATCCTGACTTTCATAGACCTTAGTGGCAAAAAATGGATACTTGTAATACATATCTTTGATATATGCTGAACTATCGATAACTAAGTTTTCATTATTGCATGATTGAATGCCTTTTTAAAAATTGTTGTTATGAACAATACAAACAAAAACTGATCAATCAGGAAATATTACAATAATATGCATTTACAAAATCAAATTAATCCATCAGATGATAAGGTATACTTTAGTTATGACACAACTAAAACAAATTCAATGTTCAAATGTTTATAACAAAAACGGGGATAATATAGATGAAGAAAAGACAATTTTCACCGGGTCTGTATTTGACTTGTTGGAGGCCAGGTGTCGGAAAGCTGCATTTGATAACCCTTAGTTTGTGGTCTCATTAACTGGAAAATATTATATTAATTTTACTGGCATCAGCCGTTCTATTAATGAGGACGATACATGTAGCATGTTAAACGACATCTGTTGAGGAAAATTCTTGAAAAATAAAATGCTTTCAAAATTCTGCAAAACGTCACATAACGGATTCACATTGCTGATGAAAACATGTATGCAAGAGTATGGAGAGCGGTGTTATGATTTAATTATTGTGGGCTTAAATCAAACAATAGTCGAGTACAAGTTGATATTTTATTAAATCTCGTGTGTTTTAACCCCCCCCCCCCCCCCCCACACACTAATTTTACACACGATGTATCTTTCAAAAATCTTAAAAACCAAAAATGAAATAAAAAAAAAAATTGTTAGTACTAATTAACTAATTGTTTTGGATTTCAAAATTAATTTTATAAATACTTTGTCTCATTTAGATATCTACAATTAAGCAAATGCTTTTACCCATTATTGAGCTATACATTTATCATATACATATAGTCCATTAAATGGCGTCTTATTTAGATTAATAATTCACCCGTGCCGATCGGCAGTTAATGTTTATTTAAAAAAAACAAAAAACATTGTGATATAATTTCTGATATGATTAGATCTATACTCTGTCCCGAGTTTTTGCTTCCATCACTTTTTGCTTGATATTTCAATAATAGTAAATACCTTTGTGCTCAAACTACGTTCATCCACTAATATGAAAAATGTCCAGATTATCTGTTTTGAAACGCCCCTCTACCGCTTCAGGTTTCAATATACATCCAAAAATTGAAAGTCTACGGAGATTTTGCATTGCATCAGCCATAAATAAGCCCAGATGATAATGTTAAAAAATTGCGCGATGTATTCCGAGTGTATTCCGAATGGAGAAAAGATGTAAACATTTCCCATTACGAATCTCCATAAGAAAATTGTTTTCGTTCCTGTAAAATTTTATGAGTGAAAAGGGATAATTGTTCAATGAAGATATCTTGGATATATTTCCTTTCGTCGATTTCAATTGTATTTCTTTCACAGGTATGTGTATTTTTATCAAAAATCATCAAAAGTGATGGAAGCAATAACTTGGGACACACTATAGAACAAAGAACAAAGACAAAAATTGATAGTACACATCAACAAAAAACAATGAAATTATGCACATAGACATGCATCTTCTCATTAACATGTATACATATTCAAACTAAATTTTAATTTATAAATAAGATAGACAGCCGGTTTTAAAACTATCTCTAAAAAACTAAGATATCAGTTCCTGAAACAAACAACAAATTACAGACCAAAAGTACAGATAAAGATTGGGTTATTTTTAGATACAGCTTAAAAAGTTTTTTTTTTCAAGATTAGTATAAATACCGTCACAACGATGAACTAATAAAATTTTAATCGATCATTGGTATGACCAAGGGATTATCGAGTACTCAAGTAATTGTAAATTGACATCCCTTTTTGGAGAGGAAATTTTACTTGCATAGTAGAGTTTTATGCATGAAAACATCTAAAAATATTTTACCAATCATCATTGATCTGTGTTGATCACGACATTTTTAAGTATGGTTATTTTTATATGTTTCCTTCCTTCCTCTTTATAAGAAATGATGTATTTTTCATTTTATCATTTTTTTTCACAACTACACTATTAAAAATGGATCTTAACGCTAGTATAAGTATCGATGACTGCAATGATCATTTTGCAAACAACTTGTTATTTAATACTGCAGTAGTTAGTTTGTTTCTCTGTGTCGGTATCATTGGAAATGGTCAAGTACTATATCTGTACAGATTCAAGATGCCCCAGACGGAGGAGCGGTTTTTCATACCACACCTGGCTGTGGCAGATTTGATGTCATGTGTGTGTTTGGCCTGTTTGGGTTTAACAATGAATAACTTTTACGCGAATTTTCCAAATGAAATGTTATGCAAGCTTCTAGATTATTTTTCATGGGTCACGACATCATGGTCAGCGTTTATTTTGTTGATGATTTCGATCAGTAGATATCTGAAAATATGTCGCCCAACAGGAAAGCAGATGACTCTTTTCTGGAAAAAATGTGCTGTTTATGGATGCCTTCTTTTTGCAATTATAAACACACTTCCAGTACCGTACTTTGGAGGTTTCAGACATCAAAATGTTACATGTCTTGGCACAAATGTTACAGTAGTGATGTGTGAGTTACGAGAATTCGTAGGGACGATGCATACTCTGAAGGTAATATATATATTCTTTGAAATATGTGTTATACTATTTAACGCAGGACTTACAGCTTCGCTTTACGTTCCAATTGGATATCAAATATATAAGCGATTTAAAAAACTGCCAACTACCTCAAATCGATCAAATCATGGTCTTAGAGCTGAACAGACTGCCTCAATTGATAAATCTGAAACGGGAAGCTATGAACCTATGACCATGGCTACAAATTGTCTGGACGAAACCTCAAATTTAAATATAGAAATCCAGTTTAATACCGTTCAAAACGTCGAAATGGAAAATTTAAACCAACCCGCTGATTCAAATCTAGAAATGGGCAGCAATGACCAACCAGATGATATACAAATCAACAAAGAGACAGTTATTAAGAAAAGATATTCTACCAAACGGCACACAATGTCTGCCCAGTTAAGCAGACACGAGACTAACATCAAAGTCAGAAATAACTTTACATATATGTTTATAACCATAATCATTTTTTACCTGTTATCGTATCTTCCTACGTTTATTGTTATCCTTTTAGCAACAGACGAACCATTCAATTACTGGTATGCCATGGATATTTTAACTTTGAATGTTATCATGCTTTTACGTCGTTCATCCATAATAAACCACATTGTAAATCCGTTTATTTATGGATATTTCGATAGAGTGTATCGTAAGTTTTTCATGGAATGTTTTGTTTGCAGAAACGGTTGATACAATTACATTGACTTCATGTAAATATGGTCTTTGATGCGTAATTATTTTTTAAAAATTTTTGTTGATGTAACTAGAATCATACGAAAGCCCATTGAGCTCATTTTCGTAGGTAAAAAAAATATTTTTTTCGCGAATAAACGCAAAACTTTCGCGAATAAACGCGTAACTTTCGCGAATAAACGCGAAACTTTCGCGAATAAACGCGTAACTTTCGCGAATAAACGCGTAACTTTCGCGATATAACGCGAAACTTTCGCAAATAAACGCGAAACTTTCGCGAAATAACGCGTAACTTTCGCGATATAACGCGTAACTTTCGCGATATAACGCGTAACTTTCGCGATATAACGCGAAACTTTCGCGAATAAACGCGTAACTTTCGCGAATAAACGCGAAACTTTCGCGAATAAACGCGTAACTTTCGCGAATAAACGCGAAACTTTCGCGATATAACGCGAAACTTTCGCAAATAAACGCGAAACTTTTGCGATATAACGCGTAACTTTCGCGATATAACGCGTAACTTTCGCGATATAACGCGAAACTTTCGCGAATAAACGCGAAACTTTCGCGATATAACGCGTAACTTTCGCGAATAAATGCGTAAGTTTCGCGAATTAATGCAAAACTATTATATAAATATTGTCATTTCATACAGACCCCATATGAAGAAAAACGATGGAAAACAAACACATTTTAAGTTTTATATAATAAATACTTATTATTCATCATTATTATAATATCCGTGTTACGTTGATTTATGAAGACAAAATTATCTTTTTGGCATATAGATATTAATAAATCTGATAAAACTTTATCATAACATTTTTATATGTTATATGTCCAAAGTAGATAATAAGTTTGCGCATCATATTACGATTTTCAGTTGTTCGCCGACCCTGTGTTCGAACAGGCATTCATTGATGATCTTTTTCTTATAAAATTGATATAAATTTAACCGTCACAAACCTTTTAAATCTTAGTATTAATTTTTAAATGACATATGTGATAAATTTGGAGGACGAATTTACGTCATCTAGATTTGAACAAAAGCTTGAAAATTTCAATTCACAGCTTGACTTATCTCTCTGATATAAAACTAGACGTTAAGTTATCTTGCAGCGATATAATATATATCATAACGTTTTAAACAATGATATCCTTTAAATTCTAAAATGATACCTAATTAAACGTTTAATTCGAATTAAAATGGTTATAATTAAAATATGTTGCTGCCCCATTTTCAATAATACAGCACACATTACAATGTGAGAAGCACGATGCAGTATGTTCTTTGAAAATCAGTACTAAGATTTTAAAGATTTCCTACGTTTGAATTTATGTTAATTTGTATAAGGTTAAATCTAATTCATTTACATCTTTATAAAATATTATTTTGCTTTATTTAAATTAATATATTTGTTTTCAGTAATTATTCTTCATAGGGTTTCTTCTATGAAATAACAATATTTATATTTTAGTTTCGCGTTTAATCGCGAAAGTTTTGCGTTTATTCCCGAAAGTTTCGCGTTTATTCGCGAAACTAACGCGTTATATCGCTAAAGTTTCGCGTTTATTCGCGAAAGTTACGCGTTTATTCGCGAAAGTTACGCGTTTATTCGCGAAAGTTACGCGTTTATTCGCGAAAGTTACGCGTTTATTCGCGAAAGTAACGCGTTATATCGCGAAAGTTTCGCGTTTATTCGCGAAAGTTAGGCGTTATATCGCGAAAGTTTCGCGTTTATTCGCGAAAGTTACGCGTTATATTGCGAAAGTTTCGCGTTTATTCGCGAAAGTTTCGCGTTATATTGCGAAAGTTTCGCGTTTAATCGCGAAACTTTCGCGTTTATTCGCGAAAAAAATATTTTTTTTACCTACGAAAATGAGCTCAATGGGCTTTCGTGGAATCATATTTTTTTTACAAAAATGTATCAAAATGTCAAAATGTCTAAAAATGGCAAAATGAAATAAATCGTAAAAGCACAGAAAAAGGGATCATAATCGGAGACATTTACATAACAAGATTTTCGAAAGAAATATTAGAATTTATTGTAACGATAATACTGTGGTTACATATATGTAAATATCTCTATTTTAAATTTTTGTATATAAATGACGGAGAAGTAATTTAAAAAAAAAAGATTTTTTTTTTTAGTTTTTTCAGTAGACGTCTAAAGTAAGTCAAAACCATTGAATCATATATATATATATATATATATATATATATATATATATATATATATATATATATATATATATATATATATATATATATATATATATATATATATATATATATTTATGTCCATATTTTTCACTTTTAATAAAATTTGAAATCTTAACTGTTAGGAGTTAAGACATTTATAAAAAGATAGGCTAAGTTTAGAATATTTTTAACCGGATTTTCCAAAGGAAACCCCTATTGTACAGATAACTCCTTTTAAAGTTTTTTAAGATAGTACAGTTGATGTTTTGCAGATAAATTGTACATATATTAGAGTTGTGCATAGTACTTGGATTTTGATTTCTGGAGACTTTTACATAACAAGATTGGCGAAAGAATTTTTTTAGAATTTATTGTAACGATAATACTGTGGTTACATATATGTAAATATCTCTATTTTAAATTTTTATATATAAATGACAGAGAAGTAATTTTAAAAAAAAAGATTTTTTTTTTAGTTTTTTCTGTAGACGTCTAAAGTAAGTCAAAACCATTGAATCATATATATATATTTATGTCCATATTTTCACTTTTAATAAAATTTGAAATCTTAACTGTTAGGAGTTAAGGCATTTATAAAAAGATAGGCTAAGATTAGAATATTTTAGTTTTTTCAGTAAACATCAAAAGTAAGTCAAAACTATTGAATCATATTATATTTATGTCCATATTTTCACTCCTCTTAAAGGTTTTAAGATAGTACAGTTGATGTTTTGCAGATTAATTGTACATATATTTTGATTTCTGATTATTTTTTTAAAAATACAAGCTGCTGAGCTTCGTCATGTTCTCGCAGAGTATTGCATATAGGGTACCCCTATTGTATAGAAAAAACTCCTTCTACAGCTCTCAAGATAGGAAGTTGATGTTTTGCAGTTGTATATATATTAGAGATGTGCATATACATTGCAACTTGGAATTCGATTTTTGATAATTTATGAAAAATTACAAGCTGTTGAACTTTCATTTTCTCGCAGGATATTGCTTTTCACTTGTTCTATATTGATCAAATACAGGATGTAAACACTAAAAGTCATAAAAACAGACGCTTAGTGAACCAGATTGACAGATGTTTCCTTGTATCTGTGTTCCTATGCGCTGTTGGATACATACTGTGGAATCACTAAATTTCGTGGGGGCCAATTTTCGTGGATTGCTTGAATTTTACTGGTTCGTGGAGACGTAATTTCGTGTATTCTTATATATCTACAAACGGAAATATGACTTAAATACCCTAATCTATCTATTCGTGGAGGATGTTATTTCGTGGATGAGAGGTACCCACGAAAATTGAGCCACCACGAAATCTAATGATTCCACAGTGCTGGTATAAATATCTGCATTTCAGTTTTTCTCATCTTTATATAAATATTAATCTATGCCTTCTCTTTCAAAGATAAAATTAAGTTGTAGCATTGACGGGATATTAAAGGACCTTTGGCAAATTCCAAAAAAGCTGATGCTAGTACCAAAACAGTAATCTTTGAAGGAAAAAATATGAAGGTTTTTTCTATAATGAGTGCTTATTTAATAGCAAACAAAGGAACACATACCAGTTTTATTAACATCTTTCTGTGTGTCTGTTTTTGTGATGTTCATGTAAAGAAATAGAAGTTTGTCTATTGATAAACTGTCTAACAATATGTTGCGTGGAAAGAAGAGCCTTATTCTTCTATACATGTACAATTTTAATACAACTACTTAGAAGTCAGACCTTAACCTGCACACTTCTTATTGTTTGTGTTCTCTCTGTAGCTTAAGTTTTATCAAAGACGACATAATTACATAATCAACACATTCAATTTTTTAAAAAGTATTTAGAAGATACAAATAAACAAAGTTAACATTAAATTTGAATTTGAAAAGGAGGTTTTTAATAAAACAAACTTAGATAAAGAATACATCGAAAAAAAGTCAAATAAAGAAATTCGAGTAGTCATGCGCATACAAAACAAACGCTTTTATAAAGAAAAGAGGGGACAAAGCTTGCTATATATTAGTATGTTGTTTTAACAGACAGGACAGCAAGTGAATTTCTACAGCTGAATAACAACACAAAATGATACATGGCAATCATAAAATCAATCTTGAGAATTTTGTCTTCTTAGAAATGACAAGAATCTATTTCCTAGTTTTTATTTGCATGTCTTAAGTTAAGATTATAATTGCTCGAAAAATATGAATAACTTTAATAAAAATTCCATAATTTTGTTTTTTAAATGTTCTAGTGGGATATTGATTCAGTCATAAAACATTGATAATGTACATGTGTGATCAACATCCGTGTAAAACCCAGTGTAATATTTCCCTTTTCATTAGTTTTGAGTATCACTCCAGGGGATATGAGTCATGTCACAGCATTTGTTGTACACAAATATTAGTGTCCTAGTTTGTAGAATTAAGGAATCATGTATAAAGGGAATAAAATTACGATACCTATGGGTAGACAAAAGTGTACTTGTATAATATATATATATATATATTAAATATATGGAAATGTCGGCAATATATAGGGAAGGAAAACGTACTAGTGGTGAGGCTAACCTTTGCCAAAATAAAGCTTTTGTTTAAAGACAGTTACCATATACATGAAGTCTATATTTACCCAACCATTTTCAAGAAAGGTATACAAAGTGTACATTGACTGGGTTTTTTTTTATTACTCTAATTTGTATGCATACTCAGTGATAAGGGCGTGAGCCTATTGACATGCAGTGACCACATCAAAAGGTCCATATCTGTTAAGTTTATGATCATAATTTATTTGATGGATCTTTCAAATATACCAACAAATGAAAAGAGTTTAGTTTTAGGAAAAAATCCTAAATATTAAGTGTAATCAATTGCTAACATTTTTTGCATATTTGAATGAAGAAAACACATGCAAAGAAATGTCATATTCCAAGCTCTTCCAACTGCAACGTAATTAAAAGTAGGATGTTGCAGCATATTCTATGTACACATGTAACATCGAAGAGCTCATCATCATAATTGCACAAAAATACCACGGATCTGAATTATTTTGTGTCTGCTTAGGAAATGCATTTTTTATACCCTCCCAAAAATCACATATAAAGTCTATTCATATGATAACCTACTTCCATTCGGTCAACTAAAAAGTGAGTGAAACATAACTAAATATTTTATTGAATGACGTATCTTCACCATTCAGTCAACTTTTTCCGTCCACCATTCATTTAACATTCATGCAGTTAACTAAATTGCAGATATTGAAATAAAGTTCGTTTTGCTCGACCATGCTCTATGAATTATTAGGATTATTATAATGTAATTATCATTTTAAGAATATTTTAAAAACTAAATCGGGGATTGTATAGTTTTTAAAATATTGTATTATGTTTAATTAATTTAGCAATAACTTTATCCTTTCCTGAAGATACGTTTTAAGTATTAACATTACAAATAAATTTTGAACCCTTATATAATGGCAAATAAGTTCATAAAAGTTGAGTGACACAAAATGTGCGTGTCTTATAGCATAACCGAAAACGGTATTGGCTGCGCTGCGTTGTAATACATAATATGTGCTAATATGAAAAAAATAATGGTTTTAAAATAATGTCGTTTTAGAGTGTACGAAGGGCTTCTCAAATTATTTAATCACGTACCAAACAAGTTCATATCACGGCGAACTATTTAGCATTGTTGTTTATTACTTTTATTTAGGTTTGAGAAAAACAAATCGTTTAGAATTATTAACATTTGCGTGTTTATATCTTTACGATATAGATATACAACTGTCGAACAATAAGCGCGCATGCAATAACCATTTTGACGTTATTAAAAAGTTTAAACAGAATAGAACGTTTCTGCTATTCTAGAGGTTCATGTAAGGAAATATAGTAGCAAATGTAAATATTTCAAAAAAGAAGTAGAAGAAAATGAAATAAACACGATAAATCAAATAAAAAGTTACAGAAGGCATTATACATCTGTGGATGAACAAGGCCTCTGTTTTTAAAAAAAATTCTCTTCCTTGTAATTTCTTTTTCTTCCTTGTAATTTGACTAAACTTCCTTCTTGTACAAAAACATGCTCACACTTATTCATAACGAACAACCCCTGTTCAACAAACGCACGACATAATGGATTTTAACTCTAGCAATAGCATAAGCGACTGCAATGATCATTTTGCAAACAACTTGTTGTTCAATACAGCAATAATTAGTGTTTTTCTCTGTGTCGGTATCATTGGAAATGGCCAAGTACTATATCTGTACAGATTCAAGATGCCCCAGACGGAGGAGCGGTTTTTCATACCACACCTGGCGGTGGCAGATTTGATGTCATGTGTGTGTTTAGCTTGTTTGGGTATAACGATAAATTACTTTTACGTGGACTTTTACAATGAGGTGTTGTGCCAACTCCTACATTATTTTTCATGGGTCACGACATCTTGGTCTGCATCCATATTGTTGCTGATTTCGATCAGCAGATATCTGAAAATTTGTCGCCCAACAGGAAAACAGATGACGGTCTTCAGGAAAAAATGTGCTGTTTTCGGATGTCTTCTTTTTGTTATAATTAATACAGGTCCTGTAATATACT
The DNA here is from genome assembly GCF_963853765.1 of Magallana gigas. Classification (NCBI taxonomy): domain Eukaryota; kingdom Metazoa; phylum Mollusca; class Bivalvia; order Ostreida; family Ostreidae; genus Magallana; species Magallana gigas. The sequence goes on along the minus strand of NC_088861.1, from coordinate 17,069,012 downwards.
TTGCAGGTTACCGATACCAAAATGTTTCCTGCTTAAAAAGAAACATAACAGTTGTGATGTGCGAGTTGCGAGACTTCAGCGGTACAACGCACATTCTTAAGATGGTATATATTTTCTTTGAAATTTGTGTTACATTTTTGAATGCAGGTATCACAGCCGCATTGTATGTTCCAATAGGATACCAGATTTATACTAGATTCAGGAAAAAACCCCAAAATACAAATCAACCTAGAGATGGTCTTAAAACAAAACCATCATTTTCTGTGGATGAATCTGAGACGGTCAATTCTGAACCATTGACAGTTTCCACAAAATTTTCCGAAAAAGAGTTAGACTTTAGAAACGAATGGGAATTGGATAAAAACTCTGAAAACGAGAGTCAAAAAGATGGCGGAAAAAATGATCAAAATATCAAGCCATCATCGCAAACCAAGCGATCAAAAAAATGTACGTCTTTAAGCAGATATGAAAATAATATAAAGGTTAGGAATAATTTTACATACATGTTTATCACCATAATCATTTTTTATCTGCTTTCATACCTTCCAACTTTTATAGTTATTCTTTTAGCAACTGGTGATCCGTTTCATTATTGGTATTCAATGGACATTGTAACATTAAATGTTATCATGCTGTTTCGTCGTTCCTCCATAATAAACCACATTGTTAATCCATTTATCTATGGATATTTTGATAGAGTGTATCGTAAGTTTTTTAAGATTTGTTTTGTCTGCAAAAAAAGCTAATATGCTAATGACTTTCTTCTGTTTCTTTTTCCTTTGTTTATCGTTTTTTAGAATATATATGTTTCAGTCTTGCTTTTACTACTTCAGAAAATGAAATGCCATTTCATTTCTTAGTGTTATAATATACTTGATTCCTCTCTTGTGGTAAAGGTAACAAAATGTACATACAACAAAATGGAAGTTTTCACACATTTACATATTAAACATAAAATTCAAATTGATTAGCAATGATATATGCATGGTTAACCTACAATCAATGCATTACCAGAGGCCTTTAAATCGTATGCTAATGTACAAAAATCATATTTACATAATTTTTTTTTTTCATAATTTTTATTGATTTCATTCAACTTATTTCATGTGGATGAAGTATTTGTTTTGTTTTTTTGTGAGACTTTGTTATACAGTCATTGCCATTTGTAGAGTATTCAGTCCTCTTAACGAAAAAAGCATTGTATAGAAATGCAGGAAAATATTCTAATTATTGGACATGGATAAAAGAGTGTACTAATTATTAGGTGGAGTTGGAAAAAAAATGACTTGTTTGTTTTTAATTAAGAGAAACCTAGACGTAAACACTTCCAATGGCACTTGAAGATTATGAAATTAAAAGTCATTTCCCTGATTAAAAACATCACGTAAAACTTATTTTATGATTAATACTAAGTGGGGGTAACCTTTTTGATAAAAAATTGTAATTACGACAAATCATGATACAATATGTTTATTAATTGTCATTGTTTTTTTATTCTTTCTAATGTTTTGCAATTCGACAACTTCATTTGAAAAAAGAAATCTGCAACCTCTGTACAACATTAAAATAAATATGGTGAACACAATCTTTGAGGTGACGATGCTTCAGATAAAAAAATGTACAACTTTATATTTTTTATATATAGAGCTACTTTCTCTAAAAAATTTACTAAGCATAGTATGCATATAAAACTGATGATTATTTATTTCCTGAATGATTTGTACTGTAAATATTTATAAATACTCATTTTACTGGACATTTGTATCAAAGAGGCTTACCTTTATTATAAAATTAACGCCAAAATGCAATATGACAAAAGCTTAACAATCAATAAATGAAATTAAAACTTGTTAATTGTTTTATTGTTTTCTGATTAGAAATACTTTTGTGATATCCTACGTGTATTTAAATGGTAAAATATGATCAAAAGAAAATCCCAATTCATATCGCTACTTTTTCACAAGAAATTAATCGATTAATTTATGTAACCTAAAAGAAAACTTAGGAAAATCTCCAAAACCTAAACAAGAAGCCGGTATGTCAAGTACATAAACTCCATTCATTACTTGATATACCTTCCATCTTCCTGAAAAATACCTAAGTATAATATCAATAAAATCACGACACCTAAAAATAAATTTTACACCATTTACATACAGATATATATTTCTAAATCAGAGAAATCACGATTAGTCATACATAAATACATATTTTAGGGACAAAAGTTGTATTTCTATGAAATACTACTTCTTTCGGCGTTAATGCATCCGACTCTAGAATTTAAACAGGAAAAAAAACATAAAAAGGGAAATGAGATTGAAAAACCCCAGTTCATATTAGTTTCGTAAATTGCATACCAGTTCTTGTTTATATGGAGATCGATTTCAACTCACGTTAAAGGTTCCTATTGACAAATACATGTACAGCTCTTATAAAGGAATATATAAAGTTGCTAATAGTCTGTTTGTGTCGAAAAAGTTAAGGGAATGAATGAAAACCTTGTTCTTAAATCCAATCTTATTTTCTGTAGTTAAAGGACATGCTATATTTAGTACAGGCGTTAGCTAAAAACACTTTATTCATAATCTATGTACATCTACCTACTTTCTTTTATTACCTGCTTCATTTATACATACCTATGTTTAGGTTGAGTAAATTTTAAAAGGGACAAAAAATAAAATAAGGGATATAGTTTTGTTTTTGTTTTTTTTTTTTTTTGGGGGGGGGGGGGAGGACATTGTATGACACATCTACATGTATTCTGTATTTCTTATATAACTATAATTTTATAATTTATAATTTTACGCTTACATAATGAGTACCATCTGTTCTTTAAGTTGATCAGATCGTGTGTCCAAAATTATGAAAGGTTCCACAATTTCATGAATACATGAATGTAAAAATGACAATATTAAACTATCAACCATCTCAAAAATCCATAAAACGAAATACAAATTCAAACCTGAGCAACACGGACTTCCAAAAAGATAGAGGCAGGATCAGGTGCCTAGAAGGAGTAAGCATCCTTTGCTTACCGATCATACCCGCCGTGTGCTCTTTGTCGTAATCGAAAAAAAAACCCCGGAAAAACTTCATCTCTCAAGGGGTTCCACCACGACAGTCCGGAATTGTTGGATTAAATATTTGTCTGAGCGCCATGGTAAACAAGAATATAGCGCTAAGGTATTAAAAAAAATAAAACTGCACCATGATACAACATCATTTGTGTTCTATAGATACCACCCTCTGATTTTTGATCTGAGTAGGAATTGCGCTACCATAATCAATGGAATTTACCCATATCATTATTGCTAAATGACAGGGACTTTGAATTTAATTTTTAAGCAGTGTTAATGTTCAGTCGTCTGAAGATCCGCTAAAATCAAGTGTCATTTATATAATGTATATGGAATATATGTTTCGACGACCAATCTGTGCAACACACGACTATTCATGTAGAAAATCGCTTCAACTTCATTAATAGGGAGGCGATGTTCATACCGCATACATGAAATAATGAATGTTAAATTGTTATAGCATATTAGTTGGAGTCAAAGAAAACAAAATATTTACATTCTACTGTGTTTTTCCATTAAATTCCGGGATGTTTAAATGCCTCTAAATGCAACACGTATTCACTGCGTATGAATTTACGAGTAATTTACATAAGTAGTCCTCAAACAGTGATTTCTATGTTATCAGTTAAAAAATGTATTTCATGAATGTTGTCAACACACCATGTTTTATAATTATTCAACAAAAAAGTTGACTTTATTGTTAAAAGCAACATTTCAAGAGTTATTTATCATGGATTATATTTTCATGCTCGTCGATCTTATCTCAACAGTCTATGTGAAAACCAGTTTAAACCGGTTTTATAAAACAGCTGTTCTTGCTGTTACTTATTCACTCCCTCCGTGATCTGCACTTTATATCGATTTATTTAAGTAAACAATTGATTTCCTCAGTAAGGGAATGTAAATATAGGCATTAAATGATTTATTTTTGACGTCGTCGTGTCAATAACTGCCGTCAGGTGAGCAGACATATTATCATAACGCGCTAACGCGCGTTATTCAATTTGTCTGCTCACCTGACGGCAGTTATTGACACGACGACGTCAAAAATAAGTCATTCAATGCTATAATAAACAAATAGAATACATGTAAATAAAGCACTGTCACATCTGTTTACTTCATTATTTGAAATTTTCGCATTCTCTAGTTGATTGAGAAATAAAGTAAGAGTTTTCGTGAATGTTGCACAATAACCTCCGAGGTCGAGAAATGTTTTGAAATATAACAGCCGAGGCTTTCATATTTCAAACAACATTTTGAGACCAAGGAGGTTATCCTGCAACATTCACGATAACAAGAACTTTATTCCTATTCTACTAACAGTCCAGTATTTCTACAGATCGTTTCTCCTATAGAGAGAAGATCTAGGTCATTTTGACAGCTGTTCCGTGTAACCCCAATGGTTTTGTTAGTAATGTTAACATGTGTATCGATCAAATGAATCACATGCAGACGACATAATTTTTCTTTGGGTTTTTATTACGCTTTACTTATTTATAAAATATCTTTGAATCATGTTCCTAATATTTTAAGGGCAATTAAAAACGATTATTACCTTTACACGTTATATATTTTATATAAAACACGCAGTGAAAATGTGCTAGGGAGGTCCTAGGAATAGCTGCATTGATCTCTTAAAAATAAACATTTGAGGCAATACACATCGTTTTGACTGGAACTAACACGTGAAATTGACATAGTTTAAAAACTTTTTACGGTTTGAAGTTGTACTTTCATGGTCAGTGCGAGACAAATAGGTATTTCTGATCTAATAATTTACTGATGACGTTCGTGGTATATTGGAGAATAATGTCCGCGGCATCTCTTTGATCTCGGCAATAACTGTATAAGGATTCTTCATAATCTTCTACGTTCTGACTAATTGCTTCATTTTTATAACCGTTTAATATAAATAAAGCACAAGCTATGCCATTATTACCACCATTTGACATGCTTTTTCAACCATGTAAAAAGAGCTGTAAACAGTTTAATGTATTTGAGGTACTTTTATATATGTGTTACCTACCATACGATCTATACGTTTTACCATATAGGTAACAGTTCTTGAAGTTTTAGACATAAACAATATAAGTCCATATATAAGCTAAATTCTGCAGTGCGCTTCAACACATAGGGTTTTTCTAGATAGACAAGTTTAGCACAGATAGAAGTCATTATAAGTGATTTGATAGAACTATCCTTCTGGAACGAAAAAAAAAACCCTTTAAAACTTCCTCAAAATAAATAAGCAACAGGTACTATTAAAAATCGATTATGTATGTAGAAATTTATTTTAAACTTATATTTCCAGAGAGATTGGTTAGCTGATTTGCCAAGTTTCATGGTGCATGTACCAAATAGGTAATGGGTTTCAGTTGGATGAGTTCATACAACTACCAACATTATGATGGGTGTGAGAACTAAACGTTCAAATAAACAGTAGAGATATAATGAAAAGGGATATCCTTATTATATGGAAACGGGACAAACCACTGTAAACACATATTTCCTGTTCTTGTATTTTTTCTGTATTTTTTCAGAATCTAAGCATGTTTGCATGATAGCAATGATTATTTTACATAGTATTTGTCATTTAATACAATCGTGTTTAGCCTGCTTCTAGTTTTTGGTATTGTCGGAAATGGTGAAGTATGTTTTTTTAAAGGATTCAAAATTCTCCAAACAGAAGAAAAGTTCTTTATTCCATACTTCGCAGTTGCAGATCTGGTATCGAGCGTATGTTTAGACTGCCATAACGCGTATAACGATGAACTAGTACTTTGCAGAAATTTCCGAGTGAGATTATATGCAAGTTGCTTCATTACGTCTTAAACTTTGTCGGAAACCACCATCAGAATGTTTCTTGTCTAAATACCAATGTTACCGTAGCAATGTGCGAGTTACGAGATTTTGATGGAATAGTGCAAACTTTGAAGATGACATACATTTTCATCGAAATATGCGTCATATTTCTAATGCAGGGATAACCGTGTGTCTTTATATTGCAATAGGATTACAAATTTATACACAGTTTTTAAAAAGATCAATATAAAAACGTCAACTACATAGTTTATTTGTCTTAAAAGGGCGTTATTCCGATGATAAAAAGGACAGGAATAAAGTTATTAAACACTATTGTTTGCCCTGAAGAATACACGAAGAAAGGGTTTTATTTTGATTGTGAATCGCAACTCAATTCCTTTGGTAACACGTTTGAAGACAACGTACGCCAAAATCAACAAGAAGTCGCAATAGAGTAGGATATGCGTCGCGTCTCAGCGACTGAAAAAAACATGCAAAACGTTGATAAGTCCGTCAAACTGGAAGCGTGTAGTCTTATTATGTAAAAAGACGACATTGCACAAGTTTTAGAGTCAGAAATAACTTTACGTACATGTTTGTTAACATAATCATTTTTTACTCGTTATCGAATCTTCCTACGCTCGTATCTCTGCTTTTAGCCACTGATGATCCTTTTCATTTCTGGTATCAAAATTGACATAGTAACTTTAAATTCCATACTATTGCGCCAATATTCCAAAATAAAAACAAATTGTCAATTTGCTTATCTATGGATATTTTCATACAGTTTCGACAACGTTCCTTGGAATGTTTTGCTAGTAAAATAAACATCAGTAATACTAAATTTTGTGATCATTAATGTGTTATGCTGCAATTTTTAACATGATATCATGTCAATTCTAAAACTGTTTTAAAATTTAAAACAATTCTAAATTTACACTTTAATGTGATAATGATTTACCGGGAAACAGTTGCTTTGAAATAAGTTTAACATTGTTACATGATCTAAAAACAATTCTTCTTTGATACTTGTATGTAATATCCAAGGAGGTACGCAACGTTGTTTCAACGTTGAGAAATGGTTGAAATCAAGTTGCAACGTTGACCAACATTTATTCAACGTAGAGGTCCCAACATTGAAACCCAAAGAATATCTTAACGTTGATTCCACGTTGAAGACCCAACCTATTTTCAACGTTAAAGATATCAACCACTTTTCTGCGACGAAACATCGTATTATTAAATGTAACTCAACACATATTTTCAAATTTGAAACTTCCTTATTATTTTATCTTATTTTATATTTAGCTTTTACTTATTTTTCGTCAAATGTGAAGGCATTACATAATGTGTTCTACAAATATTATTGTTAATTTGAATAACATATTTGTAGAACACATTATGTAATGCTTCCACAATTGACAAAATATAATATATATTATTTGATTTCGAATAATATTAGTTTATGGTTGTTTTATCCAATTTCAATATCAATGATTTTTTAAAATGAAATGTTTAATAATTTTTTAACGTTACATTTTAAAACAAAAAAATGTTTTGATGCAAGAAATTTGCGATTGAGCTCTGAGGTTTTGACATTATGCACAAGCTGTTTAGCGAAGGATGCACTAGTATATTACTAGGATTTAAGTGGAGGACGACTTTTTACATTTGGATCTTATCTTTTTTTTTCAATAAAGTGTCAAAACACATAAAAGAGCACAAAATAACCAAAAAATAAGTTTATAAGCAACATTTTACGAAAAAACGTTGATATAGTGGATCAGGATCAATATTAGACACTGCTAGATGATCAGAGATACCATAAGGGAACGTTTAGAACATGTATGATTCCTAAAGACGTAAAAATATTTGTGCCCGCTGGATTTACATTTAGCTTTTTTGCAGACGGGAAGAAAAGGACACGATTAGAATGCTAAAAATATATATTTTTATCACGACAGCCATCGCTTTTCAATAACACGAGATAAAATTAGTTTTACCTATATTTTGTGGGTTTTTTTTTACTTCCTTTGAAGATGTATATAAAATTCATTGCATGTCACGTATCAAGTAATCTACTTGAAACTGGAAATTGCGCATATGTAAAAAAAAATGGAAAATAACGCCACTTTGAGCATTTATGACTGCAACGATAATTTTTCGAAGAGTTTGTCATTTAATACAATATTAATCAGTCTGCTTTTGTTTTTTGGAATTATTGGAAATGGAAAAGTGTTGTTTTTATATCGATTCAAAATGCCGCAGACAGAGGAAAGATTTTTCATACCATACTTAGCAGTTGCGGATATAACGTCGACTATATTTCTGGCATGTTTAGGTATTTCAAACAATTTTTATTTTGCCGATTTTCCTAATCAGCTTTTATGCAAGTCGCTTCATTATTTTTCATGGGTAACGACATCGTGGTCAGCATTCATTTTGTTGATGATTTCGATTAGTAGATATCTGAAAATTTGTCGGCCAACAGGAAAACAGATGACGATTTTCGGTAGAAAGTGTGCCGTTTATGGATGTTTCATATTTGCAATTATTAATACAAGTCCTGTCATATACTTTGTTGGAGACCGCCACCAGAATGTTTCATGTCTAAGTAAAAATGTTACCGTAGTGATGTGTGAATTGCGAGATTTTGATGGACTAGTGCATACTTTGAAGATGACATACATATTCATCGAAATATGTGTAATATTTTCTAATGCAGGGATTACAGCGGGGCTTTATGTCCCAATAGGATTGCAAATTTATAGGCGGTTTGCGAAAAGATCCAAACGCACCACCAATTGTAGATTATCAGTCAGAAAAGCAGTAACTTTAAATGATGAAAACTCTACCCCTAAAATAATACGTAATATACAATGTCTGATAAGCGATACGCCAGATTCAAAATGCGAAATTGAATCAAATTGTATATTGGGCAGGGAAGATTTAAATCAACAAGGAGTAACAACAGAATCAGAAATATCATCCAAGACTTGTAATAAAATAGTTCAAGATGTCATAGAAACGGATATTGCGCAGAATATTCCTCAATATCATCATGAGCGAAGGAATTCCTCTTTTGAAAAGAACAAACTATCACAAGACACAATAAGTGATTCCAATATACAAGTCAGAAATAATTTTACCTACATGTTTTTAACTATAATAATTTTTTATCTGCTTTCATACCTTCCGACGTTTACCATTATTCTCTTGGCCACTGACAATCCGTTTCATTATTGGTATTCAATGGACTTTGTAACATTAAATGTTATCATGCTGTTACGTCGTTCCTCCATTATTAACCACATTGTTAATCCATTTATCTATGGATATTTTGATAGAGTTTTCCGAAAACATTTTGTGGAATCTTTTATTTGCAAAACTGATTTTTGTGGTGTTTGAAAGAAAAATTTACCGTACTATAGATAGACATACGATGTTTATTATACAAAACCTATGCATACTATATACTTGTATTTATAATAATGTATAATGAAATGTGACCACTGACGACCCGTTCATTATTGGTATTCAATGGATATTGTAAAATTAAATGTTTTCATGTTGTTATTTCATTTCGTTTCTTCATATTAAACCACAATGTAAATCCGTTTATTTATGGTTATTTAAGAGTGTTCTAAAAACAGTTTGTAGAATTTTTTATTTGAAATATTGATTTTAGTGGTTTTTAAAGGAATTCATATTATGAAAATAAAAATTAAAGTTAAATACACGTTTTTGTTCAACATGTCTTCCAGTATTAAAATATTATGAAAATAAAAAGGTTCAATTCAATTTTTTCTCAACATGTTTTCCAAGTATTTAAAATTCGGTGATACTCCATGTTTATTATGCATTCATAAAGTGAAAATTCATTCTTTGACTTTTATAAGGTAATCATTACAGTTGAACACGTGATCAAATACAATACAATAAAGCCCGAGGGGTTTTATGATAGATTTCATCAATGCCAACTGGTATTATTAATTATTACTTTTATTTACATTTCTTAATTAAACGGAAAAGTGAGTAAACTCACATACCCCACGTTCCCCTATTACTTGGCAATGATACACATTATGAAAGACGAGATATATATATATATATATATATATATATATATATATATATATATATATATATATATATATATATATATATATATATATATATATATATATATATATGCATTAGATACTCAAAATATTTTGATACACGACATAACTTGCAAAAAAAAAATCTTCCTGCAAATATGCACATCTATTCCTTTGTCTTTAACATTAAAAACGATGAAAACTTTGTATCTCTTTGGGATTCTTTTTTTTTTTTATTTCTATATAACGTTTACGTTAGCAAAATATAGTGAATATCATTGTTGATTCCTGAGACAGTCCAATTTTAAAGAATAAGAGTATTGTAACCACTGGTAATGGTCTGATATTAAGAAGCTCTGTAATATATCGGACTGTCATAAGTAAAATTCTTGACTGCTGGAACAAGGGAATGACATTACAGCAGTGTTTTAATGTTCATTATATAAATGAAAAAAGAATATCGATTTCTTTAAAAATATTTTTATGAGTTTATTATTCTTTATAAATGCCATAACGTCTATTCATTAACATTTCATTTTTTCTAGTGATATTCATGTCTTTTGAGAATTGTTACAAGTGATAAGCTATCCGTAAATGTCTTGAGAATTAAGATCATATTTCAGAGAGAGAGAGAGAGAGAGAGAGAGAGAGAGAGAGAGAGAGAGAGAGAGAGAGAGAGAATGTGGGTTTACTATTTTGAAGCGAAGATAGGTTAAAATGAACATTTTTATTTAAAACATCAAACAGTAGCACATAAATAATGTCGTTAAATTGTCTTGAAAAGTCGAATTGATAGCAAGCATGTAGAATTTGTGTTATCATATATATAGATTTGTAATGAACTCGGCCGTACATCGATTTTTTTAGAGGGTAGGGAAGGGGGGGGGATTGAATGGAAACAAATACTGTTTTAAATCTCTCTGTACGCATCGTTGTTTTTTTTTTTAAAGAAAGGGCCCGGCAATCTGAATTTTTTCTATATGCCATACAAGAAAAACTTTGATGAGATTTAATACGCATAAAATGATCGAAGATAATTTCAATCGAGAATTTTATAGGCAAAATTAAGTCACCGATGTGCACACATTTAGGGTGATTTTTTATTTTATTGGACAAATTATCAACAAAGACATCGCAATTGGGATTAGACTTCTATATAGTGAACATGCTGATAATGTATTCTAAGCTGTGTATACCAAAAGCCGTCTTTATCGAAACGGACACAATCGAACTTTTAAGAAAGGATTGTAACTGCATGTAACGGTTCACCGGAAATACATTGACCACGCGACGAATCAACACTGATCAACAGGTGGCTGATAAAGAAAAGACATATGCATTGGCAAAATGTTTTTATGCTAGGGACGATGGCTTAATATTCAATTACAGCTGTACTTACGAATTAAATAATCAAGTTTTTTGACGGAATAAGTTAAGTTTATCATATATGTACATGTTTACACGTGATGTCGACTGTCTTTCTCCCGCGGTATTCAGGAACAAGTACTTGTGTAAAAAAAAATCGTTTGCATCTTTCCTTTCGTTTAATGCATTTCACCGTTTGACAAAAATCCCACAACTGGCTACTTATACATGCTATTGATTATTATACATAAAGGTATAGGAATATATATTTACTTACGTACGTACAATGTTAACTTTGCCATAATTTAGTTTTTCCCTGTTTGTTAACAATGTTCATGTATCTCATGTATTCATGTATTCTACTGCCCTTGAATAATACCGTGGTACATAGAAATAATGCTTTTTAAAAATGCAGACTTTACTGGTAAATTTTATTGGCAAAATACTGTAAGAACTCAATATTCTATGTACAGATTCAACTGACGTCGCAAACGTCAAACTATGACGTCATTGATGATGCACGATGTAATCATGAATACACAGTATAAAATTACTAGATAAAACATGTTAAAGTTCAGTTTATATGCATTTCTTCCTCAAATATTTAATAAAATGATGATTTTGTAAATAATCAGAAATAATTCTTTATCATTATTAATTAAATTCTGCTATTTCAATAAAAAGGAAGCAAATAATTTCCCTAAAATAGAGTGGTCTGTTTTTATTTTCTGATACTAAAATTTTCAAAATTTGTAAAATACATATTGGCCACACTTGAGTACCTCTACGAAATTTTGCAGGCAGAAGCATTTATGCAATATCTCTCAGTTTTAAAAGTTTCAAAGAGGTACTCAAGTGTGGCCACATTCAAATTTTGGAAAAACTGCAGTAAAATCTACAATTTTCAGCTATTTTTAACGATCATTGTATGTTTGGTGATGCGCATGTGCTAAACGGTGGGGCTGAAGTGAAAAAATTCCATATGCATAGAAGCAGAATATTGTGCCCTACATTATAAGTAATTACAATTTGTATTGTTTCAAACTTGAGTTTTGTGAAAATTTTAAGGCACATTTTGATGCTTCGTGGCTCTAGCTCTTTGTCATCACCATGAGCAATTGGTCATGCATCGCCTCGTTTACCGGTTAAAAATTAAAATTAACACAGGAACACACATTGTTTCTGTGTTAAAAATTGTGTTTCTAAAATTAATGGAAAATTGCCAAATATAAGACATGAAAAATGAGGATGAAAATAATTTTGGTATGGAATAGATACATACGTGAACCCCCTCCCCTAAAAAATATTCGTTTACTCCTAAACAAATAATTTCAGAGACACTTCATAGTAATTCAGAATAAACCTATCTTACCTATGAAAACTGTATTCTATTCCAAATGTAGATGTCACTATTTTATCTAAAGCGCTTGATTTTAAAAATGTATTATTATTACTATGTACTATAGGTAATGGGTTCCAGTTGGATCAATTCCTCTTACAACTACCAACATTATTATGGGTGTGGGAACTAAATGTTCGGATTATCAGTAGAGACACAATGAAAAGGGATGTCCTTATTAGTTGGAACGGGACAAACCTTTGTAAATGCACAGATTTCCTGTACTTGTATTTCCTCTGTAACTTTTCAGAATTCAAACATGTTAGCGCTTGCATAATTCTTTCATTCTTCGAACTGTTGTGTATGAAAATGGAAGAAAACAAGACTTTAAGCATCCATGAATGCAATGATTATTTTACACAGTATTTGTCATTTAATACAATTGTGATTAGCCTGCTTCTAGCTTTTGGTGTTGTCGGAAATGGTGAAGTATTGTTTTTGTACGGATTTAAAATGCCGCAGACAGAGGAAAGATTCTTTATTCCACACTTAGCAGTCGCAGATCTGGTGTCGAGCATTTGTTTAGCAGGCCTTAGTATAACGATGAACTACTACTATGCAAACTTTCCAAATGAGATTTTATGCAAGTTGCTTCATTACTTTTCTTGGGTGACATCGTCGTGGTCGGCATTCATTTTGTTGATGATTTCGATCAGTAGATATCTGAAAATATGTCGTCCAACAGGAAAACAGGTGACTCTTTTCGGTAAAAAGTGGGCCGTCTATGGGTGTCTTTTATTCGCAATCGTTAATACAAGTCCTGTCATATACTTTGTTGGAAATCGCCACCAGAATGTTTCATGTCTAAATACCAACGTTACGGTAGCCATGTGCGAGTTACGAGATTTTGATGGAATACTGCATACTTTGAAGATGACATACATTTTCATCGAAATAGGCGTCATATTTTCTAATGCAGGGATAACCGCAGGTCTTTATATTCCAATAGGACTACAAATTTATAGACGGTTTTTAAAAAGATCAAGACGCAAACGTCAAATACATGGGTTATATGTCTTAAAAGGACGTTATTCTGTTGATAAAAACGGCAGGAATAACGTTAAAACTGCTGTTTGCTCCAAGGAATACACGAAAGAAGGCCTCAATTTTGACTGTGAATCGCAATTTGGTTCCGTTGTTAATACATTACAAGACAACGTGCGCCAAAATCAACAAGAAGTCGCAATCGAGTCGGAAATGAGTTGCGTCTCAACGATTAATACAAAAATGCAAAATGTTGATAATTCGGATGTACAACAATCCCAAATCCGTCAAACTGGAAACAAGTCCTCTTATTATGTCAAAAGCCGACATGGCACAAGTTTTAGAGTCAGAAATAACTTTACGTACATGTTTATAACCATAATCTTTTTTTACTTGTTATCGTATCTCCCTACGTTCGTAACAATGCTTTTAGCTACGGATGATCCATTTCATTACTGGCACCAGATGGACATTGTTACTTTGAATTTCATCATGCTATTGCGCCGCTCTTCCATAGTAAACCACATTGTCAATCCGTTTATCTATGGATATTTTGATAGAGTGTTTCGACAACGTTTCTTGGAATGTTTTGTTTGTAAACAACATTAATTCAAAATTTTGTGATTTGTTCTTAATACTGCACTATCATTAACATCTATTCATATGTGTATATTCCGAGTTAACATATCTTAATATTCAATATTATGCTTATTTGATAATTATTCAATTTGAATATTATTTGAAATGTCAATGTGAATGAATTTCGAAACTTTAAGCTACGAGAGGACAAACTCCGAACTAGTGGGACGAAAACGAGATTCAATGTTACGTTTTCATATTATCTATAATCAAGACAACCGTACTCCATAGAAAAGTGAAAAAAAAGTGAGCAAGGTCACATACCCCACCCTCCCCCTTACTTGTCAATGCTTCAAATAATAAATTGCTAGTCACGCATTACATACCGGAGCGTGAAATAAAGAGCATATATTTAAACTTTGAAAAAATCATCAGATAAAGACTTCCTTCTAGTTTGCATATCTATTACTTTGTCGAACACAAATTAACAAGTTAAAAAAGACCGATATTCTCAGAGTTAATATAATCGGAATTTCCTGCACATCTACACATGATGTCCTAAATACAGTATACCTACGAAGATTCAAGAGAATCCTTGCAGCGGTTAAAGAGGAGTTCCGCTTTAAAAAAGCTTTTCATTAATAATTCGATATGATTTATATACATGTAGGATCAAATTTTTAATTTCAAAAGGGCCTAAATTTCCAGAAATATAATGGAATCAGTTTTGCTGACATTTTTCAAATCTACTTATTGTGTTCCGAGTACCTACGAAGTTTCAACAACATCCTTGCAGCGGTCAGAGAGGAGTTGTGCCCAAAAACTGTTCATTTATACTATGTTCATTAAAGAACAAAATTTTAAGTTAAAAATCACTGAGTTTTTCATTAAAATATAGAAACCGAATTTTTCTGGTATTATGCTGCACATTAACACACCCTCAAATTTCAACATCCTTGCAGAGGTTAAAGAGGAGTTGCACTGGCCAATTCAAACAGTTTTGTAAACAATGAAAATATTGCCATTTTCCCTTCACTAAATTACTTTTACACCTTTTTCACGTTAACAATTTCAAAAATAAAATTTGGTATCCAGTTTCACAAAATCTGATACAATTGCATGCTAACCCATTTGTGTCGCATGTATTTTATATATTGACAAACAACCACTTCCTTTTTTTTCCATTTATTTACAGCACAGAATACACCAACCACTTTAGAACATAATCATCTGTCCCTGTAAATGAAAAAAATAAATGTCAATACATGTATCAATCAAAATTTAATTTAAAAACATTAGAGCTCCACACTTGCGAGGTATGGAAAATATCATTTGATGAAAGTACTGGGTAAATCACATTGAAAATACATGTCCAAGAGCTGCCTGATTTCTATATTTTAGCAATAAGTGAACAGCCCTTTCATACAGTCAATTGGTAAATATATCCACTAATAGAAAAACATACAGTAAAACACGGTTATAACGAAGTGCCAGGGACGGGTGATTTTACTTCGTTATAAGCGCAATTCGTTATATCCGTCAAGTTTACAACATATAATATAGTCACGGGGAATGAAATTCACTTCGCTGTAAGCGTCAATCCATTAAAAGCGTGTTCGCTATAACCGTGTTTACTGTATTGTCTTGAGGACTTGGTCTACACATGTTTTTCTGTTAAGTTGATTTATCTATTGACCAAATGAAATCGTTAGTTATACATGATATATATTATAAGTGTATTATATCTTTTCTTATATCCATTATATCAGACAAAAAAGCAACTAACTTGAAAACATGCAAAATGTGTTCAAATGACTTGAAGTAATTTGAACACATTTTCCATATTTTCAAAAAACTTTCACATTGAATTCCTATTTTCAGTAACTTTGTCAATGTTGCTAATATTCTGCCTCTTTTATTGCTGCAATAGGTATACATGAACCTGAATATTTCAATAAAGAATAACTGGAACCTGAATGAACCTACAATTTTCTCATAGAGAAAACAAATTGTGAAATCAAATTAATGTGTGATTAATGGATTACATACCTTTCTCTTCTTTTCTCCTCCCAACTCGAAGTGCTTACATCTTTTAATGGCCAGCTGTTTTCTGTATTTACATTCTGTGCATTCTAACCTTAGTACAATCTTTCTTGTAATTTTAGCCTGAAATCAAGAGATGTTTGAATTAGTGCATATACAGCAGTATTTTTTTCAAAAAATAAAAATATTGCATGTTCCAAATCTTGGCAAACCTTTCTGTAGGAGAAAGTCTCTTGATTACTCCCATCATTATTACTGTATACATTTATGTGTTACTAATCTTATATCAAGTGAAATAAAACTTAAACATTTTTTTCATTTAGTACATTTTACATAACTGAAGAAGACTTTGGTGAATATTTGTAGCAATCAACTTTTTCAATGGCACTAGACAGCCCACCAATAAATATCACCATAAAGTCTTGAGTATAATCCACAGCCAAAATTTGATCAAAGTGGGGGATACGCATTATACATGAAGACAAAATTTTAATGACCCATTTTTTTAAGGGAATGTTTCTAGATTACTAAATCTTTAATAATTCAATTTCCATGTATCATTGTATTGTATCATAATAAAAATGTTCAAATCAGTGTATTGGCTTTCATGTAATTTAGCCCCCTGCTGACTTGTCATGTGTTCAGTGTTTCACAATTCTGATGAACTATGCACTTGTCTCCTGTCTGACTTCACTACTGAGCCATTTTATACTTATCATAATGCAACTAAAAACTTTTCAATTTAATTGGTGTCCAGATATGCAGTTTTCGTTTCAAGATGGACTCTGTTAAACTAGATTGAATATTTGTACAACTTGGTTATAACAGTATGCAACAAACAAACATTTTTTGTGAATGTTCATTTTAACGCAATAAAAAAGACAGGACTATAATTATTAATTGAAAAATTCCTTGGATCTTCTTTTTTAGTTAGATCCACAAGTGTAAGTTCTTGGAATACATTATCAATGCATGTACATAGGTGAATTTTCATTTAAAAATCTTGATTGAACCATTGAGGATTGTGTATCATGTACAATCCCTGCAACATTCTACTTTCTCATTTTCCGTGTGCTCATAGCACGTTCACTTGCACTCTCTGCTACGCTCTGTTTGCGATAACCATTTACAAAGTGATAACCTTGCGCTCACCGTCTGTTCAGCATTCATTTATCATTAGTCATATAATATTTTATTTAGGCTGACTACTATACATACATGTAGTTTATTTGTTATTTTTTTCCTGATTACCGGTACTGACAAATACAATAAAAGGAAAATTCCTGAGGCACTCTGAATAAGTCGTTTATATTGCGTTCAAATTGTTCCCCGTACGATCACCATTTACTTTGAGCTCATGTTTGCACTCTGTATTCGCTCACCATTCATAAGCGTTCACCAAATTCCGATCAGCGTGCGCTCGACGTTCATATGGGAAAGTAGAATGTTTCAGGGACTGTACAAGTGCATACTACATCACACAAGACTTTATAGAAATGTAAAACATAAATCAATGACAATAGATTTTAGTTTACATCAAACCTCATGCAGCCAATTTAAAAAGGCAATGAACTTTTGGTACATCTATTGTGTAAATATCCGGTTACATGATTTTGTTTAAATGGTTCTACTGTTTTAAAACGTACCTTTTTTCGGAAGATAACCTTTGTCTGACCTCCAAAACCACTCTGTTTTCGGTCGTATCTTCTCTTTCCTGTGGAAATAACAAACAAAATTCATACCAACTTTACTTTAAAAATCTATAGCTGCATTCCAAATCCTGATAAAGCTGGATCGTCAACAAAAGTTGACAACAACAGACCTACCATAAAAATTTGATAAATGATATTTTATAATAGCCATAAACAGTCATGTAAAAAAGAAAACTCTCAATTTTTCTTGCAAAGATAATGATATACAGTAGTCTTAAAAGGTGATGACCATCAAGCCCTCTTAATAAGTATATTGTAGAAGCAGAATTATTCGTTGGGGATTTAATTTCGTTATTTTTGTTGGCAGCATTAATCAATGAAATTAAACCCATGACAAATTTTTAGCCCAAGTATTAATGATTACAAAGAGATTAAGATATGACGAAATTAAATGCCAACGCAATTTTATTTGGTTAAAAAACAACAAAAATTTTGACCCAATGAAAATATGAGCTTCTACAGTATATGCATTATACTGCACAAACAACGGAAGTAAATATTACATAAGCAATATACAAAAGGCCAAAGGACCATGTGCTTTATTCTCAGTAATGTGAGAGTTGTAATAGGGTGTTGAGGACTACATATTGAAAGCAATTAACAGAAAGAAAACACCAAAAATTAAATGATCAATGCCGAAGAAACTTTCGACCAATTAAAGAGGGAAAATAATGAAGACAAAATCCATGTATTGTACTCACCCTGAGCATAGAGGGAGGCTTTTCCGGTCTTGTACTGGGTCACCTTATGGAGGGTGTGCTTTTTGCACTTTTTACCCTTGCAAAAGGTCTTCCTCGATTTTGGTACGTTGACCTACGTGAATAAAAAGCGAAAATGAATCAGAGTTGAACTATATCTTCATCATTCATGCAATACTACACAAATCCATGTTATAAGTGTTTTGCTTTTTTTTAAATATATATTCTTGATTGAAAAAATAATGTTTCAGTCAGCCTTACTTTATACCTAGGTCTACAATTTTAGCTACATTATTGTTTCCAAATATAATACAATTATACTCTTAACATACCAGCTGTAAGTACATAATGGTAATTAAACCTTCAAAATGATTTTTGCATAAGTAGTTTAAAATGCATTTCACACATCAATATACACCAATAATAAATCTAACTTTCATTCAATTACATATGCAATATTATATAAATTTTGCAATTGCAAATGTGACGCATGACAAATTTGATGAACATTTTATGAAAATATTCTTGCAATGAGCAAAATGTTTCAATTCCTTTAAAGGTAATGCAACAATTACAAGTAAATCTGAACATATTTCAAGCATTGATGTCAATGACACTGATCATTTTACAGAATTAGCAAGAAAATTTAGCATTCCATACCAATTTTAGAATGTATTTTAAATCTGACAGAACTCATTTGAAGTAATTTGCCCTAAGAAACATTCTGTTCCAGAAAACCTGATGAACATGTATAAAATCCCGGCACTGGTTGTATTTAATCATCCAACCATCATTGCGCACATTTATTTAATTATTCAGTTAAATACAAGTGTATCATGTTTAGTTCTGAAGGTAACAACTGATAGCTACATCAGTACATGTATTCGGACCAGAAATGTTTTGACTATGCCAATGATGTGTATGATCATCTCTACCTGCTACTTTGTCGTGTTTGACCGATATACATGTACATTTTTAATAACATAGCATAATGAAAACATAAGAAACCTGATTGCATTGAATGGTAATTCTAGAGATTAAACATCATACTATAGACACTGAACTAAACGTTCCATCACGAAATGTATTGACTAACTTTCAATACTCAAATATGATTTAACATGAATGCAAATCTTGGATTTACTCGGTTATAAAAGTCATTGAGAGTCCCTTAGTTTGTAATCTTTACTTCTAAAGTGACATTAAGCTAGTTTAGCGGGATGATGACAATAGATTTACTATCATCCGTAAGATTCTCGTGTATTTACCATTTTTGATAGTAGAAAAAGGAAGTACTTATTGCGTATGCGCAAGATATCGGAATCTCACAAGTGTTTCTCGGCATCAATTAAGTATTATGAAAATTGAAAGCGTCTTAGCTACACTGATTTTAAATCGAAAGTAGAATATTATGGACGTTGTGATTGTTGCTGCTGTTCGAACTCCAGTTGGTTAGAATGATATTTGATATATTGAAGATAGTTTAGTTTATTTAATCAGGAAAACATTTTGTTCGTTACAGTTTCCAAACAATTCATTTTCTTGTAATTTCTGTAGTTGTCACCGAAAACTAGCTCACCGGCGCGGCGATGTCCACAAGTGCTTTATCCTGGCGACATCGTGGTTACGCGTTTCCGATAGTCTAAAACTAGATCTAAACGCTGCCTCTAATAATTGTCTTTAACATGTACATACATGTTACACAGCTTAAAATTATGTCAATTACCTCTATACCTTTCTGCCACATTTATCGTAAAACTATGTCAAAAAAATATGTCATGTAATGTGTCTAGCGAGGCATTTTACATATAGAATTGTATAGAATAAAAGGATGTGTACGAATTCAATGTTATTTTATTTGTAATAGATAAACAAATAACTTTCCACTCACACAGAACATGAAAGGATGGCGTAATTTTTTTAATCTGGAAATTATATATTCAATCTTAATTATTGACACTGTAATAAAACATGCACAAAGTTTATTTTGTTAATTGTTACATCAAAATCTCAACTGACGTCATCGAAAAACATTGACTCTAGCTGACGTGGATAGCGTCGATTTTGAAGAAGTGGCAAAATAATTAAAATACTTCAAAACATTATTCTAAGGATCCATTTACTAAAAATATTTTTTATGATAAGAAATTTTTCTGAATATAAAACATTGCATGATAACCTGTACATTTGACCATTTTACTCTGCATTTGCGTTTTACGACAATAATGCGCAATACCCTGCACAGAGGGTGCAAAATTTTAAACCAGCGACCTTTAATGCTGTGTTTATATTAAACTGTGTTCTTGCGATTCATTTTGAAGGGTCCTTCTGTGGTGGGTTGTCTACCCTTCCAGCCCATGACCTAGGAACCATCTGTATCAAAGAGGCCTTAGGCCGAGCAGGCATCAAGGGGGAGAATGTGTCTGAGGTTATACTAGGACAGGTTCTGACTGCAGGTACTTGTACATGTATGAAGAAAGATATACTCGACAGGTGTATTTTCGGTCTAATTTCATATTAATTTGTTTTAGAATCAGTAGTGACTTTTCTCTTGCTTTTTCTATGATATATGGTTTAGCTCAAATTTTGATTAGATATAAATTTCTATTATTTTTTAAAGGATTAATACATGTACCTGAATGTATAATTGTAATACACATACATGTACATATATTAATCATTTAAAAAATAATACCTTTTGTATTCAAAAGGTTCACGCTGATAACTTCGTGGTGAAAATTTCATTCAATGTTTTAAGAAATATGATACAAATATGGTAGACACGCAATGACTTTAACGTATATATAATGAACATGCATGGCTGCTATTCTGCTCATTACAATACAGGGTTGTCTCTAAGACCCGGGAGGCGGGGAATTTCCCCGCCTAAAGTGACGTAATTACCCGGCTATTATTGCATTTCAAACACTATCTAGCTATAAGCTAAACCTCCAGATCCCCTTCTACTTTTTTATTTCTCCCTTCTACCTCAATTTTTAGAGACAACCCTGCAATACATGTATTTTTATTTTATGAGAAAATGAAAGCTAGTTACATACATGTACTAGAAATGTCATCGTCGGATACCCACCGGGGATCGCATCTTTTATCATCGTCGGATACCCATGGGTGATTGCATCTTTTACTTAAAAGACTCGATCACCTGTGGGTATCCGACGATGTAGAAATATGTGTGATATACCTACATGAAACATATATACATAAATTAAAATGCCAATCAGGCCAAAATAAGATTATTGTTTGTTTGAATTGCCTCCTGCCTCAATGAAATACCCCCTGCTGGTAAAATTTTATTAGCAAAAAATTTGGAATTTTTAAAAAAAATGTTTTTCTTGCAATGTTTACATAGTTACAAGTTCATTCAGGTTTTTGTTTTCTACCAAAATTTGATAAGCTGAACTTACAGTTTGAAATATAAAATAAATTCCCCCACTCCCTCCTCAGTCCTGTGTCTGGAAACCCCCCAGGCAGAAATTCCAAACAAACATTATTTTTTATGGATGGCCCACCAGCAGTTGTGATTAAGCTAACACATGCACCCTGTTGCTTGTTCCCAGGTCAAGGCCAGAACCCTGCTAGAAAGGCCAGCATCAATGGAGGGGTGCCCATACATGTGCCGTCCTGTGGGGTCAACATGTTGTGTGGGTCAGGCCTGAGGGCAGTGGTTCTGGGCTACCAGGCCATCAAGACGGGGGATGCGGACATCGTGGTGGCAGGGGGACAGGAGAATATGAGCTTGGTGTGTTGATTTGTATACTGATAATGTAGCACTGTGGAATCATTAAAATCAGTGGTGGCTCCCCTTCATCAAAGAATTTACATATTTAGACAACATGGAACACAGTATTAATTCAGTAATTTTGTCGAGTAAATCCACAAAATTAGAAATACCTGAAATTATGTCCCCATGAACCTGTGAAAAACTGACAATCTGCAAAAGATTGGTCTACCAGAATATTTACTTGCAATATTTTTGGAAATTAATTAAAGAGGAGTCAGGTTGATTATTGATCCATCAAAATATGTTCAGCTGTGAAAAATGATAAAAATAATAAATAAATATATTGATTTAACAAATTTTTGTACTATGAAGGCTCCTCACTGCATTCACATGAGGAATGGAGTCAAATTTGGAGACACTTCACTTACAGACACAATGATGAGTGATGGCCTCACAGATACCTTTAATCAGTATCACATGGGAATTACAGGTAAAATCTGTCAAGCCAATTAGAAAATACTACCAACATTGGGGCTCTAAACTAGTGCCAATTTTTTTAAAACATTGGTTTAATGTAAAATTAAACTTTTTACAAGAAGGGGAGAAATTAATTGGAAAAAAAATTTTGCGCCATTATTCATTAGTGAAATGACTATAACCTATTTATCATATTTGGGAGAAACACAATTATATCACTGAAAAGCATTACAAATTTGGTTGATCTTGAATTTATGTACATGCATGTGTATATTATATTGTATTCTTACTTCATGCAAATTACACCGAGAACGAAAGAAATAAAAATTCAGTTTTGTATTTCAATTCTTTGAAATGTTGACTGTTGATCTTATTTTAAAAGCTGAAAATGTGGCGAAGAAATACAGTGTATCCAGAGAAGAACAAGACCTTTTTGCACTTAATTCTCAGCAGAAATGTGAGGCTGCACAGAATGCTGGGTATTTCAATGAAGAAATAGTTCCTGTTTCCATAACAACCAGACAAGGAACAAGTAAAGTTCATAGAATTATGAACCTCAATGAGAATTTTTAATGCTAATTTTAATTAGCACTTGTCAACATGTGTCTCTTTTGCATTTGGATTATTTTGTTGGTGTTGTTGTTTGACTTTTTCTAAAAACAAAAATCAGTTATGGTAGAATGTAAATGTCATGTTGAATGTCAACAGGCAATAAATGTTTCTCTTGAATTAAACCATGAAAATCTTGAAACACAAATTGTCATTTTTTTTCCAGAGGTTGTAAATAAAGATGAATTTCCAAGGCAGGGATGCTCAATAGAAGCACTACAGAAACTAAGACCAGCTTTTGTTAAAGATGGAACAGGAACGGTAACTGCAGGAAATGCTTCTGGTAACCACATCATCCTCTTGTTTTTTTTTTTTTTACATCTTAACAGAAAGGCCAATACATGTATTTATCAAAATAAAATTTTTTAAGTTTTGCATATTAGATGTGTACTATTTGCAAGCAACAGAACCATTTACATGTTATGGCAGATAAATCAAAATGCATGTAGGAGAAATTCTCACCTAACGGACAAGTACCCAACATGTTCATTTGTGAAACCTTCCTTTTGTTAATGTACAAATCCAAGTTGAAGTTTCATGTAATTTGATTAAATTATTAGAGAATTAACCATATTTGTTCATTATAATGATTCTACAGTTTTTATGACACTGCAAACTTGGACTGTATTCAACCTGTAAGCATCAATATGCATGAAATATACCTTGGTTTAGGGTAAACAATGTCAAAAATTCATGACATGAGAAAACAAGAAATTAATGGATGTGGCATTAAGATAAAACTTTGAATTGACTAATATTGTGCAGAGTTTTTGGTTAAGATGTTTGTTTGAATTCACAGGTTTAAATGACGGGGCAGCTGTCTGTGTATTGATGAGTGCTGAAGAAGCCAGAAACAGGTCCTTACAACCTTTATGTAGGATTGTATCATGGGCACAGGCTGGGGTGGATCCAGCCATTATGGGAATGGGACCAGTGGATGCCACCAGAAAAGCAGTGAGTTGCAGTATGATTTGTAGTCATAAGGAATTTCTTTGGTGAAACTATATAATATGAATGTTATTGTATAGTCAACTAACTTGTCGACTGACAGAGTTGTGTAGTTGCACAGTTGTATAAAATTGTACGTACATACCAAAACACATTATAGGGGTGGTGATGTTGGGGGCTCAAATGCAAGGAAGAAAAGCAGAGTACACGTTTAACATTATATTAAAAAAAAATGGGGGGGGGGGGGAGGTTGGGGGGTTATGGTGGATTGTTGGATGAACATCATGCGCGGATCTAGAAGGGAGGTTGGAGGAGTCTGAACCCCTCCCTGGAATATCCAATCGTAAAATTGCCAAAATTAGGCAACTATAGAAAACATGAAAAACTCAATTATTTCTTGGACCCCCCCCCCCCCCCCCACCATTCCCCATGAAAAACAAGGAATGAACACGCCATACTCTACCACACCTTGATTTTACCAAGGTTAAAATGATATAATATATGGATATATGCAGTCCTGGCAGCCCCCCCCCCCCCCTCCTCCCCCTCCCCCCATGAATAAGGTATTTCATCATTTGGGGAAAAAAAATTCAAAAAGAGAAAAGACCTGTTTCATTGGTTTATAATTTTAATTTTTTGTGTAAAGAGTGTCTGAACATAACAGTCTTATTATATTTTGCTTGTAAATTTCAACAGTTGGAAAAAGCACACTGGTCCATCAATGACGTAGACCTGCTGGAGCTCAATGAAGCCTTTGCGGCTCAGTCTGTGGCAGTCGTTAAAGAACTGGGATGTGATCCCTCAAAGGTAAGGCCTAAATGGTTCAGTTATTGTGACTTGATAGATATAAGATTCACAAAGCAAGATAACTTCAATATTTTACTGAGCTAGTCTCAAATTGTACATTATCTGTACTAATCTGAAATTCTTTCATCACAATACTTAAGTGGGTGTTTTTTTGCAGTACTCACATTTATAATTATTCATTAATGTATGTGACTTATGAACTTACATATTGAATGCTTTGGTACACCTATAAATATTTCAGTTGATCTACATGAGGCAATTACATGTACATATAGTTCAAAGCACTAGCTGTATACTTAAGATTCCTTATGTTTTCGCAAGTGCTTTATTCCAATGCTTTGCATCAAATTAAGAGAATTTGAAATCATGAAGGCTCAACATTATTTAGAATGTCGTATTCATGTTCAAAACTGTCATGAAAATAATAGCGAGTTTCTAAAATCTTTTAATGGTGCTTTTTGTGATTTTATGAAATTTATAATTTCTCACATATAATTAGGAACATACAGTACATGTACATGTAGAGTGTACACAAGTTGCTATATCATAACAGCAATTTAATGAAACTCAACCTTTTATAGGTAAACACATCTGGAGGTGCTATTGCTATAGGACACCCAATAGGAGCGTCTGGTGCCAGGATCCTAGTGACATTGCTCTACGCTCTAAAACGGACAGGCAAGAAAAGGGGTGTGGCTGCTCTCTGTGTGGGCGGGGGGATGGGGATAGCTATGTGTGTGGAGCGGATTTGATGTCATTAGTCATCCAGAGCTAGCTGCTCAGTTCAGTGATAGTTTTACATATATTAATGATATATTTCAAGCTGTATTTTTTTTTTGTATACATATCAAGGTGTTCGGAGACTGTATTTTTTTTAAACACATGTACATGTACATAGCCGTTGGTTTTTTTTTTATTGTTTACAATGTACTTAAATCACCAGTGTTTGTTCAAAACATTCCTGAATGCATATATATGTACTTTAATAGTATTAATTTCCATGATGCGATTCAATTATCAGCATTCATTTTTGTCCTGGTCCAAGACCAGTCACTTGTATACAATCATATATTTTCTCGATGAAGTAATATTTACATAACAGCCAACATGTATTAAAAATTTGACTGACATGCTTTTCCTGTTTGTGTTTAAACATTTTCAATTATTTGAAAGAGAGATTTGAAGCTGTCAGTGAAATGACAAAGTAAGTCTTGGCTTTATCTTTCACTTAATTAGTTTCATGTATTTGATAAAAAAGAAGAACACCATGATATATATTTTACATGCATATCTCTTTATTGTTCTATAATCCAATGCTGATACATTGTTCAGTTGATTTTCCATCCAGCAAAAGACGAGTATGTGCCGTACAAATACACACTGGAAGAGGCAGTCACAAGCCAAACTTGGTCGCCTTTGTTAAGCCACACTGTGACGGTAGCACCGCATTCTTGGTAGGCTTGCTGACAATGTACCTGATGGTAGGTGCTGCCATTTTTCACCAGTTTGGTTTGCCCATAATAGCTAGAGTGGAGGGCAAGGCTCCAAGTGAAGACATACAGACCTTCGGATGGGGCGGTGAAGCGGTAGTTGCCGCTGTTGAAACCACTGCCGTAGTTGACCTTCACACTGTTAAACTGTAAGACGGCCCCAGACCCGTAGGATTTGGTGCTCGACAGAACGACCATAAATGCTATTGAATTTTTATGGGAACCTTTTCAAAGAAAATAATTTTGTTTTACATTTATGTAGTTTAAAAACTTTCATATCCATCTTAACGTAAAGATTTGTTTTAAAATCGTATTCAGGTATAATTGTTTTAAATGAGAATTTGTGAAAGAAAACGTTTGTTTAAAACATAAATGCAGAACACATAATTATTATGCACATACACTTTGAGCTTTTTACGAAATTGGGACTTCATTTTTTTTTTAATGTTGAGGAAATCGTTGAGCCTATGTACAATACATGTTAAAGTTGACAGTTACCTATGTCCCCAACCTTGGAGGCCAAGTCAAGACCGTGTTGCAGCGTCTCCGCCTGTTTAGACATGATGGCAAACAGACTCTTTCCTTGGACAGGACCAGTCGGTGCCAGGAAGAGCAACACACACGTCGACACGCACGTTAGAGTTGTAGGCTTCATTGTTAAACTGCTTATTAAGAATGAAAGAGTTTTGACGTTATAAAAAACAACTTTTTTAAGATCAGACGACACATTCCCCCCCCCCCCCCCCAAAATGATAATTTTTTTATTCAAATTTTCAACTACCTGATAATATACGAAGTAAAGTTCTTATTATTCATTATCATTTAAAATGATAAAAACTTTAAAATATATATCCATTCATGCCAAAAATATTTATATCAGCAATTCAAATTTATTTTCAATAATATTATATAGGAAATTGCATACTCTAGTACCTTGTGCCAATGCCATGTTACTGGTACCCTATTGTTTGCAAAAAAGTTTGTCAAAGAAGCGGTAAACCAAAAAAAAAAATCCTGGAAAAAGCTTTTTAAAATTGAGGAACGTGTCGTCTGACCTTGAGACAAATTTTGTTCATTTCTTTTTGTTCAATTTTATAAATCTTTATTCTTTAGCAAAATGTGAAAAAATAATGCATATTTAATAAATACGCATTAAATTTTTACATTTCATCATAATTTGACGAGTCTTACCTCTTTCGCCTGTGAATTCAATCAACTAAGATTTGGCATACAGAATCAAGGGGTATTTATACTTTTTGCCTAATTAATATTAAAATGGCATTTCTAGCTCACCTGAGCTTAAGGACTACTAAACGGCATTCAACATTAAAGAATACCATGAACGAACAGTATTAAAGGTTTTGTATCTGTTGATGAGTTTTTTAGATATTGACAATTATAAATTATGCAGATAAGATAAAGCAATAAAGACATGCAGCCATTTATAAGATAGAAGCTGGTTTCATATTCGCCGACCAAATTATAGAAATCAGTAAGGTTTCTATAATCAATTAGCAATGTTCTGTGACAGAAAGGTTTGCATTTGATTAGTTTTTGTATGAATTAAGAACAATTTTTTTTCAAACAAACAATCTTGTTCTGTTAAAGTTTTAATATTTGTTTTTTTTCCCAAAGAATATTAGATATTTTTATTTAAAGTTTATAACGTATACTAATATTCGTAAAACCGATTTGTAGTGAGATGATACCGATTTATGTTAATATGTGGGAGGAAAAGATGGAGGCTTCAATTATTGCAGAATATGTTGAAGAAACAATCTTTAAAAAACTCTTGAAATTATTATACAGTTGTTGATTGGGGTCGAGGGCAACTGTTGCCCTTGACCCCAATCAAGAACTGTTTTGTTATACCCCTTCTAATTAATAACACGTTTTCGCAGAATGTGACGTCACCGGTCAACAGTCTTTTTTAACAGTTCCAATCTAACAGTTCCAGTCTAACAGTCAAAATGCTGGACTTTTTTTCGTATAGAATTATATAGTAACTGTTTTACAGGGGTATAAGAAATCATTTTATGTTTTACTCAAATGATCATAACAAATTTTCGATTGCTTTGGTTAAACTTTACATCCTACCTGTAAAATGTAATTTAATTCAATTAAATTAATAAATACCAGGTGAGCTTTGATGCATGTTGGCCCCTGTCTTACACTATAATGCATGTGCTGGTAATTAAATTCGATCTTGAATACTGTTGAAAACAAATACAGTACTGTTTGTCATGCAATTTTGCAATTTCCAGAGACCTGACGATCTGTTGACTGTTTGAATTGATTTTTTAATTTAGTTGTGTGTTACATTTACTGTGCGAAAGTTAATCCAAAAGTTATGTTAGACAATGCACTGTGTTTCTAATGGGCGCTGCAATAGACAAATTATTCATCAGAACTTGGACAATCACATTTTTAACTCAATTTCAATATATATATATATATATATATATATATATATATATATATATATATATATATATATATATATATATATATATACATGTATATATATATATATTAATGTTTTTAACGTCATTAAAAAATATACGTGATATTGGCGCGATATCAAGTTACGTCTTCTTAGGGTTTTTATTTCAGGCTAAATATTGCACAGATTAAGATTTGAACAAACTCTAAACAACAAGTACTTTAACACAGATAAAATAATGTAAACTTTTTTCTAATTATTTCTAAAATTAAGGAAACGTTACTATTATTGCGAGGTTAGCTTTGTCTCTAGATCAAGGAATAATCATGGCAATGTTTTCTTATGGACTAGATTTAATGAATTTAATACATCAAGCCTAGAATCCAGAAATAACGACGCCAGCGTGCGGCAACTATCCTCATCTTACACTATATATTTTTTTCTTTAGGAGTAATTATAATCATTTTGCATTGAGATATGATTTAAAAATAGGTAGATATTTCAAAATTTGAGTTTTCATTTGGTATCTTTACGCTTTGGTCGCTTTATCGATTTTATCGCATCTGTGACAGTACTCGTGCAACGTGTTGTACAATAAAATGAAAGTAGATGTATAATTTATACTAATGAGACATATGATATAAGGTGTTTTTTCATACGCAGATTTAGAGATGGTGTGTAAGGGGGAGGGGGCGTATACAAGTTACTACATCCCCTCCCCTATTTAAATTACGCGTTTTTTTGTTCTTTTTGGAAAAAAAGGGGGGGGGGTCCTAGAAAATTATCAGTATGATAAAAAACACCGATTAAAATGTCTTTAGATACTGCGTTCCCTGGTTTGTATGACGAGAACCATGACATGGTTTTACTCGTATGCTACAAATGAGTTATGCAATTTTGACAAGTTTGAAAAATCGATATAAAAGATAAATGCTATAGAAATAGCATAGTACTGTTAAATGTAATGTAATGCATATTAAAATAAACATCAATACCTGTCCAATACTAGCATATCATTTTTTTGTTATTGTGGATAAAAAGGCTGACACAGAAATAAAAATTAGATTTGATCTACTAGATCATTAAATTATGAATTAAAAATTCAATTCTGGTTGTAGCGCGGCATTTGATTGGATAGAAAAAAATTATTAAACTTGTATGACCTGGTTTGCTTGACACAAGACACGTCACAATGCACCAACGTCAAAAAACGTATTAATCCGCTTTACGTTATGTTTGAATTTTGAACAGATTGAAATCATTTTTTACAGGAAAATGCACTCAATTTGTACTGTAAAGTACAGAAAATTTAATCATAAGGAATGAACTCAATGTCTTCCCAAGTTCTTCGCGGATAATAAAGTGTAAACTGCCCCAACCCAGGTTATACTCGTATAACCTGGGTAGACATTGACTTCATGTTAAATATACAGTGGGCTCCGGGTATAACGGGATATTACGAGGTACCGCTTACAGCTTTTACATATATTTATTTCATTACCACTTTTTTTAATATGTTTTACGGTGCGACCGTTGGGGCGAGCACAGCATGTGATCAAACAATGAATTATAATAAATTAATAAAATAAAATTAACAACGTGAAATTTGAATGCCAAAAAATAAAACATACCTATTTTTCAGTAAATTTTCATTATTCATAGTTTATAAGATTTGTTATAATTTATTTATTTATATGTAGAACAATAGTTTAATCTCAGATACAATGTTGTTAAATAATAAAGATTTTAATATATAAATATTCATTGCACTGCATCTCCTCTTTTAAAGTGATTGTGATTATGATTGATTGATTGATTTCCCCCTTTTTTTTGCAGTAGACATTTTTTCTTAAACTTACATATAAAACTTGACTCATCATAGAGCTCCCCCCATGCTAAAATTTTTTTCATTTTTGTCAATTTATACATAGAAAATCGACTTACCATGGATTTGCCCCTCCACTTAAAAAAAAATAATTAATGTTTAATTTTATTTTTAGTTTACGCTTTAAAATATTTGCTTATTATGTTAAAAGAACATGGTGTTGTTCCCCCCCCCCCCCACCCCCCGCATGTAATAAATGGAAGTGAAAATAAAGAAACCATTGAACTGCTAAAGAGCTGAAGGATTAGAATTTTCATGATTTATTTTTCTTTTTGCTTACAAAGATTTTTTGGATGAGGCTGCCATCCACCCACCCACCCCTTTTAAAAAAAGCGCTGCTACGTATAACGTTACGTTTCAGGAAATTACCGTAATTATAGTGAATAAAATATTTGTGAGCATTCATCCAAATAAGTGCAATTTACAACTGTTTCCTGTATCTGAAGAAATTTCCTTATTCGTCAGCTGTTCTTTATCTTAGCCTTTGCAAGATTTTGAGAGGATTTTGGTCATTTCAGCAGATTTACAATAACTTCAATTAGAGTAATTTCCCCTTATCAGTGCTTATTGTGACGTCAAAGCTGACGTTGGTTAAGTGTCGTCTTACTCTTTAAAATTCCCTTGAGAAATAAAAGTATGCGAAGCATGATGTTCTTAAAATTACACATCTTATAAGCTTTTCAAAGGTTTTACTTTGATTCTCGGGAGAACGTGATGTTGGAACGTGAGGTTGGAAGCCATTGGTACTATGAATTGTGGGTCAAAATTTACTGACTCCGAAAAAATATATCGGATTAATGTGTAAACGTTTGTGACGTCACACGATTATTTTTGATTGAAAGTGTACTGAGGTGAACTTTAGAGGTAACATTGACTGTATGTCGCTTACATCGTTATTGTTTTTACTGTCTAAATTTGTCTTGCTGATTCTCGTGAGAGTGTGAAGTGATAAAAATTGCCATGATTACAGGGAACTACTGGGACGATTAAAACGATGCATTACTGGTCCGATTTACTGACGCCAAAAAAATCCGTTGAATGAATGTGCAACTATAGTCCGAATTTTCTATTCACACACGCCTTGCCGGTAGAGCTCGCTTCGCGCCGGCGCTGCGCGCCGGCGAGCTGCGCTCGCTATAAACGTTATTTGGAATGTCAAAAAAACAAAAAAACAAAAACAAAACAAAACAAACCGATCACGTATCACCTTTGGAAATGCCAACCTCGGATATACATGTAACGAGCATCGGTTATAACGAGACATTAAATGATGTCCAGAGCATCTTGTTATTCCCGGAGGCCACTCTATTTACACATTCCAGTGTCTTTGCCTATGAAAACACTAAAAATAGATTTGGTAATGTGTTGCCCAATGCCTTTCATCAATGACTATTTTGATATTTAATTGTACAAATCCTAAAATATTTAAATATAATATGTTTTACGGTGCTACCGTTCTGGCGAGCGCAGCAAGAATTACACATACCTTGCATCATTGTCAACTTATAGTTTTATTTAGGTATCAACGAACGTCAAAGAATTTTTGAGAGAGTTTGCTCTACTGGTACTAATTTTAATGGTTATGATACATACAGCGCAACCCCCTACCACAGAGAGAGAGAGAGAGAGAGAGAGAGAGAGAGAGAGAGAGAGAGAGAGAGAGAGCGGTTCCTGTTTGTTGGTGTGTAATTTCCCACTTTTAAATTTGATGATCTGACGATATGCAATATCTACATAATTTTTTTAACTGTTTATTATTTCATTTTATTCCTTTTTTATTTAGTTCAAAATGTCCTATTGTTTATTTCCTCCCTACTCATATACTTACCTGCCTACTGTACATGCATGCACAATTATATATAGCTTAAAAATGGATCGATATGACAGTAAAGTATGGCTCTTGCTAGTATATATACATAAAATCTCTATATTAAAAAAAATTAAAAACAAATCATATGTCAATGAGGCAGGTATCGCAGTCTATACTGAAATATTTACATTCTACTGTGTTTTTCCATTAAATTCTGTGATCTTCAAATGCCTCTAAATGCAACAAGTAGTCAAAGGTCAAATTGACGAGTTTTATTATGACGTCACAAAAGCTGAACGCTGCACACTGCAACGTCACAGGCGAAAATCAAAGTTCACGCTTGTGGCTGTTACTGTGGCTCTTCCATTAATATTAACTTACCCTTAGAATAAGATAGGAATTTTAAGGCATGAATCACATTTGCAGACAAGGCAAGAAGTTGACAAAATGTAAATATAAGCATTAAATCATGATTTTTTGAAGTATACACTCTCATAACTGCCGCGATGTGTGCATACAAATTTTCATAACGCGCTAACGCGCGTTACTCAATTTGTATGCACACACAGCGGCAGTTATGAGAGTGTATACTTCAAAAAATCATGATTCAATGCTATAATAGCCAGTACACTCATTACAGATGGTTGATCCACCTCTATAAATTTATCGCGGGAAATATAGCGCGAGTGCACTGTGACGTCATCCATGACTTTGTTCGTCTTTGTTTACGTTTCTCGACTCAATACGGAGGTATTGAAGCATGTAACAAATCTTTTGAGTCTCGCCAAAGCATATGCGGTACTCCAAACGTGTCTTCAAACTTTAAGTCACCGTAAATTACGAGTTAAAAGTCGGCCATTTTTGGCATAGCACCACGGGTGAAAATATTAGAGAGCATTATGGGATGTAGACAAAAAAATTTGTTTGATGAACTGTAGGTTTAGCTCGTTCTTTTTCCCGCGCACACTGGTTCTTAGAGCTCGCTTCGCTCGCCGGCGCTGCGCGCCGGCGAGCTGCGCTCGCTATAATTTAAATTACATTTTTCAGTGCCTTTGCCTGTGATAGCACTACGTATCGATTTTGTACTCTACACACAATTCAATTGACGTGTAATTGGTGTGCAAGCCGGCTTTGCTTATTTATATTTAAATATTTAATCGTACAATTGCTGAAACTATATAAATACAACTAATAAGAATTCACTTTTTGAATAATATGAAGTGATAATTTCGGTCGGGGATTGATCAAATCTGTCATAAGCCCCTCGGTGTTTATTGGGTTTGATCACGCCCCGAACAAAATTATCGCCCAATAATTCTCAAAGAATGATTCACATTTCCTTAAATATGTAATAAGAAATAATTCTTTGAATATTATAAGGATATTATGATCAAATACGGTCGGTTTATCAAACTTATCATAAAGCTTTTCGGACTTTATTGGTTTTGACCACCCCGACCGTATTTGATCACCTCATTAATATTCAAAGAATGATTACTTACTCCTTAACAAATAAGGTGGAGCTTATAAAAAGCCACTGACAAAAAATCATAAACTATGAGATCAAATCATGTCTTCTCCGTTTCAATGTTTGCAAAAGATTTCTGGGCGAATAACTATTGAATCAAGGAGAATATATTAGTCTAGTAGAGCTTTTTATGAACCTTTGATATCATTATTGGGTTTTTTTTCATGCCGTTGATAAACCCATATGGTAATATATCTTTGCTAGTACATCTGTTTTCAATAGTTATTTTTTAGATTATGATACATCTATAACTAACTTAAGGATCCCGTTTATAACCATTAGTTCATCGGTTTCTTTAAAAGTACATGTATTAGATTTTAACTATCTTAACAATTTAAGAAAGAAACCTTTTTAAAACCTCATTGTGAATTTAAAAGAGAAACCCTTTTGTATACCGACATTATCGGCGGAACGAGAATATCCCCCTTCCACCTTGATCTTGAATACTTTACGGTACATGTAATATGAAGTCGAAACACAACTGTGTAAAAATAATAAAAAGAAATGTAAGATATTGTAAATATTAAGTTTGAGTATGGATGCCTATAGTCCAAGTTTTTATCAGGTATATTTGTTAGTCAGTAAGACTGCAATGAGCAGGACGTCACGTGCAGCTACGATCCTTTCACTGTTTACAGTGACACAGCAGTGGCAGTGAGGTTCCTTATACGTTGTAGAGAATTCAAGTTTGATCATAAAGAATTTTCAATAGTTAAATATATTTCCTTCTTTGAAATTCAAAGCTTGAGAGAATAAAAAATGTTTGTTTTTTTTTTTATAAAAATGTTCATTTGGACGAATCTCTGAATTGTTGGCTTAAGTTTTAATGGGTTATCACACAACGTTGATAATTGACATGACATAGAAAGGTTCAGAATTTCGTAATACACCCACCCACCCACACGCACGCACGCACGCACGCACGCACACGCACACACACACACACACAACTTGGAAGGTCTATTTCTTTGTTTAAATTGTGCGGTTTAAGAAATGAAGATAATAATTTTTCTATTGATCGACGTATCAAAGAAAAAATTGACCGGAAAACTTCATCAATGCGCGTAGCGCATTGATGAAAAAGTTTTCCGGTCAATTTTTTCTTTGATACGTCGATCAATAGAAAAATTATTATCTTCATTTCTTATCATTTAATAAACTTTTTCAAATCAAAAAGTGTGAAGTGTCATTGATCAAAAATGTAAATAATGTAAATGAAGCGGCGCGTATGAATACAAAACAACAACAGCAACAATATTCAAAATGGATGCGCCTTCAGCTGATGTAGAGGTATATTGAACTGAATTTAATGGATTAAACACAAATAGTGAGTTAAAATCTGAACCGACTGAATTGAAAACGAAAGGAAAATACATACGATAGCTTGTGGTATTATTCACTGTGCAGAAAAACTCGTAATAAAACTAGTTTTCATGTGAGATCGGTGGAAAATGCAACCACAGGAGTCGGCGATTTTATCAATTTGTTGTAAATAAATGAGAAACAGGCAAAAACCCTACCAGTGAGCTTCGCGAGCGTAGCGAGCGAAGCGACAGGATGGCAACGAGTTTTCCAGATTTTCTCTATTTCGCTATCACACCCAAATTAAACACCACATATCAACTCCATAGGGTTATTTCATCAATCCCTGGCATTTTTTTCCCAACATTTACTCTTCGTAGTCATTTAAATCCAAGTTATGCAAATCTCGATCTTAAACAGCGGCCATTGACAATTCTGCGTGACGTCACATTCACTGCAGAACTAAATACTCGGAACACTGTCAAAGGAAGGGATAAAGATCGAGGTACTCCGAAAGACATCAGAAAGCATGAAGGAAAAGTTTGATCTACGGGAAAAAGCTTTCAACAAAGCATTAGAGGGCCACAGTTTGATACTTACGGGTCAGTGTGGAACTGGGAAAACCTACTTATTAAGGTAATGCATACAACTGATATACATAAACAACTACCTCTTAACGACACTGTATTTTTAATGTCGAAAATTTCCCGCAAAAAGTCAAGCATAGCCTGGGTGGTATATATACGCACAATTTTTGTATATACTATATATATTGACAGGTTTTGTGCCTATATTTACTTTGGTTTGGAAAATGTTATTTTTTAAGACTAAGGTATCAAACAAAAACTGTTTGCATCGACAAAAACCTTATAAAGAGACCTCATAATTTATATCAAAACATTAATTGACACAATGTCTACTTCTTTTGCATGCCCAGAAAAATATTTTCCAGGGGTGTCCGAGGGATATTTTTGTTTGCCGGAGGGGTTCAATGCCTTTTTTTTTTTTTAATAATTTAATAATTTTTACTATGTAAATTTTTTATGATTAAGATGTCCAGACCCCCTCCTGTCACAATCTACATCATTCTGCACATGTTTTCTCACTACAAACAACAGAAAAAACAGATTTTTTTCTCCAGTTGTCATTTAATATAGTCCACATACCTAATATCATAATCGAATCCCTCTTCTTGCTGATTTATTAGACTTATTCCTCACTGTATTAAGCGCACAAGGGGTAGTAGCAGTGAAGAATGAG
This sequence comes from Magallana gigas, assembly GCF_963853765.1. Classification (NCBI taxonomy): domain Eukaryota; kingdom Metazoa; phylum Mollusca; class Bivalvia; order Ostreida; family Ostreidae; genus Magallana; species Magallana gigas. Next base: position 17,031,952 of record NC_088861.1, on the reverse strand, counting down.
GCCTTATTGCTAGAATTGGATTTGTTGGACACTGTACATTGTCCTAAAATTATAGCCGTATTTGATGGACCATATTGGGCTAAAGTTGGGTTAGTATTTAAACCATTTCTGATCCCTCGCTGTTGCCCAAATAGATTTTCCACAATGTCAGAATTCAAGTATCCTGGGTTGATGGTGTTTTTCCCATTTAACCTCAGTTTACACAAAGAAACAAATCCCATTAAAGAGGAGTTCAAGTCACTTCTTGTTTCTTGTGTCATAAGATTCTTAGTGTTCACTTTCATCACTGATTTCTCTACCTCACTCTCCCATGAGTTAAAAAAAGAAAGAGTTTCCATTATTGTCTCAAATTTATTGTCCTCCATTGAGAGAATTGGTTGCCTTGTTGAGCAAAATATTTCAACAATCCGTGAAGTATGCTCTAGAAGCCTTATGCTGGCTTCTAGGTTCTCAGGATTTTTGAGGGTAGATTGATATGACTTCATAAGGTACAACATGTCCTTATTCAGTACTTGTATGGCCAGTTCATTTCTCATCTTTGATGCTGGTGTGAGATGAATGTGATCTTCTGTGAGCTTCCTGTGAATAGAGAATCCACCTTGAAAGTTATAATTGAAACTCTCTTCCCAGTGCTCCCAGACAATGCAGTTGTTTTCTAGCAACAAATATCTTCCAGCCTTTGTCTTGTGTTGCAATTTACTTGATTCTATGTTGTTACGTATTTTTTTCAAACAATGCATCATATCTTGAATGTATACTATCTTGTGCTGGGGAAAAAATATGTCACTAAACACAAAGTCAGAACTTCTGGGGGTCTCAGGGTGGGGGAACAACATTTCTGCAAATTTTCTGTTTGTGGAGGCTCCATCTGTCATTATGTAGTCCACATGCACATTCCTGTCCCCAAGCATATCAACACATTTCCAGAAAACATTGTATAGTTGGTGTGCTGTCCCTGGATTGGAGCCGAAATACACCACTGGCCACCTTTGAAAAGAAATGTCACCTTGTCAATTACTCTGCTATTATGATAATGATCCAAGGAAATTCTGCTATTATGAGAATGACATAATGATATCTGTTCTGGAGTAAACTAATAAATGATGATTAATGTTTAAATACTTAATGTTACAATATTAATTGCATTTAATATAGGCCTTAAACATTATAAATATGGTAAATTTTATAAATAATTTACCTGAATCCAGTTAATCCATGAAAAACAAATTGGATTACATGTGTCGCTAGTTTCATTTCTTTCTTTCCCTTGCAAATAATGTCAATGTTGTTATTTGTAGACCCCATGTCCACAAATCCCACCAGATTCCACGCGTCCCCGGACTTGGTGATTATTAAATCATCCTGGATGGTCATCTCATCGATAATTAGTCCACCATGTCTCCCAAAGTCTGGAACATTCTGTTTTTCCATTTCTTTACTCATCCACAGCAGATTGTCCTCACAAAATCCGGGACTTTGTTTGACGGAATTTTTGTAGTAGCGAAGTAGTCGCTTGGATGGCAGTTGTAAGAATTTTGAATTCTTTAAATCTTCATACGCCTGTGGGGATCGAATGTACAGAGTTAGGCAAAGGCTTATAATTTTGGGGTCCCAGCGCCGCTGATGCTTTTCCAAATCTGGTCGCGCACAATTCTGCAACTGAGAGCGTAACAAAAGTCCAAAATTCTCTGGCAATCCCTCTTGTTTTAAAACGATATTGATCAGTTTTTCCATGTCCTCCTGATCATCACTGTTGAGAACAATTTGTTCCACATTTTCTGAGTTACTCTCACAGTCTTTGTTTAAGTCTTTGGGAGGTGTTGACTTGCCCAAATTAATGTTCTGATCAACTTCTCTCAATGCACGTTTTCTCACTGGGGAATCCTTATTTTGTGTATTTTCCATTAGAATAGAACTTTGAGTTGTTGCAGCCACTGTCTCTTTGGATTCAGATTCCTCACCTGTACTGCAATCTGGATTCTTCCTTTTTCTATGATTTCTTACCCTGGAAATGTTACAGGAGGGACATGCATCCTGCTTTGCAAACCATTCTATAAACACATTACAGTATTGTGACCTCATTATGGAAGTTTGTTCAGTTTCATGTGAAGCTGAGAATTTCTCTTCTTTAAATGTTTTTGGAAAGTAATCATCATCTTTCTTATATCCTTTACACAGATTCAGATTTGAAATCAAATGTATAATTCCATCTACACTTGTCTGCGTAAGAGGGACGGCAAAGGTTGTTGCTAATTTTTTCCCGTCAATTTGAATTGAGCAGTTGGTTGGTTCAAATATAACCAAACAGTTTAACGGTTTGCTATTCCGTGTGTAGGGCAATGGACATGTAAATCCAAAGAATCTTGCAGTCTCGGCAACTTTACACATTGATGGTAATCGTACAAACTTATCCTGGCTTGTAACTATTCTTGGACTTAAATTCTTGAACATGATTCCTCTTTCTCCTTTTGTCACTCTAGAACATATGGATTCCACATCATACAATCTTCTAATAAGTTTTCCCAAAGTCTCTGGAGTAGGTGTATTGGTCTGAATTACTTTTACACAGGCTTTATGAATATCCTGGAGACTGACAAACAATCCATTTGTATTATCGAAATTCAGAGCCAACCTAAAATATATAATATGAGAAAATTTAGAACTTATTCATTGAAATCATATTTGCTCTCAGTAACACATATGGTTAATAATTTTAGGAATATACAAATAATGATGTTAATTTGCACACTTTTTATTCCCCCTCTATTCTGTCTTTTAAGTCAGGAAAAAAAATAAACAATCTGTCTCAGTTCATTTTGAGATAAGGAATAAGGAATCATTCTTTGAGTATTATGAGGTGATAATTTCGGTCGGGGCATCATCAAATCCAATAAAGCCCAAAGGGCTTTATGATTGATTCGATCATGCCCCAACCGAAATTATCACCTCATAATATTCAAAGAACGATTCCTTATTACTTATATTTATATAATTTTAAGCCATTGTACGATTAAATATATAAATATAAATCAGCAAACCCCGCAGGTGCCCCAATTCGACGTTATGAGTTATGTAGTACAAAATCGAAACTTAGTGTCATCACAGGCAAAGACACTGGAAGATGTAAATATAATGAAATAAATAATGTTATTCTGGTTCTGCAGGGGCATGAATTTAATTAAATGATTTGACTATACAAAATCTGTCTTTTCCCAACACCTTCAAATTCAATTGGTCATCCTTTAATAAACAGTTTCTTTTTTTTTTTAAATGTATATGGAGAAGTGTGTTTATTTAAACAATAAAATGCTGTCTTTGGTGATTTTACGGGATATGAAGGTGGCAACATTGCAGAAAAAATATATAACCCGCTGATGCGGGTTATGTAATTTTTTTCTGCAATGATTGCTACCTTCATAACCCGCATGAAACATCAAACAAAGCATTCTATTGTTTATATTTACATCTTTCTTTTAACTCATTAATAAATTGATTTTAGAAAGTTGGTAAAATTCACTAAATTACTGTTAATGTACATAATTACAAGTATGTATGTGAGTCATAAAATTCTATTATCATTTGTTGTAGGAGAATTGTTAATGAATTGAGACAAAAGAAAGCCACTGCTGTTACAGCCACAACTGGGATGGCAAGTTTGCAGCTTGGTCCTGGTGCCGCTACACTTCATCACTGGTCCGGGATATATGATGGGCGATATTCTCATGCAGCACTTGAGGAATTGTTTCAAAATGATGATAAATTTGCCGCAGCAAAAAAGAGAATAGAAAACACTGAATGCTTAATTATTGATGAAATCAGCATGTTGTCAGCGGCAGTATTTGACATGGTTGAATTTGTGTGTCGCATTTCAAAAAAAAATAACAGCATTTTTGGAGGAATACAGGTAGGCCAAAAAAGGAGGAAATAAGTTATTTTAATCAACACCATCATTTAAATAATCATTACAAATGATAATCAAATTAACAGGCACTAATTCACAGTATTTATTAAAGTTTATATGAAAATTAAAAAGCCATTTATATAGTTTATGATTTATTTCTGAAAATGATTTTTTTAAATATAGGTCATAGGATGTGGCGATTTCAAACAACTTCCACCTGTTCCAAAGCGGCGTTACCAAGACGATGGGCAGTATTGCTTTCAAAGTCCCAAATTCCTTGCAACATTCCCTCATCACATTAATTTGCAAGAGGTAAAATAAATAGTTACATACATACATTCACAAACACACACAAACACACAGACACCCTTTATTAATGTGATTGACCAGCAGCCAGTATGCCTATATATATATATTTACATTTTCTCCTATAAAATTATCTCTAAATATTAACCAGTCAGAGATCTAGGAATTAATCAATCATATATAATACCGGTAATTTATTTTATTTCAATTAATAGGTAATTAGGCAAAGTGAGACAACATTAATCACTGCGGTGAATGAGCTATGTAATGGGAATCCTTCCGAAGAAACTGTGCAGTTTTTGCGAAGTCTTGATAGACCACTTGATGCTCCTGATCAGCAGCTCACTGGTAGGGTTTTTGCCTGTTTCTCATTTATTTACAACAAATTGATAAAATCGCCGACTCCTGTGATGCAACTGGACATAACCATCCAAGGAGAGGCGATCGTGGACGAAAATGTCGACAAAGAATAGTATGTATAAGCGACTTTTGTAAACGTTGTGGTAACTAGATAGCCAGTGATGTACTTAAATGGTATACAAGTATCTGCCGCTTGGAATGCGCCGAAGGAGTTGATGAATTGTACTCATAACGATGCTTATTCTGAATTTCTGATGACCGATCATGTAGGGTACTGTGTAAATTTAAAAATCATCGTTACCAAATTTAAACAGCAGTGTTACCGTGAAATATGTTCGTTATAATTATTCTGGAAAAGGAACTGCCAGCCTCGCAGTAATGTTGATTGATCTCAAGCAGACGAAATCGTGAGAAGACGCTTAATTTTCTATTTCGTGAATAAGATATTGTGTTTTGTTTATTTTTGAAGGTTAGACTTTCAAGTTTTTATGTTCATGAAGTTGTATTTTGTTTGCTGACAATAAAACAGACACAACTTTACACTTCGTTGACAGTGTTTATTTTGGAAATTCCCGTTCTATAAATAGTGTTAGATCAGAACAGTTGAGAAAAGTAGATCCGGCAAAATTTTATTGATGCAGGTATCAAAGAATTTTTTCGACCAATCAGAAGCGCCGATATCTCAGCATACGAATAAATATTAAATGATTTAATGATCAAATTCTACTGCATCATATTTAGTAGTTTTGGTTGATGAAGATATGTTTAACATCCAAGAGTACTACAAATACATGTACATTGAGCCACATTCTTCTACAGGTAAATATTCAAAGCAACTATATCTTACCAAAATTAATAAAACTATTGACCATAATGAGAAAAAAAAAAAACAAATTTGACAGAATGCAGTACATTTTACCCTCATAGCTGTATTGTTGTGTCAATTAATTATGAGAACAAATTGATTAAAGTTATATGTACATTGTTGTACACAGATAAAGGTCAAACCGAGGACATGTCTTGTTTTGAATGTTGCTCACGTTTTTTGACCTTTTACTAGTTTTTTTATGAATGGAAGAAAGAGATTTTTTATGTTCGACAAAACGGACACCATGCCCTTACCATGGTAACAAAGGGAAGATGTCAGGCTGAAGGTCAGAAAGATCACCACAAAAACCGGCGCTATGGTCTTCATTCTGAGCCTTCTATAAATAAAATAAAGAATTACATTTATTTAAAAACCCTTCCGTTTTTTTTTATTTTAATGCATCGAAAACTTCTTATATGATGCCATTTATTTAACAAAAAACCCTACCTTGTTTTCTTTTAAAGTTGGGTAACTGAAAGTGCATATCTACTGGCATGTATATACTGTTTCCTAATTGATCGTTTAGCTGACGTAATATTGCATACCATTTTAAATAGGTATAGCGCACTTACCATGCTCTAAGGGTCTTAATAATCTCACACGACATCATTAAAACAGTCAGGTTTTGTCAGGGATATATATTGGAAAATAGTTAGTATGCGAATAAAAAAATGGTATATTGACTATTTGAACCAGTTTAAACCAAAGAAATCCGATTAAAATCATGTTCTACAGGAATTGTAGTGGACGTTTACATTAAATTAATTTTGGTTTCACGTGGTCTTCGTACTGAAAATTAGAAAAATATTTCAATAAGTGACTTTTCTAATACAATGATGTATATAGTCATAAATATTAAAGTAATGAAAGTGTTCGATGCGTGGCCTAGTGGTAACGCGTAGGTCTTTTTGATTTTGTGGTCGCTGGATCGACTCCACCAGGTAGTAACTATTTTTTCACTTAATTGAAGCATGATAAGAATAGATTAAATTACATGTATCTAATCGGCTGGATTTTTTTCTTAAAAATTTTTTTAATTTAGCCTGAGTATGAGCGCACCCAATATAAACAGGTCTTTTAAATAACACATACATGTATTCTATATACAACTGTACACTTAGATTCATTGCATTTTGCTGGAAGTTATTACGGTTCAAAATACCAACTGACATTATACACAGAGTTCTATATATTCATTTCTGGAAGCAGGTTCCCGAATTTATGACAAATCAGTTGTTACAGACACCATTATAAAAGCAGTATCTATGTTTCGAAAATCATATGGCGACATGTGGGTACCTGAAGCTATATTTAGTAACAGGTACTTTCCGTCCAGACACAGGTGTAGGGAAATGGGATGGGAAAATGCGCTATACCTCTTTCAAAGATAAAATAACAATTCAAAAGAGTTTATTGATATATCATTTTGCCAAACCGCATGTTGCATTCTGGAACAAAAGACTTTAATAAGGTGGTGGCTTGTAGACTGGTTTCGATATATCAAATTTTCGTTGCCAGCTTGCTTGTTTAAACGATTTATTTGAGGGGTGGGTTGGGTTGAGCGAAGCCCCTCTTTAATAATTACAAACACATAACATGCTATAAATTTTTCTCATAATATAAAAAATAACCCGTACGATTCTCACGGTACAATGTATTATAAGGTTTGGGGTATGTTGTGATTATAAGAATATTCAATGTCGGGTGCATGCCTGTGACTTATGATTTCATATTCTACAGCACTGTTTCAATCTAGAGTTACATTTTCCAGGGGGAGGGGGATCCAATGAATAACTTTATTTGCAGGTGGTCAGGGACTAGCCATTTTACTATGTGAATTGTGAATTGATTTAAAATTTTCCAGGGGAGAGGGGGTATAGATCTACACATGAATAATGATTTAAAAGTCACTCATTTCCTTTTTTTCGGTCGGGGGAGGGGGGGGGGGGTGGGTGGGGTGGGGGTGCATATATACTCATTCACAATACAAATTCCATTTGCATATCTTTCATTACTGAGAATAAAAGAGGGTGTGTAAATTCTGCAGGAAGTCAATAAAAAACCATTTTTGGTTCACATCAATATATGAAATTTAAATAATTCTGAATTTTTTTATGTGAGGGTATGCAGACTCTCTTACCCATCCCTTTACATCCTTAATGCATGAAAACAACATATTATAGCAATTTAATATAACTGACTTAGGTAGATGTCCCTCCTCCTTCACTTCTTAGTATTAATGAATAAAACAAATAAACCAAGTATTATTGTTTTTATATTCATAATATTAAGAAGTGAAGGTTTACAACATGTAATATAGTCACGGGGAATGAAAGTCACTTCGCTGTAAGCGTCAATTCATTATAAGCGTGTTTTACTGTATGGAAACATGGAGGCGGGGCATGTAATATGGCGTCATATCTCATTATCCCTTCATTAGCATATCAAAAACATGTGTAGCCTAATCTGTACTGCGTTAATTAGGCAAAAAGTATAAATACACCTTGATTCTGTATGTCAAATCTTTGTTGATCGAATTCACGGGCGAAAGAGGTAAGACACGTCAAATGATGATGAAATGTGAAAATATAATGCATAATTATTAAATATGCATTACATTTTCACATTTTGCTAAAAAAAATTGTCCTCTGATATTTAAAAAAAAAAAAGGTTTTTATTATAACAAAACTATTTTTTTAATTCTTAATGCGCAGCTCAACAATGAAGTCTGCAACTTTGATGTGCGTGTCGGCATGTGTTTTCCTTATCCTGGTATCAACAGGTCTTGTCCAAGGAAAGAGTCTTTTAGCCATAATGTCTAAACAGGCGGAAACACTCCACCAGGGTCTTGATTTGGCTTCCAAAGTCGGGGATATAGGTAAAACTCTGTATAGATATTTTACTTTTTTGGGGTAGGGGGATGTGCTTCATTGTGATAATCTCTTTAAGCAGGCTTGGCGATATTAATCCAGCACGTAGCATGAGGGGGACGGGGGCTGCTCCCCTTTTTAGCGCAGCAAAGATTTTTCTTAAATTTACATACAAAAATTGAATTAACATGGAGTTGCCTCTCCCCCCCCCCCCCCCAACACTTTTATGGGACGATGTAGAAAATTGAATTTAAAATAAGGAATAAACAGTGAAATTGAAGTTAAAGGAAAACAGAAATAAATATAAAATATTATTTCAATATTAATCATATATATGGACCATAGATCATGTATAAACCACAAATCATGTATTTATTCTTATCTTTTATGTTTTTTTTCTGCAGGTTCCAATGTCATAGCATTTACAGCCATTGCATCGAACTCAAAAAGCTATAGTTCTGGGTCCACCATACAATTCAACCAACTAAAGATTAATCTAGGCAATGGTTTCAACACTGGCAACTACCGCTTCACTGCTCCTATAGGGGGTGTGTATGTTTTCTCTTGGAGCCTTTCCCTCAACAGTAACTACAGGGGAAATTCGTACTTGAAAAAAAATGGCAGCAATTACCATTCCCTTAACTGCGAGAAAACCTACCAGCAATGCGGTGCCACCGTGGCAATGCCGCTGAAAAAAGGCGAACAAGTCTGGGTCACATCCGCAACCACCATCTATGCGTATGGCACACATTCATCTTTCTCTGGATGGAAAATCAACTGAAAACTGTATCAGCAATGATTTTTATCAATAAACAGAAATGCATGTAAACATAATCTCGTTATATTCTTTATTCTAGTTTATTTTTGAGTAGGTAACAAATTCATTTTAAGAATGAAGCTAATAGTTTTTACTTTGTCATTACTCTGGTGATTTTTAACATGTTTCTTTTAAACCCAATTTTAAATGAAAAACAAGCACAAGATATCAGTTATATTTTAATACATGTTTGCTGTCATGTAAACATTAATTCATTAAGAAAAGTATACATATACAAGTAACTGGTCTTAGACCAGTACAAAGCTATAATGCATTTATAAAAGAACCACATCATGGAAGTTAATACCGTTGAAATTATGCATTCAGGAATGAATTGGACAAGCACTGGTGACTTAAGTACAATGAAAATAAAAAAAAAGATTGCTATCATACTACATGTACATGTGTCTAAAAAATCTTCGAACAGTCTGATATGTATATACAGAAAAAATTACCGGTACAGCTTTTTTTTACATATATTGTTAATATAAGAAAAACTAATCTCAGCAGCTAGCACTTGAAGACTGATGATGTCAAATCCGCTCAACACACACGGCTATCTCCATCCCCCCGCCCACACAAAGAGCGACCACGCCCCTTTTCTTGCCTGTCCGTTTCAGAGCGTAGAGCAATGTCACTAGGATCCTGGCACCAGACGCTCCTATTGGGTGTCCTATAGCAATAGCACCTCCAGATGTGTTTACCTATAAAAGGTTGAGTTTCACTGTGTTATGATAAAGCAACTTGTGTACATGTACTGTAGGTTCCTAGTTAAATATGAGGAATTATATTTCCAAATTTCGTAAAATCACGATAACAGATTTTAAAAACTCGCTATTATTTTCCTGACAGTTTTGAACATTAATATGACATTATAAATAATGTTCAGCCTTCTTGATTTCAAATTCTTTTAATTCTTTAAAAAAAAATAGGAATCTTAAGTATTTAGCTAATGCTTTAAACTACATGTATGTGCTACACGTAGAACAACTGAAATATTTATATGTGTACTAAATCATTCAATATGTAAGTCTTACATGTATGAATAATTACAAAGATAAGTACCGCCCAAAATACATTAAGGTTTAGTGGTAATAAAATTCAGGCACTGAAACTAATATCAATTTCAATTGGTGATCAGCTCAGTATAAAATTTATTGACGTAATCTTGCTCAGGATGAGAAACTTCCATATATCCAATCTTGATAACTGAACCCAGCTTACCTTTGAGGGATCACATCCCAGTTCGTTAACGACTGCCACAGACTGAGCAGCAAAGGCTTCATTGAGATCCAGCAGGTCAACGTCATTGATGGACCAGTGTGCTTTTCAAGCTGTTGGAATTCACAAGCAAAAACTAAGAAGACTGTTATGTTTAGACACTCTATCTTTACACAAAACTAAATTGAAAACCAATTAGGCCTTCTATTTTTTAAGAATATTCCAATGGCTTTGCTAATTGATACATTGTAAAGGGGAATCATTGATTCATAAATTATCATTTCAACCTTGGTATAGTCAAGGTGTGGTAGAGCATTTTTTTTTTTGGTGGGGGGGGGGGGTCCAAAGGATAATCTTTTTTCAGTTTTCTAGTGTGGTCAAAAGCCAAGTTTTTGGTAATTTTACTATGTGAGTTTAATAAGTTTAGATTTTACAGGGAAAGGTGTAAACTCCAGCCGACTTCCCTTTTTAGATCCAAACATGATGTTCATCCACCAACACCCCCTTCTATTATTATAATATGTTACAAAGCCACAAATTTCACATTTACATCACATGAATTTTATTTTTAAAAGTTTAAAGCGGAAATGAATTTTATGGGTTTTTTTCTGCTACACTTTTATTAAGTGTATCTTGCTTGTCTTTCTTGCAATTGAGCCCTCACCATCACCACACTATTAAATGTGTCTTGGTAGGTACATACCACTTTTATATGACTATGAGACTACATCATCAAATTAGTTGATTGATAATTTGGTTGACTTCAAATAAAGTTTCTCCAAAGAAATACCATATGACAACAAATTACACTGCAGCTCACTGCTTTTCGGGTGGCATCCACTGGTTCCATCCCCATAATGGCTGGGTCAACCCCTGCCTGTGCCCAAGATACTATCCTACATAAAGGTTGTAAGGACCTGTTTCTGGTTTCTTCAGCACTCATCAACACACAGACAGCTGACCCATCAATTAAACCTGCATATTCACATCAAAAAAAGATAGGAAAATACCTAAATTTAAAAGGTAAAATATGAAGATTTTTTCTTTACAAAATGAAAATTTATAGCCAAACAAATCATATCTTAAAAATTTAGGCAAATCTGGTGGTTTATTTGTTGACCACCCAGCCTACTAATTGTCACATCCATTAAGTTGTTGGCATCTCACATGAATTTTTATTTACAATGTTTACCTTAAACTGCCAGGTATTTAATACATACATGTACCAATGTGTTTGACAAATTTCTCATAATGTGCAGTGTCATAAAAACTGTAGAATTATTATAATGGATGTGTATGGTTAATCCTCTATCAAATTTGATTAAAAAACATTAAACTTAAATTTATGTGTCAACAAATCAAACCTTAAGGTTTCATAAATAGACATGTTGGGTACTTGGGCATGAGTGGAAAATTCCTCCTAGTTTGTTTCTCTGTCATTTAATGGTTCTGTTGCTTGCAAATAGTACACATTTAATACATGTATGTCAAACCTGTAGTGTGCATGTAAATTCGTGATTATGCAAACTTTAGATTTTCATTAAGATAGATACATGTATTTGTTTTTCCACTGAGATATAAATAACTAGAAGACGTGGTTACCAGAAGCATTCCCATCAGTTACAGTTCCTGTTCCATCTTTAATAAAAGCTGGTCTTAGTTTCTGTAGAGCATCCTTTGCCTTGGGAATTCATCTTTATTTACATTCTCTGGAAGAAAAATGACAATTTGCATTTCAAGATTTTTATGGTTTAATTTGAAAGAAACATTTTTTGCTTGTTGACTTTCAACATAAAATTTACTTTCTACCTTTATTTGGCTTTTTTCAGAAAAAGTTGAAACAACAAAATCAATGAAATAATCCAAATGCAAAAGAAATACATTTTGACAACTAAATTAAAGATTCTCATTGAGGTGCATCATTCTATATGAACTATACTTGTTCCTTGTCGGGTTGTTATGGAAACAGGAACTATTTCTTCATTGAAATACCCAGCATTCTGCACAGCCTTCACACTTCTGTTGAGAATTAAGCGCAAACAGGTCTTGTTCTTCTCTGGATACACTGTATTTCTTTGCCACATTTTCAGCTTTCAAAATGAGATCAACAGTCAACATTTCAAACAATTAAAATGCAAAACTGAATTTTTAATTATTTATATTTCTCAGTGTAATTAGCATGAAATAAGAACACAAATATATAAATCAATAGAAACCATAACAACATTTTTTTATTATTCTAAACATGAAAATAACATGAATTTTCTCAATAATTAAAATACATAATACTGTTAACTTGGATATATCCATGACTGGGTTTTGTTTACAGATAATATACAAGTACACATGCACGTACATGCTTTTCAGTGATATAGAGTCAAACTTCCGTATCTCGAACTAGATGGGACTGTTTAAAAACTTCGAGATATCCGAGTATTCGAGATATCAAGGGGAAAATACTTAATGGTTGGGATTTACAAATCACTTCGACTTATCTATTGTTTTCGAGATATCAGTGCCCGAGATATAAAAGTTCAACTGTAGTTGTGTTTCTCCCAAATATGATAAACAGGTTATAGTCATTTCACTATTAATTAATGGCACAAATATTTTTCCCTTCTTGTAAAAAAAAGTTTAATATATTAATTTTACATTAAACCAATGTTTTTAAAAAATTGGCACTAGTTTATAACCCTACTGTTGATAGTATTTTCTGACTGGCTCGTTTACCTGTAATTCCCATGTGATATTGATTAAAGGTATCTGTGAGGCCATCACACATTATTGTGTCTGTAAATGAATTGTTTTTGTGCAGGTTTAAATCAAAATTTACATCCTGCACGAAAACAAATTTTGAAAGATTTGGTTTACTTACTGAAACTGAAAACCAACGCATCCACGAAATTACATATCCACGAATAAGCAAAAAGCCTTCAATTCACGAAAATTGGCCCCCGCGAATTTAAATGATTCCACAGTAAATCCACAAAAATATAATTACAGGAAATTGTCCCATTAATTGTCCCCATGAACCTGTGAAAAACTGACCATCTGGGCCTCCAGAATGTTATTGATTCTACAGAATATTTACAAGTAGCCTATGTAATATCAGTAGAAAATTTATTAGAGAGGTTGATGATTGACCCCTCAATATCTGTTCTGCTGTGGAAAAAAAAGATTTCAAAAATGAGTACAAAACAATTTGAGGTTTATTCAAGGAATAATCATGACTTATAGTTCTTTTGTAATGTCTGGACTTGTAGCTAATGTATGTATGTATGTATTCATTTAATATGTTTAAAACATATTATATATGTATATAGGTATGGACATTTTAACTTTGATATTTTGTATTAATTATTTTCCTCTTTTTTGTATTATTAAGGCTCCTCACTGCATTCATATGAGTAATGGAGTCAAATGTAGAGACACTTCATTTACAGACACAATGATGAGTGATGGCCTCACAGATACCTTCAATCAATATCACATGGGAATCACAGGTAAAATCTGACGAGCCAATCAGAAAATGCTTCCAACAGTGTTTTGAAAACATTGGTTTAATGTAAAATTAATATAAATTATTAAACTTGTTTACAAGAAGTGGAGAAATTAATGCTAATCAAATAACATTGATTTTTTTTTTACTTTTTCTGTAAAAAACCCACATAATGATAGCTGCAGTAATATAGCCCTCTCCCATTTTTTCCTCTCCAGTAAACATCAGATATAAAAAATCGGAGAGGGCTACATTAATTATTGCAGCTATGATAGAAAGTATAAAATGTTGAAAGTCAACCAGCAAAAAATGTGTGTCATGAATTAACTAAGCCATGAAAATCTATAAATGTAGATTGTCATATTTCTTCCAGAGGTTGTAAATAAAGATGAATTTCCAAGGCAGGGATGCACTACAGAAACTAAGACCAGCTTTTGTTAAAGATGGAACAGGAACGGTAACTGCTGGAAATGCTTCTGGTAACCACATCATCCTCTGGTTGTTTTTTTTTTACATCTTAACAGAAAGGCGAATACATGTATTTATCTTAATAAAAAATTTAAAGTTTTGCATATTAGATGTGTACTATTTGCAAGCAACAGAACCATTTAATGGCAGATAAAAATCAAAATACATGTAGGAGAAATTCTCCCCTAAACGCACAAGTACCCAACATGTTCATTTGTGAAACCTTCCTTTTGTTAATGTACAAATCCAAGTTGAAGTTTCATGTAATTTGATTAAATTATTAGAGGATTAACCATATTTGTTCATTATAATAATTCTACAGTTTTTATGACACTGCAAACTTGGAGTATTTAACCTGTGGGTTTCAATATGCATTAAATATATGTTGGTTTAGGGTAAACATTGTCAAAAATTCATGACATGAGAAAACAAGAAATTAATGGATGTGGCATTAAGATATAATAAAACTTTGAATTGACTAATATTGTGAAGAGTTTTTGGTTAAGATGTTTGTTTGAATTCACAGGTTTAAATGACGGGGCAGCTGTCTGTGTATTGATGAGTGCTGAAGAAGCCAGAAACAGATCCTTACAACCTTTATGTAGGATTGTATCATGGGCACAGGCTGGGGGTGGATCCAGCCATTATGGGAATGGGACCAGTGGATGCCACCAGAAAAGCAGTGAGTTGCAGTATGATTTGTAGTCATAAGGAATTTCAACTAACTTGTCGACTGACTGAGTTGTGTAGTCGCACAGTTGTTTGAAATTTTATGTACATACCAAAACACATTATTGGGGTGGTGATGTTGAGGGCTCAGATGCAAGGAAGAAAAGCAGAGTATACATACTAAATGTGCAAAAGATAAAAAACCAAAATATATCTCCCTTAACACTCATTATAGAATTTCATTTGATACAATTGTAAAAGGACTGTGCGGTATTATGCATTTTTGCCCCCAAAATCAAAGTTTTATAACGAGCTTTAAAAATAAGGTGGAAGATAGTTAAAATCATATTGAAAATAAGGGTGTAAAAGATTATCACCATAGTGACGTCATAATGTAGAAATGATGTCATAAAGATTGCCTTATTTTGATAAATTGATGTTTTATAGCAACATGTGGGTGTTTTCCGGTGGTTTTTCGACTGGGAAACATTGAGCGCAGGCTTGCTCAAGTACCATTTTTTAGTATAATGTGTATAATTATCTGAAGAAAAACATATGTTAAAATCGTCCTTGAGCAGACCTGAGCTCTATATTTCCAAATGCAAAATATAAAGCAAAAATGAGAATATTTTCATTTGTTTGCAAATTTGCGGGAATTACGTCATTTGGATATACACACGAATGAGCAATGATGACTAAAATCAAGATTAAAGTGATAGGTGTCCACTGTACAATGATTTTTGATGATTTGATTTTTATACAATACTATTTAAAAATAAGTTAAAATTGGGGGCAGATATTTAACCATACCGCACATAGTCCTTTGTGACGCTTAACATTATAGTATAAAAAATGGGGGGGGGGGTTATGGTGGATTGTTGGATGAACATCATGCGTGGATCTAGAAGGGAGGTTAGTTGAGTCTGATCCTCTCCCTGGAATATCCTATCACATAGTAAAATTGCCAAAATTAGACCACTAGAAAACCCCAACCCCCCACTTTGTCTTGCAGCAAACAAAATTGTCCCTTAATATAACTAAAAAAATCGAAAATTAGAGTCAAAGGTATACTACCCCCCCCCCCCCCCCCATTGGATTAGCAATTTCATGATTTAGGGGGGAAAAGGTATACTAGACCCCCCCCCCCCTTTTTGCTCGTCAAGATTTCAGATGATCAGACTAGCCCCCTCCCCACCCCCCCCCCCCGACATTCAATTTGCTTCCAACGCAACTGCAGTTAAAACAGCCAATGAAATTTTCTTCAAAAAGAACAAAGACCCGTTTCATTGGTTTATAATTTTTATTTTTGTGTAAAGAGTGTCTGAACGTAACAGTCTTTTTATATTTTGCTTGTAAATTTCAACAGTTGGAGAAAGCACACTGGTCCATCAATGATGTAGACTTGCTAGAGCTCAATGAAGCCTTTGCGGCTCAGTCTGTGGCAGTAGTTAAAGAACTGGGATGTGATCCCTCAAAGGTAAGGCCTAAATGGTTCAGTTATTGTGACTTGATAGATAAAGTTTCATAAAGCAAGATAACTTCAATATTTTACTGAGCTGGTCTCAAATTGTACGTTATCTGTACTTATCTGAAATTCTTTCATCACAATACCTAAGTGTGTGGTTTTTTTGCAGTACTCACATTTATAATTATTCATTAATGTATGTGACCTTTGAACTTACATATTGAATGCTTTGGTACACCTATAAATATTTCAGTTGATCTACATGAGGCAATTACATGTACATGTAGTTCAAAGCACTAGCTGTATACTTAGATTCCTTATGTTTTCGCAGTGCTTTATTCCATTGCTTTGTATCAAATAAAGAGAATTTGTGTCAAATTAAGAAAATTTGAAATCATGAAGGCTCAACATTATTTAGAATGTCGTATTCATGTTCAAAACTGTCAGGAAAATAATTGTGAGTTTTTCAAATCTGTTAATGGTGCTTTTTGTGAATTTACGAAATTTGGAGTTATAATTTCTCTTATATAATTAGGAACCTACAGTA
Organism: Magallana gigas; assembly: GCF_963853765.1. Classification (NCBI taxonomy): domain Eukaryota; kingdom Metazoa; phylum Mollusca; class Bivalvia; order Ostreida; family Ostreidae; genus Magallana; species Magallana gigas. Next base: position 17,014,961 of record NC_088861.1, on the reverse strand, counting down.
CGTGTACATGTAGAGTGTACACACGTTGCTTTATCATGACAGCAATGAAACTCAATCTTTTATAGGTAAACACATCTGGAGGTGCTATTGCTATAGGACACCCAATAGGAGCGTCTGGTGCCAGGATCCTAGTGACATTGCTCTACGCTCTGAAAAGGACAGGCAAGAAAAGGGGCCTGGCCGCTCTCTGTGTGGGCGGGGGGATGGGGATAGCCCTGTGTGTGGAGCGGATTTGATGTCATTAGTCTTCTATTGCTAGCTGCTGAGAACAGTTATAGTTTTTCTTATATTAACAATATATATAATAAAACTGTACTGGTAATTTATTTCTGTATACATATCAAGCTGTTTGAAGATTTTTATTAGACACATGTATATGTAGTATGATAGCGATTGTTTTTTTTATTTCCATTGGACTTAAGTCACCAGTGATTGTCCAAATCATTCCTGAATGCATAATTTCTATAGTATTAACTTCCATGATGTGGTTCTGTTATCTGCATTATAGATTTGTACTGGTCCAGGACCAGTTACTTGTATATGTATATTTTTCTTAATGAATTAATATTTACATGACAGCAAACATGTATTAAAAATATAACTGATATGTTTAGCTTGTTTTTCATTTAAAATTGGTTTTGTTTTTAAAAGAAGAGGTTTAAAATCACCAGAGTAATGACAAACTATTTATTTTAACCATTCGCCTCATTCTTGAAATTTGTTGTTTATTTACTCAAATATAAACTAGAATAAAGAACATCACAAGATATAGTTTACATGCATTTCCCTTTATTGATTAAAATCAATGCTGATACAGTTTTCAGTTGATTTTCCATCCAGAGAAAGACGAATATGTGCCGTACACGTAGATACTGGAATAGGCGGACGTGACCCAGACTTTGTCCCCCCTGTTCAGCCACATCGTGACGGTGGCGCCGCATTGTTGGTAGGTTTTCTGGCAGTGGAGTTGATGATAGATGCTGCCATTTTTTAACAAGTTCGAATTTCCCACATAGCTATTGGGGATAGAAAGGCTCCAAGAGAAGACGTACATACCAGCAGCGGGAGCAGTGAAGCGGTAGTTGCCAGTATTGAAACCATTGCCTTGATTATATTTCAGTCGGTTGAATTGTATGGTGGACCCAGAACTATAGGTTGTTGTGCTCGATGGAACGACTGTAAATGCTACGCCATATGTTCGAGAACCTGCAAAACAAGATAAAAAAATACATGATGGTATGTTTACATCAAACATTTTAATTCCATATTGCCACATTGTCTCTTATTTAAATAAAAATAGAATAAGAAAAAATGCTTGTATTTTAACATTGTATACTTTTAGCTAATTTTCAGTCCCTTTTTGCCATATTAAACGAATTTGAATTTCTCGGAAACTCTTGTGGGTAAAATATAGTATATTGATATTTACGTCCACTAAGTAGGATTCACTCTATTTCTTACGATAATTGATTGTAATTTATAGCTCTAAAGAAACTGACAGGGCTGAAATCTATTTGATCCAGTTCTATATTAAACCATTTTACCGAAGGCTCGAAACTTTTAAAAACTTGATAAAAGTCATGAACTGCATGAAATAATCATGATGATGTCAGATTCATATCTAAAAAGACTTGGCTAATTATTTCATCTAACATACTGATGAACATAAACAATAATTTAATTACTTCGTTAATACTTTTACTTACTCCTTACGATAAATACATTAATTTGTATAGAGATAGAGTAAATATAAGCAAAAAAAAAAATCTCTTTGATAATTCATGCAGGCCGTGGAGAAAAAAAATAACAACTGGCCAATGCGGGATATATGTATTTTTTCTGTTATGTCGCTAACTTCATATCCCGCATGAATTACCAAAGAAAGCATTTTATCGTTTTAATATCGCCTAGCCCGCTCAAGAAAATTATCTTAATGAAGCACAACCCATTCCACCAAAATATGAGATATCTATTAGTATTTTTACCTATATCCCCGACCTTGGAAGCCAAATCAAGACCGTGCTGGAGTGTTTCCGCCTGTTTAGACATGATGGATAACAGACTCTTTGCTTGGACAGGACCAGTCGGTGCCAGGATAAGCAACGCACACGCCAACACACAAGTAAAACTTGTAGACTCCATTGTTGAACTGCTCATTAAGAATAAAAAAGTTTTGTTATTACAAAGACCTTTTTTTCTGAAGAAAAATTAGAGGAAATATTTGTTAATTTCTTTTTAGTTTCTTTAGTTTTATAGAACTTTAATTTTTTTTTTCCAAAATGTAAAAATCTAATGCATAAAGTTATTTAATGAATACGCATTAATTTTTTACATTTCATCATAAATTGACGTGTCTTACCTCTTTCGCCGGTGAATTCAATCAACTAAGATTTGGCATACAGAATCAAGGGGTATTTATACTTTTTGCCTAATTAATGTAAATGGTATTTGTAGCTCACCTGAGCTTAAGGACTACTTAGTATTACACGGCATTCAACATTGAAGAATACCATTAACAAACAGTTACTGTATCAAGTTTTATATCTGTTGATGAGTTTATTAGATATTGCCAATTACAAATTATGCAGAAAAGATAAAGCAATAAAAAGACAGATCCACATTAAAGGTAGAGAGTGGTTTCATATTTACCGAACAAGTAAATGCAAGCCAATTTATGGCCCCTTTACGACAGTTCATTTTGTGAAACGCTTTAAAAATTATAGAAATCAATAAGCTTTATATAATCAATTAGCAATGTTCGGTGACAGAAATGTTTGCAATTGATTGATGTTTTGTATGAATTAACAGCATTTTTATTTTTCGTGAGAAAACAAACGATCTTGCATGTATTTTGATCAAGTTTTATTATTAATATTTGTATTTTATTTAATTTTATTATAATGAATATTAAATATTTTTATTTAACATTTTTAACGTATACCAAATAATATTAATTAAACCGATTTGTAGTGAGATGATACCGATTTATGTTAATATGTTGGACGAAAAGATCGAGGCTTCAATTATTGCAGCAAATGTTTGAGAAAACAATCTTTAAAAAATCGCATTTTATGATATATTCAAATTACCATAACCAATGTTCGATTGCTTTGGTTAAACCTCAAATTGTAAAATGTAATCTACTTCAATTAATACCAGGTGAGCTTTGTTGCATGTTGGCCCCTGTCTTACACTATAATGCATGTACTGGTAATTAAATTCGATCTTGAATACTGTTGAAAACAAATACATGTACAGTATTGTTTGTCATGCAATCTTTCAATTTCCAGAGACCTGACGATCTGTTGACTGTTTGAATTGATTTTTTAACAACTGTGTTACATTTATTGTGCGAAGGTTAATCCAAAAGTTATGTTAGACAATGCACCGTGTTTCTAATGGGCGCTGCATTATAGAATAATTATTCATCAGAACTTGCACAATCACAATTTTAATTCAATTTTAATTTATAAATTTGAATATATATATATATATATATATATATATATATATATATATATATATATATATATATATATATATATATATATATATATATATATATATATATATATATATATTCATTAAAAAATATACGACGTGATATTACATATAGCACAGTTTAAGATTTGAACAAACTTTGAAGTACTTTTTAACAGATAAAATAATGTAAACTTTTTCCTAACTGCATGTATCTCTAAAAATAAGGAAAAGTAACTGTTATTGCGAGGTTAGTTTTGTCTCTAGAGCAAAAAATAAAATAGGTCGGGCATATGCGAATACAGAAGGATAACAATTTGAATAGAACATCATGGACATTTTTTATTATGGACTAAATTTAATGAAATTAGTACACCTAGAATCCAGAAGTAACGACGCCAGCGTGCGGCAACTATCCTTATCTTCCACTATAACTTTTTTTCTTTAGGGGTAATTGTAATCATTATGCATTGAGATATGATTTAAAAATAGGTAGATATTTCAAAAGTTGAGTTTTCCTTTGGTATCTTTACGCAATGGACGCTTTATTGATTTTATCGCATCTGTGACAGAACTTTTGGATCAACCCCCGTGCAACGTGTTGTACAATAAAATGAAAGTAGATGTATAATTTATACTAATGAGACACATGATATTAGGTTGTTTTTTTTTCATACGCAGATTTAGAGATGGTGTGTAAGGGGGATTGGGCGTATACAATTAAGTTACTACATCCCCTACTCTATTCAAATTCCGCGAGTCCGAGAATATCATCGGTATGATTAAAAACCACTTTGAATAAAATATCTTTAGATACTGCGTTCCCTGGTTTGTATGAAGAGAAAAATGACAATTTTTTACTCGTATGCTACAAATGAGTTATGCAATTTTGACAAGTTTGAAAAGTCGATATCAAAAATAAATCCTATAAAAATAGTATATACTACTGATACATGTAATGTAATGCATAAAGTAAACATCAATACCTGTCCAATACTAGCATATCATTTATTTGTTACTGTGGGTAAAAAAGAGGTGAAACAGAAATAAAAATTAGATTGGATAGACTAGAACATTAAATTATAAATTGACAATTTTATTATTCCATTTTAAATGTTTAAAATGATAAATATAGAAGTTTATAATGATATGTCAAAATTTGAAAGTCAATTATCAAGTTATAAGCAAGATACAGAGTTCATAATTGTTTGTTTTGTAAACAAAGCTTGAACATTGTCATTTTTTACATATGTGTTGTATTGGTGTACGTTTCAATCAAATGTATCTTTCTTTTGTTGATAATAGTATTTGCAAAGATATTAAATTACATGTAGTTTAAAATGTTTTTCACGTGACATTTTGTCTAAGAAATGGTAATTCTCTACATTACATGTTTTGTAAACAACTATAATACTCGAGCTTTTTTTTTACATAACAACCAATTCTTACCTCTGTATCTCATACTAGTTCGCTTGACGTTACGATTAAATTTTGAACAGATTAAAATCATAAAATGCACTCAATTTGTTCAGTAAAGTACAGAAAATTAAATGATAAGGAATAAACTTAATGTCTACTCAAGTCATTCGCAGATTATAAAGTGTAAATGCCCCAACTCAGGTTATACTCGTATAACCTGGGTAGACATCGAGTTCATTTCTTAAATACATAGTGGGCTCCGGGTATAGCGAAATCAGATATTACGAGGTACCGCTTACATCTATTTATTTCATTACAACTTATTTATAATCGTTATTTGGAATGTTAAAAAAACCGATTACGTATCACCTTGGAAAATGCCAACCTCGGATATAATGAACATCGGTTAATATAACGAGACTTTAGTGATGTCCAGAGCATCTCGTTATACCCGGAGACCATTGTATTCACATTTTCCAGTGTCTTTGTCTATGAAAACACTAAAAATCGATTTTGATATGAGTTGTCCAATACCTTTCAACAGTGACTATTTTGATATTAAACTGTACGAATCTTAAAACTTAAAACTTTAATATATACATTTTAGTGTATTTGCCTGTGATAGCACCGAGTGTCGATTTTGTACAATACAGTCAATTCAAATGACGCATAATTGGGGCGCAAACGGGGTTTGCTTATCTATATTCAAATAACTGCTGAAAACTATAAGTAATAAGGAATCATTCTTTGAATATCATGAGAAAAAATCATAAATTATGAGATGAAATCATGTCTTCTCCGTTTCAATGTTTGCAAAAGATTGCTGGGCGAATAACTATTGAATCAAGGAGAATATATGAGTCTAGTAGAGCTTTTTTTACGAACCTTTGATAAAATAATAGTTTTTTCCCATGTCGTTGATAAACCCATACGGGTTTTGCTAGTACACTTGTTTTCAATAGTCAGTGTGAGTTTTTAGATTATGACATCTTTAACTAACTTAAGGATCTCCTTTATAACCATTAGTTCATCGGTTTCTTTAATAGTACATGTTGATAAGTACATTAGTTAAAACATTCTTTTAGATTTTAACCATTGTAAAGTCTGAAATTCAGGAAAGAAACATTTTTCAAACCTCATCGTGAATTTAAGAGAGACACCTTTGTTGTATACCGACATTATCGGCGGAACGGGAATATCCCCCTTCCACCTTGATCTTGAATACTTTACGGTACATGTAATATGAAGTCGAAACACATCTGTGTAAAAATGATAAAAAGAAATATAAGATATTGTAAATATATATATTAATATAATATATAGAGTATGGATGCCAATAGTTTTTTTTTAATCAGGTATATTTGTTAGTAAGACTGAAATGAGCAAGACGTCATGTGCATCTATGATCCTTTCAATGTTTATTACTTGTATGTGATTTTGCATGGCAAGTAGTTTCTTATCTGTATATGAATAATTACGTACAATTTCTCTAATAAGCACTCTTCTTTCTGACTTTCTGATAAGAATTTCGAGCTGTAGACGGAAAAAAACATATAAGAATCATTTTGTGTAATATATATTTAAAGATAGAATTAACGCCATCAAACTCTACGATGAATCGAGTATCAGTACCATGGTAACGACGAGGCGATGCCGGACTAAAGGTCAGACAAATCACCACACACACCAGTGCTGTGGTCTTCATTTTTAGAATTCTTTCAGAAAAATAAAGAATTCCATTTATTTAAAGACGCTTCCAAGTTTTTTGTTTTTTTTTGTTTTAATGCATAATATAATTCTTATATGTACCATTTTATTGAAATTCCCTAGCTTGTTTTCCCTTAAAGTTGGTTTACTGAGAATGCATATCTAAAAATATATATACTGTTTCTCATTTGATCGCTTTAGCTGATGAATGATTGATATCATTTAAGGTTAAAATATTTCAAAAGAAATTATCAATATATCATGTAGCAAAACCGCAACTTAATTTCCATTTTAGGATGACTTTAATTAGTTGGTAGTTTGCAGAAAAGTTTCAAATTTCGTTGTCAGCTTGGTTGTTTAAACGATTATTGACATATTAATGTTTCACGCCTTGGTAACAGTTTTGCTCAACATCAATAACCTTTTAATTTACTTAGTTTACGCTGTATATTTCTACCAAATTCTATACGAGATTCATATGCAAGGTATGTAAGTTTCAATATTTAACATTAAAGAGCTAAATAATCTTACCTTTCATCGTGTACCCTGCAGCTTATTAACAAATACACTGACAGTCTTCCGCATCTTATCCTATATCCCAAAACTGTTACACTAAACTGAAATTAATTGCTTTTAATTAGTCGTCCTCGGGGTGTTTTTGGAGCTCATTTTTACCTAGGAGAACAGTAACGATACAATGTAACATTTTTCTCTACATTTCATTTTTTGATCATATTCTTTTCGTGCAAGGGGGTATACTAATTGTTTGGCTGTAATTAACCCCTTTCTGACATTATAAATATGACAATTTCAGTATATATAAATATAGTAAGACATTTAAAATAAATTAGAATTCCAATATGTGCATTTCTATTGGATAATGTAGCACTTTTAAACATGTAACAAGAATTATTTATCACTTCTGATCAATACTTGGAGACTTTTGTTCTAAATTTGATCAAAACTTGACAGCATAAAAATCTACTCAGTAAAAATTTTGATAATATATATTTTTAATCTGTGCTTTATAATATTGATCATATGAGTACTTATTTTCATGCTAAGGGGATAATACAAGAGGATTTACTTTTTATTACCTTTAGTTATGAATATATTTGAGAGTTTCTGTTTTCTGGAATTTTTCACTGAACAAAAAATTATCGAAATTCTGAAAAATTTGAATCACTTATGATATAAATATGTATCATATAAATACATAACAGAATTTTTTAATAACGTTAACATTCCAATATTTACGATCTTTATAAAAGATATTTTTTTAAACAGTTGATAAGAATATGTTAGCCTGGCAGGTTTGATTTTAAAAGTACTAGCATTCTATAATGTCGTCACCGAAAATCATGTGGTCATAATTCTTTCTCCTCTCCTCTGAATTCAAATCAATTGTGAATTTATTGACTTGCTATTATACACCTGTAGTTGCTTATTTAAGGAGTTTGATCCAGTGTTTATTTTTTTTTAATTTCTTGTTCCCGCAATAGTCATGTTTTTTGACATGAATGATTTCATATATCAGCGACTATTTACTCCCGGTATCCCAAAAACATTGCGATCATATAAATAAAACATTTATTGCTTTCTCTAGCATACTTTAGATTATATCTTAATTCGTGCAAAATTATACATATTTTTTCCCGAGATCCACCAGTCGATATGTTGTCAAGTTATTATTTTATTCTTTGTAGCGAATATAACCCATTACTTTATTGGATTAAATGTGAATTTGCAAGAGGCACAACTATTTTTATTCATATCACCGAGTTTTCGTTACGATCTCTGCCAAGGGTTTATGGGGAGTGGAGTGAACCAAACACCCATGTCTAGCGAAGCTAGATGTCTCCTAAATCTTACTGCCACATGCATATGCGCTTCATATTTCAAATGGAGCACACAAAAATGTATAAGCCCCCTACATGTACCTTTCAACACTGTGTTTTTGGCTTATGTTTCGGTATCATACATGTACATTGTAATTTGCATCCTATCCTATGCTTCCTGTACATAAATGTGATTACACATATCAATTTAAATTCAAAGCGAATGTATCGATGTATGAAAAAATGTCAATAACAAACCGTGCAGCATCTCAAATATACATTAAACGAAATACAAATTCAAAGCAGAGCAACACGGACCTCCAAATAGATAGAGGTAGGATCAGGTGCCTAGGAGGAGTGGGCATCCTCTGCTGACCGGTTACACCCACCGTGTGCTCTTTGTCTTAATCGTATGATGTTTTTTCGTTTATTGCACCAGTATAAAAAAAAACTTACTCCGATACAAGTTTGTAAATCGATGTTGATAAGTCAAATGTCTGCTTTCAGCTTGAGTTTTAAACGATAAATGACTTAATATTAATGTTATTAATATGACTAAGTTTTTAAATTAGGATAAGAACTTACTAATTTTTCTGAAAAATTTTCAGATTTTATCTTAAAATTTTCTTCAAGACGCTAATATCTTGCTCACTTTCTCACCAATTCATTTGAAATTTTCAGGTCTGACATCACCTGATGAAAATCTCCATCCCATTTTGAACTATTCCCCTTTTCAGAAAATTTAACGATCCTTTTTTCAGATCAGATGGGTACCGGTGTAGCTTTAACGATGATTGGCAGAGTCTCAAAGATTGGCTGGTTTGAAAGAAAATATATTGGAAGGTGCAAAATACTATGCATTTGATATTAAAATGCAAAAAAAAGGAGTAGAATACTTGTGTTGAAATATAGGATAAAAAACATGCAAAAACATTCATGTATTTTCCTGTCTAGTTTTTCACCTAAAAATATTTTGTTACAAGATGGATCTTAAAAGTTGTTGGTCGTACCGAGACATTTCATTTGGTATAAAGAGAAAGTGACTGGCCCCTAATATAGGGAGTAAGAGGCTTCAAACGTTCTTTGTCAGCAAGTTGTAAAGGAATAAAAATTGGCAAAAGTTGTTAAAAAATTAATCCAGTTTCTATCCATAGTATTGAATTTAATTTCTTTGTAATTTATAGTCAGATTTTACAGAAACAATTTTAGCCAGTTCGATCCATTTTTTTTGGGGGGGGGGGGTGCACCTTTAGAAAGAAAGGTCTATTTGCAATGCACCAACTGATACATGCAGCGCTTAAAGACGATTCCACAAACTTCCCAAATGCGTCTATTAATAAGCATATTTCCATTTCATTAAAACGAGCCTCATTGACCTAATTTTTGTTGTTTGTTTCAAATCTGTGCCTCTCTCTATATTTAGATGAATTCAGAGGCTCAGGTGTTTACTATTTGTCGTTAGCTGTATACAGGCCGTCGCCGAGACGACGGTGCATGTACTTGTAGAGCTGGACGTACACATGTTAAAACGTCCCACTGTTTTACTGTAACGAAGACATTACTGGAAGATGTGTTAATAAAATGGTTCCAATACAATCATGGTAATTAACGAGGCTGGGGGGGGGGGGTGGCTTCTCTTGGAGAAAACGTACCCTAGGAAATGGGTACGTTTTCTCCTGGGTACGTTTTCTCTTAGGTGCGTTTTCTTCTGATACCAGCTTGTTCCCATGCAGGTGAACTTCTCATATAAGGCTTACTACACAAAATCAATAAAATTTCTCTGGATTTGTCATTTATGGCATCATGTTGGTTTGTTTTATACCAAAAGGCATTTGTCAAGATCTGACAAAAATATGACTTTTTACTTTCTTGTATCCAACAATTGAAAAGGGGTAACACACTGATTTAAAATAAACAAGATTTAATGCAAAAAGCACCATATCTCAGCATATGCCATACATATTTTATACAGAAATTTGACATATTCAGCTTCAAAACATATTTGGAGCCATTCTTGTTTTTCTTAAATATCAGAAAAATATAAGACAAGCACATAATACCAAATGCTATGAATGCTACAGCGTCAGAGTGAAATATATAATAATTATAATAATGTACATGTATAGTGTTAATGAAGATATCTGTTTATATTGGGTACGCTCAATATGACATACTCAGATTGAATAAAACAAGATAATTTTAAAAAACCCGGAAGATTAGATACGTGTAACTTAATCTGTCTATTCTGTTCATGTTTCAATTTAAGTGGAAAAATCACTACTTAATGGATTCGATCCAGCGACCACAAAATCAAAAAGACCTCCACGTTACCACTAGGCCACGCATCTAACATTTTCAGCAGATGCATTTTCAATATATATGGCTATATACATGATTGTATTAGAAAAGACACTAATTGAAACATTTGTCTAATTTTCAGTACGAAGACCACGTTAAACCAAAATTAATTCAATGTGAACGTGTACTACGATACCTGTAAAACATAATTTTAATCGGATGTTTTGGTTTAGAATGGTTCAAATAGTCAAATATCCATTTTTTTTTTATCGTTTACTAACTACTTTCCTATATATCCCTAACAAAACCTGAATATCTTAATGATTTTGTGTAAGATAATTAAGACTCTTCTTGCATGGAAATTGTCTTCTTTGAGTTTCTTTGAATATATATAAACTAAATATTGTATAATATTAAAAATGTCTAATATTTGCAAAAGTCCTATATTTGAGGCCAAATTGTATATTAAGTGTACTATACATCTTTGTTTTCGTTTCTGTAAACTTTTATGAGTGGAAAAGGATAATTTGTCAATGAAGATATCTTGGATTTTTTCCATTTCATCGATTTCAACTGTACTTCTTTCACAGGTATGTGTATTTTTCTTAAAAATTATCAAAAAGCGATGGAAGCAATAACTTGGGACAAACTATAGACATCAATATTTGAAATGCATTTGGGGATTTACATCAACCGCCTGGTCCTGTATTTTCTCATCTGGTTCTTCAACACAATCAAGTTTGACGTAATTTGTGTCCGGGAATGTTCTAAATACAACACCCACAGGTGCCTGGTACAGATCAGATACACATTTCATATTAAGGGCTGACCAAGGGCCATTTTCTGTCTTGCTTAAAGATATGTTTAGAAAGGAGTTTGAGCATTTAAACTTTGCCTCGAACATATCGAATGTTTCTTTATTTCTCACAATGCTGATGATGCCTGTCCTCCTCTGTGTTTACATTCTTTGCACCAAATGTTTACAACTGAACATCCAGCCATGCTGTTCATTCATTAATACGCTTGTAAGTTGATCGTAATCACTGCTCATTTTATGCATTAGCGTTTTGAAGACCTTGTTAAGAAGACGAATTAATGTTCTGAATAAAACGGATATAAATATTTGATGGAAAAATTTGTAACCACAGTCGGATAAAAACGGACATATATAAAAATGGTAGAATCGGCGCATTTTCGGGTTACCCGAAACACACAATATGTTTTTTGGCCTAAGTGGAGGAGGCGGTGTTGAAATATCTCACACATTAACTACTGTGTATCATGGAATAATTCACAATTTAAGGGAAGTGGGTCAGGATCCTTCACAGATAAGTGCTTTTCTTACATCGACAACTGGAACTGCAGCTTTTAATATTAGAGATCAGCCTTGAGCTTTCCAATTAAAGAAAAACGAATGCACAACCAACAAGCAAAATACACTGTATATATTTCAATTGAGAAAAAAATTCTTTGAAATGTAAACTGCAGCATCTTCAAGTACTTATCATTGCTGAGATATATACGGTTGGATCCCAAACCCTGATCAATATTCACAAGAGACTGAAAGAAAGTAGGGATAAAGAAGATGAAGATGTTCCATTTGTTGGTGCTTCTATTTTAGCCGTTCGCGATTTACTACAACTTCCACCAGTTGTTGCTTCTTCAAAAAATCCCCTGCATCGACTATCCTTGTTTTATTGGGAAAACCACTTTGAGTAGATTGAACTTATTGAGGTACAAAGGCAACGAGGTGATCCTCTTTTTGCAGATAATTTGAACAGAGTGAGAGAGGGGAACCAAACCGCAGAATACATATCTGTGTTATCTTCACGGATTCCAGACCATCTTATCAACTGTATGCACATTTTTCCTACAAATCAACAAGTTCATGACTTTAATGTGCAGAAACAACTGAACGAATTTTCACATACATCTACCATTACAGTCCAATCTTATAATCAATTTAATGCTTAAAGGACCAGAGAAACACATATTTCTGAAAATGGTCACTTGACAGGTGGACTTTATTCAATAATTCGTCTCGCAGTTGAAGCAAGAGTTTCCATTGTTAAGAATTTAGACATATCTGAAGGACCTTCTGCTCTCGGGAGACATTCGTGAGAAAAGCGGCAGTCATCTTTAGGACACTGGCATACATATTTGCTAGTTTTCCAAAGAAAGGGTTTATGCATTTCTATGATTAACAAGGCCGAGTACAGATCGAGTACGCACGCTTTCATGCAGCGTTTCATTTGTATTGTGACGTCATCATTTTGCTTGGTTGACCCCATGGCGTGATAGTTTCAATTGCAGATACTCAGCGAAATTTATCGAAAATAGCTCGCTTGAGGCGTAAAATTGATATTATATTGCGGAATAAACATACATGTCTCGAAGTATAAGCTATATTTGGACTCGGGTTGAAAACGTGAAGAGGGTTTAGCAAGTCTAGCCCTCTGTCACGTTTTTTTTACCCGCCTAAATAAAGCTTAAATAATATAATTCAAGACAGTACCCATGTTTTTTTTTTATATTAATGACCCTTAATATGTGATGTTATATATTTATAATTACTTAAATTTGTCTAATTGTTTTAATAATACTACAAAGATCACCATTTCCGCCTTTGTCAAATAAAAAATAGCCATTATCTGACAAATCTGGGAAATTGGGCATACAAAAACAACTTTGATAAGACCCGTGGAACAAACCAGGAGGTAATTTTTTTTTATTTGACCATTTGATGCCTTTTAGCAATAACTTTAATATGTAGAACAGAAAAAAAAAATCCCAAGGGCAGAAGTTTTAAAAAAAATGTAAAAAATGTGCAAAAGTGATACATTTCATTGACAAGCGAAATCCCAGAGGGTCCTATGTTAAAAATTAACAAACTTTTAGATAACCCCTTAAACAAACGGTGTGGTAAATGTCTTATTTTTTTATCTAAAAAAAAAATAATTGTATCAGTAGAAATTCATGTAAAAAATTTCATTCACAAATCTAGGACAGAACAAATTAGACCCAACCTCGTTAAGAACGAGTTTTTTTAAACATCGGAATCTTTAATACCACAAAACGCAGAATACTTTATTAAAAAAATGTAACGAAGTTTAACAAAATTAAATAACATATACAAGGGCTCGTCCCTCTCTTGTTTTGTTTTTGACAAAAAACCAGATGCAACTGAGTTGCAGATACATGCAACTATATCCCATTCATTTATACAATTGTCCCTTTATACTATATTCCGCTTAGAAAGGGGGGGGGGCTATCTTAAAAATGCGTAAAATCCTTGTCTAACTATTAGATATCTTATTGAAACTTAACAATTATGTACTTTTGTTGTGTTTTATAGAATGTCCCCTGATTGTTATGATAAAATACACCTTGTATAAATTGCTTGAAAAAAATTGCTTCCTAGTTTTTATGAAGAAAAACAATACCGTGAATATTGTATTGTCTTTTTCTTTTGTATCATATATCTAGCGCCTCGTGTATCTTTAATATAAAGGGCGACACACTAAAGTTCATGCAGTATGCTCGATAGATACGAGTGTTGCGATAAAGACAGATGACCCTTATTATTGTTTTTTTTAAAACGTTCTTTACAGTTAACCCTACACATTAAACAAATAACTTTATGGCTTTTAGTTGTAGAATTAAATTTTATTACATTCAAGCATGGTGCAAGTGGTTAACTTTCTCAGTTATGCTTTATGTTTCTTTAATTCACTTCGATTAATACTAAGTGATAATCATTCAATGCTTTTCTTAAGCATTTTTATGCTTTCAAGACTAAAACACATCGAGTATATTGGACTCCCTAATAAGTTATTGACCAGGTTCACCTCCTTTTTTTACTCCACAGGAATACCAATCAAAACTTTTTTTTTCATTCTGATAAAACCATTCATTAAAATAAAAATACATTTATACGTTAAACAGTTTGTCTTTGTCATTTTTATTGAATCGCTGTTTGATCCTTTAATTGATTGAGATATATCATTGTATCTTTTGCATTTAATGATTTCAAAAACTTCTTTTGGCTTGCTTGTACTCAGTTGAATATTGTATTTGAAATGTTAAAAGGACATTTAGTATTGGAGCAGTGATGAAAAATTTTGATTTACTAAAATTATCTATACATCTAATAATTTAGTGGATAAACAGTAACCACGAAATATCCGAAGATTTTTTACATCGCAAGAAAATAATATTCATTCTTATTTGCATTCTTATAGACAAGATAATTGAATGAAATAGAGAATGGTACAGCATTTTGTAATCTCTGTTTATTGATATTCATTCATCAAAGAAACATTGTTTAGTTTAATTTCCATCCAGAGAAAGATGAGTACGTGGCATACACATAAATACTTGAATAGTCGGACTCAAGCCAGACTTGATCATGTTTGTGCAGAATAATGGTGACGGTGGCACCACATTGTTGATAACCAGACGAGCAGCGCGCTTGGTGATACGTAGAGCCGTTTTTCACCAGTTTGGTATGACCTTTATAGCTTGTGTGGGTAGCAATGCTCCAAGAGAAGACATACAGGCCATTAGAAGGGGCAGTGAATCGGTAATTACCGCTGTTGTAAGCATGTCCGTAGTTGGCTTTGACAGTGGTGAATGGTATAGTGGTCCCAGAACTATAGGTTGTGGTACTTGATGTAACGGCTGTGAATGCTATGCGATGTCTATGGCCATGGTAACCATGGTCATGGTGACCTGTAATCAACCATATAAACTTCATTGTTTAACAAAGAAACAGCTCTTTGTGTATGTTTCTATCATTTCATCTTTCGGTTCAGTTTTTTTTAACTGAGACATTTTTTGTGCATTCAGTTTTTTTTAACTGAGACATTTTTTGTGCATGCAATCTTTTTATTAAAACAGAATAAAAAAGTACGTGTTTTTCTCTCTCTCCCATTATATATATATATATATATATATATATATATATATATATATATATATATATATATATATATATATATATATATATATATATGAAAAAAAGCAACGCTAATTGTAAATTGTTGGCACTTTCCTTCCATTTCTTCAGACGTTTTCTGTCGTATAAGTCGACTTTTCTGACTGTTAGTCATATTTATTACCGGAATATATATATATATATATATATATATATATATATATATATATATATATATATATATATATATATATATATATATATATATATATATATATATATATATATATATATATATATAATCTGGTGTTCAGGATCACGTCTAGTTGACAGGCATGGATTATATGCTTAACGTAGAGCTTTATCTGGACCCATGCTTATCTATGAGGTATTTAATATTTAGTACTGTTCACCGGAATAAGTAAACATGGTAAAGACCAACATTTATTATATACCCTCCTGTATTTAATAAACATGAACTATTATGATAAAGGAACAACTTTAAAGCTTGAGCTTTTCACCCAAACCCTACCCCGAAAAAGAGAGTTCTCACAAGAAATCTTTATAAATCATAAAAGAGAAATCTATCAGGTTTTGTACATATTTTTAATGAAGATGTATTTATCTAGTGTACATTCATATTTGGCATAATTGTCAAATGAAATCTGAATGAATAATAATAAAAAAAAATTACGGATCATCAGATATATAGCTTATCACTATATTTTTTTTTGCATTTTGATATCAAAATAAGTATGCTTTTTTTTCATTTTCTGAAGTGATTCTTTTAATACTAAGCATGATTGACAACATTAAACTTTTGCAGTTCAGATAAATCCAATAAGTTAAAACAAATCAGAATACAAACTATAGAGTAAACTAAAACAATGGTTAAAGGTGATTCCCAAATATATTTTTCATATTTAAAAGTTCTTAAGATATTTTTTTTTATCTATAGGTTCTGAAACCGATATTTTTGAAACGGAAATATGAAAAGAAAAAATACTAAGACGTTACCATCATAGCTGTTTTAAAGATATTAATAAGATGTGAACGCAAACTGATTAAAGTTGTGTACTCATTGTACATAATTATATAGACAAGTCAATTTTGGACATGCTGCATACGTTTCTCGTAAACATAATCATAGAAACAAGCGAAAGGTAAAAATCATGTTTTGTGCTCTGCTTTATCATAGTCTAACTGTAGCGACACTAATGAACAAAAAACATTCGAGTTACCTAAGAGAATTAAATTCTTTGAGGAATCTCGTTGGTCTAATACACGAAAAATAAAAGGTTTTAATAACAAATGTGTATTGTTGAATGGTTAACTACAATTTAAGTGCGTAAAAGTAAACGCCCATATCATTTCGTCTCCTCAAATTTCTGGAAAGTCTTCATTCGTGAACTTACAATAATCCCATTTTTCATGAATTTAGGATGAATCTCAAAAACGTGACGCATTTCTACGTTTTGTAATCGAAATCAGAAGAGAAAATTTGCTGATGTGATTGGCTCAGTTTGTTTAACTATTGACAAGGTTTAAAATTGGAACAGAGTAAGAAGGCTGCCTATTTTATTTCCAATCAAAAATTAGTATTTTATCTTTTATTTTGGTCATCATTTGTTTAAACTGAATTCTTCAATCTTTTTTACTGTATTTTTAAAATAAAAACAATTCTAATGTGTAATTTGTATTATTTCATTCATTATTATGTTTATGTCCAGAATCGCTTTTTATATACGATTTTTTGTTTTTACAAAATTCGTCTATATAATTTTTTATTAAAAGTTTATCAAAAGTTGCGAATACATTGTATCTGGGTACAACATTGCTTGTTTTTGATCTTTTTCATTACTATGATTAAACTTTCATGTACATCTTTTTTCTATTTAAAATTGACATTTTATATTTGAGAAATATAAATCCCCAAGAATCCTTATATATACAGGAAAACATCTTGAATGATGTTTAATATGTGTATTTATGTACATGTATATAAAGGAATTTATGTGATCTAAATACTTATAGTTTAGGTATTATATAGTTTTCTACTATGTTACATTTAATTAGTCATATTTGTACAGTATGAGGATTTAAAGGGTCTTTTGGGGTTTTTATACTCATACCGGTAAGAGCATTTTCAGGCTATTAGCCTGATCCTAAATATTTCAATTTTGGCTCCAAATTAGCTTGCATCGGAAGTTTTGACAGGTGTTGTTCTTTTTTGTGAGTATCTAAATTTTTTGGGGACATGCAGAATACAATTTTGTTTCTCGGACATTCATTCATCGTGCGCTTGCATAGGTTTTTGAATCACTCAGTGAATTTTAGACCTAACTTAGGACTTAACCGTGAACACGTTGTGTACAGAGGTTATTCGGGTTGCACGATTGATAGACTTTCTCAGAGAGGTATCCGGGAGGTGGATAAGTTTAAACCAGCTTTAGTGTGTTTGCAAATAGGCTCTAACAATCTCTGCAGTATTGATGTAGAAGTACATGATTTAGTTGATAAAATAGTTGACTTTACAGAGATGCTTCGAGGTCGGGGAGTGCGCAGAGTTTGCGTATACCAAATCCTGCACAGGAAGCCTCCCACTAAACCAGGTAGATTTGCTGTTGACTCAGAGTGGTTCAATTCTAGGGTAGATTTAGTTAACAGGCTTTTGGATGAGAGGCTAGGAAGAGATTTTTTGTCAGGAGTCAGATTCTGGCGCCATGCTGGCTTTTGGTCACCTGAAAATAAAGCTATGTTTT
Organism: Magallana gigas; assembly: GCF_963853765.1. NCBI lineage: Eukaryota > Metazoa > Mollusca > Bivalvia > Ostreida > Ostreidae > Magallana > Magallana gigas. The sequence goes on along the minus strand of NC_088861.1, from coordinate 16,996,521 downwards.
TTGTGAGGATGGTGTGCATTTGAATGAGACTCAGGGCTACCCTAAGTATTACAACAGTGTCAGAGCATCAGTGGTTTCAGGACTTAATAGCCTATAGCTTCATTAGCTTGTGGAAAATGAAAGCTCAGTGTTTAGTGCTGGAGAAAAATAGTATATAAAATGTCACAAACATAAAGGGTTCAAATATATAAGTTTAGATTCACAGTTGATATTCGCAGTTTGTTCTAGTACGACATACACTGAACATAGGTATTATACCAAGTAGGGTTAAATTGTAATGACTTTAATCATATTGTTCATGTTGTTGATACAAAATATTTACTATCGTTTGGACTCAGGTGTTGCGCATGGTCCATTGCTATAGGCTTGAGTGTAGGTTAGTTGTTTTGGCCAATATCTGTATGTACTAATATATGATGGACGGTTTAGCTCCTATACTATTGGGTGTTATATGGTGATATCCCCCATGGTTGGACTATGATACTTGGTAAACCAAATAGCCCCTAGTTTGTTGGGTGCTATGTTATGTAATATCCGGTATGCTTGGATCATATGGTAGCCGTTTAGCCCCTATATGGTTGGGTGCTATGTTTTCATATCCAGTCTGGTTGGATTATGATATACATGTGTATGGCTTACCAAAGAGCCCCTATATGGTTGGGTGCTATGTTGTTATGTCCAGCATGCTTGGATCTTCTGGTAACCATTTAGCCCCCTTATGGTTGGGTGCTATGTTGTCATGTCCAGTACGGTTGGATTATGATATATGGCTTACCAAGGAGCCCCTTTATGGTTTAGGTGCAACGTTGTAATATCTGATGTAGTTGGATTATGTTTGGCGGTTTACCTATGATGTTATATCCAGTGTGGTGGTGTTACGATATGTTTACTTATTGGTCACTATATGGCTTAGTGATCAGTTATCATATCCAGTGTGACTAGTCTATGAGGTGTTTAGATAATTAGCTTCTACATGGTTGAGTGTTAGGTGGTTACCTTAATGTGGGGTGAGTTATACATACTTTGCATGCATATTGAGTTTGCAGTACAAGTTTGGTTAGCTTTGTGAACAAAGATGTTTAGATAGGTTTAAATTTTGAGTTCTTTTATGGTAAGCTGCTAGGTCTACATGTATGGTATAGTTGTAGGTTATCAATTTCTAAAAGTTTGGTTTAATATATATGTTTGGTAACCATTATTTTGAATCATGGGATATGTGTTTAATAGCATATTTGGTTTAGCATATTTGTGCGTTGGATTGTAGGTCAGAAACTTGTGGTTAACGGAGCCAAGGTACATGTACTTGCCATTACTTTTGTACTTACATTACATTTTTCAATGGTTTAAGTCATTACTGAATGACATAAAATTTTTGATGTATTATAAATTTAGGTTTGATGGTGTGATTCCAATTGTTAAAAGGCATGAATAGGCACAAATAAATCCAAAAATTTTAATCTCTGTTCACACATTGGAAGGACTCACTGGGGTTTAGGATAAAGTTCAAGTTGGGTTTTAGATCCTGTAGGAATTTACTGTTATTGATAAGGCAATGTATCAAGAATAAGGGTTGGTTACATTAAGTCATAGAAAACTTCAGCTGTAGGGTACAGTTTTTTACAGCATGATGCCTAGACCAAAAGTTGGTGTGAAAAGAAAAAGAGCTGGTTCGGCGGAAAGAAAAGGAGCAAAGTCCAAAAAAGATCAGAGCTCTGATCATCAGGAGGAAACATTGGTAGAGAGAGTAACACAGGCGGTGTTGGAAGCATTAGAGGACAGAGCTGTCCCCGCCATTCCAGACAGGAGCGAGTCCCCCCAGAGTTTGGATGGTGAGTCTGATTCAGAGATTACATTTAAAGAGATAGAAAGGTCAAATGATGAGTATGCTTCCAGTGAGGCAATAGATACTTTTACTTGGTCAACCCCTATTTCGGCTATGGTTCCTCAGAAGTTGAAACAGAAAATATGGGAGGATCAGTTTATTGATCTCGCGGTACTGCTCCCTAATAACTTGGTTCCTGGTCCAGAGAGTAGCAACTATACATTTAAACTCGAGAAGAATGACAACATATCGGTAGTACCAAAAAAGGCCAAACAGTCTATTAACTCCATTTTTCAATGGAAGACAGCTTTCTTGCGCTTTGTTGCCATATATGCTGAGAAATTTCCAAATGCAACACCAAATCTCATAAAACATGCAGAGACAGTACGTGACATGGCTGCATCGGGAAATGTGTCATGGAGTTCATGCTGCAGGCCCAGAGATCCAGACAAGAAAACAAGCAGTCCTTTCGTTCCTTTCGTACAAGGCCTGGACAAAGATCAGCTTTTACAAACCAATTACCAAGAGGTATCTGCTGGTCTTACAATAGAGAGGGAGGTTGCAAGCTTGAGCGCTGCAAATTTCAGCACATCTGTACAGAATGTAAGAAAAACCACCCTAAAACAAAATGCAGAACCCAAGCAGTCGTTAAGAACCAAAGTGTCAACTCCTCTTTGGGAACAACAAAACAACAATGAAATTGTAACCCCAGTAAGACCCGAAGTTTTGAAGTATTTTTTAAAGGGCTATGATACTGCTATGGCAGATTATCTGGTGGCAGGTTTTACTTACGGGTTTGAATTGCATTATGAGGGACCAAGACAATTCAGGTCATCTAAAAATCTTTTGTCGGCTTTGCAGAACCCTGTTATTGTGAACAAAAAACTACAAAAAGAGCTCGAGGCTCACAGAATAGTGGGACCTTTTGTTACACTCCCTTTTGATAATCTCCAAATTTCCCCTATTGGTATTGTGCCAAAAAAAGAAGAGGGTCAGTTTAGGATCATACACCATTTATCTTTTCCTGAAAACAGTTCTATTAATGATTTTATACCAGAAGTGTTTACAAAAGTCCATTATGCTACTCTTGATGATGCTATGAATATTATTGTTTCATTGGGTAAGGGTTGCCTGATTGCCAAAACTGACATTGAATCAGCTTTTCGCATCGTACCGGTTTGCAGAGAGGATCATGAATTACTGGGTTTTCAGTGGGATGGTTGCTTTTACTTTGATAAATGCTTACCCATGGGTTGCGCTAGTTCTTGTTCTATTTTTGAGAAATTTTCCTCAGGACTAGAATGGATTGGTAGGGTAAAGGGTCACATTCCACACATAGTACATGTTTTGGATGATTTCTTATTTATCGGTCCACCTGGATCAAAAATTTGTAATCAGAGTTTGTTAGTTTTCAGACTTATTTGTGAGAGCTTAGGTGTTTATTTAAAGGAGGAAAAGACATTTCAGGCAAATACAAATTTAGTGTTCTTGGGTATTGAGATTGACACTGTGGCGATGGAGATTAGGCTTCCTGAGGACAAATTGGTTAAGCTACAAAAAGCGATAGATGCAGTGAAATACAAACGCAAAGTTTGCCTAAGAGAACTTCAGTCTTTAATAGGACTGCTTAATTTTGCATGTCTTGTGATTATACCAGGACGCACTTTCTTAAGACGACTTATAGACCTTACTAAAGGTATTGCAAAGCCACATCATCACAAGGATCTTACTAAAGAGAGTAGGCAAGATTTAGCGGCTTGGTCATTATTCATCAATCATTTCAATGGGAAATCCATATTGTTTAAACACATTTGGAAGACATCAGAGCAGTTACATTTATATACTGACGCTGCTGGCTCTTGGGGTTTTGGAGCTGTGTTTGGAAGAAAATGGTTCTATGGAGCTTGGCCAGAGAGTATGAAAGAATATAATATTACTCTGAAAGAATTATTTCCAATTGTTGTAGCTGTGGAAGTATGGGGCCGCGTTTTGCAGAATTCATGTGTGATTTTCCATTCTGATAATGCTGCAGTGGTCAACATAGTAAATGCACAGACATCAAAGGATTCGAAAATCATGATTTGGGTTAGAAGACTAGTGTTGGCACTTATGAAGTACAATATATTGTTTTCTGCAGAACACATTCCAGGTTTGTTCAATACTCTACCTGATTTACTTTCACGGTTACAGGTCAAAAAATTTCTGGAGGTGTCATTGGACAGCGAGGACGAACCAACAGCCATACCAAGCCACCTTTTGCAGCTATCCAAAACACAGCTGTTACCTTGATTGAGGCAGCTTTAGCCCCTAATACAAAGATTGTCTACAAGCAGGCCCTAAATTGTTTTCAGACATTCATGCAAAGTTATTACAATACATGCAGTATTAAGGATGTTTCTCTCGAACACATTATTAGTTTCGTTTCCTATCTATTTAGTATAGGCAAAGCACCAAGCTCGATAACAACATACTTGGCAGCGCTGGCATATTATTTTAAAATGTCTAATATTCCAGACTTTTCAAATCATTTCTTGATAAAGAAAATGTTAAGTGGGGCAAAGCGTCTGGCCAGCTCTCCTGATGTGAGGCAGCCTATTACTCTGGATATCCTTGAAAACCTTTTAGTAGCCGTGCCTCATGTAGCCAATTCTAGTTACCAAAGATGTTTGTTCATGGCTATGTTTATAATAGCATTTTATGCTTTCCTCCGAGTAGGAGAAATCACAGTTCGCTCCCATTCTAACCCAAACTTGCTGCTTTTGAGTAATGTATCCTTCAGGACAATAGCCAAAGCAAGTTGTATGATCATAACAATGACCAACTTCAAGCATAATCTGGGGAAAAATCCTGTGCATCTGGAAATCAAACCTCAGCCAATCCGCAAATTTTGTCCTGTGCAAATCATGAAGAATTATCTCAAAGTGAGAGGTGTGAAGGATGGACCTCTGTTTTGCTATGGCTCTGGAAGGCCTATATCCCGTTCAGAATTCTGCAAGGTGCTGAAATCGGCTCTGAAGTTCTCAAAGTTGGACAGTCATAAATTCAAAGCACACAGTTTCAGAATAGGAGCAGCAACTCAGGCTCACCTGCAGGGCTTCTCAGATTCACAAATAAGAGTTATGGGAAGATGGCACTCCGAGTCATTTCAGAGATATATCAGGGTGTCCTTGTTTCCAACATTGTAGTTTCTATATCACAATAATGTTCTGGGATATTTGTTTTTTAGGGTCCAGTAATAATGGATAACTGGCTGAGGCGGTATCCATTATTACTGGCTAAGTATTTGAGTCTTTTTAACATTCAGGTGTCTGTATGAGGTTTAAATCTCATATTGTCAGGTTTGCTGTTTTACAAGATTAACACATATACAATGTAGGATATTTGTCATATAGGGTCTACTGATAATGGATAACTGACTGAGGCAGTATCCATTATCGGTGGCTCTTTATTTTCATGATGTTGAAATCTTGCAATTTCCTTTTGTTTTATTAGAGTAAAGTGGGAAGAAGTACATTGTATTGAAGTAATAGATGTTTACAATATAGGGCATGAGACCCTAAGTGTTGCGAGTTGATGATTTATCATCTTGATAGTTTATATACTTTTCAGGTTTTATTTTAACAAGTCTTATGACAAAGATTTATCATGTTCCAGGTTTAATTTTAATATTAAGGGGCGACTATATGGGATTAAGTTGTAAGATGTGTAACGGGTGTTACAAGGTATTTAACATCAAGATGTAGGTGTGTTCACGTGTTTTTAATTTTGTTTCTTTGGCAAGAAATGTGTGAAGAATATTTTTCAGTAGAACAATTGTTTACCTCCAGCTTTTAAAAGGGCTGACATACTTCATGATCAATTAATTAGCATTGCTTGGGAGGTGACTAACTGAGGTGGCACCTAAGGTTGTCAAAGGAAGTGTACATGGATGTTTACATGTTTAGATATATAGACATTTAGGGGCTTGTTTTGCATTGTTACAGCAATTGTTTCAGTTTAAACATGTACATTTTACATTTGGATGCATTCCAAATATGTCTTAGTTAATAAACTTTATGATTATTGAAATGGGTTATCTAGGGCAATAACAATGTATTTCATTTCACAGTGAGCATGCATGTCAAAATTAACACGTTATTGCATCTCTTTTGCTGTAAATTTAGTTAACCACTGTTCTTAATGTTCTTAGGAAATATTTTCATAAGTTGGGATAGACTAATTTCTACTTTAAATTTTGATTCTCTACTATAATCTTTACTGTTAAACGAAGCACATTTTTGGGTGGGGCGAGGGACACTTCTCATGCAGTTCAGTGTTCCTCTTGTGGGTTATTTTTTTGGCCCCACCTTCTGCTGCATTGTTGATAATTTACTAAATGTATGCAGTCTCACATTTTCATTCTTATATTCAGTATAACTTCATCTGGCATTTTTAATAAATGCTCTTCACACAAGCCATAGTTTTTCTTTATCAAAGTAGCAGCAGAACAGAGCTGCAAATGTGCTTCAGGTTATATTCAACAGTAATAGTAATGTAGGGTTTACCAGGATTTAAGAGCACATAAGTGTATTTATGTACATGTATATAAAGGAATTTATGTGATCTAAATACTTATAGTTTAGGTATTATATAGTTTTCTACTATGTTACATTTAATTAGTCATATTTGTACAGTATGAGGATTTAAAGGGTCTTTTGGGGTTTTTATACTCATACCGGTAAGAGCATTTTCAGGCTATTAGCCTGATCCTAAATATTTCAATTTTGGCTCCAAATTAGCTTGCATCGGAAGTTTTGCCCACCTCCACCCCTTCTATCCTCCATACTAAATATTATTATTATTTTTGTTTGATTGGTATGGATAACTTCCTTTTGTAAAAGGTGTGGGTTATTTTTTGGGCCCCACCTTCTGCTGCATTGTTGATAATTTACTAAATGTATGCAGTCTCACATTTTCATTCTTATATTCAGTATAACTTCATCTGCCATTTTTAATAAATGCTCTTCACACAAGCCATAGTTTTTCTTTATCAAGGTAGCAGCAGAACAGAGCTGCAAATGTGCTTCAGGTTATATTCAACAGTAATAGTAATGTAGGGTTTACCAGGATTTAAGAGCACATAAGGGTATATAATAAAATAGAACATACTAGTAAGCATACCCCCGTCTTCTGAAGAAACCATCGCAAGACCTTGATAAAGTGCTTCAGCCTGTTTTGACAAAACGGACATCATGCCCTTACCATAGTAATAATGGGACGATGCCATGCCAAAGGTCAGACACATCACCACACAAACAAGCGTTATGGTCTTCATTTTGAAAATTCTATCAGATATATAAAGAATTACATTTTTTTAAAGACGTTTCCGAGTTTTATCATTTAAATGCATAAAAAAAATCTTATTTGTTGCCGTTTACCTTACAAATCACCTTACCTTGTTTTCCTTTGAAGTTGGGTTACTGAAAATGCATATCTTCTGGCATATATATATTGTTTCCTAATTGATCGCTCAGCAGATGTGATATAATTTTAAATTTCAAAGATAGGGTAACAATTCAAAAGGGTTTATCGATATATCATATAGAAAAACCGCATGTTGCATTCTTGTATAAAAGACTTTACTAAGGTGGTGGCTTGTAGAATTGTTTCGATATATCAAATTTTTGTTGTCAGCTTGTTTGTTTAAACGATTGATGACATGATATTTCACGCCTTGGTAACAGTTTTGCTCGACATAAATTGCTTCTTTAATTTCTTTTGTTTAGATTCTATACGAGGTGCATATGCAAGTTGTATAAGTATTAATCATCCAATAAAGTCTAAAATTTCCTGATGACTGACATGATCAATGCATATTTTTGTGAGTTAGTAATTGTTACTTTGTCACTGGTTTTATTTTAAAATTGAACATTTATATACAGTTGTTATAAAATTTTACTGTGCATCTTATCAACAAATTCCTTAAAGACCTTCGTATCTTATCCCATCTTGCAACTATCACACAAAAATGAAATTGAATGAGAGTTTTTACTTAGTCGTACTCGGGTATGCTTGGGGCACACTTTAAAGAAAAGGATCAGGACGGTGCAATGTAAAATTATTACTGGATACTTTTTTCTTGCTTTGTTTGATTACATCAACATAAAGAAATCCTCTATAAGACATTTAATTTCCATGATCATTTTCTTTCCGTGCAAGGGATATATTTTGATAGGGATTACCCCCTGTTTTTCTGACATTATGAATGTTCAGTTCATTACAATTTTAGATTTCTGAATTAAAAGTAATTTAGTTGTTCATGGAATTTACTTGCAAATTTTATTCAATAATGTAAAGTATAGTAAGAGATAGAAAAATAAATCATAATATAGGTAATTTTACGTGATGATATCACAATTTGTAACAAAAATCATTTATAATACATTTCTGATCAATGCTCGGTGATTTTTATTTTAAATTTGATTAAAATATGATAGCATAAAGAAACTACTGAAGTAAAATTTCTTGAAATATCTATATATTTTAAATATGTGATTTATTACATTAATTCTATGAGTACGTTATTGGCATGCAACGGAGCTTATACAGTAGGAATATTACTCATTTACCTTATGGTATTCTGCGACAATTGTTGTTTTCTGGATATATTATTTAACGTTAACAACTGCTTTTGAAAAATTCAAACTATTTTAAATCACTATTGACATTAAGAATATTGTATAAATACATTACAAAAACACTAAAGCTAAAATTCCACAATTTACTAGTATGTTCTTTAAAAAAGAAATTGTTTTATTAAAAAAATTGATCAGAAAATATCAGGGTAATGTTAGCTTGACAGTTTTGATTATGGGGGACGTGAACCAACAAAGATATTTACTCTTTAATACATGTATATCCATGGGATAAATACACGATTCAAACACACTGCTGTCTGCAATGTTTATTACTGTACTGGTATTCTATAATTACTTTTTTGTGATCACCGAAAGTCACGTGATAACTGTCCTGTCTCCACTGAATTCAAATCATACGTGAATTTATTGACATTATGTTGAAAAAAATTATATAATTCAATAACAAAAATCTAATGTGTTAATTATATATTTAGATAATAACTGTCCACTTGATGTTGTTCAGCACACTGCTTTGTTCGAGATATGGTTAACATATACATGTATATGGTAATTTTTTCACGCAACTCATCATATTTTGGAAATGAACCATTGAATACAAACAAGTTCGAAGTGGTGCTGGTCACTTCTGCTCAAAACGTAGTGCCACATGCACAAGCACTTCATTTGTAATTTTGAATATACAAACGGTTTTTTCAAGCGTCCGTGAAATAGTTCAGCTATGTCTCGACCGCTTTAATTGTTAAGTATTATAAATTGAATCCTATCATATATGTTCCTCGCATATATGTGAATACACATTTCAAATTTAATTTAAAAACGCGATGTAATGAAATGTATTGATATATGATAATGTGAATACGTATATAGCACCAGTATAAAAGAACGTACTCGGATAAAAGTTTGTAAATTGATGTTGATATATCAAATGCCTGCCGTCAGCTTAAGCTTTAAACGATTAATGATGAACTATTACACTCAATGGTAACATTTTTTAAAACTCCTATTCATTCCTCGAATTTCTTTCACATTCCTCCCACAAAGTTTTAAATTCTATAGGTAATTAGTACCTGAATGTAAGCAGCTGGAGTCACTTCACGTAATTGTTTAATGGTAGTTCGGTTTTTACATTGCTCATTTCTAAAGTTTGATATTTTAACTTTGCAACTGCATATAATTTATGTGTTGTGTTTTATCTACAAATTATCTAATACTTTATAGATATACCTTAGTTATTAATCTATTCTTATTCCGTAGAGTAACTGCAAAATACAAAACTTTTCAAAAATAGTTCTTCGTACTAAGAGCGTGTTAGATCAACAAAGAAGTGCCAATTATTCTATCCAAATGAGTACCTGTATTTTTAGTCTATCGTCGTTTTCAAGAAAGGATAAAACCAGATAAACCACAATGCTTTAGTTAATAAGGGGCATTTTCTAACAGACATATTTTTCCTTTTGATATAATTAAAAAAAAATCATATAATACAATACAATTATAAGTGTGTGGCAGCAGACGTACTAACCTTGGTTTGGATTCACTTTTATATTAACAGAAATATAGCTGACACATTTTATACAAGAGCCGAAATTTAGTACAAAACGACGTCAAATTTATAAACAACGTTTACCTTAACAGTTAATTCATTTCAGTTAATTAATTATAAATGGTTTATAGCAATACATGTAGTATTTATACAATGGTTTATTATAGTGCCATGTGTATTGCATCATAATTACAAAATTCGTTTTGCAAATATGATATCAGTTCACCCGGCCAAACGGATCAATAAGTCACTTAGAACTGTTATAAAGTAAACAAATTTTGCATTGTTTGGAGGAACGACAGCTTTGTCGAGTGTTTCTGTTTTATTGTATAATTCATAAATAAAATGAGCGATTTGGCGGGGGTAGTTACATGATAGATCAACAAACAGAGTACTGCTTTAATTGGTAATATCTTGACTTATAGGACATAGTAATAAAATATGCTTTTCAGTTTCAATTTCATTCAAGTCACATAAGTTACATATTCTGTCCGCCACCCATTCTTCTCTGTGACAACCTCTTTCAATTCTTAGGGGAAGAACACCATCATTTAAACATTGCTTATTTTGATCTAAAGGGTTTGGGGAGATCTAGCGTAACATATCTGTCAACTATGTAGCTGGATTTAGAAAGGATATATATCCTAAGTTTAGTACACCTTGAACATTGTTGAGCCATTCGGTTTGTGACTTCTCCTCTGACAAGTGTAAATTATCAGGTGTAAAATTGGTGTAAGAACTTTCCATGTTAAAAGATTCCATGTTATTTTTAACTTGAGAGTTCCAGGTAGAACAATTGTTTTACCCGCTGTTCCAAAGAAACACACACGATTTTATTTATCATAACTGTATATTTGTCGATTCCAAAGATTCAACATGTTCATTTTGTGGCGACATTTAAAGCTTAACCATCCGCTTTCCCCTTGAACTGCTATCAACGGAGAAAGCTGATGAACACCCTGTAATCAAGGAGTGGGGCGACACAATTATTGATTTTTTTCGGTAGATTTGGAAGCTAATTGAATTGATGGCATTGCTTATTTAGAAGAAGGATCCTTCGTCACTTCTTCGGAAATTGGATAAAATTTTAGATTTCACCTTAAAATAACGTTTTTCGTCAAAAAGCACTACCTGATATAATTAAGACGCCCCGTAGTCCAGATTATTTTTCCCTAAATAAAAATTAAAGTTGCTTCTTTTCGATATATTTTTTTCTGAAGTGAACAGCCTTTGAATTGGTAATATCTTAATTAATTCGTAATCGTCATTTTCTGCACCACGCGTTTATATTATTGTGCGGGTATATTAGTCAGAGTTTAATCAGTTATTTTGCTCATACAAATATTAATCATGAGATCCATGGACTTCTTAGTTGAAAATCAACCTGCAAATGCTGAATCTATTTTTTCTTCACTTTGAAATTTTCATTGTGTATTAATGATATATTGTAGGAATCGTTTTATCTGTTATTTGATATTCGACAAAAATTGTAGCATATGCTGTCATAAGTCAGCTAAGCAATCCATTACCCTGAAAAGGACTTCTCCCTTTTCGCAAGGTTGCTGTACATCGCGCCTTGGCAATCCTATGGAGTAATGATTTGAAATTTACCTCCCTTCGAAGCAGCTTGAATCATGAACCCTGTGACAGAAGCGTCATCCCATTCATTTCCTGTATCTGCATTGACAACCCTTTTGCGATTCCATTTTGTGTCAACACTGCCGCCATTTCCCCAAATTGCCTTTGCGCCAGCATGATGTGAACCCGCAGCGTGAATGGTCTACGAAAATGCATATACACCATTGGATGGGGCGGTGAAAATGCCTGTATACCTGTCGTATCCATTCCATAATTCTTTCCTAAGCATCGAATATAAAAGGCTCTTATGTCAAAAAGGCTTTAAAGGTGTGTGAAGTGCAAAAAGTAAAAAATATTAATGTAAAAAGCTTTTTGTACACATTTGTAAGTCTTGTAAGCATCTGGTATCTAATAGAATAAGAAATTTAGAAGCATAACATTAAAATCATAGACATGTATATAACTATATTATCTTTGTGGACTTAAGGTATCCGATCCATAATAGCCCTAGATTCAATGAATCTGTATGCATAACATACACTCAACAAAATTTCCAAGTGTTTGTTCTAATATATAGAACAATTTTGAAATAACGAAATACTCTGAAATTTTCAACATTTCGTAACGGATATATCTTCTCATCAATAGCACAGAAAAAATAAAACAACATTGATTGAAATCATTTACTCGTGACAAAACGTCAAAACATAAAAAAATTCTTGGCATGCTTAATTATATATTGTAATATGATTGTCATTATTTTGTTATTGATTTTCGTTTTTGGTGATAGTTGAAAAAGAAAACCACTTAACATGGCCAACATGTTCACCGCAAACACAGCTAGAGCTGTTGGAATATCATTGTCTGCATTGTTTCCAGAACAGATCGTATTTATTTTAGATTTGCTGTTTGTTTTGACCTCGGCATTGTTTTAAACATGAAGCAACGCTATTTTGATACATTTTTTTTTTAATTCGTAAGCGTAATATCATTTTCATCAGCAACTTAAAGCAATCCAAAAGCTCTGAGCAAAATTCTACCAAACCGAAAGTGTTAGTGATATTTAGCAAAGGTCAGCAACTCGGATCGCAACCTAAGGTCAAAGACAATGTATCGTTCTTAACAATTTGAAAGCTTAGTGAAAATTAGTAACACTGAGGGCAAGACAAATAAATGTGCTTATTTTATATAGGAAATATATTACACTGGGTGAAGATTTAGAGTTGTTGCTAAGTGTATATGTACTGGCTTAATACTCAGTATACTTAAACATAATTTTCATGTTTCATATCAGTAATGCTTTTGACCAAGGACACTTTGAACAAGCGAGAGCAAACAAACACTCCCTGGAGTCAAGAATGGACAATCCGACATATCTGCCAAATGAAACACTAAACAGAAATATTTTATTAGATAAAATAAACCTTTGTCTTCAAAGCTAAATCAAAGTCCGCAAGTGGATACGGCGATATACATAAGGGAGTGTTAAAATATCAAAAAAGTCATTGAGACATTGACTGTTTCAGTTTATTCTTGGTTTTAAAATTGTTTCATCAGTTTGACGTAAAGCAATCATATGCTAGATTCTTACAGACCAGATCCTATATTCCTATAGAGGAGTTATTCTCCTTTCCTGTATCATTAGGATCTACAGTAATGATGCTGTACAAATTATTAGTTAATGACATTTCTTGCATTGTATTTCCATGTGTGGTTAAGCCGTTCTTGTAACACTGGAGTGAAACAAGGAGAAAGCCAGTCTCCCACATTGTATTCGATATCTAATAATGACCTTTTACATGTACAAGACATTATTGAACTCGGTCTCGGTGTGGATATGGGGAAAATGAAGCTCTCGCTATTGCAATGCACTTTATGCGGACGACATAGTGTAACCAGATAGCCGTATATATATGAAATATAATTTTATGATTGTATTCTGCTTTACGTTAATTAGTCATTAGCTTGTTGTGCACTCGATACGAAATAAGTGTATAGTGAACAATGTTAAAGGTCATTCACCGAGAGGGACAACTGCGTAGTTAGAACTTGTGGTGTTAGCGGAATGACCAGGAAGAATAAAACTCTCGATGATGATTGGACTTTGGAAAGCGGTCAACGGATGCAAGACTCTTAATTGTAATTAACCTTTAACAATGGACTTCGTTATAAGTCACTTATGAACTGTGACCCGAAAGGATGTTCTAACAATTGATTATTTTATTTTACTGATTTATATACTTATGATTTGATTAATAATTAGGAGATGGATTTTGGATTGATAGCAGATTGATTATATATTGCTTTTATACCACTATACGATTACAGTGCTTAATAAATATCATAAAACTCCAACTGACTTATGATTTCAAAAGTCTAAAGAATAACAACAGAAGGATCACATAGACTTTTATGGTGCCGTGACCAGGATAAAACGAAGTGCTAAAGAAAAACTGAACTGTTAAGGTAAGAACTTTTTCTCAATATCTCTGTTCACTATTCCAAAGTAAATAACTCTGATCAGCAACCTATATGGCAACTGGAAATGGTTATGATAGAAAAGAATTTAAAAATCAAATGGAACAATTGGAAAAACAATTTGCGGGGTTGGGTCAAAGTGAAGAAAAGGAAGGGCATGAAACAGGTCAAAAATTCTCAGAACAAGAACAGGTAAAACAAAACACTTTTGAAAAACAAACTGACACATATTATGATGCAAGGTTGTATGAAACTAATGAATCTCGACACCGAGTCCCAAATCAGGATGATGATAAAGATTTTTTCATTGGTCAGGTTAAAGCTATAACATCCGCGCTTACAGTGCCCCTATCTTCTGTGATAACTCCTTTCGAAGGAGATGCTAGTAAATACAAGCAGTGGATAAAGGAAATTGAAAAATATGGTTTATTGTCTGGGAAACAGGGTTATGAAATCCCCATGCTCGCGTATATTACGAGTAAAGGTTCGGTAGGGGACTTTATCAAAAGATATTTGGACGAAACAGACGCGTCGGAAGAAATGCCGTCGTGGAACGATTTAAAAGAATCCTTAAAAAACAGATTCGCGGAGATTACCGACTCACAACACGCGTTAGCAGTTATGCGCAGGACGCGGCAAAATTCAAACGAAAGTGTACAGTTATACGCGGAACGGTTGTTGCAAATCGCGGAAGACGCGTATAGTAAAGACAAATTAAAAGATCCCTTAGTCCAACAACAACTTGTAGACATATTCTGTGACGGTCTGACCTTTGACTATATCAGGATGAAAATCCTTAGAGAAAACCCCAAAGACTTGGAGTCAGCAATTCAGTTAGCAATGCGCGAACAAAATTTAAGACAAAGACTAGCTATAAGGGGGTCAAGTATAACAATTACTACGCCGAATGACAATAGACAGACTGTTTCAAAGTTTGACAGTACAACGCCTTTATTAAGTGAAAGATTGGTTCACTTGTCCTCGACAGACAATAGACAGGAAGAACCCATGGAGGTTGACCACACGAGGAACAAAGGGTGTTTTAAGTGTATGAAGGTTGGTCATAGGGCCAGATTCTGTCCACTAAATAAACCCCAGGTTAGGCCCCGCCCTCAATTAAATAAACGACTTCATCATACTCAGTCTGTGCATTATGTTGAGCAAAGCCCCCGCCCACCGATTGAGTGTTGGAATTGTGGTAGAATAGGACATTTGCGTGCAGATTGCTGGAGCAAACGCAGGTTTTCCAGAACGCAGCAAAACAGAGGTAGGTCAGCTGATCGTCAAGATCGATCACGTGATTTTAAAGACCAAAATGATAGGAGATCACCCAAAATCTGGACCCATCGCGCCACTTTTGATAAACAAAATCAGGAAAACTAAGATGTTCTTCTTTCGTTGAAGCCCGAAGGAAGAACTTTCATAAAAGACCTACATTTGAAATTAATTTTACAAACAACCCCAGTAGCTGTTTATTGAAAATTGGTAAAAATAAATTCAGAGCGTTAGTAGATACTGGCGCGGCCGTATCTTTGATTAGTAAAAAAATGTATGATAATTTGTTCCCCCGCCCCAAATTGTGTAAAAATGATATTCCTTGTCTTCAAGCTGCAAATGGTAATTCTTTAATTGCGTTAGGGTATGTAAATATTTCATTTAAGATTGCAGGGTTAACTTTAGACCATAAACTTTTTGTGACAAAGGGACTCAACCGAAACCTGATTCTCGGTCGTGATTGGCTCAAGAAAAACAATGTTCGTTTATACTTTGATCTTGGACTCATGCGCATTGATGGCAGGGCTTATGCCGAATTAAAGGAGGATCTACACATCTCAACGATCGTAAGAACACCTAAGAAACTTATGGTGAAACCAAATACTGTGACTGTATTTTATGGAAAAGTGAACAATAATTTCCCCCTTGAAGAAAAAGACTTAGTGGAAGTGAACAGTATAGACAATAATTGTATTATGGAGGACCCAGGACTATATTTAAAAGACTCAGTTTGTGTTGTCCGAAGAGACAGAAAAATTCCCATGATCTTCGTTAATCAAACCAACAAAAGTTACAAAATCCCTAAAGGCTACATCGTAGGACGTGTCACTGCATTAAGACCAAAAGAAATTTCGGAAATCCAAACCAAACAGGACAATGAAGAAAAGATTGATGTGCCTGAAAGATTCGAACACTCCATCCAAAGACTCGTGAGGAAAAA
Organism: Magallana gigas; assembly: GCF_963853765.1. Lineage (NCBI taxonomy): Eukaryota > Metazoa > Mollusca > Bivalvia > Ostreida > Ostreidae > Magallana > Magallana gigas. The sequence continues at coordinate 16,980,247 of NC_088861.1, read as the reverse complement.
CAATGACTTATTTGCTAAAAAGGACAGCGACCTTGGAGTGACCGACACCGTCAAAATGAAGATAGAAACTGGAGACCATCACCCGATAAAGAACAGACCATATCGAGTTCCCCTCAATAAAAGACAGATAATCGACAAGGCCATAAAGGAGATGATGAGCGCAAGAATTATTGAAAGGTCACTGTCGCCTTGGTCATTTCCTCTGGTAGTAGTAAAGAAGAAGGACGGATCAGACCGGATGTGCGTAGACTTTCGAAGTTTAAACAAGATAGTGAGACCAGTATCATTCCCATTACCATTGATTGATGACATTCTTTGTTTGCTCGGTAAGGCCAGGTACTTCACTGCACTAGATTTAAAGAGTGGATATTGGCAGGTAAAATTAGAAGAGTCAAGTAAGGAAAAGACAGCTTTTGCATGCCACAAAGGATTGTTTCAATTTAATAGGATGCCATTTGGATTAAGTAATGCCCCAGCAGTCTTCCAAGAACTCATGAACATCGTTCTACAAGGACAAGAGGAGTTTGCTATCGCATACCTGGACGATATACTCATATTCTCAGAAACACCGGAAGATCACCTCCATCATATCCAGGAAGTGTTTGATCGTCTAAGGACGCATGGACTAAAACTGAAGTTAAAGAAGTGTAGCTTCTTCAAAGAGCAGACTGAATATCTTGGTTTTATTATCAATGAACATGGCGTCAAACCGGATCCGAAGAAAGTGGAAGCCATTAAAAAATTACCAGCCCCCACTACAGTTAGAGAAGTCCGTGGTTTTATAGGTATGTGCAGTTATTATAGAAGATTTATACCAAATTTCTCAAAGATTGCGGAACCATTGATCGACTTAACCAGGAAGTATGCCAGATTCAAGTGGACATCATGCTGTCAAGAAGCGTTTGACTTCCTTAAAGAGAGTTTAACAGTAGTGCCTTTATTAGCTTATCCAGATACTAATAAGCCATACATCTTGTATACCGATGCCAGCGACAATTGTATAGGAGCTTGCCTCACCCAAAAGACTGACAAAGGAGAAGATAAGCCGATATACTATATATCACACAAGCTAAGTAAAACCCAGGTGAAATGGTCAACAATAGAAAAGGAGGCATTTGCAATCCACTACGCCCTCCAGAAGCTGGACCATTACCTTCACAGTGCTGAGTTTACTATACGGACAGATCACAAACCGCTTAAATATATTTTAGAATCCCCTATGCAAAATAAGAAGATCCAATTATGGGCTTTGAGTATCGCTGGATATAACTGCAAGGTAGAGTACATAGAAGGAAGGTTCAATTGCTGTGCGGATCTTTTATCCAGGTTACCGTCCGCTATTTCTGATGATGAAGAGGAAGAAAAATCTGAATGTGATGAACCGGATGTTAAAGACAATTTCTTTGAAGTAAACGTACTAAACTCAAATGCTTTCTCACCTAAAAGATTAGCCAGGTGCGAAGTTAAACAGCAGGACGAATTGCTCAAGCCTTTCATCGACTTACCGGGAGAAATAAACATAAAGGAAAGTCAACAAAATGATGAGCAGATCAAAAAGCTGAGAAATAGGTTGAGTAAAGGAAAAGCAACGGCGACCGAAGAAAAGAAGTTTCTTGAAATAGATGGCCTAATGTACTATCTTTCAGATGGAGATTCTGAAGGTCCGAGACTGCGCCTGTATATACCACGTGAGTTAGAACTTTTGGTAGTACAACAATACCATGATGGACTTGGACACATGGGAGTGGACAAAACGTATGATGTAATCAGACAAAAATATTATATGCCAAACTTATACCAGAGGTTATACTCTTATATAGAAGGATGCGTAATATGCCAAACGAGGAGCAATAAGAGAACTCAACCTCCACTTCAAGAGACAGACATACCACCTTTTCCAATGGCTAAGGTAGGACTCGATTTGTCAGGGCCATATCCAACTTCACTGACAGGAAACAAGTATATAGTTTCTTTCATTGACATTTACTCTGGATGGCCAGAAGCCTTCCCCGCTCCTGACAAGTCAGCTGACAATATAGTGCACCTTATATTAGAAGAAATATACCCCAGATATGGCTGTCCTCTTCAAATTCTCACAGACAATGGAACAGAGAATGTGAATCAAAAGGTACAAGAAACCTTGAAAGAACTAAACATTAACCACATCACAACATCTTACTACAGTCCTCAAGGCAACGGCAAGGTAGAGAGATTCCACCGCACTCTTCATGACGTAATGGCTAAGAAGATAACAGACAATGCTCAAACATGGGATATTCATCTTAACCAGACTTTGGCAGCCATTCGATTTCACCCGAATGAATCCTCAAAGTTTTCCCCATACTATCTGATGTACAATAGAGATGTTGTATTACCTCTTGATACTTTACTGAAACCTCGTCGAAGATATGCAGGAGAAGATCAACATAAGATCGCCCTTCAAGAACAGCACAAGGCGTTTATGTTAGTACATCGAAATATGAAAGAAGCCAAGAAGAAACAGAAAGCCCAGGCTGATAAGAAGAGCAAAGATGAAGATTTCCAGGTAGGAGACCCAGTCTATCTCAAGAACAACAGGAGACAAAACAAACTAGATAAAAAGTGGCTCCCCTATTACCGAATTATTGAACAGAAAGGACCAGTCAGTTTTGTGGTGAAGGATCAATTAACTGGATCTATCACCAAGTGCCATGCACGACAATTGAGATTGGCAGATATTTCGCACTGGCCCCTCTCACAAGATATTGAAAAAGGTGGAAGAACTCTGAGAAAAACCAATTATGTGGTACCACCTGAGGAGGAATCATCTTCGGAAGATGATGGCGAGTTGCAGCCAGAGCCATTAGAAAGAGCTATTCGGTTTAAACAACAAGAGAGAGAAAATTCTTCAGACGAAGAAGATATACCCTTAGCTGAACTTCAGAGACGCATAAGAGCTAAACAGATCATGGATGGTCGACAGAGTAAGGACGAGCATGAACAGACTGTTGAGTCAGAATCGGATGAGAACCCTGAGTCAGAACAAAGCGAATATCATGATCAAAATGATGAGATACCTTTAAATACCCCAGCTTTACCCTTAGACGAGGATATGGAAATTGGTGAAATAAATTCTAAAGTAGGTCTAGGCTTCACCCGTAAACCAATTCCCAAACCGCGTAAACCAATTCCCAAACCGCGTAAACCAGTCCCTAAACCTCGTAAGAATATAGCTGTTAGCAAACAACAGCATGTAGAAAATTGTCTTGCTATTGTTGCTGATAAAATGGCCGACATGATTAAAGCAATTGTATAATGTGTTGTAAATGTAAATAAGAATGAGTAAACTTGCTTTGTATGTATTGCTCGCTTTTGAATAGGTACAGTAGTGTGGTCCCTTTGACATTTTGACTGATAATGAAATACCGCAGACGTAACAGAGATTACACATATTCGAAATATCGGAACCCGCGATTATGTAAAGAAACCGTAAAACTTTGTCGTTGTAAGAAATTTAAAATTACTGGTAAAATAATAAATGTAAAGATAAACATCTTGAGTTTGGATAAGGTTGTTCTGGTTTTCATGGTTCATTATTACTTCCTCCTTACTATAATCGAGAAAGTCAATTTAATATGTCGGACTCCTTTCAAAATTTTATTGATGGCATAAACACATACACACTTTGGGATCCCCTTAACATCAAATTTCCGGGGATGGGACACATTAAGATCCCCGATAAATTAAAGGATATTAAAGTTTTCCCTATGGACACACTAATGGCGGAATTGCCAGTAAGCAATGAACTACAACCTATGGAATCATTACCTTGGGTGGGAAGTCTTTGGTTTTATGTATTTTTGATTTTGGCAATAATGATTGTATTTGGAATTTGTATCATGAAACGTAAAACTATCAAAAAGTTAGGATATAAGTGCCGTGGTTGCTGGTCGGGTTGTCGAAAAAGGGGTGGTGACGGGGATGAGGAAAGTTCTGGCAGAGACAATTTGTCTGGTGTTAATCCTGATCAACGAAATTCCCAAGAGACTATTGAAATGAACCCCATAGTAAAGGACACTACAACCCCAAAGAAACCTCGCCTATATGGAAAACCACGACGATCAATTGCAGACGCTCACGCTATTGGACCAATCACTGAAGAATTAGCATACCAGTTGACCGGAGAGAATAGGAACTCCGATTATCCGAGGCCTGAACGCTATGGACCAGACCCGGACTTGGCACGCGAATACCTTGCAGAAAGGGCGTTGATGTCTAAGAAATAGAGGAACGCAGTCGATGTTCCGCGAGGAGCAAACTCGCCATCCGCGCAGGAAGTGCCGTTGGTGTGCTTATATAAATTGTGTATTCAATATGTTGCAATTTGTGAAAAATGAAAAATGTTATTGAAATAATTATGAAATGTTATATTTGAAATCAAATGTGGTGAGCTGATAACTGCGAATGGAATTCTTCGAATCCGAATTACACAACGTTTTCTTGATTATCGTTCCGATTATTCGAAATGGATGCAATTGTGTGAAACCGATAACTTTAGTGTAACTCTTATGTACGCTGGACTGTGTAACATTTATATATGCTTATGTATTTTATTATAATTCTAGCGGCGCTTATGCTTGAATTAACATTTTATAATGGACTTTACATGTTACCTGTGTGGAACTTTGAACATTGGACAATTCTGATTGCATTTAATTGCAATTATATTTGATTTTGAATATTTTGTATTGATTACTATTGTTGTCGAAAGTATATATGGTTATTACTGACTTTTGCATGAATTGCTAAACAATTATATATTGTCATGAGTGAAGTATACATGTTTGTTGACAGACTATTATTGTGTCTTAAGCCGGTATAGGAAATTGGTCACTTCATTCAACCTCTTAACATAGATGTTCTGACCGGTGTTTCACCAGGAAGTTCATCTGACCTAGAAGAGTTTGAAGGATAATTTCTCACACCGGGCACCTGGCGAAAGAAATCTCCCTCGGGGATATTTCTTTTGTTAGGGGGACGTATGTAACCAGATAGCCGTATATATATGAAATATAATTTTATGATTGTATTCTGCTTTACGTTAATTAGTCATTAGCTTGTTGTGCACTCGATACGAAATAAGTGTATAGTGAACAATGTTAAAGGTCATTCACCGAGAGGGACAACTGCGTAGTTAGAACTTGTGGTGTTAGCGGAATGACCAGGAAGAATAAAACTCTCGATGATGATTGGACTTTGGAAAGCGGTCAACGGATGCAAGACTCTTAATTGTAATTAACCTTTAACAATGGACTTCGTTATAAGTCACTTATGAACTGTGACCCGAAAGGATGTTCTAACAATTGATTATTTTATTTTACTGATTTATATACTTATGATTTGATTAATAATTAGGAGATGGATTTTGGATTGATAGCAGATTGATTATATATTGCTTTTATACCACTATACGATTACAGTGCTTAATAAATATCATAAAACTCCAACTGACTTATGATTTCAAAAGTCTAAAGAATAACAACAGAAGGATCACAATAGCAATGCAAGCGAATCACTAAGCGGGCCATCAACTGAAGTTAGACAGGCTTCACCAGTGGTGCAAACGATGGAGAGTTTTATGAATACGAATAGGTATAATGCGTTCACTTTATTTAAGACAACATGAAAAAACCGAACTGCAATTTTTCTATGGGTAGTAATGCCTTAGAGACTGCGGATCATTTCAAATACCTAGTGAGTGACATTTAATTACAATGGCTACTTCAATAACAACGCAGAACTACTAGTAAAAAGTGGTGGACTTGCACTTGAACAAATCATCGCCAAAATACATATTAATAACAAATAATTTGGTTTTACGTCATACGAAAAACTATTTTTCTCATGTGTTGCCCCTATCCTAGATTATTGAGCTTGTGTCAGGAGCTACTGCAAGTTTTAGGCCATAGACAATATACAGAACAAGGCAATCAGATACTTTCTGGGAGTTCACAGAATTTTGGTGAGGTAAGCTGGCTTCCTAATCAATTTCGACGGTGGATCTGCATGGTGAGATACTTGAACAAGCTCATATGTTTTGAGGATGACCGAATAACAAAGATAGCTTTTAATCTGGACTATAAGCGATGTCGTGATAAGTGGTGAAGCTAAGTTAAACGCATTATGAACCAGATCGGTCTTGGGCAGTATTATTACACCAAAAGCGCTGTCGAATTAGACTTGATGGAATCGTATCTTACGAATTTCTACTCGGAAATATAGAGAGACACCTTGGATAATATATTTAATCGCGGACGTACATGACCTTCTAGGCAGATTTGGGGTTAGAAAATTATATAACGCGAAGCCTCTCCAAGGAAAGCTTTCTGCGACAGAAAACAGGCCAAAACTATTCTATATAATACTTTCTGATCTGGCTAGGAGCTTAATTGCAAATTAAGTCATTTTAATAAATGACTAGAAATTAAACAATATAAGTGGAGATTATTTTACTACAACTTGCATAAAATTAACGACTCTACACTTCAGCTGATAGTATTCCCTGTAAATACTGAATATTTTTTAACAGTTGAACACAATAATACAAATAAGATGTTGGCCTCGTATAAAGAAAAATAAAACACATTAAAAGACAGCTCATAAAGTTTACATAAATGTTATTATTTAACAATAATACTGTAGCAAAGCCTAACTTACAATATCAAGAGGACCACCTCTCTATGGCCTGCCAAAAACACTGACCACTGTTAAGAACGGACAACCTTTGTATCAACACAATACCATTTATTCAATTTCACCGACCTCTTCTCTCTTTGTCTGATTATCCAGCCGACAGCTGATTTGCAGTCGTATTTATACCCTGGCCATCACGTGACATAAACAAAGAACTAAAAGAAAAATCCGTTCGGATCGAATATGAAATATCGTAAATACTACAATTGCACAGGGATCTATATCAAACCATTTTATCATTCAGATAAAATCATTTGTTAAAATAAACGTACATTTATACGTTAAGCAGTTTGTCTTTGTCACACTCATTTCATCGTTGTTTGATATTTTGATTTATCAAGTTATCTAGAAGATATCATTGTATCCTTTGCATTTAATGCTTTAAGGGGAATGTGCGGCCATCTTGTACATTTGAGGACAAAAAATGTAAACATTTCTTGAACTTGCTAGTTTCTGCTCGAATCTGACCAAAACTGTTGCCAAAAAATATAAAAGCAGTAAATATGAGATTCTAAATGTTGTTTTGTATGCAGATTATGCATTCAAGAACAGAACAATGCGTTTTTTATCACTTTAAACAGCTGTCGAACTGCGCAGCTACAGCCTATTTTTGAAGATCTAAAAATCTAAAAAAAAAAATATGAAGGGGGTTTATTGGTTTCCTCTTTACACTCATCCCCCTTAAAAAAGAAATTATCTTTGTTAATTTGATTATTTAATTAAGTTGATTATAATTGCATTGAAAATGTTGAAACGACAGTTACATGCATTATTGGTATACTGGTGAAAAACATTGATATTCCGAAAAAAAATTATCGGATAAGCAGTAATCACGAAATATGCTAAGATAGTTAACATCACAAGAAAAAAAATCTATTCTTTAGTGCATTCAGATAGAAAAGATAACTAAATGAAAAAGAGAATGGTACAACATTTTGTAATCCCTCTTTATTGATGTTCAGTCATCGACAAAACATTGTTTAGTTTAATTTCCATCCAGAGAAAGACGAGTATGTGGCATACACATACAGGCTGGAAGAGTCGGACGCAAGCCAGACTTGATCGTGTTTGTTCAGAATGATGGTGACGGTGGCACCGCATTGTTGATAACCAGAAGAGCAGTGCGATTGGTGATACGTAGAGCCGTTTTTCATCAGTTTGGTATGACCATAATAGCTTGTGTGGGTAGCAATGCTCCAAGAGAAGACATACACACCATTAGAAGGGGCAGTGAAGCGGTAATTGCCGCTGTTGTAAGCATGTCCGTAGTTAGATTTGACAGTGGTAAATGGTATGGTGGTCCCAGAACTGTAGGTTGTTGAGCTTGACGTAACCGCTGTGAATGCTACGCGATGTCTGTAGCCATGGTAACCATGATCATGATGACCTGTTATCAACCATATAAACTTCATTGTTTAAAGAAGAAACAGTTCTTTGTGTATGTTTTTATCATTGGTTCTTTCGCCTAAGTTTTTTTTTTACTGCGAGACATGTTTTTTGTGCATGTAATTTTTTTTCTTTAAAACAAAATAAAAAAGTGCTGATGGAAACCATAAGTTTAACTCTCTCTCTCTCTCTCTCTCTCTCTCTCTCTCTCTCTCTCTCTCTCTCTCTCTTCTCTCTCTCTCTCTAAAATAAAAAAGCAACACTAATTGTAAAACGTCAGCACTTTCCTTCCATTTCTTCAGACATTTTACAGTCGTATAAGTCGACTTTTATGACTATTAGTCATATTTATTACCATTATATATATATATATATATATATATATATATATATATATATATATATATATATATATATATATATATATATATAAAATTTTTATCTGGTGTTCAGGATCACGTCTAGTTGACAGGCATGGATAAGAGTTAGAGCTTAACGTAGAGTATTATCTTGACCCATGCTTATCTATGAGATATTAATCCTGTTCACCGGAATAAGTAAACATTGTAAAGACCAACATTTATTATATACCCTCCTGTATTTACCTAAACATGAACTATTATAATAGAGAAACAACTTTGAAGCTTGAGCTTTTCACCCCAACCCTACCCCGAAAAAGAAAGCTCTCACAAAAAATCTTTATAAAACAGAAAAGGGAAATCTCTCAGGTTTTGTACATATTTTTTTTTATGAACATGTAATTATCCATTGTATCTTCATATTCGACATAATTGTCCAGTGAAATCTGAATGATTAATAAAATGAATAATAAAAAATCTACGGATTAGCAGATATATAGCGTATCTCTGAAAAATTTGCTTTTTGCAATTTGATACCTACCAAAATACGCATGCTTAAGTTTTATTTGCATTTTCTAAAGTGATTTATTTTAATATTATGTTTAATTGACAACATCAAACTTTTGCAGTTGAGATAATATCCCGGAAGTTAAAACAATTCAGAATACAAACATTAGAGTAAACTAAAACAGTGGTTAAATGTGTTTCCCTATGATAGTTTTCACATTTCAAAGTTTTCAATACATATTTTTACTGATAGGTCCTGAAAGCGATATTTTTTTAAAATGAAATGTCAAAATAAAAACATACTAAGACTCTTTCAAATTTGACAGAATGCAGAACTTGTTACCATCAAACTGATTAAAGTTGTGTATTCGTTTTAGATATATTATAAAGTTAATTGTGGACATGCTGCATACGTTTCTGGTAAACATAACCATAAAAACAAGCGAAAGGTAAAAATCATGTTTTGTGCTCTGCTTTATCATAGTCTAACTGCAGCGACACTAATAGAAAAAAAATTCGGGTTACCTACGAGAATGAAATTTTTTAAGGAATCTCGTGGGTCTAATACAAATCAAAATAAAACGGTTTTAGAATAATTGTGCATTGTTGAATGTATAATTTCAATTTAAGGACGTAAAAAAAGTAAAGCAAGGTACTTATCATTTCGTTTCCTCAAATTTCTGAAAAATCTTCATTTGTGTTCTTACAATAATCCCATTTTTCATGGATTTAGGAAAATCAGAAAAAAAATATATGTGACGCATTTTTTTGTTTTGTAATCGGAATCAGAAGTGGAAATTTTATGATGAGATTGGCTCAGTTTATTTAACTATTGACAAAGTTTAATATTGGGTACAACTTTTTATTTTTTTCATTAATCTGATGAAAAGTTCATGTACATCTTTTTTTCTATTTAAAATGGACAAAAATATAAATCCCCGAGAATCCTTATCTATACAGGAAAACATCTTGAAAGATGTTTAATATGGGTATATAATAAAATAGAACATACTAGCAAGCACATCCCCGTCTTCTGAAGTAACCATCGCAAGACCCCGATAAAGAGCTTCAGCCTGTTTCGACAAAACGGACATCAAGCCCTTACCATAGTAATAATGGGACGATGCCATGCCGAAGGTCAGACACATCACCAAACAAACCAGCGCTATGGTCTTCATTTTGAGAAATCTACAAGAAAAATAGAAAGAATTACATTTATTTAAAGACGCTTGAAAGGTTTTATACTTCAAATGCATAAAGCAAATCTTATTATACAATGCCATTTACTTTAGAAATTTCCCTACCTTGTTTTCCTTTGAAGTTGGTTTACTGAAAATGCATATCTACTGGCATATAAATACTGTTTCCTAATTGATCGTTCAGCGGATGTGATATTGAATATCATTTTAAAATTCAAAGATAGGGTAACAATTCAAAAGAGTTTATCGATATATCATATAGAAAAACCGCATGTTGCATTCTGGTATAAAAGACTTTACTAAGGTGGTGGCTTGTAGACTTGTTTCGATATATCAAATTTTCGTTGTCAGCTTTGTTGTTTAAACGATTAATGACATGATATTTCACGCCTTGGTAACAGTTTTGCTCAACATAAAAAGCTTCTTTAATTTCTTTTGTTTAAATTCTATACCAGGTGCATATGCAAGTTGTATAAGTATTAATCATTCAATAATATTTAAATGAACTGGTTGTCTATCATGATCAATGCTTATTTTTTGTGATTTAGTAATTGTTACTTTGACATTGGTTTTATTTTAAAAATTAACATTTATATACAGTTGCTATATAATATTACAGTGCATCATATATCCTGCAACTTATTAAAAAATTCATTTAAGACCTTTGTCACTTAAATAAAATTGAATAAGGGTTTTTTACTTACCAGCGAAACTTTTCATATTCAGTCTTGGCGTATTTTCTAAAAGAAATGTAAAGATTTGTTTATTTTAAATGCACCTTAAAAAGATAAACAGATTAATTATTTTGATAAGATCTGCTTCACGGAGCATGTCAGTTTTTAATTATGTTATATTTTGTACGCATTTTTCCTTATTTAGAATATGTACAGTTTAAACGCATTAAAATAAACGATATGTTATATGAGATTACAATAAGTTATGAAGGTCATTTGGTGAATGTTTCAATTAAATTGAATAATTTCTGACCGTTTTATCCCCAAATGTGGACGGCCAACGCTAGAAAAATGAGTCAAAAACGTTAATGTTAATGGAAACCTTGGAGCACCGGGTCGTCATTAAATTTTGTGTGCACGAAGAGAAATCTTCAATGGAGACCAAAAGGTTCTTAGATGCCGCTATTTTTTATAGAACAAAGGTTTACAATTGGAACATCAATTGGAATTGAAGGTTTGAAAATGAAATTACTGATATATTGAGCTCTTGCAACACCCAGACCCCCCCCCCCCCCTTAAATCCCGGATCTTGCACCTAATAATTCCGCTTTATTTCCTTATCTGAAGTCAAAAATGAGTGGACAGAGATTTTCGGACCCAATTGATCTACGTTATCACACAAAAGACATTATACAAAAATTTGACAAATAATAGAGTGAACACGTTTTTAATAAATGGGTTAATGGCATAAAAAGTGTATAAACTGAAAGGTGTTTACTTTGAAAAAGAGTGAAAGGTTTAAATTGCCTTTCAGTAGTTTGACGTCACCTTACGTCGTGAAAATATGAAATGGTGCTCCATAAATCGAATTCATACAAAATAAAAATTGCTGTGTCTTTTGAACACAATTTCAAAATCATATGATTTTTGGATACTTATATTCAATTGGTTGTCATTTAATAAAACATACGTCATCCTACAAAGTACACAGTAATTTTGTCGAAAATCACTTTGTCCGTGATCTTTTCTAACAACCCTTATACACCACAACATAGCAAAGCATTGACATCTCATAGCATAGCATTGGAATCTCATACCATAGCATTGGAATCTCATAACATAGCATACAATTTCCTTACATCTCATTCGTCATAGCATACCATATTATAGCATACAACATGATTTTAACTCGGTTTTAAATGTTTTTATTTGAAAGAATAAATGTTCACATTGCAGATTAGTAGTAAACTTTGGCTTCTTGTCATTTTACTTCGAAATATGTGGAACTCTTCTGTGTATGGAGGCATTTTTGTTCAAATATAATAACATACCAAACCATAGCATACCATATTATATCATTAGGCCCTTCAGTTCAATTTCGCATAGCATATCATACAAATCTCATAGCATTGCATTGAAATCTCATAGCTCATCATTAAAATCGCATACCATAGCATAGCATGGAATTGTAAAAGATATACATGAAATGACTATACTCAAGGTATGCTTGGGGCACACTTGAAAGAAAAGGATCAGGACTGTGCATTGTCAAATCATTACTGAATACTTTTTTCATTTGGTTAATAACATCAACATAAAGAAATCCTCTCTAAGACATTTAATATCCACGATCATTTTCTTTCCGTTCAATGGATATTTTTTGATAGGGGTCTTAAAACAGTGCCGGGTGTAGATAATGATTATGAAGAAATGTGGAAAAGACTTGAACTGAAATATGGTAGACCTGAAAGACTCACAGATTCCATACTTTTCGACATTCGAAAACTCAAAATTATTCCTGATGGGGATCATTTGTATTTTATAAACAGTGTTGAAGAAAGATGTTACTTAGATTTAGAACGTGTTAATATGGCCAGAGAAATGAATACAACAACTATGATAAGAGAAATTGAGAAAAATTCTTTCTCCAGTTCAGAAACGTGAGTGGGTTCTACAAATGAAGAAGGATATGAACTATAAACAATTTATCCCTTTACTTGACTTTCTTTCTTTCTTGGATTAGCTCCTATTTCAGATATTGTTTGTCAAGGTAATCAGAATGGTTGTCAACAGTAAGATCGACTCTCTAAAAAAAAAAACAAAAAAAAAAAAAGAAACACCCCCCCCCCAAAAAAAACAACCCCCCCCACCCCCCCCCCAAAAAAAACCAGAACTTAACATCACCAAGTATAATTAACAGCGAGTCTGTGTGATGGAATATCTCCCCTTTGAAAAATTTGCCTTTAAACAAGATGTAAAAGTAAAGGAAATCTCTGATATCATTGTATCATACTGATGCTACAGTAACAATGAGAAACAGGAAAAGTATGAGTGTGTCAGAAATTGTTGATCACAACAGAATATCAACATTACAGAAGCTTCTCAGACTGACATGTTTTTTACAACTTATCGTATAAAAACGCAGTTTTTGAGGCATAGTACATTGTCTATCAGCAATTGAAAAGGGCAGAAAACAATTGGATTAGACATGTGCAAAAGGATCTTCCAGATGATAATGAAGAAATTCATGACAGAGATCATGCTGAAGTTGATGTTACTATTGGCAACTTCTAAGTAGATACTTAATATAAAAGTAAAAACATAATAAGACGTGTGAAATCAAATGTGTGACTTGCAGGAAAATATTTAAAATCACAGAATCTCAGCAAATGGGACAAATTCCAGACATCAGAATCAAGCCATCTCCACCTTTCTATTTCTGTGATGTGGACTTATTTTGACCACTGGTTATCAAATTTACTGTAAAGAAAAGGACATATGGAAAATATATGGAGTACTGTTTAGTATCTAGAGCTGTATATATTGACTTTGCTGAAGGTTATATTGTTGAAAGTTTAATGATAGTATTGCGTAGATTTGTGTCAATACGTGGATATCTCCGAAAAATGAAAGCAGACGCTGGAACATAACTTGTTGCAACAAGAAAGGAGTTAAGAACCATTGTACATTCATGGGAATGGAACAACATAAAAAATGTAGGGAAACAGGAGGGTATGGATTGTAAGACAGCCAAATCAGCAGATGCTCTCTTCATGGGATAATGGATGCAATGAATCCCTCTTTAGATCAACAAAAATCTGTTTGGAATCTGCAATTGGATCTGCAGTCATGACATTGTTTTTAAAAGAGAAATTGTTATATTAAACAAATAATCAGAATATATCAGACTTATTTTAGCTACACAGTTTTGATTTTAGGGGATGTAAATTGACAAAGATTTTTACTCTTTAGTACATGTATATCCATGGGATAAATACACGATTCAAACACACTGCCATCTACAATGTTTATTACTGTACTGGTATTTTATAATTACTAATATGTGATCAACGAAAGTAACGTGATAAGTGTCCTGTCTCCACTGAATTCAAATCATACGTGAATTTATTGACATTATGTTGAAAAAAAATTATATAATTCATTAACAAATATAATGTGTTAATTATACATTTAGATAATAACTGTTCATTTGATGTTGTTCAGCACATTGCTTTGTTCGAGACATGATTAACAGATACATGTATATGGCAATTTTTGTCACACAACTCATCATATTTTGGAAATGAACCATTGAATACAAACAAGTTCGAAGTGGTGCTGGTCACTTGTGCTCAAAACTTAGTGCCACATGCACAAGCACTTCATTTGTAATTTTGAATATACAAACGGTTTTTACAAGCGTCCCTGATAAATTTCAGCTATGTCTCGACAGCTTTAATGGTTTAGTATTATAAATTGAATCCTATCATATATGTGCCTAGCACATATGTGAATTAAATTCAAAAACGCGATGTAATGAAATGTATTGATATATGATAATGTGAATTCATATATAGCACCAGTATAAAAGATCGTACTCGAATAAAAGTTGGTAAATTGATGTTGATATATCAAATGCCTGCCGTCAGCTTAAGCTTTAAACGATTAATGACCTCATATTACACTCAATGGTAACATTTTTTAAAACTACTATTTATTCCTCGAATTTCTTATACATGTTCCTCCCACAAAGTTTTAAATTCTATAGGTAATTAGTACCTGAATGTAAGCAGCTGGAGTCACCTCAGGTAAATGTTTAATAGTAGTTCGGTTTTTACATTGCCCATGTCTAAAGTTTGATATTTTAACTTTATAACTGCATATAATCTATGTGTTGTGTTTTATCTATAAATTATATAATACTTTATAGATATACCTTATTAATCTAATCTTATTCCGTAGAGTAACTGCAAAATACAAAACTTTTTAAAAATAGTTCGTACTAAGAGCGTGTTAGATCAACAAAGAAGTGCCAATTATTCTATGCAAATGAGTACCTGTATCTTTAGTCTATCGTCGTTTTCAAGAATGGATAAAACCAGATAAAGCATAATGCTTTAGTTAATTAGGGACATTTTCTAACAGACATATTTTCCCTTTTGATATAAATAAAAGAATCATATAATACAATACAATTATAAATGTGTGGCAGCAGACGTACTTACTTTTGTTTGGATTCACTTTTTTATTAACAGAAATTAACTGACACATTTTATACAAGAGCCGAAAACTAGTACAAAACGACGTCAAATTTATAAACAACGTTTACCTTAACAGTCAATTCATTTCAGTTAATGAATTATAACTGGTTTACAGCAATACATGTAGTAGTTATACAATGGTTTATTATAGTGACATGTGTATTGCATCATAATTACAAAATTCGTTTTGCAAATATGATATCAGTTCACCCGGCCAAACAGATCAATAAGTCACTTAAAACTGTCATAAAGTAAACAACATTTGCATTGTTTGGAGGAACGGCAGCTTTGTCGAGTGTTTCTGTCTTATTGTATAATTCATAAATGAAATGAGCGATTTTGCGGGGGTAGTTACATGATAGATCAACAAACAGAACACTGCTTTAATTGGTTATATATTGACTTATAGGACAAAGTAATAAAATATGCTTTACAGTTTCAATTTCATTCAAGTCACATAAGTTACATATTCTGTCCGACACCAATTTTTCTCTGTGACAACCTCTTTCAATTCTAAGGGGAAGAGCACCATCATCTAAACATTGCTTATTTTGATCTATAGGGTTTGGAGAGATCTAGCGTAACATATCTGTCAACTATGAAGCTGGATTTAGAAAGGATATATATCCTAAGTTTAGTACACCTTGAACATTGTTGAGCCATTCGGTTTGTGACTTCTCCTCTGACAAGTGTAAACTAGATGCTGTCATTAGACAGTAATACATGTACCCGCACCAAGTGTTTGCCCCTAAATAACACTGTTTTGTACCAGTTTAATTAAAAATGAAGGCCACATGCAAGCTTCTGTAATACATTTAAAAATTATGATTTTCATGGTCCCTTCCCATATGATAATACACATGAGCAGCACTTTATGTGCAATTTGGGTTTGAACTGTTTACAGTGAATTTTCAGTTAATCAATAATCTTAACATTTCATGTCATAGAAAGTGTAATAGTCTATATAATTATTACAAACAAAATTAAAATTAAACTATGCCCCCTCCCCGTGGCGGTTGCCGGTTTTAGATTTGCTTCTTCTGTGTGCCTACATGTACATCATCGTGTGCACAGATTTAGAGAAGGGGTTGGAGTGAGGGGTCGAGACCCCCCTCCCCCCATGAAAATTCATTTATATCAATAGTAAAATTACCAAAAATACATCTTGAACCCCAATGCTCTTACAGACATGTAAACGCTCTAACCCTTTGCGCTTCAATGTCAGGTAACATTATTTTGGGGGTAAATATTTAATTAATATCTATACTTTATTGTTTATCTCAATTAAGAGGAAGTATACATCACAATATCCAGGTGTCCTGCACCACCTTATTAAAGTTATAGGCATCCTCTATACAATGATTTGTGAAGATTTTATTTTTATACGATACTATTTAAAAATTGGTTGAAATCGGGGGCAGATATTTGACCATACCGCACATAGTCCTTTGGAGACTTATTGTTTTTGTACGGTTCTTAATACATGTATTATTATTATTCGTCTTCTTTCCCGCTTTGAACTTGTTTCTCAAAGATTGCTGAACAGAATTGTACAAAACTCTAGGATATGATAGGCCTGCATATCTAGTTGTGCATCCTGGTTTGATTTTCTCATTTTGGGTTAGACACCCACTTTTCGGGGGGGGGGGGGGCTGTCAAAAGGGTGTGGGGTCTAACATTGAACCTTGTAGGAAGAATAGTAGACTGTATTGTAAATGGTACAAATGTAACTTGAAGACGGACAAAGATAATAATATAGGGTTTTAATAATCATATATTGACTGTTACTGGCAATATATAGGGTTTATTTGATCTGACCCCTGGGGTCATCCCCACCCCCCAGGAATTTGAAATTACCATATATCTCAGAAACTGTTATAATCGTGACCCCTAAATCATATATATTCATGGTTCTGATGTCAAGGAGCAACAAATGTTATGTAGGTCATGGATCCTGTGGGTGGTCCTGACCTCCTCGAACAGCAAGTCCCTTAATATCTTCAAAACAGTTGAGATCCCCACCCTTAAACCATATATATTATTGTTCCTTGTGTCAAGGGGCATCAAACAGTATGTAGGTCATGGGCCCCGGGGGTGGTCGTGACCCCCCTCGAACAGGAAGTGCACGAATATCTCGAAAACGGTTGAGATCCCTACCCCTTAACCATATATATTCTTGATCCTTAATTAAACGGCATCAAAAGGTATGTAGGTAATGGGCCTCATGGTTAAATTTAATTTTTAAAACCTTACTGCACATCTATAGGACAGTCCCTATCATATCCCAAGATATGATGTGTCTATCCATTAAATCATAAGAGGAGTTCTAGGATCTATGTTTTTTTTTTTAGTGATTAACGTCAATTTTCTGCTACTATTTGACTCCCTGGATGAAATTTAAATTTTTAAAACCTTACTGCACATCTATAGGACAGTCCCTATCATATCCCAAGATATGATGTGTCTATCCATTAAATCATAAGAGGAGTTCTAGGATCTATGTTTTTTTTTTTTTTTTAGTGATAAACGTCAATTTTCTGCTACTATTTGACTCCCTGGAGGAAATTCTAATTTTTAAAACCTTATTACACATCTATAGGACAGCCCCAATTATATCCCAAGAGATGACAGAGTTACTCCAAAAGTTGTAAGAGGAGTACTGGGAACCATACTTTTTTTCGCAAAAAAACGTCTTTTTTTGTTGCCCACTGATCCCCTTAATAAAAAAAAATTCTGGAACCTGATTACACTTCAATATGACACTCCCAATCATATTCTTGAAGATCATTTGGCTACTGATAAAAAAATGACGTTTTTGAAACCAGTTTTTTTGTAAAAAAAAAAAAAACCCGTCATTTTCAGCTATTAAATGACCCCCAGGACAAAATTGAAAATTCCGAAACCTTATTGCGCATCTGTAGGATACCCTAAAACATATTCCAAGAGATGATTTGGCTACTGTTGGAAATGTAGGAGGAGTTCGAGGAAGAAGGTTTTTTGTGAAAAAACGTCATTTTTTACCAATTATTTGACCCCCAGAAATCAAACTCCAAGAGTTCAATTTGCTGGTTTATAAGATGTAAGAACAGTTTGAGAAAATAAAACGTGACAGACGGACGGACGGACGGAACAGGGTAACAACAATATACCCGAACTTTCTTTAGAAAGTGCGGGTATAATTATCAGGTGTAAAATTGGTGTATATACTTTCCATGTTAAAAGATTCCATGTTATTTTTAACTTGAGAGTTCCAGGTAGAACAATTGTTTTACCCTCTGTTCCAAAGAAACACACACGATTTTATTTATCATAATTGTATATTTGTCGATTCCAATGACTCAACATTTTCATTTTGTGGCGACATTTAAAGCTAAACCACCCGCTTTCCCCTTGAACTGCTATCAACGGAGTAAGCTGATGAACGCCTAGAAAATGTTGGAGGACTCAATTAGGTACAATTTCGATACAGTGCTCACTGCTGTAATCAAAGAGTGGAGCGACACAATTATTGATTTTTTGGTAGATTTGGAAGCTAATTGACTTGATGGCATTGCTTATTTACAGGACGGATCCTTCATCACTTCCTCCGAACTTGGCTAAAATTTCAGATTTCACCTTAAAATAACGTTTTTCGTCAAAAATCACTACCTGATATAATTAAGACACCCCGTAGTCCAAATTATTTTTCCCAAAATAAAAATCAAAGTTGCTTCTTTTCGATATATTTTTTTCTGAAGTAAACAGCCTTTGAATTGGTAATATCCTAATTAATTCGTAATCGTCATTTTCTGCACCACGCGTTTATATTATTGTGCGGGTATATTAGTCAGAGTTTAATCAGTTATTTTGCTCATACAAATATTAATTATGAGATCCATGGACTTATTAGTTGAAAATCAGCCTGCGAATGCTGAATCTATTTCTTCTTCACTTTGATATTTTCATTGTGTATTAATGTTATGTTGTAGGAATCGTTTTTATTTGTTATTTGATATTCGACAAAAATTGTAGCATATGCTGTCATCAGTCAGCTAAGCAATCCATTACCCTGAAAAGAAAGGATGTCTCCCTTTTCACAAGGTTGCTGTACATCGCGCCTTGGCCATCCTATGGAGAGATGATTTGAAATTAACCTCCCTTCGAAGCAGCCAGAATCATGAACCCTGAGACAGAAGCGTCATCCCATTTTTTTCCTGTATCTGCATTGACAACCCTTTTGCGATTCCATTTTGTGTCAACACTGCCGCCATTTCCCCATAATTGCCTTTGCGCCAGCATGATGTGAACCCCCAGCGTGAATGGTCTACGAAAATGCATATACACCTTTGGATGCGGCGGTGAAAATGCCTGTATACCTGTCGTATCAATTTCATAATTTCTTTCCTCAGCATCGAATATAAAATACTCATAAGTCAAGAGGGCTATAAACGTGTGTGAAGTGCAAAAAGTAAAAATTGTAAAAAGCTACTGGATTTTAGCTTTTTGAACTCATTTGTAAGTCATGTAAGCATCTGCAATCTAATAGAATAAGACATTTAGAAGCATAGCATTACAAATCATAGACATGTATATTAGTATAATATCTTTGTGGACTTAAGGTATCCGATCCATAATAGCCCTAGATTCAATGAATCTGTATGCATAACATACACTCAACAAAACTTCTAAGTGTTCATCCTAATATTTAGAACAATTTTGAAATAACGAAATAAAATGCTCTGAAAAACTCAACATTTCGTAACGGATATATCTTCTCATCAACAGCACAGAAAAAATAAAACAACATTGATTGAAATCATTTACCCGTGACAAAACATAAAAATTTTCTTGGCATGCTTAACTATATTTTGTAATATGATTGTCAATTTTTTGTTATTGATTTTAGTTTTTGGTGATAGTTGAAAAAGAAAACCACTTAACATGGCCAAAATGTTTACCGCAAACACAGCTAGAGCCGTTGGAATATCATTGTCTGCATTGTTTCCAGAACAGATCGTATTTATTTCAGATTTGCTGTTTGTTTTGACCTCGGCATTGTTTTAAACATGAAGCAACGTTATTTTGATACATTTTTTTTATTCGTGAGTGAATATCATTTTCATCAGCAACTTAAAGCAATCCAAAAGCTCTTCGCAAAATTCCACCAAACCGGAAGAGTTAGTGATATTTAGCAAAGGTCAACATCTCTGGTCGCAACCTGAGGTCAAAGTCAATGTATCGTTCTTAACAATTTGAAAGTTTAGTGAAAATCAGTAACACTGACGGCAAGACAAATAAATGTGCTTATTTTATATGGGAAATATATAAAACTTGGTGAACATTTAGAGGTTTTGTTAAGTGTATATGTATTGGCTTAATACTCAGTATACTTAAACATAATTTTCATGTTTCATATCAGTAATGCTTTTGACCAAGGACACTTTAAACAAGCGAGAGCAAACAAACACTCTCTAGAGTCAAGAATGGACAATCCGACATATCCGCCAAATGAAACACTTAACAGATATATTTTATTTGATAAAATGAACTTTTGTCTTCAAAGCCAAATCAAAGTCCGCAAGTGGATACGGTGATATACATTAGGGAGTGTTAAGATATCAAAAAAGTCATTGAGACATTGACTATTTCAGTTTATTCTTGGTTCTAAAATTGCTCCATCAGTTTGACGTAAAGCAATCATATGTTAGATTCTTACAGACCAGATCCTATATTCCTATATAGAGGAGTTATTCTCCTTCCCTGTATCATTAGGATCTACAGTAATGATGCTGTACAAATTATTAGTTAATGACATTTCTGGCAGTGTGTTTCCATGTGTGGTTAAACGGTAAGCCTTTATTGTAACACTGGAGTGAAACAAGTAGAAAGCCAGTCTCCCACATTGGATTCGATATTTAATTATGACCTTTTACATGTACAAGACAGTATTGCACTCGGTCTCGGTGTGGATATTGGGGAATTGAAGCTCTCGCTATTACAATGCACTTTATGCGGACGACATAGCAATGCAAGCGAAATACAAAGCGGGCGATCAACGTGTGTTAGACAGGCTTCACCAGTGGTGCAAACTATGGAGAGTTTTTATGAATACGAATAAGTCTAATGCGTTCACTTTATTCAAAACAACATGAAAAAACCGAACTGCAATTTTTCTATCGGTAGTAATGCCCTAGAGACTGTGGATCATTTCAAATACCTAGTGAGTGACATTTAATTACAATGGCTGTTTCAATAACAACGCAGAACTACTAGCTAAAAGTGGTGGACGTGCACTTGAACAAATCATCGCCAAAATACATATTAATAACACATATTTTGGTTTTACGTCGTACGAAAAACTATTTTTCTCGTGTGTTGCCCCTATCTTAGATCATTGAGCTTGTGTGAGGAGCTACTGTAAGGTTTAGGCTATAGACAATATACAGAACAGAGCAATCAGATACTTTCTGGGAGTTCACAGAATTTTTGTGAGGTAGGCTGGCTTCCTAATCAATTTCGACGGTGGATCTGCATGGTGAGATACTGGAACAAGCTCATGTTTTGAGGATGACATAATAACAAAAATGGCTTTTAATCTGGACTATAAGCGATGTTGTGATAAGTGGTGAAGCTAAGTGAAACACATTATGAACCAGATCGGTCGTGGGCAGTATTAATACACCAAAACCGCTGTCGATATAGACTTGATGGAATCGTATCTTAGGAATTTCTACTCAGAATTATAGAGAGACACTTGGGTAATATATTTAATTGCGGACGTACAGGGCCTTCAAGGCAGATTTGGTGTTAGAAAATTATATAAGCTAAGCTGTAGCAATGCCTAACCTACAATATCAAGAGGACCACCTCTCTATGGCCTGCCAAAAGCACTGACCACTGTTTAGAACGGACAAGCTTTGTATCAACACAATACCATTTATTCAATTTCACCGACTTCTCTCTTTGTCTGATTATCCAGCCGACAGCTGTTTTTATACCCTGGCCATCACGTGACATAAAGAAAGAACTAAAAGAAAAATTCGTTCGGGGCGAACATGAAATATCGTAATTACAACAATCTCACAGGGATCTATATCAAACTTTTTTATCATTCAGATAAAATCATTTGTTAAAATAAACGTACATTTATACGGTAAGCAGTTTGTCTTTGTCACACTCATTTCATCGTTGTTTGATATTTTGATTTATCAAGTTATCAAGAAGATATCATTGTATCCTTTGCAGTTAATGCTTTAAGGGGAATATGCGGCCATCTTGTACATTTGAGGACAAAAAATGTAAACATTTCTTGAACTAGCTAGTTTCTGCTCGAAACTGACCAAAACTGTTGCCAAAAGATATAAAAGCAGTAAATATGAGATTTTACATGTTGGATTGAATGCATATTATGACGATCAAAAATTCTAAAAAAAATTTTGAAAGGGGTTCATTGGTTTCCTCTCTACGTTCATCCTCCTTAAAAAAGAAATTATCTTGGTTAATATTTAGTTGATTATAATTGCATTGTAAATGTTGAAACGACAGTTACATGTATTATTGGTATACTGGTGATAAGCATTGATGTTCCGAAAAAAAAATCGGATAAGCAGTAACCACGAAATATGCGAAGATATTTAACATCACAAGAAAAAAAAATCTATTTTTAAGTGCATTCAGATAGAAAAGACAACTAAATGAAAAAGAGAATGGTACAACATTTTGTAATCCCTTTTTATTGATGTTCAGTCATCGACAAAACATTGTTTAGTTTAATTTCCATCCAGAGAAAGATGAGTATCCGGTAAAGGCATACGTCAAGGAATTTGATGACTCAAGCCAGACTTGATCGTGTTTGTTCAGAATGATGGTGATGGTGGCACCGCATTGTTGATAAACACCAGCACAGTGCGATCGGTGATACGTAGAGCCGTTTTTCATCAGTTTGGTTTCACCATGATAGCTTTTGTGGGTACCAATGCTCCAAGAGAAGACATACAGACCATTAGAAGGGGCAGTGAAGCGGTAATTGCCGCTGTTGTAAGCATGTCCGTAGTTAGTTTTGACAGTGGTAAATCGTATGGTGGTCCCAGAATTGTATCTTGCTGAGCTTGACGTAACCGCTGAGAATGCTACGCGGTGTCTGCAGCCATGGTAACCATGATCATTGTGACCTATAACCAACCATATAAACTTCATTGTTTAAAGAAGAAACAGTTCCTTATGTATGTTTCTATTATAGGTTCTTTCGCCTAAGTTTTTTTTTGTGCATGCAATTTCTTTTAATTAAAACAAAATAAAAAAGCGGGTGCTGTTGGAAACCCTAACTCTCTCTCTCCCTCTCTCCCTCTCTCTCTCTCTCTCTTTCTCTCTCTCTCTCTCTCTCTCTCTCTCTCTCTCTCTCTCTCTCTCTCTCTTTCTCTCTATAAAATAAAAAAACCAACACTAATTGTAAAACGTCAGCACTTTCCTTCCATTTCTTCAGACGTTTTACAGTCGTATAAGAATACTTTTAAGACTATTAGTAATATTTATTACCATAATATATATATATATATAAATATATATATATATATATATATATATATATATATATATATATATATATATATATATATATATATATATATATATATATATATATATATATATATACACAGTAAAACGTGTTTAGTACGAACACGGTTATAGCGAATTCTCGGATATAGCGAAGTGTTTTTGAGTCCCCGGTAAAATTCTTAACAATTCTTTGCAAAATTATACGGTTATAATGAATTCGAATATACGGATAAAGCGAACTGATTTGGAGTCCCCTAGAGGTCAATAAAAACAAAATTTAACACCCTTATAACGAATTTCTTTACAGTTTTAAATAGTTTGCACTTCCATTAAACAAAATAGTTTGAATGAATATATTTTCATATAATTTTTTTAGTTTACAATCCGATTTCTAAATGTTTCAAAGTAATGTATTTTTATTTTAAGCCTAAATTATTAAAACTTATAGCCTGGTGAGAGAAAACATGTATATAGTGAATTGGCTATAGATATTATAACAAACTCGTTATACGGATATAACGAATTACGGATATAACGAAGTAATTCCATAAGTCCCTAGGACTTCACTATAACCGAGGTTAACTGTATATATATATATATAACCAAAGTCTCTTATTCAATGAATAATAAAAAAATTTAAAACACTGTTTCAAAATATTTCGACCGTGTTACCGGTCTTCATCAGTCGGTGTTTATTGTCTATAGCAACACAACGTAGAGCATATACTATGACATCACAACAGAAATACATTCTGGCAAGTGACGTCATGCAACACTATTGCACCAAAAACATATGAAATATAGGTGAGAGTCTATAGAAAGCACATTGATGGCCGTAATTAGTACATAAGCAAGTAATATATGAAAAATTGTATAGATAACGGGGCATAAAATATAGGAAATGGCTATACAAACTAGTAATAAAGTAGTCTAAAGACAATAATGTTCCCTTTTGTTGATACCAAAAGGCATATAAGTATTTAATTTTTTCTTCCACAAATTTTCTCTGAATTTTCTGTAAGTTTCATCTTTGTGCAATTTTTCGATACATATTACAGAATAATCATCAACTGTATCAACCCGTTTTCCCAACATATACAATTTTGTTACACGTTTTACAAAACACCCCATAGAAATATTTACATTTTCTATTGAAAAAGGATTTCTTTCTTCCGACCTGTACAGTAAACCCACTGACAAACACATGTACCTAAATAAAAAAAATCCAGCCATCCTGAATCTACAAAAAAATCTATACCATTTGGACTGGATATTCGCGCGCGCGCAATCTGCTCAACAGATGAGGGATATTTCAAACAACGGGAGAAAATTAAAATTAATTTACGCAAATGTGGATATATTTCAACAACGAGGTCGAGGATCAGCTGGTGAAGGTGGATAAACTCAACCGCTCGGAGTTATTTAACTACAGAAAAAATAACAAAAAATGTAACCGTGTTCCGTGTGTGTTAAACTACTCCAGAGGACTACCAAATATTCATCAAATATTAAAGAAACGTCATAAAATTCTCGAAAATTACGATAGCCTAAAACTTGCGTTTCATAACACACCTATAGTGGCATTCAGGAGAGACAAAAACTTGAAAGACATATTGGTCCATAAGAAACATAATAACCTCTTTTTAAAAAAAACAACCCTTATGCGAGCCGTGTGGTGCAAAAAAATGTGTTATGTGTAAATATATTATTTGTTCTGGCCAATTTCAAGATTCTAAGGGCAAAACGTATCAAGTTAAAAATCATATCGATTGCAAGTCAAGTAATGTTGTTTATGGGGTGTTTTGTTAAAAGTGTAACAAAATTGTATATGTTGGGGAAACGGGGGTGACTTTATACCAAAGACATGTTTTAAATTTGTCACTGATCAGGAGAGAAACTAACGACCCTGTAGCAATGCATTTTTATACTGACGAACATACAGTTGATGATTATTCTGTAATAGGTATCGAAAAATTGTACAAAGATGAAACTTACAGAAAATTCAGAGAAAATTTGTGGAAGAAAAAAAATAAATACTTATATGCCTTTTGGTATCAACAAAAGGGAACATTATTGTCTTTAGACTACTTTATTACTAGTTTGTATAGCCATTTCCTATATTTTATGCCCCGTTATCTATACATTTTTCATATATTACATGTTAATGTACTAATTACGGCTATCAATGTGCTTTCTTTAGACTCTCACCTATATTTCATATGTTTTTGGCGCAATATTGTTGTATGACGTCGCTTGCAAGACTGTATTCCTATTGTGACGTCAAAGTATATGTTATACGTTGTGTTGCTATAGACAATAAACACCGACTGATGAAGACCGGTAACACGGTCGAAATATTTTGAAACAGTGTTTTAAAGTTTTTTATTATAATATATATATATATATATATATATATATATATATATATATATATATATATATATATATATATATATATATATATAAATCTTATCTGGTGTTCAGGATCACATCTAGTTGACAGGCATGGATTAGAGTTAGAGGCTTAACGTAGAGCATTATCTTGACCCATGCTTATCTATGAGATATTAATCCTGTTCACCGGAATAAGTAAACATTGTAAAGACCAACTTTTATTATATACCCTCCTGTATTTACCTATACATGAACTATTACAATAGAGAAACAACTTTGAAGCTTGAGCTTTTCACCCCAACCCTACCACGAAAAAGAAAGCTCTCCCAAAAAATTTTGTATAACAGAAAAGGGAAATCTATCAGGTTTTGTACATTTTTTTATGAAAATGTAATTATCTATTGTATCTTCATATTCGACATAATTGTCAAGTGAAATCTGAATGAATAATAAAAAATCTATGGATCATCAGATATATAGCGTATCTCTAAAATATTTGCTTTTTGCAATTTGATACCTACCAAAATACGTATGCTTAAGTTTTTTTTTTTTTGCATTTTCTGAAGTGATTTTTTTTAATACTAAGTTTGATAGACAACATCAAACTTTTGCGGTTCAGATAATATCCCGGAAGTTAAAACAATCAGAATACAAAAAATAGAGTAAACTAAACCAGTGGTTAAATGTGTTTCCCTATGATATTTTTCACATTTCAAAGTTTTCAAGATATTTTTTTTACTGATAGGTCCTGAAACCGATATTTTTTAAAAGGAAATGTCAAAATAAAAACATACTAAGACTCTTTCATATTTGACAGAATGCAGAACTTGTTACCATCAAACTGATTAAAGTTGTGTACTCGTTTTAGATATATAATAAAGTTAATTGTGGACATGCTGCATACGTTTCTCGTAAACATAACCATAAAAACAAGCGAAAGTTAAAAATCATGTTTTGTGCTCTGCTTTATCATAGTCTAACTGTAGCGACATTAATCGAAAAAAGAAATTCGGGTTACCTAAGAGAATAAAATTCTTTAAGAAATCTCGTGGGTTTAATACAAATAAAAAGGTTTTAAGAATAATTGTGTATTGTTAAATCTATAACTACAATTCAAGGACGTAAAAAAAGTAAAGCAACGTACTTATCATTTCGTTTCCTCAAATTTCTGGAGCGTCTTCATTAGTGTTCTTACAATAATCCCATTTTTCATGGGTTTAGGAAAATTAAAAAAAAATGTGACGCATTTTTTTGTTTTGTAATCGGAATCAGAAGTGAAAATTTTAATATGGGATTGGCTCAGTTTATTTTGGCAAAGTTTAAAATTGGAACAGAGTAAGAAGGCTTCCTATTTAATTTCCAATCAAAAATTGGTATTTTGTCTTTTATTTTGGTCATTATTTGTTTAAATTGAACTCTTAAATCTATTTTACTGTATCTTTAAAATACAAATTCTAATAATTTGTATTATTTCATTCATTATTATGTTTATATTCAAAATCACTAGTTATATAAGATTTTTACAAAATTTGTCTACATAATCTTTTTTTAAATGTTTATCAAAAGTTGCGAATAATTGGGTACAACCTTTTGTTTTTTTCATTAATCTGATGAAACGTTCATGTACATCTTTTTTCTATTTAAAATTGACAAAAATATATATCCCCGAGAATCCTTATGTATACAGGAAAACATCTTGAATTATGTTTAATATTGCTATAATATAATAACATAGAACATACTACTTAGCACATCTCCGTCTTCCCCAGAATCCCCATAGTCATATTGGGACGATGTCATGCCAAAGGTCAGACACATCACCAAACAAACCAGCGCTATGGTCTTCATTTTGAGAAATCTACAAGAAAAATAAAAAGAACTAGACACATCTCGTTGCGAGCAACGAGTGGGTTTTCCGTCCGATTTCTGAATAGATTAGATTAAACTTATCAATTCAAAGATAAAATCGTACATCTAAGCGAAAAATAGTAAAAAACAAATTTGCGGCACTCATGGCTTGAACCCGGGTCACATGGGCCATGTCCACGACTCTATCGACTGAGCTACTCAGACTCTTGCTTCAAAATTTGATGTTTAATTTCTCAAGAATGCCTTAATCGATTTTAAAACCAATTACATATTCTGAATAAGTAAGAGGGTCACTTGAAAATCTCAAAGAAAAATATGAAAAAATAAAAAAAGTCGAGAAATTCAATTTTTCAAATTTTCTTCCGGTGGCGACCGGAAGTGACGGCGGACACTTTCTTGACCCAGGTGCACCAGAAAAACAGTAGATCTATCATCTCTGAAAATTTTAGCCCTGTATCTTTACTCGTTTTCGCGAAACCTGACAGACAAAATTGACTTTTTAAAGTCGTAAACGGACGATAACTTCCGACCGGAAGTGTTTTTCAAAAATATATGAAAAACAATCAACTTCAGATAAAATTGCGTTAATCTTGAAAATTTGAATGAAATTGATCGAGCCATCTCTGAGAAATCATGTGCACAAAATTGGTAAGAAAAAAGAAATAACTAGACATGATCTCGTTGCGAGCAACGAGGAAGTCTTCCGTGCGATTTTTGTAGGTTATTTGACCTTGACATTGACATTTGAACCTTTATCTCCTTATCGGGGCAACATAACAAAATTTTGATGGTTTAATATTGTTAGGAATATCATTCTCAGCATTTTTTATTCTATATCGATTTTCAAAATAATGCTTTTTAAAATATTTGTTCTGTTTGAGATCTGATAGAAAGGTTTTGGATTTCTGGTCCCTTAAAACCCCTAATTACGGAACGCATGATAAAATAATTTATTGTTAAATAAAGGTGAGATAAACATTTTTGCTTCCTAAACATATATCAAAATATTTCTCAGTAAAGTTCTATAGATTAAATCCTTTAGAGCTTTTTTTGCCCCTAATTTGAGGAACTAGCCCTTTTTTCTTGATATCAAATGAAAGGTCTTTTGATATTAAACATATTTTGTTCAACAAATGTTAAACATTTTTTACCGGTCTTTTGTAAAGACTGTTTAAGGGGCTGACCCTTTATATCCTTATTGGGGCCATATGACAAAATTTCGATGATTGAATATTGACTAGAGCATCATTCTAAGCATTTATTATGTGATATTGCTTTGCAAAATATTTGTCTTTTTTTGAGATTATTATTGATCGAAGGACTTCTGGCCCTTAAAACTCTTAATTACGTAACGCATGATAAATTTTTATAATGTATAGTTCAATATGTGTAAGATGAACATTTTACTTTCTTTAATATATTACAAAACATATTAAACATATTACGAAATATTTCTCAGTAAAGTGCTATGGAAGAAAGACTTTAGAGCCCCTTTTGCCCATTAAATAAAGGGCCATCCCCTTTTTCTTGACATCATATGAAAGGTCTTTTGATATTTAACATATTTTATTCAACAAACTTTTAGTAATTCGTTACCGTTTTTGAGCTATCTGGGATAGGACATTTTAGGGGCTGACCCCATATCTCTTTATTGGGGCCGGATAACGAAACTTTTATAATTGAATTTTGTTTTAAACATCATTCTAAGCATCTTTTATTCTATGTTGCTTCTTAAAATATTTGTCTTTTTTGAGATATAATTGATCGAAGTTTTAGACTTCTGGCCCCTAAAAACCCCTAATTACGTAACGCATGATAAACTTTTTATAATATATAGTTTTATATGTGTAAGATGAACATTTTACTTTCTTAAATATATTACAAAACATTTCTCAGTAAAGTGCTATGGAAGAAAGTCTTCAGAGACGTTTTGGTCCCTAAATTGAGGGGCCAGCCCCTTTTTCTTGATGTCCACTGAAAGATCTTTAAAAAATACATTTTAACTGTTCTACATGTCTTAACAAAATATTTTTGGATAAAAAAGATACATTAAGAAAACCAAGAAAAATCACAACATTTTTTACATCTCAATTTTTGGGTCCAGGCGAGCTTTGGCACCCTTTGTGCCAGACATAAATAATTCACTTTAGACAAAACTACAATTATTCGTCTACAATTCCTGAAAATTTGAATTTGATATCTTTTGTCATCTAAGAGAAGTACGCAGACAAGCTGGCCCTCTAAAAATTGCTAAAACGTCAATATCTCTGAAACGGAGATGACGTCATTAAAATAAAAAAAATTCCAATAAGGTTCAGATCAATATCTATCAGATCTGAAAGTTTCATGAAAATCGGCCAAGCCATTTCCGAGAACTCGCGTGCACAAAATTTGTAAGAAAAAAACCCAAAAATAATAATAACTAGACACGATCTCGTTGCGAGCAACGAGGAGGTTTTCTGTCCAATTTTAGAAGTTGAAATATATGTATGACAATTTTTTTGCTATTTACCAGGTAAACATGATTAGGAAATAGTATAAAAAATCCTTTAATTTCAAACAGACTCTTTCCTTTTATTTCTATATCCTCTTTTTTTAAACAAATAGATCATTAATGTATTGGACTTCTTGCTCTTGTTTTGTTTCTGATACAGGTATAAGAGTTTTGATTGGAAACATTGAGATCCCTCTTGTCCCGTAGTTTGAGAGACAAGCCCCTTTTTGTTATCAAAAAGATATTTAGGAAAGATTTATTTTAGGGGCCGAGCCTATACCTTTTTATATCTTTATGATTACGAACATTATTCTGAGCATCTTCTCTTCTATAATGCTTTTCAAAATATATCTCCTTTTTTAAAGATATATTGATCAAAATATTGGACTTCTAGCCCCATAAAACCCCTATTTATGTAGCATGTCAGATAACTTTTTAACATGCAAAGTTTTTTGATTCTATAATGCATTACAAAATATTTATTATGAAAGAGATAAAAATAAAAAAAATTTTTTAGACCCCTCTTGGTCCTTTATTTGAGGGTTCAGCCGCTTTTTCTTGAGATCAAATAAAAGGTCTTTTTGTTCTCAACATATTTTGTTCATCAAGTGTTTCCAAATTTGTTACCGTTCTTGAAATATTTGGGAAAGATTGTTTTAGGGGCCGACCCTATATCTCATTATAGGGGCCATTTAATGAAACTTTAGTGGTTAAATATTATTTCAAACGTTGTTATGAGCATCTTCTCTTTTATAATGCTTTTCAAAATATTTCTCCTTTTTAAGATATAAATGATCACAATATTGAACTTCTAGCCCCATAAAACCCCTAATTATGTAGCATGTCAGATAACTTTTTAACATGCAAAGTTTTTTGATTCTATAATGCATTACAAAATATTTATTATGAAAGAGATAAAAATAAAAAAAAACTTTAGACCCCTCTTGGTCCTTTATTTGATGGTTCAGCCGCTTTTTCTTGAGATCAAATGAAAGGTCTTTTTGTTCTCAACATATTTTGTTCATCAAGTGTTTCCAATTTTGTTACCGTTCTTGAAATATTTGGGAAAGATTGTTTTAGGGGTCAATCCTTTATACCTTATAAGGGCAATTAAACGAAACTTTGATGGTTAAATATTATTACTAATGTTATTTTGCGTATTTTCTCTTCTATAATGCTATTCAAAATATTTCTCCTTTTTAAGATATAAATGGTCCAAATATTGGACTTCTATCCCCTTAAACCTTTTATCATGTAACTTATCAAGTAACTTTAATCATTAACAGAAACATGACTGAAAGATAAACATTTTTGCTTCTATAATGCATTACAAAATATTTATTATGAAAGAGATATAAATAAGACTTTATACCCCTCTTGGCCCCTAATTTGAGGGGCCAGCCCCTTTTTCTTGATATCAAATAAAAGGTCTTTTTATTCTAAACATATTTCGTTCATTAAGTGTTTCCAAATTTGTTACCGTTCTTGAGATATTTGGGAAAGATTGTTTTAGGGGCCGACCCTATATCTCATTATAGGGGCCATTTAATGAAACTTTGGTGGTTAAATATTATTACAAACGTTGTTATGAGCATCTTCTCTTTTATAATGCTTTTCAAAATATTTCTCCTTTTTAAGATATAAATGATCACAATATTGAACTTCTAGCCCCATAAAACCCCTAATTATGTAGCATGTCAGAAAACTTTTTAACATGCAAAGTTTTTTGATTCTATAATGCATTACAAAATATTTATTATGAAAGAGATAAAAATAAAAAAAAAACTTTAGACCCCTCTTGGTCCTTTATTTGAGGGTTCAGCCGCTTTTTCTTGAGATCAAATGAAAGGTCTTTTTGTTCTCAACATATTTTGTTCATCAAGTGTTTCCAAATTTGTTACCGTTCTTGAAATATTTGGGAAAGATTGTTTTAGGGGTCAATCCTTTATACCTTATAAGGGCAATGAAACGAAACTTTGATGGTTAAATATTATTACTAATGTTATTTTGCGTATTTTCTCTTCTATAATGCTATTCAAAATATTTCTCCTTTTTAAGATATAAATGATCCAAATATTGGACTTCTATCCCCTTAAACCCTTTATCATGTAACTTATCAAGTAACTTTAATCATTAACAGAAACATGACTGAAAGATAAACATTTTTGCTTCTATAATGCATTACAAAATATTTATTATGAAAGAGATATAAATAAGACTTT
Organism: Magallana gigas; assembly: GCF_963853765.1. Classification (NCBI taxonomy): domain Eukaryota; kingdom Metazoa; phylum Mollusca; class Bivalvia; order Ostreida; family Ostreidae; genus Magallana; species Magallana gigas. Next base: position 16,947,335 of record NC_088861.1, on the reverse strand, counting down.
ATACCCCTCTTGGCCCCTAATTTGAGGGGCCAGCCCCTTTTTCTTGATATCAAATAAAAGGTCTTTTTATTCTAAACATATTTCGTTCATTAAGTGTTTCCAAATTTGTTACCGTTCTTGAGATATTTGGGAAAGATTGTTTTAGGGGCCGACCCTATATCTCATTATAGGGGCCATTTAATGAAACTTTGGTGGTTAAATATTATTACAAACGTTGTTATGAGCATCTTCTCTTTTATAATGCTTTTCAAAATATTTCTCCTTTTTAAGATATAAATGATCACAATATTGAACTTCTAGCCCCATAAAACCCCTAATTATGTAGCATGTCAGATAACTTTTTAACATGCAAAGTTTTTTGATTCTATAATGCATTACAAAATATTTATTATGAAAGAGATAAAAATAAAAAAAAAACTTTAGACCCCTCTTGGTCCTTTATTTGAGGGTTCAGCCGCTTTTTCTTGAGATCAAATGAAAGGTCTTTTTGTTCTCAACATATTTTGTTAATCAAGTGTTTCCAAATTTGTTACCGTTCTTGAAATATTTGGGAAAGATTGTTTTAGGGGTCAATCCTTTATACCTTATAAGGGCAATTAAACGAAACTTTGATGGTTAAATATTATTACTAATGTTATTTTGCGTATTTTCTCTTCTATAATGCTATTCAAAATATTTCTCCTTTTTAAGATATAAATGATCCAAATATTGGACTTCTATCCCCTTAAACCCTTTATCATGTAACTTATCAAGTAACTTTAATCATTAACAGAAACATGACTGAAAGATAAACATTTTTGCTTCTATAATGCATTACAAAATATTTATTATGAAAGAGATATAAATAAGACTTTATACCCCTCTTGGCCCCTAATTTGAGGGGCCAGCCCCTTTTTCTTGATATCAAATAAAAGGTCTTTTTATTCTAAACATATTTCGTTCATTAAGTGTTTCCAAATTTGTTACCGTTCTTGAGATATTTGGGAAAGATTGTTTTAGGGGCCGACCCTATATCTCATTATAGGGGCCATTTAATGAAACTTTGGTGGTTAAATATTATTACAAACGTTGTTATGAGCATCTTCTCTTTTATAATGCTTTTCAAAATATTTCTCCTTTTTAAGATATAAATGATCACAATATTGAACTTCTAGCCCCATAAAACCCCTTATTATGTAACACAACAGAAAACTTTTATCTTGTATTGATAAAAAACTGAAAGATAAACATTTTTGCTTCTATAATGCATTACAAAAAATTTCTTATTAAAGAGATATCGATAAAAGACCTCAGACCCATCTTGGCCCCTAATATGAGGTGTCAGCCCCTTTTGCTTGGTGTCAATTGAAAGCTCTTGTATAGATAAACTTTTGATACTCTACATGTGTTAGTAAAATATTTATGAGAATAAAAATATTCGTGATCAAATCTCAAATTTCCCAAAAATTGTCAAAAAATTTAACTTCAACATTTTCAGGTCTAGGCGAGCTTCAAGGATAATGACTTCTGGTCAAATCTAAATCAAGCAAGCAAATCTACCATAACCACTCTATCGTGCATGTAAATTTCAAGTCTCTAACTATAATAGTTTATGAGGAGATGCGTGGACAATATCATGTTCCAAAATACATTAAAAAGGGAGATAATTTAGAAGCGGAAGTGAATTTTCAAACAGGAAGTGGGATGCAAAGAGACATTCACCAATCGCATCATCCATGTAAAAATCATTAAAATCGATTGAGAAATGGCTGAGAAATTAAGGGTGTGTACCACGGAGAAAAATAATAATAATATAGAAGAATGAGAAACCGTAGAAAAACAGTAAGGTCTTCCGCTGAAGACGGAAGACCTTAACTAGACACGATCTCGTTGCGAGCAACGAGGAGGTCTTCCGTCCGATTTTAGAAGCCAAGATACACTTATGATCTTGATTTTGCTAATAAAGAAAACCCAGCTAAACATAACTTGAAAATGTAGAAAAAGAGGGTCTTCATTTTAAATATCAGAGAGTATTTTGTTTTAGGTGAACGATCTTTGATTGAAAAAACTCCTCTTCACCCTCATTTTAGGGACTATTTCCCTTATCTTAAATTAAATAAAAACACGTGTAAAACTATACACATTTTGTGTAACAAGTGTTTACAGATTCGTAGTCGTTCTTGAGATATCTGAGAAAGAAGGTTTTAGGGACAACCCCTTATCATCTTATTGGGGCCCTTTAACGAAATGTAATTGATTGAGTATTGTTGAGTACATCGTATTGAGCATCTTTTCTTCTATACTGCTTATCCAAACATTTTTACTTTACTAGATATGGATGATCAAAGTTTTGAACTTCTGACCCCTTAAAATCCCTTATTACGTTACACATGAGAAAGTTGGTATATTGTATACGTACATAAAAGTAAGATACATATTTTGCTCCTATAACCTATTACAAAATACCCCTCAGTAAAGAGCTACAAACAAAAGAATTTGGACCCCTCTGGGTCCCTAATTTTAGGGGCCAGCCCCTTTTTCTTGGTATTGAATGAAAGGTGACTTAAAACTACACACATTTTGTTCATCAAGTATTTATAAATTCGTAACCGCTCTTGAGATATCCGAGAAAGAAGATTTTAGGAGCCGACCCCTCATTTCGCAATCGGGGCCCTTTATTGAAGTTTTGAAGGTTGAATATTGTTGAGTACATCATTTTGAGCATCGTTTCTTCTATACTGCTTATCAAAATATTTTTCCTTTACCAGATATAGATGATCAAAGTTTTGAATTCCTAGCCCCTAAAAATCCCTTTAACTTTATTTATTTTACAACGATTGATAAACAAGTTCTACAACTTATATTAATATCTCTCGTTGGCACGGATGTTAGCGCGAGGGGGTCATTGGTGTTTGAAGAAGCCGGAGTACCCGGAGAGAACCCACGTGTCCAAGCGGGCGACCGCCATACCCCATCACATACGACCTCTGTCGATCACGGGGATCGAACTCGGGTCGCAGCGGTGAAAAGCGAGTGCATTGTCCACTACGCTACCTGGACACCTGAAAATCCCTTATGACGACACACATGAGAAAATTGATATATTGTATGGGTACATAACGATAAGATAAACATTTCCGCTTCTATAACATATTACAAAATTCCTCTCAGTAAAGAGCTACAAACAAAATAATTTGGACCCCTCTGAGTCCCTAATTTTAGGGGCCAGTCCCTTTTTCTTGGTATTAAATGAAAGGTGGCTTAAAACTACACACATTTTGATCTACAAGTGTTTACAAATTCTTTATCGTTCTAGAGATATCAGAGAAATAAGATTTTAAAGGCCGACCCCTTATATCCCTATCGGGGCCATAAGAAAGTTAATATATTGTATGGGTACATAACTGTAAGATAAACATTTCCGCTTCTATAACATATTACAAAATACTCCTCAGTAAAGAGCTACAAAAAAAGACTTTAGACCCTCCTGGGTCCCTAATTTTAGGGGCCAGCCCAAACGAAAGCTCATGTAAATATTATTTTAATCTTTATTTTCGGGTTCAGGCGAGCTTTGAGGCTCTTTGAACCAGATATTTATTATTGCCTTTAGACATAACAATAATTTTTCGTCTATCATCCCTGAAAATGTAAACTCGATATTTTTAACCGTTCAGGAGGAGTTCAATGGACAAGCAGACCCTCTAAAAATCAGTAAATCGTCCATATCTCAGAAACGGAAATGACGTCATCATAAAAAAAAATTCCAATAAGGTTCATATCAACTTCTATTTTCAAGTTCAAGTTTCATAAAAATCGACCGAGTCGTTTCGGAGAACTCGCGTGCACAATATATGTAAGAAAAAAAAGAAAAAAAATAATAACTAGAGCAAAGCTCGTTGCAAAGCAACGAGTGGGTCTTCCGTTAATGTCTGAAGTAAAGCTAAAAGTTCCTGTAAGAAGCAGAGCTCTTAAACCAATAACAAGAGTAACTAAAATAAAAAGATGAAAAAATCGAATATTCCTGGTACGACTTGACAAAATCCGAATGATTTTAAGTACGACTTAACAAAAACCTTTCCGATTTCAAGAACGAGTTAACAAAAAAAATCCGAATGTGTTCAAGTACGACTTAGCAATTATTTTTGGTACGAGTTAATTTTACTTTGAACATTACGCTATTTTTTAAACCAAGGACGCGGAATCAAAATTTCGGGAAAAATCAATTTTTAAACCCCGATATCTCTGTCATGCATCGTCCGAATTGAAAACGGCTTTCAGTGTTAGATTCACCTATATAAGCTCTACAAAACACATTTTCATTTTTGATTCGATCAGAAAATTCATTTTTTTCGAAAAATTTGTTTCACTTCCAGTTTCGACCGGAAGTGACAAAATACATTTTTTTGGTCAAATGCCATAAGTAAATCCGCAGATTTACCATCACAGAAAATTTCAAGTATTTATAAACAACCGTTTACGAGAAAAGTCATGGACAAATCCACTTTTTGAAAAATTTTAAAATGACGTAGCTAGAAAACGGAAGTGATTTAATGACGGAAACTTTAAAAGCGTCAAGGGACAAGAATTTAACATAATCCCTGAAAATTTCTTGCAAATCGGTCGAATACTTTTTGAGATATAAAGCAAAAAAGAAGTCAGAAGGAAAAACAAGAATAATAATAATAAACTAGAGCAAAGCTCGTTGCAAAGCAACGAGTGGGTCTTCCATTAATGTCGGAAGTAAAGCCGGCAGTTCCTGTAAGAAGCAGAGCTCTTAAACCAACAACAAGAGTAACTAAAATAAAAAGATGAAAAAATCGAATTATTCCTGGTACGACTTAACAAAATCCGAATGATTTTAAGTACGAATTAACAAAAACCTTTCTGATTTCAAGAACGACTTGACAAAAAAAATCCGAATGTGTTCAAGCACGACTTAACAATTATTTTTGGTACGAATTAATTTTACTTCTAACATTACGCTATTCTTTAAACCAAGGACGCGGAATCAAAATTTCCGGAAAAATCAATTTTTAAACCCTGATATCTCTGTAATGCATTGTTTGATTTTCAAACGGATTTCAGATTTGAATTCACCATGGCATGTTCTATAAGACTGTAGTATTGTTTAATTTTGTTCAAAAAATTGAAAATTTCCAAAAATTGGAACTGCTTCCGGTTTTGAGCAAAAATGATGAACAAAATTTTAAACCCCCCAGTACATTATAGAATTGATACATCTATCATCAGTAAAAATTTCAAAGCGATATCTTTAAAGTTAACGGAGATTTCTTCCGGACAAAATCACTTTTTTAAATTTAAAAATGGCTGCCAAATTTGAACGGAAGTGACGTAAATGCTGAAACTTTAATATCTTTGAGGCACGGTAATTTTACAAAAGCTCTGAAAATTTCATTGAAATCGGATGAACACTTTTTGAGATATAAAGCCGAGAAGGAGTCAGAAAAAAAATAAAAAATAAAATAATAATAAAAAGAAACCGAAGAAAAACAAGAGGGTCTTCCGTTGGAAACGGAAGACCCTAAAAATCGAATGATTCTTGGTACAACTTAACATGATCCGAATGTTTTTAAGTACGACTTAACCAAAAACCCTTAACCATTTCAAGAACGACTTAACAAAAAAACCAATGTGTTTAAGTACGACTTAACAAATTTGACTTCATTTTAGGTACAAGTTTACTTTACCTTGAACTAACATCTTTTTTCTTAACCCAGAATGCAAAATTAAAATTTATGTAAAAAATCAATTTTGTTTAAAACATAATTCTGAGCAACTTTTCCTCTTCAATGCTTTTCAAAAGGTTGACCTTTCGTACTGTGTGCTCGTTGCGTCATTAATTGTCAGAAACTTATCGATGTTAAGTTTACTTTACTGTACTTCTGTGAATATTTTCTATGTAAAATTACTATGAACCAGACAACATTGAAATGGTGAACATTTCAAAGGGCCCCGCTTATGTTATTTCAGAGAATTCTGCTTTGACCTTGACCTATAACTTGAAATTTTTCCAGCTATCATAGAACTTTTAATTCAATTTCATTCCCCCTAACATACATGCATTTTTGTTCAATCTGACCAAGATTAAGCATATTTGGAAAATAATCTACTATTTAAAACTAATTTTAAAAAGATCTGCTATGACCTTCACATTGACAGACTTGGTTCAAGGTCACTGCACGCCATTAACCAATAAACTCTGTAAAGGTAAAATATTAGCCAAATAGGGGCTAAAAGGAGAGTATATCTATGCTCTTAAAATATGGATTTTTGTGTGATCTGATATGACCATGACTCTTCATCTACAAATATCATTCGAGGTCATTGCATATATTTTGAACAAAGGCATCATGTGGGTAAAGTATGAGGCTGAATGGAGCAAAGGGAGAGAAGATATACTCCGGACAAGGATTTTTAAAAACATAATTCTGATATGACCTTCACAGTTTCTTTTCACTGAAAATAGGTTCAAGGGCACTACACACCCTTTCACCCTTTACTCAAAAGCTCTGCTTATGTGAAGTCTGAGCCAAATAGGGGTTAGTAGAAATTATATATGCTCTCAAAAAAGGATTTTTGCATGATCCGATATGATCTTCACCCGTTACCTAGAAATTTCATGCAAGGTCACTGCACATCGTTTAACCATAGAGACACTCTGTGAGTATTAGCCAGATTGGACCAAAGGGAAAAAAGATATGCCCCAGACAAGGATTTTATATATATAATTCTGCTATGACCTTAACCTTATACCTAAAAACATGGTTCAAGGTCACCGCACATCCTTCAACCAAAGGAACCCTGTGAATGAGGTATGAGCCAGATTGGGCCAAGGGGAGAGAAGCTATGCTCCTGTCAAGCCATCTCGGATGGACAGACCGACAAATTGATCACTAGAAGGCGCCCGCATAAACATGCTTTTTTATCTAAAATAGTATCCATGCTATCTGCCCATGGTGAATAGTCATCAAAACCATTCATTAGCAGAATTTGATTTCCCTCCTTTTTAAGGTGGTATGGGACATCTGTCGATATTAATGTGGATTAAAGTACTATATAATTGAAAACTTTTCACCGGTTTAGAATTTTCAAATTTTACAATATTTAACCAAAAAATAGCTTTTAAAAATATTTGAAAAGGTAAAAATTGTAAAAACCCCAGCGGGATTCGAACTCATGACTTACAGGTTCCTAGTAAACCCTCTAACCCACTGTGCTAAGGAGTTAGGTGACCATTTTTGAGAAGAAACTTCATGTACTTATATAATTACACTTTATTTTATTGTTTATTTCGATAAACAATACGTCACAACATGGAAGTGTCCCATATCACCTTAAACTCGGAACACCTCTGACCTAATAAGATCGCGCATTAAATACAAAGTTTGATTTAACTCTAATTTGTTTATCATCAAGAAATTCTGCATCGCTGACAAATAAAGTTTTCTTCTGTATAATGAAATACCAATTAACTGACTATTCGGACAATAGCAAGTTTATTGTCCCATTCCACAGCAACTATTTCCCTTGGCTTTGCCTCATTAAATATTTGCTGTCTTGGGGGACAATAAACTTGCGATTGTCCTCATACCCAGTAAATACTAAATAGGCATATAATATCCCATCCACCTACATTTCATGTTATATAACCTCCCGTTTGTAACCTTCAATTTCACTGTAAAGTCAACATATCTGTCATAGCCGCAAGTTTCACAGTTTATTTCTGCTTCTCATGTACTTAAAATTAGGGGCCTTAATATTGCTTACCAATTCCAACAAGAGACATCCCTCTAACTATTGATAATCATTAAAATTCATTTCATGAATCTACGCAACAATGATAAACCTTCAAGTACAGTCACTCTCAATTTTACAAAAATATTGACGGTACTTTATCCGAAACTGTTCCTTGTATCTTTAACTTAGTACACTAACATTTTTATGAAAAGACGGTTTGTCTTAGAATAAGAAAGCTAATGCAATTCTGAGAAAAAGAATACCACATATTGCCAATTCCATTGAGGTTTAATAAAAATATGGCCATTTAAGTGAACCCACCATTTCCAATTTCCTTTAGTAAACACAGATTTACAGGGTTCTCCATAGTAAAACATCTTTATCTGACCTTTTAGAGGTCAACTTTTGTTCAACCACCTTTAAAAAAAACCTTATTCAATACAACATATGCCTACATGATATAATCATGATAAAAGCTTCACATCACTTAGAAATACCCTTACATGTATATCCCCCCCCCCAATCTTTTGATTTTCATAAAAAGTCATGGTTTGAAATGTTTTACCTAATTTTATGAAACATGTGGCAATTTCCTTGAGTCATTTCTCACACATATTTGAAAACAATCATCGATGATTCTAAAATGTGATCTTTATTTGTTTATTGTATGATTTGTACCATTTTAATTAACAAATAGACAGCTGTCCTGCTTGTGATTTCTTGTTTTCATGAAAAAAGTAAGCTAACAATCATATTTAGTGAATATCTAATCTATTCTGATTTCTAGTCTTCTTCTAACCATGCTAAAACAGTAAGTTACAACCTACAAGTTAGACATCTGCCTAATTATATTAGAATTAAATTCAAACACACCCAGGTAGCTGGAGACAGAGTTGATTTCAATGAAAAATGTTCAAATTTGACATGTTTTTCTACTTTTTTATGCATATATACCTTAGAAAGGTAGAAATAGGTTGTTTCTTGTTCATTTCAAAAGTAATTATCATAGCAGATGTTATTTCAAAATCAAATGTACATTTACATATCCTACATGTAATCTTAATGCAGACAATTAAATAGAGAGGGGGGGGGTTTCAATTATGTAAACACATCTAAATATCTTTATGAAATAAAAAATAAAGGAAACATAATTGTATACTTTTATTGAAAAACAAATTTTCACAGCAATTATGAATTTCTTTAAACAGCCTTAATTTTGTTTTCATAATTTCTTATCAAACACAAACCACAACATGGCATGATGCTTTCTTCAAGTTCCATTATTGTTCATGCATTATCGGATTTAATTTGAATTACCAGTAAATAGTCTGTAGAACACAAGGAATATGCATGTGGATAGAGGTGACAGGTTAATCTCAGGAGCTGACCCACAAGAATCAACAGGTACCGGTAAAAGCCATGTGGTAACAAGAGTCTGTTTTGAGCTGAAATAAATAAAAAAAATAATTAGCTGTGTTTACATACATGTACTAGTAATAGCTGTGTTTACATTAACATATGCATAGTATTTCTGTAAAAAATACACTGACCATGCAGTGTAATAAGTATGACATATCCCAATACATGACATAACATTTAGGCAGTACAAGATCAAAAATTTGCATATCAAGTCATAATATAATATTAAAAATTTTTCATAGGTATAAACACTTATCACATTGAGAAAGAGAGAGAGTTTGAGAGAGAGAGAGTTTATTACCATACTTGTAGTGCAACAGTCAATATTTCAATTCGTAAATTACAAACGAATATTACCCACCGAACAGCGTCAAAGTACATGTACTGGTATTAGCTTCTGGTATACCATTTTTTATCAATTCTACTGTGTATTTTTTGTTTGCAAATAAATTTAGCGAGGGTTTTTGTTTATTTTCTTATAAATTACATGTTTTAAAAACAATACTACGTGTAATAAGCATAAAACATGTATGAGTAAACTTAATGAAGAATTTTTAATAGATTATTTTTCAAAGAATGTGGTACATTACATGTATGTTAATCTTTATAAAACTAGCGTATATTTCGTGCCCCATAAATTGCAAGTTTTTTGTAAATATCATTTACTTGCATGATAGGTATATATGGTTTAACCAAAATTTTCTTCATAAAGCTACAGCTGTATGTACCACATATATGTTTTGTCACAAGTATACATTTTAAAAAAAATACCCAAATTCCAACAGTTTAAATAAACTCAACTCATTCTCTGATAAGTTCATTGTGTTTTGTGCGTGCATATCTTATTTGCCTGCTGCAACAGCAGCCAATCAGCGGTAAGCTGAATCCACAAAAAGAAAGTTTGTGTTTTAGGAGCAGGTAAATTGTTTGTGCGACACTGTCAAGAAAACCACACCAAATAATAACAAGAAACATAAATATTCACTTAAATGTATTCTGTTGTAAAGTAAAGGTTTTTAACGCTTATTGCATCTTGCAAAACATGTGATGACCTTAATCATCTGTCATATATCTGATATACATGTATATGTAAAAGATGGGAGAAATAACGACGGAACAAAGTGGGATTCGAACCTGGCCCTCTGAATCTCTAGTCAAGTGCTCTACCAACTGAGCTACATGTATCTGGCACCGGTATTCAAAACCAGTCTGACCGTCACATTCCTCCCCCTTAAATGATCTTCACCCTCGAAGATCATCCCTGGCAGGATCGAGTTAACCTGTTAGTTCCAGGGGTTGGTCACAACACCAATATTGTAACAGGATGGGAGAAATAATGAAGGGATTTGAACCTGGGCCCCCTGAATCTCTAGTCAGGTGCTCTACCAACTGAGCTATCTGGCACTGGTATTCAAACCGGTCTGATCGTCACATATATAAAGAATTATTTTAAACAATGTTGTTCAATTAAAAATAACACTCGCAACCTTCAGTTTTTGTCTGTAATTAATCAATATTGGCGTGCGATCAGTTCTCACCGAGTACCATTTCTCACCAGTGCATTGTTACGTCAGTTTATCAACACATAAAATTATATACGAAAATATGATGTAACAGTGCACCAGCGAGAAATGGTCCTCGGCGAGAACTGCTCGCACGCCAGTACTGCCAGTAGTCAGATTAAAAAAAGAGAATAAAAAATTACATTTAAAACATTAACAAGGACAATTTAAGTACACATCATAACTGCTAAACAAGAATAATTATGTGAACTGGTAGAATGGTAGGCATAGTTCTAACTTGTAACCTACATGTACAAGTACATGTACCGGGTACCCGTTGGTCTGCTATACCTCTTTAATGATACAATGATCGGCATCATAAAGATATTAAAGTCATGTTTTAACTCTGAAGTCTGAAGTATACAATTTTATTTACTTGAAGTTATGTCTACAGGGTATTCATGACTACATTTGGAGTCCTCTGCACAAGAATATATGATATGTTTCTAATTAGACCCTGCTTTGAATTTTGAGTTGAAAATTCACAATCTGTTATTTTTTTAAATAGATAAATTCAGTTACCCTTTCCAGTCCCCCATGAACCTCGAGCGAGTCTAAACACCCATGAAACATGTAAAAATTACACGTTAGTAAACAAACACCCACACCATAACAAAAACATCTAACAGTGTGCACGTACTTACATGTACATCTATACTATATACTAAATTTTAACCAGTTAACAAGAAACTTTAAAAGGAGTAAAAGCCTCACCTTCTTCAGTAACATCCACATAAATCACACACTTTAATGTCCATCTTTTCTCCTTTATTACTCGTAGCTTATCAACAGCTGATCGTCGACAGAAGTGTGGCTGTCAGAATTTCCTCGTAAACGATTCACACGAGAAAAAAAATATCCTCCTTAAACAAATATGTAGTATTGTTCCCTGTGCATGTTCATATGTTTCACAGCAAATTGAAAATGCATGTGTACACCGAAAGAATACACAACTTCTCTTCTGCATTACAACTCTCTCTTTTCTACAATGCCGTTCGTTACTGTTTACATTCGGCGCGCGCGCGCGGGGGTCACAAACAGGGGCGCCCCGACAAATAGTTGCACATAGAACGTTTAAATAATGTGTGTTCATTGAATTCATAAATGATATAGATGAAAAAAATTAAATTGAATCACAACAATTTATCTAAGACGCAACACAACGTAATGCAGTAAATGCCTGGGCCTTAATGTGGCATTTGTTCGCTTGTGTGTCTATGTAGACATATTAACTCGTTCATGTACGATTCTCACATATTTGTTTTATGAAATTTGAAAAAAAATAAAGGACAGAACTTGTTTAATTTGATACCAAATGACATTATTTAATATATTAACAATAACTAAATTAATTTTTTTTCATAAAATGATAACGATTTTTGCTATCAGAAAAATACGTGTATGAGCTGCTGACCCCTAATTATAGGGGCCAGCCCTTTTTTCTTAATTTTAAATGAAAGCTCTCGTTATTCTAAACAACTTTTATTCTATATGTATTAACAAAATATTTTTAGTTTAAAGGTTATAATACAAAAAGCAACAAAATTTCAGCCCCGAAAAAATCTTAAACTTTGGCGACAAATAGCTCAAAAACTAACAAAGAAATTACCAAAATTTTCATGCCAGCAAAATTATAAAATGTTACCGACAATTTCGCCAAATTTCATGCATCTATCATCTGTAGTTCCCGAGATCAACTCTGGACAAAAGACCCCACAATTTTCAATTAAAGGGCAATAACTCATAACCGGAAGTGAACTTTAAAAATTTGAAAAAAACGTCTAGAGATATTAATATTATCTACTAACCCTGAAAGTTTCATAGCAATCAGACAAAAAATGTTCGAGAAATCTCGTGCACAAAATTTGCGGGAAAAAAAAAATAACTAGAGCAAAGCTCGTTGCAAAGCTACGAGTGGGTCTTCCATTAATGTCGGAAGTAAAGCTGGAAGTTCCTGTAAGAAACAGAGCTCTTAAACCAATAACAAGAGTAACTTAAATATAAAATATGAAAAAAATCGAATCATTCCTGGTACGACTTAACAAAATACGAATGATTTTAAGTACGACTTATCAAACACCTTTCCGATTTCAAGAACGACTTAACAAAAAAAATCCGAATGTGTTCAAGTACGACTTAACAATTATTTTTGGTACGAGTTAATTTTACTTTAAACATTACGCTATTTTTTAAACCAAAGACGCGGAATCAAAATTTCCGGAAAAATCAATTTTTTAACCCCGATATCTCTGTAATGCATCGTCCGATTTTAAAATGGGTTTCGGTTTTAAATTAAGCTTAATAAAAGCTTCTTTGCTACTTTATGATTAATATCATATTATTCGTCAGAAAAGAGTTATTATGAAAAGACTAAGTAGCCCTTCTGGCCCCTAATTTGAGGGATCAGCCCCTTTTTCTTGATATCAAATAAAAGGTCTCGCTAATAAAAACATATTTTGTTCTACAAGTGTTCATGAATTGTAAACCGTTCTCGAGATATCTGTACAAATGCGTTTTAGGGGCCGACCTTTTAACCCCTTACCGGGGCCACTAACAACAAAATTTTTGGTATCATATTGTTAAGAACATTATTTTGAAGAACTTTTGTTCTACATTGCTTTTAAAAATATTTCTACTTTTTCAGTTATTAATGATCAGAGTTTTGAGTTCTGGCCCCTTAAAACCCCTAATTACGTAATATATGACTTAGGTATGGTAATGCATAGATGAACAGCTGTACAATGAACATTTTTGCTTCTATAATTAATAACAAAATATTGTTCAGTAAAGAGTTATTGTAAGAAGACATTAGAGCCCCCTTGACCCCTAATTTGAGGGGCCAGCCCCTTTTTTCTTGACATCAAATGAAAGGTCTTGTAAATATAAACATATTTTGTTTAACAAGTGTTCACAAAATGTTTACCGTTCTTGAGATATCTGTACAAATGTGTTTTAGGGGCCGACCCTTTAACTCCTAAATGGGGTCATAAACAAAAACATTTAAGGTAATATATTGTACAAAACATTTTTTTGAACAACTTTTGTTCTACATTGCTTTTCAAAATATTTCTCCTTTTTCAGATATTAATGATCAAAGTTTTGAACTTCTGGCCCCTTGAAACCCCTAATTACGTAATATATGACTTAAGTATGGTACTGTATAGATAACCAGCTGTACAATGAACATTTTTGCTTCTATAATTGATAACAAAATATTGTTCACTAAAAAATTATTGCAAAAAGACTTTAGAGCCCTCTTGGCCCCTAATTTGAGGGGTCAGCCCCTTTTTCTTGATATTAAATAAAAGCCCGTGCAAATTGAAACAGCTTTTGCTTTACATGTTTTAACAAAATATTTATATGTCAAAAGATATTACGGAAAATGTGCGAAAATTTGGTGAAAAAATTTGGTGCTAATTTTCAGGTTCAGGCGAGCTTCTAGGCCTTGCGCATTTTTTGCAATTGGAAGCATGGAGGGAAATCTACAGACATTCATCTACAATCCCTGCAAAATTTAAGCTTTTATCATGATTAGTTTAAGAGCATGTCTACGAGAAAACCATGCAAAAGGTGGTGGGGGCAAGGTTCTCTGATCAACTTCATATTTTGTGTGTATCTATGTGCACCTATATGAATTACATTGCCAGAATTTTTTTTTTGGTGTGGTCACTATAACATGGTTCTGCAGCTCTGTTACTAAAAATAGCATTTTTGTCTCATTAAAGAATAAAATTATGCCAAATTCACAGATTTCTTGTTGGAAATCCTGAGTTCAGATTAACTATAAACTCAAAAAGTCATTTAGAGTTAGTAGAAACAAGATACACTTGTTCAACTTATTTTGTGATGATTCCCAGATATACGCCCATTTAAGTGCAGATAGGTCACACATTTGGCATGTTTCCAACTTTTTGTAAAATTGGGAAAATAAACATTTTTTAAAGGCCTGAAATTCAGAAAATGGCACTTCAAATTCAACAAATCTGTTTTCAGTTATTAGAGGACATTAATATTTACATTATATCCAAAATCTGTCTTTGGACTCTCAATACTTTTGGGAATATGTTGTCTTTAAGTTAAACAATTTTCGACTTTCAAAAACTCCCCAGGACCGGTAGTTTAGCATTATATATACATTGTTACACTATGTATGGAGGAAAAAAGCTGACATCAGTAAATTAAAGAATATTTTACTGAACTGTAACATTGAAACTTCACATTTCATACATATACAATGTAATATTAAAATGCATGGTTTTTTTTTATTTGATTCATATAGCTAATTATTCGCAAAAAGTAGTCACAATGATATTCATATGCAGACACGGTAACTAGACTAAGTAAAAATACTATCTTAAATGTTCTAGAGGTAAAAATGTTATCATACCATCATTATTGTATAGGAGTAGTGTAATGGTTTTACCTTATATAGTTTATACATTATCAGTAAATTCCATATGAAGTGACAGCAAAAACGAAATCATAATACTAAAGGGGAGTTAACTCTTGTAATGACTGTATATGGGATATGCATAGTCTTCACATGACTACGATTAATTAATTAATTCTACAAATGTCATAAATTTTTTTAAAGGTACCAATGAACTTTTTAATATAAAATACAAGAATTCTAATTTGTTAATTAAATTATTCAGTAATCAATAACTTCTAAATTTTTTTGCCAAATCAAACACCAATAACAGATTAAAAAATGTGTAAAAGTGTTATCAGTTTCAACGTAGACAATTATTATCATCAATTAAAATATGTAGTGATATAAGATAACTAACAACATCAAATCATACATGTATCCTATTAAACAACTAACATTATCAATTCATATATGTAGCAATATTAAATATATGTAAAACTAATATCATTGTTTCATACATGTCTAGCTTTTCAAATATCTAACAGCTCTTCAAATATCTATTAGCCAACATACATCATCAATTCATATATGTAATGTTATTAGAAATTAACACCATTAATTCATAAATGTAGTTTTATTTGTAACTAACACCATTAATTAACTCATACATGTAGCACTTTTAGACAACTAATATCATCAATTCGATCATTTATGAAGCGCTATAAAAAAATTTACACCATCAATTCATACATGTAGAGCTTTCAGAAATCTAACAAGATCCATTAATCTTATATATGTAGGGATATGGAAAACAAACACTATAAGTTCATAAATGTAGCTCTATAGAAAACCACCAATAAATCAAAAACATCAATCAATTCATGTAGCGCTTTTAGAAAACTTACATCATCCATCAATTCAATTAGTGCTTTTAGACAACTTACATCATCATGAATCAATAATTGTAGCATTTTAGAACTACTTACATCATTAATTCATACATGTGGCACTTTTAGTCTACTTACATCATCCATCAATACATGTGGCACCTTAAGACTACTTACATCATCCATCAATACATGTAGCACTTTAAGACTACTTACATCAACAATCAATACATGTTGGGCTTTTAGAAAACTTAAATCAACAATCAATACATGTAGCACTTTTAGAAAACTTACAATGCTTTTAGACAAATGTTACAATCAATTCATACATGTAGTGCTATACAATAACTTTTATCCAATTTACAAATGTAGCTCTGTTAGACAACTAACATCATTAATTCAAAGATATAGAACTATTACAGTTGATACTGTGCAACCTGTCAAATAATTCAATTAAAGGTGGAAGAGGCAGAACCAGAGAACACAACAATTTCTCTGTATCTTCATTAACATTCACTCAAATGCAAAACTGCACTTTGTTAACTTTGAAATACAAGATAAATTTTTAAATGTGTTACAGTTGTAAGATATCAATTAAATTCTGTCATAATACATACATGAAAATGAATCAAAATGTATCACAAATTGTGGCCATCACATCCATGCGTTCAGCTGCAAGCAATGCACTTACTGTATTCTGAAGGTCTTCATCGTAGTCTGTTTCTGCCTCTTCCAACTTTAACCTTTTGGCTCCTTGGGCTGGCTGTTTCTTAGTTGCAAAGTTTGCAAACAAACCTCTAACTTGTTGCTGACTGAGCCATTCAGATGGTTTAAATAAGCGATGACCATTTTCGTCCACTTCATATCTCATATTTTTGGATACTGAATATGGATTTGCTTTTTTTCCAGTTGTTTCCCCTGCTTCAAAGATATTTAAGATGTAATCTTTTACTTTAAATGAGAATCGGGTCCCCTTTTTCCGCTTTTTCAAGGCATACCCTGCAGGTTCAGTAAATGAAAATGAGGGATCAATCAGTTCTGTCTCAGGTAAAGTTACATGCTGGTTGCCTCTGACAGATACACACTTCTCTGCCCATAAACGTTTAGTGGTATCTTCAGTGCTATCTGTTTTGTCTGAATCATATAGGTGATCCCCTTTCACCAGGTGATCTAAGAGCCGATCCTGCTTCTTAAACTGTTTGACACAATCGGGGTCTGTACAAGAGAGAAGGTGAGAAGACGTTTTCTTCAACAAGCCTCTTGTCTCGGGCGTTGTTGGAAATGCCTTAATCTGAAAATAAAAAAAATTGTCTTAAATATATGAATTAAAAATTTACGTGTACATACAATTTTCTTATTTTAAAAGATAATTACATGTCATCTGATGATTATTCTTATTTATATGATTATCAGGTACATTAACAAGAAAACTGGTTTTATTTCTTTAATATGAACCACTGTGAACGTGAACCAGTGCACAAGCACCAATTTTTAAAGTAGATCTTGAGTTACCTGATATCCACAAATCTCTGACATGTGTTTGGAAATAGCATTCAAACTTTCAGTTGATATTCTCTCTTCCCCAAATCCATAAGCCTTAAAGATTCTCAAACCATCTTCCTCAAAAATAAAGTTGTTGAACTGGGTGATGGAGCATCCCTTCAGCTGGCCTGATAGCTTCGGCTGCTTTTCCATGGACACATCAATGATTGATACATATGTGTTTACAACACCACCATGACTCTCTAGGGCATTCTTCATCTGGAACACATCTGTCACATCATGTCCTTCATTAATGTAATTAAGGATATGTAACCTGCAACTTCCTGTCCTTGCATCACATATGTCCTTGCCTGACTGTACTTCGCTGAAGTTAAATTCTTTCACAGTAATGTCAGTTACACTTCTGTTCTTCCACAGGTATGCCATCAAAGGAAGAGAATGGTAGCAACCAGCATTGTCTGACTTAATAAAGACTTCACTCAGATTTGGTTTTTGCTCTTTAAGCATGCAAAGTGTATGATGCAAGATCTGTGAAACGGTAAACCATCCCTGTGTGCCATTCTCAACAAGATGTACATATGACCTTATTTCAAATGTTTTCTCACCATCACTCTCCTCCTTTTCTGGAAACAATGCACATGAAACATGCCAACTCAATCCTTGCTTACCGAACCACTCGCTCTGTGTTTCTCTGAAGGACTGAGGAAGATACTTCATGGCCCAGTCAGCAATAATGAATACTTGATTCTCCTTCAATTGTTTCAACGAATCCTTTTTGCAGAGATCTTGATTCACTGATCTAATGCAGTGGTTGCGCCAGTTGATGATTTTCTCATTAGATGATTCAATGTCATATTGAAGTTCTTCTCTGATCTGTTCGTCAGAAAATGACAAACTTTTGAAACATTGATCAATTGACTCCTTGGTTTCATCTAAATTCTCACAAGAAGTGCAAAAGTTGGTATGTTCATGGTCGCAAATTGTTTTGTCGCTCAGTGCATACTGCATGCAATGGTGAATACAAGTACTGCTATTGCTTAAGTGGGTTTGAAAGTCATGTTTCAAAAAGATTCGCAGACTATTGATTTTTCCTTTTAATTCAACGGCCTTTTCAAGTTGCAATCCATGTTCAACAAATTTGTCTATGGTCTTCTCGAAAACTTCAATAGCAGCAAGCCCTTCACTGGCATAATTGTCTAGTCCGTGTAATGACTTGAGTTGTGAAGCTGCACAGGCTTTGATGACTTTAAACAGGGTGGCACGTGATGGCATTTTTAATGAATTTTCTTGGCAGTACAAACTGTATGCATTTATCAACCGAGATGCTAACATTGTTCGGATCACTTTCGGCACTTTGACTTGGACACCAGATGACAGTTTTAAAACTTTGGAACCAAATCCAACTGTTTGGAGGTAGCATGGTGTTGAGATGAATTCTATGAAGTGCTGAATTTGTCCTTTAGTCAGTCTCACTCTAGTCACTTTTGGTGGTGCAATGTACTGGCCGGGTCCATGAGTAGATGCATGCTTTCTTGCCGAGTCAATTTTATGGACAGAGAGACCATCAATAAGTGATAACAGTTCTGACTTTGTGTACTTGTTAGCTATTAGGGAGAGTATTTGAGTTCTTGTATTGTAATCATCTGCCTTTGTATAAGCCTCTATGACAGTCTCTGTTAATGCATCCGTCTTTGGTCTGGCTTTTTTATCATGTTGTGGGGATTGGGTACTCAAAATGACCTCTTCAAGTAGATCAAGTGCCTGTCCAGGTGCTATTGATTCACATATAAACTGTAAAGCTGATGTTGTCTGTCGAATATAATAGTTTCGAGAAGAACTACTCAATTCTGCCAAAGGTTGGGATGGCTGGGTTTTCAGAGGCTTGTACTGACCATTTGAAAGAGATTCCATTGCTTCATTGAATATTTCTCGACTGGATTTGCACTCTTGTGACCAGTTGGAACATGATGTTGCTTGAGAGTTGCTACCTGTATTTAAAAATGACAGTTGAAATAACCCTAATGTTTGCATTAAATATACACATTGATTCTGATGAATAGTGTAATATGGAACAGGTAATCATCATGCAGAACAATCAGATATTTTTTTAACTAATATTTTTTTTTATATTTCATCCATATAAGATTAAAATAGATCAAAGTTGTACTACCACTTCTGGTGAAGTAGTTGTTAAAATATAATTTTGGTGACTCCTATCCTTATTTTCATTTACATTGAATATGACATAGAACTAATGGGCAAACTTAAACATAGCTAGAGACGTACTTTAAGATTGGTAAAACTAAATTGTTCAGTGGCTCTTGAGAAGAAATCAATTTTTTTAAACAGCTAGACCACAGACAGAAACCAGTGAAAGGTTATGAATAAATAAATAAGATCTCTTGAACTTTTGTTTTATACGAGGAATGTGCACAAATAAATTAACCCCCTGAGCTTATACATGTACATGTACAAATGAACATTTCAATACGAAACATGCAGCATATAAATGGGTTATTGGTAGTTGTTCATTTTACAGCTAAGTAACAAATATTATATTTAACTTACTGACACAACATATGTATCAAATGTTATGATATGATCTGAATCAAAATATCTATATATCATACTCTGACATAGAAATCTAAACTTTATGTATCATTAAGTAGCTACATGTAATGTGCTACTGCAAAACTCAACTGCATGTACATGTATTCCGTATACAGTACATATTACTATTGGTTATACAGTTTCTGAAACGTTCTACTTTCCCATATTTCCATGCGTTAGGCATGCGCACACAGTGCAATCACTGTTCATTCACTTAGGCTCTCTGCACTGTTCGCGCTCACCGTTTACATATCAATTACCTTGCGTTCATTTTGCTTTGCATTCGCTCACTGTTCAAAGTCACCCACCAAATTTTGTTCAATATGCGCTCATTGTTTGCTAAGAGTGGGCTTACCATTCACTCACCATTCAAGTGGGAAAGTAGAATGTTTGAGTGACTGTAATATAATGTGTGCCTGCAAATGTTATGAAATATCAATGTGTTTCAATGTTTAGTATGTGTTGATTCATATCAAATTCTTCCATAAAATGTGATCTTATATTGACATGTGATAGTAAATGATGAGGAATATATAACTACCTGTCTGTGTATGGAAACTATCTTCCATTTCATTACATTCCATATTTATGTCCAACTCTAAGCAAAAGGAATCTTCTTTATCTGAAAAATAAAGGAAAAATAAATTCCTTTGGAAATAAAAAAAAAAGCATTTGAGAAAACTTCTGAATTAAGTATTATGACTGGACTAGCTTCAAAGCTGTGACAAGGAGACAGACAGATATATCTTATCCTGCGTTTAATTCTAGCCCGTCCCAAGATTAATAGAAAATATCAAGTGACTTAAAAACAACCATTTACCTTTTTTCTTATTACAAGTGAGTAGCAGCTAAAAAGAGAATTATAGTTCTAACGACGGTGGTGGGTTAAAGCTAGGAATCAGTAAATGTATTGTAACAGAGACACTTTTTGCCTCTGCTGGGGTTTGAGCCTTGGTCCTCTGGCATGCCAGTCCAGCACTCTACCGATCGAGCTAAAGGGTTAACCCACTAGCCAGAGTTAGTAGGAATGTCATATACCTGACTCTACGTACCACATTGTCCCCCTCCAAGGAAAGAGGCGTCCCCGACTCTCCTGGAGTGCCAGCACCTATGGGGCTAAGTACTAGAGACAATCTCTTTCACCCGCCAGAGAATTCCCAGGCCCCATGCATGTTTGGCAGCAAATGTAACAGAGACACTTTTTGCCTCTGCTGGGTTTGAACCTGGGTCCTCTGGCACGCCAGTCCTGCAGCATTCTACTGATCGAGCTAAAGGGTTAACCCACTAGCCAGAGCTCTACCACAGTATGACATATAAAGCTAACATTTTAGGAAAGAATACCATTACCATTCTCAATTAGGCCCTACTACACACTAAATCCCTGACCCAACTTAAGCTACTGGTCATGAATTTAACAATTTTAAAGGACCGCTTGTTAATAAATAACCTCTCAGATTATTTTTGAAGTGTGAACTTATATATAATTTTTAAATGATGAACCAAAACATCAATACTTTTTTCAAAATTATCTAGAAATGTCATTATGTAAAAAGCAAGTAATATGTCAAGTATATCATAGGGATACACATATCTATTAACTTAGATAACTTTAAAATCTCATTTCAAAATCTAAATTAATCATTATCACTTTCTCATTTATAAAAACTTTAAATTTACAAACATAAAGTCAGCAGAATAGTGGATTTCATATTACTGTTTTAGTCATTAAATAGTTATCATTCAATTATATCTTATGCAGTAAAGCAGGTTATTAGATTATGTGTAGATATGGTATGTATTAACCATTGATTTTGTACACTGATAAAATAATTATATCTGTAGCAAGTTTTTGTATTAAGGATTAAAGAGTCTCTCAAATTCAAAAAAGGTATGTTTTGTACATACAAGTTGAAAATGAAGTGGAAAATATAACCAAAAAAATCATTGTATAATGAACCTGCAATCTTCTCTGTGTGCTGTGCAGCATTAAGGCGTGCTTCATTGGACTGAAGTTCTTTCAATTCATCCGCAATCTGTCGAACGATACCTAACAATAATAAATGTTCACATGCAGGAAAAAACCATGTAAATGACCTTGATGAAGTACATGTAATTGTCAATTTTAAACATAACAAATGATTTTTTGTAATTATATATCTATGATTTCTCACAGGAAGAATTACTAATTGTACACATTTTATAAGCCATGCTATTGTGATATAGGGCCTTTTAATATTACAGAAATATTTTGATGCTTATTCACTCTCAATGAGTAAATCTTATTATACCAAATTAGTAGTACATGTGAATGAAGGATTGACAACAATAACATTAATTGATTTATATCAACCTCATAACATTTAATGAATATGAAAATCAAAATTTACCTATTTCTTCATCATGATTTACTTCTTTTTTATGCTTCAATAGGCATTTTTTACATAAGGCTGTAAAAGAAATTATCATGAGTTCCAGTGAGCAAAAAATTTTAACATGTAAGAAAGGTAAATTCAAAATACTTCACAACATACATTATTTAAAATTGTATGGTTGACAATAAAAAAAGATTTTTTTTCTTAATCTTAATTAAGACTTATCTTATCATTATTGATGGGTTATCAAAGAAAAACACGTTCATGACGAAATGGGAGAATCATAAAAATTATCAACATTAATTGTGTCTGCTTGTTGATTTATTTTCTCATTTATTTTCACCTCATAATCTTTCTATAATTCCAGTAATAAAAATACTATTAATGTCGTTTTCAAATCAAATACCTGATCCAACTGGCAATGTCTGCCCCGTCTGCAACCAGACTTCCTTACACAGTGCAGGAGACGCCCCTCGGTCCGCTTTTGAATGTCCTTTATGCCCTGGATATGAACACGTTCTCTTCGATCTCCTCCATAGCACACCCAATTTCTTGCGGTGATTGTCACAGATTTTTAAACGTAGTACATGTTTGTCAATTACAAAAAAACCTGTTCTGTATAAAATTACTAAAAACTCCGGACAGCTTACAAAAAATTCTTGGGGCGATGGTATACCAGAACTATTAAGATTACACAAATGATTAAAAAGGTCTCCTTCACACTCAAATATACTGTAAAAAGTCGTATCAAAAGAGTTACAATTACAGGTAGGTAAAAATTTCTTAAAATCACACATAATATAGTAGGTATCTTCTGCTTGAAAGTCGTCTATGTAAACAATGCGATATTTTACCTTCTCTACAGGAGAGCGCAACAAGGGGAGGCAATTCTAGCAATAATCTCTATATTAAATTTAGAGGGGAAGATTTCTTTGGAAAACAGAGTAATATTTTTGTTTTAATTAAAATTATAATAAGTATGGTTTCTATTCCTCTTATTTATATATTTATTTTACTTAAGTGATATGAAATTGCTCAAGAAATAAAATTTTTAAAAAATACAAAATTTTCATTTTATTTGAATTTGAGATGTTTTCATCGGATTATAACTTTTCAGTCCTTGAGAGTCCAAAGATCGATTTTATATATAGATAACAAAACATGTTATATTTTTTTATTAACACAAAATTTCAGAAAAAGAAATGCCATTTTCTGAGAAATACTTTCTTAAAAAGTTGACAAAAAGGAATGATTATCATTTCTTGGCATCATGCCAACATTTGTACACCTGGGTCATCCATGTACGTGTAATAATATTACACCAAAACTACATCAATTCATTCTTAAACCTCACTCTTTCAAAATATAGGTTTCTTTTCCTTAGATGTTGTTTATACAATTTATAAATGGATAATGATAATTGTTAATTTTTACCGAATATTTTTTCATTTTTGGTGACATATTAACCAGAATGCAATACTGGCTGTTACTAAAAATAGAAACAACCGATGCAAAAACAAACATCATATATCTGACTCTAGATGGGTATCCTTTAAAGCTGTGATAAAATTTTGTTCATTCTTGAGACTTGCTTCCACAGCTTTTTTCCATATTTGCATGGTTTTCTCGTAGACATGCTCTTAAGATGTTTTCTAAAACGTTTGAATAAATTTGGACTAGAGAAAAAGCGAAAAATGTTGAAATTCTACAGACAGACGTAGGAACAAAGGACAACAGATGATCATTAAAGCTCACTTGAACATTCGGTTCCGGTGAGCTAAAAAGAAATGAAAAACTAGTCCGAAATTGTTGTGTTTGAATATTAATCTACTCTTGACGTGCATATCTTTCACAAGTAACAAAAATGTTTTATCGGTATAAATATCAAAATCAATATTTGTCTCTCGTATACATATTTTTACAGTTCATCGGTGCGTCCAGAAAAAAATGTCTTCCATGATCTTTTTAAGTTTTTTTATTTCATCATTATTAAGCCATTTAAGTTTAGACAAGTTTGTGTTCCAAGAAACTATCGTTAATGATAGTTATTGTTTGATTATTTAATGATTGTCATAAGAGAGAGAGAGAGAGAGAGAGAGAGAGAGAGAGAGAGAGAGAGAGAGAGAGAAGAGAATGTGTGTTAGGCTTAAGACATTTTACTTGTAATTCACTCAAATAAGAATGTTTTTTGTAGTTTGCATATATAATGAACACTTCTATCGTTAAATTGCACATTTAGATACAATCATGTCAGAGTTCAGTGCTTCCCCTATCAATCGAATCAGCCGACGAGTTTTACACCGTGCTTCTTTCATGACAAGTAAAAATTGTGGATTCATTGGGGTTTTTTTTAAGAAAAAAAATATGTTTAACTAGAGCCGAGCTCGTTGCAAGCAACGAGGAGGTCTTCTGCTACAGCTTCAAGCTTAAAAGAGGAGATGCGTGGACAAAATGACCCTTAAAAATTTACAAAATCGTCCATATCTGAAACCGGAAGTGACGTAATCATTTGAAATTTTTAATAATCAGTAGCGACATTGATGCTTTATAACCCCTAAAAATTTGGTGTAAATCGGTTGAATAGTTTCTGAGAAATAACGCTCCAAAAAAGTCAGAAAAAGAAAAAAAAGTATAACTAGAGCAAAGCTCGTTGCAAAGCAACGAGTGGGTCTTCCGTTAATGTCGGAAGTAAAGCTGGAAGTTCCTGTAAGAAGCAGAGCTCTTAAACCAATAACAAGAGTAACTAAAATATAAAATATGAAAACATCGAATTATTCCTGGTACGACTTAACAAAATACGAATGATTTTAAGTACGACTTGAAAAACACCTTTCCGATTTCAAGAACGACTTAACCAAAAAAAATCCGAATGTGTTCAAGAACGACTTAACAATTATTTTTGGTACGAGTTAATTTTACTTTAAATATTACGCTATTTTTTAAATCAAGGACGGGGAATCAAAATTTCCGGAAAAATCAATTTTTAAACCCCGATATCTCTGGATTGCATCGTCCGATTTTAAAACGGATTTCGGTTATAAATTAAGCTTAATTAAAGCTTCTTTGCTGCTTTATGATTAATATCAAATCATTGGGCAGAAAAGAGTTATTATGAAAATACTAAGTAGCCCTTCTGGCCCCTAATTTGAGGTGTCAGCCCCTTTTTCTTGACATCAAATAAAAGGTCTCGCTAATATAAACATATTTTGTTCTACAAGTGTTCATGAATTGTAAACCGTTCTCGAGATATCTGTACAAATGCGTTTTAGGGGCCGACCCTTTAACCCCTTACCGGGGCCACTAACAACACAATTTTTGGTATCATATTGTTAAGAACATTATTTTGAACAACTTTTGTTCTACATTGCTTTTCAAAATATTTCTCCTTTTTCAGATATTAATGATCAGAGTTTTGAGGTTTGGCCCCTTGAAACCCCTAATTACGTAATATATGACTTACTTATGGTAATGTATAGATGAACAGCTGTACAATGAACTTTTTTGCTTCTATAATTGATAACAAATTATTGTTCACTAAAAAGTTATTGCAAATAGACTTTAGAGCCCTCTTGGCCCCTAATTTGAGGGGCCAGCCCCTTTTTCTTGATATCAAATAAAAGCGCGTGCAAATTGAAACAGCTTTTGCATTACATGTTTTAACAAAATATTTATACGTCAAAAGATATTACGGAAAATTTGCGAAAATTTTGTGAAACAATTTGGTGCTAATTTTCAGGTTCAGGCGAGCTTCTAGGCCTTGCGCATTTTTCGCAATTTGAAGCATAGAGGGAAATCTACAGACCTTCATCTACAATCCCTGCAAATTTCAAGCTTTTATCATGATTAGTTTAAGAGGAGATGCGTGGACAAAATGACCCATAAAAATTTACAAAATCGTCCATATCTGAAACCGGAAGTGACGTAATCATTTGAAATTTTGATAATTAGTAGCGAGATTAATGCTTTATCACTCGTAAAAATTTGGTGTAAATCGGTTGAATAGTTTCTGAGAAATAACGCTCCAAAAAAGTCAGAAAAAGAAAAAAAAGTATAACTAGACACGATCTCGTTGCGAGCAACGAGGAGGTCTTCCGTTCGATTTTTAGAATGAAATAAGACATCATCGACTTTGATTTTCGACAACAAAACATGTTATGGAAAAAGGAGTGAAGTACTAATGCTTTATAGTATCGCTTTTTATAAGTTCTCTTGCTTTTTTAAATACTTGCATTTCTTTCAATTAAGATAGAAAAGACCAAACTTGTTTACTTCTGGTTCCTAAAAACCCTAATTGGGTAACGCAAGAGAAAATCATTATATTGTTAGGATATATAAACGTATTATACCTAATCTAGCTTCAATAACCTTTCACAAAGCATCTCTCAGTAAAGGGCTGGAAATTAAAGACTTTAGAGCCCTTTGGTCCCCTAATTTGAGGGGCCAGCCCCTTTTTCTTGATATCAAATAAAAGGTCATTTAATTCTGAACACATTTTGTTCTACAAGTGTTTAAAAATCCGTTACCGTTCTAGAGATATATGAGAAAGTAGGTTTTAGGGGCCGGTCCCTTATCTCCTTTTAGGGGCCGTTTAACAAAATTTTGACGGTTGCATATTGTTAAGAACATCATTTTGAACAACTTTTCTTCTGTACTGCATTAAAAAATAGATTTCCTTTCTGAGATATGGATGATCAAAATTTTGGACTTTTGGCCCCTAAAACCCCTTAATTACGTAACATATAACAAAATATTTACACTGCTTGGATACATAACTGTGAGATAAACATATTTGCTTCTATAACATTACACAAAATATCTCTCAGTAAAGGGCTACATATTAAAGACTGTAGAGCTCTTTCGTCCCCTAATTTGAGGGGCCAGCCCCTTTTTCTTGATATCAAATAAAAGGTCATTTAATTCTGAACACATTTTGTTCTACAAGTGTTTAAAAATTCGTTACCGTTCTAGAGATATATGAGAAAGTAGGTTTTAGGGGCCGGTCCCTTATCTCCTTTTAGGGGCCGTGTAACGAAATTTTGACGGTTGCATATTGTTAAGAACATCATTTTGAACAACTTTTCTTCTGTACTGCAATACAAAATATTTTTCCTTTCTGAGATATGGATGATCAAAATTTTGGACTTTTGGCCCTTAAAACCCCCTAATTACGTAACATATAACAAAATATTTACACTGCTTGGATACATAACTGTGAGATAAACATATTTGCTTCTATAACATTTCAAAAAATATTTCTCAGTAAAGGGCTACATATTAAAGACTTTAGAGCACTTTCGTCCCCTAATTTGAGGGGCCAGCCCCTTGTTCTTGATATCAAATAAAAGGTCTTGTAAATATAAACCTTTTTTACATTACATCTTTTAACAAAATATTTTTCAGAAAAGAGATAAACACAGAAAACCTAGAAAAATTACGACGTTTTTTTAAACTCAATTTTCAGGTCCAGGCGAGCTTCGACGCCTTTTTAAACAGACAAATTTGATCGACATCATACACATCTACAATCTTTTGTCTACAATCCCTGAAAATTCGAATTCAATATCTTTTATAGTTTAGGAGTAGTTCCATGGACAAACTAAGCCTCCAAAAATCGCTATTACGTTAAAATATCGGAAACGGAAATGACGTCATCAATATAAAAAATTTCCAATAAGGTTCAGATCAATATCTATCAGATCTAAAAGTTTCACGAAAATCGGCTGAGCCATTTCCGAGAACTCGCGCGGACAAAATTTGTAAGAAAAAAAAGAAAAATAATAATAGGGAAAAAGAAACAAAGCAAAAACAATAAGGTCTTCCGTTGGAAACGGAAGACCTTAATAATAAAGAAAAAGAAACCGTAGAATAACAGAAGGGTTTTCCGTTGAAAACGGAAAACCCTAATAATAAAGAAAAAGAAACCGTAGAATAACAGAAGGGTTTTCCGTTGAAAACGGAAAACCCTAATAATAAGAAACAGTAGAATAACAGAAGGGTTTTCCGTTGAAAAACGGAAAACCCTAAAAAAAAAAACAATAGAATAACAAGAGGGTCTTCCGTTGAAAACGGAAGACCCTAATAATAGAGAAAAAGAAACAAAGCACAAACAATAAGGTCTTCCGTTGGAAACGGAAGACCTTAACTAGAGCAAAGCTCGTTGCAAAGCAGCAAGTGGGTCTTCCGTTAATGTCGAAAGTAAAGGTAGAAGTTCCTTTAGGCAGAAACAATATACATCAAATATAATCAAATACATATTAACCAATATACATCAGTAACTAAGACAAAAAGACAAAAAAATCGAATTATTCTTAGTACGACTTAACAAAATCCGAATGATTCTAAGTACGAATTACCAAAAACCTTATCGATTTCAAGAACGACTTAGCAAATACAAATCCGAATGTGTAAAAGTACGATTTAACAATTATCAAATAATGTTAGGTACGAGTAAATTTAACTCTGAACATAAAACTATTTTCTTAACCAAAAATGTGGAATTAAAATTTTTAGAAAAATTGATTTTTAAACCCCTTTATCTCTGTATTGCATAGTCCGATTTTGGAAACGGATTTCAGTTTTAGATTACAAATAATAAGCTCTTATTTTTGGCCTTATGATTAATAACAAAATATCGCTATAAATAAGGTTATTATAAAAAGACTTTGTATCACTTCTTGCCCCTAAAAGGAGTCGGCCCCTTTTATTTATAGTAAATGAAAGGTATCGAAAATATCAACAAATTTTGTTCAACAAGTATACACGAATTTTAAACGGTTCTAGAGATATTCGAACTGTGTTTTAGGGGCCGACCCTTAAACTACTTACCAAGACCACCAACAAAAAAAATTGGTTCCCATATTATTAAGAACATTATTTTGAGCAACTTTTCTTCTACAATGCTTTTCAAAATATTTATCCTTTACTTTGATATAAATGATCAAAGTTTTGGATATCTGGCCCCTTGAAACCCCTAATTACTTAACATATGACTTAGAAATGGTACCGTATAGATAAACAACTGAACATTAAACATTTTTGCTTTTAGAATTGATAACAAATTATTTTCAGTCAAGAGTTATCATGAAAAGACTTTAGAGCCCTCTTGGCCCCTTATTTGAGGGGCCAGCCCCTACTTCTTGATATCAAATAAAAGGTCTTGTAAATATAAACACATTTTATTCAACTAATGTTCATAAATTGTTGACTGTTCTAAAGATATCTGAACAAATGTGTTTTAGGGGCCGACCCTTAAACCCCTTACTGGGGCCACCAACAAAAATTTTTTTGGTAGCATATTGTTAAGAACATTATTATTAGCATTTTTTGTCCGTAATGCTTATCAAAATATTTCTCCTTTTCTAGATATTAAAGATCGAAGTTTTGGATTTCTGGCCCTTTGAAACCCCTAATTACGTAACATATGACTTAGGTATTGTTTTTTATAGATAAACAGATGTGCAATGAACATTTTTGCTTCTATAATTGATAACAAAATATTTTTCATTAAAGAGTTATCGCAAAAATAGTTTAGAGCCCTCTTGGCCCCTAATATGAGGGCCAGCCCCTTTTTCTTGAAATCAAACGCAAGTCCTAGTTAATTTGAACAACTTTTGCATTACATGTCTTAACAAAATATTTACACATTAAAAGCTAGGGCTGAAAATGTACGAAAATTTCGTGAAAAAAATTGGTGTCAATTTTTGAGCTCGGGCGAGCTTCGCCGCCTTGCGCATTTTTCAAAATATCAAATAAATAGTATTATCTACAGACATTCATCTACTATCCCTGAAAGTTTTACGTTTCTATCGGAATTAGTTTCCGAGAAGTTAAGTGGACAAAATGGTCCTTGAAAATTCACTAAATCCTTAATATCTCAAACTGAAAGTGACCTCATCAGCCAGAAATTTTATAGCATCAAGTACTTTGATGTTCAATACGTCCTGTAAATTTCATGCAAATCGGTCAAGAAGTTCACGAGAAATAGCGTTCGAAAAAAGTCAGAAAAAAAATAAAAAATAAAATAATAATAAAGACTAGAGCAAAGCTCGTTGCAAAGCAACGAGTGGGTCTTCCGGTGGTGGCGAGAGTAAAGATAGAAGTTGCTGTAAGGAGCACAGTTCTAAAACCAACTACAAAGAAAATAAAAAAAAATTTTTTTTAAAAATTGAATAATTCTTAGTACGACTTAACAATAGACTTGCAAGTTCGCCGTATCAGAAAATTGTATATGTTCGTCGTATTAAAGAGAAATTGTAATTTCTAGAACGACATAATAAAAAAAGTCTCGCTAATATAAACATATTGTTTTCTACAAATGTTTACAAATGGTTAACTGTTATCGAGATATTTAAACAACTGTATTTTAGGGGCCGACCCTTTAATTCTTTACCGGGGCCACTAACAACAAACTTTATGGTATTATATTGTTCAGAACATTATTTTGAACAACTTTTGTTCTACATTGCTTTAAAAAATATTTCTCCTTTTTCAGATATTATTGATCAAAGTTTTGAATTCTGGCCCTTTGAAACCCCTAGTTACGTAATATATGACTAAGGTATGATACTGTATAGATAAACAGCTGTACAATGAACATTTTTGCTTCCATAATTAATAACAAATTATTGTTCAGTAAAGAGTTCTTCTAAGAAGATTTAAGACCCCTCTTGACCCCTAATTTGAGGGGCCAGCCCCTTTTTCTTGATATCAAATGAAAAGTCTTGCAAATATAAACATATTTTGTTCAACAAGTGTTCACGAAATGATAACCGTTCTTAGGATATCTTTACAAATATGTTTTAGGGCTGGCCCTTTATCTCCTAAATGGGGTCATGAACAAAAAAATTTAAGGTGGCATATTGTACAGAACATTATTTTAAGCAATTTTTGTTCTACACTGCTTTCAAAATAGTTCTCCTTTTTTCATATATTAATGATCGAAATTTTGAAATTCTGGCCCCTTGAACCCCTTATTACGTAACATATGACTTAAGTATGGTACTGTTTAGATGAACAGTCGAACAATGAACATTTTTGCTTCTATAATTAATAACAAATAATTATTCAGTAAAGAGTTATTGTAAGAAGACTTGACAGCCTTCTTGGACCCTAATTTGAGAGACCATCCCCTATTTCATGATATTTAACGAAAGCCCGTGTAATTTAAGACAAGTTTTGCATTACATGTTTTAACAAAATATTTATACATCAAAAGATGTCACAGAAAATGTACAAAAATTTCGTAAAAAAATTTGGTGCCAATTTTCAGGTTCAGGCGAGCTTTGAGGCCTTTAGCAATTTTTATCATTGGAAGCATGGGGGTACATCTACAAACATTCATCTACAATCCCTGAAAATTTCAAGCTTCTATCTTGATTAGTTTCGGAGGAGTTGCGTGGACAAAATGACTCTTAAAAATTTACAAAATCGTCAATATCTAAAACTGGAAGTGACGTCATCATTTAAAAATTTTATAATATGTAGCACGGATCATGCTTTATCTGTTGTGAAAATTTTGTGCGAATCGGTTGGATAGTTTTTGATAAATAGCGCTCAAAAAAGTCAGAAAAAAAAGAAACCGTAGAATAACAAGAGGGTCTTCCGTTAGAAACGGAAGACCCTAATAAAGAAAAAGAAACCGTAGAATAACAAGTGGGTCTTCCGTTTTCAACGGAAGACCCTAAAAAGAAACAATAGAATAACTAGAGCAAAGCTCGTTGCAGAGCAACGAGTAGGTCTTCCGTTAATGTCAAAGTAAAGCTGGAAGTTCCTGTAAGAAGCAGAGTTTTTAAACCAATAAACGTAAGTTACTAAGACAAAAAAAAAATTTGGAATTATTCTTGGTATGAATTAACAAAATCCAAATGATTCTAAGTACGAATTACCAAAAACCTTATCGATTTCAAGCACGACTTAGCAAATACAAATCCGAATATGTAAAAGTATGATTTAACAATTATCGAATAATTTTAGGTACGAGTTAATTTAACTCTTAACATAAAACTATTATCTTAACCAAAAAAGTGGAATCAAAATCTCCGGAAAAAAAAACATTGTAAATCCCCTATATAACTGTAATACATCGTCCAATTGAAAACCGGGTTTCAGTTTTAAATTATAAATAATAAGCTCTTATTTTCTGCTTTATGATTTATGAACATCTTATCGCTAAAAAATAAGTTATAATGAAAATAATTTTTAGCCCTTTTCGCCCCTAGTTTGAGGGGTCAGCCCCTTTTTCTTGATATCAAATGAAAGGTATTGTAAATTCAAACATATTTTGTTATCAAATATTCACGAATTGTTAAACGTTCTAGAGATATCCGAACAACTGTGTTTTAGGGACCGACCCTTAAACTCCTTACCAAGGCCACCAACAAATTCTTTTAGATCCCATATCGTTAAGAACATTATTTTGAGCAACTTTTCTTCTGCAATGCTTTCCAAAATATTTCTCCTTTTCTAAATATTAATGATCAAAGATTTAAGAAATGAAGTTAATAATTTTTCTATTGATCGACGTATCAAAGAAAAAATTGACCGGAAAACTTCATCAATGCGCGTAGGGCATTGATGAAAAAGTTTTTCGTACAATTTTTTCTTTGATACGTCGATCAATAGAAAAATTATTAACTTCATTTCTTATCATTTAATAAAACATTTTCAAATAAAAAAATGTGAAGTGTCATTGATCAAAAATGTAAATAATGTAAATGAAGCGGCGCGTATGAATACAAAACAACAACAGCAACAATATTCAAAATGGATTCGCCTTCAGCTGATGCAGAGCTACTGGGCTGAATTTAATGGATTAAACACAAATAGTGAGTTAAAATCTGAACCGGCTGAATTGAAAACGAAAGGAAAATACATGCGATAGCTTGTGATATCATTCACTGTGCAGAAAAAGCGAATGTGGACGAAAATAGCTGATATGTCGACAAAGAATAGTATGTATAAGCGACTTTTGTAAACGTTGTGGCAACTAGATAGCCAGTGATGTACTTAATGGTATATATCTGCTACTTCGAATTCACCGAAGGAGTTTGATGCATTACTCATAGCTTTTCTTC
The DNA here is from genome assembly GCF_963853765.1 of Magallana gigas. Taxonomy (NCBI): domain Eukaryota; kingdom Metazoa; phylum Mollusca; class Bivalvia; order Ostreida; family Ostreidae; genus Magallana; species Magallana gigas. Next base: position 16,913,801 of record NC_088861.1, on the reverse strand, counting down.
ACGACGCTTATTTTGATGACCGATCATCTACGTGTGTAAATTTAAAAATTATTGTTACCAAATTTTACCAGCAGTGTTACCGTGAAAGTTTATATGCCTATATGTTCGTTATAATATTGAAATCCTTAAAAGGAACAGCCAGCCTCGCTGTAAATGTTGATTGATCTCAAGCAGACGAAATCGTGAGAAGACGCTTAATTTTCTATTTCGTGAATCAAACCAAGTGTTTTGTTTATTTTTGAAGGTTAAACTTTCAAGTTTTTATATTCACAAGTTTGCATTTTGTTTGCTGACAATAAAACAGACACAACTTTACATTTTGTTGACAGTGTTTATCTTGGAAATTCCCGTTCTATAAATAGTGTTAGATCAGAGCAGTTGAGAAAAGTAGATCCGGCGAAAATTTTATTGATGCAGGTATCAAAGAAATTTTTCAACCAATCAGAAGCGCCGATCTCATCAAACGAATAAATATTAAATGATTTGGAAATCTGGCCCCTTGAAACCCCTAATTACGTAACATATGACATAGATATGGTAACATATAGATAAACAATTGTACAATGAACATTTTTGCTTCTAAAATTGATAACAAATTATTTTTCAGTAAAGAGGTATTATAAAAAGACTTTAGAGCCCTCTTGGTTCCTTATTTAAGGGGCCAGCACTTATTTCTTGATATCAAATAAAAGTTCTTGTAAATCTAAACACATTTTGTTCAACAAGTGTTTATAAATTGTTGACCGTTCTAAAGATACCTGAACAAATGTGTTTTAGGGGCCGACCCTTAAAATCCTTACTGGGGGAATCAAAAAAAAATATTTAGGTTGCATTTTGTTAAGAACATTATTCTAAGCATTTTTTGTTCTACGATTTTAATCAAAATATTTCTCCTTTTCTAGATATTAAAGATCAAAGTTTTGGACTTCTGGCCCCTTGAAACCCCTAATTACGTAACATATGACTTAGATATGGTACCATATAGATAAACAGCTGTAAAATGAACATTTTTTCTTCTATAATTGATCACAAATTATTTTTCAGTAAATAGTTATTGCAAATATACTTTAGAGCCCTCTTGGCCCCTAATTTGAGGGGCTAGCCTTTTTTTGAAATCAAACAAAAGTCCTAGTTAATTTGAACAAGTTTGAAAACTTTTTGAGTTATGAAGCCGAAAAGGAGTCAGAAAAAAAAGATAAAGAAAAAAATAATACTAAAAAGAAACCGAAGAATAACAAGGATCCTATTTACACGAGCCGTTTCTGAGAAGTCGAGTGCACAAAAATAGGAAGAAAAAAAATAATAACTAGACACGATCTCGTTGCGAGCAACGAGGAGGTCTTCCGTCTGATTTCAGAACTTGAGGTTTATGTTCGATCTTGATTTTGCTATTTTATAGCTAAACATGATTAAAAACAGGAAAAGAGGGTCTTCATTTTAAGGGCCAGATACTATTTTGTATCAGGGGTAAGAACTTTGTTTAACAAGTGTTTAGAAATTCTTGAGTTGTTGAGATATCTGTGAAAAAGGTTTAAGGGGTCGGCCCCTTATCTCCTTATTGGGGCCACTGAACTAAATCCTTAAGGTTGCATGTTGTTAAGTACATCATTTAAAACATCTTTTCTTTTACACTGCATTTCAAAATATTGTTCTTTATTGAGATATAGGTGATCAAAGTTTTGGACTTTTGACCCCTAAAAACCACTTATTACGTAAAACTTGAGAAAATCGTTATATTTTTAGGCTAAATAAATGTAAGATAAACAAATTTGCTTCTATAATTTATCACAAAATATCCCTCGGTAAAGAACTATAGGAAAAGGACTTTAGAGCCCCTTTTTCATGGTATCAAATGAAAGGTCGTTTGATTATAAAGACATTTTGTTCAAAAAGTGTTTAGAAATTCGTTACCATTCTTGAGATATCTGAGAAAGAATGTTTTAGGGGCCGGTTCCTTATCTCCTTAATGGGACCGCTGAGCCAAATTTTGAAGGTTGTATGTTGTTTTGTACATCATTTTGAGCATCTTTTCTTTTATACTGCATTTCAAAATAGTTTTCCTTTTTGAGATATAGGTGATCAAAGTTTAGGACTTTTGACCTCTTAAAATCCCTCATTACGTCACACATGATAAAATCATTCTACTGTTAAGCTACATAACTTACAGATAAAGATATTTGCTTCTATAACCTGTTACAAAATATCCCTCGGTAAAGAGCTATAGGAAAAAGACTTTAGAGCCCTCTATGTCCCTTATGATAGGGACCAGCCCCTTTTTCATGGTATCAAATGAAAGGTCGTTTGATTATAATGACATTTTGTTCAACAAGTGCTTTGAAATTCGTTACCGTTCTTGAGATATCTGAGAAAGAATGTTCTAGGGACCGGCCCATTATCTCCTTATTGGGGCCACTGAGCCAAATTTTGAAGGTTGCATGTTGTTAAGTACATCATTTTGAGCATCTGTTCTTTTATACTGCATTTCAAAATATTTTTCCTTTTTGAGATATAAGTGATCAAAGTTTTGGACTTTTGACCCCTAAAAACCCTTAATTATGTAACACATGATAAAATCATTCTACATGTTAAGCTACATAACTGACAGATAAAGATATTTGCTTCTATAATCTATTACAAAATATCCCTCGGTAAAGAGCTATAGGAAAAAGATTTTAGAGCCCTCTAGGTCCCTAATATTAGGGACCAGCCCCTTTTTCTTGGTATCAAATGAAAGGTCGTTTGATTATAATGACATTTTGTTTAACAAGTGCTTAGAAATTCGTTACCGTATCTGAGATATCTGAGAAAGAATGTTTTAGGGGCCGGTTCCTTATCTCCTTATTGGGGCCGCTGAGCCAAATTTTGAAGGTTGCCTGTTGTTAAGTACATTATTTTGAACATCTTTTCATTTATACTGCATTTCAAAATATTTTTCCTTTTTGAGATATAAGTGATCAAAGTTTTGGACTTTTGACCCCTAAAAACCCTTAATTACGTAACACATGAGAAAATCGTTATACTACTTTGCTTAATAAATGTAAGATAAACATATTTGCTTCTATAATCTATTGCAAAATATCCCTCAGTAAAGAGCTATAGGTAAAAGACTTTAGAGCCTTCTAGGTCCCTAACTTGAGGGGCCAGTCCCTTTTTCTTGATATCAGCTGAAAGGTCTTGTAAATATAAACTTTTTCTACATTACATGTCTTAATAAAATATTTTCCAGAAAAGAGATAAAGAAAGAAAAGCACAAAAATTTACGACGCTTTTTAATGTTAATTTTCGAGCCCTAGCGAGCTTTGGCGCCAGTAGTGCTAAACATACAAAGAAACAACCATGCGAAACTTCAATCTTTCCTTTACCAACCGTAGAAATTTGAGCTTAATATCTCTTATACTTTAGGAGAACAACAGAAGACAAAATACACATATAAAAATTAGAAAAATCTCAATATCTCAAAAACGGATATGATGTCATCAACACAAAAAAAATTCAATCAGGTTTAGACCAATATCGATTATCTGAAAATTTGATTGAGATCGGACGAGCCGTTTCTGAGATATCGCGTGCACAAAAATAGTTGGAAACGGAAGACCTTCATAATAAAAGGGAAGAAGAAACCGAACAAAAACAATAAGGTCTTCTGTTGGAAACGGAAGACCTTAATAATAGAGAAAAAGAAACAAAGCAAAAAAAATTAGGTCTTCTGTTGGAAACGGAAGATCTTAATAAGAAAAGTGAAAAAGAAACAATAGAACAATAGAAGTGTCTTCCGCTGAAGACGGAAGACCCTATTTACATTTATTTAAAGACGCTTGAAAGGTTTTATATTTAAAATGCATAAAAAAATTCTTATTATACACTGCCATTTACTTTAGAAATTTCCCTACCTTGTTTTCCTTTGAAGTTGGTTTACTGAAAATGCATATCTACTGGCATATAAATACTGTTTCCTAATTGATCTTTCAGTGGATGTAATATTGAATATCATTTTAAATTTCAAAGATATGGTTACAATTCAAAAGAGTTTATTGATATATGATATAGATAAACTGCATGTTGCATTCTAGTATAAAAGACTTTACTAAGGTGGTGGCTTGTAGAATTGTTCGATATATCAAATTTTCGGTGTCAGCTTGGTTGTTTAAACAATTGATGACATGATATTTCATGCCTTGGTAACAGTTTTGCACAACATAAAAAGCTTCTTTAATTTCTTTTGTTTAAATTCTATACAAGGTGCATATGCAAGTTGTATAGGTATTAATCATCCAGTAATGTTTAAATGATCTGGTTGTCTAACATGATCAATGCATATATTTGTGAGTTAGTAATTGTTAAATAAATAATCTTACCGTGCATCATATATTTTGCAACTTATCAACAAATTCATTAAAGACCTTCGTATGTTATCCCATCTCGCAACTATCACACAAAAATGAAATTGAATGAGAGTTTTTTTTACTTAGTCGTACTTGGGTATGCTTTAAGCACACTTTAAAGAAGAGGATCAGGACGGTGCAATGTAAAATTATTACTGAATACTTTTTTCTTGCTTCGTTTAATTACATCAACATAAAGACATAAAGAAATCCTCTATTAGACATTTAATTTCCATGATCATTTTCTTACCGTGCAAGGGATATATTTTGATAGGGATTTCCCCGTGTTTTTCTGACATTATGAATGTTCAGTTCATTACAATTTTAGATTTCTGAATTAAAAGAAATTTAGTTGTTCATGGAATTTACTTGCAAATTTTATTCAATAATGTAGAGTATAGTAAGAGATTGAAAAATAAATCATAATGTAGGTATTTTTACGTGATGATATCACAATTTATAACAAAAATCATTTATCATACATTTCTGATCAATGCTCGGTGATTTTTATTTTAAATTTGATTAAAATATGACAGCAAAAGGAAACTGATGAAGTAACATGTCTTGAAATATTTATATATTTAAAATATGTGATTTATTACAATAATTCCATGAGTACGTTATTGGCAATCAACATAGCTTATACAGAAGGAATATTACCCATTCACCTTATGATTTTCTGCGACAATAGTTGTTTTCTGGATTTATTATTTAACGCTAACAACTGCTTTTGAATACTTTAAAATATTTTAAATCACTATTGACATTTAAATATTGTATAAATACATAAAAAAGCTAAAATATAAACTCCACAATTAATTAGTATGTTCTTTAAAAGAGAAACTGTTATATTAAACAATTGATCATAAAATACCAGCCCAATGTTTGCTTGACAGTTTTGATTTTGGGGGACGTGAATCAACAAAGAGTTTTACTCTTTAATACATATATATCCTGAAATAAATACACGATTCAAACACACTGCCATCTACAATGTTTATTACTGTACTGGTATTCTATAATTATTTTTATGTGGTCACCCAAAGTAACGTGATAAGTGTCCTAGCTCACCTAATTTCAAATCATACGTGAATTTATTTACTTTATGTTGCAAAAATCACACAATTCACTAACAATCTAATGTGTTAATTATATTTTAGATAATAACTGTTCACTTGATGTTGTTCAGCACTTTGTTCGAGATATGTTTAACATATACATGTATAGTTATTTATTTCACGCAACTCATCCTATTTTGGAAATAAACCATTGAATACAAACAGGGTCTAAGTGGTGCTGGTCACTTCTGCTCACGATGTATGGCCCCATGCACAAGCACTTCATATGTCAATTTGAATATACAAACGGTTTTTACAAGCGTTCCTGATATATTTCAGCAATGTCCCGATCGATTTGATGGTTTTATAATTATAAATTGAATCGTATAATATACGTTCCTCACACATATGTAAATACACATCCCAATTTAAATTTAAAAACGCGATGTATTGAAATGTATTGATATATGATAATGTGAATTCGTATATAGAACCAGTATAAAACAACTCGGATAACAGTTTGTAAATTGATGTTGATATATCAAATGCCTGCCGTCAGCTTAAGCTTTAAACGATTAATGACCTAATATTTCAATCAATGGTAACATTTTTAAAACTACTATTCATTCCTCGAATTTCTTACACAATCATGTTCCTCCCACAAAGTTTTAAATTCTATAGGTAATTAGTACCTGAATGTAAGCAGCTGGAGTCACTTCACGTAGTGTTTAATGGTAGTTCGATTTTTACATTGCTCATTTCTAAAGTTTGATATTTTAACTTTCCAACTGCATATAATTTATGTGTTGTGTTTTATCTACAAATTATCTAATACTTTATAGATATACCTTATTAATCTAATCTGATTCCATAGAGTAACTGCAAAATACGAAACTTTTTAAAAATAGTTCTTCGTACTAAGAGCGTTTTAGATCAACAAAGAAGTGCCAATTATTCTATCCAAATGAGTACCTGTATTTTAAGTCTATCGTCGTTTTCAAGAAAGGATAAAACCAGATAAACCACAATGCTTTAGTTAATAAGGGGCATTTTCTAACAGACATATTTTTCCTTTTGATATAATTTAAAAAAATCATATAATACAATACAATTATAAGTGCATGGCAGCAGACGTACTAACCTTGGTTTGGATTCACTTTTTTATTAACAGAAATATTGCTGGCATGTTTAATATAAGAACCGAAAATAAGTATGAAACAACATCAAATTTATAAACAACGTTTACTTTAACAGTTTATTCATTCCAGCTAATTAATTATAACTGGTTGATAGCAATAGTATTTATACAATGGTTTATCATAGTGCCATGTGTATTACATCATAATTACAAATATGATATCAGTTCACCCGGCCAAACGGATCAATAAGTCACTTAAAAACTGTTATAAAGTAAACACAATTTGCATTGTTTAGAGGTACGACGGCTTTGTCGAGTGTTTGTCTTAAATTGTATAATTCATAAATAAAATGAGCGATTTGGCGGGGGTAGTTACATGATAGATCAACAGAGTACTTCATTTGGTAATATCCTGACCTATAGGAAATACATGTAGTAATAAAATATGCGTTTCAGTTTTCATTCAAGTCACATAAGTTACATATTCTGTCCGCCACCAATTCTTCTCTGTGGCGACCTGTTTTAATTCTTAGGTGAAGAACACGATCATCTAAACATTGCTTATTTTGATCTAAAGGGTTTTGGAAGATCTAGGTAACATTTTTTTTAACTATGCAGCTGGATTGAGAAAGGATATATGTCTAAAGTTTACTACACCTTGAACATTGTTGAGCCATTCGGTTTAAAAATTAATGTGACTTCTCCTCTATAAAGTGTAAATTATCAGGTGTAAAATTGATGTAAGTACTTTCCATTTTAAAAGATTCCATGGTATTGTTATCTTGAGAGTTCCAGGTAGAACTATTGTTTTACCCACCGTTCTAAAGAAACCATGCTTGATGACGATTTTTTTTTATCATTATTATATATTAGTCGACAACATGTTCATTTTGTGGCGACATTTAAAGCTTAGCCACCCGCTTTCCTCTTGGACTGATAGCAAAGGAGAAAGCTGATGAGCACCAAGAAAATATTGGAGGGCTCGTTTACGTACAATTTCGATACAGTGATGCGTCTTGTGCCCCATATCTCACTGTTGTAAGCAAGGAGTGGGGCGACACAATTATTGATTATTTTTGTAGATTTGGAAGCTAATTGACTTGATTGCGTTGCTTTTTTAGAGGACGGATCCTTGAGTTCTTCCTCCGGACTTGGCTATATTTTCAGATTTCACCTTAAATTCACGTTTTTTGTCGAAAATCACTCCTAGATATAAAAAAGACGCCCGGTAGTCTAGATTATTTTTAAATTTTAAATGAAAATTAAGGGCATTGGCAACGCGGGGGTGTTAAGGAAGCATATGGAATCTGAGTTGCATGTAATTCCGTGAAATCACAAATCTTAGTTATTATGTACATATTCAAATATCTAAGAAACAAAACGTAGATCAAAAACAAATAAAAAATACTGAAGACAATTTTTTTCCAGAAATTAGTTTGTGTTACGTAAATTTACACATTGATGACGTCATGACTAAAAGTTGAATGTCGTGTGAATTTGATCGGAAAGCATTGTAAACATATTCAAAATATAACTGATCTAAGACCTCTAATAAAGTACTGTGGTGTGATTTATTGAGAATTGAACATAAGAATACTGGGGGAGATGATATTTTTATCAATCATTCGCTAAAAGGTATGTAAATTTGCATTTATTTCTCGGCCAGGCTTTCCTCTGTCGTTGTTTACGATGTAAAAATCCGACTAGAATAACACTACCCCGTATATATTGAACTTGAAATTATATACGTATCGTTAGTTTGATCAATGCTTAAATTGAAATGTGCTGCTAGAATCCCATGCTGTGTGTTGTTTTGATGCAATTTGCCGTTTTCCGTGCAAACTATATAAAAGTTGGGAAGGTTTTATTAGAACCGGATGAATAACTTTTTAATAAGGACAAACATAGGATTCTAGCAGCGGTTTTGATTAAACTGAGATGTTTCGCTTACACTTGGTATGCTTATTTTATTTTGGAAACCGCGGGGTAGTGTTGTTCTATCTCATTTTATGTTAAGGAATTTACGTAAGCTATTTATAGTTGTCACGTGATAATGCACCAATGTGGCAGTAATGTACTACCCGATTTTTTTGCACTGACATCTATTTTAAAGGATAATACTTAGTTTTTGATCTTATTCAAAATAATTATTTAATTTCACGATTTTGAATATAACAGTCAAAATAAGACGCTTAATTGCCCATATGCTTCCTTAACACCCCCGCGAACGTTCCTGGTTCCTGGACCAATTTTTTCATAAATACTTCAATGAATTTATATGTGTCTATATAGACAACAACAGACACTACAGACCCCTCTTTCCATCTTTAGTTAAAAAATATTTCCAAAAATATTAATTTCGCATTTAATATCGATTTCAATGTAATTCAAGGAACAAATCGCAATAATTAATATTTAAGAGGAGCAATATTTTGATGAGTGAGATATGTGATTATAAATTAAATGATACATATTATTGTAAATCGATTTTATATGATATCCTACTGATGATGAAATATAGGGCCAATATTTTCAGAAAAGTGTGAACCTCAAGTTGCTATTTCCTGTTCAAGAGTTGCCGTCCTTGATTTTGTCACCGTACACACACAGTAAATTATAAAGATCATTAACAATTTTTTATACTTATCTCTGAGGTATCAAGAAAGAAGAAGGTTGTAATATTTTTGAATTCCTAGTTAACCTTTAGGCGTGCTCTAAGAGAGCAAAAGTAACACACCAATATTTATTGTCAGAAATGTCTCTTTTACAAATTAATAATTAAAGTGTGAGACATCGATAATTCTGGCTTAGTAATGAGGTCAGTTTAATTTGGAAATAATCTCATTGTCAGTAAAATAAAGTAGCTATGAATAGTTTATGTGTATATAATATTTCATGTATATAACGTTATATGTGTGTATTGTACTATAATATAAAAAAATAGGTATGAAAATAAATGAATAAAAGACTTTCGGTCAACTGTCTTTTTTTAAGAGTATCGGAGTTAATCAATGTTTGGTTTACTCTTTGGTTTTTTTGGGGCTCGTCAATATGTTGAAGATGTTGCGGTAGGACTGACCCCCCCCCCCCCCCCCCCTTCCTCGGTCGTCTGTCTGACAATTGTCAGTAGTAAATAAGAAAACGAAAGGTCATTTAAAATCTTTCTCACAATGTTTGGCATAAAGGAATTTGCTCCTCTCTTTTCTGAGGCCAATGTAACCTGCTTTTTGACGGAAAGCGATATATAAATATCGCTTCATCCTTATACATGACCTATTTTGTTTACCTCGGACACACTGCTTTTTTATCTTAATATTCAAAAAGAGCTCATATTACGGGAGATTACTCCCAGTTGGAAAACCAGTCAAGAGGGTTAACTCTAATTCTTTGTATAAAAGAGAAAATGCAGGAACGGATTTTTTAAATCCGGAGCATTTCGTTGCCAATGCCCTTAAAGTTGCTTTGATAAATTTCATCTGATGTGAACAGCCTTTGAATTTTGCACATTAATTCGTAATCGTCATTTCCTGCACCACACGCTTATATCTTATAATCTAAAACACCAAAGATAATAGATATGAAAAGTTTCGCCGGATTACCTCTTTATACAAATTTTATATAATGTTTGTTTTTATAAATTAAAAACGTGAATAAAATATTAAAATTCAAAATGTATAATTGTTTTATTTGTTTAAACCGTTTTACATATTACTCTGTTTCAGTTTTATACATGCATACATGTATGCATTGTCTGTCTAAAAATATACACAATTTTAGCAATCACAGGAGGATCGAAGCAACTGTCTTCGAAGACATTTAACAAAACGCATTTTTTTCTATTAACTACTTCCATATTTTTAGCATTTGTTGAACACGGCTTCTGGTTTTGACTGTCACTGTCTTAACACATTGCTGAAGGAAAGTAAGCTGTAGACTCGCATTCATCCAACAATAACAACAGTTTATTATCCTTGAGCTTTACAACTCATCGGAATACAAATTATAATACATATGAAATTATATACAAATGTGCAATGTGCAGTAAGTGAGTGGACATGTTAAGAAAATATAACCATGTACCTATCTTAGAATATGGATGGACATAAATGTATGATAAGTAGCTTAAACTGTAGTATTATTACAATGCTGCACTATCATTTTGAAAGGGCTAGACAAATATTTTCCTAGATTATTGAGTTCCTTTGTATTGTTAACACTTAAAAGTTTAGCTAGCTTAAAAACACTTGGTTTTTTGTAATAAAAACTCTTTAAATATTTCTTTCGTAATTCAGCGTAAAAAGGACAAATGAGTATAAAGTGGAACTCATCTTCTAGATCTTTTTTACATGTATAACAATGATTGCAAAATCTTTTATTTCTTGGCACCTTGTTGTGACGACCTTTTTCAATATTTAAAGAGTGTGATAAAGTTCGAAAAATACTTATAAATATTTTTGAAATATAATTAATCGGCCTCCTAAAATAAGTTTGCAAACAAAAATTATCCACAAGGTGTTGATATAACATACTCTTCGGATATGTCGAAAAAGATGACATCAAACTTTGTTTATAAATATCTAATATTCTACACTCAATTATCTTGAAGGTATTACATTGATTTGAACAAGTTTCGTCAAACAAATATTTTAGATCCATGCTAGACAACCCGCTTTGTATGGAAACTATCCAGTTATCGTTATTGACAAGCATGCTTTCGTTTGCCTCCTTCAAGATAATGTTATTTGTATTTTTAATTTTTAACCAGTATTTGAAAATTCGTAGCTTTCTGGAATTCATGGAAACGTCCTTATATATTATGAAGTTCATTATGTCTTCATTATTTCTTGATCGGTCGAAACTTTAGCTATAATGAGATCACGGGCTGTTATGACTACACAGTCGCCACAGACTGACGTGGACGTAATCAAAATTAGACCTCCTGTTACTTAGAAACACCTCGACAAATGATATGATTTTGAATATTATATTTCCATCAACGATCATAATTGTAAATGACACAAATTTAAGTGATCCAACGAGTATTTCGTTGACAAATAAAAATGATAAATAGCAATTAAAGATATAGGGAAGCAGGCCACACCTCCAAACTGATAACACTGCAGAGTAAATTAATTCATTAGTAGATAGCTGCACACCATCCTAGGTTTTCAGTTCAGTAATTATCATGAACTTTTACATTGGTCAAGTAACTAAGGTCAGAATGACTCTTATAAACCAAAATGTAGGTAGCCCAATGCACATGAGTCTTGATTCAGTGTGGAATCCCTCCTCTGGAAATGTTAACAAATCAGCCTTCAAATCTGCAAATGTTAAAGAGGTTCAATGGAGGTGTTTCAAAATGAAGAAATATACCTGATGATTTAGAATTTTGGCTTCTCTTTGATTATTAAAGATTTTTAAAACTTTGATTCATATCCAATAAGTACATCATAATCATGCTTACATACTGTAATTCACCGTAGTACATGCCAAGCTCAAGTTTCGTTTTGGTTAACTTCTGTCCTAATGAAATATTTCAAAAAAAAATCTTGTTATCTCGTAATCCAAATTATGGCGGAAAAGAAGGCGGAGGGCAAATTCTGAACAAAGAGAAAATTTTCAATTTAATAAATGGGATTTTACGGAAGTGTATGGTGATCCAAAACAGTACAATGCTGGTGAGACATATAAAAGCTGATGATGTACATGCCCAATGTATCAAAAGTAGTTAATTCATACCCCCAGACAGCAATGGTTGTGGAATAACTCCATTGTTTATTCAGACCTTGCAGATGTTGCCCGATATGATGAAAATCAAATTAAAAATTCCAAGCAACATAAACCTCATTGAAAATGGGGGAAATCATTTCTCAACATTGCTGATTGCTGATAAGGTTTCAAGGGACACCATGCACTAATAGAGAAGGGAACTATAGATACTGTAAGTGTGCAACTTCAGAATGAACAATCGGTTACTATAAAAAAATCTCTTGGTTTACAAGTAGCAAGTGCTTGTAGGAAAATACAATCATTACAAGAATCACTTTGTGCTATTCAGTTTTGAGGTAAGGCAATATGCCCGCCATTTACTGTGCGTCTATAGCAATAGACATATCCAGTAGAGATGTAAACAAAGGCCAAGTATCTCATACGTCAATCAAATCTGACGAAATTTGAGTTTCTGGATCACTTCAAAATTTTAAAGATAAAGTTTAAACTCAAATAGTAAAAGGTTGCAAGAAAATTGACATTTCCTCCATTTTCCTTATTGGCTGCTATTTTCCCCCCAAATCTGATCTTTAAATATGACCGGATGGTACAACTGGAATATCTGTTGCATGTCAGTATGGCAAATATTAATCCATTGACATTCTGCTATGCAGACGACGATGGTCTCTCTATTCTGCAAGTTTTGATATCATACTATTTACTGCAAAAGACATTGTTTATTAGAATCTAAGTTACAGTCCAATATTCATATCAATGCAAAAAAGTACATTGGCCAACAAACCTTTTTTATGATCAGCTGCAAGCCATGTCAAGACGCATAGAAAATAATTTTTCAAGATGTAACCGATAGCTAAAATTTTAAACTGTTAAAAGATACACAGTAGTGTCTACGAATTCGTTGAATATATTATGTTTTTACATTATGGCCAATCATTTTAAAATTGAATCAATTGATAACGAAGCTGTGCACTGATGACATCATAGGCAGGTAGTTGAAACCTTGCACCTCTCTTACACCGTAAAGTTGTCAGACAGAGGTGCTCGTTGCAAGAATCTCGAAACTACTGCCTGTAAAGCTGAAACCTATGAAGTGTATTTTTCAAAATAAGAATCACGAGGTTAAGATAGGACGATGTTTTTTTCGTAATTAGGAAATGCTAATAAAGAGCAGTCCTTAAAAAGATCTTCTTAAAAATATTTTTTTTTAAAATAAAACTTGCATAGAAGCAATTTTAGGTAATGTAAATTCAAGTCTGTTTCCAATCTCGACTCCCGAACGGTGAATTGGACCACACTTAGGATTAAATTATTATTAACTTAAAGGAAAATAGAATAAAATCTTTAAAAGTGTTTCTTTCTAAACCCATTTGGTCATAAAGGCTAAAACTTGTTTGGAGGCAATCCCAACTTGTGGTGTAAATTCAGGTTTTTTTTTTAAAATCATGATCCCTACGGGTACGATTAGGCCACAATAAGGGTTGTATTTTTACATAGGAAGAAATAAAGAAAAACCTTTTAAAATATCAAGATTTTCAATGCCATAATTTATGATACTACTAATATGCAATTATCTTGACATATTGTTGATTCTCAGTTGTTCAAACCGTGACTATTGGACAATACTTGATCCCTAGAAGAAACACAAAGTTTGATCGAACAATACAAGTTTGAACAAAATATCAAGATAAATTCTATTGAGAATCAGAAGTTCAGTGTCCGCACATAGTCATCAATTTCTATCATAATATTCAGATTGATTGAATTTGATAAGTAAAAATGTCTAGCACCATTAAGATTAAGTTGTTCTGTTGCAATGGTACCCGAAACCGGTGGTAAATTTTGCTTAAAATGATTCCCGTTATTATGGAGTTTTGATACTTAAAAATTTCTGCCTGATTTGCTTTGCTACATAAATGTTCATAGAACAACCCCTTGATTGCATAATAATACTTCTTTTCATATATTTTATAAAATTATAAAGTTTTTTTTACAAATACCAACAAAACATAAAAAGACAAAAGCCAAAATATCAAGAATCGCAGCATATCAAATCTATTTTTAAAATTTCATTTCCCCCGTATTTGTTTACTTTGTTACCAAACGACGGTTGTCAATTTCCATTAACAGTTTATATATACATGTAGTAATGACATTGATAGGAGCGTCATGCAATTTTTTTTATTAGATTTTAAATTGTTAAATTGTGACACATAACTAAATCAGGGGTTTCTAAGAGGTAAAACATCAAAATAGGAATTTTTATTCTAAATGTTTGAATTAACGATCAATAAAATAATGAAAATAGCTCAGTGTTTAGTGAGAGACTAAGTTAGGAAAATTTGGAAAATAGTTTAAAACAAGATATTTTGTACTTGACGCCAAAAAATTAAAATGATGGGAGTTTGATTGCATCAAAACTGATGCAAAAAAAAACTTTTATTGAATACATGTAAATAATATTGATTAATCTTAACAAAACTTAATAAAAGAATCTTCATTTTCGAAATAATAAGCTATACGAGATTTTCTTCATGAAATATCGATTCCATAAAATAACGAAATGTATTGTTACATGTATACAATGTTATTTTTCAATAAATGACACTGTTTTTACACTTTCGATGTGTTAGTGTTTTGTTGCGTAAACGATTAAAATGGAAGAAACGAGTTTCACGATATAGGGTTTATCTAAGATAAAGCAATTTAAATTAAACCTGGATTTATAGGATATTTTTGTAAAGAATTGCAAACTTGATTATTCCTTTGCAATAATGAAATACAAATATTACCCATTAAAAAATTCAAATATGTCTGTTTTTGCTGTGTAATTAATTATTGCTTATTAATAATCATTTGAAATATTAAATGAAGCTAACTTACGTATTTTCAAAAAAGAAGATTGTTTTCAAATCAAAGATGTATTTTTCCATTTATTCACATCAAACCAACGCTGGGTAAATTTTCAATTAGTTAATTTTACAAGCGGCATTTACAACCCAGGCTTGGTCGCCTCTGTTCAGCGCCATTGAGGCGATAGCGCCGCATTGTTGGAAGGTACTTCAGCAGTTCACCTGATGGTAGGTAATGCATTAAATTAATGCCACATCAACTCACCGATATCCCCGACCTTTGAAGCTAAATCAAGACCATGCCGTAAGGTTTCTGCCTGTTTCATCAAATTGGCCAACAGTCCCTTTTCTTGGACAGGAGTAAGCCTTATCAAGAGAACTAAATGGAACAGTACTACACCACAGGGAATCGTCGACTTTATTTGTAGCGATTTCAAGAAGTTAGCTGTAAATATATTTATGAAATCGTTTGATGTGTAAATCATTAGAGTAAATTAAATATCAGTATTTCAACATTATTTAACATGCACACATTTTTTAGGGGATGTCACAGTACTGTAGTAAGTTTTATTTTAACTCAATTTATTTACTATTTATATACATTTCAATAGAGTTTGAGCCAGTTAATGAACCATTTACATTCCAATCTGCTTCAATACTCTTATTGGAAATAGCCGGAGTAAAACCGTCCCTGTGCTGAAGTTTTGAAGTATTTTATCAATAAATCAAAGTACTGAAAGTACTGTTAGACGGTGGCGCCGTTTGAAAGTGGCATATTACATGTATGGTAATTATTGTTGTCGAAAATCCACAGCCAGTATCTCATACATGTACTAATACTTAACGCTTACTCGCACAACTGGTCGTGAGTTTCCTACATGGATAATTCTGTGGAAATCGTAGTTGTGATCACAATTAACACTTTACAAATGTTGTGTCTCTTTATCATCATCTTTTGGGGAAAACCCATAGATTTATCACAGTAGCCTTTGTAGTATAGAGGTTTGTATCTATATGTTTGTATCTATCCGTTTGTATCTATAATTATGTTTGTATATATATCAGTTGACATTAAAACTCCGTTTTCGGTAATACATTGTACATGTACTACATATTATGTATTTTGATTGCCCAAGAATGACCCATAAAATATGTGGGTTGCCACCACCTATTGAATGAATAAATCAAATCCAAAGCGATTTCATCACAGTACGCCCAAATTGTATAAAGAAGAGGAATTTAGGTTTTTTCCCTTTTGACCTTTGGGTTGACACCGCAAAGAGGAACAACTTTTGAAAAGTGTGGATTGGACTTTTGTGCTTTAAAGATATTGTAGATTTCTCAAAGTAACGAGAACAAATAAAGCTTTGGTATGATAAAATTCTTATCAGGTTTTTACTAACTATTTGGGCATACATGTAGTATGTTTATTGTCCCTCTCGACAGCATTTTCTCTCAATTTCTTCACGAGGAAAAAGATGCAGTCTCGTGGACCATCACACTTGCCTTTGTCCTCATAGTCAGTTAATACATTTAGGTGTACAGAAAACGAAATGGTTTACAAGAACCTGTTTGATAAAATTGGTATTGCTTTTGAAATGCACGTCATCATGAAACAGAAGAGTCAATCAATATTTTATCTTCGACTTTAGTGGTGGATTATTTCCATTTGCTCACAACGAAAGTGAATAAAAATTTGAAAATCATACAATAATCAGTCACGGCAGTTTCTTTAATCAACGTTTTAAAGTACATTTGTCCTATTGTATTTAGCTATAGATTTATTCAAACCATTTGAATGGATTTGGTAAAGTCACATGTATATTTTATCGCTTCTCAGTACACTTTAACACGCATAATTTACTTGCTACATTAAACTTTTCTAGTTATTCAAAATTAGTTTTTAAAAACACCAAACAAACAAAAACCAGGCTGAACGCATGTTTTTTTGACCGTACATCTGTGTATATGAATTTCATTTTATTCTTTGCATGTACTATACAATAGATCTAAAGCTATAGAGTTCGAAAATCCCGGCAATATTTCCGGAAAGCTACACATGTAGTTCTGTAGCTCAGCAGAATACTACAGTCATCTATGAAGCACATTTTTTGCCTTAATGTTTCATTATTTATCGCAAATATAGCATGGATGTATACGCTACGGCCGATGTAGCATTTCGTTGAGTGATGACACTTTCTAACTGGTGTGTATTTTGATTGCAAATCGCAACAAACTGACGCATTTACATATTATATAGGCCCGACAATTTGTAAATGGAAACTAATGTCGAAGAAAGCTCTTAATAGAGTTGTACTCGCGAGTTAAAAATTATTTGAGAACAAAAGGGGCGATATTTACGTACATGTGTAAATAATGTCATATGATAGTGAAAAAATACCCCCCCCCACCCCCAAACCAAAGAAAAGGTTCTCTTATAGCAGAGACGGGCGCATATGGATTAAAGTCATAGATTGTACTTCGCTCATCAAATTGCGTTATTCAGTTTATTGTGAAAAATTCGTCAGAAACTGTTTGGTGAACAAAATTATTATATCTTACATTATACCGTTCACAATGTACCATGTAAATGGAATATTGCATGAGTTGAACCGATTGTTTTTTCTCACAAAAAAGCTAGCGTTTGCTGCAAACTAGAGATACAGGAGCTGACACGGAGTGAAATCCATAAAATGTTTTACAGCATATGTCTTTAATCCCTTATTTCTTTGAAACATCGTAAAATGTTGTTTGTTTATACATGTATCCATGTAAAATTGTAAAATGGCGACTAGATTTGCACTGAATTTTACAATCCGAGGTCGATCGATTAGCGTGTTTGAGAAAAGTCAGCAGCAGGTAACGCGTTAACATCAGTAGTAAATATTGTCTGATGAATATTGAGGTGGCTGTAATAAAACTAATGTTCCTACAGACTGAGTGGGTTACAAAATTAGGTTAATCACAGGTCAGTCCAAAATTAAACACATTTGTATCGTAAATTTCAATTTTCTTGTAAGTTAAAAAAAAACATGCACATTTATAGAAGAAAGCGTGTCATTGATCGGTTAAAGTTCAATAAAATGTAATTTATGTAATATTGTCAGTATCTGTTGTGAATTCTTTGGAATAAGCTACATCAAAATAAATATTCTTCCTCAACTAAAATTAATTCTTTGAAAATGACTTAATTTATAGGTGAAGCATAATTGCTGAAATATGAAATGGCAAACCTGTTTAAATAGGGTGTTTCTGACAATTGTTTACATCATAAAAAAAGAAGAAGCGATTATTTTGAGATCTCTTAGCCAATTATCGCAGTGATATAGTTTATGCAGTCCTGATACAGAGTTTAACGTCACAAGTGGTATGGCAGCTGGTGCATAAATTATCGATACCGCGTAAGCAGACAGGGTAACGGCTCATTTAAAATAAAACACAATTTCATAAATTATTTAAATATATGTACAAAAAAATTAGCAGATAAAATGCTTAAAATATCTGATAAGATTAGAATTACTTCTCATACTGAAATCAACACATAGATAAAACATTGCGTGTAACACTGCATACCTAACAGAGTTATCGTTCCTTATCCGCTAGGGTACCCGTGAGAAATACTCTTCCGGTCAGGACCGTAGCAATAGACCGTGGCTATTTATAGCAACCGTCTAATAAAAAATGTTTAGCACATTTGATTGTTGTTTTGTTTTATAAATCAACCTGGAAATGATGACCGTATATAACCTTTTTTATAGTTTGCGCAGTACTTCTCATGAACAATTGAAGAAAAATAACGACACATCGCATATTGACATGTGCCTCCTTAAAAGCAAAGTCGATGACATGTTCATTTTTATACCCCCCGCAAACGAAGTTTGGGGGGAGGGGAATATATAGCCAGGAATCACCTTGTCCGCCCGTCCATCCGTCTGTCCGTCTGTCTATTCAATTCGTGTCCGGTCCATATCTTTCTTATGGAGAAATATTGGAAGTTCTTACTGGAAGATTGCTGATGACTTCCGGATGGTTCATGACCTTGACCCAAGGTCATTTGGGCAAGGTCAAGGTCACTGGCAGAAAAAGTCCAAAATTTGTGTCCGATCCGTATCTTTTTAATTGAGAAACATTGGAAGTTCCCAATTCACATCAACATTGCTTATAACCTGAGGGTGTGTCATGACCTTGACCCTAGGTCAATTGAGGAACTTCAAGGTCATTGTTTTAAGAAAAATCGGGCTCAGTATACCAATTATTCAAAATGTTTATATTGAATGGAATTTTGTTTGATTCGAGTCATGTTTGTTAACATAAGGGTGCAAATGTCCTCATGCATTAACAGTTAACTTGAACTAAAATGGAATGTTAAGAGTAGAAATTGGTTTGTGTTCTCATATTAGCATTAACAGTTTATATATCGTATCTAACAGACCTGGTTAGACACAAGTAACATTGCTCACCCTTGCCTTAATTTTTTTTTTATTTCTCTGGTCTGGTTTTCAGGAAAACCTGGCTTAATTTTCAGAGGGTTAGGTGCAATTCGTGAACATTTGTCACTCTCAATTATGTTACTTTGAACTTTAACCACCAGGACTGTATTTGTTCATGTCAACTTTGACAAATAACTGTAAGTTTTCAAATAAATCTATGTATCTGTATTGAACTTTGAAAAGGACTTGATATATGTTCTCTTTCGTCAACAAATACTGGTTCATTAAGTATTCTCCACGGATTCCAATCAAGTTTTGCAAAATACACCTGACACTAACATCTTCCGATACCTGACGTACTGGATGGTCTAAATTTTGATTAAACTGGATTTCTCATTCTGTGTTTTTAAGTATGTGTTGTAAGTAGGGATGTCAATTTTACTCGGTTGGCTTGGTCGATTAATCGGAGCCTTTAGTCGAGCGATAGTCGATAACTCGTTGATTTATTTGAAACTTCGTGTCTTTATTCTACTGTTAGATACACCGTATCTTAACCATAAGAAACATATAAAAACTTATATTTGCATTTCCATTGTTCTTTCCCACTGTAAGCCCATACGGAGGAGCTGCAATTATTTCTCTATAATCGCAATTGCTCTGTCAGTATACTATGACGTCATAAAGGTGTAACGTTATATATACTTTTCCATGACGTTATAGATTTAAACCACTATACGATACATCATGTGTTTTTCTCCAACTCGATTAAAATTGACGTATTTACATGTAATATTAAAACATGTTTTTGATAACATTTTAAAGGAATTACTGTTATAACATATCATTGATTCTGTTAACAAATCTATGTGAATTAAAAAGATACATTACAGTCTGAATGTTTACTTTTGATGTAATAGCTAAATGTCAAAGTCTAGGCTAATACAGGGTATTTGCGAGTGGTAAAATGCAAATATAAGTAATAAACAACGATTATTTAGTGAAAATGGCGTTATGAATAGCAACTGCTCTGCTGGCATATTTTCCATGATGCGCTAGCGCGCATCATGGAATATGCCAACAGAGCAATTGCTATTCATAACGCCATGTTCACTAAATAACGTTGTTTATTTCTTAAGTAATAATACGCACTAGATGTATTTAATTTCAAATAAACTAAAAAGCATTTTATCTAGATATCCGTTAGCTAATGACTTAGCTATTTCTAATTTTCTTGTGACGCTTACACACAATATAGTTCTATGTCGTATTGGGCAAATCAAATATGACCTGTTTGATATATAGTCATTGTCCCGTGTCGTGCCAAATTAACAATTACAACTAATAGTTAAAAAAAAACGCCTTGAGATGCAATGATTAAAAACGTTTTATTGATACATCTTTAGGAGAACCACAATTAATCTCTTTAAGTACATGTTTGTATAAGTACTTTTATTCAGAACAATACTTTGAAATACAGATTCGACAGAGATCAATTTATAGCCGCTTAAAAATGAACAAGGGACAACTATTTGATTCAGCAGAGTGTAACGTGATTAAACATGCCGAGAAAAGAAATCTCTTTTTTTATTCGAAGCTCCAAAACTGCTGCGTTATAAAGAAAAAAAATGTTTTGAATTTCTTCCTTCACTTTAAATAACGACTTATCGAAGAAGAAAATGTTAGTACATCGATTTATCTGATTATTTTCAAGACCTAAGTCTCGTTAGCGATGATGATTTTTGCTTAGGTCCAGTTCGGAACTGTTACAGTTCTGTTTGCCTAAGTAACACTACATACGAGAGTTGAATAAAACTCCCCAAAATTAGAAGTATGGTATAAAATCTATCAGCCCTTTCCCTTTAACAAGTTAAAGAGATTCAAACCCCAAAGGAGGAAATGTTAAAGAAATTGTTTAATTTTAATCCTGAATGCCAGAAAACACACACTTTATTAAAAACTATTAATAACGAAGTTTAACATAGTTAAATAACCTATTCAAGAGCTCGCCCCTCTCCTGTTTTGTATATATATTTGTTGCATATACATGCAACTATATCCCCTTCCTTTATACAATTCTCCCTTTATACAATTCCGCAAATGATAAGCTGCATGGGGCGCAATTCTAGTTATTTGCTTGATAGTGCCAAACCGAGTTTTCGTAATGTGATTTGCCAAGGGTTTATGGGGAGTTGAGTGTACCTAAAACCCTTGAATAGCGAAGATGCAATTTAGTAATACATGTATGTAGATATATATATATATAGAGAGAGAGAGAGAGAGAGAGAGAGAGAGAGAGAGAGAGACAGAGAGAGAGAGACAGAGAGAGAGAGGGAGACACAGAGAGGGATAGTTCCTGAAACGTTCGTCTTTCCCATTTTTCTGTGAGTTCACCGTGCTCTTACAGTGCGCACAATGAGCGTTCACTTATGTTCTCCGCTCTGCTTTGCTCCCTTCGTGCTCACCGTTCACAAAATGCTCTACGTGCGCTCATTGTGCGTTTACAAAGTGTTCACATTGCGCTCACCGTTCGTTCAGTGTCCAATCATCGTTCAATCCGTTTTCATTAATTTTCATTCGGAACTCCAAAGTGATCGATCTTTGCAAGTCACAGCAAAATGAGAAAAGAACGCGAATGCAAAAGTGGAAGGGAACTTTTATTACTTATCAGAAACATCATTTTTATAAAAAAAAAATTAATCTGTAGAATTAAAACTACACATTCTTGAGCAGGTCTGTAAGTACAAAAACGTGTTTTTTGAGTTTTTGCTTTTGTTTATATGACTAGAAGAATTTTGTTTTATGTTTTATCACGTCATTCCTAAATTGTCATTTATACGTTTGAAAAAATGCGAATAATAATAAAAAGAGGTTTTTTTAAGAAATGAAGATAATAATTTTTCTATTGATCGACGTATCAAAGAAAAAATTGACCGGAAAACTTTTTCATCAATGCGCTACGCGCATTGATGAAGTTTTCCGGTCATTTTTTTCTTTGATACGTCGATCAATAGAAAAATTATTATCTTCATTTCTTATCATTTAATAAAACATTTTCAAATCAAAAAATGATAAGTGTTATTGATCAAAAATGTAAATAATGTAAATGAAGCGGCGCGTATGAATACAAAACAACAACAGCAACAATATTTAAAATGGATGGGCCTTCAGCTGATGCAGAGCTACTGAGCTGAATTAATGGATTAAACACAAAAAGTGAGTTAAAATCTGAACCGGCTGAATTGAAAACAAAAGGAAAATACATGCGATAGCTTGTGATATTATTCACTGTGCTGAAAAATTCGTAATAAAACTAGTTTTCATGTGTGATCGCTGGAATATGCAACTGGAGATAACCATCCAAGGAGAGGCGATCATGGACGAATATAGTTGATATGTCGACAAAAAATAGTATGTATAAGCGACTTTTGTAAACGTTGTGGTAACTAGCTAGCCAGTGATGTACTTAAATGGTATATTTGCCGCTTGGAATGCGCCGGAGGAGTTGATGCATTACTCTTAGTCTTAGCTTTTCTTTACGATGCTTATTCTGATGACCGATCATGTACGTGTGTAAATTTAAAAATCATCGTTACCAAATTTGAACAGCAGTGTTACCGTGAAAGTGTATAGGCCTATATGTTCGTTATAATTATTCTGGAAAAGGAACAGCCAGCCTCGCAGTAATGTTGATTGATCTCAAGCAGACGAAATCGTGAGAAGACGCTTTATTTTCTATTTCGTGAATCAAATAATGTGTTTTGTTTATTTTTGAAGGTTAAACTTTCAAGTTTTTATGTTTATAAAATTGTATTTTGTCTGCTGACAATAAAACAGACATAACTTTACATTTTGTTGACAGTGTTTATTTTGGAAATTCCCGTTCTATAAATAGTGTTAGATCAGAACAGTTTAGAAAAGTAGATCCGGGAATTTTTTTAATCGATGCAGGTATCAAAGAAATTTTTCGACCAATCAGAAGCGCCGATATCTCATCAAACGAATAATATCAAATGATATTAAAATGAAGACATTTCCCTGAAAATGGTTTTCTCGGGGGTATCAATGTCAACTGTTACCCCCCCCCCCCCCCCCCCCCAAGCAGGCACTATTTACATAATGAAATATATAAACAAAACGCTGAAGAATGATTTATCAATAAATGCTATGTTTTTTAATGATTTATGAAGTAATTATAATTTCCCGAATTGTGTTTACATTTATCGCCTAACAAATCAGCTGATTACCGCTAAACTCACTAATTATCATATGATTTTTTTAAATGAATTTAATAATTTTTCTATTGATGATACGTCGATCATTGGAAAAATTGTTAAATTAATTTCTGATCATTTAATGAAACATTTCCAAATCATTAAATGTGAAGTATCATTGATCAAAAATGTGTTACCGTGAAAGCGTATAGGACCATATGTTCTGTATAGTTATTCCTTGATTTGGAACAACTAGCATCGCCGTAAATGTTGATCGTTGATCTCAAGCAGACGATGTCGTTAAAACACGCTTAATTTTTCTATTTATTGAATTCTACAAAAATAAGTGTTGTTTATTTTTTAAGGTTGAACTTTTTAATTTAAAAAAAAGTTATAAATTTGTTTTTTGTTTGCTGGCAACTAAACAGACACAACGTTGCCTTTCGTTGACAATCTTTATTTCGGAAATTCCCGTTCTATAAATAGTTTTAAATCAGAACAGTTCTGAAAAGTAGGTGCGACAAAACTTTTATTGAGGCAGGTATCAAAGACATTTTTAAACCAATTTAGAAGCTCAAAAATCTTATCAATATTACAAATATCAAATGATAAGTTCTTCATTTGCTTCATTCATAACAAAAATTAATGTAATCGCTTACTTGCAATTTCCTAGGTAAAAGATGTTCAATTCGAACATTTTAAGAATTGTCACTTTATCGAAATGCTTAGTAGATAAAAAATAAAAGCATTGATTTTATCGTGAAGAGTATTTTCCTACAGACGTGTCTACACCACTATATAATAAAACATTTCCCCATCAATGCCCTGTTTACCCTCGAGGATGAGGATTCAAACTAACTTACTACCTCAGGATGCTTTTTTGCACTAATTGTTCCTCATGACATTTTCCATGTTTACAGATTTCAGCATTATGTTTACCGTTCTAATGTTTACTGGTGGTGAAAGTTTATGTACACTTGCATATACTCGCATCTTACATTAGCCCGAAATCGCTGTATATCAGCACGAGAATCTCATTTAATATAGGATGCGATATCAGAATTGCCATGTTATGCTATTTATTTCATGTACTTAAAAAAGATATTAAAGCAACAATAAAATAAAATTATGTGATGAATGAATATTGTTATCAAATCGCTCCATGTCTTTATATTCCATCTATAATAAACTTCTCAGATATCTTTGCTCCAGCTGTTTGTATACCAAGTTGACGTCGATGTAACTATTTGATGGCCTTCGGGCTGATATGCAGCAAATTCGGGCTAATATAGGATGCGATATAAAAATTGCTATGTAATAATCCATATATATCCAATGCAAGCGGGTGTGTAATAGAAACAGGAAACAAATCTCACAAAATAAGCAATTTAACTGCAACAGATTTGGAACGGGTGATTACAATTTGTAACACAACCATTCAATTCACTTTTAAAAGTTATATGGCCATGGTGTGAGATTAAACTCTCATTTTTGGTGATATTGAAATAGTGTGATTCTTCTATGAAAACAATGACGACTGGTTATATATTTTCTTTATTATGAATGTAACCATTTGATCAATATTTGGGTTAAGTTAGTTGCTAATTGTACAAGTGTCTGTAAAAAAAAAATAAACAGTAATTGCAAATAGTCAGGTATTACATAATTAAATCAAATGCTTCATGTAAACAACAAATAAAACGAACCATTTGTTTATAAAAACAAAGGACCTGTCGTAAGTTACGAAATACCGATTAGCCTTAACATTATAAAAAGGAAAGTATTTGAAGAACTATCAAAATGTTTTGTTCACGTCAATCAGCATTTTTTTACTTCGATAATTAATCACTAATGTTTGCAGTCTTGTCTCCAAAGAAGTGGTAGCCTCATCATTGTCAAACAATTGGATTCACAGCCAGTTTCAACATCTTATGTGTTGTCCTCTGCAATTTCGACGTAAATATGATTTACTCAATCGTTTAGAAAGTTTGGTTCAATTTCTGTAATTGAAGAGTCGTATCCTTGGCTGTCAATTGAAATTTCTTGTAAAACTTCATTGATTTGTAGTCTCATATCATTTTCCCGTGAACCATGCGGTGTTTCACTACTCTCACTGCGATTGAACACTGGAGACAGATACACTGAATTGACATTGAATCGCCTTTGTTCCGGATAAGTTGTACTTTGAGTATCTACTGCCTCACGATTCAACGATTGATACATAGCCTGCCATTCAGTCTCTTTAGTTATACCTTCATATGATCTCTTTCGAAAACACTTGAGATAAATATATGCAGTAACAAATACAGAAAAAAAGCAAACGAAAACTCCTAAAAAAGTGATGACAACATTGTTTTTTAGAAGGTCATTATTATTAAAACTATTATCCGTTGAATCGCTTAACTCGTGATCATTCGTGAAAAAGTTGCGAGTAACGGTTGGATTGTATACCGGTTTACCTGCTGTTGAAACAGTTGAAGTCGAGATTGAAATTTTCGTTGAATATATTAAAGATGAACCTTAAAAAATAAATTTTGTTCCGTTAAAACACAAAAAATTCGCATGCTAACTGTAATATCAAGACAATTTCAATGTTTATGAAAACACATACTTATTTTCTGGTATGAAACGGTTTCAGCTCTCGGGAGACATCCGTGAGAAAAGTGGCAGTCATCTTTAGGACAATGACATACATACTGACAGTCTTCTCCAAAGAAAGGGTAAATGCATTTCTGTAAACAACCCTTGCCATAGAAGCCAATGGAACACTCTACAAAAAATGTAAAATATACCGTACAAAAATGAATTTATTAATACATTTTGTTCAAATACAATAGCTACAAGATCGACAGAGTATAATAATACGTAATGAAGACGTATTTATATATCTGTGTCTGAAATAATGAAAATTCGTTTTATCATATCAATTCGAAGAAAGAAGAATATAATATACTGTACACTTACTTTCACAATTTCCAGTGGTTCTATTTAGCGAAAATCCAAGGCAACACGTATCTTTTCCATCAACTCTGGAATAACAGGATTTAAATGGCAATTATATCCAAATCAATTTTTTTCTCAACGGTAATTCAGAGATTACTTACCCTGTACACGTACGAGTTTCTATTACCTGAAATAAATCGTAAAAAACAAATATTGTAAAAATTGTGAACATCGCTGACCGAGGAAGAAAACGACCAGAAAACATGCTATTCCACAGCAACTCTAGATTAAAATGATCAATTTATCTTCCGGTTCAGCTCAAGTGAAATTGTCCAGCTCTTAATTTAGAGATCAAAATACATCCGCTTTAAACTTAAGCTTCACTTTCACCGTTTATAAATGTCAACACTTTTGGGGTGATTTTATTTTTTTACTATAGGACAAAACTATAAGTATGGTATAAACTCTATAAGTGTTCAGCCTTTAACAAATGAATCAAATCAGGGGACGAGCATGTGACATTCAGTCAACTGAATGTTAACTGAACTGTCTGGCAAGGTGACTTAAAGATATAGTAATGTCATTCAGTCACCTTAACGTTTTTTTCACATTTTAGTTGACTAAATGGCAGAGGTCCATGTGCATGCTCCTTGTCTATTTTTTTTATGAAAGAAGATAATTCAGATAACATGTTTAATTAATGAGAATTGCTGATGATCTCTTTTATAAACTGATATGACCTTAACACTTGTGATGACTATGTCCAAAATTTCACAAAATTCACAAAATGTATTTCTTGTACAAACTAACTTCTTTTCAGTTTATATTAACATCTTTGACATAGACTTTTTGGTCACAATTTGACAATTTGACAATCCTCTTGCATCCTATTTGATTAGTGCATTAAATCACTATGGGAGTCTTTTTATTTTGATAAAATTGTTGGTCAGTATCTGTGTAATTGCGTGACTCGTATTCAACCTGCGGTTAGCTATCTGCCTGCACTAGGAAGAATAGAGACACTAAACTCACATGAAAAAAAGTGTGCATAAACAATGGACTTTTTTAGTGTTAAGATACTATGATACAAGAGTTATCATTCTTTTAAAAACGATGGATTGGTCTATTGACATTAGAAACAAGGAGATAGCAACAACAGTTTTTTTCATTCACAATTGCAAAAATCTAAAATTTTGAATTTGAAGAAAGTCATCTACCCCTTATGTAAACATTTTAAGTCATGATATCAAGTTGCAAAGAACTATATATGATAAGAGTTCAATTTGGCCCTCATAATTCGCCATTTTTAAAGTGTTTCGGGTACAATAAAATGTTAACTAATTTTTTAGAAGAGTTGATAAAAAATATATTTTTCATCTATTTATTTGATTTATTTGCACTCACTGGCAGTACATGACGTCAGAAGTGACGCCATTTCTATGATTCAATCAAAATCAGCCAAACATTGATATTTTTCTTATCTTTTTACGAATGGGAAATATAGAGCGCATGCTTGAACAAGGAAAACTATTTTGTCACTTAGCAGTCTTGGCTAGATACATCTCTGATTAAAATATTTTATTTGTTCAAGAATGCGCTCTATGTTTTCAGAAGGAAAAACTGCTTGAAAACAAGCTGTTTTACGCTAAAAATGCAAAAATGGCGGGAAAAGGTTGTCTTTACAATGTCATATTTCTAAATTGTGGGCATTTGAACCAAAATGAATATTGTGTAACACCTGTACTAAGAAAACAAAGAATGATAGTAAAATGATGATGTTCATTTTAGGGGGCCATTTTTGGCCCTTATCATATATAGTCCTTTGAGATAACTTAACAGAAAATGGTTAGCTTTCCTGTAAATAGAATATCACAGTAAGTGTCAAACATGTGCCGAGAGGGTAGACATATATTTGAGTTCAATGAAAACAAATAAGCGGGGAAAGTTTCATGAGGGCTAGTTATTTACATTGCAGATACCTCTAACCTATATAATAGGCCCATCCATAGCATGTAATATACATACTGCAGTGCACGTGCACTTACAAAAAACCGTGAAATCTGTATACTGATTCATTGCTATTGAAATTACACTTGTCAACTTATCTACAGCACACAAGCATCCATGGGTTACTGGTGATAAAGGTGAGCAGATATAAAATTTTCACATAAACTATATGTAAAATAAATGTAATACTTGTTCTCTCTTTATTTGACCTGCGCGAAAGTAAACCATTTTCAGTCAAAGATTTGCATTGGAGAATAATTGAAAAGTAATAGGTGTGTTTGGATTAAAATGTATCTTTATTCAAAAAATATAAGTATCAACAACAGTGAACTATGCACACCAAATGGATGAACAACAGAATGTAGAATGAAAAAATACCTTTAAGTGTAACATAGCTTAAAGGACTATGTGCAGTATGGTCAAATATCTGCCCCCGATTTCAACCAATTTTTAAATAGTGTCGTATCAAAATAAAATCTTCACAAATCATTGTAAAGAGGATGCCTATAACTTTAATCTTGATTGTAGTCACCATTGCTCATTCGCTGTGTATCTATGACGTCACTTAAATGACCTAATTCCCGCAAATTTGCAAAAAAATAAAAATACTCTCATTTTTTCTCCATATTTTGCATTCGGAAGTATAGAGCGCAGGTCTGCTCAAGTGCGATTTTAACATATTTTTTTCTTCCGATAGTTATACACATTATATTAAAAAATGGTACTTGAGCAAGCCTGCGCTCGATGTTTCCCAATCGAAAAACCATAGGAAAACACCCATATTTTGCTACAAAACATCAATTTATCAAAATAATGCAATCTTCATGACGTCATTTCTACAATATGACGTCACTGTGGTAATAACCTCTTATACCTTTATTTCCAATATGATTTTAACTATCTTTCACCTTATTTTAAAAGCACTTTCTAAAACTTTGATTTGGGGGGCAAAAAATGCATAAAACCGCACATAGTCCTTTAAGTTAAGTTAAAATTAAATTTGACAATGTTTTGGAAGAAAAAAAACACATGATAGAACCATCAAAAATGACGCCAAGCAGAAAGAAGTGATTGTTGGGTAATAAAGTATATGAATCGTTTAAAAAATGAGCAATGCATTCCACTGATACAAATATACATCGTCTGGGCCACTCCAATTCTGTAGTTTCTTCTCCTTGTCAGTCAGGCATTTTGATATTGCATTTGATGTATTTGTGTTCTTCCTGAAATGTAAGATCAACAATGACATAGTGAAAGTATGACTTCTACATTTTTTTTTATAACTTTGAAGGGGCATGGTCACGATTTTGGACAAAAATTATTTATCCGATTTTAATAATCACAATGCTTTAGAAAGGCATTTTTAATAGGCAACCGAAATTTGAGTGTCATTTGTTGAGTAACAGAGCTTGAAATTCTTCGCTATGTAAACAAAGTGTTTGTTTACATTTTAAACGTTTGAGTTAAAATTTCAGTTTTAAACCTAAAACGAATGAGTAAAACGTTAGAAACTCTTTATACATGTATATGTTTAAAATTAATGAAAAGATAAACAAATAAGCTAGGGATATATTTTCTACTTGTATATTGAACCTATGTAAACAAAAACTGGGCACGGGCCTTGTTTACATGACCAAACAGTTTGAGCCATGTGACTTGCTTACAACTCTACGAATGACTCTCAAATTTTATTTGATCATTAGAAATGCATTTCTTAAGCATTGTAAATAATAAAACCATTAAAATAGAAATTGACCAAAATCGTGACCATGCCCCTTTAATGTCTACATGTAGCAGCAAAGCGCAGTAAGTCTGATCTGCAAGTATCGTGTTCGAATCGTGCCTTGGCATTTTACAATTTGTATCTTTCAGTTATATTTCATATGTATTTTATGGTACATGATACAATGATACAAATTAAAAACGAGTATTAGATTTTGATTAAAATAAACATTTATTCAAATACTAGTGATTCAAGTGCTGCATAAAGTTTACATTGCGTTTGTTATCTTTCTATTCATATTTAAGATAAGTGCTCTCCCTCCAGAGGAAGCGCAACAACTCTAGCATTTATTATCACTATGAAACGTTCTTAGGTTTATGCGTTGTGTGTAATATAATGTATGGCATTGATTTTTTTGGACAAAAAAACACATAAATAGTTAATAAGACACCATCTTATTTCTTATAATAAACAGTTTTGTACTATCAACTGCCATCAGCCACTTAAGGCAAAGAAAAGGAGAACATGCAATTTAGCAAGGCTTTACGTGCTACAGAGACTCTACAAGCACTTAACAATAATGTTCACATTACAAATTCCCAATAGATGTCATCAATATGTGCCTAAATTTCCTTGTAAACTCTGATGAAAATTGTCTATCATTATTGGGAACGGGGAGGAAGCAAGCACATACATATTGCCATTGCCTAAACATGTAATTATGTACATTAATTTCATAGAACTCAGTCGCTTATTATCTATTTATTTCCATGACACTTATAACACATGACACACTAAATAAATGTTAAAAACTGTACAACATGATTATTTGTAAAAAAAAAAAGCACAGTCGTTATAAAAAAGAGCTAAAAAACAAAATAGGTTTTTCCAAAGGTCTTATATAAAATTTGTTGGTGTCCCAGCAAAAATCTGCTTCTCAAATTTAGATCAAATAACTCATTTTTTTAAAAAATAAAAGTAAGAGAGACACGGGAAACGCCATTCAGCATTAGGAAAAAATAATAAAATACTTAACGTTGGTACACTCTTCAACATTATTTTGCGCGATACATATAGTTTATAAGTTAACCAAATTTGAAATAAACTAGAGGTATTAAGCGCTTAGAAAATATAATAACTCAAATATTTCTCTATTAAAAACTTATGGATACATCATTTTTAAAGTGATCTTGAAAAAACTGCAGATCAAACAATATTTTCAGGCAACAAGCAATCTTTGTGTCTGTGTCAAATTTTGGCTTCAAATCCTTTTTTATTAAAAGATGTGATTCACACAGGAACTTTGCGTTTTTTTAACAATGACCAAGCAATCTTTGTGTCTGTGTCAAATTTTGGCTTCAAATCCTTTTTTATTAAAAGATGTGATTCACACAGGAACTTTGCGTTTTTTTAACAATGACCTTAAAAAAATAAAAAAAATCCTTTTTTATTAAAAGATGTGATTCACACAGGAACTTTGCGTTTTTTTAACAATGACCTTAAACTTGCACAAATGACACTATGTCACGGCCATGAAACACACGTTGGTCAAAAACAATTATTCTGTGAAGTAAGAACTCCCAATGTTCCTAAAAAATGTATCGGAAACACTTCTCTTCAAGTACAATGTAACCTTGAGGTTAGCAAAAATGACCTTAGGTCAAAAGCATGACACCCACAGATCATAAGCAATCTTTGTGTGAAGTACGTATAAGAACTTCAATTGCTTCTACATAACAAAGATATGGACAGGACACAAATTTTGCACTTTTCCCTCCAGTGACCTCGAACTTGCCCAAATCACCATTGGTCAAAATCATTACACATCATAAGGTCATAAACAATCTTTATGTGAAGTTTAAATTCAAATGTTTCTCAAGAAGAAATATATGAACCGGGCACGATTCACAGAGAGACATACGGACTAGTGGATTCTTTAATAGTCTCAACAAACGTTGTTTGCAGGGGGCATAATAAAAAAAACTAATATTCTTATTTTCCTTTAAGAAAACTATTTTATGTCTGGCTTTTGCATTGCTCTCCATTTAGACAAGATTATGTTCTTGCTTTGCCAAATGTTTTGAACCGCATAAAAGGTCCCTATTAACTTTACAGCATTGATAAAAATATATAATAAAAAATGAATAAAAGATAGTTGATGGCTTAATTAGAAGTTCATGTCATATTTCATAAAAATTAATACAAATCTCGTTTAATTCCTAAACTGTTATTTTTAATACAAACAAATTACATACAGCTTATTAGAAAACTTAATTGCTTATGCGGTAGCTGAAAAAACCAACTGGTTTTCTGTTTGATATTTTATTTGGGTTAACTAATTTTAAGTGATTACATGTTCATATCGAATAAAGGAGAATCCAAACTTTTGACCGAACCCTGCACTATTATCCAGTTAGATAAAGGCTACATTTTAGGTCAATGAATACGGGGTTTCTCGTTCGGGAAACATCTGATCGCCCATCAGCCGAGATCTTTGATAGTCGTGTGCCATAACCATCTGCGAAAAAGTATTTGGCTCTTAAATTGACTTAGCATAGCAGTATCGGAGGCAAAATTTGTAGTTTAGGTGAACATCAACTGTAGGGTTATCCAAGGGATATTATCTCAGTAGGAAGGTGGCGTTTCCTAATGTTACAAAGAGATGTTTATATTTTAAGAAAATATATATTGTGACATGTACACACCACTTAAAGTTATTTGCATTGTCTTCAATGAATCTAAACACACTATTATTTTTAGTAAAAATATAATTTTGATAATTTCTTTAATCGAAAAAATATTGTCATCTTATTCATTACACAGTAGGTTCACGATTGGATTTTATTCAGCTTCATCAAAAGATGAAAAATATGATGAAGTGAACCCATTAGACAAAGGTAACAGAAAATGCAAGCCTTTAAAATATTTATATAAAATTAATAACAGAATTTCATTTTGCTGTATGAATTTTGTTTCATTAAAAATATTTAATTTCGGTTGCAATTGCTCTCTTTCTTTCTCCATTTATCAACATTAGAAATTTAAAGTACTTACTGTAAGCCGAAGAATCACTTTTAGCAAAGCATTGAGTGCTAGATTGGCTTGATGCTTTGTCTAAAACGAGAAAATAATTGAGTGATTTCTTTTTCTTAATCAATGTTAAATTTAAAATGATGGACTAAATTGTAGTTTCAATGAATGTATTTATTTTCATAGTCATTTAAATAGTACGTAAGTCTTAAATTTTCCATAAACGCTATGTAGCTACAATACAAATACTACATGTACACACCGTTCCATCTCTAATTGCAATATTGCTTCTATTACATACAAGTGTAAGTGGAAATCTTATGCGCCATCTTTTAAGAATTCCTGATATATTCTCTCTCTCTCTCTCTCTCTCTCTCTCTCTCTCTCTCTCTCTCTCATTGTAAGTGTACGTCATGTTTAAAACTTCAATCAATGCGTTCATAACTTACTGTAGGCTGCAGATTCACTTTTTGCAAAGCGTTGATTCAATTGGTTTGATGATCGCTGCTTTATGTCTTAATTAAAGATATCAAGAAATTAAAATATTTTCAAATAAAAAGCAAATACTACTATTACTTATTAGGTTAGTTACTGACTCACTACGGAAATATATTGGGTTGATCAATCTGATAGATGGCGAGGCGAAGTCGAGCCGTCTATGAGATTGATCAACCCAATATATTTCCGTAGTGAGTCAGTAACTAACCTAATAAGTGTTTTGTTTTCCAGAGGACTATCAAGCGACACATTTATTCACAAATAGCGATGATCTACGTAAAGCCATGTATACTGGTATACAAGATGCCTAACATCTCGTCCAATTTAACTCATTTAAACTCTTCAAAGATTTTCAATCTCACCTTTCAAATATTCTTTAAAAATCCTTGCTTCACCCATGTTTACTTACAATGTTTTGTTGCTATTCAATTTTAAATGTTTTTTCCCTTTCCTCTGCAAAGATTTGAGCAAATTTCGACGCTGACATTCTGTTCTGCTCCAGACAAAACAATGTGACGTCAATATTCTAAGGGCAACTACTCTAATTTTAAAGACTACTCCAAATACTTTAAGAACTTACGGCATGCGGTTTATGTATTAAATACTATGAAATGTCGAAATGAGTAAGCGAAGCGTCGACCAATGACGACCATATTGCCTAATATTATTTCTCACAGAACAAATATAGAGATATATGAGGCAATCACGTGCTACGTTTAAACCAATGAAAATGTGACATTTCAGTCCAAGGGAAAACAAATGTATATAGTACCAATAAATTAACAATTGAACAATGGTTGGCATTGGTAAAATGATGATTGTCACTACAAAGCACATTTGCTAAGACATTGTACGGCAACTATTTTGGAAGGTCAAAATATTTAGCAAATATATCTTTTTGTTTACTTTTTAGCTTAACTTTTCAAATATGATTTAATCTAATTATATGTAAATTTGATCCCTTACGCTTCTGTATTTGATTTATCGCTGTGAGCAACAGATCAAATACGGGAGCGTGAAGGATCTAATTTTAATTAGATTGATATTATTAGGTTATGAAGTTATGAAATGTGCATACGTCTGTTTAATCTTATCACACTTTTCTGATATACATTCCTTTTTATTCACTATTCACTTATTATTATCCTTGTAGTGTTTATATTATTTAGTAAACACTTCATTGAAATACATTGCATTATTTAATCGGATGTAATCCTCTTTCCTCCCTTCCATTCTATTCAATCTCCCTGTTTCTGCCTCTGTATTTCTGCCTCTCTATCTTTGTCTGTCTGTCTGTCTGTCTGTCTGTCTGTCTCTCTCTCTCTCTCTCTCTCTCTCTCTGTGTATATTTCAAACCTTACTATTTGCTGAAGATTCACTTTTAGCAAAGTGCTGATCCATAGATCGGTTTGAAGTTCTGACATCATGGCCAATGTCTAGATAAAGTAAATCATAAAGTATCACTAACTATAACCTTTATCTGTTGTAACCAGGAATGAAAATGTTCCTCATTAGTGTAAAATAATAATGATATAACATATCAATCTTAGCTCATCATTTAAAATAAGTGATAACATGTGGGATGGATTTGATATTGATAAGTTAAGATGAATAACTTTCCAATGATCTGCTTTAAATGATGTAAATTTGATGCAAAATCCACACAAATCGGTTTGAGCTTATTAGCTTTACACAGTATAATAAACTGCATAGCACGCTGAAGCAACCATACAGTAAATTTCTGTATAGTTTTTCGAAATATGCTAGCTACAATCAATAATCAAAGTACTGAAGAATTGACGGGAGTTGATTTTGTCGATGTTTGTTTATCTTAAAAGCAATGATATATTATTTTGCATGACAAGTACACGTAGTTTCTAATTTTGTATTTGAATTACGCACATTTTTATAATATTAATTTTTGGACTTTTTCGACAAGAATGTCGAGAACCCCCCCCCCCCCCCCCCTATGAATCATGTTAAATAATATTTAGATTAAAATTAATTCAATCAAACTATGTATCAGTAATACAAAATATTTCTCAAAAATTGTATGGATCCAAGCAATATTGAACTCTAGTCTTGTTCAACCAAACGCTCGGCTGACACCGTAAATCTCCGACAAGCATTTACGGAGACAGCCGAGCGTCCGGTTGAACTAGACTATATTGAACTCTGGCGTAGGAATACATACGACTACAAAACATATTTAAGTTGTTCGTACCATTTAAAATCTGATTATTTTCAAGGTATTTATAAATAAGTTTCCTTGAAAAACAATGTTCTAGCATACATTACATCGAATTCATCAATCATTTTCAAGAACTAAGTCTTGTCAGCAGCGATGGGTTGTGCTGAGGTCCAAACACTGTTTCACTTTCGGTTTGTCTGAGTAACTGCACAGGAGAGTTGATTAAAATCAACTTCCAAAAGTGTCTTGCGAGTTTTATGTTTTGTCTTTAAAGGGAACTGTATTATATTGAATCAGAATAACAAAACAAAATCCGATATAAAACAAGTAAAAATTGTTAACTGCTACTTAAAACCGCTAAGGACAAATACATGAATTTCTAATCCTAAAATTGTTCAAGAAATTGTTAGAAATCTTGGCAGTAGCAATTTAGATATAAAACTTCTCACAACGAAT
This sequence comes from Magallana gigas, assembly GCF_963853765.1. Lineage (NCBI taxonomy): Eukaryota > Metazoa > Mollusca > Bivalvia > Ostreida > Ostreidae > Magallana > Magallana gigas. Next base: position 16,877,155 of record NC_088861.1, on the reverse strand, counting down.
AATATTATATGATTCGATTTCCCTTATATAAATAGAAGTCTATATGTGTGTTTAAGTTGACCAAACAAATTACATGCCACAACAGATAATTCTGAAACACACTATAACTACATGTATGGTGTTGAAAAGTATTTTGCATCCATAGTTTGAGATTACGCAGATGTGTTAAGAAGGCATATGGAATCTGAGTTGCATGTAATTCCGTGAAATCACAAATCTTAGTTATTAGGTACATGTTCAAATATCTAAGCAACGGAACGTAGACCAAAACAAATAAAAAATACTGAAGACATCTTTTTTTTTAGAAATTAGTTTGAATTACGTAGATTTACACATTGATGGCGTCATGACTAAAAGTTTAATGTCGTGTGAATTAAATCGAAAAGCATTGTCATCATATTCAAAATATTTTACGATATAAAAATCCGACTAGAACAACACTACCCCGTATATATTGAACTTCAAATTTAAACGTATCGTTAGTTTGACCAATGCTTAAATTGACAAGTACTGCTAGAATCCCATATTGTGTGTTGTTTTGATGCAACATACCGTTTTCCGTGCAAACTTTATAAAAATTGGGAATGTTTTACGAGAGCCGGATGAATAACTATTTAACTAGGAGGAACATGGAATTCTAGCAGCGGTTTTGATTAAACTGAGATCTTTTTTTCACTTGGTATTTTTATTTTTTGGAAACCGCGGGGTAGTGTTGTTCTATCTCATTTTATGTTAAAGAATATACGTAAGCCATTTATAGCTGTCACGTGATAATGCACCAATGTGGCAGTAATGTACTACCCGAATTTATTGCACTAAAATCTATTTTAGAGGATTATACTAAGTTGTTGATCTTATTCAAAATAGTTATTAAATTTCACGATTTTAAACATAACTGTCAAAATAAGATGCTAAATTGCCCATATGCTTCCGCCGCGTACTTAATTTGAGGGTTGAAATAATTAGTGTGCATGATATTTTGCTGCTGCATATTTAGAATTCTTTGGCAGATCGTTTATAGCATTGTTGGATCTAACGTACATGTTTAGATGAGCATGTTTAATTTGGTTCCGTTTAGCCCTTAACAAACCATGGACACCTTTTAAGATAACCTTTCAAAAATTAATCATTATTCATCATATATGCATAGCTTGAAATGGAACTAGAGAGAGTCATCTATATGATAATGTAAATCTTTATTGGTAAATAATTATAAAAGACATATCGAAACTGTAGATGTATAACAATGATACATGCACAATATCTTTCCCTACTCTGTTCAATGGCAATTTCTGTTGGCAATAATTTGTCTTCCTCTCCGATTCGTATGCTCTGTCCACGTCCTAAACAATATATATATATATATATATATATATATATATATATATATATATATATATATATATATATATATATATATATATATATATATATAAACAAAAAGAGTTTCACCGTATAAGATTTCCGTCACCGCCCCAACCGGAGCTTTAACTCACGACCTTTGGAACCCACTCACCTAGCAGTGAGCGGCCAGCGCGCTTACCACTCGGCCATTTTGGCATTACTCAATGACAAACGGAATCTAGCGCGCGCTGTTCGCGAACTGCACCCTCGTTTGAGATTTAGGTCAAATATAGTTAAGCAAAAATTTGAGAGGATCAGAGCGATTTGGATAGATTTTTTACAATTTTAGGCAATGATGTATACATGATATAACTTACCTTTGGATAGAAGTAGAAAGAGAGTTGTAGATATTGGTATAAAAAGGATGATAATGAAAGTCACAATAGTGCTGATTTGCCACTGTTCTCTAAAATGTAAAGATAAAGCAACACAAACAACATTAAAACAACATTAGGTGTTCATATTTTGAAATCCAGAAAAAAATGTTCTAATCTACATGTGGTACACGTAACTGCTGAACTTTTTTTTTATTTTGTTGTTATCTTTTAAACTTGTGATCTTACATATGGCTGGAATCATCGGCCGTTATAAATGTATCATTTTCAGATGTAAGGGATTTTGAAATTATCCTGCTCTTGGAAACGAGAGTATAACAATCTGGATCTGTAATTTGGATTAGAACAGCTACTTAAAATAGTCAATTAGATTCAAATTATGCAAACATTTTTCTCTTAAAATGTAGGCTTCTAAAAAACTAAAATAAACATGATATCCAATTGTTCGTTTTGATGAGTTTCTCCCTGTTTGCGACATCAAAATGTAGGCTAATAACCAAAATTAATCTCAATTCTTGAAATTTAAAATTTGCAACCTTACATTTGTAAGCATCCGATGAGAAATAATATTCGTCACTTTTGGGAAATGTTGCGCTGCATGGAGCTGATAGATGATCTTGAATTACACCTCCTCGCACATTGAACTCTACACAATGTTCTGAAAATCAAATGTATACAGAAAAAATTAAAAGAAACAAATTATTGAATTACCATATATACATGTACATACTGAGAATTCATGAAACCTGAGAAATATTATAAACCAGATCAGGGGCTGACACATATATTTAAGGTAGCAGGATACTAGTATATTATAATTGAAAGATCTTATTCGAGGATCGAGGAGAGTGAATATTTTGATGATTCAGGGGCTAATGGCCTTTGTTGGTTCATGCAACGATTACAAAAATAAACTCAAAGCTTTGATGAATAAACAAGTATGAAATAATACTGTAAGTTGTTTTAATTCCACGATGTTATAATTTCACGAGATCTCAAAAAGTACCAATCACGATGGTTTTAACTTCGCCCTCCAAGAAAACCAGTTGATATTTACGATGGGTTTATTTTAGCGGAAAAAACGATAAATCGCGAATATAGTGAAATTAAAACCATCGTGATTATTTGCCAATCTACAGTATTCAGAAAAGCTGTATACATACTAAATATTATTCTTGTAGGTGCGCATACTTCCAACAATTTAGTTCTTAGTCCGTTGATCACACAGTGGTATTGGAACTTTTCCCTTGCATTTATGCAATTTTGTCGTGCTGCTATTCTGCTGCAGTTTTTTTTAAAAGGCGGCACTGTCCCATTCTTCTTTTGAAGTGGGACAGGATTCCACGACGGTCACACTGTCAACAGCTTCCTGACAATATATATTCTGACTTGTACACCACTGTTGTGGAAAATTGTTTGAAATTATTTTCTTTCAACAAGAAAATCCCCAGATATTTGACAGTTTTAGCATGTGTTTAAATTAAACCCATTGAATACATTACCTGAATTTGTTGGAAAACTAGAACCAGAATCAAATGAAAAATGTTGTTCATTTTTTCAAGTCTAGAAAATAAGACAACAAATGTATTTCCATTTCTCTTTGCAATACACGTTAAAGCGGCAAAAGTGAACTGTTACTCCCATGAACAGAGGTCAGAGAACGATAATGTTATAATGAATATATAACCAATATATTTGTCATGTTGGTAAATAACAATTTACCGGGGCATGAAAAGGCTGTACGTGTGTGTTTCGACAATAAAAACACACATTCCAAGTAGGTCTTTTAAACAATAAAATTATTTATTTATTGTTTATGTTTGTAATAAGATATGTACCAATGCAGCAAAATATTGCGTTAGCGTACTCCTTTGCAACTTTCGCGTCCTCCTCACAAAATCAAAAACGACCTACGGTTTATTAAATGGGTATCCAAAACACCATCATCTTCATCAACATTGAGTTAATGTAATGTACATATAGTCTGACGAGGTTGAAAATAAAACTCGATTAAATCTAACGATACAACCAACCACATATTGCATGCAGATAAAACATCTAAATATAGCAATTATTTCAAACCATTGGGGGTGACCTCATTAGTATCAACACCCGGTGAGACGTATGGAAATACAATTTAGGAGTTCTGCCAGAAAAAAAGTGCAATGAGTTGTAATTGAAAGACAATGGTTGCATATATTCATACGATGATTCTAAAGTATTTCTCTAAAAATAGGAACCAGATTGAATTTGAGTTGAATAATACAAAGTTATGTTGTCCATACATATATTGATAACATTCACCTAATAACCTAACCGCTGTGAACGAGAGCAAATCAGCATTATAAACCGAAAGTAATATTTTACAAATTCTACATTGGAGCTTCAGAAAAATATCTTGAATTCATAGAATAAAATAACGAGACCAATATTTTTTAAATAAGTACTAGTATTGATTTACTTGTGCAGATAAAAAAGATGAAAAAAAATTACCTTTTTATAAATAGATCTAGTTCTCTTCCTCTGTCTACCCCAAATGACTGACAATCTACGACTGCGCATAGGTGAACTTTTGAAATTTGATATAAAAAAATTGTGTTAATATTTAAACGATTTTTGAATTTCAAATAAAGTATTTACGTTTATTTGAACTCATGACATGCTTACTTTGTTTTTATTTCTTCAGACCATTGACTTGTAAAGTTCAGACTGCCCTTGACCCATTTAAAAAATCTAAACGGGTGTACCTAAAAACCCTGTAACTACACGGGGTGAAATGCCAGCAGCCTTCCTCTTTCTTCTCTATTGAAATATCAAAAAAATATTAACATCTTCAAGTTAAATATCAAATTAAAACGTGAAACCTCGAAAACAAAACATTGAGAGAGAGAGAGAAAGAGAGAGAGAGAGAGTGAGAGAGAGAGAGAGAGAGAGAGAGAGAGAGAGAATATCTGTCTTGATAATTTATATTTTATTCAATATTTTTATTTTAGGATAGGAAAAAATCTGTATAAGCAGGTTCATTGCTAATAAGTATTAGCACACTACACACTTTATCAAAGGTACACAGGATGCACTCGGCTCATCTCTATTTTTCTACGTTTTCATCCGGGTACTTTTCAAAGCAAAAACCTTGATTTAGTGTGTATTTAAACCTGAAGCATTAGAGGGGGCGTTTCAAAACGTAAGCCATAACTTAACAATTAAACTGTTAATTGCCTCATTGGCACTTCAATATCTTATTCTTCAGACAAGATTGGTAAATAAGTAGTGTGTTTAACATTATCCAAAGATGCATCTATTCCTACCCATATATATTTTATTATGCGTCATGTCATTTGAAGATTTCATGTTCAGTCCCTATTACATGTATCTGCCCACTCCCCAGAAGTTAAGAGACAGCAGATGGTAGATTTTCTTGATACTTCGCAATTTAGAACTAAGAGACGAACATGTATCACCACACCTATACATTTCGGTAACGCGTTGCTATAACATGTATATCTTTGAAAACACAAGTGCTTGAGGACAGGACCGACCTCCCCCCCCCCCCCCCCCCCCTCATCCACCCCCACCCCAAGCATCTAGGCCCCCGTGACTCTACTCATTTTTTTCTTTAAATTTTCTATTTATGACATATTTACATTCATTACACAACATTTCTTAAAACAAACATTTTGAAAAAAAACATTATATCCCCTTTATGTATAATATAACAAGTCTGCCATCCGAAAAATACTGCCGGTGAATATTTTTTGAAATGTGCTATCAAACTACATCTACCGGTAAAACACAGTGACCTCATGTGGTAGCGCGATAAAACCGTTTACTGAATATCTGCATGTTATGCCTATGTACATGTACTATACGTGGTCTAATCAAGGATGTCCGGGAATTTACCCCGGGTTGTATTCCATACACCGTTCGGCCTGCAGCCTCAGGGTGTGTAGAATTATAACCCGGGGTAAATCCCCGTACACCCTTGATTGGACCTGGATAACGAATTTATTTCCTAAGTTAAAGAAAGTTTAAAATTATATTATTTCACCAGTGCTTTGCAACTTGAAAATCAATTAATCTGAATTGAAATTGCGCTGAAAACAATTTCTTCATACCAATAGAATATTCAGAAAGAATGATGTTGACAAATAATTTATTCATTTAATGCTCAAGTCAGGTGTACGGAAATTTACTCCCGGCTTGTCAGCCAATGAAATCTTGTGTTACAAGCTACATACTAGGAAATAAATACATTTATCACGTTAACTGGGTCAATTTTTACTGACAAGTTACAAGTTGTTGAACCGATCCATCTTCAGCCAACTGATAAATATAATATTTATTATCACAAAACCTTCAATTTTTAAGTTTTATTGAACGAGGTCACTATTTCAAGCAGTATGTAAACTTACTCTACATTTAGCAATTCTAAGATTGAATAAGTTGGTATTCGGGTTCTTCTGCAAGTGATATAACAGCAAGGATAAAAATTTGATGAAAACATGCGATCCAAAGTTTCAAGAAAATCTTCTTCTTTTTTGGTCTTCTCTAAATAGAGGTTCATGTACTATAGGAATAAATAAGAATTTCCTTAAATTGTATTTTTTTTTATCAGTAATACCAATTTTTTACCTTAAATGTAATAAATACTTATTGTATAATTATTTATATTTTAACTGAGGTCATCTCAAAACATCAAAATACACTAACTTTTGCTATTTATTTGAAGTACTACAAATGTAGATTGGTACTACGGATTCATTAAAAAAATAAGAAAAAAATTACCAGGATAATAGTTTAACATTTTATGTAAAATGTCCCAAGGCGAACACGTTATTCCTTTTTTCATATGTTATTCATATAACGTACACATATATACATGTACAAACCTTCATTTTATTATATTTACATCTACCGAATATGATTCCCTATACTTCTTAGGAATCTTACAGTCCCTTAGAAAAGCCAGACTGAAATCTACACGCCCCGTTTATCGATTGGTCGTAACCTACAGCGACCTAAAAAAATTCACGGACTATGTGAAAAAATCCTAATGATTTTAGACTCAAAGTCTCACAGGAGACGATTTGGCGGGTTTTTTTTTCAGCCAACGTACATGTACATAAACAGTAATTTAGTGAATTTTACTTACTTTTTATTATCAAAATTTAAAAAGACAGATGTAAATATAAACAATAAAATGCTTTCTTTGATACTTCATGCGGGTTATGAAGGTAGCAATCATTGCAGAAAAAAATTTACATACTCAAATGCTGAACTTAAAAGCTGATAAGATAAAGTAAGAACATCTACTTAATCCAGGTTACAGTAAATGGTCTTAGCCTTGTGCATCGGAAGTACAATATGAACCGTAGTCTATAGCAATAATCTCAACAGACTCTAAAAGTAATGAATTGTCGCATTGTTCAAACATTCTTCCACTGTCCTTTGTGCCAAAGGCAATACAAAGCTAAACGTGTTGAGCAAGCTCTCTGTAAAATTGTTCTGCTTGATCGTCCAAAGAAATGGTAGGATCAATTTCTGTGTACGTGTCATTGTGATTACTGCCTTGTCTGTCTATCGTGTTTTCTTCTAAAACTTCATTGTTGTCTAGTCTTGGTTCATTTTCTTGAAAGCCATGTATTTCTCTACTCTCGGTGGAACTAAATACAGGTGACAAATACATAGGATCTGTATTTGATGATGCCTGCTGTTCCGAATAAGCTGTATTTCGAGTGTCCAATGCAGCCAAACTCAACAGTTTGTACTGAGCCTGGCCCTCGTTTTGATTTATTCCACTTGCATTGTGATTCTTTCTGTGACACTTGAAATATATGTAAGCAATTACAAATATAGAACAAACTAAAACAAAAACTCCGAATAAATTTATCAAAGCGCTGTTTTTTAACAAGTCGTTGTTCTGAAGCAAAATATTCTTTGTTGTATCACTTGTTTTTGTTGAAGGTTTAAGGAAGTCGGTCGTTTCTGATTGAAAAAATTCTGTTTTATTTAACATCAAAATGGTTGAAAAAATGGTTGAAAATTGCGTCGAATAGGTCTTTGTTGAACCTGTAAAATATTTCATTAAATGACAAACGTAAAACCCCTGCTTAATTGATGCAATTAAAAAGCATAACGAGTTAATATTGAATTATAATTTTACTGTACACATGAATAAAGAACATACTTAGATGTTGGTATGATATTGTTTCTACAGTTGGAAAACATCCCTGAGAATAGTGACAGCCATCTTTGAAACAGTTGCATATGGATTGACAGTCTTCTCCATAAAAGGGGTAGCTACATTTCTCTGCGCAATCTTTGCCAAAATATCCAATAGGACATTCTAAAATTATGTTATCAAATGCCATTTATGAAACATTTTGAACTGATGAATGCAATATACGAGGGTTTATCCTAAAGTAATGTCACAGATGCGACAAAATCGTGAAAAATCCTCGTAAGGTGACAAAAATTCGTGCTTTAAGGTATATACCAAATTCAATTTATACCTGGAAATTCCAATGCATTGTGATAATTATTTCTGAATATGATATATTTTGTAGAGCATGAGGTAACGCGATACCCGCCGCACGCTAGCGACGTAATTTTTAGATCTTTGGCGTTCTGGTAGAATTTCGTAATTTAGTACTCTATATTAATTCGCCACAATGCTCAATTTTACATTTTTTATCATTTTTGTTTTCATAAAGTAACTAATAAATCTTTTTGTCATCGACGAAGTAGTATATAGGATTCTTTAATGTACGATCAGTTTGCCGAGGTCTCTTCAAGAAGTCATGAACGTAGCTTTATGATATAGCCATTGACGTACAAACCCAGCTTTAATTTTCTTTCAGAGTGTATGTCTTCTATCTATCTAATTGATTTATTAACATGACATCTGCTTTTATTAGTATTAGAACCACGTTTAAGGTACCCATGTCACTCACTCTCAATTTTAGGTTGATATATTTTCTAGTGATTTCTATCCATCGGAGCAAAAAATGCATTATATCACTATTCGCACGTCCAGCCTTTTTATCACTTGATCTAGAGACAAAAGGCATTGAATAGATATCCGAAAAGGACAGTAACGGTCTTAAATTTGTCAAAATAGTTAGAAAAAAAGTTAATAATATATCTGTTTTAAAATATTGTGTTGTTTGGGGCATTTTCAAATTATGAAGCATGTAACTCATTCATATATTCAAACTTAAAAAAAGATTCATGACTCGGCGATGACACGTACATCATGCTATAAACGTCAATATCTTGTTAGGTGTTCAACGAAATTTAATGAACATTTTAACTCGAATTTAAGTTTTGATAAGGAAATTTTTAATGTATAATTTTATACAATAGCGCGTCATTGAGAAGCGCTGTACATAGTTTGACACTATTTTTGGATCACCCCTTGTATGAAAGAACTACCTGAATACATGAACTAACAGAATTTCTTAATTTAGGTTATTCTATATTTGACAGCGTTAACCATCGTTTTTCCTATTAATATCAATTGTTTTTTGTAAAAGGTAAACTATTGATTATAATTACTTTCACATTGTCCAGTATTTTCATTCAACCAAAACCCAAGACAGCAGGCATCTTTTCCATCAACCCTAAAATGATACGAATTTTTTTATGTTGACAATATCTTGAAAAAGTTTACATGTAATCAAAAAATCGAAAATACTCACCCTTTACATAGCCGATTTTCAATAAATTGAACTAAATTAAACAAAGCAATAACCGTTGCAAATAATAACATCATCGGTCGTAGAAGAATACCAGGAAACAATACTATAACATTAAATATAATTATAATGAAAACAATATCCGTCTTCCTGTTTTTACATTACGTGAAAGTTAATATCAAAATCAATTTCCTTTTCAATCATATTAAAAAAGCATTTATTTATTGAGGCCCAGTTTCAACTTAGCTGTATGTTTATGAAATTATTTCTCATGGAACACTAACCTCCAAGTTCTAATTTGTGGTCAGCATAAAGGCAATTACAGATATACGACATTTTCCCCAATGTACGGTACTTGGGGATATGCCTTAAGTCGAGTTAACAGGACCTAAACTCATTAATTATAAAGAGTAAATAATGGTTGTTCCTAATTTTTGTATGCAGTTAATGATAATTTATTAACATGTACATGTAAGGTACAGATATACATGTATATAATTCATGATATTGATAAGCGCAATTTCTTGATTAAATTTCACTTGTACACTGTTCGGGTTTTAGATAAAATCATTTTTGAGCCTGATGTATTTTAAAGAAGTTTTGATTATTCCTAAAGTAATACATCTAATATATATATATATATATATATATATATATATATATATATATATATATATATATATTAAGGATGTCGACGAGCTTTCAAATAATCGAATTTCTTAGTCGATTACTCGTTATTAAGTAAAAAAAAAATATTAAACTCCTATATTTTCATAACTATTCAGTTTTTGAGTAACGAACTATGGAATTCCATATACGAACACTACATCATTGCTAGCTGCTTTTTCTTTTTTAAGCGCTTAGCATACCGGTATATGCTAAACGCTTTGATTCGTGTAATCAGAACCCAGAAGCTTTGGAAAGGCGCTACCTATTACGAATCAAAGTATTGAGAGAACTAAATGCTGGACTAGTTTAATATGTACCTCTTTTTGAACAAGAATGACACATTATGTACAAAAGCCGAGAAGGATCATTCGAGATACGAGATTCAAAATACGAGATTCGAAATACGAGATTCAAGATTCGAAATTCGAGATTCAATATCTAATTAACCAATCAAATCAAGGATCTGAAAACACGTATCCTAGCGACATCAAACTGTTCTAAAAAAAGATCATTAGTCCAAGCTCTTATATACCAATAAATGCTATGTTGACTTCTCCCTAGCTAGCTAAATAATTGTTTGTATTTATTTTTACACAGAATATTCAAGTAGACTAGTAATAATGCAGTGTGGTTCGCAGATCTAAGCGATTTTGTTTGCCCTGGTGCATTTCCACCTGATGCGTTTGAACCCTGGGGTATTTCACCACCAATAGTTTAAACCCCGGCTTTATTCACCCTTTTTGTGTAAAAATGCGGTTATGGTAGAGAGCTTTATAAGCGGAGCCAATTTTTTCGGTAGGGGAGGGGGAGGGTCCTAGGCCAATTTTCAATAATTTTACTATGTAAATGAAATAAGCTTCAATTTTTCCGAGAAAAGTCCAGACCCCCTGAACCCTTCCTTTATAAACCCCCTCCGCGCATGAAGATTATAGTAACTAAAATATGTTTTAATCTAAATATAAATAATCAGTCCAGGTTTCACCAATAAATATAAGCATTACTTATCGTTTTTTATGTATACAGGCATACACTAGTACTATGATTATAAACTAATCATTGAAATATTACAACATCATACGGAATTATTAATCAATACAATTTTTTCCCCTTTTCTTGAGTAAACAACTTTTTATGAGTCTTACTTTTGGCATTGTTTTCAATATAGAAGGATACATATTCTGTATAATTAAAGGTAGGGATAATAGGTGCCAGTTTGTTCACATTGCCGATTTCTTGTGCAGAGAACAGTAAAATTTTAAAAATTTGATTGTGCATGAATTTTTCAAAATCTGTTGTTGTAGTTTGTTATAATTCATTCATTGATGTATCAACAAGAAAGAATAGAAGGTATATACAGGCATATGTATCACACACAAGTTGAGTGTCTCTGTAGTTTCCTACCCCCCCCCCCTCCCCACGCACCAAAATTGACAATAAATGCATATAAATCATACAAAAGTTTACTTTGTATGTACGTTACTCTCTAAAGATGTATATAAGCACTGCAAAGATGTGTGTACTCTTAAATATACTACTACATTACACTTAGCCAGATAAATTGTAATAAGGGTGAAGCTACAAGGGTCGAGAAGTGCAAATTTACCAATTTGTCGCCATACACACAGAAGACCAAATAAAGAAACTGTGTGTGGTGTGGGGAATGCATAGAAGATGGCGGCAAATTATCTCAAATAACCAGTGCGGAAACCAACAAATAGGCTGGTATTTGTTACCTATCCTGCAAATACATTGATAAAAAATGTTATCCTCATATAACATAGCCGATTAAGTTAATGTTTACATAATTATATAGTCAACGTACATGTAATTTTAATGTACATGGAGGAGGACGTACCAGGCGGGGATCCAGAAAAATTATTTCCAAAAATGATCGGTTGAATTACATTATATGCTTTGAAAACTGTTTTTAACTATCGTGCGGGTCAAAATGCACGATAGAAGCTATGTACAGTGGAATTGGAAACTTTCATTTTATATCAATATGTAGTATTACCTATTATAACAAATGAGAGTATAGCCCAACTGCCACAAACAATACATGTCTTTTACCGGCACCACCCCCTTCCCATAAAAAATGAAACAATTGTCGTTTTATTTGCTAAACATGTGTGTGGTTCAAGATTTTTCTAAGGACATACCCGATTAGAATTGAAAAATGAGTCGTTTAAAACTAATTTTGTCAATTTTTTTAGATTCATTTGGTTATATTTTGGTCCATTTGGGTACTAAATAGATGCACCAACGCAGCTCTAATTTATTTATACAGCTTTTAAAACCAGTGGATAAAAAAATTAAAGTCGAACTCGATGAGTGCTAATACCTGTGTTGAATGAATGGTACAGTAGGATATGCGCAAAAAAGTCCCGTCTACTCTTTTCTACCCTATATTTATTGGAGCATTAAATCCATTATAAGAGTCAAATTTAATCAAGAACGGATATATATATATATATATATATATATATATATATATATATATATATATATATATATATATATATATATATATATATATATATATATTTATCTATAGTGAATCGTTATGGAGCTACACAGAAAGTTTGAAATTAATTTGCCGAGCCAAATCAAAAAAAGCCTGGAAACGAAGAGAAAACGAAGTGGGGACAGAATAACTGACAAATTAAATTAGGACTATATAGCCCCCCCCCCCCCCCCCGAAATTTATATACTGAAAACAGATTATTGAGTACAACATCCACACACATTTTAAAGAAAAGTTCATGTTTTTTTTTAATCATTTTCGCTAGCTAATGTAAGATATCACAATTACCCCAAACCCCTCCACGGAAAAGGAAATGCTAGGTGATGAGAGAGAGAGAGAGAGAGAGAGAGAGAGAGAGAGAGAGAGAGAGAGAGAGAGAGAGAGAGAAATAGCAAGCGAGAGAGAGGAGAGAGAGAGTCGATGTAAACCACACGTGCGCTACATGTAACACCGTTCAAATTAAAGCTTGCTAGTTGGTCTGCCCTACCCTAGCTATATCCTCTCTTTTCTCTTTTGACAAAACTCTCTCTCTCTCTCTCTCTCTCTCTCTCTCTCTCTCTCTCTCTCATATCGACAATGACATTGATACCCTACAATACACTATTCCTATCTGGATTGTTGTCGTTGAGGTTGTAAATCATTTTATCTTCTATGGTTTAAAACTTTATCATAACCTATATTTTGACATGTTGATTATTTCATTGAATTTCGTTTCATAGCTAAAACCACACTCAGTTTTAATTACTTAGATTAAACAGATCTTTTTTCGCGAGCCGATTTTTACACAGTTGGGGCGAATACACTACGGGTTAAAATAGTTCGGAGGGAAAGTACATACAGGACAAACAAAATTAGTCACTATGATACTTATGTATACCTAGATAAACAAGTTATCAACAAGTTGTCATTTTTGGCATCCTGTGTCTGCAATGAAGGCCCTGATATTGCAAGTTAAACCCCTGTCACACCGGAGCTGCGTCCTCACGGCGATCCCGCTGCGTCCTTAAATAATGTAAAACGCCGAGGTAAACGCAGTAGAGTCTCCTACAGCGCCGTAAGAACGCAACGGAATCTTCGTCCGTCGCGGTGGGATCGCCTTGAACACTGAGGAACGCCATGCGACGGCGCGCACTTTGAACATGCACAAAGTACGCACCGTGGCTCGGCGTTCTGATAAACACGCCGTAGAAGCGTAGTGAGATCGCCGTGGCAGCGCCGTAAGATCTCCAACAGCGCCACGAGAGCTCCGTCGGCGCGCTCAAGGAACGCAGCTAATCGCCGTGTAGACGCAGTGATAAGTCAATTGCGCTTGCACGAATACCTCACGGAGTGCTATGGGATCTCACTGCGTCTCTATCGCGCTCTCACTGCGCATCCACAGCGTTTGAACAATTAAGTTGTTTTCGATTTGGCTGCGTTCACACAGCGACCCCAAAGAGCTGTTGCTGCGTTTATCGCGCTCTCGTGACGTTTCTTCTGCGTTTATACCGCGCTCCCACGGCGTTTTTAGTGCTTTGTCATCAAGACCACGAAAACTCGAAAAATGGCTGTTGTACATGTACAATAGCAAGCGATGTAATAATTATCAAACTGGATGTAGATGACTATGTAAAAAGTAGCATTTGCTAATATTCCAAGACCTTTCAATGGACGTAGATGGAATTCATGCCATTTGGTTCTGATGTTTTCAAATATTTTCTATGTTTTCTAGCAACTTATAACTGATCTTTTTTATAGACCTGACTACTAAGAGTTTAATCCTAGTCCTTCACAAATTGTTTAGAAGTAACTATGTTTCAATTACAATGTACCTTTTCATAAAATCAAAACATTTTTTTAATCATTTGTTTACTAGTTGTAAATTCTTGTTTGTTTCCCATACAATTGTACAAATTAATATTAACCTACCAAGAAGTAAAGAACGTCTTGTGCACGCAGTCAGCGCGCAGAGCACGCCGAGGACGCGCAGTAAAATCTCCTAGCACGCCATGAGCGCGCGGCGGAGACTCAGCGAGAGCGCAGTTAATCGCCGAGTAGAACTCCGTGGAAACGCAGTTACACGCCGTGGGAGGTCTGTAAGAACGCCTCGGTCGCCATGGTCAGGACGCCCTGACGACCCCACTTGTAAAATTTTCAAATAAAACTCTATATTTTTTCTTAATTTTCCTTGCGATCCTACGGCGATTCCATGAATTTTACAACGCCGTGAACACGCCGTGGGGACGCAGCTTGGTGTGACAGGGCCTACAGTCATGTAATGCTATTTAACCTTTGTGACCTTTAATCCATGTATGAATGAATGTATGATGCGTAAACGGTTAATCATACACAGGTGGGAAACTCAGAGATTCGGGGACTCAAAACCTGCATCCATACTCTTTGATAGACAGTTCTGGCAGTTTGGTTACTTTATTTAGAAATACATGTAAAATATAACTTTGGGATTTGAACACTAAATTTTCACTCATGATCATCGTACTAGATGTGCCGAACTGTTTGGAACTGTCAATGTTTATGTCCATGTAAAATGATATTAAATCGATCTTTGATTTGGGCTGCTTTTCACTGATGTTGTAATTCTGACTATACGATTACGCTTGTTAATTAACTGCTTGGTAACCAACAATTGGACTTGTGATTCCTAAGTTTAAATTTGAGTTGAGCCTCAAGTACATCAAGAAGACGAAAGGCTTGTAACATGTGCGATTGCCAGTTGTAGACACTACTGTAACTTTCCTACACATTTATACAATGCGATTAATGATGTATATTTACGTCATATATATATATATATATATATATATATATATATATATATATATATATATATATATATATATATATATATATATATATATATATATATTTGCATAACGATATATTTTTTTTTACTTGCGGGATGATGGGATTACCGCTATCCGCTATGTAAACCAACTTGAAAGATGATTTGATAATATCATATGTATTACTATACTCGATACAATTTGAGTTCAAGCACTTGTTTTTATAAATCATATAATTATGCAGATCGTAACAATAAGTAGACATTAAACAAATTAATATTTGAAATTTTATTATTTCAAATCATTTTATGGAAATAAATTTAAAGATAAAACGCATTAGTATTCCAAGAAAGTGGGGATATTAACTTGTCTTGCAATATTTTCTTTTAAGCTTGCGTTAAAATAAAGGTCTTTCTTAACTTAACTTGATTTTAGAGTTAAGATGTAACAGCTGCTATGAGAACATAAGTAGTTGGATAAGCTTGAATATTATTTTGTATTGAAAATCAAGACGCTTTCATGAAGCAAAAATGTTAACCCCACCGAACCTAGTATATGGATCAGATATTTTCTTTACTTAAGGTGGAATAACACATCATCACAAAATGGCTGACCGCTGATCGAAACAACATTTCGTTTTATTAAAATTATTTTATGGAGTAAAAAGCATGTAACTTACTCTATTGCCGAGAGAATAAGGTGTCGGACTTGTGATCCATACATCCCGAGTTCGAATCTCGCGAGGGCTTTTGATGTTACTTACTGGGATAATTATTTTATATAACATGAAAATACGATATCTGTCTGTGTGTGTAATTCTTGAATATAGAAAATTTATATTAATAGTATACCTTTACTATAAGGTATATCATATATTGTAGGAATTATGCCTGCTGTTCGATCCGATTTTATCTATTCTTATATACTGGAATAAATTACACATTCAATTGAAATATATATTTCATTCATGTCGAAACATAGAAAGAGTAAACGTTTGAAAAGCTCATTTTATTACAAACATTTTACGGGGGCGTTTAAATAAAAAAGACTTTCTAAAAAAAAAGTTTCATATTACCTGCAAAGGTTCAAGAAATGCCGAAGGGCATCTTACTTTCTACTCAATCACCACATTTCAACTAATGAGGACAACTGCAGGAAATTTAAGAATGTTTCACGCAGTTTACAAGGCCGACACAAGCTCAATGTGTTTTTAAGTACCTGATACCCCAAAACCTGTTATTAGGAGCACCTTAAAATGGGTCAACGACCCATTTTAATTTACCGTTACTTTATACAGAACCATTTCTTATCACCAATGTTGTAAAAATCGACTTTTGTATATACATTGTAAAGTTCAACCACGATTTCAATTATTTTTTGGGGAAAATAAAAAAAAAAAAAAAAAACAAAAACAAAAACAAAAACAAAAGAAAAACATTGAGTTTGATAAACAATACTAGACTCGCGTTTGCGTAGTGAAGATCTTCCGGTTGCTAAAAAGGTACGTATAAAGATTGCCCCAAAAATTATTAATGAAGGATAAAAAATAGCTGTATGGTAGTGATATTTTTTTTATAATGCAAGATAATGATAACCTGAAGAACTAGCTTAACTTGTCTTATATAATATATGTAGTTGTTTTATAGTTTTAAAGTATGTTCAAGACATTCAATAATCTATCTTTTAAAGTATTTACTTTCGATTTCGTAATTACAATCTATAGCTAGAAATTTTATATGTAACAAGTAAACCTTTTTTCATAGGTAGAGTTAATTAGCGTTAATAGTTAACATTTTCATTGAGTATTTGAATTGTAGCATGCAAAATAATACCAGTAATTGGAAAAACGATTGAATTATATATATATAACAATGTTTAGATAGATAGATAGATAGATAGATAGATAGATAGATAATATTTGAATTTATATACAATTGTCTGAGTTGGGTGTCATATTACCCAAGACGCATTATTTATCATTAATGATAATAGGACAATTGGTTTATTCCCACGAAGCTAAAATTTTGAAATTCCTATTCCCATCTTGCTAAAATTGTGATTTTCACACCTGAGTGAGCATTGAATATGGTCTGTTTTAGGTGTGAACTACCTGACGTGTATAGAAATCGCCTGTGATATATAGTTACGTGTATATATTCTTGTCAATATGGAACTACAGTGTTTTTAAAATTAAGATTTTAAGTTCTATAAATTTATGAAAGGATTATTATTTATGAATTGAATAAATAAAATAAAATAAAAAAAAAATGAAATAATAAAATAAATTTATTAGGCCTGACAAACATTTGCTTACATAAACAACACACCACAGAAATTGATGGCTTAATTAGATCATATGAAACTTCAATCAAACTAATTTAATTTCAGTAAATGCTACACCATTTACTATCTTATACATGTACATTAAATGTAGTTTATGTTGTGTTCTTCTAAGATGTAAAGGTTCCCAGCCAAGTCCATCATAAAAACATGATCTAGATGAATTAACTCTAAGCCCATAAATAAGTTTTGCAGCTTCTACCTGTACCATTTTGAAGCATAAAAGCAAAATAGATTCTATAAAGGAATTTCTATGACATGTTTCAGTAATCTAAGTATATTCAGCCTCTTACATATCTTTTCTTGCATATTTGTTACTATAGTATATGATTAGTCCAAGTTCAATCAACCTGAAAATGTACTCCTATATGTACATGAGGATTTGATCAACAGCCATTTGGACCATGTAATTTTTATTTTTTCAAGATCCCCAATTAAGGACATAGAAGGGGTAATAGTTTCATTATCAACAATAGAAAACAGGGGTATTGTATCAGCAGCAAATAATCTAATGTTATTTTATATGCTATAGCAGTATTATTAATGTATATCAAAAACAAAAAAAGGGTCAAGCACTGATACTAATCCTTATGGTATCCCAGATTCATTTTCAATCTCAAAAACACTTTACAACGGTATAAAGACACTATGAAATACCTAAAAATTTAAGGTTTTCTAATTAAATAACAATTATTCCAGCATGTATAGTTTAATAAATGGATGAAAGACCTTCTAAATTCATTCTTTGTTAATTGTCTATCGGTAAGATAAGCTTCAATCCACCCAAGCATATTTGCACTAAAAAGTAAATTAAATCAAACTAACATGCTAAAATATTTATGTACATGTATATGATATTCAAAAACAGTCATAATTACTAAACAGCGTTTGTTGTTGACTATGATTGTACATGTATTTAAAATAAACTTTAATGCAACCTTGTCTGTTTTCCCTCTCCTTAAAAGAATGAATATTAAGTAATTTTACATAAAATAAAATTTAATGATCAATCATAGAACAAAGCCTTTTTAATTCTTAAAATTTACATCTATTACATATATTTAATTTTCTTTATTTTAAACATAATCTTTAAAAAATTGCCTGTTATTTTATTGATTAACTAAACATTTACCTAAGGTCAATAATTGAACAGACTTTAATTCACCTGTAATTAATTTCCTTTGTTCTTTGACACCCTTACCTGTGCACCAATCCCACTTAGCTAAAATCAGTCACCCATAAAATATTCAGAATTTTAGCTAAGTGGGAAGACACCGGAGACTTTAGTCTAATTATTGACAAAATACGTTTTGACTGAAAGGGATGAATTAATGTAATCGAGTAAAAACAACAATAGGACAATTTCTAATATCAATAATATGTGTTGCCGAATCTGACATATGGCTTTAAAGTAACATGTCAATCTGTCTTAAAGGTGATTTTGGAAGCATTGCAAAGCAGTTACATTTTAGTATATAATACATTATTTGTTGCTTACATGTATTTGTAATAGATAATGAGTAATATTATTTTGTGGTTATTTATAATTTTCAAAAAAGGGTTACGCCTTGAAATCAGCCAAATTCTTTGGATAGAAAACAATAAAAATGTTACATACATGTATATATATATATATATATATATATATATATATATATATATATATATATATATATATATATATATATATATATATATATATATATATTTCATTTTTTTAAAATGCAATCTATTTGGTTTACTTGTTCATACAGTCTATAATTTCTTAAAATAGATCAGTATATTGGAAAGAAAAAAAACACTCTGCTGAATACGTTGTATTTCACCATGCAGTACTATACAAAGCACGACTAAATAGTAAATATGCAACCATTAAATATAAGACTTTAAAATTATAATTTAATATAAACGAAGTCTCGGTAGAACATCCTTTGCTTATTTTTAATGGTCTCCCATCCTCAACAATGTTAGATAAGTCTAATTTATCCGATTTTTTTATTCGTACCATAAATCTGCCTTTTATATAGACAAATTAATTAGTTTTGTAGTGTTATTATTACATTCATGTATTCAACGAACTGCTAAGCTTAGTGGTTTCACGGAGAACTACTACTTATTGGGAAATGGGTTGAACCCTCCGATGCACCGGTACAACCGGTTTTTTTCTCTTTCAATCTCAACTTTATCGTATCCATCGTGTGTGCAGCATTGCAATTAATTCGTAAAATGCATGGGTACTATTAGTTAATTTCTTTTTATTTCATTTCATTTATAAAGTTTAAAAGATAAGTAACATTTTTATGATTAAAAATATACTTTGAGGTTTAGGATCGGAGAACCTTAAAGCTAAGACATCAAACAATACTAGGTATTATAATAATACGATGACACACTGTATCATTATGTTTACTTTCCTAAAATTAACAGTATTTGAAATAAACATGTAAAGCTGCATTACGTTGAATCAAGTAGTTTTTGGTCTTCATTTAATTGTAACAAATATTGATAAAACTGAAATATAATGATAATAGGTAAAAAAAGGAATAAATAAATTGTTGTAAACGGCGATAATCTAATCTTGGATAATTTCATTTTTGTAGAGGTACAAAGAAGGAATCAAAATGCGTCTGCTTCTGATACTTTTTGTGCTCTTAATAAAGTCACAGGTAATACAAATGATCAAATTGAAAATATTATGAAATTGGTACACTAAAAGATTAATAAAACTATTTTATATTTTATTTTCTTATAACAAATATGTAGCAAAGTGAAAATAGATACTGTCAAGAGGCCGTCGACAGCGTTAAAATCGTATCATCTTGCCCAACATCTAAAAAAGAATGGGACATAGCTGCTCAAAAGAAAAACTGTATCAGAATAGCATTTTTGCAAAACTGTTCAAGTGTTGAACAGTTCGAGTACCACTGCGTAATAAACGGATATAGAAATGAAACATTGGAAGTATGCGCTCCTTCCAGATTTATATTTGGTATGGGTTTTTATTTTGATTTAGCAAAACCAAAAGCAGATTTTGTTCATTCATCAAATATACAATTCCTTAATCATATACTTTATAAATATATATATAGCTTATAATATATATTTTTATGAAATATTGTGCATTAGTTTGAGTCTGACACTTTTGTACGTTTTCAGGACATTGTGTAGAGTTTAATGTTCCTGGAGGAGTAATTCAAGATCAGATATCAGCTGCATGCAGCGAAACGTTTCCGAAATGCGATGCTTCTTATCTCTCTTCGTCAGCATACAAATGTAAGAAGACTTTATCGTATACTTATAGAAAATATACCCTTTTCTGTCCTTGATATGCGAAATAAACCGAAAATTCGCCAACCCGTGTGTAATACACTCTAGGAGTGTGTAATAACATTTATTACACTTCCCTGTCCGGTAATCTTTGGATGAAATACAAACCCATTTTTGTTAATCATCAGCAATTATGACGTTGAGTTCGGAATGCGTCGTTTAACTCCGATGTTCTAATATGACGTCAACTAATTACGTCGACGTCAACTTGGTATGAAAACAGCAATTTTCTAAGAAAGTTTTTAAGAGATGGATTATATGGACACAGGGTGAATTGATGGCAATGATCATTAATCACATGATGTTTTGTTATTGTTTCTTTCATATTTTCAATAAGTATATGATATAAAAATCATGACATGGCATTTTTTAAATCGCATCTCATATTAACCCTCTGTCGCTGTATATCAGACCTCGAGTCTGACGGCTCTGGGCTGATACACAGCAATCTCGGGCTAATATGTGATGCAATTTAAAAATGCCATCTATATACAACAACTTAACCATAATATTTTGATGTTTGACGTGATCGCAACGTGTAATCATTAGGTTCCATAGTGTATACTATTGGATTTTTTACTAACTGACTACGGAACTATTTCGGGCTTGATCGACCCGATAGAGTACCGTAGTCAGTCAGTAACAAACCTTATAAAGGTTTCGTTTTACCGAGGACTTTCAAGTGAGACATTTATTTCACAAGAAGCGATGATCTTCAAACATCCGTTCAAATTGGCCTTTACATTAGCGGTACACCCCGTCTAATTTATCACAGTTGAACATTTAAAACTTTTTAATTTTTAATTTCAAATAGTCTTTGAAAATATTCGCTGCACCTTTGTTTTATGTGTTGTTGCTATTTACTTCTAAATGTTTTCTCCGTTTTCTCTGCAGAGGTATGAATATACCTCGATTCTGCTATTTTATGTGACGTTAATCGTTAAATTTAAAGTGCAGTTACTTTCATTTAACAGCAATGTCAAAGGGCAACTACTCCCAAAATATTCAGGGATTTTCGGAACGCGTTTTCTGTATTAAATATAATGATATTTTGAGATAAGTAGACGAAACGTACGTCAGCCACTTGTCCATTATTAATTAACCAGACGGACTTTGAGATAAATCAGGCAGTCCCATGCTACAAATGTAAGTATTCGTATTGTTCTAAAAAGATAAATTCAGAGTCAGATTAACGTAACCAGACATTCAACAGTCCTTTACATGAACCAAGCATATTAAATTAAAGCTATACATTCAATTATATAAATGCATAATATATCACTAGACTTTGACCCGTGCGTGCACGGGTTGACATTGCAAATGATATTGGACATTTACAAAATGCTGAGATACATTTACAAACCGTATTGTTGACATTTACATAACCAAGCTTTAACCGTATAATCATGCTATTAATTTCACTTCACTCTGCTTAGTTAGAATAATTTAACTGTAAAATACCTCCCATATACCCGTATTGTAGCAAAACATTGCATATTCACTACGAATCGATTTTGGATGAAAATTAATGAATTTGCATTTAAAATAACAGTCAAATTATTCATAACAAACCATTTTGAGACTGTAATTACCGTTCATCTAAAAAAAAAAATCATATTAATGAATAATTCAACACTTTTTCTCCAACATTTTTACTCGTTTCGAATTTACACACCAGGTTGACATTCGGAACTCTCCGGTTTTAATATATATAATGAACTGAGCTAGAGTTATCTCCCGTATTTCCTGTTATGAACAGAATATATGACAAATTTTCAATTTATACGTATTTGTAATATCGTTACTGAAATTATCCATGCAAATGTGATGTTGTGGAAACATAAACTAAAAAGCCTCCTGTGATTTAGCGTGAATGTAATGCGCATGCGCAAGAATAAAAACTCCAAAAAATCCAGATGATTTCCGGATTTTTAAAAGGATTTTTCGTTGATTATTAATTAGCGAAGCTTGATTGAGTAAAATAAAAATAAATTGGTAATCTTCAAGTACCAATGATGTTTAAAATATGTAAAACAAAAGACAGTACTCTTCCGATTTCAATATTAAAGCCCCAAAATTCAAGTATATTATTTTAATATAGTAGTAGAGATTTCCTTATAGAAGTATACCCCTTGTCGCCCTGTGTAATATAAACCGAAAATTCGCCTACCCTTGTGTAAAAAACCCTTGGGTGTGTAATTAGATTTATAACACACCCCTTTTGGGTATCATTGGTTGTTATTACACTCCTTTCCATTAATCATCAGCTATTATGACGTAGATATCGGTATGAGTCGTTCAATGTCAGAGTATCATATCAAATAATAGTCCATTTTCGGATTACCATTACCGGCTCTATTCTATAATTAAGTCCGCACATAAGTCACGTGATTTTTATGAAAATGCGGGGTGCATCACTTCCAGCAAAATTGTTATATTGGAAACGACATCGTTTGCTACGACATGCCACAGTATTACTGTGTCGCAGAAGGTTGTTCTTCCGATTCAAGGAAAAGGGGGAAGTATGGGTTTATGAGAGACGTAGAATTCTTTCCTTTTCCCTCGTCAAAGCATCCAAAACTTCAAACAAAATTGCTTGAATTGCCAAGATGCCGTGACTTCGAACCTTCTCGACACGACAGGATATGCTCCATGCATTTTGTTGATGGTAAACAACACAGGACCACCCATACCCTGAGCTTTTCCGAAACAATAACTTTAAGTGCTTTTGGGGAAATCGAGGTACAACTCGAAAAGTGGTCCATTCAACAAGCCGCAAATAACACCAACAGAGACATGTCTGATCAGGAGAATGATCATCGACCTACTCACGCTACTGCAACGGATATTCTTTTAGTGGTATGTACTCTATTCGAATCACGGTATATCTTCTTTTTAATCAATGATTTATAATTGACTCTAAATCAATGGCATACAAATGTATTTATTCTAAATTTACATATAGGGCCTACTCAAAAGAATGCACATTGTACATGTACTGTTTATATATTTGTAGGATAAAGATGACGCATATGGAGAACAACTCTCTCCATTCCCTGTCAATAAGGAAATCACTGTGCAACCCATACCATTTGAAGAACGAACCGCAAGTATGTTGATTTGTTTTAAGAAATGTGAACCTTATAATGCAAAAAAAACCTTAATCTTATAATAACAAAATAGTAATAATGACAAACTAATGCAAGTAAATAATAATAACATGTGGTATAACTTTTCTTTTTATATTTTAGCTTTCAGTGATCATGATTATTGTTCATATGGGAATGAAAAGGTCCATCCCCACACTTGTAATGCAGAATGCCAGACAAACTTGACACAACAGGACATGGAAAAGTCTGAAGCTGAACTGCTGCACATGACCTTTAGGTACAAGGATGATCTGAAGCGGTACTTGTTTGTGGACAAGATGACCATCTTCTAAATGTATTTAAAAAAAAATTGAAAGTGTTTTAAATCAGTTTTCCCAAAACAACTTGCATAATTGATTGTACTGAATGTTTTAATTGAATGGCCTTCCAATCCAACGGCACAGTCTAGAACATACAGTTCTTATAAGCGTTAGTTGTTGTTACTCCTTCAGGAGCTTTCATGTTCATTTCAAATTTTTGGAGTGGAAATGTATCAAACAGGTACATAACTGAGCACTTTGGATTTTTAGATATTGCAAGACCTTGTGATGACGTGAGGACACACATGGGCTTTTGAATAAGAGATTTACTGTTAGAAAGAATGGCTATATTGAATATACCTCCATCTATCAAAATGTGTTCATGGGGGAAATGTAAACATCTCACTGCACATGATGTTTTGAAAACGAAACAAATTGCAAAGTTTCGTATCCATGTGGAACGAGCAATTTGTAGGTTAAAGAACAACACAATTTTATCCCACACTATTCCACTGAAAATAAAACGTCTGTGTGACAAAATTGTAAAAGTATGTGCCTTTTTAAGCACCTTTCGGGAGCCTTAAGTGAAATAAGAGGTGAGAAAATAATTGATTGTATCAGTTTAAACTATTTGTCAATGTGTGATTTTTAAAGCAATTGTCAGGAACTTAACATGACATGTAATAAGATAACGGTATTTCATTGTACACATGAAGAATGTGAGTAGTGTGTGTCTTAAGTGATAGATGAAAAATTACTCATGTAACAGTATAGTCATTGTTTTTTATTTTCCTAGCGAAATCTCATTGGCCAAAAATTGCCTGTACAGACAAATGCAAAGACCATAAAAATCTGCTTAAAAGAACAATAAAATTAATATAATATATCTGCAATAACTTGAACTTGGTGTTTTTAATGCGAATTGTTACATAGCACATGTAATATGAAGGGAACTTTTCGAAAGTTGATCAAATTTTGATTACAAATTTATATTACAACCAGGAAGTTACATTTAATGTAACAGTGAGTTTATGACATATTTATCAAAACATTTGAATTTCAAAAAACATATCACCATCAAAATTTGTTCTGTCAATAATAATTCCCCTTCTTGTGAACACCCCCCCCCCCTCAAAATCACACCATAAGGATTTGCAAATTCCCGCTGCCCTTGAGTTTGATCATACCATGGAGAAATATGCTTAAACCTAACATCCTTGTT
The DNA here is from genome assembly GCF_963853765.1 of Magallana gigas. Lineage (NCBI taxonomy): Eukaryota > Metazoa > Mollusca > Bivalvia > Ostreida > Ostreidae > Magallana > Magallana gigas. The sequence goes on along the minus strand of NC_088861.1, from coordinate 16,851,445 downwards.
TTCATCAATGTAAAGATTGTAATGGTCTTCTTAACAGGCTTCTTTACAGTTCGAAATTTGGTACGTTAAACTACATTTGACCTCAGGGAGCCCCACTCCACAACATTTGCAAGAAACTCTTCCATCTGGTGAAGCTCTCATAAAAGGATATTTTTCGCTCACAAACAAACTACATGGGTCTACTTTAAAATTCTTGTGTGATCTTTTGTGTTTTTCAATGTACTGTTGTCTGGCTACAGGTTCATACTTTTTACCAGATGCAAGGGAAGGTACAGGAGAATGAGAACAATCTACAGAAGTGCTAAGTATTTTCTTCAAGATATAATTTTCAGGATTGTAAGTAAATTTCAAATGCATGACAGAGTTAAAAATTAATTCATTTGCTAATTAAACCTTCAACTTTGCACACTTTCAATCCGTAGTTTCTGCATTTGTAACTTCAGGCTCGGCAATAGCACATCTGACATGATGCAAATTGACAAATGTAAAGTCTACAAGTTTGTCGAATTTTGACATGACCTTATATGGCAACTGCCTTGCTGCGGGAAAAGACATGCCGTAACCGCCGGAATGGACGAAAAATAAACATAACATTCAGCTAAACTGTTCACACAAAACAAAACCCGTTTTGCTGTCATTGACAGTTTTACTCTTGTTATTTTTCTGAATTAGTTAGACTAGTTAGACCTGCAAAGATTTGGTAATTTTTCGCGGAAAAATTTATGTTACTTTACATGTATTTATACTTTTTGTTGTTGTGTGGTTGAAAGATAAATAATAATACAATCTTCAATAATAATAAATAAACTAGCACATATTTTTTGTGCGCCGCAAATTGAGGTTTTACTATGGGAGGCACTGTAGCTCCCAGGTCGTTCGTCTGAATTTTTTTCAGACCGGGAGCTACATACCTGCAGTTAGTTCACAGGTGGCTGTAAAGCCTATCATAATAGCTCTCCAGAAAATTTTTATCAACCAACTTCACAAATTTAGTTTGTATTGAACCGACATTCAGGACGTCATATTCATATAATTGCTTGAAATAATAATAAAAAATGCTAATTTTTACCTGCATGATAGGCTTCTTTCCCTATATATTGCCGACAATGCAAAAAAAATTCTTAAAATAATTTATACACATTTTATGCTGTCATGATATATATAATAATAAATTAACTAGCACATATTTTTTGTGCGCCGCAAATTGAGGTTTTACTATGGGAGGCACTGTAGCTCCCAGGTCGTTCGTCTGAATTTTTTTCAGACCGGGAGCTACATACCTGCAGTTAGTTCACAGGTGGCTGTAAAGCCTATCATAATAGCTCTCCAGAAAATTTTTATCAACCAACTTCACAAATTTAGTTTGTATTGAACCGACATTCAGGACGTCATATTCATATAATTGCTTGAAATAATAATAAAAAATGCTAATTTTTACCTGCATGATAGGCTTCTTTCCCTATATATTGCCGACAATGCAAAAAAAATTCTTAAAATAATTTATACACATTTTATGCTGTCATGATATATATAATAATAAATTAACTAGCACATATTTTTTGTGCGCCGCAAATTGAGGTTTTACTATGGGAGGCACTGTAGCTCCCAGGTCGTTCGTCTGAATTTTTTTCAGACCGGGAGCTACATACCTGCAGCTAGTTCACAGGTGGCTGTAAAGCCTATCATAATAGCTCTCCAGAAAATTTTTATCAACCAACTTCACAAAATTAGTTTGTATTGAACCGACATTCAGGACGTCATATTCATATAATTGCTTGAAATAATAAAAAAACATGCTAATTTTTACCTGCATGATAGGCTTCTTTCCCTATATATTGCCGACAATGCAAAGAAACATTTCTTAAAATAATGTATACACATTTTAATTTCAAGACAGTTCACATTATTTTTGGAATTTTTATTCATTTTTTTAAAGAGGGTTTCATTTCTTATGTCCCATATTAATCACAATCTCAAAACCAATGTCTTTAAATAGTTTGTTTTTCTTATCGATAACTTTGCTACTCGGCTAACCGACCCCGTGTAATTTTTCGCGGGGGATTTGTGTGTGTGTGGGTGGGGGGGGGGGGTGCGTCTTGTCTTGTCACAACTTTGTGGTAGCGATGCATTTGGAGATACTTTCTTAATTCAGCCGAGGCCTATACTTTAACAATTTGTTGCATGTATTCTAATAACAGTGGCGTCGAAAGCAAATTGAAAGGGGGGTGGGCTAAACTAATCATAGAAAATCTTGACAAGAATTCCCCAAATCGTGAAAATCATAATCCGGGGGGGGGGGGGGGGGGTGGGGGGGGGGTATACCTTCCCAATCCCCCCCCCCCCAATCAAATCAAAAAATTCCTAATCCGTGGTGGTGGTGGTGGTGGGGGATGCTAGTATACCTACTATGACTCCAATTTTCAATATCACTATTAATATTTCATTCTCTTTAAGTTCTTTTCAGGAATAATTTTGTTTTTTGCGAGGAAAAAGTGGTGGTGGGGTGGGGGGGGGGGGGGTGAACCATCCCTGTTGCTATGTTTTTAATGGTTAGGTCTAACTTGGCAAAAAAAATTGGGGGGGGGGGCGGGGCGGGCTAAGCCCCCCCCCCCCCCGGGCTCCGACGCCTATGAATAAAAATGCGTATATAATTTTGTACACGTGTATTCAAACAAAGTCATTAAATGTAATTCTTTTCAGTTGTAAGAGGATATATCTGAAGCCGATCGAATTCTTTACTAGCATCTTTTATACATTTTTTTGATAAAATGTACACCAATCTCATAATTTAATTTTCCGAAAAATAATACTTTCTATGAAATGTTGTTATCCAGAGATAATATGATTATAGGCCTACCTAATATATATTTTTTTATTTATTCCGTCCCTATTCCGGCGATTACGGCATGCCTTTACCTGCAGCTAGCCTTTTTCAATCAGTGACGTCACTGTTTCCATAAATGGTCATGTCAAAATTCGATAAACTTGTAGACTTTACATTTGTCAATTTGGAAGATGTCAGCCGTGATATTTCAGAAAACGGAAATACAAATGCAGAGATTTGAGATGGAAAGTGTGTATTAAAGTAGCAGGTTACATGTAAATAACAAACAGCATTTTACAGCTGCAATTAAGCATCTGTATGGAAAATTAGATTGAAGGTCTGTGGGGTCAACTCTAAAGTGTTTATCCCTGCGTTTTTTAGGTTATACGATCAAAATTACACTCATTCTTACTCAGGCTCACACATCGACAAGATTGCGCATTCGGATTAACAAATTTACATGTCTGGATTTTTGAACACGATTACCCTCCATAAAAAATTGGTGCTGTAATCCTGCCATGCATGTATCTATGTTCGAACCAGGCAGTGTTGTTGGACTGACCTCTAGTAATCTTTTCTATTTCTAATACAACATCTGGTGTGTAAGTCATTTTTAAGTGTTCTAAAATGGAAATTTTTTGTGCCAGTTTGTAAAGCAATTTTTTAGTGTAGGAACATCCATTTCATCATCAGAAGAGTTGTCATCACTTGGATGATCTAAAACCTGTAGTAGTAATAAGTTGCTTGATTAAAACAGAGTAAATACATTTTTCTCAACTTCCCTTAAATTGATTTCACCACAAGGGGAGAAATTTGGGGAGTTGGCAAAATGTTTTCTCAGTTGTTGTATTTTTCTGCAAATCAATGTTGTCTATCTCCATTGGCTCAAATGTTTTCTTTGGCCTGTCCCACATACACCCAATGGCAGTACATGCCTCCGTATAGCGATTCTTTTGTCTATCACTAAAACTCACCAGGGAGAACAATAGGGCAACACACTGTTTACATATTCTATTACATCTGAAAAAAAAAATGCAAAACATTATCAAGTAAATATTGATATTGTTCTTATCATTCAAATACACTGGATTGGATGACCGAATGAAATGATGAAATGAAGATGATAAACAATACCAGTTTCATACCAGATGAATAGCTGGTTACATGAAAATGGATATCCCCAAGTTGCCAGCACTGGGGTAGATGATAGGTGGTGTATGAATGTGAAGTCAACGATCCAAGTACGAATACGAAACAAAAAACCGATTTAAATTAAGTGCCTCTTAAGTACTTCTCTCAGTTGCAACACAAAAATGAGAAAAACAATGTCTGAAAATGCTATTAATGAAAGGAAAACAAGTGCACAATCTATAACTATTACATGATTATCATTCACATAATACAGATATACAAAATTTGCTTACAAACACAAGAACAACCGCCACCATAAACATGTCCGTTAGTTTTTAAAAGTACCCAAGTGACATATGGGGTTTTAGTCTGTCTAGTTTCTGGTACACAGCATGCTTTCACATAAAAGTATTAAATGTATGGTGCAGAAACAGTTACCTCCGCAATAGTTACATCACTGATATGGTTGTCTCTGTGTAACTTATAGGCATTATCCTTCATGTAGGATGTTAATCGTGAAGCTTCCAATCCACAATCATTCAGGGGATGCACCATTATGTCACACGACTCAACTGATGGTAATATTGCCAAATTAACTGACCACTTTGTAACATCCCCTATTGCCAAAATATCCTTCTCAGTACTTCCATTTCCACTTTGCAACTCGTCTTGGAATTTTAAAATAATGTAACTGAATGATATTAAATTTATTCGGTTTATTAATAATGTTTGTGAGAACTTATGTTTATTACGGCTCTTATGAGATGATTTATAAATAAGAAATAAAATATGAATTCAAGGAAAACTTTTCAAATTTCATCCACGTAACGTGCATAAATTGGCTAGATATTGTATTTTTTATCAGCCATAAATATGATGTAATGAAGTTCAATATAGGCCTAACCTTTCACAATGCAATTTTACATTTCAAGAATTAAATCGTAAAGTATATGTATTTAATAAGGGTGCCGATTTTAACATGTTCAAAGCGACTGCATTGTTTTTTTATTCCAATACATTACCTGATTCGTCGTTTAAAACTTCCAACTTTAATTCCTCTGCAAGTTTGCACTGTCTTAGAAGGGGATCTCTTCTGTAAAAGTGACAGGTAACTCCGCGATTCTGTAATACCCGCTTTGTGGCACTGAGAACCTTTCAAAAGTCATTTTCGGGAAACCGGATGTTCATATACCCGCATCGAGTAGAAACCTAATGTGAAATTCTTACCGGAATACGGTTACTCGAAAATGGACTATTACGTCGACGTCAACTTGGTATACAAATGTAACAACAGCTGGTGCAAACGGACAGGAAAGTTTATAAAAGACAAATCTATAGATACGAAGCGATTTGGTGACAATAACGATGTTTCTTCGATATCTTCTATAAGTTAATGATTTAAAAATGGAGACATGGCATTTTTTTTATATTGCATACTAAATTAGCCCTCGGTTGCTGTATATCAGCCCTTGAGCCTGACGACTCTCGGGCTGATATAGGACTCGAGATAAAAAATTCCCTCTATATATATATATATATATATATATATATATATATATATATATATATATATATATATATATATATATATATATATAATCGCACTTTAAAAAATAATAATATATTACATGTACATATTGATTAAATATTGTAAGAGCTTTTGAAATTTACAGATCCTGACTGTTATAAGCTTGTTTCGATGTCCGCAACAAAATTAACAATTGCAGCAACCAATAGTGATGAATCGAATACTTCGTAAGATCATTTTGTAGATAGTTTGTAAATTATGTTATTGATTTTTTTAGTCTCAATTAGTTTTTCAACGATGTCGACAAACATATTTCTATTAGCAGTCTGGGTGGACTCTGAAAACGGAGTTAACTCCGAAAACGGAGTCTTTGGCACCGTCATGCTGCATTGCGATTTTCTCAACTTCCGTTTTGTAACTAATGTAAATAATGCAGAGTTGCTTCCCTTCTTCGTGAAAACGTGATTGAAAAATAGATTAAAATCCTTCAGAAGCGTAAAAAAAAATTTGGAAAGATACAGAAATGGTTAATTTTTGAATTATACTTCAAAAGAAATGTGAAAATGTTTCAGTAAACAACGGGAAAAATATATAAAACAAATTTCAATTCACGCGTGGTTGACCCGAACTTGTAAGATTGAAAAATCGGACTTCATATTAAAATTTGGAAGTATAGAGATGGAAATTTAAATGTTGTACTTATGTAAATATTCAAGCCTTTAATAAAGGTGATGTTAAAAAAAAATACGACTAATTACGATCTATACAAAGTTTTAAGAAGTGTCGACTGGGCGAGCCGTCGCGTGATCAACAGAAAAGTGTGAAGACTACAAACGGGATATAAAACTCGCGTTAGTAGTTTATTTCACACCCTAGCACATAAATAATCTTTAATTATAATGAAATCATAAAAAAAACAACATTAGTTTATTCACTTTTACTGACATCGTGATCGGAAACAGAATTGACTTACTTTGACAGCATATAAGATTTGATTTGCCAAACGAACGTCTATTTTTGCCAAATACATTCTGTCGAAACCTGTCTTTTAAAGCATTTAAACGAATTTTCAGACCTGCATATGAATAATTCGCATTGCACGATCAATTTTCCTGAGTGTCCTGTTTTCACGTAAAAATGTGGCATTTTGATGGACTGCGCATGCGCCAAACTTCTTTTTCGCAGTATTTTCACTTGTGAAAAATCATTTTACTCCGTTTTCGGAGTCCGCCCAGACTGATTAGTAAAAACGTAACTAAATTCGGCAACATTTTTAGAAATCATTTTCTGTTTAATTTTATTTAATATTTTTTTCAATTTTAGGAAATCAATGACGGCTCTGTATTTCATTTCAGCGGCAATGTGTTTTGCGATATTAATTGTTGCGATATATTTAGTATTCTTAAAAAGTAAGTTCATTTAAACGTTGGTCCATTATTTCAAGAAAATAACATAAACTATACCAATAAATAACTCGAGGCAAAAAAAAAATGATATAGAGCGTATACGTATGTTGATAATTTAAAAAAGCTATATTCATTTGATATTTTTGCGATTTTTATTATTTGAAGATGTGCCTGAAATTTAGCCTCAACAATTATCAGAATACAAATTTACTGTTAATCAAATTTCAAGGTCATATCAATATATATTCTGCAGTCACGTGTCATGTTTAAACAAAGGAATGTCTTATATTTTACTCCGAGGAAAAAACAAATTTTAATAACGGGGTCATGGCAATCACATACCTAAATTTTATTTTAAATTTGAACTTACAATTTCTTTTCAGAGACCTTTAAGTGCTGCAAAAAGAAATTACCCAAAGGTATCTGATCCATATTAGGACCTTATTTTAAAACCTTGAATTTCCACCAATGCTTCGGAAGCAATCTAATATTATCTTGAAGAATTTTAGAGTAGAAAAGGATTTACCACGAGAAATTTTCAATATTGTTATTATCTAAGCAGCAATATATAAATTTATAGTCTGTCCTAAGATATATTAGCCGCTTATTTTCCTAAATTATTCGATATAAAACCCAAAGTCTTCCTCTTTGAAACACCCCTCTAGCTTACCAGGTTTCAATACACGACTAAACAGTCTACGGGGATTTTCTATTGCTAAAGAGATGAAGGTACCCGGGTGATAACGTTGAAAAATTCGGCGACGTATTCTGAGTGACTTCCAAATGTACCAAATATGTTAACATTACCCATGATAAATCCCAAAGAAGTCTGTTTTCGTTCCTGTCGGACAAATGATAATATGTGAATGAAGTTACCTTGTAAAGTTTTCCTTTCATCGATTTCAATTGCACTTCTATAACAGGTACATGTATGGTATGTGTATTTTTGTTTGTAATCGTCCAAATGTGCAGCATAATTATCTTGGGACAGGCTATAATGAAAATTGCATTAAGGTCTTTGGGGACAAGCATATTTATTTTTAAAAAAATAAAAAAAAAATACTAAGAATATAAATAAATGATATTATTGAAATATGCATTTGATCATAAGGAATAAAAAGCAGTTAAAAACAATTTTTTGTTTCGGTTTTTAAAAAATTGATTTTTACAAGTTATACAAGATAAGAAAAAATCAGCTTTAGGACAATTTACTCTCTTACATATTGATACATAAAAATGAAAATCAAGTGTAATAAGTATTATGCCAAAACATATCTGTTTGGCATCCAGATTCAATGAATATTAGGCTATTGTGGATCAATTACCTTAAGTAAACATTTAGGGGTCATTTTAATGTATGCAAGTAGCAAAAAGGTATATCTTATTAATAGCAGTAGAAGCATTGGTAGATATATCTTTATAATAATAATAAAAATAATAATTATTCTAACGATGAATATTTCATTTCACACTTCATTGAAAGAAGATTTAAATAGTTGATGAAAAAATTACTTTAACAGACGTTCAGCATCTCAAGTTAAGGCGAAGTGGACAAAAATATTAAGTCCGTGTTTTCCTCTTCAAATTTTCCATAATTTGAACATTCCCTGTAATAATATATCAAGTTACATGTAATAGAAAAATCGAACGATATAACAATTTTAGCTTAACTGTTGTGTACTACCTTGAATGATTTAGTCGATACAAATGTAAATGAGTTATAATAATTATTCAGGAAAAAAAGAAAACCAGAAGAGAGAAGGGGGCACACATGTAACAAAACACTACACCATGAATAGTAAGTCAAGACTATGTACAGTAATCATAAACTATAATTATGATAAAACAATAACAGAATCTAGTTTTTTTCCATGAAACAGAAATAACCATACGAGTTGAGGTCCTTAAAATTACTGTATATATCGTAAGGTGCTCAAAAGGCGTTCCCCTTGTTATACATCACCAATATATATGTACTTAAAGCAAGCCACAGATACTATTCATGATTGACTTCAGCTTGAGCATGAAAATTAATGCTCGCCTGAGAATAAACCTTTCTTGTCATAGGCGTCAGAACCGGGGGCTAGGGGGGGGGGGGGGGGGGGCTTTTTTTGCAAAGTTATAGCTAACCATTAGAAACATAGCATGATAGAGGGTTCAGCCCCCCCCCCCCCCACTTTTTCTCGCAGAAAAGATTATTGTTCCTAAGTTTACCTTGAAAGATTGAGACGTTGGATTCAGAAGCATACTAGCCCCCCCCCCCCCCCCCGGATTAGGAATTTGATGGAGAAAAAAATTTGGGTAAGTAATTTTTTTTTCTTTTGAAAGTATAGGTATATTCCACCCCCCACCCCCCTCCACCACGGATTAGGATTTCCATGATTTGGGGAATTACCTTTTCCTCAATATTTCTGAGGATTAGTCTACCCCCCCCCCCTTTCAATTTGCTTCCGACGCCGGTGCTTGTTTTCTAACAATTACATATACCAGTTTGAAATGAACTAATACTGTAAACTTACTTAATTCCACGGGTCTAAAATTATTTCATAATTTCCTCTGTAAGTACCTTTCTTTTTACCTTTGGTTTTTAATATACACATGAGTTATTTATTTAATTAACCGCCAGTTCTTATGGGTAATGAATTAACCACCAGAACATGCAACCATGCAATTACATTATTTTTTGGAATTACGTTAATTTACTGTACTTATCCAATTAAATGCTTTGAGAAAATAATTAATTTAAAAAAATTGTCAAATACAATACGCACTGGTCTATAATGCGCATCTGATATTTTGGCCTGTAAATAAGGCGGAAAACGTAGTCTAGGACCTCTTTTTTTAGGTTTTTAAAGTGAACTGCCCAATATGAATTATTATACCTTTCGCAGACAACATGGGTTTAAAGGATGTCTATAAAAAGTTTTCCCTAATGAGATGTTCAAGATAAAAAATTAAAAATTAGCACAGGTGTTCACAACAATGTTCACGGACAATTGTCCGATCTTAAACTTTGTGAAATTAAAAACACTGTAATGTTTTCTACTTATACAGTATCTGATACTAAACGAGCTCGAGACTAGAGCTTTACTGGTGTTTGGGCTGGGGCCATTAATCTTATATGAGCCCACTTTTGATCTCATTCTTACTTTTTCGAAAGAAATGTAGTGAAAACGCGAGACTAAGATGACAAGCGAGCTCATCTTAACTTATCTTCAAAACATTGTCTAGATTGGATAATATTATACAAATATTGACTGGGGTTGAGGGCAACATTGATTATATTAGCCCTTGAGGGACGAAATATTGCCCGACGCGAAGCGGAGGGCAATATGTTCGTCCCAAAGGGGCTAATAAAATCATTGTTGTCTGATAGTATATAAAATATAGTATAGTAAATATAGTTAGAATATACTACTGAATATAACAATAATAATAATAAAGTTATAAACTTCAGTATAAACGAGTTTCGAAATAATTAATGTGTAAACAACTGTACACTAACTTGTACCAAAAATTGTTAAATTTCTTCTTTTCCAAACGCTAAAATTCGTTTTAGCTTTTCTAATTTCCTGGTCCTAAGTCAAAATCTTAGCATGCTTTATGTTACGGGCCCCGTAACATAAAGCATGCTAAGATTTTGACTTAAGTAGGGTCATAAGTAGGACTTAGGCAGAATCTTAGGACCTACATAAGTCCTGCTTAAGTATGTCTTATACCGTAGCATAAAGCAAACTTAGTAATGTCTTAGCTAAGTCATGTTTATGTTAAACGGTAAAAACGTATTTTTCATTTCTTTTGTCGAATTTCTATGTATTGGTTTTTATAGATACACATGCATGACATCTTTGAGATGTAAATGTACAGACACAACATTCAAGGTGGCATGAGTATAAACATGTACATACATGTATGTGCCTAAAATTTTTGAAAAGCTCAAAGCGATGGATCTCGAACAATATATTCAGTCTATTGTTGTTGATTTTTTGTTTTGACGAATATTCACTATTTAAGTCGTTCTCGAAGACTACCTGTGGCGTAATATTGCGATGCCGTAGAACTTAATATAACTATATAGTGGATTTCTTTTTATGTTTTGTTCTATCTCTTACCTCACCAATAAAGCAATTCAAATGATCTGGGTATAATCATTCCTTCATTAAGTCGATATATTGAAATGAGGCAATCGTCGTCTTTAAAATTTCTAAGGGTGTTTCTGTCTTTGAACGTCGTTCTTTTAGTTTATCAAGTTTCGCGAGTTTAAAAATGCAGTTACTTCTTGTAAACCAACCATTACCGTGTTTACAACATATCCAGCAGATCACTTGCATACTAACGGTTTTTGGAAAATGTGCCAGATTATTACGACCACTAATAATATTTATATCAATCAAATCAAAAATGTTATATTGGTGAATATTAAGATATTCATTCTGTGTAAATAGCATAACGTGATTAGATACTCTGTAATCATATGCTGAATTTAGATAATTTCAAAATAACAAAAAACCTTCTAAATGTGTGAAAACAATACTTAAGTCACATCTTCCGGCCGCCTAAGTTTTGGGTAACAGTGGCAAAGAAGCAAATTGAAATTTGGGGGGGGGGGGGCTAAACTACTCCTTAGAATTATTGAAAAAAAAACCTAATTCCGAAAATCATGAAAATCCTAATTCGTTGGGGGGGGGGGGGGGGGGGGGGGGGGGAGTAACTTTAGTTGCAAAAAAAATCTTACGTACCAAATCCCCCCCCCCCCCAAATCATCAAATTCTTAATTCGTGGGGGGGGGGGGGGGGGGGGTGCTAGTATACTTTTGACTCCAACTTCTCAATATTTCTATCTTTTTAGGAACAATTTTATTTCCTGCGAGAAAAAAGTGGGGGAGGGTTAACCCTCTATGATGCTATGTGCCCAATGGTTAGGTATAATTTTGCGGGGAACAAACCCCGGTTCCGACGCCTACGGGTATATTGTCTTAGCTAAGCACTCTTCTAGTTACGGACTTAAGTCTAAGAATGTACATAAGTCCTACTGTCTTAGACTTAAGTACCCTGTATGCATGTTACGAGCCCCTATTGTCTGTGTGACGGTGCCTATTTACGAGTGGTGTTCAGCTTTAAGGGGATATGTTTGAAGAAGGTATTATAATAAATTTCCTTATTTCAGTTGTAACTTTGTTTCGAAGTAGGGTACCCTATTCTTAAATTTGACCTCAAATACCACAAGATATATTTGTCTGTGCCTATGGAGGTACATGGAAAATATATTTTCATAGAAATATAATCTATACTTTTTTAATTTAAGAAAATCATATTTTTCAAACCCTTCCCTTGTTCTAAAAATAGATCCACCCAATGCCGACTGATAAAAAACAGGGTAACCTAATATGAGGCGAAGTTACAACATAAACGTGCAAGATTAAATAATTTTCTCAACAAATGGTTGTAGAGAGGACACCAATGAACCCCATTCGTGATTTTTTTTCTTCAGATTTTTAATTTTACAAAATAATACTGAAGCTGCGCAGTTCGACATCTGTTCTGAGTAATAAAAAAAACCATTGTCCTGTTCTTGTGTGTAATTTTTCAAACAAAATGACATGTTACATGTTACCGTAAGGCTTCATGTTCATTGCTTTTATATCTTTTGGCAGCATTTTTGGCCATTTTAAGGCAGAAACAAGCCAGTTCAAGAAATGTTTTACATACTTATCCTCAAATGAACAAGTGCTATAGAAAATAGGCCCTTTTCAGTACCATTTCATGTAGAAAATATCAATGAATTGCTTTTTACCGTGAATATTTAAGCCCTGTTGGATTCATTTGATTTATAATTATGCACGCTACAATTTACCAAAATTAGCATACAGTTCAAACAATTGAGGATTTTGAAATGTCTGTTGTTAATCTAAATCCGGAAATATCGTACCGAACCTACTTGAATTGTGTTTACCCCCCGTAATGCCCCCCCCCCCCCTCCCCCGGTTCCGACGCCTATGCTACACAGGTATGTGTTTTCCTTAAAGTTTTTAATTTAAACCTTTGAAAAAATCAATTTCATATCAAATTTTGATAAAAAATATAGTAATGTTAAAAGTACTAGGAATCCAAAACAGGTCACGGAAGCGTTGAAGCAAGTGTAACGTGCAAGGGGGTCACTGCCTGTGATCCCCCGCAGGCCCGTACCCGAGATAGAATCGGATAGCCCTGATTGCTGCCAATATTTACAAGTGCAGACTTTAATCACCGCTCCTGCACATATATAGGGACTCAACGTTACGCAGGCAGGGATGACCGCACACCCACGCAACTGAACAGGTACGAACGTTAACGCAAGCAGGGATGACCGCACACTTGCATCAACAACGCAACCTAACGCAAGCAGGGAGTGCCGCACACTTGCGCTAGAAAGGTCAGAACACCAGCAGGGATGACCACACACTAGTGCTTCGCCGCAACCACCACCAATACAAGCAGGGATGACCGCACACTTGTATTAATGCAACACAAAGCAGGGATGACTGCACACTCTGTATCGTAGGTTAGAACACACGAAGATTAGATAGAGCAGGGATGTCCACACACTCAATCTAGCCGTACCTGTTCAAGTTTAACCCCAAACAGTCGTTCCATTCACATGCTTTAGACACTGTCCCTATATATGTGCCGGTCTAAAATAATTTGTAGTATCTTAAAACGGGAAATCAAAATAAACATGAAGTAGCGTTACTATTGGGCGTTGTACCAAGAATAACAATACTGATGGTTCGGATTTTCATATATATATATTCTGTATTAAAATGAACAACCCTGAAATATACAATGAGAGTGTGCCTTATAATATGCACAACATGATAATGATATAAACAATTTATACGATGTACATAATCATTTAAGTTATCGCTCTTACATAAACAATTACTTCGTCCATGTAATTTCTTCACGTACATATGTAATATTACTAAATCATATATTTATACGAGGGTCAATCAAAAAATACGAAGACAATGTGGCTGTCTATTATATATTTTTCATGAAAGTCATACTTAACAGATTAATCTGTGCACCAACACTTATGTTATTGATATGCAAAGTTTGAGTCCATTTGATGAAACGGTATTTTTGTTACCCCTTTTTAAAAACAACATGTTTTGTCACCACGGCGCACGGTAACGTTCAAAACATGACGTCAAGATTAAACACGCACAGTTTATAGATATACCCCATCTTTATATCATGCTTAGTATCGTGTGTCTTGCTCCTTACAATTTAAAATGACACTGAACCACTTAACATCTTATTTGCACCCATGTGTTTTAGAATCATAAGTTAGTTCTTCAAAGTTTTCATTTTCTAACCGTTTATCTCTTAGTTTACAGTAAGGATAACCCTGAACGTCGGTTGACGTTACTTCTTTGTTGACCTTATATTTACAGATATTTGCTCTTTTTCGGACTGTTTTATATTCAAAATACAATGACCACCACCCCCAAAAAATTTATTACAGTTAAACACAAACTTGCAAATAATTGTTGACTTATTTTATGCACCATTGACCATTTTCACAGCTTGTATCGTTTTTTTCCTGGGTTAAATCTATTTTGTTTGTACTTTTTGTTGCGCCGTGAAGTCCGGCGATGTCGATGTTTTTAGTCAATTCTAAAGATGACTATTTGTCTTTAATTACTAATATCTTTTCGACAAAACAATATATCCCGTCATTATTTGGTACATATAATACCATGACTACATCAAATTTGAAGTTTCAATATTATGTGGCTTTAAGCCCAATTCATAGAGATATTACTTTCAACATTTTATGGTTTATTGATGACATAAGACAAATTTTGACCGTGCGCCGTGACCTCATTTTTGCAAGATTAGATTCACAATAATTCTTAGAAATAAACAAATTTATGAAATTTTGTTCTTGCAAATTGTTTGAAACTATTGCTAAATTATGTCTACCAAATTTAGTATATGATATGACGTTAAGTAACATAGCTATGACAAAAGTCTTCGTATTTTTTTATTGACCCTCGTACATTTAGAGATATATCATATATATGCATCTCTCTAATAACAACAATTAATAGATTTATTTAGGTAACAAAATATTGTAATACCCGATTAACTGATTAACAGATATGAATTAAAATGAAATTTTACTTTAATATATATAGTAAATATGTTATTTTTATGTTTTTATGCACATATTGACCGCTAAATAAAATTTTCCTCACTCATACAGACAGATTTCAATGAATTTTTTTTTTTGCAAATTTTTTTTTTAAAATAAATAATTTGATTTTATTTTGATATAAATTGATTAGGATTTGATTATACTTTTTAGTAGAAAACTTAGTTTTTTAATATCTGACAGAAATTCCGAAATATTTGGATGTGAAATGTAGGCGGGAAACGGGCGTCAGCGTTCGCAGTTCCTTTTAAGCGTTCTTATTTTGACGAGGCCGAGTACAGAACGAGTACGCACGCTTTCGCGCAGCGTTTCATTTGGATTGTGACGTCATCTTTTTGCTTGGTTGACGCCATGGCGTGATAGTTTCAACTGCAGATATTCAGCGAAGTTTGTTGAAAATAGCTCGTTTGATGCGTAAAATTAATGTTATACTGTGGAATAAACATAAATGTATCGAAGTATAAGTATATTTGGGCTCGGGTCGAAAACATGAAGAGGATTCAGCAAGCCTAGCCCTCTGTCACGTTTTCTTAACCCGCGTAAATATAGCTTAATTCATATATTTCAAGACAGTAACCATGTATTTTATATTAATGACCATTAATATGTGATGCTATATATCTTTTTATTACTTAAATATGTCTTAATGTTTTAATAATTCTATATAGATCACCTTTTCCACCGTTGTCAAATAAAAAATAGCCGTTATCTGATGAATCTGGGAAATTGGGCATACAAAAATCAACTTTGATAAGACCCCTGGAACAAACCAGGAGGTAAAAGGTTTTTTTTATTTTTTTTTATTTGACCATTTGATGCCTTTTAGCAATAACTTTAATATGTAGAACAGAAAAAGAAATCCCTAGGGCAGAAGTTCTAAAAAAATGTGCAAAATTGATACATTTCATGCAAAATCCCACAGGGGCCAATGTTAAAGATTAACAAACTTTGAGATGACCCCCTTAACAAACGGTGTGGTAAATGTCTTATTTTTTAATCTTAAAATAATAATTATATCAGTAGAAATTCATGTAAATATTTTCATCCAAAAATCTAGGGCAGAACAAATTAGACCCGGCCTCGTTAAATCAAAGTTATCCCACTCATGTAGGAAAGTGTGTACTGCTTCAAATAATTTGAAAAATTCCTAAACAAAGACTCATCACCTCAAAGAACTAATACATATTCAATTTGAATTCAAATGATGAGATTCTTCTTTCGCTATGGGACATATTCACACAAAAAGAACAAGTTTTGAACATATTTTATAAGTCCACATGAACACATAACTGCTTTTTAAACATGCATACAAATATGCAGATCGGAGATTAGAGTGCAGTTGTGTCTTGTGTATAAGATTCACTTTCACTGTGTGAATACTCTGATCATTTTACCTACATGTACATTTACCATTTTGAAAAATGATTAGGTAAAAACTATTTTTGCATGCATATACATTTAGGCAAATAATCGTTTAATAGGGAATTTCAAGAGTAATATTGTTGACTGTAATTCTGGAAATATATGCAAGGAGGATGGAATAATATAACTATGAATTTAAAACAATACTGAAAGTATTTGTACTTCGGATGTTTAAAGCGCATGGCTGATCGGGTTCCATATTTTCTCATAGTTTTTTTTATATAGCATACACATCATTATAGTTACAAAATGGTACGTAAACAAGTATGCGCTTGATGGTTTTTAATGAAAAAAAAGGAAAATTCCTTATTATTAAACGAAGATTATCTTTCTGACGCCATATCTTTATAATGGCATGGCTTTAGACCAATTTAATTTAAATGTATTTAAATTTATTAAATTTTTTTATATGATTTTAAATAGGCCTATATCCATTTAGCTCCTTTTATAACGTCGATCAAAAAAATACATACATGTTACATCTTATACCATATGACGTCTTTTCTAGCAATCTAAAACTGTCTTCAATAAGTGATCTATAAAATAGTAAGTATATATGAAATGCATGGTTACTGTCTTGAAATATAAGCTATATATCTGGGCGAGGTTAAGAAAACGTGACAGAGGGGGATGCTTGCCGAGCCCTCTCCACGTTTTGAACCCGAGCCCAAATATTGCTTATATTTGAATACCGTTATCATGTATGTTGTTGATCCTACAACATGATATGACATTCTGCGCTTTAAAGGAGCGTTATTCGTCAAAGAACTATCATATCATATCTGCAGTTCAACCATGACGCTATGGCGTAAAAGAAGCAAAAAATGTTGTCACAATGCTTTTGAACGTCGGTTAAATGCACGAGGCTATATTTGGGCATTGACTGAATTGGCTTTGGTTAATTAGGTTATATTTACTCGGTCAATGTAAGGGATAGTTGCAAGATAATATTACTTATTAGGTTTGCTACTGACCGACTACAGAAATATATTGGGTTGATCAATCTCTAAGGGTGCTTTCCATTTCACCGGCGATTGCTGGAACGCGCGTCGTGCAACGCAATATACCGTTGCCGATTATAGTCTGGTCCAAGATATTTTTGCCGCATATTTCCTTAAATTATTCGATATTTCTAAATACCTCTTGGTTTAGACAATGTTCATTCAATAGTATGAAAAAATCCCAAGATTTTCCCGTTGAAACGCCCCCTCTAGGTTGTCGGGTATCAATACAGGGCTAAGAATAAAAAGTCCCCGAGGGGTTTCTATTGCCAAAGAGATAAAGACGCCCGGATGAAAACGTTGAAAAATTGCGCAAAGTGTCCCGAATACTTCCGAATGGAGAAAAGATGTCAACATTCCCCATTATAAATCTCCGTAAGAAATCTGTTTTCGTTACTGTGAATTTTTACGAGTAAAATATGATAATATGTGAATGAATTTATCATGGAAATTTTCCTATTCATCGATTACAATTGCACTACTTTCATAGGTATGTGTATTTTTATGAAAGATCGTTCAAATATGCAGCATAAATATTTTGGGTCAGAATATAGGAAACAATATGGCGTCATAGTTATCATATTCTACAAAACCAGAATTACTTATACAAGAATTTGTCCAACTACATTGAAATATGTCCTTGCTAGAGCATTTTGATGTTGCCAAACGTTCCATTTACGTCACCATTTCTCGATGACGTCGTCGATGAGGCAACGTTAATGGAAAGCGCGTTATTGTATCGAGGACTATGAAGTGACACATTTATTCACAAATAGTGATCATGATCCACGCAAAATCATGTACATGATGCCTAACATCTCATCCAATTTTACTTATTTAAACTCTTCAAAATTATCAATCTCACTTTTTAAATACTCTTTAAAGATCTTCGCTTCACCCATGTTAACCTAAAATGTTTTGTTGCTATTCAATTTTAAACATTTTTACCCTTTCTTCTGCAGAGATTTGAGCAAATTTCGACGATGCCATTTTGTTCTGCTCCATAGACAGCGAAGTAAGAACTACTCCAAATATTTTAAGAACTTACAGCATGCCCTTTCTGTATTAAATAATATAAAATGTCGAAATGAGAAGGCGAAGAGTCGTCCAATGACGCTCATATTGCCTAGTATTTATTCTCACCGAACTAACATAAAGATAAATAAAGCAGTCACGTGCTATGTTTAAACCAATGAAAATACGACATTTCAGTCCAAGAGAAAACGAAATGATTTATATAGTTTTTAACAGTCTTTAAGCGGCATTTTGTATTTGATTTTATTGGGAACTACTACATTGTTGATTGGTTTAACATATATACATGTAATGATATTGTCATATAGCTTAATTATATATTTTTTGCAGTTTATATCCAATGTCTATTCTTTACACAATGCTTTTTGAAACTTGTTTTCGTCATTTATTTTGAAATTAGTTGTCTTATCTAAATGTTAAATTGTATGATGTTATTGCGGTTTTCCTTCACTTCTTTACAGAATTTATTTATTGATGAAACAATTCCTGTTTTTTTAAAGATGCTTACTCACACCTGCTAAAGTGCTGAGGGTAGACCATCACTGAAACATGTGTGTTGCAAGAGTGATTTTGTAAATTAGGTTGTTCTTTTTTTAAACTTTTTAACGTTTTTTAACTTTCCGTATACGTTTTAAATTGAGTTTCATTTGTAACCTTGCACATATGAGTGGCCACTATGAGCATCGAATCGGTTGTACATGGTTAATCTTGACTATTTGTAACACATGTAATACGTTTTAATTGTTTTTTTCCCAACAATTTTAAAAATGTTAAATCACAATATATTTAAGCTTTCAATGTATTAAGGCCTTTGTCTAGTAAAGAATGTAAGAAGGTTTTTTTGTTGTTAGACGTCATTATTTATGTGATATATCATTTGTGTGTACTTAACGCTTTTAATGACTTTTTTAAAATGAAACATTTTCTTGACTTTTCATGCTTAGTGGACCTGGAGATATGGTAACTATTCATTTTAATATTTATAGCTTTTTTCTTTAAAGCTTTCTGGATTTTAAGTGCAAACAAAGGAGGAAAGATCATTAAGTGTTAATTCAGGACGGATCATTAAGTGTTAATTCAGGACGCCCACCTCACATGATGCATAATTTTTAGGTGCTTTTTTGATAATGACTTTTTCTGCAAATTACCGTTAATCGGATAAACTAAGAGCATGGTTTATATTTAACAAGAAAGCCTGTATCGTATCTGAGAAATTTATTACCCTAAGGTATGGGGTTTTGGTGTAAGGGTATACTGCAGTGGGCATTAATTTCTGCTTTATAAAATTTTTAATTTATATAATACTATTTTAGCATATCGTAATGTTATTGATGAGCAAAAAGTCGTCTTACAAAATTATTAAATTTACGAACTCGGGATCATAATTATGTGGGGATGGGACGCTGGTCAAGAAATGGACATGGAGTATCTCTAGCATTTTCTGGAATATTAAATAGGAAAATTAAGTATAAAGATTAATATGATAAATAATATATCATTAAGCCCTCCATTTCAATTTCTCATAACAGAGCATAAAAATCTCATAGCATTATAATATTGAAATCTCATAGCATATCATTAACATCGCATGCCAAAGCATAGCATTAAATTGTAAATTGTAAAAGATATGCATGAAATAACTGTACATGTACGAGCAGCGTGACTTTTAATTTACTCATGTGATTTTTATTAGCATTCAAATATTGTGACGCCATAATAAAACTTATTTACTAGTATCCTTTGAGCACCCTTTCTGCGTTATGGTGGTATATCTACAGTAGCTTTACACATACTTTATGTGCAAAATATGTGGAATGTAAATATTGATGAGTATACCAGATAGTATGATTAAATTTCAAAATGGTTTTTCTAATGCATCTATTTCATTATTTGCGTCAGCAATGACTTATGTATTGATGAATATGGCATCTGAATGAGTAATTACTAATACATACCAGATTTCACTGTCTTTGAAGTATCAACCAGTAACAAAATGAGAGCAGAAAATATGTTGAGCGTATCTTACTGCTGTCGTTCTGCTTCTTGCTTTCTGGTTCTGCATAAAAATTTGATCACGAATTCTTCCGTGATATTCTTCTCAAACGATTTCTCATCATATGAAATAAAAGGACCATGTGGCTTATTACCATCTATCTGTTGTATGAACATTATAAAATTTTAATTTAAAATATTACATATGTAGGTATCATCAAATGATATTGTATTATCAGCTGATGATATTCTGTAATGTTTCCCAGCAGCTCATTCATGAGCTTCTCATCCACATTTCCCTGATATATCTGTTTCTGTATCTATTAATAAAATCAAGACAATGACATTTTAATAGATTTATTTTTTATAATTCAAAATTAGATTTAAGTTTCTTCATGTGTTAATTAGTCCCCTACCGGTTTCACCGGAGGGGACTTTAGCTTTCCTCTGCGTCCGTCAGTCCATCTCTCTGTCCCACTTCAGTTTTCCACACTTTTTTCTTTATGCGTTTGAGGAATAATATGAAATGTGCTCAACAGCTTAAAAATGTCAAACTACAGATCAAGTTTACACTTTTGTAGCGTCTGGTTGACATATTTTCGAGAAAATTATTTTTATATATTCCAATTTTTTAATGTTCGGGTTCGTTATCGGGTTCGGTGTGTATTGAATAAACGAGGAAAGTATGTATTCAGTAATAAAATCGTGCATTACTTGTACCATTCCTTTTATTGTTTCTAAAAAACAAAAAAGCTCTGTAAAACAGTGTCAAGTTTTATGTTATAAATTTAATCGACAGGGTTTTTTGTATTATTACAATCTGGTTCGTTATATGGTTGGTCTGTTGATTCAAGGTACAGAAGACGGTAAGAAATGATATTCTGCAAAACAGTGCATTGTTTTCACAAAGAACTACGTACAGTATCAATCTTATTTTGCCCTGTTTTAGATATTTAAAGATATCACAAGAAATTGAAATGTAACGTTTATATACACAAGAATATCCATAAACTAAGAATCTATATATAGTTACCCGATTAGACTTCCTTAAGTTTAATTGTGATGTCACAAACAATGCATTTTACCGTAATTTTAATAAAACTGAGCAGAAGACGTCAATTCCTAAGTAGATTTTTGAATAGAAAAATGTCTGTCGCCCACAATGAAACTCGCATTTTAACTTCATCATGTGATATCACATAAAATATATTAAATTCGTTGTGGGCGACGGCTGCGGACACATTTTCCTTTACAAATAACTATGAGAAAATGTGCCATTTTTTATCATTTTTTTTTACCAAATCTTGGAAATATGCCAAAATGTTTAAGTCATAACTATTTATTCAAACAAGATAAAAATGTTTAACTTGGTACTTTTTAGGGCAAATATTGAAAGAAACTGTACCTTCTTCTTTCTACCAGCAAATACTTAATGGACTTGGCGAAATTACAGGAGATAAAATAGAGAGTATTGCATTGTATATAAGCCATTTTTATTTTAATTCTGTTTTTCTATCTCTGATTAAAGCATAACATCTCGTTTAAAATAGTTTTGAAATAGATGTATGCTTCGAAGCTTTCATAAAAAAGTACAAACCGGTAGGGGACGTGTATTGCTTATGTAATACTCTCAGAATGCTTGGTTTTTAGCTCACCTGAGCTGAAAGCTCAAGTGAGCTATTCTGATCACATTTTGTCTGTCGTCCGTCTGTCCGTCTGTCTGTCCGTAAACTTTTCACATTTTCAACATCTTCTCAAGAACTAATAGGCCAATTTCAACCAAACTTAGCACAAATCATCCTTAGGCAAAGGGGATTCAAAGTTGTGAAAATTAAGGGTCACACCCGTTTTCAAGGGGAGATAATTAGAAATTAATGAAAAATTTCGAGAAATTTTCAAAAATCTTCTTCTCAAGAACCAGAAAGCCAGGAAAGCTGAAACTTGTGTGGAAGCATCCTCAGGTAGTGTGGATTCAAAGTTGTGAAAACCATGACCCTCGGAGGTAGGGTGGGGCCACAATGGGGGGTCGAAGTTTTACATAGGAATATATAGAGTAAATCTTTAAAAATCTTCTTCTCAGAAACTAAACAGCCAGGAAAGCTGAAACTTGTGTGGAAGCATCCTCAGGTAGTTTAGATTCAAAGTTGTGAAATTCATGACCCTCGGAGGTAGGGTGGGGCCACAATGGGGGGTCGAAGTTTTACATAGGAATATATAGAGTAAATCTTTAAAAATCTTCTTCTCAGAAACTAAACAGCCAGGAAAGCTGAAACTTGTTTGCAAGCATCCTCAGGTAGTGTAGATTCAAAGTTGTGAAAATCATGACCCCTGGGGGTAGCGTGGGGCCACAATGGGGGGTCGAAGTTTTACATAGGTATATATAGAGTATATCTTTAAAAATCGTCTTCTCAGAAACTAAACAGCCAGGAAAGCTGAAACTTGTGTGGAAGCATCCTCAGGTAGTGTAGATTCAAAGTTGTGAAATTCATGACCCCCGGGGGTAGGGTGGGGCCACAATGGGGGGTCGAAGTTTTACATAGGAATATATAGAGTAAATCTTTAAAAATCTTCTTCTCAGAAACTAAACAGCCAGGAAATCTGAAACTTGTGTGGAAGCATCCTCAGGTAGTGTAGATTCAAAGTTGTGAAAACCATGACCCTCGGAGGTAGGGTGGGGCCACAATGGGGGGTCGAAGTTTTACATAGGAATATATAGAGTAAATCTTTAAAAATCTTCTTCTCAGAAACTAATCGGCCAGGAAAGCTGAAACTTGTGTGGAAGCATCCTCAGGTAGTGTAGATTCAAAGTTGTGAAAATCATGACCCCTGGGGGTAGCGTGGGGCCACAATGGGGGGTCGAAGTTTTACATAGGTATATATAGAGTATATCTTTAAAAATCTTCTTCTCAGAAACTAAACAGCCAGGAAAGCTGAAACTTGTGTGGAAGCATCCTCAGGTAGTGTAGATTCAAAGTTGTGAAATTCATGACCCCCGGGGGTAGGGTGGGGCCACAATGGGGGGTCGAAGTTTTACATAGGAATATATAGAGTAAATCTTTAAAAATCTTCTTCTCAGAAACTAAACAGCCAGGAAAGCTGAAAGTTGTGTTGAAGCATCCTCAGGTAGTGTAGATTCAAAGTTGTGAAAATCATGACCCCCGGGGGTAGGGTGGGCCCACAATGGGAGGTCAAAGTTTTACATAGGTATATATAGAGTATATCTTTAAAAATCTTCTTCTCAGAAACTAAACAGCCAGGAAAGCTGAAACTTGTGTTGAAGCATCCTCAGGTAGTGTAGATTCAAAGTTGTGAAAATCATGACCCCCGGGGGTAGGGTGGGCCCACAATGGGAGGTCAAAGTTTTACATAGGTATATATAGAGTATATCTTTAAAAATCTTCTTCTCAGAAACTAAACAGCCAGGAAAGCTGAAACTTGTGTGGAAGTATCCTCAGGTAGTGTAGATTCAAAGTTGTGAAAATCATGACCCCTGGGGGTAGGGTGAGGCCACATTGGGGGGGGGGGGTGTTAAAGTTTTACATAGGAATATATAGAGCAAATCTTTAAAAATCTTCTTCTTAGAAACGGATCAGCAAGATGAAACTTTATAATTGTTAAGACTTTGGTTCCAGGACAATTCTTCAGCCTCACAAGAAGGTTCAGAGTTTGATGCAGCAAAATATCCCATATATAAACAATTGAAAAGGATCTTTTTGAAAACTGCAATACTCAACATGTGATATGACTATAAAATTGAGGCAGGCAGCTATTTCTTCATTAAAATCTTATTGTATTTCTGTATTGAGTTATTGCCCTTGATTTATTGATTCTTGATTATTTTAATTAATGCATCCACTGTTAACCAATTATTGTGATGATTATTTTTATACAATAATAAATATTCAATGTATATAAGTTGTTCTGCGTAAGTAGTTTTGGGTTAGGCTGGATTAGTTTGTTTATTTTTGATTTCCAATTTTTAGATACTATGAATTATTTTAGGCCAGCACATATATAGGGACAGTGTCTCTTCCATTACAATGTGCGACTGTTTGGGGTTAAACTTGAACAGGTATGGATAGAGTGAGTGTGTGGACACCCCTGCTCTATCTAATCTTCGTGTTTTCTAACCTATGATACAGAGTGTGTGCTCTTTCCTGCCCTGTATAGCATTAATACAAGTGTGCGGTTGCGTTATCCCTGCTTGCATTAACATTGGTACCTGTTGAGTTGCGTAGGTGTGCGGACATCCCTGCCTGCGTAACGTTGAGTCCCTATACATGTGCAGGAGCGGTAACTAAAGTCTGCTCTTGTAAATATTGGCAGCAATCAGGGCTATCCGAGTTCGAAGGGGGGAAAATGGATTTTATTTATACAGGATCTACATGTATTATTGTACATTGTCCAGATTGTTTGTATTATGACTCCATTAAGCTGACTTTATCATACCTATTGTTCCTCAGGTGAGCGATGTGGCCCATGGGCCTCTTGTTTTTTTATGAAATCCCATGGAACAGTTCATTGTTTTTCTCAGATT
The DNA here is from genome assembly GCF_963853765.1 of Magallana gigas. Taxonomy (NCBI): domain Eukaryota; kingdom Metazoa; phylum Mollusca; class Bivalvia; order Ostreida; family Ostreidae; genus Magallana; species Magallana gigas. The sequence continues at coordinate 16,826,370 of NC_088861.1, read as the reverse complement.
AACTTTATACAAGTCTTATTACTTATAAACTCTCTATTTTGCATATTGAATATTTAAGAGATAAAGAGCAATTTAAAAAGTTCACCGGTATATAAACTTAGTTGGTCACGTGATTAAATCCTATAAAGCTTGAAGGCTTCTCGAAAGATTTGATCACGTACATGTACTAGCCAAGTTCATTTCCCGGTGAACATTTTTTTAATTGCAGTTTATTACTTATGTTTACGTTTTAGAATCGCACATTGATTGTTCAGAATCATCAATATAACGATGTTTTACGTTTACAAAAATGTATTTGCTCTGCAGAACACAGAGCATGGACCTGTAGAGCGCGGAGTTTTTACACACAATGATCATATTATTGAACAGATTATTATTATTATTATTAATATTATTATATGACAATGGAAATATCACAGAAATGGCAGAAAAGCAATTACTAGTATTAGGTTAAGTTTGAAACCATGGAAACCAACTATGATAAAAAAAACCCCAACTTTTATCATTGTTTGTACATCGAACTTGAAGACAGTTATACAATGTATGTATGTTTATTTTAATCGTATTGTTGATCATTCTGAACCATATTGGCATGGTCGAAGGTCCTGAAATCAACAGGGTCGACATTTCGAAACTATGGTAGACTAGCAATCAACTGGCCCAATATTTATTAAAATGCACTTCAAGCAAGTACTAAGAAATTAATTTATGAATCTTTCTCAACAAAAACAGCAAAGAGCTAATTTGATTAATCCAGCTTTACTCTGAATTTAAATCATCGTAATACAAACATAGAAACCCAATGACGAACCCTATGATATATCGTTTGCAAGGACTGAAGATTCACTAATTAAAAACAAGTAATGTTGTGAGGATAAATTAAATTTAACTGACAGGACAATTTAGTACAATCGTCGAATTTAGGACCGAGTAATGACTGCACACGATTTTGTAGATGAATTTATACTTTGTATATTGAAGTAACGAAATGTTAAAAGGGGCAAGGTCACGATTTTGGTCAAATTCTAATCTTCTGTTTTTATTATTTAAAGTGCTTTAGGAATGCATTTTTAATGATCATATAAAATTTGAGAGTTAGTCGTTAAGTTATAAGCAAGATACAGGGCTCACAATTCTTTGTCATGTAAACAAGGCTCGTACCGTGTTTTTGTTTACATAGATTTAACATATCTGTACATAGTCTTTCTCAAGCTGATTTGTCTATTTTTTATTGATTTTAAGCATAAATAAAGAGTTCCTAATGTTTAACACATTCATTTAATGTCTAAAACTGGAATTTTCACTCCAACATTCAAAATGTAAACAAAAGCTTTCTTCTATTCTCTTTTTTATCGATTTCAGCTGCATTTCTTTTACAGGTATGTGTATTTTTATTAAAAACGATCAAAAAGTGATGGAAGCAATATAACTTGGGACAAACTATAATTAATTAGTTTTTCTATCTTTAGCGTATTAATCAATATGTTTTACAGTGCGACCATTGGGGCGAGCGCAGCATGTGGTCAAATATTGAATTATGATAAATTAATTTTCATTATTCATAATTTATAAGATCTTTTTATTTATTTATAAGTAGAATTTATCTCAGATACATTATTACTGAATAATAAAGATTTTGAAATAATGTTCGTTGCAGTTTATTTCCTCTGCAACAGACATTTTCTTAAACTTACATATTAAAATATGACTAATCGACCGTTTAAAAAAATATAATTTTGTATATTTAATTTACGTACAAAAAATTTGCTGATCATATAAGTAAAATGAAGTCTCCCCCCCCCCCTTTGGAGCTTGGATTAATTGGAGTGAAAAAAAGATACCATTGAGCAGCTAAAGAGCTAAACGCATACTATGCACTCTCCATTCCCCACCGTGGATTAGATTAGAACTTGCCTGATTTTGAGAATTTTCTTTTTCTTTATGTTTGTGAAGATTTTTTAAATGAGGCTGCCACGCCCCTTTCAAATCAAAGTACTGAAGAACTGACGGGAGTTGATTTTGTCGATGTTTATTTATTTTAAAATCAATGATATGTTATTTTGCATGACAAGTACATGAAGTTTCTAATATGAATTACGCACATTTTTATAATACGAATTTTTTTACTTTTTGGACAAGAATGCCGAGAAACCCCCATATAAATCATGTTAAATAATATTTAGAGATTAAATTAATTCAATCAAACTATGTATCAGTAATAGAAATATTTCTCGAAAATTGTAAGGATCCAAGCAATATTGAACCCTAATCTCGTTCAACCAAACACTCGGCTGATACCGTAAATCTCCGACAAGGATTTACGGAGACAGCCGAGCGTCGAGTTGAACGAGACTATTTTGATTTCTGGCGTAGGAATACATACGACTACAAAAAATATTTAAATTGTTCATACCATTTAAAATCTGACTATTTTCAAGGTATTTATAAATATGTTTCCTTGAAAAACAATGCTTTAGCCTACATTACATCGAATTATTCAATTATTTTCAAGAACTAAGTCTTGTCAACAGCAATGATTTGTGCTGAGGTCCAAACACTGTTTCACTTTCGGTTTGTCTGAGTAACTGCATAGGAGAGTTGATTAAAATCAACTCCCAAAAACGTTCCTGGATATTATCGTAAATATTATAGTGAATAAAATAAATGTAAGCATTCATCCAAATAAGAGCAAGTTACAACTGTTTCCTATCTCTGAAGAAATGTCCCCTTTCGTTAGCTCTGCAAATTTTTGAGAAGTTTTTAGTGTTTATATTTCAGCAAATTTACAATAACTAGTTAGATTAATTTACCCTTATTGTGACGTCAAAGTTCACGTCGGTCATGTGTCGTCTGTCTAAAAAAAAACTACCCTGAAAAAAAAACTACGCAAAATAAACTGTTTTATTACTTAAAAAGCATGATGTTCTTAAAATTACACATTTTATCTGTTTCCCAAAAGTTTTACTTTGATACTCGCGAGAAGGTGGGAACGCCAAGCATATTTGGAATCTTAAAATCTATAAACTGTACATGTTTTGTGTCGAAAGGCCCCAAACGGGAAAATTCTGACGTTCTGTTATATGTATTATAATAAATGTGTTGTCAATGTATAAATATAATGGTTAATTGGACCGATTCGCAACCATCTTCAGATCTTGCAGATTGCAATATCTGATATGTTTTCTGTTGTGAGCACACAAACCTGTTTATATGAACTCTAACAAATGTAAACAAACCTGTCGTATTACCTCGTTCTGCATGCTGCTTTTCTGAATTACTATTCCCGCGCACATGCGCAAATCCACCTCAAACGTTAATCGTTTATGAATATGCATAGGTAAATCGCCGTTCTTCGTTTTAAAATTATGGCTAGTACCTCGTTAATAGTGATCAAAAAATTGCAAAATTTTCTATAATCTTCTTTTTCATACAACTCGTCATGCTGACACAATTTGGGTGTGGTTTTCAACTTTACAAAAATGCCGTTAAACACGGTGTATATACAGTACCCGCAACATTATTTTTTACAAGTTAAACGATAGGATAGGATTCACGCATGATATGATAGCATTAACGCACGATAGAACAGTATACACGCACGAAAGGATAGGATTAACGCACGAAAGAACAGTATACACGCACGATATGATAGGATTGATAGACGATAGGAAAGGATAAACGATGTTCATGATAAACGTATAATCGCTTTAAACGATATTTACGAACACACTGATAATGGCAGAATTTGAGAGAGAACACGTACAAATAAAGATTTACGTGGAATTTCTTTTTAGTAACAATTGCCGAGTTGTTAATCATCGCTGCATCATTTATATAATGTATAAAAATGACCAGTTAATTTTTTTTTCAACTAAAATTATGAGCTTTAATGATCAATAAATTTTCTGTATTGTTAAAATTGTTTTCATTACCGAACACCCTAGCCGATCGCCGCGAATATTTCATCCCGAGATTAAATCACTCGGAAAATAGCAGGTTTCATTATCTAAATTTAATTCTTGTATAAAGTAATATAAAATCTATCATAAATACATTTCTTTCTGCATAAGAAAATGATGCATTAAAAACGAGTTATTACAGACAAGTTGAATAAATATTTACGCAGATACACATTCCATGTACGATTTGTTAACATTGTTTTCATTACCACACACCCTAGCTGATTGTCGAGAACATTTCAGCCTGAAATCAAATATCAAACGGAAAATAACGGGTTCAAAAAACAACTCGGGTTTTAATTAAATATTAATAATATCATAAATAGTTTTGTTTTAGTAAAATATGATGCAACAAAATCATATTGCATAAAAGTTAATGTCTACGCAGGTATACACTCTGCGTACGATTTAATATATTCGATATACAGGTAAATATGTTACCTTGTTCCTAAGAACTTCGTTTTTCGTTTTCAATGTTAACAGATATGATTTACATATAATATTGGTTAATTTTGATCTAAAAAAACTCCAAAATTAGTATCCTGACGGAATGTTGAATAGGATTTTACAATTCTTGTTCGATAAATATTCGTATACGGCGCACCGAACGAGTTGCAACTTAGTAATAAATTTACTTGCTTATGAAAAGGCACCAAAGGATAAACGGAAGAATTGTTGAACTTAAACGATAAACCTGATAGAATTAACGCACGATAGGATAGGATTAACGCACGATAGAACCGTATACACGCACGATAGGATAGAATTAACGCACGATAGAACAGTATACACGCACGATACGATAGGATTGATACACGATACGATAGGATAGGATTGTAAAAAATAACGTTGCGGGTACTGTACCTTTAAATAGTCATATTTTAAAAGATTGTATTTGTTATATTAAGATGCAAAATGAACTGAAGGGAATTTTTAAAAAGGTCCAACCATATGAAATATTAAGGGGTATACAAACACGTATTGTTCATCATCTTGACAAGCAATTAAAAAAGGGTGAATTCTCAAATTCTCAAATTCATGAAAAAAACCCTAATTGTAACTTCAGTTCACTCAGAATTCCTTAATTATTTGCAGTTTCTTTTATTACATGCTCTTACAAAAGTGGAAGGGGGGGGGGGCAAATTCATGGTATTTCCATTTAGTATATAAAGTTAAGAAAGTGCCTGCTGCAAAAAAGTGGGGAGGGGGAAGCAGCCCTCACCCCAACCCCCGATGATGTAAACTCATTGTGTGCTCTGGGGTATTCGCATGATCCCAACGGACTCGAACACTAATCGGAGCGCAAAAACTATGAATGAGACATTTTGGCGCGAAATCATGATTTAACATTCACGAAACGACTGATATCTTGATCAAATTGTTTGAATGAAATCATCTATTGGCAGAGATCAATGGGGAGGGGGTCAGATGAATTTTTTGACATTTGTTTGGTAACACACTTGATTAGTAATTGTTAAATGTAGTCATGTAGATTTATTAAGACACACGAGTTATGCTCCCTTTTAAAGATTAATGAAATCGCCAAAATGAACGAAAATCGGGTAACACCCCGCTTTGGTGATTTAGTTCCTCCAGTAAACATTCAAGCTGTATAGATATATATCTGTTTAAATCCAAACTGATGACTCTCTTGTAAAAATGATAATCCAACACCAATTATTACTTAATATGTTGTACCGTAATAGACAATATATTACAACTTATTGCGATGACCCCCTCCCCTTTTCCACCATTCAAATATGGTAAATCTATTTTTTAATCAGGATTACACACGTGCACTGCATGGTGAAAATCCCTTTTACTTGAAAACTCTTGTTCGCTGTTGTTATTGCATCCAATAAATTAACATTTTCATCAATTGTGAATGTAAATGCTGACACCTTAAACATGCATTGGTTAGTCTTTTTTGTGAAATATCATGATATTGCTTGCTCCCATTGTCGGAGAATGCAACTTTGAAACCTTAGATATGCCTGGCGTCATGACCCCAGGCAATAACAGACCGCCTTCTGGCGGCCCTTAAAAACCATCGTCTTTTGAAATACAGTAGAAGGGAATCTGTCGTCGGAGATGAAGAATTTCTCTAAACACTTAATTTTTACAATCTAAACTCTGGTTTTCTAAGATTAAGTCTCGTTCCATCCTTCTCTATATCGTCCATAATTTAAATGTTGATCAATATTAAATAAAGCGTGTTATTTTTCACACTCATTTTGTAGGTTACCTCCCCTAAATTAGATACGTATCACTCTTTAGCGCTATCTTTGAATTATTATTTTTCAATTTTCAGCAATAAATAAACATATTCAAACGTGTAAGGTAATGCTTTATAATATTTCTTATTCATTCTATCGTTATTTCACAAACTAGTCTTAATTTAAACAAAGTTATTTCAGTTGGGAATTAGCTATTTTAAATTTGAGGGCAATACACCCCCTTCACGACGGACTGAGACAGAGAAATATTAGCCCCGAGGGCGATACAGCCCTAGCTTTTGGTTACTGTATCACCTAGTCCAAAACACGTGCATCAGGGCTGATACATGTACACTACTAGGTATGAGATCTATATTACATAATAATATTGCCGGAGAGGGTGTGATATAAATCGTATATCACACCCTTGGGGTTTATATCATATGGGTAAGCGAATTTACGGTTTATATTGCACAGGGCGGAAAGGCTACATGTATATTTTTCTATAAGTATACGATATAATAAATAAAATCAAAGACGTTGAAACAGTCTATATCAAACTATTTAACGAAGGTTTTAGTGGCTTTATAATTTTTTTTCTTTTTCCATTCGTTCAGTTGGGTTGTCCGTATACAGTTTATAAAACGGAAAAAACTGAAAACTGCCCGTGGCCACAAATTCGTATCAAGATGTTCACTAAGTTTAATTTTCTGTACTCGGTATACAATGTAATATGCGAAGATAGATGAGTATAATATATAAAGAGACAGAAGGCATATTAATAATTCATAAATATTGATTCTTACGTTACATGTAACAGGAACTCCAATATCACGGTTAATATTCTCTTAAACCTCTAAAAGTCTTGAGTTCTGGGACTTCGCGCTTTGACTCACTCCCACCCCCTCACTGCGAACCTTTAAAGTCCTCTACCGGCACGTAGCAATAGGGATCCATACGGTAGTACCCCGTCCCATTATTTTTCTTTTAAAAAATCAGTTCCAAATGCTCATAATGCTTAATACTTGAAGGGATTTGAAATGACTAATAAAATTCAAATGTCCATTCTGAATTGATACGGAATGGTAAGTTATATGTCTGAAATATCTAAAGTATTATAAATCTGTAAATTGATGTGTTTCAATAGGTTATCTAAATTACGAGATGTTTAAACACCTTGTTTGAATATATAAATCCAAATTAATTTATGTCTTAAAAAAAAAACTGCAGACAATTTGCTCTTAATTCTCAGGTTTTGGTTATATGATGTCCAAGGAAGACCATTAAAAATTGTTTAGAAGAAAATCTGATCTATTGACGGTTTACATGTCCCACTTGACTGTGTATTTCATTGAGTGTTTTTGACAGTAAACGGTGTCCGCCAAATCAGGTACATCGCAAAATGTCAAATATGTAATTATTATATAGATTACATGTAAACTCACACTAACTTGTAGAAACATCTTTTTTAGCCATATATCGTACATGCTACATGAAAATGTAATACCTGCAAGTTGTTGTCCTTTAAAAAAGGACTGCAATACGTGGACCATTTGCATGTGTTTCCAACGAAAACGTGAAAGCCTTAAAATTATCACAGATTCCACCGACTCTAGCCCCCCCGCTTTTAACCACTAAATATGTACTTTGTATTATGTACACTGTGTATGTATAGTTGACTTTTAATCTCAGAATTTTTAAAAGGGTTCATACTTCTAAAATAATAAATATTATGATCTATATTAATGAAGATTGCATGTATAGTATCAGGCATTCGGCGAATTCTACTATTTGCTCACACAATTACGCTTCGCAATACTTTGTTAATTATGCAGTGACAGCTTTGTGATTTTGGTGCATTTTTCTTGAGATTTAAACTTTTATACAACCATTATATTATATACAGTCACATAATTATTCATTCATGCTTAAATACTTAAATAATTTTAGTTGGGAAGTACTCGATCTAGCCTCGCCTTCTATTAAAGTTCAGCTACATGTGTATTCGGAAAACCACAAAACATTGCAAATTATGCTATTTGATGCATGCTGTAGTTTCGGGATAACATTACCTTATTTCATTATACTGACAGTTTATATCACATGCCGATCATTTCTTTAAAAGGAATACTTTGTTTCTGTAATGTTTACCGACAACTTTACAATTACAGCGCCTTTGAACTTACATGTGCATATGGCATGGAATCCCGATTCCGATTCAGATAAACCTATGCTAGCCTGGTTCCCTGAGCTACAAATTACGCACAGGAACCAGGCTAGCTCATGCGCAGACTGAATTTTCCCCATAGCATCCGGTTTAACCTCGCTTATATATTTTCTGCGTGGACCTCAGGGTCCACGCAATAAAGTAACTGATTCCGATGTCTATCCACGTTTGTACATGTATGTATTTCGTTTCGTAAAAGAAATTGGCACTGTATGTTTCTCTACCTACTGAAAAAGTAGTTATTTACGCTGGTGGATACATGTAAGTACGCGTTTTTTTTATATCAGTCATTACGCGTGGGTATTAAAAACGCGGATACGTGATTTACCAGTCTAAATTTTTTTTTACCGTACGGGTGGGATATTTTACACGGTTTTGAAGTTTACCGCGTAACTAGAGTAAATTCCCCACACGTGTAGATAACCTCTTTGACAGAACTTCTTTCCATTAGGAATCTACAGTATTCGTTTTTAGCAAAATAAGTATAAACTACTTGAAACATTAGACGTCTCTTTATTCCAAACATTTGGTCTTGTTACAGATCTAATGTATTTTCCAGCCTGAAAATGACGAATGCGTAGCATATACGTAGATACTGGAATAACCAGACGCTACCCAGACCTGGTCATTTCTTTTTAACCACATCGTGACGGTAGCTCCACATTGTTGGTAGGTTTTCTGGCAGTGTACTTGATGGTAAACACTGCTGTTTATCATTATTCTGCTGTTTCCCACATAGCTTGAGTGGGTTGCAATGCTCCATGAAAAGACATACAGACCCTCAGACGGGGCGGTGAAGCGGTAATTACCTCTGTTGAAAGCGTTGCCGTAGTTGATCTTCAGGGTGTTGAATGCTATGGTGGAACCACTTCTGTACGTTGTACTACTCGATGTCACGGCGGTAAAGGCCACATCATTTCTATGGGAACCTATTAAGAATAAGAATAAAAATACTTTTTAAGAGAAAACTGTTATATTGTCAAAACATTTCTCAAAGGGCATGATTATCACGAGACTAATTAATATTTTTCCACAGAGCTCTCTTAACAAATTTTTTTTTGCCTTTGTAGTAAAATTTCTGTAGCTTTGTTAAATACAGAAAACTATTATATATAAGTAAAACACGGTTTAGTATTTAAACTTATGAATTCAAATGGAACTTGCTCAAAATTTTGTAATTGGGAAATTGTGAAGCATATATTGATATCTATAACTTATTACTAATTATGTAAACTCTCAGTTTTCATTCTTCGAGTTTTTGTTTTCGCCGGTTATTTCATTTTAAGGTCGGTCGCAGGTTTAAAATTCGCGCCCTCTGCGTAGGATATTGCGCATTACTGTCGTAAAACGCAAATGTAAAGTAAAATGTTCAAATATACAATTATTGTTATTTGATGGGTTTTTTTTAAAAGAAAAGTATATCACCATGCATATAAAGAAACAATGGCAGAAGTACCTATAAACTCTTTTAACAGTGGTCTTTCTAGTGGCATATATGAGTTTGTTCAAAAGGAAGCATCTACTGCGATTGCAAAAGTATCATCTTGGGACTTGCATAATTCAGACACTTTAGAATCATCTAAACACATTTTTAATGTACTAACCTATGTCCCCGACCTTTGAAGCTAGGTCAAGGCCATGGCTCAGGGTTTCTGCCTGTTTCATGAGATTTGACAACAGACCCTTTCCTTGGGCTGGAGTTAGCCATGTTAAGACAACCAGCTGGCACAGAACAACACAAACCAAAGTTTTTGACTTCATTTTGGGAAATGCACAAAATGTGGCTGCAAAACATATAATATTATCATGCTATTTAACAATGAAAGAACGTAAGAATTTCAAATGATGCACAGTAAAATCAAGGTAATATTTAACAGATTAACTCTACAATAAAAGTAAATAAATGCAAGATATACAAACATTGTTAATTAAAAATATAAGTCTTGAGTAAATGCAAAAAATATTATGAATACATAAATATGCGCTAAAATACTACAATTCATGCAAAACAGTAAGCAAACACACGTATATCATGTACTTTAAATAAAAATGTTGCGACTCTTTCGGTAATGCCACACTGACAAAATTCTTAGTATTGTTAAACATTATAAAAAAAAAAAACAATCTCAAAATACGCCAATTTTTGCATACATTTTTTAATTCTAGTTAAACCAATCCATATCGTATAACCATTTAAGTTCAATTTCATTATTCACTTAAATGTCTTAAAAGAATTTAAAACTCGCCGTCGTTGACCAACGGCAATTTGCACACTGATTTTAATAGCAAGAAAAAAAAACCCACACCACAATGCATTTTCTTACCTGAACGTGTGCGTAAATGTACAGGTCGAACCTCCTTTGAATGGACGATGATATGGCAAGCTTCTAGCTGCATATTTATACTATTTTTAAAGCTTTTGAGAATAAGTGAAATTGTTCTTCAAATATTCTTGACGAAATATGTTGCATGTTTTAATGAATGTGCTGTAAATTTTAAGGATAAATCCAGCAATAATTTACGTAGCCTACATGTATTGATTATTTCAATAGAGTAAAAATTAGGAAAAAGAGAAAAAAACAGAAATTAAAAATTAGTGAAGTTATTTCATTCAATAACTTTTGAATTATTTGTAAATGTTATCTTCTTTTCGAAATTTTAATTTGCTGATTAAAGAGCAAATTTATAGTGTCTTTAGATTTTTCAATTCAAAACTTCTTTTTGTATACGCTTCTTCCAGCTTATTTTTAACAAATGAATACCTTTAAATCTTTATTGTATGTTATTCTTATAAAAATCATTTGAAATAGAATACAAAATAACTTTATTTTGGATTTTCAGCATGAGACGCCAACCGTTGGTCAGGATAAATATTTTTTTTTTTTATAAAACAATGAGGTTTTAATCTGACTTAAAAAACAACAATTAATAAGTCAATCATGTTGTTATCTATCCTTTTTGTGATTGAATCAGGTTATATTTAAACGTTTTATAAAATGTTCTTGAACTACGTTAATCCTTGATATGAAAGGCATTATTTTACACTTAAGAAACGCAATATGTCTAATCATATATTATGTACTCGTAGATGGTTTTGGGTCCATACGACACTGTAAGTGCAAACATGCACGTGCAACAGATGCAAGATCAAGTACTATGCAAATGTTTGTTAAATGTTCAAGAAAGATTTATGATCTATTTATCAGTAATAATACATGTAGAGCAGATGATAAATGTATATGAATTGAACATGCAGATATGTAAAATATAAAACACCATAATTATTACGCTAACATGCAGGAAAACTGTACTAGTCATTTTGATTTTGGCGACTTTCATGATTTATCATTTATTACCGCATTTATTGGTTTTGTTTAAATGAAAAGTTAGAAATTATATTTTTCCTCTCTCAAGTGAGTTAAAGACAAGTAGAAGGAGTCTTGTTGACATATTTATGATTAGCACATGACTTATATATATATATATATATCACATATTCCAAGTAGTAAAAAGCTTTATAATAAAGATGTAAATTCTTATCATATCTATACACATTTAAATTACTACAATGTGTACCTTTTTAATAGAGGGAATGCTCAAGAATTTGGTCAAAATGTATTTTTACGGTTTTAATGTTTACATGTCAATCAAATTTTGAGTGCACGTGCCAATTGTCGAGGTATAAGCGATACAGTTACTGTAGTATTCCCAGTCAATTAAGCTGAATTTCAATGAAAAAATTGTGTACATAATTTGTTAATAAAACAAACGGCATAAAAGGGCATCGAGTTATTTCGCCTCATGTTAAAATTAACCCCTGACGTCGAGACGGGTATGGTTGTAATACGACTTTGACATCGCTATGAATAAAGATCGTAATGATTAGGCAAACTACAAATAAACTTGTGTACGTATTGTTCGCTAATATTTCTGAAGTTTGCTCTGTTTACAATCGTTGCATAGAATGCGGGTTGAATAACTCCAATCATTCGGGGGACAAAACCAAGCGGTTCCCTTTTATAAACCATCCAATGATGTAATTGGTTTGTTTTTTCGTTTGCTCATAAAGAAATTATTTTTATTTACTTTGACTATTTCTAACATTGAAAGGAGACCGATTCAGCTAATATTAATAACTTTCTAAGATAAATGATTTAAATGGAAAGTTATTTGATATTAAAAGAACAAAAAAATATGACCAAACAGTTTTAATAATAACAAGAAGCCATGACCGAAGTCGTGTTTGCATTTTCAATTTTATTTTGGAACCTTAACTCAAATCTGATTCTCCTATGTTTGCAACTCCCGACTTTGTTTATTATATGTTCATGAAAAGTAGGAAATAAAAGTTAAAAGAAAAACTGAATGACTTAAGTGATCTAAAAATACATGTTCAATATATGATCACCCCCCCCCCCCCCCCCCCTGAGACACACTCACAAAGGTAAATATGGAATTTGAGAACCTGAAGCGTCCAAGAATTTCACAAATTACGAAGAGGACCTTATAGACATACATGTAATAACAACGCGTTAAATTTCTCTCACATCTCCAATGAAAACTTCATGAACATCATAATTACCCATGAAAAAATGACAATAAAAAACCGTGAACCATCTCAAACATCCATAAAACGAAATACAAATTCAAAGCAGAGCAACACGGACCTCCAAATAGATAGAGGTAGGATCAGTTGTCTAGGAGGAGTGAGCATCCTCTGCTGACCGCCGTGTGCTCTTTATCGTAATCGGAAAAGTCCTTAAACAATTAGGTGATTAATTATGGTCTAACAATTAGTATGAAAAACGTCAGTCAGCATGCGACAAAGTGGAAGATTGTATTTGCTGACAAGGTCGTTTTATCGACCATAGAACTTACGAAAAAATGACTTCAAGCGAGACTGTTGATAGTCCCGTTTTATCAACTTGTTTGTCAGTAGCTTGCATTGCTTCGTCTTAGAAACTGTTCATACGAAGAATATGCCTTTGCGTATTAAATCAACTGAGAGACAAAAACACCATATGCAGGTGAATAAGGTATATTGCTACAAAAGTAAGGAAAGTTGACTATAGAAAAATTGAAGTCATCGGTTCTATCATAAAGTTTTGTTGTTAGGTTACCATCAATGTCCACATCCAGTAAAATATCCAAATATGAATCAGATGATGAAGAATCAGTGGTATCTTTTATTTCAAGTTCACTGGCATATATCGAGTCGACGTAAGTATGGAAATAACAATTGTTAATTGATAATTGTTAATTGATAATACGTCGTCAATATACCCGAATTTGGGTTGAAGGCCTCGGCGAGTGATTTATTTTGTTCACGTACAACTGCAAGTTTTTGAATAAATTCTGCCTCATGAGAATACAAAAATAGATCTGCAAACAATGGGGTACATATGGTACCCATGGAAGTTCCAACAGATTGTTGGAAGACTTGATTTCCAAAAACTGCATATATGTTGTCTATCAGAAACTCAAGCATCTCTTGAATGTCAACTTCAGAGTACTTGTGTGTGCAATCAGAATGGTTTTTAACAAAATAATTGTTTAGATTTCCAATGACAAGGTGAGCATTTTTACGAATTCCATTTTTATTAAAGAAACAACGGTCGACGATATCAAAAAGCCTAGATTTTAATTTGTCATGGGGAATGGTTGTATGAAGCGTTGAAAAATCGTACGTTTTGATGCTATTGATTTTGTGTTCTCAAAGTTTCATTTTGTGTATTGGGGATATTAAAGATATCCATTACAGATTTATGTTTGAAGTATTTCCTCCTTGGAAAGGCTGCTATGGGTTTTAGTAAGAATACCATGTGTAGAATCAAAACCTAGTTCTTTGAAAATGCAATTAATATAATGTGCCTTACAAACAAAGACAATGTTGTTACAATGTACCTGCCTTATCAGCAGGGACCAGTACATACCAATCTTGCAATCTGTCTAGTTCTTTTCTCACTTCTGCTTTATTGAAAACAGAAGGAAAACTGGATTTCATGTGACCTCTCAAACTGCATTTTGTAGAGAAAAATTTTATAAAGATATGATACTTTTTTCACTTTATGGCCATATTGGCAGCGCCCTTAGGCCTGCTCCTCTGACATTACTGACCTAAATATCACAATTTAGGTAGAACGTTTTACATGTATGCGCATGAAACCATGCAATTTTCAGAAAGCAACATGGTTATGTTCAATTAATGGCCATATTAGTTCTGCTCTCATATATGAAGCCCTGATCCAAGGGCCATAGACTTCACAATTTTGGAAACAGATATTAAAAACATGCGTTTAGTTTTTCCCATGTGTGGGAGTTGAAAAGACGATTTTTTAAAATTGTTAGCCCTTTTGCATACATTGCAACATACAGAAGGGCCCAAGAGTGGTAAAGATTTCCCTATTTATATTCCTCGTATTCGGAGAGACTTTAAACTAAAAACGGTAACAATTGCCTTTTAGCTTTCAAGGAGAAGGTAAAGATGTATAAGTGTTAACGGTATATGCACGATACCCGTTGCACGACTCAGGGTTTGCGAAACTTATAAAGTACAGTGCCACGACACAGGGGCCAAGCTTGTTTTAGCATTAATTTCAATGTAACCATAAATAAAGGGGTCGAACTCTGACCAAGATGAAAAACTACCAGCTTGCTTCAAAAGCCTAAGAAAATCAACTTATTTCTATAACATGCGCAATATGCATGTAAGGGATATCTGAGATACACTAATGCCGAATTTCAAGTTGATGGGTTTTAAATTAGCGGAGATATACGTCATTATTTTCGTGAAATCTAGGGCTCAAGATGAGATTTTGCATCTCGACAAATGGAAAAACATTCGCACTAATAGTTTTAAAATCTTACATCAAACGCACGCTACTTACATACAAAAACTCCGATAAAATTCCTTAAATACTCTCCATACTAAATTTTATTCTGCAACCACATTGATTTCTGACACGGCCAGCCATTTTGACGTCTTCGAGAAAGACTCAGATTCTGAGTGGACCATCAGAAATATTAACCAATGAAATTGAGTTTAACAGTAGCTATCACAATAGCCGGCCTTGTCAGAAGTTGATATCGCTGCAGAATAAAAGTTCAGTTGGAAAGTATTTTAGGAATTTTATCGGAATTTGAGGATGTAAGTAGCGTGTGTTAAGTGCGAGCATTTAAAAGATTAGTCCAAATGTTTCTCGACTTGTCGGGATACTGTTGTCATAGGCAAAATCCCATCGTGAGCCCTGGACCGGTAAATGTCCGAGTAAAAATAAACTTGCGACTTCGAAAGAATAATGACGTATATCTCTGCATCAACTTGAAATCCGGCATAAGTGTATCTCGGACAGCATTTTTCTGAAAACTACATGCATATTGCGAATGTTATAAAAATTATTTGATTTTATCTGGGTCAGAGTTCGATCCTTTTCTGTATTTATATGGTTACATGTAAATTAATGCTAAAACGGGCTGGGTCCATGTGTTCCACGAGTCTATTTTGTGGATTTGTTTTAAACACAAAAAATATTTATGAAAATAATCTATTATTTTTGACATATCATTGTATATTTTAACAACATTTTTGAATTAGGCAAAAAAAAAATATGTAGGAAGCAAAAGAACTTAAATTGTACACAATTTTGGTGGATGGTTTATATATTCTTTGGTTAATTCCATTTAGAAACAAGCTTCATGTAACAGATGTTTTTAAAAATATTGAATTCGATATACTTCAATCACATATGATGTCCTGTTCTCAGTGAAATTCAGCATGAATAATGATAAATCAACATAGTTCGCTAACTACGTACACATCTCCATCAATGAAAAGTCAAAATACGAAACTGTAGCTAAATGTGACACAACACATAGGGAGAAATGGCAGCGGGATGTTAACTTCTAATTTGCTTCATAATCCAATGCACTTACAGGTGCAGTACGCAATAAATCACAAAAATAGATGCATAGGTATAAGTAACATGCATTGTTTCCTCGCATACATTATGTAACTAAAGAATTTAGCAATAATTACCCAAAGTGAAGAAGTAAAGTATACGTGTGCTAAAATAGAAATAAGTTGATACAGAAACCATTCATGAGAATTGAACCACAAACAACCCAATCAGGTTCCTTGGGTCTTATCAAAGTTGTTTTCTTTTTTATGCCCAATTTCCCAGATTTGTCCGATAATGGCTACGTTTTGTTTGACAAAGGCGGAAATGGTGAACTTAATAGTATTATTAAAACATTCAGACATACTTGTTTTTAGGTAATAAATAAATATATAACATCACATATTAAGGTCATTAATATAAAATGCATGGTTACTGTCTTGAAAAACATGTATTAAGCTATATTTAGGCGGGGTAAGAAAACGTGACGGAGGACCCTCTTAACGTTTTCGACCCGATCCCAAATATAGCTTATACTTCAAGACATTTATGTTTTCTGCAATATAATATCAATTTTGCGCCTCAGATAAGCTTTTTTCGACTTTCGTTGAATATCTGGAGTTGAAACTATAGCGCCGTTGCGTCAACCAAGCAAAAAGATGACGTCATAATACAAAATACAAATAAAACGCTGTGCGAAAGCGTGTGTACTTGAACGTATTCGGCCTTGTTAAGATCTATCTATCTAACCCTTAATTAATAAAAAAAAAAATCAACGTGTAAATAATAAAGTGATAATGATAATTCCTATCTTGGGTCACTTCACGTCGCACACCCTAGGTTAAATCTCCAGAACCAACAAAAACATACAGGAGTTTTCATTTACAATGCAATCACTAATTTAACTTCACAAATTGTTCATGTGCGTAGTCAGGTAAAAGCAGAGAAAAATTGTAAATCTCATTTAAGAGTAAATCTCAACACCTGCTTCGTCGACTCTAAGCCGCCTTCAAGAACTCTATAACTTCCTAATTTGAAGATGAATGAAACATCCCCTACTCACGCTATGCAGCATCTGGTACATCTAGAACTATCTTTTAGCTGATGGGTTGTTAGCCTTCTGGGGAGGCAAATCAAGCGATCCAGACAGGGTAAGAAAATCAATTTATCTAAGAGTCTGACCCTATCAAAATCGTGTCATATGTCTTTTGACAGTTCTGGGGAAAGGGCGACGAACTCAAACTATAAAAACTCCGTGTCTTTGCTCATGTACTAGAATTCTTTGGATGGCCAGACATTGAAAACTTTCCCGCTGCCAGCGGCGCTGGTCAGTGTGACATATCCTTCTTAATACAATGTCATCAAGCTGATATCAACAATGGCATGCATCCATGGATTAATGACTTCTTTACACCTCTGAATGATGGTATCGCACGTGGAATGATTTTGGTTGGCTTGGAGACGGGTGACACGGGGGGGGGGGGGGGGGGGGGCTTAGCAACTGCTGGTGACATGGCTAGCTTGGCATCCAAAGAACCATCAGGGGATCCAGTTGGCAGAGGACTGAGACAACCAGGCAAAATTGGCAAAACATCATTAGGAGAGACAGAAACAAATTCAGGTTGGGAGGGGGTGTCAGAGGATATCTTAGAAGCTGCTGTGGACTCGATCTGGACGCATTATACTAAGAGGATTCTTGGAATAAGAGCTACTACATTATCTTTACATAGCGTCATCCTCTTTCTTACAGATTCTTGGTCAGCTCTTGGAGGTATTTCTCACACACTATTCTATTTTGCTCTAAATTATTTGCTGGGGAGATTTCTAACTCAGATGCTTGGAAAAGCTCAATCTCTGGCTCCTTGCAGTTTTTTTTGTGCCTGGTCTACTGATCTTATCAAACAGGACTAAACTCCCAGGCTCAGTGCTAAATGGTCTGCTCTTGATATAACATTTTGAAACTTGGGCGACTCTAACAGGGAACATGGCTTAAGGACTGGTTTTTTTTCAACTTAAACTAGCACTACTTTTAGCGTTGAAGAGCAATGTGTTGTTTAAGTTGACCCTAAATAAACTGGTGATGTCTTCCAAAAGCGTCAGAAATATTATTTAAAGATAGACTCTTACTGACATCAGAGTAAATAAAGATAGTGAAGTATGGCTGTCCTCGGCTGTCTCTGTTAACATTAGAACATTTAGAACTTGGAATTCTGTCGCTGGTTTGTCTCATTCCTCTATCCAGTCATGCCGTTCTATCTTCACGCATGAATCTGCAAGAATCGCCAAAATGTTCTAGTCCACTCCAGTAGAAGTGATCGCAGTCGAGAGGAAGCTCTGGCATTTCTGTCTGTTGGTTTCACGAGGTACCATATCTGTAGACTATATGGTATTCAAAAACAATTATTTTCGGAGAACAACTCCAGCTACAGCAGCATCCTTATGGCGCTTTTCATTATGGCTCTTGAGATCGCATGTCGTGTTGAAACACAAAGGGCATTAACTCACAAGCTACGATGAGGCGCTAGTGACAAATGATCTTTCAGTTTCCTATTACTGTAGAAAGGTGTTCCACACCTCTTTCCGTGCATTCCAGTAGAACTGATCGCAGTCGAGAGGACGCTCTGGTATTCTGTCCAAGGGTTCTACGACGTATCTGTAAATGGTAGGGTTGTATGATAACCAAAAATAATTATTTTCCCGAAAGGGACAAAGGTTGCTAGAGCAGCATCATTATGGCGCTTTTCAACATGGCTCTTAAGATCGCCTGCCGTGTTGAAACAAAAGGGCATTAACTCACAAGCCACGATGAGGCGCTGGTGACAAATGTTCCTTCAGTTTCTGATAACTGTCGAACAGTGCTCCACACTTCTTTCTGTGCACCATTAGACATCACTGGTTGGACATGCTGCAGGATCAACGGGAAAATTTGGCACGGTTTTGCCTATGTGGTAAACTTCCTAACAACTTATTTGAAATATTTTGTTAACCCTGCGTAACTTTTTTCTATTGAATAAATTTAAAATAAATAATCTGTAAACCTAATTGCTTTGTAGGATGTACTTAGAACAAGGCAACATCTGTCATTCAACCAGTGTATAACAATCAGAAATAGGATAGGGGTCACCACAGACTAAATAAAATTTACAACAACCACCCTAAAAAAGTGGAATCAATTTATAAAAAAAATAGTCATCAAACTTCATTATTACCCAACTGGCCATGGTTATACTATGCACTGCCAGCTACATCTCAGCATAAATCCAATGATGAACATATTTTGCACACCTACATTGTACTCGCTTCTCAACATCAGAAGTGTGGGCCTTAGATGGCAAATAATGGACTGTCTCGTACCTTTTAATGACATCAACTGCTTTAGCCACTGTCCGGAAGTCTTTGTCAATGCATGTACACTTCCTCTCTAAGGACATATTCGTTATACCGTTAGTTCAGGGCTAAGGCTTCTTGAGCGAGGGTATCTTGATTGTAATCGTAGCAATCTGACGGATAGGTTCTCTAGAACTGTTATTGCCCTACCTTGGAAGCATTTCCTCATCTCTTATTTTGATAGCAATATTTTGGTTCTTGGCACTCCCAAACGTTTAATTAAACGTTTCACAAGTGTTTGATACAATACTTTATAGGCTTTTTAGCTCACAAAGAAGGTTATTGTCTACATGCGAAGGTTGGCAGCAAGAAAGAACAACTTTGCACTATCGAACCATCTACAAAGCTCTACAGTCTTGGACGTGGGAGAGGTACTCAGCCCAATCATAATCACCACTTGATGGCTCTGGTTACCTGATGACATGCATGCCGGCAGCTCGCTGCCAGTCCATATCATAAAATAATTTACATTTAGGGTACACTTTGTTTTCTGGGAAGGATTTCATCCAATCTGTGTAGAAATCTCTGTTGTTCTGGGAATGTTGTGTGATCTGGTCCGTTTTGCCAACGCAGGGGGATCGACAAGGAATCGGTCACCTTGCCCTACTTTACTACTAAGTCTAGTATCATTGTCTGCAGTATGGTACTGCTCCCTAGAGTCTGGATAGAGGGCTGTTGCCATCTTACTAATATCATCATCAAACAAAATAGACACTCTGTTTAGCTGAGAGGTAATTTAGGAATGTGTACGAATCACGGGATACTTAAACCATTTAAAGTATCCCATTTCTGAAAGCAAAACAATTGTCAGCTTCCCACTGATGGACATCTAGGAAGAATAAAAATATCCAGTTTTATTTCAGGCTAAATACTTCTTTAAAGTACTTGCAATACTTTGACTAGAGTAAAAGGCTTGATAAATAACAATGGCTAATTAATTATGACTAATCAATGGCAGTAACAGCTTAGCACAATCGTGAGAGGCACATTCAGGTATAACTAATATTACAATGTAATATTAATTTTGGTCTAAGGCGTTAACCGTACGGCAACAAAGAGTGTATGGCAGGTTTCAATAAGTTAACTTCGGAATTATATATTCTAGTGTCTAGTGTGTTGAGAATTAATTGTTGTGGTGCGCAATTTCATCTGAAATGTTGGCTTTAATTTTATATAAAGGTGATAGAGGCTATGAATTAACTGGTCGAAATTTCGCGCTTGTGGCCAATATTTATAACATCCACCATTGTTACCCCTAATTAATAAAATTTATAATCAATTAATGTATAAATGATTAATATTCTGTTATTTCTTACCCCCTAAGAATAAAATACATTCTCAAAAATCAACATAAAAAACTAAATATTGTACATGTATTTTCTAGCCTTAGATAAATCAAATCCTTAGTGATGTTCACAAAAAATGTCGCACTTAAACTTATTTAAATTGACCTTGGCAACTTAATTAAAATATCGTGTTCTATCATAGGATATTTTGAAAGAAACAATTCCATCTTGCCTTGTACTACATGTAAATTTGATCAACAGAACAAAGAAAACATTTCTAAAAATATATACCAAGACCTTCAATGGTTTAGTCTTGTATTAATAATCTCCACATATTTCGATGTAAAACAATCCGAGTTTAAAACGTCTGAACAAAAATAGATTCCTTTGATACTTTTATCATGTAATCATTTTGGTTTAGTTCCAAGTCTAAAGTAACATATTTGAGGGTTTCGATTTTAAAGTTCAGTTCACAAAGCCCCTGGTGGCAGTTTTGGAACAAAAAGCGTGATCACATCCTTACTGTATATGAATTAAGAGGTTTAAATGGGTGGAACTGTCTGTTGTCAGAAACACCGTCTTAAATAATTTAATAAACGAATGCTTAATGTTCGGAATACAATTATCTTTGTATCATAAACCGATCAGGAAATAAAATGAATAAGATAAACTAAATATAGGCTTTGATGTTCATTCATTAAAGTTTACCGACTAGCATTGGTATTTCTTTGTTGTTACCCACGCGGCAATATGGGCCTTTACAATTTAAAAACTCAAACCGTTTGCGCTGTGATAAAAATATAATCATTTAATAAAAAGCAGGAAAAGAAACCCTGCTTCGCCTAAATCTGCATGAGTGCATGTATATCATAATACATTTAACGGGCGAGTATTGGATTTATGCAATGAAATATTAAATAATTTTCAGTATTTTCATTAGTTTCCCTACCGATAAAGGCGAGTAGGGGTGACAAGTCTGTATCGTTATTTGTCAGCCGCTCTGCACTTCGTTTTCCAGACTTTTTCCTTATGGCTAAGCTAACTTCATGTAATTCAAACTTCCTGTGTAGGTTCCTAATGATGCCTTTTAGGCAAAAAATAATAGTTTTACTTTTAAGGTAGTCCTATACTCGGCACTAAATGGGCTCAATCGTTAAAAGCTTAGCTTTAAATGATAAATATACATTCTAGCAATACATATACAAAAGAAAATATGTATGTTTACATGCTTGTGTGTTTGTTATCTCAGACGGGTGTACCCCCTTGCGAAAATTATTGACAATTATGAAATTTGACAGACGTTCGTTCTTCCTAAAAATAATTACTTATTGTAAGTAAGTACGCTTTATGGACCTGATGTATCAAAATAGAATACAAAAAAATGCAATGCTAGTATCGCGTTTGGTAATTTTTTTACTATTTTATGGACTCAAACTTAAATAAATGGTGTTTATTCTATAGATTGACATCTTAGAAAAAAGATTTGGTAAAATAAATTATATGTTGACGGATTACTTTTCAAGTTATAAGCTCTAAACCAAGTAGACCCTGACGAAAAAAACCATAAAAATCACATTTTGCTACAGTTTTCTGCCTAGATATGTCAACAATGTAAGATATCACTTAAACATTAATTAATTGACGATGGAATTAATTCGAAATAACTTCTGTCTCCAAATTTAAACCGGTTGTAGTAAAAGAAAAAGAAAAATTCGGGGGGGGGGGGGGGGGTCAAAACCAAGAAGTTATAAGCATACCTGAGTTCCTGGTGAATCAGAAACTTCTTTTTTCATTTTACTTTAACAGAATCGAGTTTCTCAACATTAATCATTTCTATCTCTCATAGAATACATATATTACCGTTCTAATTGCTTATTATTGCCATTGTTTGCAACAGCGATGTACAGTAAAATCAATACCGGGTATCAAAAACGCTTTGTAAAAGTCGAACCAATATTGTAAAATCCGTATTATGACGTAGTGCGGTACTCGGACTACTTTAATCAACAGGTGCTCGGTTTTGTTTTATTAATTTGTAAATTTGGCAATTATTTATGATCAAGTTAGATACATGTAGGTGTTCCAGTAAATGAATTCTAGAAAAGAAAAGATGAGACTTTTTTGTGCAGATCGACTTGCGTTTCTTAGAACTTTTTACCCACTGTTAAGTCTCTCATATTCATGATCGAATAAGAGCTACGCCAGTGCTTCTACTTACCCGAATATACCCAAATGAACCCGAAGATGATGACAATGGATTTTAAACGACTCGTTTGTTTTTAACCGGGTTTTCCAACGGAAAAATCCGGTTATAAAAATGGTGAAAATGGCAGTCGGGCGGCTGCCAAAAGGGTACCCTCATTGTACGGATAACTCCACCTACAGTTTTCAAGATAGGAAGTTGTTCTTTTGCAGATAAATTTTACATATATCAGAAATGTGCATATTGCTAGGATTTTGATTTCTGATAATTTATCGAAAAAATACCAGTTTTTGAACTTGGTCATTTTTTGGCAAAATATTGCATATAGGGTACCCTCATTATACGTATAACTTTTCCTACAGTTTTCAAGATAAGAAATGTTCTTTTGCAGATCAATTTTACTTATATTAGAGGTGTGCATATTGCAAGGATTTTGATTTCTGATAATTTATCGAAAAAATACCAGCTTTTGCACTTAGTCTTTTTTGGCAAAATATTGTATATAGAGTACCCTCATTGTACGGATAACTCTTCCTAAAGTTCTCAAGATAGGAAGTTGTTCTTTTGCAGATAAATTTTACATATATCAGAAATGTGCATATTGCTAGGATTTTGATTTCTGATAATTTATCGAAAAAATACCAGTTTTTGAACTTAGTCATTTTTTGGCAAAATATTGCATATAGGGTACCCTCATTGTACGTATAACTTTTCCTACAGTTTTCAAGATAAGAAATGTTCTTTTGCAGATCAATTTTACTTATATTAGAGGTGTGCAAATTGCAAGGATTTTGATTTCTGATAATTTATCGAAAAAATACCAGCTTTTGCACTTAGTCTTTTTTGGCAAAATATTGTATATAGAGTACCCTCATTGTATGGATAACTCCTCCTAAAGTTCTCAAGATAGGAAGTTGTTCTTTTGCAGATTAATTTTACATATATCAGAAATGTGCATATTGCTAGGATTGTGATTTCTGATAATTTATCGAAAAAATACCAGCTTTTGAACTTAGTCATTTTTTGGCAAAATATTGCATATAGGGTACCCTCATTGTACGTATAACTTTTCCTACAGTTTTCAAGATAAGAAATGTTCTTTTGCAGATCAATTTTACTTATATTAAAGGTGTGCATATTGCAAGGATTTTGATTTCTGATAATTTATCGAAAAAATACCAGCTTTTGCACTTAGTCTTTTTTGGCAAAATATTGTATATAGAGTACCCTCATTGTACGGATAACTCCTCCTAAAGTTCTCAAGATAGGAAGTTGTTCTTTTGCAGATTAATTTTACATATATCAGAAATGTGCATATTGCTAGGATTTTGATTTCTGATAATTTATCGAAAAAATACCAGCTTTTGAACATTTTTTGGCAAAATATTGCATAGGGTACCCTCATTGTACGGATAATTCCTCCTACAGTTTTCAAGATAGGAAATTGTTCTTTTGGAGATCAATTGTACATATATCAGAGGTGTGCATATTGCTAGGATTTTGATTTCTGATTATCTATGAAAAAAATACTAGCATTTGAACTTAGTCATTTTTTGGCAAAATGTTGCATATAGGGTACTCCATTTCACTGGATACGGGTTGACATGGATTATGGATACAGTTCACATAAAAGAAAACCCAGTTTGCTGTCACATGGACAGCTTTTCACTTGTTGCTTATTAGGTTTGTCTTTTTAAAAAATATTATTAATCGGATATTATCTAAGAGTTAGCATATAAAAAGAGGTTTGTTTCAAAGGTGTAGCTCCCCGGTTGGACACATGCATTGCTTAAGTTATACTCTCAGAATGCTGGGTTTTTTATAGTCTACGAAGATTGCTCGAAAATTATTGAGACAACACAAAAATGTTGCTTTCTAATTGACGAATTTGGATAAAAATGGCATAAAGATCGAATAAAGTCTAAAACAACCAATACATCTAATAATACCTAATTAGTCATATTATATTAAAAGGTCTTTAAAATCGGTTCAATATTCCTGAAATGCACAGAAAAGGCTATTAACACGCACATAGCATCATTTTAAAGTGGGGGATCGAACTTATCCAAAAAATATAAGAACCAAGTTCAAAAATCTTGAAAATCCTTATCCACGTGTCTGTATTCGTACATATACATTGTATGTGTATGTGTGTGTATGGGGAGAGGGGGGGGGGTATACCTACTTATCTATTATAAACTCCATTTCAGTGTTAATTTCATGATTTTCATTTCAATTTTTACGTACTCCCAAAAAAATTGGTGGACCAAGTTCACAATTTAATTTTTTCATGTAAGTTTTAGTAAAATGTTTGCTATGAGAAAAACTGGAGAAATATATACTTGCGAAAACAACTGTGATCAAAATTTCTATTGGTTTGTTAATTATATAAACTACTGTACACCCCTTCCCTGTTGCTACGTTTTGGTTAAGACGAATAAATTATGAGGCATTGATTGTTTCTGAACTTAAAATTATTTTCAAGTTTTCAACCGGTATGAAGCATGTTTGTAGCTTAAGGATAAAGGCTGCGTCGTCACAACATGTCTGACATCTGTTCGAAACGTCATTTTGTCCCGGATTGAAAGCAATATGTCGTAGTACAAAATAGCTAAACACCGTTTAATCGAACCCTTCTAACGAAATGTTCATAATTTAAAGATCATTATCTACCCTTCAAAGCTGGTTTTTGAACACCAACTGTTTATCAACCATATAAATCTGATCACTATGCTGTAATGTTTGTTATTTCCTTAAATCAATATCATAATTTCCTGATGACATGATGTTTGGTGCCGGGCAAAGCAAAGGACAAATCAAACGGCGAGGACAAAGTTTAGCAACATAATTAGTACATGTTCAATGTCACACGAGAATACAACTTTTTTGTGATTCTATCTGTATTTTTTACAATTGGAAAAATACAAACTATAAATCATTCTTTAATTTGCATTTTAAACAGAAATATTTATATTTTAGCCATAAAAATGGTTTTACATATGTAACATGTTAAGAATTAAGTACAGTCGTTTTTTTTTCATTTAAATTTACGATGAAAACTATACCGATAGCTTGTATGTACATGTAGTTAGATTTAAAATATATTATGTAAATTAAATTATAGGCTACTTATTTGCACAGTAAATGTTATTTCATAAAACATGCGGCAGAGTATGAATTAAGTTTTCAATCGAATTTAAATAAATAAACAGGTGACGATTTTTTGAGCTGTTTCCTTGCTGTAATTGAATATGTAAAAACTAATGCAGATCGAACTTTAAAACAATCACTCCAAACATATCAATTAAAAGGAAATACAATCAATAAACCTTCATTTTTGAATGATTTCCTGTTTGTTGTGTTCCTTGACTATCTGAACATATACTTTATCGTGACTGGTTTTAAACTTTAAATTTAGATCACTAAATCTAACATAATATATATTTTACAAGTTTCAGATTGTTCCCAGCATCAAATACTAACAGGAAGCGTACGATATGCTGTCTGTCTGTCGGTCCACCAACAGTTTCCCTTCATTTTCTTTGCAGAGGATGAACATATTGAAATGATATTTCGTATACAGGTTTATCATGATGATATCCAGGTCAAGTTCGATATTGGGTACGATAGAGCACTTTTCGACAGAGTTACATATATGGCTCTTGGACATAGAAAAATTCCAGTTATTCGAGATTTCGTTCATTTTCTTTGTGGAGGTTTCCAAGGGAGGGGGGCATAAGTGTTTCACAAACATCTCTTGTTGTGGTGTGTTTGTATGGTTTGGACCAGTGCATTGATATTAATTTTCTAATGGTTTGGAATAAGAAAAAAATGACGATTTTATCGTAATTTCTGCAAACGTAATATCTGCAAACGTTTATGAATAACAAAGATAATATAATTATAAAATCCGACGCAAAAACAAATGAAACCGCTAGCTTCAAACTGTTAGTGATTCGACGGCTTATAGAGGGGTTGCAGGGATAGCGACAATGTGATAATACATAGCGGGCAATAAAAAATGAAAAATAGTTGGCAAGGTGATGAAACTATTTGAGGCACGAAAGCCTTCTCTTAAGAGTTGATTAAGCACCAATCAAGTTCAACTTTGGTTAACTTCCTAACATTGCTGTTTATTAGTTTGCGAGAGGTAAGTCGTTCCGAATGAGAAGCGTTACCGTGTTTTTTTTATTACTTACAATAAGCGATGAGTATTTTAAGTTAAAATTAAGGTGGCTCCCTACACCTTGAAATATTTTCTTAAATCAGCAGAAAATAACTTGTTTATGATAAATATCATAATGGATAAGAAGTATTTTATTCAAACAGGCAAAAAATGTGCAATTTTGGATGAACAATTACATTTTCTAAAATTTAATTCAGAAAACATGACCCAAAGTTCCAAGCGGATTCGAACTCATGATCTGCGGTTCAAAAGGGCTAAAACTTTAGCCACTAAGCTACGACAATATACAACCGAATCGAACGATATAAACATTTGAACAAAATATTTACATCGCCATCTTGTGACGTAGTGTCTTGAAGAATATAAGTCTGACTGTGTAGAGGTACCTTAAAACTTTTGTTTCGTTAAAAAATCTCTTAAAGAACAATGTTTTTTTTTTTCTTTTTTATGTAGCTTCATAGAAGGAAACATGATATGAAAATATAAATAGTGGGTAATATCGTACGCTTCACTGATTCATATACACAACTGATCCGTCCGATGCAGTTCTACTATCGTAGTTGTTTAAGATGTTAGATTCACGGCCATAGTTAATTGTAGGATTTAAATTTTCCTCGCCGTTTTCTCCTATTTCGATATATACATGATCTGCTCGACTAGCTAGAGAAACATTTAGTTCATTTTCTGCATACGAAGAGTTGGGAATGAATCTTTGTCTGCCCAAGACTAGTTCTTCTGAAATCACGTTGAGTCCATGTCGTATATCGTGCCCCAGCAAGTCACCGGTATTATCATCCTCATTTCTACTAAACACTGGGGATAGGTAGTGCGAAGAATCTGTATTAAGTTGTATATTTGCAACAGATGAAGCTGTACCAATTCCATCAAGATTTAGCGATTGATATTGTGCATGCCATTGACTTTCTTTAAATTGACTCGTAACTAATTTCTTGCGGAAAAATTTGCGATAAATATTTGCAACAACAAAAACAATGAAAAACAAGACAAAAACTCCAAACAAGCCCACAAAAATATCGTTTTTAAGCAAATCATTGCTGCGTGAGATGTTTTTTACTGTAGTACCACCTAGTTTTTGTAAATACACCGATGAATCTTCATTAGTATACTGATAGGAAAACGTTTTATTCGATAACGAAGCGGTTGTAGACGTCGCCAAAAATGTTTCTGAATATATTTTTGTTGAACCTATTCATAACAAAAATTAATTTAGAATATGTAGTATTTAAGAATTGTTAAGTCAAGATCACAATTATTTGTTTTATAATTACAATTTAATGAACATACTTGTCTTTTGAGGAATTGTTCCCGTCTTATGTAAGCATCCATAAGAATAATGACAGTCAGTTTCAAGGCAATGACATATATATTGGCAGTCTTCTCCATAAGTCGGATGAATGCATTTTTGGGAACAATCGCTACCAATGTAGCCATTGACACATTCTAAAGTATAATCCATAAAGTTTATTTAAACCATACAAAAATAATCATGTTTTGATTCATGCATTATTGTGCTCTATCTTTACAGATAAGATATTCGTATATTTTATAGCAAGTGATTTCTATCTAGTTAGATAACTATAGGGATCGTGTTTTAAAAAAATTAATGATTTGTGAACGGTTAAGTCCTTACTTTCGCACTTCCTAGTTGTTCTATTCAACGAAAAACCAAAACAGCAGTCTTCTGTTCCATTAACCCTTAAATGATATAATAATTAATTTATACTGATGAAATCTTCGAAAATATTCAAAGTATACTCAAAGAAAGTTTTTAAGTGCACTTACCCTGAACATATGCTGTTTTCAATGAATTTAAATAAATCGATAGATACTAACACCATTACAAACGTAATCATCATCGGCCACTGAGAAATACCAGGAAACAAAAAAGTTCCATAACTAATATTTTATTTAACCGCACAACTGTCTTCCTGATTTTGAAATTGTACTCATCATCAACGTTTATTTTATAGAAAAAAGTATTTGATAGTTATATGTGCTTGAATGAGTCCAGATGTTCAACTGCGATTATTGTACATGTATACACTATAACGTTGTTTAATGGGACTGATCCAGTATTTGACATTTGAATTCAAGTTTAGGACCCCCCCCCCCCAATTTTAAATATAACAAACATGTAATCAATACTGCGTCTTAGTGCTTGTTCTGACCAGCCTTTTATACATGTATTACAATGCATTACTTATAATTATTATTACTTATAATGATCTGCCGGGTTCTCTCAGGTTCTGCCGGGTTCTCTCAGGTATTTTGAATCATTGCCAACCTGCCAGGTTGAAAGGTATACTTTTAATTCCATCGAGTGGTATGAATTATTGCCTGTTATTAGGTCAAAATCTGCTGGGCTTCTCCAGGTTATTTTGAATTATTTTGATTCAATGAAAGAATGCTTTTTAGATTTTGTATTTCCTTTTCATACAGTAACTGAGAATTTAATCTTTGTACTGTTTGTTTGTTGTTGCTCTGTAAGATATGTTAGGATGATCTCAAACTTTTTTGTTTGGCTGTGTTTAAAGTGTCGTAATACAATAGTTTGATCACACCTTCTGTGATCAGAATATTCAGAGTTTCGCAAAAACAGACATGTGTACGTTTCTAACGGGGATTTTTGATACATGTAGGTAACTCTAACATGTTTATCTAATTCAGAAAGTTTTAAGAATAAGACGAAAATAATAATATAGTTGTTAAAAAGTACTTTACGGCTCGAACAAAATAGCACCATTTTTTGCCATTTGCTAGGATGCTATTACCTTTATCCGAATGGTATGTTTTTATTTCAGTCAGATATTGTTAGTAGTTTTTCGATAATTAAAAATACCATGAAAAAAACACGCTCCACCCCCCCCCCCCCTCCTCCTCAAAAAAAAAAATAAAAACGTACAAAACTTTTGAGGTAAAAGAACTTTTCTTTGGATCCAAAAGTCTTACCCTACAAATACATAAAAACTAAAGAATAATAATCGATTTATGTGAAACATCCCACCAGAGCATGCATATCAAAAGAAGTGAATCTGCTAGGTGGGGTGAAATTGTATGTTTGGAATCGTATCATCAGGAGAAATCGGACAGTCAGATACATATTTTTTAAAACGAATATTTCAAAACCAAAGATATCAAAAAAGCTCTTATAAGCTCTCTACACAGGTAACCTTCATAAGCAGCACTAAACACATCGTTGACAATGTGCATTCCTCGGGTAACTGCACATAGGTTAACATTCTTGAAAGTAGGTCAAGGACTGTTTACATTTAATGAATCAATATAACGCTCCGCTTAGAACAAACTGCATAGTTAAGATAGTTTTTCAAAAGAGGTAGGTATAAACCTTAATTCCATATCAAAAGATTTAACATTGAATTATGTTTTAGATATCTAAGTGTGCTAGATAGTTTGTAAAATTCAAATAATGTTTGTTATTATTTTCCTTTAAAAATGAAAGTACATTATATGTCTGTTCTTTATCTAAAATACAATTACTATAATAACTATTATAATAATTATTATGTTCATACCAATTAGTTTGACCGTCTATAATTGTAAAGTATGGAATGAAATAAAACCCATTTTTTATGTAAAGATGTTTTATTGTATTCGTTTTTGAATGCACAGCTCTCTTTGTAGAATAAAAAATACTGGCGCGGACCCAGAATTTTTTTTGTTCATGGGGGAGAGGGGGGACTGAAAGGATATCGGGTAATGTCTACAGATGTTTATCAAGGGGGGGGGGGGGGATTTTCTGCAGTGCAGGTAACCTTAGAGTGGAAAAGAAATCAGCACTGAAAACATAGTTCACAATGTGCATTCCACAGGTAAACATTCAAGTAGGCCAAGGACTGTTTACGTTTAATGAATCAATACCATGTACTGTTCAAAACAAACATCGTAGTTAAGACACATTTTCAAAAGAGTTAGGTATAAATATTGATTCTATATCTTAAATTAAATGCGGTAATCATAAATCAAAATCAAAATTCCAAAGGAAAAATACAAAACAGCAGGAGAGAACACGGACCTCTACAAAAATTGTAGTGCGGGGGAATAAAAAAAGTAATAGAATATTTTTACAATTTTTGTAAGGTTTGTTTTAAGACCTGCAAGCTTAAGGCAGATGCTTTTGAAATATAAGAAACATTTCTTCCTTTTTTCTTAGGGTTGGTTGTAGAGTAATCAGCTAGATGGTTCAGTGTAATTAAAGTTTTAAAAAGAAGATACTAGCAACCGTGTTGGCTTGTATTATAATGAACATGGAAGAATCGTTAACACTACAGTTTGTTCATATGTATATCTAATCACAAAGATGGTTGATTAGTCACATTTGAACCCATGGGGAGCGTGCCCTTAATGTGTTATTATTACGTCCCATAATTGCAACAACGGTTTTTTTTTTATACATGAGCTATATGTACATCGTTGAAATCAGTCTATTGTAGAGAAGGTCCATGACTTTCTATAGAAATTTTATTTAAAACTTACAGGTTGTTCATATGTTTTGCCAGGAGTATGACATATCATTATTTTACATTTTTGGGGGGAGCTGCCTTGTATGATTTAGCTTTATTTTGACAATTTATTTTGGGGGGGGGGGGCTACTTTAATTCCGCCACTGTAAATAATACATGTAGATCGATTGGCATAATGATTATTTAGGAAAGTTACAGTTTAAATACTCTTTGCAACCAAGTAACACATGTACAATTGACGATTTCATGAAAACATTAAAATTTTAAGCCCTTGACTGCATTTCAAAGTATCAGATTGCAAAATGTAAATTTTGAATTTTGTTGTCCCCCGCCGCAACGCGGTGCGGGGACATAGAAATGCCGGGCGTCCGTCCGTGGGTCTGTGTGTCCGTCCGTCACACTTTTTTGTAAGCGCTCTCATGCCTACAAATTTTGACGGATTTTCATTAAATTTATACCAAATGTTTATATCACTATTATCTTGGTCAAGTTCGAAAATCAGCATTGGTCAATACTTTTTGTTGGAGTTATGGGACTTTGACCACAATAATGACTCCGTTTTATCCAAAAATTGACCTTGTAAGCGCTCTCATGCCTACAAATTTTGACGGATTTTCATTAAATTTACACCAAATGTTTATACCATTAATATCTTGGTCGAGTTCAAAAATCAGCCTTGGTCAATACTTTTTGTTGGAGTTATGGGACTATGACCACAATAATGACTCCGTTTTATCAAAAAATTGACCTTGTAAGCGCTCCCATCCCTTCAAACTTTGACGGATATTCATTAAATTTATACCAAATGTTTATACCACTAATACCTTGGTCAAGTTCGAAAATGAGCATTGGTCGATACTTTTTGTTGGAGTTATGGGACTATGACCACAATAATGACTCCGTTTTATCAAAAAATTGACCTTGTAAGCGCTCTCATGCCTTCAAACTTTGACGGATTTTCATTAAATGTATACCAAATGTTTATACCACTAATACCTTCGTCAAGTTCGAAAATCAGCATTGGTCGATACTTTTTGTTGGAGTTATGGGACTTTGACCACAATAATGACTCGGTTTTATAAAAAAAGTTGACCTTGTAAGCGCTCTCATGCCTACAAATTTTGACAGAGTTTCATTAAATTTATACCAAATGTTTATACCACTAATACCTTGGTCAAGTTCGAAAATAAGCCTTGGTCGATAGACTCGATACTAGTATACTGCTTGACCGGCGGGGGACCCAGGAATTCTTTTCTTGTTTTTTAAAGCAAGTCAAAACGAATAGTCATTTTAAAACACTGAATGACTGTATTTTGAATAATTATGCAAATATTATAATAGTCCAACACCAAACATGATATTAAAAACAAAGTATCATCGATACTTTGAATGTAAAGAAAATTAAAACTGCATGTAGAAATAATCATTGAAAATATTTTATTCGATCAATTGTTATTTGTTTGGTCTAGTTGTGTGGTTATTAGGGTACTAAATAATTTGTCACAGAAAACAGTAATCCAAGATAGCTCTTATCTAACACTTGTTAATACTTTTAGAATCTGATTATGTTAAAATTATTAATAATAATCGAAAACATGTTTCCGCACACTAAAATACAAAAGAAATGCGTCATGTTAATGTTAAGCATTCTGATTGCACACACAATTACTCTGAAGTTGACATTAAGAAGATGGTTGAGTGTCTGATAGACAACATCCATGTAGTTGTTGGAAATCAAGTCTTCCAACAATCTGTTGTAATTTCAATGGGTACCAATTGTGCCTCAATGCTAGCAGAACTATTTTTGTATGCATCTGAAGCAGAATTGGTTCAGAAACTTGTACGTGAAAAAAAAACCAAATCACTCGCTGTTGCTTTCCACTCAACATTCAGGTATATCGATGACGTATTATCAATTAACAATTGTTATTTCCATACTTAGTCGACTCGATATATCCCATTGAATTTGAAATAAAAGATGCACCAGGGACTGCGTCATGTTTCATATTTGGATATTTTACTGGAAATGGACACTCATGGTAACCTAACAACAAAACTTTATGATAAACGTGAAGACTTCAATTTTTCTAAAATCAACTTTCCTTACTTATGTAGCAATATACCTTCATCTCCTGCATATGGTATATTTATACCCCCGCTCCGAAGGAGAGGGGGTATACTGTTTTACCCTTGTGTGTCTGTCTGTCCGTCTGTCTGCCTGTCTGTCTGTCTGTCCGTCTGTCTGTCCGTCCGTAACAAAAATTTCTGTCGCTTTTATCTCAGCAACTATTTATCGCAGATGCTTGAAATTTTAACACAGTGTTTGTTAAGGCATGCCATATCGTGGGATATATTTTTGTACCAATCGGACGTCAACTTCCTGTTAAATGACGACTTTGCTTATTTTTTAACCAAAATTTTCAAACAAATTTTCGTCAAAGATTTCTCAGCAACTGTTTATCGCAGATGCTTGAAATTTTTACACAGTATTTGTATAGGCATGCTATATCGTGGGATGTATTTTTGTACCAATCAAACGTCAACTTCCTGTTAAATGACGACTTCGTTTATTTTTTGCCAAAATTTTCAAACAAATTTCCGTCAAAGAATTCTCAGCAGCTATTTATCGCAGATGCTTGAAATTTTAACACACTATTTGTTTAGGCATGCCATATTGTGGGATATATTTTTGTATCAATCGGACGTCAACTTCCTGTTAAATGACGACTTTGCTTATTTTTTAACCAAAATTTTCAAACAAATTTTCCTCAAAGATTTCTCAGCAACTATTTATCGCAGATGCTTGAAATTTTTACACAATATTTGTATAAGCATGCCATATCGTGGGATATATTTCTGTACCAATTGGGTGTCAACTTCCTGTTAAATGACGACTTTGTTTATTTTTAGCCAAAATTTTCAAACAAATTTTCGTCAAAGATTTCTCAGCAGCTATTTTTCGCAGATGCTTGTAATTTTAACACACTATTTGTTTTGGCATGCCATATCGTGGGATATATTTTTGTATCTATCGGACGTCAACATCCTGTTAAATAATGACTTTGTTTATTTTTTGCCAAAATTTTCAAACAAATTTTCGTCAAAGATTTCTCTGCAGCTATTTATCGCAGATGCTTGAAATTTTTACACAATATTTGTATAGGCATGCCATATCGTGGGATATATTTCTGTACCAATCGGGTGTCAACTTCCTGTTAAATGACGACTTTGTTTATTTTTAGCCAAAATTTTCAAACAAATTTTCGTCAAAGATTTCTCAGCAGCTATTTTTTGCAGATGCTTGAAATTTTAACACACTATTTGTTTTGGCATGCCATATCATGGGATATATTTTTGTATCAATCGGACGTCAACATCCTGTTAAATAATGACTTTGTTTATTTTTTGCCAAAATTTTCAAACAAATTTTCGTCATAGATTTCTCTGCAGCTATTTATCGGAGATGCTTGAAATTTTTACACAGTGTTTGTTAAGGCATGCCATATTGTGGGATATATTTCTGTACCAATCGGACGTCATCTTCCTGTTAAATGAGTACTTTGTTTATTTTAGCCAAAATTTTCAAACAAATTTTCCTCAAAGATTTCTCAGCAGCTGTTTATCGCAGATGCTTGAAATTTTAACACACTATTTGTTTAGGCATGCCATATTGTTGGATATATTTCTGTACCAATCGGATGTTAGCTTTCTGTTAAATGTCGACTTTGCTTATTTTGCATATTCACATCAGAGCGGGGGTATCACTAGTGAGCATTGGCTCACAGATATCTTGTTGTTCCTCAGTTAATTCAATAGGCAAGGACATTCCTTTCGCATGAACAGTTCTAAAGCGAGGCAAGCTACTGACAAACAATTCGATTAAACAGGAGTATCACCAGTCTCGTTTGAAGTCATCTTTTTGTAAATTCTATGGCCCATACAACGACCTTGTCAGCAAATACAATCCTCCACTGGGTCTCATGCTGACTGACGTTTTTTATACTAATTGTTAGACCAAATTCTCTCTATCGAGTACTGCAGGCACTAATGCTTACCTGCATTTCCTAACTAACATACAAATATGTTTTAGCTATCCCTCAAAACTAACTTTAATAATTATTTTCGAATACATATGCTAAAGTTTATTTTCGTTTTTGAATTCTAGATATATCTGACCTTATTACACAATTCCCGTTTTAACAATATTTGAGAAGATTAAATGTATAATTGGAATAAAAGACTTGCTAATGATTGCCGAGTTATAAGGTGTTAGATAAAAAAAAAATAAGCGTTATTTTTTGTATCGGTGTTTAATAGGGGCTGAATATTAATGGATGTGATTACACGTTTTACAATGGTAAAATTTGAAATGCCTTTACACAGTTCTCAATCACAGACTCTTCATTTAGACGATAATGTCAAATTAGTATATATTGATTGTTTGGTCAATAACTTCCGTTATTTTGCACATATGCTCGAACTCTGTTTAATCCTTGCGATTTTTTAAGTGAAAAGAGAGACTTATGCAGCCTCGAGCTCAGATAAAACACAAATGCTTAGTAGATATTATTTTTTTTTTTTAGATGTTCAAAATGACTAATACCATCTATTATTTTCTGGTTCTTGGCTTGGTGCAAATCCAGGTAACTATTATCGGTCTTTGCATATTTTTGTCAGTCAAACAAAATATTTGAGTTGCGATAATTTGATATTTTATCTACATCATTTTATGAGATTATACTGCGCATTACAAATATTTTTCCATAATAGTTGTTTACAGGTCAGAATAGATTTTGTCCAGAAGCCGTCAGTAGTATGCAAAGTGTGGCAGCCTGTCCAACTACAAAAACAGAATGGGACAGTGCCGCTCTTAAAAAGAACTGTAGCAAATTAGCGCCACTTCAAAATTGCGTGCCTGTCAACAAATTCAAATATCACTGTGTAATCAATGGACTCAGAAATCAACTTGTGGAAGTGTGCGCACCTGAACGAATAATTTTTGGTATATTTAATTTGTTATGATCTAGAATTCATTTTTACAATTTTTTCTATCTAATTCTATTAATTAAAAGTCATTTTTGAAACTGTGACATTTGTACGATTTTTAGGACATTGTGTAGAATTCAATGTTCGTGGTGGAGTTATTCAAGACCAGAAATCAGCTCCCTGCAACAGAAAGTTTCCTAAGTGTGACAGATATTATTACTCCACAAATGCCTATAAATGTAAGGTTGAAAAAGTGTTTTTTTCTTTTTTTTTTGTAGTTTCAGCTTAATGTAGCTGATAAGCTCAAGTAAACATTTCTGAAAATCCAAGATCTGTTGTCCATCCATCCCTTTGTATGTCTGTTTGTAACATGCTGAAATGAAGTGACAAACGCTCCTGAAACAGGAAATATTTCACAATAATTAAAATTGTTTACATTTAAAACACATTATTTCAAAAATATCGAAACTTGACAAGTGAAAGCATTTTTAATTTGATTCAAGCTTGTTCAAATCATGATTCTCATTGTTAAGGTGGGTCCCACAGTGAGGAGTTTTATTTTTCTAAGTGAGGAAATATCTTTTTAATTCTTTTAGCTTACCTGAGCTGAAAGCTCAAGGGAGCTATTCTGATCAAATTTTATCCGTCGTCCGTCCGTCCGTCTCTCTGTCCATCTGTAAACTTTTTACATTTTGAACTTCTTCTCTAAAAGCGCTCGACCAATTTCAACCAAATTTGTCATAAAGCATTCTTATTGGAAGGCAAATATAAATTGCAGAAATGAAAGACCGATCTTTATTCAAAGCGGAGAAAATCTCGAAACTGTAAAAAGGGGGTGCATTTTTATAAATCTTCTTCTCAAGAACTACTGAGTCAAATCAATATAATTTAGCATAAATCATGCTTATAAGTGAATGGGGGTCAATCAGATTAACTTTGGGCTCGATATTTCATATATCGAAAACCAGTTTAGAGGACCAGAGCATAATAAAATGAGAGCAAGTTACAGCGGTTTCCTATCTTTGAAGAAATGTCCCCAATCGTAAGCTCAACAAGATTTGAGAAGATTTTGTTATTTATATTTCAGCAGATTTACAATAACTACTTAGAGTAATTTCCCCTATGTGACGTCAAAGTTCACGTCGGTCAAGTGTGGTCTGTCTCTTTGAAAACACCCTGAAAAAAAACCTCAGATAATAAAAACATTTAAAACCGATTTAAAGTAATGTTGTATGCTATGCTATGGTATGATATGACGAATGCGATTCTATGAGATTGTATGCTATGGTTTGAGATTCCAATGCTATGGTATGAGATTCCAATGCTATGCTATGAGATTTAAATGCTATGCTATAAGTTGTAAAAGATATGCTTGAACTGACTGTAACATCATTCAAAAAATGTTCGCAAGCAAAAGAAAAAGAAATTCTTAAAATCAGGAAAATTCGAATCCGGGTGAAGAATTGGGAGTACGTAGTATGCCTTTATGGAACGCCAAATTAACATATATTCAAATATTTGTACCTATCTTCAAATAATTGTACCTATCTTCAATTAATTGTACCTATCTTCAAATCATTTTAAGATAGGTACAATTGAATTAAAGATAGGTACAATTATTTGAAGATAGGTACAATTGAATTGAAGATAGGTGTAGTAGTTATACCTATCTCTAAATAATTATACCTAGGTACAAATGAATTATACCGAGGTACAAATGAATCATACCTATCTTCAATTCAATTAAAGATAGGTTCAATTGAATTATACCTATCTCTAATTCATTTGAAGATAGGTAAAATTCATTTAAAGATAGGTACAATTGATTTGAAGATAGGTTCAATTCAGACATATCTACAAAGGATTTGAAGATAAATACAATTCAATTATACCTAGCTTCAATTCGTTTTGTGTATTATTGAAAATAATGAACGCTCCCTTGAAGGCATTTCAACATGGAGGGAAACGAGGGAAGCACCAACAAGAAGATAAGAAGATATAAAGGTAAATTCACAAATATATATATATATATATATATATATATATATATATATATATATATATATATATTTATATATATATATAGATATATATATATATTTATTTATATATATATATATGCAAAAGGCATCATTTACTTATTAACATATACATGTATATCAATAAGTAAGCCAAAAACATGTATACCCGAATATCCCAAAAGTGACGGAGTTAGGGTAGTGACGTAGTTAGGGTCACTATATACCTAAATAAAAAACTGGCTTTATTTTTTTTCCATAATTTTATCAAAGAATGTATAAGTCAGTTGATAATCACTGAATCGCCAGATGTGACGTAACGGAAATGATGTACTATACAGGGAGTATTCATTATTGCCAATATTTTAGTAATTGAAGATAGGTTTAATTCAATTGTACATAGGTTTAATTCAATTGTACATATCTTTAATTCAATTGACCCTATCTTCAATTCATTGCATTTGTACCTATCTTCAAATCAATTGTACCTATCTTCAAATGAATTAAAGATAGGTATAATTGAATTGTACCTATCTCTAATTCAATTTGAAGATAGGTACAATTGAATTGAAGACAGGTACAATTATTTGAAGATAGGTACAAATATTTGAATATATGTTAATATGGCGTTCCATATGCCTTTAGCTCTTTAGCAGCTCAATAGTGTCTTTATTTTCACTTCCATTTATTACATGCTCCCGGGGGATACATTTTCCTTATATGATCAGCAATTTTTTTTTTATACGTAAATTTGATTTTTGTTAAACAGGGGATGGGGGACTCTGTGATAAGTCAATTTTTTTATGTTATTTTAAGAAAAATGTCGGCTGCAAGAAATGAGGAAATAGACTGTAATGTACATTATGATAAAATCTTTATTATTCAACAACATTTTATCCGAGATAAATTCTATATACAAGAGGCCAATTGGCCTTAACGGTCACCTGAGTAGCA
Source organism: Magallana gigas (assembly GCF_963853765.1). NCBI lineage: Eukaryota > Metazoa > Mollusca > Bivalvia > Ostreida > Ostreidae > Magallana > Magallana gigas. The sequence continues at coordinate 16,786,551 of NC_088861.1, read as the reverse complement.
TATATCCCATACACAAACTTGTCATGGAGTCTCAAATATGCATTTAGTTAATTAGGTTTCATACTTGGGTAGAAAATTATAAATTTGTAATGACGACCACATTTCAAAAAAGAACTGTTAAACCTATAATTTTGGTGAAAAACTAAAAGATCTGGTATCCAAAATCATGATTTCAGTTTTCCTTTCAGGTGTGTTGGAGTAAAAATGATATTTTTTAACGTTATATGCATTAACATCTATACATCCATTTAGGCCCTGCCCTAAAGTCAAAACCCATCCTTGAGGGGACATGAAAATTAAAATTTCAGTAGAGGACTTCCTGGTAAACATAATTATTAGTCATTTTTTTATACAGATGTGTGAGAATAGAGAAAAATTTTTTAAATATTATAAGCATTCCCACTATATTGCCATATTGCGCCCCCCCCCCCTTTCATGTCCCGAACCCCTGACCCAGGGGCCATGAATTTCACAATTTAGGTAAAAGAGATTGTGGATATCATAACCATGTATTCAGATTTTTGCTCACATGTGTGGGAGCAGAGTAGATGATTTTTTAAGATTCAAAACATTTTTACTATATGGCCATATTGGCCCCACCCTATAGCCTCAACACCTAACAAAGGGGTCATGAATTTCACAATTTTAGTAGAGGCCCTTATGGACATCATAACCATGTATTCAGTTTTTTGCTCACATGTGTGCGAGTAGAGAAGAAGATTTTTTAAGATTTAAAACATTTTTACTATATGGCCATATTGGCCTCACCCTAGAGCCTGAACACCTAACAAAGGGGTAATAAATTTCACAATTTTGGTAGAGGGTCTCATGGACATCATAACCATGCAGGCACGTAGCATCGTTTTTGAAAGTGGTGGGGGCAGACTTATCCAAAAAATATTGACAAGCAAGGGGGGGGGGGGGGGGTAGTATGTAACTTCAATTTCACTTTCATGTAAATTTTGAAACATTTTTTGCTGCGAGAAAAAGTGGGGGTGGGGGTGGGGGTGGGGGTGGGGGGGGGGGAGGGACCTGCTACGTGCCTGCCATGCATTTAGTTTTTAACAAATATATATGATAGTAGAGAAGAAGATTTTCTAAGATTTAATACATTTTTACTATTTGTCCATATTGGCCCCACTGTAGAGCCTGAACCCCTGACCCAGGGGTCATGAATTTTACAATTTTAATTGAGGGCCTCATGGACATTATAATCATGCATTTAGTTTTTAACAAATATATGGGAGTAGAGAAGAAGATTTTCTAAAATTTAATACATATTTACTATATGGCCATATTGGCCCCACCCTAGAGCCAGAACCCCTGACCCAGGGGCCATAAATTTCACAATTTTGGTAGAGGGCTTCATGGACATCATAACCATGCAACCAGTTTTTTCCTCACATGTTTGGGAGTAGAGAAGAAGATTTTTGAAAATTTTGTTTTTTTTGCATACTTGGCCCCGCCCATGGCACCACAGGGGTGATAGAGCCATGAATTTCACAATTTAGATTCTACTAACCATAGAGATGCTTCACATAAAAAATGGTAACTATTGGCCTGGTAGTTTTCAAGAAGAAGTATTGTTAACGCACGACGACGGACGAAGACCAATTGCAATAGGTCACCTGAGTGACCTAATAAATAGATAACAAAATATTATGAATTATAAATAATGAAAATTTACTGGAAAAAAAGGCAGGGTCATTTTATTCTGCATTCAAATTCATTTACTTTACGTCGCTACTTTTATTTTCATTGTTTTTAAATTATCATAATTCATTTTTTTATCACATGCTGCGCTCGCCCCAACGGTCGCACCGTATTTTGGCGTCGGTGTTAATATATTATCATTATTTTGTTATTTGGCGATTGTGGCCACGACCTACATAATACAAATATATATATACTTAAATCTAATAACGGGCGTCTCGAATAAGCGCTTTTACAAATGCCTTAACGTGTAGGCCGTGACGGGTAGAACGTTGACCATTTAAATTCTGCACACAACTAGAATGTTTCTTACAACTCCAAAGTCTCAAAAAACACAAATGTCACAGCCTCACTTCTTGCTATCATCCTCTGAAACGAATAGGAAATTTAAAAAATTCGGCAGAACATTGATTATAAAGCATATATATATATCTATCTATCTATCTATCTATATACAGCACAAGGAAATTCACATTTTATTAGAGCTCCACCGCCGCCCCGAACGAGGCTTGAACGCACGACCTCTGGAGCCCATTCTCCTAGCGGTGAGCGGCCACCGCGGTCACCACTCGGCCATCTATGCAAGACAAAAATCTTGCTTTCGATGACGAACGGAACCTAGCGCGCTGGCCGCACACTACACAGTCGTTTGAGATACCGGTGGAATACAGTTAAACGACAATTTGAGAGGATCGGAACGATACACATTGCAGAGATAAATACATATATAATAAGCACAAACATTGCAATAACTCTCAAATTGACATATACCTGCCCGTAGTGAATGATATAGATATATATAAAGCACAAGGAAATTCACTTTTTATTGGAGCTCAGCCGCCGCCACGACCGAGGCTTGAACTCACGACCTACGGAACCCATTCTCCTAGCAGTGAGCGGTCACCGCGCTAACCACTCGGCCATTTCGTGCCTCCTTTTCCTTGCCAAATACCTCTGTAATTCACTTTGTCTTAATCCCATATTAATACCATCTATGGAGTTATTTGCAAAGTAGAACGCCTATTGAATTAGCGAGGAACCAATAATCCAAACAACCTTTTTACTACCTATATAAACAGAAAAATTATATATTTAAAGTTACTTAATCCTAATGTAGCTTTAAAGGCATTGGAACTCCATCTACCTTGCTCTGTAATTTCCAATTCTGAACGACCGTACGAAAAACTGTCTGACGCCGCTCTAATCTGGAAGGAATGAAATTTGTAAAGAGATTTTGGAAAACCAGCAACTTCAAGCGACTGTTTAATACTGAACAAAACTGGAACCTTGTAAGAGGACTGCCATCTAAATGCACAAATAACTGACCACCTATCTTTGGTCTCATAGCTGTATATTTTTTCAACCACAATACAGGACATACATATTTTTTTGTTGGTTTCAAAATTACGGAATTTTTTTTTCCAGTTTGATCCGGTTTAGAAAAAGGAACTATAAGCTCTATGTAATCCACTATGGACTTTTGATTTGTTACAAATTTTAAATGACCGAAGGCAATAACATGATTGGTTTGGTTTGGACTTAAAGTAAATTCCCCAACTCTCAAAAAAGCATGATAAGCGGCTGAAAATGCCGTTGAAAAAAGAATAACCTCAAAATTTGACGAACATACTAGAGATGTTATTTTTACAAGTTTCTCAGGAATGTGTTTTGTAATAGGGAGTCTGCTATCTTTTAAATGATTTGACCTTTCGATTCCCTCTAATAATTTTCTTATCAAAAAATGTTGTGTGTTGTCAGAAACCCCCAATAACTTGCATTTGAAACCAATTCCTAAAATATATAATGAAATTGTAGCGTGCGCTACACCTTTCAGCGACAGATGAGCAATAAACATTGATATGTGTGAAACAGGGGGAGGCCAAAATTGACGTAGTTAATATGACGATCTAATTGCTCAAAACCCTTAAGGCTAGTTGAATAAGTGTTTCTTGTATTCAAAGCAATTGAATTGAGCGTCAGGCGTTTAATTGCAGCTGTGAGATCATTCCTATAAAATCTTCCGGAATAGGAATCGGATGTAGATTGGATTCTGGGGCAAGGGCACGACACCTGGTCCACTGCTTGCGAGAAAGTGAATCAGCAATAGCATTGTCATAACCAGCAATGTGACAAGCTTTAAAATAAATATTGTTCACTATGGAATGTAATACTATAGGTCGAACCAATTCCATAACTCTGAGTTATTTAGATGATTTCTTAATATTCAAAATAGAATAATACCCATTGGTAGACACATATCGTAATAATAATCATTATTAAATTTGAAACTAAATAACTGGTGGTCTGAAGGATTAACGGGAAGTAGCCTAAATGCTAATTTAAGATCAATTTTCCCTAAAAAGGCTCCTGTTCCAAGTTTTGCTATCATATCTAAAACCTCGTCAAAAGAAGTATAATGCACAGAGCAAGCGTCTGTATCTATAAAATCATTAACACTATAATCAAAAGGATAAGAGAGGTGATGGATCAGACGCTAGCCTCCATCCTTCTTTGCAACAACACCGATAGGTGATAATCTTAAATTACCTAAATGCTCATAATTAAAAGGGCCAGCTATACGACCCAAAGCAATTTCTTTATCATTTTTTCTTTAACCTCTTTTGGGTGATCTTTAAGAGAAACTGAATTTGTGCAGGTCGTAGAAATTCTAGGGCCCTCATAATGAAGGTAAAGCCCAAATCTTATCCCGTTCTTTAATTCATCAGCTATAGATTGGTTTGGATATACTGATAAATATGGGCACATTATGTCCACTTTAACTGGAGTTGAACCTGTTCTTACGGTTTGTTTGATATTTGTTGCCTGACGGACGAAAAGTTGATGAGATTGGCTGGGGCGCTTAAGAAGCTCTTGATGTTGGTAACTTATGTACAACATGCTAATCAGAACAATGAATAGCAGGATGTTTGCTTTGACACTTGAGACATTGATGCTGATATTGACAATTTTGAACAGGGCAGAAACATGTGCTGTTGTATTCCTAACAGAGTTTTGGGTTGCTCTGAGTATTTTTGTATACTGACTGAGTATTGCTATTGAAAGTAATATAAAATAACCAAAACTCTTGATCAATTTTCCTCCATGAAATACTGTTGTCTTTTGCTCATTTTAAGCGAAATTGTCGGTCATATTCTCTCCAGCCTAAACCACCAGAAACTCGACTAGCACCGAGTGTGACATTGGCCATGTATTTGATGAAACTGAGAGTTTGATCGACATGTGATGACAGATAAATACTCATATATATATTTAAAAAATGCATCTAACCAAGCAACAATACTAGTATTTTTGGTTGCATTTGTGGGTTTTAAAGTAAGTTCCCCATTCATGAATATAACTCTACTTTCTTGTGTGTTTGCCTGCTTATTGAGGAGTGTATTCAGCTCAACGAATTCACCTTTCCTGATTTTTTGCTTAACTAAATGTGGTACGTGCATAGCGAGATCATCATGGACACTAATTATACCGAGTGAACCGGATAAACATGAAGGTGGTTCAATTGTATTGAAACAAATAACCTCGTTCGAAACAGATAAATCTGGATTATACGAGATTTTGGTACCATCATCTATGGATGTGTCCAGCCGCTGAGAAATGATCGTTTCAATTTTTTAATTATTTCCGGCAACATCCGCTCTGCCACCGATGACACAACTTGTTCCAGACCTGTGGCGGCTCCATCCGTAACAAAGGTGATTGTATCCATTGGTTGTTGTGGTCGAAGTGGATATTTCGGCATTTGAAGTCCGGGGTTTCTCTTTGCCTGGTAATCTGGCCTTTCCCGAGTAAACAGATCTACGCTTTACTCCCGACTCCCCTGTCCCTTCGTCAACAGAATAGGATTTCTTGCGTGGTTGCATTCTCAAAATAATAAAAAAAAATTAAAAACAGATTTACGGATTTTTTTTTAAATAATAGTAATATTACAGCAGATGAATTTTTCTTTACAATATAAACAAATCAAACAAAAAAAGATGCTTCAAATACTAGTATAAAAATGCCATATATAATCAAATTTGTGTTTTTGTTTTTTGATCTACAAAACAAATAACACCCATCTCGCAATCCAAACAGCTTGAAATGTAATGACGTCAAAGCTAACAGGAAAAACGTCATCCATGGTATACCATTACGCGCAAAAAATAATTAGGCGCGGATCATAATTACAGCAATAATATATATATTTTATAAATAAAATAAATCGTGTGAATGCAACATGTTTTATGTTTTCTCATGCTGCACAACCTCATCGCAGCTCTGTTTTTGCTGTCTGATAAATGAACTCAACACTTGTGCATGATGAAATATGTCATTTATTAAAATAACGAAAGTAAAGAAAAATATAAACATAGTAGGGGATCAGACCCCAAAACTGTTGACACAAAATGTTAAATTACTTATCAATATGCTGATCCCCTTAAATTACAGAAAAACAATACTTTGTTATACAATATATACAAAACCAGCAAAAAGATGGCACCTCAAAAATAAAATATGCAGTCACAACATGATTTTTATTTCATGTTAACATCAAATTCATAATTGTAAGGAACATGTCCCACTGACCATATGGGTAACACAGACCCAATATTCCTTCATCATTATTTAGTATGCAAACTCGACAAACATAAAATTTATCAGTTCCAACCAAACGCTTAATTACTAATGAAAGGGAGAACTTGAACGTGAAACATGAAAAAATCATACATTTAAATTTCAGGGAGCTAAGACATACACTGTCTTAATTAAAGCAAATAAAATGTAAATATATATCATTATTCTAGAGTGGTAGCACATAAGATCTAAAATCATACTGGCCTCAAAACTTTTGAGTGCAGGATCACCGCATTCCTAATGCTGCGACGAAACTTCCTCAGGGGCTGGTCCTCTGCAGGGGTACACAGCAGATGGACACCATCCGGGCCCAAATAACCAAAACTCCCAATGTCCCCAGAAATAAATCCCGCCAAGGGGCTCGGCAAAACGTTTCAAATGTTCAGTCGCCTGAACCACAAAGACGTTAAAATGTTGGCATGATGGAAACTGCATTCGGCGAATTAATTGGCCTATCATCAATACCCCAACCGGAACCAGCAGAAATAATCATGCGATATCGCATACAACAAAAAACTAGAAACTGCGTTTCAAAACTTACTGTATCAAAACATTACTCGTGCTAACATTCTCAGAGATGAAGGCAGAATGACCCTACTCTCACTGGTCAGATACTGACCGCATTAAAACACGTGAGCCTATCGTTTAATTTGATTGGCTATTACATTTAATTTGGGGAGAATTACACCATGGAATTTTTACAATTACATAATAGATCACTGGGAGATTTTCAGACTAGGGATTTGGGCTAAAAATAGACATGGACAGTGACCACTGAAGGGAAATTACATAATATGGCCAACGACCTATACAAGGCCTGGGAAAGAAATGCAACGTATCTAATCAAACATAAACATGAAAAATACAAAAAATAAGCATATACAATTATATCATTCAACACATAAATACAATTATTTACATAATTGTTGTTTTATTAAGAAGCTCAGCAATTTCAATCTAAACGGAGATTTTTCTCGCTGCTAGAAATATATATGATGAAAAATGAATTGTGTTTTTTCTTTTAGTGCATTTTTCTCTTGTTTTAATTGTTTACAAATATCTTTTTACTAACCTAAGAGTCAACTTTGCTGCTTCGGGTTATAAGCAAGATACAGAGCTTTTCGCACAATGCTACTATACATTTGTACACAAAGCTGAGGTCATGCTTTAGATCGTTTATATTTTAAATCCAGCTATGCTGAATAGGAAATACCAAGTTTTAAAATAATAATTTAAATGTAATAAACTCATGTGAACAAAATCATGACCCAAACCAAGCTATGTTTCTTTCTTATAATTCTACGATTGATGCTGAAATGTTAGTTGATCAATAGAAAAGTCTTGCTAAAAGGATGATATGCTGTAACTACTTTCTGGTGCCCCTTCTTAAACGATGAATTGCATAAAATTTACACGCATTTTAAACAGTTTCTATAGTCCTGACACATTATTATTATAAGGATAAAAGCATTATCGTTGTTCGTAAAAACATATTGCAACGGAAAATCATCTTTGTAGACATTTGTTGTTTTAATAAAAATGAAAATTACGGGTGGGCCTTGGTACAAAACGGCGACATGCCTGCCAATACATTCATTTGAATTATAGCCTTTTAACATATGTGACAACATTTTTCAGTTAAGTTTATTCATCAGCCAAGTGAGTAAGGATATGAAATGTCATACGAAATGAATTCATGCCTGGTAAACGACAATCGTATTTAATGGAGAAGGACATACATTTTTCATTGTTTTAAGTTTTAAGAATTGAGTGCATCTATTCTGGTGAATTGAGGTACCCTTTTCGTCTTTCTCATATAGGATTTAAAAAAAATAAAATACAATAACTAGTAAGTAGTGAAAAATGTACCTTTATGCTCTCATGTATTTTAATCGTTTTATAAAGTGATGGTGGGGGGGGGGGGGGGGTAAAATAAAGGGAACTGGAAATTAACCGTAAACATCAACTGAAAATTTAGTTATTTATATTGCATATGATCTTTTTTCGGTAAAAATGGTATTCCATAAAGGTAAATATGTCAAAGTTTAAGTATATGCAAAAATAAGTGTAAAATTCGGATATTTATTTTTGGTTAATCTACCGAGGGGCCATTTGGCACAATATCCTTTGACCGCCCATATAAAGGCAGTGTTGCGCCTCTTGTTCCAAAAACCATAAAGTATTTAAAGTTGAAAATCCAAAAAGCAGGGCTTCAGTGTTAAAGCCATTGTTACTTAGGTGAACGGTGTATCCCATACGCCTTTGTACATTGTATCTATTACAAGAAATTTAAAGTGTTTTTTTTAAGGTTAAATGATCATTTTAAATCTTACAAATTATTACAGTATGCATCTGATAACAATTAATATAAATCAGGTATATATATTAAGTTTCCGATACCAAATACATGTAGTTAAACATCAAATCGAACGATAAATCAAAAAGGTAGACAATTATTGTCTATTTTCAGACCCTGATTGCTATAGGCTTGTTTCGAATGGCGAGGATATATGGTTGACAACAAAAGATACATCCGCAGAACAAACAACTATGAGAACAATAACAGAGGGATCCTTATCTCCGTAAGATATCACAAATTTTACAGAAAAATATTTAAAAGTTTTGGTCATGCAAACATTGATATCGTGTTGTGTTTAATTCATACTTAATACTTAAAACAAAATATTGTTTGAAATATATATACATATTTAATTTTAAAAAAATCCATTATTAAATTCCTGTTGCGTGTATATCGGTTTTTTAAAGCAATATGAGCTGCATTTTTCATGTTGATTTTTTTTTTTACAAAGATGTTCTTTTCTACTATAATGACAAAAACATCATGGTTTTTAAATTTCTGTTAGCCATATTTTTGTGGAAAAGACCGTTAAAAAGCCTTATTTGGAGCAAAATTGAATTATTGTCGTCCTGTAAAAAAATATATTTGCTATATATTCCTTAGAAGAGAAATATTTTCTTTTGACAAAAATTAATGTTTTCAAATCTTATTTATCATAAAAGTTTGAGTTATATGCAGACTTATCATACTAGCAGGTCTTTGCCGCAAAATAAAATTCTAAAAAATACAGCTCATATTGCTTTAAACAAAAACTAATTTTGTTTATGAGTATTTTTTATTGCATTCTAGACAAACAATAATCCCTATCATAACAGCTATTCTGGCCATTGTTTTCATACCGTTTCTTGCTCTCTTATTGATATACAGAAGTAAGTAAATTATTGAACTTTTTAAATCATATTTGAATGAATATTTTTATAAGAGTTCTACTGGTGGCTAGTATAAAATATATCTATAAACTACATGTATAGAAAGACGTATGCAGAGTGGAATGAAAATGGACGAAAGCTTTGAGGCAATGTTAGGAGAGATCGACATTGGTGAGGCAAAACTTTTTTATGGAGCAATCTAAACGTCCCGATGTTTTTATTGCATTACACATAACTGCTTTGTTTGTATTTACGGCAAATTATTTATTCATATACCAAACCAATATCGATAGTACAAATTATTTTTTTGTAAAGATTGCCTACATAATGTTCATTGATAAAACATTACTTAATTTGATTCAGTTTACAGGTTTTTCTTGAAATAATATTTTTCATAATAGACTGATTTTTGATGAGAGGTAAAATATAATAAATGATTGCATAATTTCTAGATTTAAAAAAAAAAACAAACACAAGATGTATTCATCAATTACAAAAAATACATGTAGTTCAAATTGATCCATTAACATTATAATAATTTACATATAATCTTGTTTCCTGGCTAAGAGCTATTATTTCTCGTGATGACACTATTGATCAAAAGTGTAAATGCATAATTGATAAAAAATGTTTTTTCTATTAACCTGCAGTTTTGTAAATGTGACATGGCACAAAAACGGTTAATGGAGGATTGTTTAAATTTTTAGCCTGTCTTCCTAGTTGTATATTTTACTAAAACTGCATTGTACTTCTTTTGTGATGTGTGTGATGAGCATTTTCGACTTAACCGTAAATAAGTTCGATCGGATTTTCTTTTATAAATCATGCAAACAACAATAACTCAAACTTAATTCGACCTTTATACATTGACTTTTTACTGTACGAAACTTCATGCATTTGGTAATTTGGATTTGTCGGTAAAAAATAACCACATTTCCAAACTACTAGCCACGATTTCGGCGACTCAGGTTTCATTGGTGACCGTATACAGAGTGTAGTTAGATTGTGTTGAGCGTATTGAAGAGGAGCGGATTTACAAGTTTACTTTTAATTAGACTTTTATTTGACGGAAAATGGTTTGCATGTAACGCTCAGCAGACTGCTAAAATCATTAAGTCAAATAAACAAGTTCGAACAAATTAAAAATGCTTCCGAAACGCCGCGGACCTAATATTTCATAAACTCAACAAACTAACTTTTAAAACAGCTATTTAATCAGGGAAAAAAATGTAAATGATCTGAAATAATCCAAAGTGACAGAGTAAATCAGGTCCTAGGTAGCGAAATAAAAAGGAATAATTAAAAAGCGGGATGTTCTGCTATTAGTTTTGCCAAATACATGTACCATGTTAGAGTATCATTTAGATTATTGATATAACGTCGTATAAATGCGCTAAAGTTGTATTTCTATCTGTCGATGTTGTATAGGAACCCATTTACAACTATTGGGATTCGAATACTAATTCATACAGAATTTCACTTACTTTAATTATCTGGAATATTTTTTAATTGATCACTTTTGTATAATTTCAGATAAAACTATGCCACCAATCACATTTTCATCTATTTCCCATATCTCAATATTGTTTATTAAATATCATTAGGTTTTTTATAAAAGAACCATCAAAATAATTGTTACTCATTGGCTACTTTATTTACATACATGTACAATTAAAAAAACCCAGAACTTATCTGCAAAATATCACATATCAGAACTCGAGCTAAAAATTCCAAAATGTGCTTAAAGCTGACATGAATTCATAAATACGCAATATTTTCCTTATATCTCATACTACCGCCATATTGGTTGTCGATTCCTATTGTTCTGCTCATCGCTAAACACCCCCTATTTAAGGCCGAGAGCACTATTCATGCTTCGCCGCATTCAGGTATTTCATACACCCAAACACGTTACCTTGGTCGAAAGACGTGTAAAAACGCGTTTTGAACAAAAATAATAGGACAATCACTACACTAGCAAGGAATACCCAATGAACGACGAAACAAGACAGACTTAAATCCAGCCACAGATACATGTACTTAAAAAATCTTCGGTAATTGTAGACTGCTTTCGTGTGTATGTTATACCATCGCACATGAGCAAACCACACACTGTGGCAGATCGAGCAATGTCAATGTTTTATGGCTTTTAGAAACGGAGCGTTTTTTTAAAAAACCAATGGAAACGATTTTACGTTGTCACTTTCTTGGATTAACTATCGTTTATCTACTGTGTTGGATGTAGTGCCGCCGGGGTTTTCAAAAAGATGCAGACGTTATGCACGCTATATGAACGACCCACGTGTTCGATGAGCATATGAAGTAAGGCAGCACTATCTGTGCAAAATAATACGGATACATTGGATAGAATAAATATACATGTATTTTTTTTTATTTTATTAATTGTTTTTTCCTTTAATATTTATTACAAACATTTTACTACAATGTGTTGTTCATGCATTTAGAAGTGTGTGGTTTCCAACGGAAGACCTTATTGTTTTCGTACTGTTTATTTATTTTTTATTCCCCCGCTCCAAAGGAGAGGGGGTATACTGTTTTACCCTTGTGCGTCTGTCTGTCTGTCCGTCCGTAACAAAAATTTATGTCGCATTTATCTCAGCAACTATTTATCATATGCTTGAAATTTTTACACAGTGTTTGTTAAGGCATGTCATATCGTGGGATATATTTTTGTACCAATCGAACGTCAACTTCCTGTTAAATGACGACTTTGCTTATTTTTTAACCAAAATTTTTAAACAAATTTTCGTCAAAGATTTCTCAGCAACTATTTATCGCAGATTCTTGAAATTTTAACACAATATTTGTATAGGCATGCCATATTGTGGGATATATTTTTGTACTAATCGGGCGTCAACTTCCTGTTTAATGAGTACTTTGTTTATTTTTAGCCAAAATTTTCAAACAAATTTCCGTCAAATATTTCTCAATAACTATTTATTGCAGATGCTTGAAATTTTAACAACACTATTTGTATTGGCATGCCATATTTTGGGATATATTTTTGTATCAATCGGACGTCAACTTCCTGTTTAATGTCGACTTTGCTTATTTTGCATATTCACATCAGAGCGGGGGTATTACTAGTGAGCGTTGGCTCACAGATATCTTGTTTTTTCTCCAAATTTTGTGCACGCGATTTCTCGAAAACTACTCAACTGATCTCGACAAGTTTTTCACAGATGATGAGTCATTATCTGAATTTTGTATGATTTTGAACTTTTTGTCGTCGTCACTTCCGGTCCGGATTTACGGTCGATTTTGTAATTTTTTACGACCAATTTTGTGCAGCGTTGATCTCAGAAACTATTAGAGATGTGACTTTGAAGTTTTCAGGATAGGTCGAGCATGGTTTGAAGTTGTGCACTATGTAGTTGTTTTGCACCAGTGGCGCTATTTTTTGGAGCTCGCTTAGGCACGAAAATGGGGTACATATTTCGAATCAAAATTTTCATATGTTTTGATCAGTATCTTTTTATCAGTTGATATTTTGTTAAGACATATAGAACAAAAGAAGTAGAGAATCAAAAGTTCTATACAATAAGATCAGGAAAAATGGGCTGGCCCCTTTAATTAGGGACCAAGAGACTCGTAAACTCTATTACGAATAACTTGAAAACGATAAATATTTTGTTATACATTATTGAATCAAAGTTGTTGATCACTACATTATCGGTGTGAAAAAGTTATCGTCAGGCCCATGTTTGACGTAATTAGGGATTTTTATTCATTATCTTCATTTTTTTTTTGGGGGGGGGGGGGAGGGGAGGGTGGGAGGGAGGGGGGGGGGGTCATATCTAGTTATTATTATTTATTTATTTTCCAAATTTTGTGCACGCGATTTCTCAAAAACTATTGAACGGATTTCAACCATTTTTTTTTTACAGATGATGAGATCTTATCTGAAGTTTTTATGGGTTTTTTTTTAAATTGTTGTTGTCGTCACTTCCGGTACCGATTTATCGGCCATTTTGTACATTTTTACGACCTATTTTGTGCAGAGTTGATCTTAGAAACTATCAGAGATATGACTATGAAACTTTCAGGATAGGTAGTCTATAGTTTGAAGTTGTGCACTGTTATATTGCTTTACGCCATTACTTGGAGGTCGCCTAGGCACGAAAATTGGATACGAATTTTGAATCAAATTTTTCAAGCGTTTTGATCTGTAACTTTTTATCAGTTGATATTTTGTTAAGACAAATATAACAAAAGTGGTAGTTAATCCAATGTTCTTTCCAACAAAATCAAGAAAAAGGGGCTGGCCCCTTTTTAGGGGCCAAGACACTCGTAAACTCTGTTACATATAACTTAAAAACGATAAAGATTTTGTAATGTATTATAGAAGCAAAGTTGTTGATCGTTACAATATCTATCAGAAAAAATTATTGCCACGCCCATTTATTACGTAATTAGAAATTTTAGGGGCCAAAGTACTTAAACATTGACGCAATATATCTAGAGAAGGAGACATATTTTGCTATGCATTGTAGAAGAGAAAATATCTGTATTGATGATTCTAATCGATCCCTTTAATCAAATCACCAATGTCTGTCCCCATTAAAGATCTAGAGGGCTGGCCCCTAAAATATTCAATCATTTGTATTTAAAAAATGAACAATTCTAGATAAGTGTAAGAACAAAAAATGTTATTATTCGTGAGACCTTTCGAATGAACTCATAAAAAAGGTACTGGCCCCTTTATTTAGGGGCCAATACTGTTGTAAATTCTTTTACAGATTACGTAAAAATGATACAGATTTTGTAATGCATTATTGAGGCAAAGTTGTTGATCGTTACAATATATATCAGAAAAAATCATTGCCACGCCCATTTATTACGTAATTAGAAATTTTTAGGGGCCAAAGTTCTAAAACTTTGACGCAATATATCTAGAGAAGGAGACATATTTTGTTAAGCATTGTAGAAGAGAAAATATCTGTATTGATGATTCTAATCGATTCCATTAATCAAAACACCAATGTCTGTCCCCATTAAGGATCCAGAGGTCTGGCCCCTAAAATATTCTATCATTTGTAATTATAAAATGAAAAACAATTCTAGATAAGTGTAAGAACAAAACATGTTATAATTCATGAGACCTTTCAAATGAACTCAAGAAAAAGGGGCTGGCCCCTTTGTTTAGGGGCCAAGACTCTTGTAAACTATATTAAAGATAACTTAAAAACGATACAAACGATGTAATGCATTGTAGAAACAAAATAATTGATCGTAACAATATCACTTTGTAAAACAAATTTCCAAACCCATTGATAACGTAATAACGGATTTTAGGGGACTAAAATCCTACATCTGTAATGTGCTGTATTAGTAAAAGCAAAACTCTTTGTTAAGCATTTTAAAGGATAATGACAATCGTATACATTTTCTGAAAGGGAGTGGTTGAGGGGAATTCTGAAATTTCATTGATATTTTAATGCTATCGTTTAAAAATTGAACGGAAGACCTACTCGTTACTCGTAACGAGATCGTATCTAGTTGTTTATGTAATTGTATATGAAAAAAGTGTTAACAACATTAACAATATTCGTGTTCATTGTTTTCTTCAGGAAAGCTTCGCAGGGCATCATACCTTTTCAGAAGATTCTCTACGAATGACTTTTCAACTTACAGTTAGTATATTTTTGGTATTTAACCACCGTTTTTATAAATGAGCAATTACAATTAAAAAGGAATATGAGGAAGTGTATTTAAATACCATATTTATAGAGGAGATGGGGTAAAGGCCCTTTTACACCAAGCTGCGTCCCCACGGTGTGTACACGGCGTTGTAAAATTCATGGAATCGCCATAGGATCGCAAGGAAAATTCAGAAAAAATGTACAGTTTTATTTGATAATTTTACAAGTAGAGATGTTACGGCGTCCTAACGGCGACCGGGGCATTCTTATGGAGCTTCCCAGGGCGTGTAACTGCGTTTCCCCAGAGTTCTACTTTGCGATTAACTGCGCTCTCGCTGAGTCTCCACCGAGCGCTCTTGACGTGACGAGTTTTTACCGTGCGTCCACGGCATGCTCTGCGCGCCGACTGCGTGCACAAGACTTCCTGGTAGGTAAATATAAATTTGTACAACTGTATGGAAAACAAACACAAATGGCATGAATTCCATCTACGTCCATTAATAGGTCTTGGAATATTAGCAAATGCTACGTTTTACATCGTCATCTACATCCAGTTTGATAATCATTACATCGCTTGCTATTGTACAACAGCCATTGTTCGAGTTTTCGTGGTCCTGATGACAACGCACTAGAAACGCCGTGGAAGTGCGGTATAAACGCAGAAGAAACGTCACGAGAGCGCGATGAACGCAGCAACAGCTCTTTGGGTTCTCTGTGTGAACGCAGCCAAATGAAAAACAACTTGTTCAAACGCTGAGGATGCGCAGTGAGATCCCAAAGGACGCCGTGGGGTGTCCGTGCAAGCGCAATTGACTTATCACTGTGTCAACACTGCGATTAGCTGCGTTTCTTGAGCGCGCCGACGGAGCTCTCGTGGCGCTGTTGGGTATCTTACGGCGCTGTCACGGCGACCTCACTACGCTTCTACGGCGTGTTTATCAGAACGCAAAGCCACAGCACGTACTTTGTGCACGTTCCGTCGCATGTCGTTCTAAAATGTTCAGGTCGATCCCACCGCGACGGACGAAGATGCCGCTGCGTTGTTACGGCGCTGTAGGAGACTCTACTGCGTTTACTTTGGTGTTTTACATTAATTAAGGACGCAGTGGGATCGCCGTGAGGACATAGCTCCGGTGTGACAGGGATTTTACAAACCATATTCAAAAGCTGTTATGACTGAATTGGTTTTCTATAAATGTTTGTTTATAAAAAAACATAATATAAGTATTTGTTACTTGTGTATTTACGTATAGTAAAAATGACAAAGATGCAAGTAAATGCATCATTGTTTATTTTTTCCAAATATACCTTACCTTAACCTTAACTCTCTACATGCCAGGGGGCACATAAGATAAGGGATGGACATTTGCCTTCCATACGTTGCGATCTGAAGCCTCTCGGCGCGCTACGTTCAAGGAGTTCCATCCTGTCTTTTTCTTTCTACCGCCACTATCCGTCGCCACTTTGGCTTTAGGCGTCCCCTCTTGCTTCTTTCCTAAGGCTTCCACCTCAGAGCCACAGCACAGTCATCTGCTGGAACCTTTCCTAATATGTGACCGGATCTAGTTCCATCTCCTTCTCCTGATCTCTCCACTGATGTTAGATGTTTCTGCTGTCTTAAGTAGGGTCAGGTCTGATATGCGCTGTTGCCACTGGACCCTAAGGTATTTTGTCAGGAAGAAGTCGATCTACTCTACCATGCAGAGAGGGCTAGGATTTTGAAAATGCTTTTCTTAGCAATAAGCTTCAAACCGACCTTAGCTGAGTTTATTCCAGCTTTGTTGTTTTGCACTGGAGTTCATAATAGAAGGCAGTAGAGCAATGTCGTCCGCGTAGTCAAGGACTTCAAGCATGGAAGTGAAGTCCCATCTAATTCTGGTTCGTTCTTCTTTAACTGTCTGCTGCATCACCTAGTCTATTATCACGAGGAACAAGAATCCTAAAATACAGCAGCATTCCTTTACGCTGGTATAAAGCAGAAATATATCCCCAATAGAAGAATAACCGGGTATTATAATGACCGCCGAATGAAAAAAAATCACTTTTCTTCAGAAATGCAAATATTCCAACGCCACCTGTCTCCTTAGTCATTATTTACGACAATATAAATAAGTCATATTTGGACTGTCAATTTGTTCACCAATAAATATCATATTATTACAACAATTGAAACACTGTTTTTGATTATAATCCTTTAAGTATAACACAATCTCCTCTGAGAGAGAGAATGTTAATATGCATTGTGTAGGAATGCGTTCTTTTATTTATTTTTTATAATAATAAAATAGTTATGCAACACCTGCACAGTTTTCTGATTGGACTCGTGTTGACCTGGGCTATTTGTTGCGAATGCAATTGTAGAATCCCGATAAAGTATAGTTCAGCTAGCTGTGCATAAATTTTGTAAATCAAAAATCGTTTTTAAATAATAAAGCTATAGAAAATGCTATTAAGTATTATTTATGGTAAAATAAAATTTTATATTAAATAAATAATTAAATTAGATAAAAACGACAGATGTCTACGCTAGTGCAATGCAAGTTTGTGTGTTTGCTACGGATATAAAAAAAAATATATATACTAGTATACATGGATTTTCGAACAAGTTGAGTGTTTTCAACTTCAAAATCAGTTGAGCGGAGTAAAGAAAACTCCAGTAATTTCAAAGTCAGATATCTTAAGTAAGGGGTAACACATATCTATTCTTGTTTTTTGCAGGGGTCATTTTTACGGTATCATTTCTCTTGATGTTAACATGACCCCTGGGTCTTTTTTCTTTTTAAACATCCACTTATTCTAGCCGGAGGTTATTACTTTACATCGAAAAATTACACCCGATAATTATTCTACGGGGTCATCATTCTTTTTGACACCGGTCATAACAGGGGAAGGGGTAGTGATCTTATTGTCTTTGATCAAAGAGCATTGAAAGTCCTCGAATAGTGCTTTAACCATTTGGTATAAAGTTCTTTCTCATGATGATCCTTATGCACTTAGTCGAATGCCGACTCGAAATCAAAAAAGTGGATAATACATATAGTAGCAGTCAACTCATTGGCCTGTTTTAGGATAATTCTGAGGATGAATATCTGGTCGATAGTACCTCCAGCTCTCCGGAAGCCGCCTGTTCCCTTCTTAGTGTGCGGTGTACGCCGGCCTGTACTCTGTTTATGATGAAATAACTGAGAACTGCAAGGATACTCCTCTCTGATTGCTGCACTTCTGCAGGTTGCCTTTCTTGGGGATTTTTCAAATCAGTCACTTGGTCAACTCCTTAGGCATTTTCTCCTCTTTCCATGTTTGGTCAAAAAGTGAGTTCTTGGCTGGTCTGGACGAGGTCTGATATGAGCATTTCTGCAGTAATCTGATCTGCTCCAGCGACTTTTTTCATTTCTGGGCGACTTCAATTCAGCTCTTACTTCTTGTGTGGAACGTGGCTCGACAGAGATATTTAGCTCCTCTATTTCTTCCTGCTCCTCTTGTGGTGGTGATTCTCGAATCTCCCTAGTTAGCACTTCCTCAAAGTGTTCATTCTACCTGGCGCGTCTTGCTTCTTTGCTTTTCAGTTGTTTTCCATCTTTGCTTTTCACTGCTGCTGTTTGCTTGTTTTCTTTACCCGTCAGCTGCTTTAAAATGTTGTAAAGTTTCTTTTCTTTCCCGTTTTCAGCTGTTTTCTGTGCTCTTTCGGCTTTTTCTGCTATCCACCTCATCCTCCTCTTTCTTACATTTATCTTGACTGCATTGTCTGTCTCTTTATATTCTTCCATTAATCTTGTCTTGACTCTATAAAATCTTGTCACATCTGTTTTGCTTCAATTTCCTTTCTTCCATCTCTTAGCTTTCATGTGTCTTCGCTATTCCAAAGCCTGCTCTTTCCTCTTCTGTAGCTTAGGATTCCCCCCGCTGAGTTTACATAGGCTAATTTGGTTTTTCACAAATTTTCTCGATATCCCCATTCTCCTTTTTATTGATTTCTTTCTCATGCAGTCGTTGTACTTTGGTCTTACTTCCGCGTTTTTTGGGGTGTACAACGTTAAATCTTGGTCTTGGCTCGCTCTTGTTCTTAAACATTTTAAGGCGTAGTCTGATCGTAGTCTTCATCGTTTAGTGGTCGCTGTTGGTGTCTGCTCCCTTCATAACTTTGGTGTCCAAGACTAAAGATTTCCATTGTCCATTAATAAGGAGGTGGTCAATCTGGTTTTTAACTCTTTTATTGGCAAATACTCATGTTGCTTTGTGTATGTCTTTATGGAGAAATAATGTTCCTGTGATCACTAGCCCGTTGGTATGGCAAAAATCATACAGATTCTCAGCGTTTTCATTTTGATTACCCAGTTCAAATATGCCAATAAATCTTTCGTATCCTGTTATCATTTCCTACATTGGCACTGAAGTCCACAATAATTATCATGATGTCGTTCTAATTGCAATTGTTTTTGTAATTATTGGTAGAACTGATTTTTCTCTTCTTTTTTTTCTTATCATTATGTGGCTCATATACCTGTATTATTGTCACTCTTCTGTATCTTGTATAGAAGCGAGCCGTTATATTTTTATTGCTGATGGGTGTCCATTCAAAGTGTGAGTTCTCTGCTCTCTTGCTAATTAATATGACAACACGTCCCTCATGCAGCACTTTATCTCTACTGTAGATGACAGTCTGACCCTAGATAGACCAGTCTCACTGGTTCCCAGAATGTCCAGCTGGTATCCTTCCATCTCGCATGCTATCTGTGCTTACGCTCCTTTGCTGTATATTTTTTATACAGTCCAGTGCCTGAATGTAAATGTTCGCTTGGGTGTCACAAGGACATAAGTCGGACGTAAGGCTTCCTTTTTGCATCTACCCTTGGTCTTATTGCTGCCATCGTTGGCGATTCTCGCTTCACCCAGTCTTTCTTGTATGTCCATAGTTTCTGTAACGTGTTGTTTTCTTAGTACGCAAACCTCTATTTACCTCGAGAAAAGGTGGTTTGATTTTGGAGTTTCCTTCCTAGGCTGCGTTTCTTCCCTGGATATTGAGCGCAGTCTGCCCACATGGCTTCATGTTGTTTTCTTTCAATTTGGCTTTTCCTCATTTTGGTGTAGCTACAAGGCATCTTTTAAGTTTAGAATCAGAGTTTTTTTCTTAGATGAGATGTCCTCCAAGACGGATGAACCTCATCTATCCATAGCACTGGTTTTCAACTTGCCTTTGTTCCTTTTCCTATCGGTTGTAGCAGTTCTGAATGTTATATACATGTACATGTATCTCTCTATATCGATAAATAAATCTTATAAGAAAGAAATCAGTATAATTTGCAATTCAAAATCTCTGCCTTTTACGATTATTGACAAAGGAAAAGCAAAACAAACTTCATTGTGTATCTCCTCGGGGAAAAAAGTGGTTGTCATTGTTCGTTCAATAGCACATTCGTCCCGATTATGTATATTTATGCTTAACCGTTCTTGTTTTGAAATATCAAAATATATTATAAAGGCAACACCTTTTTAAACACGATACTCTTTTTCTTGCTTGTGTAAAATAACTTAACTTGCACACGAATTTAAAATAGCCTTTATTAGGGGAAACACACACATATTGGTCCGTTAAAAATATACATATACATCCCTGATTGCCCACAAATTTTGTTTTGTCTTGGTTTGATCGTAGTCGTATATTAAACCAATTTATGCTTTTCTCTTGAAACAATAAAGCCGTTATGAATGTGTAGACCCTCCATGTATTATTGTTCATCAATCTTTAGCTGTCGATGTCACGTGATTGATATTCAAGAGGAGGCAATTACATTCGGCAATTACATTCTGAAAGAAAAAAAAATATTAATCAGAATTATTCTTTAAGTTGTTATCCTTGTATCGTGATTGAATTCAACATAATGATTGTAATTTATAGCACAGTGGTGACTTCATGAGTAAACAAAAATATGCGTTTTCACCGTCATTCATAACAGTTACTGTATAAGGTGTGACTAGCTTTAAAATAGTCATTCATTTAATAATCCTATGAGACATTTTCAAATCCTTGAGGATCAGTTAAAATTGTTTTGTTTACCTCGGTGATACAACTACCTAAAATTTGCTCGAGAGTAAAAAAAATATGTTACTGTTGTTCTTTTTTTTTTTTTTACAGAAACACAAGTATTAACAAACCATGGACTCAGAAGAAATTATTCTGCTAAATTTTAGAAGTACTGTTGGACAAAAATTATGAGAAAATTGCCAAAATAGAGACAGAGAGAGAGAGAGAGAGAGAGAGATTCATTTCACATTTTTTTTCGATGATAGGGTACCATACTCACATAGGCACCCCTCATTTTTTTCTTAAAGCAATGTCTTACTTCATGTGGGTTGTTACATGTAGGAGACATTACTTGTTATTTATATACTAAAGTCTTTGTTCTTCTTTTGTCGCGCTAAACTGATCACGTCCTCGCATGTTGGGGTATTACATGTTGTGACTTAATTTTGATTATAGCACACATACCTGCATAGATTTCTTTTAGAAGAAAGTACAATTTTAACAAACAATTTGCAGGTACGCATCGTTAATTATAATAATTGATCAAAGTGCAACGGAAGGGTCAATATGTATTTGACCTTTGACACATATCAATATGTTTTAGCAATTTGCTTGTTGCTTTTACTGTGCATTCGATTTTTGATTGTCACCATTTACGTTTATGTGTGTGCATTGGATTGAAACATTGCTGTTACTCTTTTTCCCTTTTCTAGCGATTTGAAAATATTTTTCTTATTCTTGCAGTTGGCATTCTTCAGTCTAATATTAATCTTAGGCTCTGACTGATGGTACACCTTTTTAATATGAAAACGCTGCAGTGCTGATAACATACGGGCATTTTTGCAGTACGATAAATATTATACCTAACAGACTTTTGTCTGTAACAAAAAACAGACATATTTTGGCATATCAGGTCTTCAAACTGCCTTATATTTTTAATACACAATTAATTAAGCATATATTACAAACATATTCGACTCGTCTCGGTCATTTTTGGTGATGTAATTGGTTTTTTTTCATTGTTTGAGTAGAGAACCATTTTAAGAAATAAGAAAACCTCTAAATCACATGATTGTCTGGTCTTCATAAAACTGTTCTTATCCGAATCATAATTCTAACCTCAACATGAAAGTAAAACTGCTTTGAAATATGGATTTTATCACTTTTGTGAAATTCTCATAGTTAGTGTAGTTAATTTATGATTCAGTGACAAAAATAATACTACCTATCTAGAGCAATTGGTACTCTAAATGCAATATGTTTGCCAAAAAATAACTAAGTTCAACAGATTGGTTTTTTCATGTTTAATAAAAAATTACATTCCTTTGAAATCTCTGATACATGTACATATGTACAATCAATTGATCTGCAAAAGAACAACCTCTTATCTTAAAAACTGTAGAAGAAATTATCTGTACAATAGGGGTGCATGTACCCTATATGCAATAATTTGCCAAAACAATGAATAAAATCAAAAGATAATATTATTTTTATAAACTGTTAAAAATCAAAATCCTAGCAATGTGCACACCTCTAGTACATGTACAATTGATCGCAAAAGGACAACTTAAAAACTTTTGGAGGAGTTTAATAGAAAATATGTTTAGTAGGGGTACACTTTTGGCAGCCGCCGACCCGCCATTTTCACCATTTTAATAACCCGGTTAAAAAGGAGAAAAAGGGAATATCAAAAAATCATAAAAGTCCTTATCCGGGGAGGGGGGGTGGGGGGGGGGGGGGGGCTATAGTATTATTGTCACTGTTCATTTTAATTTCCTTATTTTAACTTCAGTTTTTCAAGTTTCCAAAAAAGGTCAGGGGCGGGGGTTTAACTCCATGATAATTCAGTCATCTTTATGTGTATGTTAGGGAAAAGTGGAGGCTGGAGGTCATCCCCAAGTTCCCTCTGATGCTATTTAAACCCCCCCCCCCTCCAAAAAAAAAATTGTATTTTGTTGAGAATATACACCCCCTTAAATCTATAGATATCGTAATACAGTGTTAAATGTATTCTATAATGTGATGTTATTCGAAAAGTAAACCAGATTTATTTGTATAATTATGCATAATTGAAGTAGACGTGCACATAACGTAAAGAAAAACATTTTCATATTTTGAATTTGATCATACATGTACTTTCAAATCAACTGTTATTTATTTTATCAGGAAATGCATCCTTTATATTATGAATTCTTACTTTTGTAAAATAAATTATTAGATGATGATAAATGTTGATTTTTTTTTCGAATTACCTTTTTTTTCTTTATTGTGTATCTGGTTTTTGAAAGGTCTTGGCTGTTTATGGTTTTTGAAGGTGTTTTATGATCCATTGTTGGTATATTTTGTATTTTTTAATTGATTTTTAAAAAAAATCTGCTCATATTTTCATTTTCATCTCCAGAATTGCTGGACCAACTTTAAATCAACTTTGACATGTTTACTAGTATTCTTTTAAAGAACAAATAGCCGCTTTAAAATTTAACATATTTTTTCCTATACATGGGATATCTAATTTTGTTCAAATCATGACCTCATGTGGAGATTAAGGGACTCTTGCAGGGGTATAACGGTAACAAAAAACTACCCTCAAATTATTCTTCAAATCGGTTGCATCATATCATAATTAGGTCTCTCGTGCAAATCTGCACCCACTGACAAAATCAGTTAAATCGATCAAAAAAACTTTAATGCATCCGATAAAATCTCAGTCAATATACTTGGATAAAGTTTAATTTGGTCCAAAAAATTTGAATTTATTTCAGTCGAGTAATAATAAATTTATAACACATAATTTTTTTTCTCAAAATCTGTGTCCAATAAAGGCTTGGTCAAAGTGGTTTGATAAAGTTAATTAATATATTTCAAAATTATAAAATCATTTTAATCGATTTATAATGATATTAAAACTATTTCACAATATCAACGTTTTGTTTCCCTTGTAATATGGCGTTAAATGACACATTGGTTGGAATAATTGGAGAGAATTGAAAGTATATTTTTAAAAAAAATACAATTATTTAATTTAAAGCATTATGACTTCAAATCAATTTGAAAAGATCATATCATTTGATTATTTTGAAAATTACATTCAATGCCAGCATGTTGTGAACGTTACCAACGTGGACTAGACCATCAAAATCATGGATTTGGCTGTATTTTGACTCTTGTATATTTTATGAATGCAAAACAAACTACATCGCTTCCCAACATGTCATCCATTTAAGTGTCATTACAAAGTGTACCAACTTCCTTTTGATGCCATATGCATATTTGATTTGGATGGTACAAGTCACGTTGCACAGTTTATGTCGGAGCAAAATTTGAAGTGAACCGAGTTGCATAATCCACTCGGGTAGAATGAAACTAAACTCCCCTTCCATCCGCGTAATTTTCATCGACAGAAATTTCCTGCATGCTTAATTTCACGCTAGCTGATTTACAGATATAATTTCGCCTAAAACAGTCAGCTTCAATCGGCACACAAATGAATGTGCAATTATTAAACAAAATATGCACCATGTTAAACGCTGTACATGTAATAATGAACCCAAAGACAGATCAGTATTGAAAAGTATGTAGACCGATCGTAGTTTTGTTTTTCCTGGTACTCTATGTGGATGCAGCAATGTAAAGAACGTAATAGATACGCCACCATAAGAAGCGTGCTACATGTACTATGGGTTTTTCTCATTTGCGGGTGCCCTATAGTAATCACTCTGTCCGTCCGTCCTTCTGTCCGTCCGTCTGTCACTCTTCCGTCCACAAATTTCCTGTTTTTTTCTAATAACTTTTTTTATGGTTGCCCAATCAAGTTCAAATTTGGTATGGTAGTTCAGTAGGCAGAAATACATATTTTGATGCTAAGTTTAGTTCTCTATGTCTTCTGGTTTGGAGCTGGGGTGGTGGGGTAGATTCCTAACTATGAATAAGAATGAATGGGCAAAGAGAGATAACTACTGAGAATGAATGGGCAAAGAGAGATAACTGCTGAGAAAGTTATCATTGTATACATGGAAGGCTGTGCAATATTTGTCCTTTGAGACTAATTAACCATCCACAGGAAGAAAGTCCTAAGCTTTATCTTTATCTGTCACATTGAGATTAATTACTGCACTGCCTGTGTCTGCAAATGAACTTTGTTTTGAAGTTAAGGTCAATTTTGAATGATGTGAAGTATTGTGTACATTTTTTGAAATATGGAATTAAAATTATAATATTCATATTTTATTTTGGTTAAAATACCGTATACAATGATTTATAATAATTTTATTGAATTCTAAAATCAAGATATATATTAAGACATCCTTTTTCACTATTTTATTTTTTAATTAATTTTTTTTTTTTT
Organism: Magallana gigas; assembly: GCF_963853765.1. Lineage (NCBI taxonomy): Eukaryota > Metazoa > Mollusca > Bivalvia > Ostreida > Ostreidae > Magallana > Magallana gigas. The sequence continues at coordinate 16,760,945 of NC_088861.1, read as the reverse complement.
CTGCCTTAATGCTGTTAATTTTAACAGGTAATCAGATAATAACCCCATTCTGTCATTTCTGAAGAAATCTTATTGTAAATTTAGAAGAAAAGGATAAGAGAGCAGAACAATTTTTCCCCTCGGATAAATTATTTGCCTGCTGCAGAAAATTTAGAAGCTTATCTCTATCTGTCATATCGAGATTAATGAACACCTTTGTCTGCACTGATGTTTGTTTTGAAGCAAATTTAACTCTCATTCCATGAGCTGCACCCTAATATTTTTACCCCTCAGTTTAAAGGATGGTATTTGATAAAGAATATATTTCATTCTAGTCCAAATACTTATATTCTGTAAAATAAAAAAAAATATATGAATTACAATAAATTAAACAATTTTTTTTTATTAGATATCAGTTTTTTGACACTTTTTTTCTTCTTTTTTAATGGATGTTTTGGTGTTGTTGTTGTTTTGGTTGCTATGTTTATATTAAAGGAAACTTAAGAATAGTACCTGAATAGTACCTGAAAATGTTCCTTCTTTAAGTCCTGATTAAATTCAATAAATGGATGAGAGCAGGATAATTAATCCCCTGAGATTAATTATCTTGCCTGTTTCAGAAAATCTAAGGTCTGTCTTTATCTGTTATATGTATTACCGTACACATGTGTCTGCAAGTGATGTTTGTTTGAAGTTGAGGCAAAGCTATATATTCCAGTTCTTTACATCTTCTGCCGGGCATTTATTTTTCATCATTGTTAATATAAAGAGGATGGAATTCAAAGTTTTTTTCACTTCTCTCTATTAATTGTCATAGCGGGGCCTTTCCTGACTGGTCAGTTTTCTAGTTTATATATGTATATGATGAGTTGCTTTAAGTAACAAGAAAAAAATTTAAGTGAGCACTACCTGCAGGTCTGTAGCAAATTCGAATTGGATGACCTAGAAGCTACAGTGTCATACGTGGTAAACAGTTGCAATTTACGGCGCACAAAAACTTGTAAAAATAACTAGTACCATTCAATGTTTAACTTTACTACTTTTGTCGCTTTACTTTCTCCTAAAATGCCAACCGACATATGAAAATGAACAAGTATTCCCTTTAAAGGAATGATCGGCAATAATGATATATTTGATAGCTAGCTTAAAAGCAATCAACATGATCAGTTTGATGTAAAATAATTAAAAAGGTACTGTTTATTTTTTTACAAAATATAGAATATTTTGAATCTGTACACCATAATTTCATCATTATAAACCGTCAACAAATTTAATTTTGAAATAAATTTGGGGAAAGCCGTTCGTATACGCCCTGTCTAGTTTTATATTTTTAACGTAATTATTAAATGCTAATGTATCATCTTCTTCTTCAGAATACTGAGTAGGGCTCTTCAAAGAGCATTAACATGTTTACGAAGAAAGAGTTGTTACAGTATTAAAATAATTTAATGCGACTGAAAAACATTGAATGCCATCAAAACTTGCTACATGTATTGAGGTTGCATTATAACGTAACCTTGTTTACAAATCGCATCTTCCTAGCTACTATTATGCAACATCAATAGATCGAGGTCAGTTCATGGAGCATCTTATGATTGAGGTCAGTTTATCGAGGTCAACTGCATTACTGAATGAATCTTTCGATCGAGATTCTTACGCGTGAGACAAAATGTGCATTCTTGAATTAACAAGTCGAACTGTATTTTATGTATGTTTGCATTTCTTAAGGTAAATGAACAGAAATAAAACTGAGTAAAATGTTATATAAATACTAAACAAAACTTCAGGTTTTTATAAGAACTACTTATGCAAGCGGAATGTGTGCGCACGTGGAAGCATTTGCCGGATGCCTCATATGGACACAACAATGATCGACCGAAGCCGATCTTAAAAATGTTTAATTCAAGCACAGATCGAATCGCCATTTTTATTTGTAATTAAACCATATCACTTCAATTTATAGGGATGATAACATTGTTTAAAAGAATACCAGAGGCAAATAATGTTATAATATCTGTTGTAAATTGGTCAATAAATATTTTGAAAACGAATATTTGTTCAGAGTGTTATGGGAAATAGGTTTTAATCAGACCAAAGCTGGCGCACGTTTTTGTGCCTCATAAGTTGCAACTTTCTTAAAATGTACAGGACAGTATCCCCAAGGCCGAATTTTTTGTCAGATCGGGAGCTACAGACCTGCAGCTAGGTATACACTTGCAATGCTGTAATAGATAAGAACCACAATGTATCGTATTTCATGATTTTGTATTGAAAACAAATATGAGCAGCAATATCGTATGAATTGAAAAACTCATCAAGCAAGAAAAACCTACCAAAAACGGACAAGATTGTTTACACTCCTAAAGTCAATATGTTGACTAATAAAAATCGGGAAGCATTGAAACAATATTAAGAATTGTCTTTGATATGAGAGCTAATTATTGCAAAGTCGAATGGTCAGAGTGATGCTCGAAACTACATTCCTCTTATGAAGGATCAACATATCTCGATACTGTCTTCTGTAATTTCGATATAAACATTGCCGTGTGCATCTTCCTCAGAGAGCTTTTGTTTATTTTGTAATTTTAAAGTTTCAAGCCCAGTTTCTTGTCCTTGCAATGTGGTCTCTTGTAAAATATCGTTGTGTTTTCTCGAGCGACGCTGTTCACTTCTTTCATTGCGACTGGACACTGGTGATAGGTACATGGAGTCTGCATTTGTGATCAACCGACGTTGTGGTTCTGGATGCCCTAAACTTTGGTGTTCAACTTGATCAAAATTCAATGACTTGTATTGCGGTAGCCCCTCATTTTCTTGAATATGAATTGTTTGTGTCGCTTTCCGAAAGCATTTGAAATACATGTAAGTTAAAACAAATATAAAGAAAGAAATTACAAAAAATCCTATAAATCCGATTATAATATTGTTCTTCAACAAGTCTGCATGTATCAATGTAGTGTCACTAACATTGTTTGCATCCGTTGATATGATCTTGATAATAGCCGGATAAGAAACGGACTTCCTGTTCCAAACGACGACGTCTGCATAAGAGTTTGTTAACCTTGCTGCAATGAATAATTGGCAAAAAATATGATTTTCCAATTATATTTTAAAAAATATTTCAGTAAAACATTGAAAAACGTACTATGTTCTGTTGCTGTTTTACGACGTTGAACACATCCATTAACAAAGTGGCATTCTTCTACTGGACAATGACATAAGGACTGGCAGCCCTCTCCATAGGTAGGAGGAAAGCATTTCTCGGAGCAACCATTACCATAAAAGCCTATAGGACACTCTGAAATATTGCCATTACAATGGTTTAATGTTTTATATTACAAAAATTCTGTGAACTAATGCTCATAAGTCACACTACCGCTCTTGATGTGAATACACATTATCACTTAAAAATGTTGTTATGGACAGATACACGATTACTGAAACTTGACATCAGATTACTACAAAGATAAACCCAACCATATGGCATACTTAAATTTAGAATGTGCTAAAATTTAAGGATCCGCGAACAGTTGTTGCTGAGAAACAAATGTTGCGGACAACTAGCAGAGAGACATACAAGGGTAGAACAGTATACTCGGAGAGGGGATATAACCAGCATAGATCATGACCAAGAGCTAGAAAATTCCACAGAACAAATATTGTTAATACAAGAATTGCAAAAATAAATTATTGATATAAAATTTTAATATTAAATGGCTTTAAGAAAGATCGTCTTTAAGAACCCCCCCCAAAAAAGATAATGGCCCGTCCCCCCAATCCTGTGATGAGTTTCTCCTCATAAATTGTATTGGTCGAGAAAAAAAATTCCGCAAGGCTATACAGGTGTTTGCATAGTGTTTTTTATCTGCCTGCTTCCAAACTTTAGCATAACCCAAAAATAATCAACTCTAAATGACAGCATTCTTTCCTTCTTAGATGTTAAAATCTATATTTGTATGTTTCCGTTTCAGTTCTATTAATCAAATTTTCCATACCTTTTCTGTCCCAGAACTTCTTATTTAGTGCATTTATGATTCACTGATATTAATTTTTGTATTCAAAAGAAAAAAATAGAATGCATTAACTCACCTTAAGTTCTAATCATTTGTTTGTTTTTCTTTGAAGTTATCCAGAAACATTTACTAAAATAAAAAATACTCTTTTAAAATACGGCGTTCGTTATTTTTAAGTACTTACTGTCGCATTTTCCTGTGATTTCATTCAGTACGAATCCATAACAGCATCCAACTCCTTGATCTCTAAAAAATAATAATATCTGATTTAAATGTCTCTAAAAATAATATTTTCAGAATTGAGAACCTAAATTTATGACTTACATCGAACATAGGCGCGATTCTATGATTAAGAATAATTCGAAAGGAAAAACAATGATCAAAATAATAAACATCATTATTTGAGAATTGGAATAACTAAGCAATATAATTGATTTGTAATGTTTAAGCACAATACATTTTTTTCCTGCTTTTAAATTTGTTCATGTCTAGTACCTAACGGCGGAAATGAAATTATGTCATGGCGCCAGTACGTGCATGGAACATTAAAATACAATAATGTATTGTTGATTGACAAACGATATAATTATTACCAAATTACGTAATCTAATTGATCAAATCAAAATCGTAGCGATATTATTCAAAGCTCTCGACATCAAGTGATTCGATAAAATCATACAAATTACCAATGTTATTTTACAATTAATTAAACACACAAGCGACAATTGACATGTTAAGCAATTCAGTTTAAATGTTAGGAATAGCATGTTTCACTTTGCGTCTTAGAACGCACTGACAAACTGATAAGGTAAAATTTACCTTATTTGCATTCGCAAGTGTATTTTAAAGGCTATACAATGCGAGGTGAAACTAAAGGTATTGGAATACATGTAAACAACGTACCTTTACACTGTCTACAAAATGATTTTAAAAAATGAAATTTATATATACAGTAACTCTCGATGAAGGCTCGACCACGACGTACCATTCTTTCAAAGTTGAAGAGTATTGTTCGAATCAATATGCCACATTTATTATAATATTCATTTTAATATCGACCTTTAAAGCTTTATGGGGACTTTTCAAACCTGAACTTTAAAACTACAATTTAATTTTTGTAAAAAAAAAAAAAAGGCTAATACATAACGGGGACACAAACAAAAATTACCAATGACTTTCCCCTGTTCTTTTTATACTTCGTAAAAACATCGTAGAAAAAGATGAATTTCAAGAAAATTCAATGCACTCCTCAATCCTCATCGTCACCATCACATCAAACATCATCATTGTTACGTTTACCAAGAAGCTTGTTATAGGGTAGAATGATATATAAGGATGGCTGCAGCATTTAAGCTGATAATTTAGGATGAAATTTCAGAGTTGATTAAAAGAGAAGTCGCGAGGGTGGACGAAACTCTAAAAACTAAGATTAATCAGCTAGGAATAAATATCTTATTTTTTTTTCGGCAAGTTGACAAACAGTTGTGTGTAGCTTCCGGCATTACACGAGCTCTTGACTTCCTCCGTAAAACGGTGTTAAAATGAAAATCAGGATCAGGTTTTTTTTCATTATTACATAATGATATTCAAGAATTGGTTTTAACAGTATTCCTTTAAACCTATAAAGTACGGGGAAAAGAGTTATTAAATAAATTATGACGCCATAATAGTTCTAGCACTAAAACGACATTCTGGAATCAGATACTAGATTGACCTAGTAAATAATTTTAGCGTGTTATCTTTGAAAATTTTGTCGTGATCAAATATGGCGGGGGTTGATGGAATTTATCCTAAAGCCCTTCAGGTGTTATTGGATTTGATCTCCCCCGACTGTATTTGATGACCTTTATTTGATTTTTAATTATTTACTCGGAGAAAAATTACTAAAAAATAATGTTAAAAAAATTATTTGGCGCGAATTTGCCGTGGCATTATTGAAATGTGGAACGCCTTCGACAACAAATAGGCGAACCGACTCAAGAAAAAGTCACAACAAATATTCATCAACAATCAACATATCATCGAAGCCACAAGGCTACAATTGCCTACGGAAGTTGGTAGTCATCTTGGGGTAGTTATCAATCATCTGACCAACGACAAATCTCGTCTATTTAAAATTCGTTAGGATAAACATGTCCCACATTTAGAACAAAATACACTATCGCACCTGAATGTTGTTTAGAAAAAGTTTATAACCTAACTCAATGAAGTGAACCCCATCTGGTCTTTTGTATTTCAACAAATTAAGTCTGGGTATTTAATGTAGGATCCTCCAATTCCAAAACGTTCAGCGAAACTGCTTTATTAACCTGTACACGGATCATGTCCATTGCCTGAACATCCTGCGAATACCTGCAGGTTTTACGTGAAAGTGACCAAACTAGAACTGAATTTGGAGATCTTTGCTTAATAATTTCAAAGTAATCTCAAACCGTTTTAATCAGCTCATGCAATATCGTTTTTCCTCGCATGCATTACATGAAAGTCAGGAGCAGAAAGAAAATCGAAAGAAAAAAATTCTAATATTTTTGATTTGTTTAAACATTTTCTGTGACAATAACATCATTCTATTCTTAAAGAACACAGTTTCAAATAAACCAACGAGTACACACTATTGCGGCTAAAAAAGCGGCTACAACAACATGAAATATTAAACAATTCCATACAAAATTATATTCAGTTGACAAAACAAAACTTGAACTGTCATCTATGGAAATTAGTAAGACAACTAACAATCTAAGCGCTTTAGAACGCAAAGCATTAAACACATTGAAAGGCCGAAAAGACATAATTATTTAAAAAGCTGACAAAAATAAAGTGTGTTATACTCAACAGAATTGATTACATAAAAGAAGGTGAACGTCAGTTAAATAGCAAATACTACTGCAAAATTACTGATCCTAATTTTAGGCATCTTAATGAAAACATCATGAATAAATTATCAGAAATGAATGGTAAAACCTTTAGGGTGTACTTGACAATGTATTATTTTTCTTTCTTCGGAAAGCTGGAAACACGAGGTAAGGGAGCCTGTATTTGCTACCAAAATAAATACGTTCAATATTGAGACATTTAATAAAATAAAAAGAATAAAAGTTGTTGCAATCTACTATTTATTCCACCGGGTCGACCTATTATTTCACAAATAGGATCACCCACAGAACGCGTAAGTCAGTATGTAGATTACATGTTCTAAATCCAATTGTGCAAACGTTAAGCACGTATAACAGGGACAGCTCAGACTTTATCCTTAAACTTGAACATCTAAGACCACACGCAGATTGACTGTTGGTCAGTTATGATGTAACATCACTCTACACCAATATGCATTTCGAAGAGCTATATATAATTAGGGCAGTTCAGAAAGTCGACACTGATTTTAATAAATCAAAATACATGATTCCAGCACCTCCCAAAACATTTTTGTTAAGGCTGGTATTAGAAAACAAATATATTTGAATTTAATTCAGTTTTATATAAACAAATAATAGGATGCGTCATGGGCTCTAAATGTTCCCCATCTGTATGCGATATTCGCTTACACCAAATCGCTAATGAAATCGTCTGCAAATTTGCAGAGAAAGATAACATTATTCATCATGGTCGCTTTTGCGACGAAGGATTTATTATTTTTCATGATCATGGACCTGAAACTAAAATTAATGAAATGTTCGCAGTAGTTAATTCGCATCACCCTCTTCTCAAATTCACGTATGAGTCTTCTACATTAAAATTAGTTTTCTCGATACAACAGTGTTTAAAGGAAATACGATTTCAATCGAGTCTAATCCTTGACTTCTAAACCTATGTGAAACCAACAAATACATATCAATATTTGGAACCTATCAGTGCTCATAATTCCTCTGTTATCAAAGAATTTATCAAAGGCGAAACTATACGCCATTGAAGAAATGCAAGCAAGGAAAATTCTCTACAAAGTATTCTACGTGAATTTGAAATGTATCTTTTAAGAATTAAAGAGGCTGTAGTGAAAATGAAATTAAAACAAATATACAATTTATACTTGAAAACTATACCAGAATTCATTGTAAAATAAAAATGAAACTAAACTAAAATAGTGTAAAATCAAGTGAAGGGAGGTGCGTGGCTGATGGGAACCAATTTTTTGAAAAGATTAAGCTCATCATCGACTACACTCAGGCACGTAGCATCAGGGGGGGGGGGGGGGGCAGGGGGGGCCTGTCCCCCCACTGTTTCTTGCAGCAACAATTTTTTTAAAATTTACATAATATAAAAAAATGAATTATAATGGAGTTGGCCCCCCCCCCCCCCCACTTTTTTGGAAGTTAGTAAAAAATAGATATGGAAATAAGGAAATGAGTAGTCAAATTGAAGATACTCCCCCCCCCCCCCCCCCCCCCCCCCCCCCCCCCCACGGATTAGGAATTTGATGATTTGGAGGGAAAAAAAATTTGGTAGAGAAGAATTTTTTTGCAAGTATAATCGAGTCCCCCCCCCCCCCCCTCCCCCCACGGATTAGGATTTTGAAGATTTTTGGAAACTTTAAATTTCCCTTTTTTTTTTGGCTTGTCAAGATTTTTTGGATGGGTCTGGCCCCCCCACTTTCAAAAACGATGTTACGTGCCTGACACTGTCCGACTTATATCGAGCTATATTGAGCATACTGTATATTAAACAGGTTTAATGATTGCATTCAGTGAACATTTAAATGTCTTTATTTTTAACTGTCACACCCTTTAGAGAAGGCGCTTGCTACTGCCCGATTGATTGAACAACTATTGGATAGTATTGTAAATGAGCCTCGAGGTATGTTAATAGTCGACCTTTAATATATTTAATGTTAAAATATATGAGTTGCAGAAGAACAAATATCTTTTTATTGATAATTTGATTTCAAATTGGTATTTCGTAATCGTTGTTTTAAATTTTGAGTATATTAACTGATATAACTAAGTCTCAGACTTAAACTTGTAATAGTCTTTTAGAATGAATGTCACTATCTATTTATCATTGCATTGATTTTTCTATTATACACATTAAATGACAGAATTTGAGTCTTAAGTTTTTAGGGACAGACAACAATTTTATACATCTACTTTCGTTTTACTTGTATGTTTGTATTTATTTATTTTGAATCTGACTAATCTACGGAAATGCATCATAAAAGACAAAAGTATAACTCTTCTTGATCAGCAATATATATATATATATATATATATATATATATATATATATATATATATATATATATATATATATATATATATATATATATATATATATAATGGTAGTTAACTGTTTGTTTGTTTATAGCTCAACATTTAAAAGAACATATGCACAGTTTGTCAAGGTCAAGGTGTTTACGCTGTTAAGGCGGTTAGTTTAAATTTTTTCTTTATACGAATTCATAAGATCACAACCTATCGTAGAAATAGGAAGGTAAAAAACTATTCTTCATCGCAACGTGCGAAAATAATTGTCACCCCATAATAACAGTAGGTAGAAATCTATGAGATTGGGATTTTTCAATTAAGTTTTAACTTGTGCATGCAAAAGTTGATCAAGTATTATAAAAAAAAAAGATAAAAAGGATTATTGCCAAAACCATTGCCTTTGTATCTTTCACCATTTTCCTTAAAAATGTGTTTTGTTTTAAATATATTTAGTCCACTTGATATGCTTTCATGTACACATGATATATTTTTGAGAATTAAATGAGTACATAGTTGCAGAAAATCATGCGTTATTCAATGTACTTTGGTATGTCACCGACCTTCTGCTATGTATCAACATTTGAATTAACGTTAAGGTACCCCACTACACCTACACTTAATATACTTTTTGAGACACTACGTCACAAGATGGCGATTTAAATGTTTTGTTAAACAGTGTATATCGTTCGATTGGGTTGTATATCGTCGTATCTCAGTGGTTAATGAAGTGGGCTTTTGAACCGCAGATAATGATTTCGAATCCGCCTGAGCTTTTTGTTCATGTTAACTGAACTAAATTTTTTAAAAATGTAACTATGTCTCCCCTTTCAAAGGGGAGACATATTGTTTTTGTCGACTTTCTCATTCTTCTTCTTCTTCATCCAAATTTGTCCAGGCCGTAACTTAAATACCCTTTGACATTAAGACTGCAAACTTGAAACATAGGTAGATGGTATTGAGAAGGAGTGCACACCACCACAAGTTTTGACCTTGACCTATTTTGTTCTTCAAGGTCAAGCTTTTAATAAAAAATATTGTTCGGACCATAACACAAGACTCCTTTAACATACAGACTTTTAACTTGTATCATAGATAGATGGTATATAACCTAGTTGAACCTTACCAAAATGTTTGACCTTAACCAAAAATTTTTATTTCAAGGTCATCTTAGAAAAAACTTCATTGTTCAACTTCTGAATATACTTTGACAGAAGGACTTCAAACTTTAAACAAAGAACAACAATAATACACTTAAGTGTACTATTGAATAATATTTGACATTGATCTTGTTTTACTCAAGGTCAAATTAAGAAAAAAATAATAAAGTTTTGTCTGGGTCATAACTTTAATACCCTTTGACAATAAGACTTCAAACTTGGAACATAGGTAGATGGTATTGAGAATGAGTGCACACCACCACAAGTTTTGACCTTGACCTATTTTGTTCTTCAAGGTCAAGCTGTTAATAAAAAATATTGTTCGGACCATAACACAAGACTCCTTTAACATACAGACTTTTAACTTGTATCATGGATAGATGGTATATAACCTAGTTGAACCTTACCAAAATGTTTGACCTTAACCTAGAATTTTTATTTCAAGGTCATCTTAGAAAAAACTTCATTGTTCAACTTCTGAATATACTTTGACTGAAGAACTTCAAACTTTAAACAAAGAACAACAATAATACACTTAAGTGTACTATTGAATAATATTTGACCTTGATCTTGTTTTACTCAAGGTCAAATTAAGAAAAAAATAATAAAGTTTTGTCTGGGTCATAACTTTAATACCCTTTGACAATAAGACTTCAAACTTGGAACATAGGTAGATGGTATTGAGAAGGAGTGCACACCACCACAAGTTTTGACCTTGACCTATTTTGTTCTTCAAGGTCAAGCTTTTCATAAAAAATATTGTCCGAACCATAAAACAAGACTCCTTTAACATACAGACTTTTAACTTGTATCATGGATAGATGGTATATAACCTAGTTGAACCTTGCCAAAAATTTTGACCTTGACCTAGAATTTTTATTTCAAGGTCATATTAGAAAAAACTTCATTGTTCAACTTCTTGATATACTTTGACAGAAGGACTTCAAACTTTAAACAAAGAACAATAATAATACCCTTAGGTGTACTATTGATTTATATATGACCTTAACCATGTTTTACTCAAGGTCAAATTAAGAAAAAGATAATAAAATTTTGTCTGGGTCTGGGTAACATATAGCTGACATCATTCTTTTTCAATTGTTAAATTTGCCCCATATTACAATCCTTGGGAAGAAGGGGAGACATGTGTTTTTTTTTGTAAAAAAAACAATACCCACTAGTTTTTCATTCAAAATTGCATATTTGTTAGCCTATTAGACTTAAATACTTCTCTATCATAATCAAGTAAGTTTCTGCTGATTTAAGAAAATATTTCATTGTAGTAGCCACATTAACGTTATTGGTAGATAACAAAAAGAATAACTGTTTCATAAAAATTAAGTTATTATAGTAGATTTGTATGAGTAAAAAGTACTACTTCTTAATTGAAGAAAAATACAAAAGTCGAGTTATATGTTTATTTGAACCCACTTAACAAAGCTGACAAAGTACTCAGTTTCATGCATATTGATAGACGGATCTGTTTTTTTAGTAGTCGTCCATTTGGCTTTTTTAAGTCCTGTAGAGTTGATTGAGGTGGGCATTTTGTTAGAGGAAACATATTATATTCGTGTAGCATTCATTACTGAATTTCATTTGAATATTTTGTCAAAAATCAAACTGCCAAATTTATTTGAAATTTTTCGACGTCATACTCATGATCATGTGTACGTGTAAGTATTGTGTTAATGCTTGAGCAATTTTAAATCCAAAACTTTATTTATCAATTTTTCTCATGCATCCGTCTGTTTGTTCGCCCGTCTACATTTCTGTCTATTAACTTTTTCGACTTCTCCACCAGAGCCACTGGACACTTTTAACTAAACTTAACACAAAGTATCAATAGGTGTAATTTTTGCATAGGAATATGTCAAGAAAATTTCTTTAAAACTTTTTTTCGCCAAAACCTTTTGACCAGAAAAGCTGAAACATGATCAAATCCCATAAAGCCTTATGGAAATTTGATCACGTACCAACCCGTATTTGTATACCGATATGCATCCAAAAATAATACCTTATTTCCTATATTTACATTTGTTGGAAATTGTGACAATAAAAATGCTCCATACTTTCTTTTTTGTGATGACTTAGAAAGCTGCTTCGATTAAGATGACGTAACAAAAACTAGTACAACAATGTTCCAAGTATTTGATTATCATGATAAATAAATATGACACTACTTTTGACAAGACAACCCTTTTTTATTATAATAAAGTGAAACAGGAAAGAAAATTCACTTGTACAATTGAAAAAAAAAACGATTGAAGCTTGGCGGAATAGTACCACTTCTGTTGAAGTCGCAGAGCGGTTGGAAATTTGAAAACAAAGCGATTGAAAGCTGAGTTAGAGTCTGGGCATTTTCAGGGGAAACTTTATCGCAGAATCAGATTCCAATGCAATATGAATTTTCTCCGACATTATAGAGAAAAGCTGTTTTAACTTCTTAGTTCTTTTTACGGAACAAAACGGACAGAGAAGCACAATGAGTTAACTTTGACCGCAACCGCGATCCGTGAATGGACTGAACACGAAAGGTCTGTGATATTGTGTTTGCGATTTTGATCGAAAATTGTTTGTAATAAAGTCAGTAATGAATTCTAACTTAATTTACTCCTTTGACAAATTGCGTGCGATTGTAATTTTCAAGAACGCCACGTTACGATCTCGATTCATAAACGTTATTCTGTTTACAGGCCTATCTTACCTGAATCATTTATCCTCCGCGATTAATGTTATATTTTTTTTAAATGCTTGAATACAACTTCGTATAACAAAATACATATACGTTTATTTTTTTATGCCGAAATTTTTTATTACGAAATCTAATAAGGTTTGTTTCAGCACAAGTTGGTTAGTTTGAGCACATAGAAAAAGTAGTCACCTATAGATTATTCATGCGCTACTTTGACCTATGCAGAAATTAAAGCGGATTGCGCAAACAATGTTATATAAGGGAAACCATTTGCAAGTGTAAATATAGTACGATAAATTCGAGTTATTTTTTTCAAACCATGGTCTCTTGAAACAAAGTGCAGCCATAATGAGCGAGAATATATCGAGAAAAATCTTCAAAAACCACATTCTTCTTAGAAACCGAATGTATGAAAGCATCCTCAGGTAGAACAGAGAGTAGTTTGTGAAAGTCATGATCACCAGGTATAGGGCGAAGCCTCAAAAGAGGGGTCGATTTTTCACATACATGTAGGAATATATAAAATAAAATCTTAAAAATATTCTAAAAACCAATTACTAAGTAAAAGCAACCTTAGATAGTGTAAATTCAGATTCAAAAAAATCATTAGAAATGTGGTGGAGCCCTATTTGAGAGAATCCGTTTTTACAACGAAAAATATTCTGAATTATTAAAAAAATCAAATGATTTAATGTTTGGGTTTACATATATGTGCAAGCATTTTGACAAATTGTTGATTTTTTAAAATTGTTAAGACTTATGACTCCTGGACAATTGCAATTGCTTGGCCTCACAAGGGATGCAAAGTTTGATTTATAGGTTTATATCTTATATATAAACAGTAGTTTAAGGTCATTTTTGGAGCTGCAATGCTAAATATGTGGCATGGTTATAAAAAAAATCCTGTTACAAAATGAGCTGAATGATAAATATAAAAAAAATATATCGCGGAAAAGTTTGAACTTTTCATAGACAGTTCATTGTCCGGATATTGTATATGATTTTACAAAGACTGCTGTTATTATAGTGAGCTATGTGTCCAATGGGCCTCTTTTTTACAGAAGCAGTTGATTTTGTTCCTCTGGAATAAACGTTTTTGAACATCATTAGAGATAATTGCGTTTTATCTAGTGGGCATTATACCTTAGTACATGTATTTTTTTTTATTTGATTTACATGTATGTTATGTCATGTAATGTTTCTTAAATCTCTTTTGGTCAATACCTGCATAAACTTTCTCTATATTAAGATATGAAATAAAAACAATCATTTACCGCAGATATTTTGACGAAATTAATTTTTTTTATCAAGGGGAGATAACTCTTTAAAACATCTTAAAGTACAAAATGACCAGCTACTTATATTTTGTCTGTGATGTGAATTTGGTTCATTTCACTTTCATAGTTATCTAGCAATACATATCTAACTAGTTTAGAATGATTAAAAATTGGTCAATATCCCTTCGTTATACACTGAATACCTTAATAAATTTTTACTCTTCCTAAAATGTAATGCAGAGTTAAGGATGAGTACCTGCCTCCTTTGCCTTGGTGTAATTTTGGTGACAATACAGGTAATCTATCTATCTATCTATTTATCTATCTATCTATCTATCTATCTATCTATCTATCTATCTATCTATCTATCTATCTATTGACCTACCGATCTATCTATCTATCTATCTATCTATCTATCTATCTATCTATCTATCTATCTATCTATCTATATATCTGTCTGTCTGTCTGTCTGTCTGTCTGCAAGACGTTGAGATTTTTATTTGTTATATTTTTGATATTTATTTTTTACAAATTACATTTACATTTTATTATATGTAGTGTTGCAGAAGTCAATTAAGTCTCTGCGAAGAGTATGTTGCTAACTTGATAGTCGTGCCTTCCTGTCCCAAATCTAAAGAAGAATGGGATAAAGCTGCAAGGGAAAAAAATTGCAGCAAAAGAGCAGCAGAACTAACTTGTGCTGCTTCTGAAAAATTTAAATATCACTGTGTCTTGAATGGATACAGAAATGCCTTGGTGGAAGTGTGTGCACCCGAACGATTAATTCTGGGTATTTTTTTTCGTTTCTCTTATAATTAAATTGCATTTGTATCTAGACATAAAATATTAATTATATACTTTCATCATATTGCAAATAATTTTAACAGGGCATTGTACAGAGTTCAATGTTATCGGAAGAGTGATACAGGATCACCGAAAAGCTCCATGCAAAAATGGAAGCTTTCCAAATTGTGACAAATTTTATTGGTCAACGGACGCCTATAAATGTAAATATGTAAATAGAATGTACAACTTAGTAAAAAATGTATTAGAAATAATTAATGAATATGGCCAGTGTCGAATTCTGCAATGTTTTTAACATAAAATTTATCAAAAGTATAATACATTTTTATAAGAAAAAAAAACCTGAAGTTAATTAGCACGGCAAACACGTTGATCAGTGTATGTTGAAAAAAATGTTTTTGTAAAAGATTTTGTAAGTCTGATGTTTCAGTGAACATATTTTAAGAATTTAGTATTGTTTTGAAATTTACAGATCCTGATTGTTACGACCTTATTCAACGCCCACACACACCAAGAAAAAAACCGACAGTAAACAATCACATGTAAGATTGCTAGTTTTTCTAGGAATTGTATTTAGTTTCATAATATTTTGACGAACTATCCTCACATGAAGAGGGTCAGTGGGCAATATCACCCCTTTATATTTACCCTGACGCTAAATGCCTGATTCTTTTATATCAATGAACAGAGGATATTGACATTTGTCAACAAAAATTCAAAAACTTATCAGTATATATCATAAATAAACAAGTATCAAAACTTGGTGCTATTCGATCTTCAGCAAACAATTGACGAAGCTAAACATTCTTTTCTGTTTGCATTCTCATTGTACATGGATATAACATATTTGTAACCCCTGTTTTCTTAAAATATATAATTTCATCTCTGATATACCTTTTTAAAGAGAAGTGCTTCATTATATATATATATATATATATATATATATATATATATATATATATATATATATATATATATATATATATATATATTATATAAATGAAAAAAATCACAACTCTGAAATAAACTCAACTGAATATATAATGCAATAAACATGACTAACGACACGAACAATAGACATTGTCAATTTTTTCAAAAGAAATAAATTACATGAGTAACAAACAAAATAAAAAAATCTAGAGCTACAAGAAAGTATAAAAAAAAAAGAACAGGTACATTATAAACAGTTTTAGTTTTTCATTCTTAAAGTGGGTGTTGACACTGCCGCCGATTGTTCTAAAGTAATCAGTCGACTGCCAACTTCACGCCTGATTAAGTTAATTAGCTAGTTATGCTATAAACGTGTTAGTATTATCATCATTCATTTTTATTTTTTTTGATAAAATTGAATCAAAAATTGAGAGGAACTAAAAACTGATAGAGGGAATTCGGACTAATATATTCATAAAAATTGTGAATGAAAACTGATTACTTTGTGTCTGTTTTGTGTCACTGCTATTCATAACTGTTTTTCATTTTTAAAAGAGTTATGCAATACACCGATCCATTTTGCATCGATAAGCTCCGCCCCCCTTAGTTACGTCATAGCGACGCTTTCGGGTCGGACATTCTAAAGTAAACATGGCGGGCGAAATAAACTTAACATCAATCCCTTCGGACATTTCTCTCGATTATTTCAAGAATACATCAATTTCCAAGAGAGCGAAAGAAAGAGGTTATAATTATTTCATGAATAGTTATGTACATGCGTTAAAATTGTACAAGTCCAGTGATGAATCAATAGATATCGCCGCCAAATGTTTTCGATCTATGCGTAAAAGTGAAGCTCCCCACAAAATAAACATGACAATTACGATCACAACTTCAAGTATCACAGAGAGTCATTGCTCATGCAAAGCTGGGTATGTACTTATATCGAAAGATTATGATGTTTATTTTAAAAAAAACCCATCGTAACATATTCCACATACGTGTTTAAAAATATTCTTTTCAGAGTAAGCGGTACTTGTTCCCATTCAATTGGTATGCTATACACTTTAATTCACTACAAAAATCTTGGCATGACTGAAGTTCCTTCAGCACTTGCCTGCACTAGTATGCCACAGCAGTGGCATAAACCACGGGGGTCCAAAATCAGCCCAGAACCACTTTCTGCAATGGTGTTTTCTAAACCTAAACAGACCCCAAGAAAAAAGAGGCCTATCCATAGCATTATGCCAAAGATGAGGTACTGACAAATTATTGTAAGGTTTTTATAATAAAGTCTTCATGAGACATGTTACGTTTGAATAATATAAATCTAAACTAGAATATATGAACTCACCGCATATAAATTAATTAAGAATACCAGAGATTGGTGCTATGGAGGTGAAAAAGCTAAAGACAGATTCCGCAGCTGTGGGAACACCACTATCCTACCTCCTTCAGGAGGAGGTTCAGCTGATTGATACAACACTAGGTGGTGTACAGATGGGGTCAATGCTTCCATATCAGGTATAAGACACAGAAATGTTTGCATGCATGTACTATATTAAATAAAAACAAGAACATTCATTTTCAAAACTTTACTAAAGTATCTTGGAAATTTGTCAACATCGCAGCTACAAACCAATGTGCATTAATACAATTAAACATGCTCACAGGAATTTTTCTTTTCAATAATTTAAAACACTTTATTTGATTGATGGCACGTTCAATGTGTATTCTATGAGTAGCTATTTTTCTGGTGAGGTTTACATCGCTTTCACTAAATGGCCTAGCACTAGATGCAAGGGGTGGAATATTCAACTGCAAATCTAAAAGTGCCAACTCTTTTTCAATTAGAAACCCTTTGTCAGCCATTAAGGCATCATTATTAGCAATAAACTCCATTTCTTTCAAATGTTTTAAATAATCATAAAAACCACATTGTTCAATGATATCATTGTCAGAAATACTTCCAGAAAATAAATCCGAAACAAATAAAATTGACCCTCTTGGGTCACAAACAACAAGAGCTTTTAATGTATTGGATGATTTGTAGTCTGAATAGCACTGACTTTGTTGTTTCAATGATGAAGGTTTTTCAGTTTTTAGCTCGGTACAGTCAAGAATAGCTAAACAGTTTGGAAAATCATGTTTGTAAGATTCTGGCATGATTCCTATGATTGTATTTCGATGGGGCCAATAACTTAAGGAACCTAATCTCAAATACATGTACTTCGCTACCCCATTAATTACTGTTGACACAGTTTGAACCTTAATATTGAATCTGAATGCTAAATCTTTCACATTTAAAGCATTTCTTAGTCTGCACAGGTACATAAACAACTGCTGTGACAAAGGAAACTTGTCAATATGTGTTTCTTTTCTTTTGTCTTCATAAATGATTGGATTTTCACAACTTGGAAAGAGAAACACAAGAAGCATGAGAAATCTACTATAACTTAATCCAGTGTAAAATTCAAACAAGTTTTTGATCTTTGACTTTGAAACTTCTTTAGCAGTGAAATTTGTATCTCTCTCTGTTTGGCAAGCAGCATCAGAAACTTTCCCTCTCTGTCTGATTTCCTGTCGCAACCTGTCATTTTCTTCCTCCAGTTTTCTAACTTGTGCAACCCATGAAAGCACATCCATAGATGAAAATACTGAAATAGTAAATAAAATAGTTCATTAATAAGTGTACTGTAATTAACATCAAAATAAATAAAATTATATGATCAGAAACAATACCGATAAAATTACATGCATACATAATTACATTACTTACTTACAAGAGTTTGCATACCGTTAAGTATATATGGTATATATAAATATGTAGTTAACTTTATTCTCACAGTTTTCTGTTATCAATAATTTTTGTAGTTACATGTACCATGTATTAGCCTATGTACATATTAAAGATGTTAATTATACTTATATTATCTGTAAATTTTCAGTTGAAAAACTACAAATCTTTTCCGACCATTGTACATGGGGCTTGTGGAAATACTACATTTCCTCTAGACACTGATGTGCCATTAATCAATTCTAAATTTCAACAACTCAATGAAGCTTTTAACATGACACAAGATGACGCCGAGAAGTTAGAAAGATTAACCGTGGATCAATCTGGAAATGCTTTGTGGTATGAGGAGAGGAAGAAACGTGTGACTGCTTCCCAGTTTGCAAGAATATGTAAAAGGAAAAAAGATATCACCGACACTTTTGTTTCTAGCATATTTGAAAGTAAAAATTTTACTACTGAAGCAACTTCCTACGGCAAATGTAATGAAAACATAGCTAAACAGAAATATATGGAAAAATTCCACAATGTACATATTCATGACTGTGGATTAGTAGTAAATCCAAGATTTTCATTTCTTGCTGCCTCGCCTGATGGTAAAGTTTGTATAGAAGGACAGACTGGGGTATTGGAAATAAAATGTCCCTTTTCAGCTAGAGATTTACTCATCGCAGAGGCAGTGAACTTACCAAAGTTTTGTCTTGAGATATTAGGAGACTCATATACATTGAAAAAGAATCATGATTATTATTTCCAAATTCAGGGACAATTAATGGTGACAGGTGTTTCTTTCTGCATATTTGTTGTGTACACAAGAAAAGATTTATTTGTGGAAAAAATAACCAAAAATGTTGACTTCATTACAGAAATGTTTGATAAGCTTGCTAATTTTTATCTTCAATACAGACCAAGAATATTGAACAATATTCCTGCTGCATAGTTTTAAGTCATCAAATGTTACTTTACAGCTATGAAATGAATTATTTCACAAATGAAAGTGTGTTACTGTGTTCAATTAATAAAAAGGAACCAGCTAAATCACAGAAGCAGAATCTGATATTGAAAAATATACATACATTCTTCTTCTGTTTGGCATGAGGAATCTATGACAGGATTTGAAGTTGTCTGTGTTGTTAAACAGCATTCCATTGCATGAGAGTCTGGTGAATCATCAGTACTGGTACTACTGAAAAAAAAAATTGATAAAAAACTTCATTATAAGACCGGTATAGAACATGTAGAATACAGAATACAGATGTAGAGAAAGTTATGCAATATATTATCTGACCAGAGACAAATATGTTCATCTTTAACCCAACACTTATCAGCTGATTATTGAAATGTTTCATTTGATGCAAACCTGGTCTTGCTGTTTAAATCATCTGATTCTGACTGTTGAGACAAGTATATGATCTTTCGCCTTGCTCTGTGCAGTTCACCAGTCTGGGCATCACAAGGATCTGGGTATTCATCTGAAGGGCCATCCAATGAAATGAAATGCTGAAACAGTGTAAAATAAAATAGTAATACAATCAGTATATTCTATGATATGTAATGCGCTCTGTCTGACTCTGTCACAGCACAAAGCTACAGGTTTAAAATTTTACTGCATTTGTTTTACAAGCATTCCGACATATAAACAAGTGTTAAAATCTAATTTGTTTATGCCAGTAGGGGCATTTTGGTATTTTAGAAGTCGGAACAAAAACGACGCCATTTTCAAGTTGTACATACGTGATGTAACGTTACTGGGTATAGTCAGTGTTCAACATGTTCAAAGGATATCGAATTACTGGATGAGAGGTTATTCTATAATTTGAAAATATAATGAACGTGTACTTACCTTAGAACACACATATGTATGCTTCGTAATTTTGTCAACGTTAAGCTGGGCATGTGGTCTTCGACAGCATGATATCCATCGTAAACATTTCTCCAAATCAGACTTTGGCTTCGGAAATGGGATGAATTTTGCCCCCATAAGTTTCTCTGGATACCTGCTATCCGATTTACATGTCCCATACGAACAGTGCTTCACCATTATATTTAACTCAATCGAAAAATAACACCCAGATTTACAGTTTCAATGCGTAAACAATCGCCATTTTCATGTAGCGATGTCCGACCAATGTCCGACCTTATACGCCGCATCAGATGACGTGATCTGATTGGTCAAACCCGACACACCCACAAATAAAATGGATCGGTGTATTATTTTCATGTTCACAAATAAGAAAATCTCAATCATAGCGTTAAATTTTTAGGGATTTTTCTTTAATTTAGAAAAGAAATATTCAATGGCCATTAATTCAAAAGTATGTCATTGACCTACTTTTTTGAAAGTGAAAAATAGCACTACCATGATAGGTATTTTACACACAATTGATGGATTTCATTACCATCAATGGAATATTTTTTCATTATGAGTAAACGTATACCTTAAGGCACATTCTCCACTAAATTTTTATTTTCATAAATTTAAATATCACAGAATAAACTTTTCACATTCATTTCGCGCTTTTTGTTTTAAAATTAATAGATACATCATTCTTTATATTGGTGCTAAAAAATGTCTGATACGCTACAGGGGGATAACCAATGCTGTGGTAAAACGTTTCGTGTTATCTCATTAATTTATCATTTCAATTTAAAGATCAACAAATGTATACATCATTTATGAGGGCTTAAATTTCTCATTTTCGTAATTAATAAAAAAGTCACTCAAATAAGAAATTTAAAACGAACTTTTAAACATTTATCTAAGTTTTTAAACGATGCTGATTAGATTACTGTATTCATTTTCAAAACGAAGCACTAGACATATAGGACACACAAAAATTGGACCAAATAAATACAGTATCACATTTATGCAATAATTAGGCAATTTTAATCGGTGAACTGGTAACGTGTCGGATTGAGTTATGGACTATTTTTAGTGATTAGATACATTGATATGTATGAAGTTGGAACAAAATTTACATGGTACCAACATTAACAATTTTTGTTATGGAAACCCCACATAATCTATTATACTCTAATGATTATTGATCGTTTTGGATGTAAATTTTAATTATGAAATGATTGCATGTATAAAACCTTATCAATAAATAATAAGGGAACTGTTTTGTTTTCTACATTCAAAGAACAAACCTATTTTGTTCACTGATGTCTGTGTTACAGTTCACTTTTTTATGTTTTATTATTCGTTTATCAAAACTTTGCATAATAAATATTTTTGTGTCATCTATGAGCTTGAACGTAGGGCTAGAATTGTTCGTGTTATTCATAACATATAAGAGCAGGTTTGTTAGATGTCTTATAGATGATTGAAAATATTACATGTATGTCGATTTATGAATAGAGAAAAGCTATAATTAAGTTTTATGCATATGCTAATCTTTAAAGGGGCATGGCCACTGTTTTTGGTCAAAAATCAATTTTCCTTTTTTAATTAATATTTAAAATGCTTCCGTATATCATTTTTAAAAGCAACCAACATTTGAGCGTCATTTGCTGAGCTATTAGTGAGTTACAAAGCTTACAATTTTTTCGATGTAAATTAAGCTTTTGTTTACATTTTAAATGATGAAGAAAAAAATTCAGGTTTAAACTTAAAATGAATTTATGTTCCTTTGTTATTAAGAGACAAGATGACTGCCCTAGGTTTTTGATGAAAATAGAAAAACATAACATAGTTGATGATGAACATTTGCCACTAATTCAAATAAAAAAAACTGTAAACATTGTAGGGGTCAGACGAGACTAGAAAACACCGCTGATACATTTTCGATATATTTTGCAACACATAATATAGAATTTGAAAAAGCATGGCCCTGATATGCCAATCATCGAAAAAGGATGGGGTATACCAAATATAAAAAAACGCCTACACAAAACATTTAAAGTAAAATGAACACCATGAGGTGGAAGAAAAGGGTGGATGGAGGGGCTTTGCCGAAGATTTTTCTAAACAGATTTGAGTGTGGCTCTAATTTACAAACTATGAAGCCACGTGAACTGAGAACCCACGCTGATTGGTCAAATTCCATCGAATTCTCATAATCGATTAAAAACTAAAACATTAACCCAACAACAAGCAAATACGCGATCTTTGGAGCTTTCTGATTGGTTAAAGTTTTTGCATAACGCAGGACTGTTTAATTTAGCAAATAACACCAAGACATAGCACCTGCTATTTTGTAACACTTGTCGTCAAAATATAAACCTAAGGAACTGATTATGTAGGCTTTCAACTAAAAAAAAGAATAAGAAGATAGCCAAATTACCTTGAAATAGGATTTTACTAGTATATTGAATTTAATATGTAAACAAAGACAGGACACGAGCCTTATTAACATGACAAAAAATTGTGAGTCTTGCTTATAACTCTACAACTGACTCTCAAATTAGAAATGAATTCCTAAAGCATTGTAAATGATAAAAACAGAAAAAAATAATTTGAAAAAAATCGTGACTTTGCCCCTTTAAGACTTCCCCAGATAATGAGGAAATATTATATTTCAGGGCTGCATTTTTACAAAATAGCTTACCACCACATTAATGAGTGTTTATCAATTATAACATAATCTTTCTTTTAATCTATCGACTGTTCAAAGGATTTGAAGAAAAAAAAAATATTTGTAAACTGAATAGTTTTATTAAATTTTAATCATTGAAGACCATGCCTAAAACTGAAGAGATTGACGACTTTGTCGCAATGGTTTTTTTTTTTTTTTGTAAAATGCAATCCTGATATTCTTTTGCGACTCTTAAAAGCGTGAAAATAACCAAACCCGAATGAACGTCCTGGCTATCGATAAGAATTGGAATAGCAGAAAAGTATATGTTTATCACGTATATGTCGTGTCTAAACTGTTGTAATGGTTCATGAATGAGAAAAGTTAAGGTGTGCAAAAAAATACTTAAACGTCATAAACTTTCATCTAAAATAGTTCCCTTTATGTGATTTGTGATCTAAATCATGTGATAGGCAATTACGTATCTATTGTAAATTTGTAATGCAAAACGTCAAATGTGCAGGTCTAAGTAAAAGGGATACTATTTAAAATTGTCGGACACGCTATTACAGGTGGCTGCTATAGTAATTTAAGAACAGCAACATTTTGTCAGTATGATACCATTAAGTAGTGCATCATACAAGTGAACAATTTAAAGTACCAGATATGTTACCTCACACTTTAAAATTGTCACTTACTCTACATAAATACCACTTTTATTCATGAAATTCAGCTGATGTGTTTACATTTAGAGTGTACCCATGTAGAATGATTTTAAACAATATAACATACGTACGGCCAATATTACTCAGATTCTCGATGTGGCTCCGGTCTCTTGTTTATAAAGCGGGCTTTGGTTATAGAATATTTATTTCTAAGATTATTTGTTCAATATTTTGAATGACAAGGTATGTATGACAATGTTTTGACTCTTTGATAGTCAAACATAAATTAGATAATCTGACTATGCAGTTTTTAAATATCATTAATCAGTTTCTTGTCTGTTGGATTTTAGATGGTTAATAATCGTTGCAGCAGTAGCTGTCGTAATACTCGTGTTGATACTATTCGGTAGGTAAAACATATAATGACCAGTTCATACGATACATACACTTTAAGATAAAAATGCAGGTTTATAAATGAAATTGCGTTTAATTTTAGTTTGCTTATGGAGGAAACATTCAAATGTACAAATGAGAGACAGACAGGGGCGAGGAAGCGTAGGTAAATATAACTGCTGCTATTTTTTGCAAATCTGAAAAGCCATATGAGCGTATGTTGCTGACATTTTGCTTCTTATGGCTTAGTTTGTTCATTGTATAACCTAGAGTGCAATAACTTCGATGAAGCATACGTTTTGGTGTCGCGTTACGCTAATTGGTGAGATGAGAAAAATCTACTTTCTGAGCAACATAGCATAATCAGTGTTTAAACAAATGCACTGGTGATTTTTTCAAGGTATGCCTAAAGAAACAACCGTACCAAAAAACATGACTGTATAGAGAAGTAAAACAATTGCGTCTTAAGCTTTTGCACCCAAATAAAAAAAAATACAAACTGAAATGATATCACAAGGCTTTACCAACATGTTATTTATAAAATAGTGTTTCGTTGTGCATGTACTATGCCTAAATAGTAGTCGGGGTTTGATACATAGTGCACGAGCCGGAGGCGAGTGCACTATGTATCAAACCCTGACTACTTATAATTTAGGCATAGTACATGCCCAACACTACACTATTGTTATTATTATGCCGACTGTTGAATATACTGACGTGCTTTGCTATAAGCTGTGACGTTTGAGTGTTGACTAGTCCCTAAAAAAAATCACTGGAAAAGCAAGCGTATGTTTTTTTTCTCAAAATAATCAATTGAATTTATTGTTTATTTAATTAACAAGTTGTTGTACAATAAAAAGTCAACAAAGGTTCATGTTCTTTTCAAGAAATGAGAGACGTTTGACCTTACCGAGAAAGCTCTAAATGTTTAGCAGACGAAATCTCATTGAATTTTTCTCTTGTACATTCTTTATCAAGCGTCATATAGAAAAGCGTTTTTTTTTCATGTTCTTTGAAAAATGTCCAATCAATTTGTTCAAAAGTTTATCAGAAACTTTAACTTTTTACTGTCAATAATGAAGTGTTTTTTGAAAGATTAATAATTGTATTTGCTTGACGTCAGTCGTATATATTTACGGTTTTTTTTAAAATATATAAATACCGTCAATTACGTTATCGGCTGATATAGCGTAGCAGTAACGTGTTAGGCTCAA
Organism: Magallana gigas; assembly: GCF_963853765.1. Classification (NCBI taxonomy): domain Eukaryota; kingdom Metazoa; phylum Mollusca; class Bivalvia; order Ostreida; family Ostreidae; genus Magallana; species Magallana gigas. The sequence goes on along the minus strand of NC_088861.1, from coordinate 16,735,315 downwards.
GCTCGAACGATTTTAGCGTCGTGGGTTCGAAACCTGCTGTCGGCGCTTGTAAGAAAATATCGAAAACATTTGCCGTCTCTATTTCGGCATTGTATGCTTACGCTATATAAGTCATTTGTAAACTATGCGAAAATAGTAGTATTGAATATATAGCGACAAACTGACTGGAGGCATAAAAATAGTCTTTTCATGTGTTCGGAAACCTAGTTTAAGGACCCCCCCCCCCCCCCCCCCGAAAAAAAATCAAACAAACAAACTAAATTAATTTAAAATTAACAACAACAAACATTTTTTAAAAAATCCATTTTTTCCCGTTTGTGTTTATACGCTACAGCACATTGTATTTTAGAGAAAGAGTACAGTTTGCAAAAACTATTTTCTTCTTTTAAATATACATTATTGTATACTTTACTTTTTTGAGAATATGTTCGTTCAATGTTATGTTTTTTAACTCATCCCATCTCATCAAAGAATAAAAAGACAATGCGTACATTTAAAGATACCAGTGCATGGTGTGTTGCCCATAGTTTTTTTTGTCTTCTATAATTCTTATCTAAAGGGGCATTATAAACAACAATAATAGAAAAAAAAATTAGATAGGATCTCGTTACGAGTAACAAGTAGGTCTTCCGTCCAATTTTTAAACGATACGTTATATTTATAAATGAAATTTAAGAATTTCCCCTCATATCCCTTCCTTTCTGGTAATGTATACAGTTATCAATGTCCTTTATAATGCTTATAAAAGTTTTTTCCTTTTTCACATACAGCACATTAAAGATTAAATACGTGTAGTCTCCTAAACCCCCTTATAACGTCATAAATGGGTGTGGCAATGAGTTTTTCAAACTGATATTATAACGATAAACAACTTTGTTTCAATAATACATTACAAAATCTTGATCGTTTTTAAGGTAAGTGTAAAAGACTCTACGAGTGTCTTGGCCCCTTTTTCTTGAATTCATTCAAAAGGTCTCACGAATACATGTTTTTGTTTTTACACCTATCTAGATTTGTTGTTCATTTTTTAGATACAAATGATTGAATATTTTAAGGGCCAGTCCTCAAAATCCTTAATGGGAACATTCAATTGTGTTTTGATTAGTGTAATCGATTAGAATTATCAATACAGACATTTTATCTTCTACAATGCTTAACAAATTATGTCTACCTCTCTAGATATATTGCGTCAAAGTTTAAGTACTTTGGCGCCTAAAATTCCCTAATAACGTTATAAATGAGCATGGTATTGATTTTTTTGTGATAGTTAATGTTACGATCAATAACTTTGCTTCTATAAGGAATTAAAAATCTTTATCGTTTTTAAGTTATCTGTAATAGAGTTTACGAGTGTTTTTGCCCCTAAATAAAGGGGCCAGCCCCTTTTTCTTGATTTATTTGAAAAAGTCTTAAGAATACTAGGATTTCTGTTCTTACAGGCATCTAAAATTGTTGTTTTTTTTAGATACATAATGTGTCTCCTTCTCTAGATATATTGTTAAGGTTAAGTCCTTTGGCCCCTAAAAAATCCCCTTATTACGAAAAAAATGGGCTTGGCGATGATTTTTTGTGATATATATTGTTACGATCAACAACTTTGTCCATGAAAAAATCTTTATCGTTTTTAAGTTATTTGTAAAAAAGTTTACGAGGGTCTCGATCCCTAATTAAAGGGCCAGCCCCTTTGACTTGATTTCCCTGAAAGGGTCTTAAGAATACTAACATTTTTTTCTTACATCCATCTAAAATTGTTGTTCATTTTTAGGATACAAATGATTGAATATTTTAAGGGCCAGTACTCTAGATCCATAATGGGGGCAGGCATTCGTGTTTTGATTATTAGAATCCATTAGAATCATCAATGCAAACATTTTCTCTTGTATGACTGAACAAAATATGTCTACTTCTCCAGACATATTGCGTCTAAGTTCAAGTACTTTGGCCCCTAAAATCCCTAAGTACGAAATAAATGGGCGTGGCAATAATTTTTTTTGATATATTGTTACGATCAACAACTTTGCTTCTATAATGCATTACAAAATCTTTATCATTTTAAAGTTATTTGTAATAGAGTTTACGAGTGTCCTGGCTCCTAAATAAAGAGACTAGCCCCTTTTTCTTCATTTCGGTGGAAAGAACATTTGATTCTTTACCAATTTTGTAATACATTTTATTACAAAATATCAACTGATAAAAAGGTACAGATCAAAGCGTTCCCAATTTTTGTGCCTAGGCGAGCTCAAACAACATAATATTGCACAACTTTAAACTATAGACTGCCTATCCTAAAAAAATTTAAGTCATATCTCTGTTAGTTTCTGAGATCAGCTCTGCACAAAATATGTCGAAGAAATAGAAAATCCGCCGTAACTCGGTACCGGAAGTGACGCTTTCAATTTGGACGAATACATTCTGAGAAATCGCGTACACAAAATGTGTGAAAAAAAATAATAAGAAACAGTAGGAAAACAGTAAGGTTTTCGTTGCAAACGGAGGGCCTTAATAAATTTAGACCAAAATCGTGACCGTGCAGAAAATATTTATAATGGAAATCCGCTCCATTTAGTGATACAAAAATCACTGTTCAGGTCCTGCTAATTTTAAAAAACAACGTTTGAATTTATACTGGTTCAAAGTTCAGATTTTAAGGACTACAATATAAATCTTTGTTTTGTCGATTTACTAAATACATGTAACGCTAATAGGAAAAAAAGATTAAGTTTGGATCATCGTTTATAAAATCCAAATGAAAACACGTTTTACTCCTGATTAATATTTATTGAAGCAAAACAAATGGAGACCATCATTTTTAGATAATATGTTATTGATACATAGAAAAGGGTTTGTGAAGTGGACAGTATAAAATGTGTCCATTGATCTAAATATTTTTTTTCAGTTCAAGGAAATCAACATAATGTAATTATAAATTTACTGCTTTAGAAATTGCCTTTACACGAACGTCTGGTTCGAGCTTTACCAAGGATCAGATAGAATCTTCTACAAGTACAGGCTCTGCTGATTTCAGTAAGTATATTAATCTTTACTGAGAGAAAAACAAAGAAATGTTGTCTATAAAGTCATGTTTACAAGTCGGAAAAGATAGTACTAAAAAGATGCATGTTTTGATCATATGGAGTGACGTAAATAAGCCTTTGTGACTCCAAAACGTCATGATTGGCCTTCGGTCTAGACAAGTAAAACACCGACGCGCAATGCAGCAATTTGCTAGCAAAATAGATACTATGAAATGCAAATTAAATAAACAGCTTTGTCCCCTGACGCTAACATACTAATAATTAATTGTTGTCCTTAACCCCATTCAACATTTATATATCGTTTTACAGATCATTTTTATTTATTATGTTATTTATTCATTTATTTATTTGGTGGTTCCCCCAAAATTAAGAGAGTAAAAGATAGTGTAGAGTTTGTATTATTTATTTAAAAAAACTAAGATAAGGACTCACATATGCATGTTACATTGTATCACAAATAAAGAACATGAACAACTATTTCTTTTATTATTGTACAGAACACAAGAAGAACGTTGATAATTAAAGTTTTCCCTTCTACTTTAATTTGAGTTTTCGGATTCACTGTTTTATACTTATTTTTTTTTAAATTCAGGAAAACTATTTTGAAAATTCACCTTGAAATGTGTGGCCACCTTAAGCCTCAGTTACAGCTGGCCTTTAGTGTACGATCGTGTGTGTGCTACGGCTTTTGTCATTCGTGGCTCCCGTGGTTGATCGTAGGGACGTTTGACGTGGCAGTCGTAGGTGTCACTTACACTTTTTTAAGGAGACTGGTTGCCACTCGCAACATGCGATGCCCGTATCATCTATAAATTTGTTCTACGATTATCGTGCAAAAGACGAGCGTTTGCCTTTCGAACAGCATTAATTACATTCGCGTCGTAGGTCACTTGCAACTCGTCTTTTTGTGATCACGACAACTGCACAGACATTAGTTTTCACATTTTAAATAAGAATATATTTTTCTTTAGACATACACTGAAAGAATTCTTCCGTAAGTAAGTGAATACTGAAACGTCAAAAGAATAAGATTATCCTTCTCAGGTGGTTTCTGTGGGGATTAAACTAGCTAAACTGGACGTCAAAATGAAGAATATTATATTTAGAAAACATAATCATTTTCGTATTTGATTCCAAAAAAAAAATTGAATTTTTTCTGAAATCTACAAGAAATTCTGTGCGATAATCTTATTTCAGCGAATTAAGTATTAAATGATATTTTTCCTGGACCATTATATATCTTTGAAAGTTGTTACCTTTTTGTTAACACTTTGACGAAACCTACATGTACAACTGAAAGTAATAATCTTTTACATCGATATACTTTGTTTTTACAAATGTTGTTATAAAAAGAGTGACTCTTTTTGCACTTCATTCATTTTTAAAAATCAAAGTGTACAAATTAGTGTTCTGATTTTAATATCATTATGAAATACTTATAAAATCTGTTAATGGTCTAAGAAGTGGAAACCAAATGTTTGTAAAATGGAAAAAAGTACTCTGTTTACAAACGAAATTATCATAATCACGAAAGTTTCCAATAACAATTTTACTTATCTTATACTTTTATTAAAAACTGTGTGTCCAGTTTTCAAATTTGAGTTAAGTTCTATAACAACTTACTCTAGTAGGAAATGATTCAGCTTTGTCCTATTTGATAAAATCTTAGCACACTCTCAAGTCGAAGTGATTGGGAAATCTTTTGCCTTTTCTCTAAAATCCCTTTATTCTACATCAATATCTAGTCCCTTCGTCCTGTATTTTTTCTTTTCTTCCATCTTTTTTGTAAAAAAAGGACCTATTTGTTTGAATGGGTTTTGTTTTAAGAGGTGGCTTAGGATAACTAGATTATTTGATTTCATCTAATGAATGATAAAACTGTCCATTCTCTTATTCTTATTGGGAATTTTTCATAATCATTTTTATATATGTCTTGCTTATGGGCGGTTCGCACGCACCACAAGTAATTTGTGTAGGCATGACATATATATGACGCACGTCTACTGTGCGTTCAATGTATATGTTGGTGGTGAGGAACAAGTGAGATATTACGTTATTCGTGCAAGTCAAACATCGTACGGTTATCCTACGGGTCCCTTGAGTAAAACGCAACTGCAACGTACCCTTTTTGATCTACAAAAGATACTGGGGTAATTGTTGTGCATTTCAAACAGCCACGGTGCGGTTTACGGTAAGCATGCGTCCTTCAACATTGGTAAGATGTACGTGCGTGTCTCGCATGATTTTTATTTAAATCCGCTCGTAGACCACCCATAGAAGTACGTTTTACTTGTTAGAGGAATTTTAATTACCAACATGTTCTTTTTTCCGATTCATTTGTCCTTTTAAAAGATACGTGTTAAAAAAATCAACGAATGCCCTCAAAAGGTGACCATTCATATTTGTTTTCTCTTTATTCATATTAAGTTTATAATTTTAGCAAATTACGCCGTCTTAAATTAGCTTTAGCATTTATGATATCATAAAAGCACATTGCGTTGTTTTGGAACACACAATTCGAATAATGATATATTGAATCATAGTACTTAAATATAACATTGTAGTTATTAACAACTACATAAAATTTGCATAAAAACAAAAAGCCACGCAACGTCTTGCGCAGTCGAATCATCATCGGTGGCGATCATTGAGACATTATATTCTATTTTTAAATTAGTTATAATAATCAATGAATAAATAAACATGCTATATCATGCAATTACGAATAAAATATATTGTACTAAATAAGTAAGAATGTTATAAAAAGTGTTAAATTTTATGGAGTCCATATATAATTAGGTTATATTTAATTATAACAATTTTAATTTTTGTAGTCTACAAACGTGTATTTTAAAATCATATGAAAACGACATTACCCAAGTTCAGGAAACTGTTTGTAGTCAATCGAATGAAGATTTTCATTTGAGACATTCTAGAGTTTTCTCTACTTCATTAAAAAAAGAAATTGTTTTTTTAAATGATATGTTATGAATGTGTTATGTTATGAGTGTGATTTACCCTTAAAGATGATATAGGATTAGTGAATAAACAATTTAAAATATGATTTGAAAATAGCATTGGTACCAATGGACTAACTTAAGCTTAGATTAATTATAGCATTTAAACTGCAATTTTTTTTGAATTACATTAAAAAAAATTAAAAATATCAATTAAAGTTACATCTTTAAATTAAATTAAATTTTACATGAATATTTAAGTAAATACTTGTAAGTATCTAAATGATATATGTAAATTGTTTTACGATGCAACGTCTGCCGAGCGCGGCAGGAACTACACACATCTCGTAGCATTAATATTGTCAACTACATCCTATGGACTTGCTTTACCCTAAAACAAATATTTTACCTCCATATTGAATCGAAGTCATCAATTTGATTCTTATATCTTATTAACCTGTCATATGCTATAATTACAAACCATTTTTTTTCATATAGTAAACGTGCCCGAAATGTAAATCAAAGTACTGAAAGTACTGTTAGACGGTGGCGCCGTTTCAAAGTGGCATATTACATGTATGTAAATTATTGTTGTCGAAAATCCACAGCCAGCGTCTCATACATGTACTAGCACAACTGGTCGTGAGTTACTTACATGGATAATTCTGTGGAAATCGTAGTTGTGTTCACAATCCACACTTTACAAATGTTGTGTCTCTTTATCGTCATCTTTTGGGGATAATCCATAGATTTATCACAGTAGCCTTTGTAGTATAAAAGTTTGTATCTATATGTTTGTATGTATATCAGTTGATATTAAAACTCCGTTTTCGGTAATACATGTACTACACAAATGTATTTTGATTGCCCCAGAATGAATCATTAAATATGTGGGTTGCCACCACATATTGAATGAATAAATCAAATCCAAAGCGATTTTATCACAGTACGCCAAACTATTTCATTGTATAAAGAAGGGGAATTTTGTTTTTTCCCTTTTGACCTTTGGGTCTTTGACTTTTGAAAAGTGTTGATTGAACTTTTGTGCTTTAAAGATATTGTAGATTTCTCAAAGTAACGAGAACAAATAAAACTTTAGTATGATAAAATACTTATCAGGTTTTTACTAACTATTTGGGCATACATGTAGTACGGTTATTGTCCCTCTCGAGAGCATTTTCCCTCAATTTCTTCACGGGGAAAAAGTTGCATCATCACACTTGTCTGTGGACTATCACACTTGCTTTTGTCTTCATAGTAAGTTATACATTTAGATGTACAGAAAACGGAATGGTTTGCAAGAACCTGTTTGATAAAACTGGTATTGCTTTTGGAATGCACGTCATCATGAAACAGAAGAGTAAATCAATATTCTATCTTCGACTGTAGTGGATTATTTCCATTTGCTCACAACGAAAGTGAATAAAAATTTGAGAAAAAAATATCATACAATATTCAGTCGCGGCAGTTTCATTAATCAACGTTTTAAAGTACATTTGTCTAATTGTATTTAGCTATAAATTTATTCAAATCATTTGATTGAATTTGGGAAAGTCACATGTATATCTTATCGCTTCTCAGTACACTTTAACACGCATAATTTACTTGCAACATTAAACTTTTCTAGTAAACTTACAAGAAATATAGATTAATTATTCAAAATTAGTTTTTAAAAACACCAAACAAATAAAATTCAAGTTAAACGCATGTTTTTCTGACCGTACAGCTGTGTATATAAATTTCATTTTATTCTTTGCATGTACTTTAGTCTATACAATAGATCTACGGTCCGCAAATCCCGGCAATATTTCCGGAAAGCTATTGTTCTGAAGCTCAGTAGAATACTACAGTCATCTATGAAGCACATTTTTTACCTTCATGTTTCATTATTTATCGCAAATATAGCATGGATGTATACGCTACGGCCGATGTAGCATTTCGTTGAGTGATGACACTTATTTCGATTGCGAGTCGCAACAAACTGGCGCATTTATATAGGCCCGCCTATTTGTAAATGGAAACAAATGTCGAAGAAAGCTCATATAAAATAGAGTTGTACTCGCGAGTTAAAAATTATTTGAGAACAAAAGGGGTGATATTTACGTACATGTGTAAATAATGTTATCTGTTTGCGAAAAAATCCCCCAAAACCAAAGAAAAGGTTCTCTAATAGCAGAGACGGGTGCATATGGATTAAAGTCGCAGATTGTACTTCGCTCATCAAATTGCGTTATTTCAGTTTAGTGTGAAAAATTCGTCAGAAACTGTTAATTGAACAAAATTATTATATCTTACATTACTGTTCACAATGTACCATAAATGTATATGGAATATTGCATGAGTTTAACCGATTGTCTTTTCTCACAAAAAAAGCTAGCGTTTGCTGCAAATTAGACATACACGAGCTGATACGCCGTGAAATCCATAAGACGTTTTACAGCATGTCTATAAGTCTTTAATCCCTTATATGCTTACAAAAAATCTGAACTGAAAATCTTTGAAACATCGTAAAATGTTGTTTGTTTATACATGTACATGTAAAATGGCGACTTGATTTGCACGTGAATTTTACAATCCGAAGTCGATCGATTAGCGTGTATGAGAGAAAGTCAGCAGCAAGTAAAGCGTCAACATCAGTAGTAAATATTGTCTGATGAATATTGAGGTGCCTGTAATAATATTAATGTTCCTACAGACTGAGTGGGTTACAAAATTAGGTAAATCACAGGATAGTCCAAAATTAAACACATTTGTATCGTAAATTTCAAGTTTTTTGTTTGTTAAAAAAAACACATGAACACTTGTAGAAGAAAGTGTGCCATTGATCGGTTGAAGTTCAATAAAATGTAATTTATCTAATATTCATTATCAATATCTGTTGTGAATTCTTTAGAATAAGCTACAAAAAAATAAATATTCTTCCTCAACTAAAATTAATGCGTTGAAAATGAATGAATTTATCGATGAAGCATACTTGCTGAAATATGAAATGGCAAACCTTTTTAAATTGTGTGTGTTTCTGACAATTGTTTACATCATAAAAAAAACAAGAAGCGATTATTGTGAGATGTCTTAGCCAATTATCGCAGTGATATAGTTTATGCAGTCCTGATACAGAGTTTAACGTCACAACTGGCAGTTGGTGCATAAATTATCGATACCGCGTAAGCAGACAGGGTAACGGCTCATTTGAAATAAAACACAATTTCATTAATTATTTAAATATATGTACAAAATGATTACCAGCTATAATGCTTAGAATATCTGATAAGATTAAAATTATTTATCTTACTGAAATCGACACATAGATAAAACATTGCGTGTAACACTGCATACCTAACAGAGTTATCGTTCGTTATCCGCTAGGGTCCCCATGAGAAATACTCTTCTGATCAGGACCGTAGCAGTAGACCGTGGCTATTTATAGCCACCGTCTAAAAAGTACTATTATATTTTTGATTAATACAAAGTTTGTTGTTGTGTAGCATATTTATACCTGTATTATCGGTCCTTTAATTACCATTGAAAAAGATGTTCACAATAAAACTTGAAAACAATAACATTATACTACACTATATTAATTTTAAATCTGCGCAATGAAATAAAAAAAAGTGAGGAGAGAGAACTTTTAGTACAAATCTCTCATTTCTCCTTGAATGCATAATAATTACATTATACATGCATATTCATTACAAATGATTTAAATTTTAAATTCACGTTTCGTTTAAAGGCTGATTATGAGACCTGTAATTCAGCAAAATGTACCGAGCTGCTTTTGGCAGTCCCCGACGGACAAAATAAGTTTTTTTATCATTCATTCGAAAAAGCGATTTTATTAATTTCGTATACCGATTCACAAGTACTACAATAGAATTTAATATTGAATTGATGTATCTTAATGTATATAGCTAGGATATGTGGGGGTTTTTTTTATTCTTCTATGATTTATCTTTCTGTAAAACGCAATGTTCTTCCTGGTAATGACCAGGCGTGAAGTTGACAGTCGATTGATTTCTACAGAGCGATAGGATGCATTGACTACAATTACCCTACATTTATAATCAATAGTGCTTTAAATGTAGTTATTATTTTTAATTAATTAAGAAGTGTAGGTTGTAGTGCTATTTTTGTTAACCTTGATTTTAACCAAGAAGTTTTATTACTTGTGCCATGAGAAAGGGGCTGGTTTCTCTCTCTCTCTCTCTCTCTCTCTCTCTCTCTCTCTCTCTCTCTCTTTCTCTCTCTCTCTCTCTCAACCCACACACAAATATATATATATATATATATATATATATATATATATATATATATATATATATTTATCTCATACGTGTGGTGTATATTAACCTTTGCTATATCAAACGGGTGATGCTATATCAAATGCTTCCGGTCCGAACTATTTTTGACATAGTCCCTCGCTTGAACGCTTCAGTTACCTATATGTGTTTACGAAGATTTGCTAGTACTTTCAACATAACTATATCTACTACAAAAATTGATATAAAAGGGATTTTGTCAAAGATTTAAAATACAAATATGAAGGAAAACACATAACTGCGTCGCATAGGCGTCGGAACCGGGAGGGGGGGGGGGGGTATTGTGAAGGCGGGGGGGGGGGGGGGGGGGGGGTTATACATAACCGTAACCACAATTATTTTAAAAGTTATACATTACCGGAACCACAGATTTTTGATGAATTTAGCCCCCTTCAAACTTTCAATTTGCTTTGTGATGTTTATAAAACTGCAAATTACGTTAACTATCAAGGAGTTCATCCTGACGACGCGATGAAAACAGAGCGCTCTGGTTGTGTTTATATACAAGAACTTACCGAAATAATGTTTCATAAGACGTTTATTCCACCACCAGTAAGCATCTTTATTCACTATTCACCTCGGGATATATATAAGGGATGTCAACGAGTACTTGACAATCTCGGGGCCTTGGGCAACAGTTTGCGAGCCGGTCCGAAAGATCAACTGTTGCCCTCTACCCTAGTCAACAACTGCTCTGTTATTCCCCTTCTAATCAATAACAGTCGATTTTAACAGTTCCAATCGAACAGTTCCAGTTCAACAGTACAAATGCTGGACTTTTTTCGGAGAAAGTTATATACATGTAGTAACTCTTTTACAGGAGTATGACAAATAAATATATATAAATCAGAAAAGAAAAAGAAAATGCATAGTTCCAAAGTTTGTATTTCACATGCGCTTTCTGAATTTAAATATCCACTTTCAGGTGAACTTATTACATAAATGAATTTCATATTTTACACGTATGTTTACCTGAAGATGGATGTTTAAATCTAGAAAGAGCTTGTGGAATAGAAACTTTGGAAATGTGTATTTTCTTTTTAGATTATTTTCCAATAAAATAGCAGAAACTAGTACAGCATTTACAAATTTTAGAATAGAAAATATCAAAATTAAAATTCGATAAGATGACACACGTTCCGACAGTTATGTACAAATGAATTATATGTAACGTACGGAAGCGTATCGGGGCCAACACTTTCTGCGTTTTAACTTACATGTTTTTTTTTATTGAAATGTCAACATATAAAGCATTGTGTCCTTTTTTATGCAAATGTATTACTGTGGAAGCACAGTTTTCGTTGTTTCAAAATTTCGATGTTTTTAAACCAAACGCAATTTCGTTTACTTGCATAAGCGTTGCATTTTGTCAATTTTATGATTTGATGCGAGTCTTTTCCCCACGCGAACAAAGAAAAAAGACTCATATCAAATCACAGTAATGAGAAAATGCAACGCTTATGCAATTACAATGTAGTTAATGCATTATATCATTTGATAGGAGATTGGGTTATCATCCAATAATATTGCTTCAAGATCGTATAATATCAATTTGAAGACAGATGGTTGAGACAAGCCTTGTCGATTGGAGACTGTTGTAACAACGTGATTTTTTTTTTACTTTATTATCATAAAGCTCAATACTATTACTCATAATGTGTTTGGATTTAACAAGGCCGAGTACAGAACGAGTACGCACGCTTTCGCGCAGCGTTTCATTTGTATTGTGACGTCATTTTTTTTTGCTTTGTTGACGCCATGGCGTGATTGTTTCAACTGCAGATATTCAGCGAAATTTGTTGAAAATAGCTCGTTTGATGCGTAAAATTGATATTATATTGTGGAATAAACATACATGTCTCGAAGTATAAGCTATATTTGGGCTCAGGTCGAAATCGTAAAGAGGGTTCAGCAAGCCTAGTCCTCTGTCACGTTTTCTTAACCTGCCTAAATATAGCTTAATTCATATATTTCAAGACAGTAACCATGTATTTTATATAAATGACCCTTAATATGTGATGTTATATATTTATTTATTACTTAAATATGTCTGAATGTTTTAATAATACAATATAGATCCACATTTCCGCCTTTTTCAAATATAAAATAGCCATAATCTGACAAATCTGGGAAATTGGGCATACAAAAACAACTTTGATAAAACCCCTGGAACAAACCAGGAGGTAAAAGGTTTTTTTTATTTGACCATTTGATGCCTTTTAGCAATAACTTTAATATGTAGAACAGAAAAAGAAATCCTTAGGGCAGAAGTTTTTAAAAAATGTAAACAATGTGCAAAATTGATACATTTCAAGCAAAATCCCATAGGGTCCTATGTTAAAAATTATCAAACTTTGAGATGACCCCTTAAACAAACGGTGTGGTAAATGTCTTATTTTTCTATCTTAAAATAATAAATATATCAGTAGAAATTCATGTAAAAAATTTCATTCAAAAATCTAAGACAGAACAAATTAGACCCGGCCTCATTAAATTCATGAATAATTGAATAAGAAAAATTCATAAAAATTGAGCATACACGATTTACAATGATTCCGCAAACGTCAGTCTACATGTGTTTCCTAGAGCTAGATTCAGAGTGAGGTTACGTATCATTAGAACTTCAACCCCTGCGAAATTCATTCGATAACAATATTTTTGCAATATCTTCCCAAAACTGAAAACATGATTATGTCGATATACCTATAATATATACATTTCCATTGTTCTACGTCAACAATTCTTTCTCGATATGACTAAAACCCATTTTTAATTATTATTTTTAACTCAGTATTTTGTTAATCGAAAAAGCAGATAGCAAGAAACCAGATCAACCACAATAAGGGGATTTCAATTATGTTAACTCACCTCAATACAATGCAAAATATTTGCATAAATAAAACGTCATAAAAGTTTATATTTTGATAAGACGACAAAGAAGAATAACAATGTACGATTTATAACACAACTAGTGTAGGCCCCTATGCGCTTCCGTAGATACGTAGTAACGTCAATAAGTAAAACTTCATTGTGAATCACAATTACGTAAAAGTAGCGAAAAGGTAAAGTCACAGAGCAGAATGGCGCTAAAATACTAATTATAGCAAATATTTCAAATAGTACACATTCATTACAAGTATATTATTAAATTTTACTGAATGTGATTAAGTTTTGGTTTGAATAACTTCTTTGGCTAGACTTATTTCAATCACATTGGGGAGTTTATAAAATGGGAATAAACTCAAATTGTTCTCAGAATGGAGTATTACGGGCACTGTGATCATCAATTTTTTGTGGTTTTTGTATAATTATGATCATATATCACCGTTGAGTAACTTTGTATTTAATTGGTACAAATTTGATTTATATATTAATTTGTTTATATGTGATATTTTTCTATTGTTTTACATTTCAGTTCAGTGTAAGATATTCCTTAATGACCAATTCAGTGGAAATGAAGGGTTGTCAAGTACCAATTGTATGTAAGCAAACACAAACTTGGGTAGATATTGAGTTCATTCCTTATAATTTAATTTTCTGGAATTTGCTGTACAAATTGAGTCCGTTTTACTTTTAAAAATGATATAAATCTGTTCAAAATTCAAACGTAACGTCAAGTGAATTAGTACGTTGGTGCATTGTGACGTGTCTTGTGACGTGCAAACCAGGTTATACAAATTTAACTAAATTTTTCTATCCAATCAAATGCCGCGTTACAACCAGAATTAAATTATTAATCAATAAAATCAACTCCTGACAGTACTTCAGTACTTTGATTTGAGAACTGCTGTATTCAATATGTTATGTAACATCTACTTACAAAAACGGGTCAATGTTTAACATAGATATATTGTCCCACTATTGTGTATTGTGGTGATTGTTGCTCAGGAAACAAAGGGGGCAGTGGGCCTTTTGTTTGTTGTTATTTGTACGAATCATTTGCATCGATATTTATTACCATATTGATCATTACTCTTTTTCTTAATAAGTAATTTTGATGAGGCGTCCTCTTCTGTGTTGCTGCGATTCAAACATTCTTTACTTCAATGGTAAATATTATTAACTGTTGGAGGGGGGGGGGAATCGCGAGCAAATTGTCTTTGATTGTAAATTTAAGATTTTCGTTTCATTTTCATTCATTTTATCTTATCTTATTTATTTTTATGTTTTATCCAAGATTAAACAATCACATCAGAAACATGTTTCTTTCATAATAAATGCCCATGAACGTTCAGCTTAGCCCGGCCAAACAAATGAAAATCTTAAACGTACACAAACGAAATAAGGCACATTTTCCTACATCAGCTAGCCAATGTATTTTGTGGAGATCTTTGTGTATTTATTTTTCATTGAGCTACTGCCTTTAAAAGATTATATATATATATTTGTACTACACGTGCTGTATGACATGTTTTCGATGCAACAATATTCAATGAGACGAATGTATTATTTGTATTTTTCAACGGCTGTAATCTTTTATTCCGTTTTCCTAAACTTATGATATTTTAGTAATAGACAATTTGTGACGTGACATGTAAAAAAAAAAATCAACGATAATTATTGAAATATAAAACGATCATAGTTATCTGTTATTTTTTGATCAAGATGTGTAAAATGGTCACTCTTTGAAAAATAAATAAATCAAGTTAAAATTGCCAATATCTCTACAAAAGGCAGATGACACATGTTTAGGAATATCATCCTTTTATCATAACTGTGTCAAACCGGTGACACGTAAAACGTAATTTGAAAATGAAATGTTTATGTTTAGAGTAAGCAACTAAATCAGAAAACATTGATAAAATTTCCACACAATAGAAATAATTTTATAATGTTGAAATATAAAATACAGGTTGTCCCAGAATATCTGATACCATTTAAAATTCGTATTCATTACAAAATATTTGTCCAAGATTTGTAAATCATGGTTCAAAGAATAGTGAATTCATTTATGTTGTTCCTATATAAACGTTTTGTGGAAAAGTACGTTTCTTGTTATTATGACATCACACAACTGTATCATATTTGTTTGGTTAAAATGAATTTTCTTTAAAATGAGTCTGGCAAGAGAACGTCAAGCATCTTTAGTTTAAAGTATGTTTTTATCAGATTTCAGTATCTATTTATGGTTATAAGAAAATTTAATATGCAATAGAAACCCTGGGTAAAAAACAACCCAACACACAACAAATTCTTCAAATAGTGAAAAGGTCTGAATAAATGGAACATGTACAGTGGCTGTTGCTAAGAATTTTACTCATCATCCTGACGAATAATTGATCGAATGGACGTCACTTTGAGTATTCTTTCGAAATTTGTTGTGCTTTTATAATCAACGCTGAATTTGTCAATAACTTGTAAATGTTTGTGAAATTTGCTGAGTGAAAATTTACATCATATATCTTTAAGAAAATGCATTGAGGTTTTTGTTAAATAAATATAATCAAAAGTTATTTACAGAGACGATGGTATCATATATTATGAGACACCCTGTATACACGTATGTATGATGGGACTGGAAATAAAATTATTTGGATAATACAAAGTACCTATTCTGATTTACATATTAAGTTATGACTCATCTATTAGAATGTGTTTAATTGCTTTAAAATATGTGTGAATTATTTTATTCCCTCGATTATAATTTCTCATACATTCATGTACTTTGATATGTCAAATCTACAAATAACTTCTTATTTTGAGTTAGTAATCTTTATTTCCTGATATGTTATGCTTGGAGCAAGGTGATTGCCTTAATATATTTTTTTCTGTGTTTTCAACAAAATACAGTTGAACCTGGAGGAAACATTTTTATTTTTTCATTTATTGTTCGTAAATGTGTGTGTGTGTTGTCGACAGAAAAAAAAATGAAATCATTATGGCCGACTTGAAGTGACCGATTTTGTGTCATGATATTATTCATTTTAAATTGTGTATGAAGCATGTTGTTTATTTTAAATGTTTAACAACAGTTTTTATATGATACATGTTTTTTTTAAATTAAAAAATTACATTAAGTCAGAAAAAATGATTTTGATTTTTGTTTATTTTAGGATAATGGGGCTGGGCTATTTATTAGTTTATACCCCAATTTTGTCTGAAATAAATCAGTGAATGATATACTGGGGGTTTGTCAATATTTTCAATTACCAATTTTCGTGGATTTCCTTGTTAAGTTGATCCTGACAAAAATGAATTAATGTTCATTAAAATGCAATTTGCATAAACACATGGTTCAAAAGTTAACATATCCTTTAAGAGATGTAATTTTCAAGCAATGCACGAAAATTGATACCCACAAATATTGATGAAATTAGTGTTGCGGTATCATTCAGTCCCAATTTCAGACACTTCAGGCAACATTCAGATGACAAAACGGTAGAGATATTTGTCCTTTCAACGACGAAAGTAATGACATTATGAAGAATTTAGTTAGAAATAGATTTCTCGCATTATCACCGGTGTGAGATCGGTTTGTCCGGTGTGAGACAGCAGTGTGAGATTTTTCTGACTTACACTGTGTATTACTACGCCGTTTTAAAACGTTAACAAATGTTGTCTGCTGTAGGGAAATGCAAAATGGTGCATTGAAATTATCCATTAAGTAATTGTGTTGCTTCATTAATTACAATTTATCATATTTTGAATTTAAAAAACTGTCGTATGCTCTCATTTTGACTTGCACTATCTAAAGCACACGGAGGGATAAATTGAAAGTAACCTTTTGAACGTCATAACAAAAGGTTGTCAAACATAATTTTTAAAGGTACATTAATATAATGCGAGAAAAATAATCATTCAATATATACTCGTGAGGGATAGTGAAACTCCACCTCGGGGCCAAGATTCACGGTCTAGGACTCGGCAAAGCCTCGTCCTAGACCGTGAATCTTGTCCCCTCGGTGGAATTTTACTATCCCACACTCGTAATAATGAATGATTCTATAAATCTTATGTGAAAATAAAGAATATATATGTTTTGCGATTTTTTTAAATTTGCAATTTGCTTGCTATTACAACAAGTTGAAATGATGCGTATATTGATCCGTATATCTATCTATCTATCTATCTATCTATCTATCTATCTATCTATCTATCTATCTATCTATCTATCTATCTATCTATCTATCTATCTATTAGGGATGTCAACGAGTACTCGACTATCGCTCGGTCACGCCGATCATCGACTAAAATTTTCCTAGTCGATTACTCGTTGTAAAGTGATAAAATTAATTCAAAACATTTTTCCCTTAACGCAGCAGTTTTTTGGCTTTAAAAAAAGTAATACTTCTCTTTTCTCAGCCTTTCTGATCATGTAACATTATACACTCTGTTCCATCGAAAGGGTGCTCCTGGTATATTTAAAGCGGCCTAAAATTGATCACTTTTGAATTTGTAGATCAATCATTGTTTTGAATAGAAGTACTTATTGAAACATGTACTTGAATAGACCAACTTGTTGTTCCTCTAATCAGTTATATTTGTTGGATTACAATAAGATGTTTATATTTATTTAATAAAAAACTTAATCATACCCTCTCAATGCGTTTGATTAAAATATAATAATTCAAACTGTTGATTTGGCACGGCATGGGACAATGCCTTTTATTTATTATTCATTACTTAATATGAAACAGGTCACATTTGATTTGCCTAAGATGAAATGGAGCTCAATTAGGTGTAAGAGTCACAAGAAAAAGGAAATGTTAATTGATATTTAGATAAAATACCTTTAATTTTTTTGAAATCAAATACATCTAGTGCGTATTTCATAAGTTTTTAAATGTTTATGGTTTAAGATACGGTGTATCTAATAGGGATTGGAAATTTTTAGAAGAATTTTAGAAAAATACATGTAGGTAATTGAAGCGAGAAATGTCTCAAATTAGTTCTGGCCTGGTGTATACGTTAACGCATCAGCGTGGGATAAAAGCAAAGGTAAATCAAACGGCTAGTACATTTTCATGTATATACGACACGTACGGAATAACAAACTGATTATGATCGTTGGCAGATGTGCCCCATCTTTTTACACAATTTTGTGTTACTTATATATACCTTGATATTGTATGTAATTTGCTAGTCAAAAAAGTTGTATATAATTGTTCTTTTTACGTAACATAGAATCTCTGAGTTTTGCATAATTGTTTATAAATTGTGCCATGACTTAATTTGTTTATTTTGCAGTAGTTATTCTATGCATTTTGGATTGTTTTATATTTGTCATTTATTTATATGAATAAATGACCTTTTCTATTCCTCAGATCGGTGTTACGTTGCTTATTAAGGAGGTGTATCTATCAGGTATCCATAAAAATCGTTTATATTTTGTATAAGAGTGAACATTTCCGAATGAAGTCATTATACGTTAAATGCTTTAAAATACAAAGTATAGATGAAAAAGAGTTTATACATGTGTTCCGTGTTTAAAAGAAATCCCCTTTACTGTGTTTATATCCCCTCATGAGCAAACATCTTGATATAAAAAATATGCAATCATAAACCACACATATATTAAAATTCACTTAATTGATCGGTGCTACATTTTGAACCCCGATGTCAAGGACTAATGTTTGTTATCTTTTTACTCTATAATGTATGTTTTTTTTCGCTACTCTTGTAACTGGTTCTGCCCCGTCATAAATTTGGCCACACACACATAAAAATATATACTCTTTCTTTAAACAGATTCATCAAAAATTGTTTTTGTTTTCGCCCAGTCTAGAATTTTAATTTTGAAAATTAAATATATCGGTTAGTTCTGTAATTTAGAAAAAAAATAGTTTTTCCAGACGTCTAGAGTTTTGTCTGTGATAATTGTAGAGATTCTCCGTGCTACATGTAAGTATTAGAATATTGTATTCATTTTTGTGTAGGAAGGATGGCATGATCTAAATTTCAGTAATTGGCATATGTCCGTTGGTTTATAAAATAAATCTGTTATCCTGATCTATTTTTATAATACGTGGATCTAAAATAATGGCTGATCTTGTGTCTCGTTTTCCTTTGTAAATTGTATGGATTCATGTTAGTATTAAGGAATCAATAACGTTCCTCTAAACTTCTTTACCTTTCGTTCGGAATATATTTAGTATACATTCTTTAAGAATCGACCAATTAGGATATAATTATGTTTGTTTATCTACATGTACTTACCAATAGCTTCTATGTCTTACTCATGAATATATATATAAATACAAGTTTTATACTCAACGAAAAAATGATCGAAATGAGATTTTTTAAGCGATATAGTGTCCTAAGCAATTTTGGCAAGATGTCTTTGATATGTTTTAAAAAATTGACAATATTTACGCCATAAGACAAAAAGCTTTAAAGAATTCAATTTTAGGAAAAAGGTGGCTTATCTGCGTGAACAATAAAAAGTAATATAGAATTGTCGGCATCAAATACAAAAAGGACCTGTTGAAAAAAATTCTCCATAAATTGGAACTATGCAATATTGATATTGTCGCAGATACCCTACAACGTTCCTCTCAAGAGCGATAAAAAATAAGGGTTTCTATAAAACTTTCGTTGTACAGTATTATCCTCAAATAATACAATAATCTAATTTACTTTTTTTATCGGTTACGAAATTACCTTTTTTACATGTCATTATAGCTTTATTCTATTACAAGTAACAATTTAAAAGCTATTGCTTTAAAAATAATTTATCATTTCACAGTTTCAATTCAATTTGGTTTTTCCTACAGAATGATTACAAAATGTTTTGATTTTTAAACGAGGTAATAATTTTTGTCCGCTTCGGATTATTATGCAGAGGAAACAGGAAATACAATGTAACTTGAAATCATGTTACAAACTGTGAATATTCAGCCAGTACTTGACAAATATTATTGACATTTGATCTAACTATTTAGATCAGCTATTTGATGCCATTCTGCACGTAATACGTACATGCTTATTAGTTATAGTGCATTTATAATTTGTCCTTTAAAAAATTTAAGTTTTTTTTTTTATTTCAGTGAAAAGATGATAAAGTGTACCCAATATTGCTACGGAAAATGATATGTTTGATTATCCGTTATGTCCGTCTGACACAGACCCTGTACCCAAATGCTAGAACTTGTATGTTATTTTCTATGTTTGTACTAAATCACAATTTGGAATGAAGCTGTAGAAGTGCAGAATGGTTCCGAAATTTAACTTATATAAACCTCATTTTTATCTTATACTAAACAGTACATTACTACTATACGTACTGAGAATTTTAAAAAATCCTATAGAACCTAGATCATATGGTTTTGTTTTCATTCTTGATTTCAATTCTGAAATACCTTAGTCTTTGTTCAACAATTATGTTTATATTGTTGATGTCTCAAGTCTGCATAACTCTCTCCGACCAGTGGTTGCTTGAACACCCAAATCATCAAACTCACGAGTATTCATACCTAATGCAATGAAGATAACTAATGAGCAAGTTTGACTCGTTTCGTTTGTTGTTATATAGAAGTATATAAGCAACTTTCTTGAGCAACAATGGCCAACTAACATGACAAAATCAGTTGGACGTGGTCAAATAAAAACAGCATTCTGATAATGAAAAGGTAAGTGTTTCGTGATTCTTTATACTGCACACACATGGAAAAAATGTTACTACAGTACCGATCAAACCCAAGCTTACACCAGAGTAAACGCCAATTCAACCCCGAGTTTACTTTTGGGGTTTATTAGGGTTTACTCTGGGCTTGCTCTTTGAAAATGTGGGTCCACTCAGCGTTTTATTTGTGTTTACTCGGGGTTTACTTAGAAATTGCTTTTGAGGTCCACTGTACGCACTGAAGTATGAAGCAGACCCGTCTTTTATCTAACTATTGTACTGCCTGTACTTACTGTCCCTTGTATATTGTGAATACACAGTAAGCGTCTGCTTTCAGGGGTATACTTCTGACCGGGTTTACTTTCAGGGTTTACTCTGGGTTCACTCTAGTAAACCCGGAGTAAACCCAGAATAAACCCAGAGCAAACCCAGGGTTTAGTTGGGGTTTACTTCTGTTAGGTTGGGTCTGATCGGTACTGTAGTTCTGCGGAACAATTGTGTCTGCGAATTCCAATGCCCATTCTAATATCTTTCCATTGTCGTTGGATTCATGAATACATTAAAATTTTCGTATATAAATTCGTCTTGGAGACGAACAGTTGTAGGTTCTTAAACCTTAATCTTTTATCTTTATCAAACATAACTATTAAATGAGGAAAGAGGGAAAGAGGGAAATTTTCATTTTTCGTTTCATTTCCTTTCCTCATTATTTATTTCTGTTTCTTTTTAAAAGCTTTGGTCCACCATACAGAAAAAAATATTTTTAATTATACATTGTTAACCACGAGGCACTTAACATATTTTCAAATTAATGTTCTGTACATAATATTTGTTAATATATTTTTTCAAGGTAGGGAGCTTCTGGTAAATGGACAAAATGCGTTTAAGAAATAAAATAAGACGTCAACATGACATCAAATTAGCTTGGATCTGTTTTACAATCTAAAGGTGCATATAGCTAAGCATCGACAATATTGAAGGAGGTGAATATTTACTGATTGAAAAGTTCATTGTTTACATATAGACTTAGATAATAATAATGTGCTTGAAATAGTTAATTGTTTTTTGCATAAAGACTTTCGAAATCCAGTTTGGCTCACGATGACGTCACAGTCAACATCAAAACTAGGGACTCGTTGATTTTAATTTGTAATAATTAAACAAAATTTGCAAAAAATGTACCTAACAAGTTTAAAACTTGCTTATATTTGAGGCGAATAGTGTAATTGCTGCACGATATTTAACGTTTACCTCTTGAAAATCTACCGCACGCTCGTAAAATATTTCCTTAACACTTGTATGTGGATCGTTGGATATTTAATTTATCTGCAACAATCACAAAATAATCAGGGGTTTTGCAATCAAAGGTATATAATGTTCAACGGAGACTAGACGACATGCAATCTAGAATACGATTTTTTCTGACTCAGACATCTTTGGTTGAAGGTTTATTTGTATAAAATTATTCCCTGGGAAGCAATATTAACCTAAATTAGGTTTTATTCTATTCATATAAATTATTTCTTTATTTACTTTAAACAAAAAATGTATGGTTCTGAAGAGATAAAAACAGTTAAGGTAGTATTTTTCAATCCAAAAAAAGCAGGAACTTTCCCAAAGTTTTAAAAGGCGTTGTCAGTATATGCCTATTAGTTTGAGTGCATATATTTGTGTAATTGGTAACATAGTGTTTGTTGATACTTATAAACCAAAGTATCAATCAACACATAAACAGTTTACTTTCAACTCTGAATAACGTACAATGTTATGCGTTTACCGGGAAATTTGAATTTTACACCAACCTTAAAGTTGACAATTGGGTTAATATCTTCAAATTATATAATAAATCACAAAATATTGGAAGAAAGAAAGAAAAAAAAACCTCATAGATATCGCATAATTCATGACAACAGGTCATGTTGTAATGCAATAATCGATACAACTAGCGCCATATTGACCATGCAATTAAAAAAAATCCTTAATGATGATATTTGCATCTCGCCTCGTTTTAATTATTTTAACTTCTCTGATATTTTTCATATAAAATCAATTGAAGGAATACATTTTTGATCATTGTATTATAGGGAATAGCATATTATTTATTATTTGGAAGCTACTTCAACTATTTGAGAGTCTCATCACTTTTTTTCATAGTTTTAAAATATTGACTAATTAACAAAAATAAAACCTACGTTCATTAAAAGAGATGCAAGTGTCATAAAAATGCGTTTTTAGTGAATTCGGAGGACACAGTTCAATAGAAAATTTATAGTAAACCATACTTTATATTTATGCACTATTCATAACATAACAAGCAAATATTTGATGCGACTAGCCTTTTGCATCACCTTATACATGTAATGAGTGATGAGTAAAATATCGCCCAGGAAAAGAAATTTACAATAGAATATATAAAAGAATGTAATGACACATTAACCTAAATACATTAATACTAAATAAAAATACACTTTCTGGTAAAGAAGCCACCATATTCAAATTGTAAACATTCTATGAATGAATTATATGGAAATATAATTGTGTAGGATAGGATTTAAGTATTGCTAAATTAAACGCAACTATTAAATTATATTTACATTTTTCAGTGCATTTTTCTAACAGGTGATACCACAAGTAGTACGAATCGACTTTGTATTATAAAGTCCAATTATTTTAAATTACGTATTGTTTGTGCGCAAGCGGGGTTTGCATGATTGATGATCTGATATTAAATGGTAAAACTGCTCAAAAGTATACATAAAAAGTAATATGGAATCGATCTTTTAGTATTATGAGGTCATCATTTCAATCGTGGCTTGGTCAAATCTATCATAAAGTCCTTCTGGTTTTTGATTTGCCCACGCCCTGATCAAAATTATCAAATCATAATACTGAAAGAATGATTTCTTATTCTTTAAACAAAACGAAGTAGCAGTGACTCATGTTTAAAAGGTGCAGACTCTTTAAAAAGGTTATCAATTTTTTTTTAAAAATTCGTTTGTGAAAAGGATCTAGATTTAATCAATAAAATTCAAAGAATAATACATGTAATTACAGACACATTGAACATTGTTGTCGAAGCGGAACTGGTTTGTCATGACAAACACTAGGATAAGTGATTGAGATGTAAAACGAACATATAAAGTTTCATTCATATATTGTTGACAATTGTTTTATTTTTTAATTATTTTCATTTCATTTAAGGATTTTTTTGCTATACATTGCATATACATTTACATGTATACTGAGCATTTAGATACTCATGTTTATTTTTCTTTTTACCTAAATACTGAGTAAACAATTCAGAACTTCGTGTAGATGAATACCAATTATATTCAACTTGAAACCAGGAAAATATATGTTTTGAAAATAACATCCGTCCGATGCTATCTAAAAATGTTTCCTGCTATTTATTGCAACTCAAAACTGCTAGCGTGTGCGTTGGTTTTTAACATTTTACATCTTTTCCCATTCGTGAATGTACAGGGTAAGTGAAATCTAGATTCTACGTAAATATTTTAACTCTTTTGAATTATTAATTGATAAGCAATTGTTTTTATAGAATTACTGGATCAAACTGTTGTTATGGATTTTTTCTAAATGATACAACTGGAAAATGTGAAGGTAAGGATGAAAAGTATTGAATATATCAGTAAAGTTGATAAATGTATGTTGAAAATAACTGTTTAATGATGATAATTTATTATTGATCTTCGTTAATGTTAATTAAAGTATCTTTTAAGCTATTCGTATTCAAAAACAAAACTAATTGTGCATTGAACTCACCTTATCAAATTTAAGAAATTTATTTAAAATTGAAAAAAACAATTTCATGAGAATATTTTGTTCAACGAAATGTATTATTTGTACACTTCGCCGTCAAGTTGAACTCACATTTAATTTACACATTATTTTAACATTAACTTATGCTTAAGAATCTGTAAACAGACTTTGTCTTGACTGAAATAACAGCCTGACAATTTTAGGGTTTGTTGACTTTTCATGTATATCGTTTGTTGTGAATACACCTAGGCACCTGATCTCACCTCTATCTTTTTAGAGGTCCGTGTTTGCTTTGCTTTGAATTTGTTTTTTGCTATTTGGATTTTTGAGACGGTTAACAGTTTGTTATTGTCATTCCTTATCTAGCATGCTCAAGTGGCTATCATGGCAAAGATTGTGCAATTCAATGTCAGTACCCCACCTATGGAGAAGGCTGCCAATCTGAATGCAAATGCTTAAAGAACAAATCGATTGGTTACCCAAAGTATATCAACGGAGATATCCAACCTCAGAGATGCTACATTGATTACTATCGTCAAAGATGATTTATTTTTCAAAAACAATTTTGTGATAAGCTTACTTTGATTTTTTGTCTTATTTTTCTGTATTTTCGTTTTAACGTATGTGTTTTTCAAATGTTGTCGAAAGAGAAGTATTGATAACAAGGTGACAATTATTGAGTGGAAGGCACAGTATCAATCGTTGAGCCCAGGAATTATGGAACCAGAAAATGCAGTACAACCAGCACATTATCGTGTGAGTGATTCTGCGTACCTTTCACCTGCTTACTTACACCCTGTTTCAAATCGTTATGAGAACAAAGAAACCATCAGTCTCCATGCAAACGACGTAAGTGATAGTGTGGTGGAAGTCATGACAAGCGGACAGATTCGTGCTACCGACCAAATGTACACGATAAATGGGCCAAACATGTCTTTAGAGGATCAATCAGAAAATGTTTATAACGAAATACTTACAATATAAATATAGCTTTGGATTAATTTTTCGAGTGTTAAAACATTGAGAGTAACTGTGGCAGAAAATGGACTTCAATAGAAAACATTATACATGTATAAAACGAGAAAATTTGGCGCATACGTATTTAAGCGCAAACGCAAGTGCTAATACATTAGCGCAAATAAATTTTAGCGTTCGCATCTTTTAAAGAAATTTATTAGTTTTTGTTTTTAGACGGGGTCAAATCTTTCTTTTTTTTTAATCAAGTTAATTTCAGTTTGAAATGAAAATTCAACTAACAACTTGTAAATTGTAAATCCTTCAGTTAATTGTTAGATAGCTTATGAATTTCAAAATGACTAACCCAATTAACGTATGCTTCTAAGTTTATTTTTTACATACATGTATTTCATTTATTATAGAAAAAAAAAACATGAATGGAATGTGCACCAGACACTGCTTATATACTAGTCCTCTCTGATGGTCAGTCAACCATGCATGTACGGACTGTTTATTTGTAAAATTAAAGTCTTCTTAATTTTCCATTATATAACAATTAGCTTTAGTGGGTTTTTATAATTTACTATGTATTTCTGTGTTATCATAATAATATTTACCAAAATTATCTGTTTTCGTGCAAGATATGTTTTTCATGACATGTCCGTCACTGTGGTTAAACCCGCAACCCGGTAAAGCTAAATTATTTCATTAATCTTTAGATTATCTGTTGTTTTTTTTCATTACTAGACCTTATCATATTAAACATATTTTTAATTGCATAGGTGATTTACTGCTTTTAGTGGGTTTTTTTCCTATCATATAACGTTAAAGTAATCAAATCTGCAGAAGGTAAACAAAACGTTCCCTTTATCACCCGAGGATATCAATAAGCCTATAAAACATGTACATGTATAAAATATCATGAAAAATAAGCACTGTAAAATTACATTCACTGTAAATAACAAACAAAAAATAGCAACCTTTAGTTTCTTCATATTTAATTTCTTATAGAATTACTTATATAACGTAAGTCCAAGCGTAATCGATTCAAGGCGTCTTTTATTATAATTGATTAATTAAGCAGACTGCAAAGCATACATAAAAGTTAACGTAGGGATAATGAAGACAATACAAATCTAATGAAAAAATAAAAAAAAAATTAGAATAAAAATAATTTACTTACCATTATTTGAGATGTGTAACCAGTATGTAAATGTAATGACACATATTTGTGATAGATCCACCACCCTTCTTTTTGTCTCTTTTTGTCTATGGCGTTGACATAGCGTACTTAACACAATGGAACAATAGAATACCGATCTCGATGTATTTATTTACTTACGGAGTCATTAAGTTTTTTACGCACATACGCTTATCTAAAATTAATGATTTCTTAATAATAAGATACATACAAATTTTAACTTACAGACAATAGTTTATAACTGATTGATAGTTCTCCTTTAAATCCATTCATTACTTTCCAAATGAAAGCTGAATACTATGATACTAATTAATACCAACACATTGTGTGGAATTAGCAACGACACGCTGCAGCTATTTAATATTTGGCATATAATATGTACGCATATATATGGCATAAAGTTGGATCACATGAGTTATTTATTAATAAAACAATTCTGAAAATTTAAACTTTCCGCAGAACATCTCGTCCTTAAAGCTGACATGAATTCATAAATACGCAATATTTCCCTTTTATCTCGGACTACCGCCATATTTGTTGCCGATTTCTATTGTTCTGTTCACCGCTACACACCCCCTATATAAGGCCGAGAATACCATTCATGCTTCACCGCATTCAGGAATTTCATACACCCGAACACGTTACCTTGGACGAAAAGACGCATAGGAAAGCGTCTTGAAGAAAAAAAATATGACAACCACTGCACTGGCAAGATATGTCCAATACAATTGTAGACCATTTTCCTGTGTATGTTATAACATCGCACATGCGCATATCACACACTGGCAGATCGATCAATGGCAATTATCGCATGGATTTTATAAACGGGGAGTTTTTTGTAGGAACAGATGGAAACGTTCTTACTTTCTTGGATTTACTATCATTTAGCTACTGTGTTGGATGTTGTGTTGTGTTCAAGAAGATGCAGACGTTATGCACTCTGTATGAACGACACACGTGTTCGATGTGCATGCGAAGTAAGTCAGCACAGTCTGTGCAAAATAATACGGATACCTTGGACATCCATTCAAAAAATAAATATATTTTGTATTTCATTGACTGTTGTTTTCTTTATTCTTTATTACTACATTTTACTACAATGTGTAGTTCATGCATTTAGAAGTCCGTGCAACGTGAATGCCTCGATCGGAAAGCAATCGACTGTAACTTTCTCAACCGGTATATATACCCCAGTGACAGTAGGGGAGCGATCACAAATAATATGGCGACCAAATGCTTTTATGAATTCATGTCATCTTTAACTGGTATTTAACACCTGAGCAATTCTTTATATAGCCTCCCTAATAAACCGGTTCTTATGAACCAGGTGACACAAACAGGTATTCGAATGGAAACCTTATATTTCCTGATAATTAATTCATTATTATACCAAGTAGAAATTGATTTCTATCTAATTTGTCCCTCAAACGAAAGAAATCATATGTAATGTAAACGTAATAATGAAACGTGACATGCACACGCATTTCAATATCGTAGGCGACTTTAGTGCATAAGGGTAATCAGTTTCAATCGTTTTTCAATACGTGCGACTTCATGAACAAGTTTGATTTTCATACATAATGTTCTGCCTCCCCCTGACTGACTCTAAAGACATAACATATGCTCATCCATATTTGCTGCAAACTTTGCAAAGTGCGCGCTTTCGCAGAAGAACGATAACTCTGTATCACAACAATTAATAGATAACTCGTACCACTACACACTCATCCCACTACACATAACATTCTTTATTTGATAATACATTTTGAGTAATAATATCTTTCTTGTTCATGGCGTCGCTCATACTTAACTCAACACATATATATCCTTCAAGTTACCCTGAAAACGTCATTTTTTGAATTTCGACCTGTTTTGGAGGCTTTGAATCGGCTCTTAAGAATCAAGTTCAGGCAATTAAAAACCACCCACTGGAAGTAAAAATCATGTAGATTTTACTTGTAAAAGAAGATGTTATATTGCTACATGTTTTTACGTCAATCTTTGAGGGCCAAAATTGATAGAAACC
Organism: Magallana gigas; assembly: GCF_963853765.1. Classification (NCBI taxonomy): domain Eukaryota; kingdom Metazoa; phylum Mollusca; class Bivalvia; order Ostreida; family Ostreidae; genus Magallana; species Magallana gigas. Next base: position 16,706,482 of record NC_088861.1, on the reverse strand, counting down.
GTATATAATTCTTTAATAAAAGAAATATTGCTTGACTTTATGCATCAATTGTTAATTCTTTAACGTTTATTATGTTAAATAAAAGAAGTATTCGACATTTTTAAAACTAATTTCTATCTACGTAATCTACCGAGCTCATTCCGGAAAATTCCGAGTTCTCAGAGTCAATTGTACATTCGATACCTTAAACAATATAAATTGTTCTCCTAACGAATATGAGGTACACATGTTATTATATAAATTATTCAAATGGCAGCAAATTGATGTAAAAGTTTCAGTTTGTTTGTGCCATAACCTTGAGTATCAAATAGAGTGCCAAATCGGAAAGGTACTGTAACAACATATTGAGAAATTAAATTAATGCTAGAGAAAGTGTTGACATTTAAGCGATTACAATTTTCAGGATGCCACTTTCGAGTTAAAAGTCACGCAGAGGGGAAGAGAAATGAACGTGAAGATATATTAAATAGCAATATTGAGTGAATGTGATATTGATCTAACGTAAAATAGATTAGCAAATTCAAGTTTACATTAAAGTGCAATTCCCATGTAAAAAATCGATTTTTACGCTATGTCATTCCAGTAATTATTATTCAGTAATTTCAGCCACCGTTCAGCCGGCTGAATAGTATAACTGAATATACAATGTTAGTTATTTTGGTCAATGTTGCCGTTGTCAGCAATATTCGTTATTATCATTAAGCCTCTTTTTGATTCATGTTGTTTTTATTTACAGATAAAAAGAGAGAAGTACACGGAAAAGAGATATCTACTGTTTGTAAGATGTTTAAAATACTTTTTTTGCATTTTTAAATGAGAGAGAGAGAGAGAGAGACTTGTTCTATACCACGAATAGATTCTTGCAATTATCCCTTTGATTATTCTTTAGTTTTTTAAAAATACAATATATCTATATATGTCATATGTCTTGATGGAGGATATCAACACATTCGGAGATGATTTCTAACTCCTGCGTCTTATCATACGATTATGTTATTCTGAATTTGTTTCTCAGTATCTGGTAACAAAATAACAATATGGTCTTAATAATCTCAGTAGCGTCAATTTATTTTCTATAAAAGGAACAGTTGTATTAATTTACATTAGTTCTGCATACAAGCAAACATATAATATGATTTACAATCTAAATCTTCCGGCTGTAAATCAGAGGGCTTAGTGGTGAGGAAAAAAAATGTGATTTAAGGTTGGAGGTAAAGGATTTTTCAAAACCTTTTAACATCCAAGTGGAGTTAATAAAGAATATTTATGCAGGCTTCCTACTTTTTTCATTTTTGCTGAAGCAACAATAAAAGTGCTATCTGCGGTGGTGTTTTTTTTAATTTTATTTTCACATTGTTGTGTTCATCATTTGAAAAGAATTAGAATATAAACAGGCAAAATGAAAATACAATATAATCATTACATACTTTTCGTCCAGTCAATCTTCTCTTAAATTTGCCAAACCTTAACAAAATTGCAACAGAATTTTTATAAGATTAACTTGAAAGTGTAATGCCTAGTCAGTCATATGATAAAATTCTAAAAAGAATCTAAACCTGCAAAATGAAGACATTTTGGTTAAAACATTCATTTTTAGTGAAAAATAGTAGAAAACTGAAATTTCTTTTTTGAGTAACTACTTAAAATGGATATTTTATCATGTAAATGTGTCAGTTTTATGATATTTAAATACAATGTACAAATGAATAATAACCAGTCATATTTTTGTTCATTTTTTATCAATTTCTAGATAGACCGCGGTAATTTAGAGGGAAAAGGTAAGTTCTTAAAATATGTATGAAAACAGCTTAAATAATTATACTGCATGACATTTGGTTATCAAATCACTTTAACATACACTTTTGTATAATTATTTTTATATATTTTTTAACAAATTAAACAACTAACAATAGTTCAAATCAGTGTACACCAAACGAACAGAGTACAGAAAAAAATCACTGTAATGAACATGTGCTGAAAAATCAATGTCGGGTGAGAAGAGATCATACAAATATTACATGGCTTTAAGGGCAACATACCAGAAAATTTTACCCTAGGTGACAGGAAAGCCCTGGAGTGTTGTGTTGCCCGAAACCGTAGGCAGAGGGCAACATAACACTTCAGGACTTTCCTGTCACCAAGGGACAAATATTTTGGTTTTGTCGCCCGAGAAAACATGTAATATATGTTACTTTACATTTTTAAATAATCAAAACCTGTTTAAGAACATATTTACCTCATTATCAAGTGTATTTTATGAACAAATCTTAATATCTTACTAATCAATCTAAGTTGTTCTGTAAAATGAAGGTCGGTGCTTTTAATAAGGAAAACGAGAAAACGAACTCAAAAATGTTATATATTGAATTTTCTGGTGACTGACTGACAATTGATTTCAAGTGCAAGATTGAATTCGGAAAGAAGTTTAGAATCGATAAATTTGAGTTTCTTAGTCTTTCCAAAAATTGCATATATACATGTATGTCAATGATTTCAACAATAATGAACATTGTGACTGTTTTCTTTTGAGATTATTTCAAATAAATCACATCAACAAACAATTAGAGAAAATATAAATATATGTAACTGATATTTTACTATATAAATCTTCATCAAATCACATTTTAAAACGATTTTCCTTCTAACTAAAGAGTTTGTCGCCTTTTCTTGTTAAAACATTTCAAAGATTTCACCACTGATATAGCATCAACTGTTTCAGCGATCCAACATCCGTAACTTTTGATTTGGTAATTAATGGTTCTAGTAAAAGCTTAGCACATAGTTTACAATATTCACATTACAGTTTGAAAGTTAAAATTCTTCTCCTAACCATGAAGGTGCATAAAGCTGGTGCTTATCCCATATATAAAGCGGATAGGAAACATTCCCTCTCCCTGGATGGGACTCCAGTGCATCGTAGCTGGTAACTTCCCAGCGAATTCTGGTACCCTATTTCAGCTTGATGGATTGAGATAATGTAGATAAAGTTTCTTGTATAAGGAAACAACACACACAATCGAGTGACCACATCAGGGTTTACTCCAGCGATCTTTCGTTTACTTGCCTAATGCCAAGAACTACTGAGCCATGTGCTTTATTTATATATTCTAGAATGCCCTTTTTTCGTTTGGCACACATTTGATTATTTGGTATAGAAATAGGTGTGATCTGAATTGTGATCATTTTTTAAAACTTAAACAAGTTCTTCTTTAATTATTTACATGTAATTTTCTTCAAAAAGCATATATTCTGCAATAATATAGAATTTCCAATTACATTATTTTTGATTTTACTTTATTATTTACGTGAAATTCAAATAGGGAGAGGATATTTATCTTCATTATATTTTTTTTTTATCTTGATTTGTTAGGACTTCAAATGGAATTGTTATCAAATGCACTATAAATGTAATAATTATGTACCGACTTTTCTGTTTTAGTCGTTAAAGTACTAGGATCAGAAGATGATTCAGAAGATCAGTTTTCAAACAAATCTAGTTCTGGTACATCTAATGTTTTTCAACTTGACACACTGTGATACTGCTCTATTGTGTGTGTTTGTGCGTGTGTGTGTGGGGGGGGGGGGGGAGGGGGTGGGGTGAGGTGGAGTTGGGTAACATGCATTTGAAAAATAATAAAATTGTTATTACTTTGAAATTTCACTGTTTAATTTGCCGTCCAAAAGAGCAGTACTGCAGTTTTAATGTGGATAACTATTGTTAGTTAATTCCTTTTTTTAACTACAATTTAAGATCTACAACTATTGATACCTGTTTGGTGTTTAAATATCTGAAAATTAATTTAAATTTTTCATTTATTAGTCGTTATCAATAAATAAAGATTTCATGTGAGAGAAAGAGAGTAGAAAAGAAAATAGTGACTTGTAATTTTTTTTGAACTACAGAAAGCAGAAATGACAACCCAGAAGTGCCGTCAGAGAGCCAAACTCTTATAGGGCAAGGTTATGGTAGGTCTTTTATTTTTATCAACTCCCTAGCACTATGCGATCCTCGCACTAGGCAATCAGCAATCCACAGTGTAAGATTTAAAGACTTCCAGTCAAAGAAATATTACACCCGCATACATAAATGCACGTAGCGTGCATGTGGGTGAATGAAGGTGCCCAATATCCTTTAGTAAATGACTGGAGGTCTTCGTTGTTTAAATCTACGTAGTATATAATCCATTATATAAATACATTAATTATACTTTAAAATATATACTTTACAAGGTTATTGTTAAAAAAGCCAAGGAAATCAGCCAGTGGAATATTGATTTATAGGTCAAAAGTGAATACATGCTTGATTGAAAATACAATATATAGACTCCAGAAGATTCACAATATTTGGGTGTATATCTTAGTTGCATTAATACTTAGTTTTTAAGAAGGCAGATGAGGAGGTAACTGTGCGGCGGTGTACATGCATATAAAATGCATATTACTCTATAAATTCCATGGTCCTTCTTTGCAAACCATATATATATATATATATATATATATATATATATATATATATATATATATATATATATACATATATATATTATATATATATATATATATATATATATATATATATATATATATATATATATATATATATATATATATATATATAACAAAAATGAACTTTGCACAAAATTGAATTCGTGAATTCTTAGTTGAGCTGAAAAAATTATGGCGATCTGTTTTCAAGTACTTTCTTAAATGTTGGTTTGTTTCTTAATATAACAAAACAAATACTGACTGTGTTTTCGGGCAACATTGATTATATTAGCCCCCTTGGGACAAATACGCTTCGCGTCGGGCAATAGTTTGTCCCTCGGAGGCTAGTATAATCAATGTTGCCCTCAACCCCAGTCAATATTTGTATTATGTATATATATAAATATATATATATATATATATATATATATATATATATATATATATATATATATATATATATATATATATTTATATATATATATATATATATTTGTTATATTCAGTAGTATAATCTCACTTTATAACTCTATATAGACGAATAGTCAATAATTGTAATATCAGCTCGTCCGAAAAATATTGACCGGTCAATATTTTTTAGATATTGACCGGCTAGGAATAATATCTAGAGAACATTCCCTCTATTTCAAATAATCGCCTCTGATTTGTTGATTCGTAAACGGTGACGTAAATAATTCTTCGCGACTCCAAAACAAGGTGACGTCATAATAGACAGTCAGTCAAGGCAAGTAAACAACGAACGCGCAATGCAACGGTTTGCTATCATAACGGATATAAGGATTTGCGAATTACTGTGAAGTAAAATCAGGTAGAACACCTGTCTGATAATTCTTACGGTCGGCGGAATATCACAAGTGACGGCGCCGTTTGATGCTGAGGATATTTTGGAAATGAACTTTGCACAAAATTGAATTCGTGAATTCTTTGTTGAGCTGAGAAAATTACGGCGATCTGTTTTCAATTAATTTCTTAAATTTTGGTTTGTTTCTTCATATAACAAAACAAATGTTGACTGTGTTTTCGGGCAACATTGATTATATTAGCCCCCTTGGGACGAAAATATTGCCCTCCGCTTCGCGTCGGGCAATATTTCGTCCCTCGGGGGCTAATATAATCAATGTTGCCCTCAACCCCTGTCAATATTTGTATAATATATATATATATATATATATATAGTGTGAGCCTGTTTGGGAGGGTAACAGTTGAAATTGACACCCCGAGGAAACCATTGTCAACCGACGCGAAGCGGAGGTTGACAATGGTTTCCTCGGGGTGTCAATTTCAACTGTTATCCTCCCAAATAGGCACTATTTATTTTATTATACTGAATGTCTTAATTTTAGAGAATTTCTTACTGCTTTTATATAGAAATGACGTGAATTCTACGGCGAAACGTACGGGCATAATTTACGCGCATGTAACAATTCCTTGTGTTACCCGTTGCTAAGTCTGTTGCTAACGCTGAGGGTAATAGAACAAATTATCAACTGCGTCTAAACCAATCTTATTTCAGTATTTAACATAAAAGTATAAATATATATATACATGTATATATATATATATATATATATATATATATATATATATATATATATATATATATATAATCACAACACCGAAATAAAATCAACTAGTTTCATATCAAAACATCAGGAGTTTGAAAATATGTTGCTAAGTTACACAAATACACATAAATAAAAAATTCAGATTTCTTATTGTGACGTCATAAAACGCTAGTATTATGTAATTTTATGTAGCCGAATTGATTTAAGAAATGAAGATAATAATTTTTCTATTGATCGACGTATCAAAGAAAAAATTGACCGGAAAACTTCATCAATGCGCGTAGCGCATTGATGAAAAAGTTTTCCGGTCAATTTTTTCTTTGATACGTCGATCAATAGAAAAATTATTATCTTCATTTCTTATCATTTAATAAAACATTTTCAAATAAAAAAATGTGAAGTGTCATTGATCAAAAATGTAAATAATGTAAATGAAGCGGCGCGTATGAATACAAAACAACAACAGCAACAATATTCAAAATGGATGCGCCTTCAGCTGATGCAGAGCTATTGAGCTGAATTAAAGGATTAAACACAAGTAGTGAGTTAAAATCTGAACCGACTGAATTGAAAACGAAAGGAAAATACATGCGATAACTTGTGATATTATTCACTGTGCAGAAAAACTCGTAATAAAACTAGTTTTCATGTGAGATCGCTGGAATATGCAACTGGACATAACCATCCAAGAAAAGGCGATCGTGGATGAAAATAGCTGATATGTCGACAGAGAATAGTATGTATAAGCGACTTTTGTAAACGTTATGGTAACTAGATAGCCAGTGATGTACTTAAATGGTATTTCTGCCGCTTGCAATGCGCCGAAGGAGTTGATGTATTACTCATAGCTTTTCTTTACGACGCTTATTCTGATGACAGATCGTGTGTAAATTCAAAAATCATCGTTACCAAATTTGAACAGAAGTGTTACCGTGAAAGTTTATAGGCCTATATGTTCATTATAATATTCCTGGAAAAGGAACAGCCAGCCTCGCTGTAAATGTTGATTGATCTCAAGCAGACGAAATCGTGAGAAGACGCTTTTAAATTCTCTATTTCGTGAATAATATAATGTGTTTTGTTTATTTTTGAAGGTTAAACTTTCATTTTTTTATATTCACTAGGTTGCATTTTTTTGTTGACAATAAAACAGTCACAACTTTACATTTTGTTGACAGTGTTTATCTTGGAAATTCCCGTTCTATAAATAGTGTTAGATCAGAACAGTTGAGAAAAGTAGATCCGGCAAAAATTTTATTGATGCAGGTATCAAAGAAATTTTTCGACCAATCAGAAGCGCCGATATCTCATCAAATGAATAAATATTAAATGATTTTGACGTCAAAATATAAAGATATTCATTAAGAACGGGATAATAAAATTATCCATACAAATATATAAAATTATTGCGGGAAACAGTTTTTATCAGACACATAATATAATTATTAGGCATTTAAAACAGGTCTATATCCAGATAGCAAACTTATATTGGCCCAACGTTGGCCCGATGTTATCATTTATGCGGACCCAATGTCGGAAAATAACATCGGCCCAATGTGGTTTTGCTCATCGGCGCAACATTGCACCAACACGCTGGCGTGACGTTGGCCCATTGTCAGTAGATTGACAGTTTTAATGTTGGCCCAATGTTGGGACAACGATTTAATCCAACCAATATTCCCCAAACTTTGTCCTTATAAAACAATGTCACAAAGATTTACAGTAAATCTAATCTTTATTGTTTTCTCACAGAAATATAATCAATATTCAAATTTTCAAATGTTTTTTTATAGTCGATCTATATACTTCCACATCCCTTCAATCTTCTTCATTTGTTTTCTTTACTCCTATATTCATCCCCTTTCCCAATCAGATGAATAACGAATCACAATAAATGCTTTTGGTCACTATCTTTAGTTCAGTTCCAATTTAGTTCTCTAGTTCTGACCTCGTTGATAACTTCAAAAGTCCGCTTTTGCAAAATGCAGCTGTAAATTAAAAAAATAATCATACAAAATGGAAAAAATAAATTGATATAAATAGAATTGCATGTACATTTTTAAAATAGTAATACAAAAAATCCTTAATATATAACAATTAAAAAAATGTAATACATTATTGTGTCTTATTAAATTTAGTTTTCAATCCAACAATAAATTTGTTTGCGGGAAGGGGGCCTTTTTTACTGTGCACAGTTTTAATATGTGTATCAGAATTGTTTTGCAATACAATCGTTTTACCGGTAACGAATATTTGCCAGTATCGAATAATTTTTAGAAAAATTATTTGTGAAAAACAAAGTTAAGGTTTTCAAAAATCCAAGCTAGGTAATTATAATACAGAAATTAATATTCCGGAAGTGCAAGGCAGAAAAAACGAAAGTGTCAAAACAATTAAACCTAACTATGAAAATAAGTTTGTTCTTGAACCCTTTTTAGTGGATAATTAGTAATTATAATCCATTTAAAGAGATTATGCATCATATCAAATAATAATTGAGCTTTTAATGAAATTACGACTTCAGATAGAACCACGTATAGTTTTCCTAGTATCGGTTCAATGCGACAGAAATATTATTTGGATATTATTTGGATATATTGATAGATATACGGGCAAAACAAAGGCAAATGGCAACTACTTATCATTAATTACTATTATAAAGTGTTTTCATGAAAATTCAATTTCATAAAGTAACGCAAAATGAAAGCTGTTCAAGTACAGTTTTAATTTGACGGGAAAATTTTACGATAAAAATAACGATCATATTATTTGTTTAAATAACATATTTCCACAATTATTTTTCCTTCTTCATTTATAAGTCTATTGACATGTACCTCTAGTGCATTTTTTTAAATTAACCCGCCCCAAAATATTCGGTCAGAAGTGATAGAGGGCGCCTAATTTGATACTGGAAAACGTATTCGAAACTAGGAAAATGGAGGGGGTGTTGAAATAACTATCTCCGTAATTCATCCTTTATATTTTTGTAAGTTTGATACTACAGTTTAGAAGGACAAAGAAACGTGATTTAAACAAAAAATAAAAACATTTGGAATTCCGATAATAATAGTCGCATGCACGACGAAACCGCATACTGATTCGTTACCGGTAAAATGACTGTATTACTGCTTTTTTACTGTGAATAAGTCAATTTGAATTTTCCGGGGAGCGGCCAGGGGCGCGGGGGGGGGGGGGGGGGGGCTCTGGATATATCCGACCTTCTTTAGATCCGTGCAAGACCCACAGCTTCTGATCTAATATTATCAGCATATATCATGCCGATGATTTATCATTCAAACATACGACAGTATACAATTATTTAATGCTTGAGCAGTCAATAGACCAGAATATCTTTCCCGAGGTGCAGGGAACAGCTCAGTATGATTTATTGCCCGAGGCCAACGGCCGAGGGTAATATATCATACTGAGCTGTTCCCTGCACCAAGGGGAAAAAATTCTGGTCTATTGACTGTTCAAGCATTAAATAATTGCTTTATTACCTAATTCCTTTTTTTAGTTTTCGGGGTTTACAATTTGCATATTGCAGATGGTTTTCGTGCCATTATGCAATATACTAAGATTTTTTTTTTCATCTTTTACATGCACAGAACTTGTTGCATGCATTACAACATCTCAATTTAATATTAGTTTACACAAAGGAGGGGGGGGGGGGGGCTTAAACCCATTAAATTTTAAATAGTCTTTTACCTTATTTAAGGCTTTAAAGCTGTTGATTTTTTGATACACCATTTTGATAACATTGAATTTGGTTTCACCAAGTACTAAAAACAACCTCTATGTAAAGGAATATACATTCCTTCAGAACTATCGAACGGATGTAACATTATAACATACCAGCGTTCTGAAATACGTTGCCGGTCCAATAGATTGCAGTCTATTGACCGGCGGTCCAATAGATCGCAGTCTATTGACCGGCAATTCAAAATAGACGCAAATATTTAATTGGTAATAAAACAACAAAATTCCTTTGATTAGGTAATAATGGATATTATCATAATATTAAATTCAGTTACCTTAGATGTTCCTTAACTTGAGCCGATAAACTGCATGGTTCTATTCATCTTCACAAATAATGTAGGAGACAGCCATGTCACCGAGTTTGAACATCAGCAGGAGGATGTCTGTACAAGAAAATTACCTTTAAATTGCTTTCAAATTTTATTTAAAAGTTTTGAGAACATTATTGTATAATAATCACCAATATATATATTACAAATCTGTAAAAGAACATATGCATACTTACATTATTCCTGCAGGCAGCCATGATGATAGCATAAGATCAAGTTACTCTGATGGATTTTTCAAAAATGACATCACAGTTCTTTTGGCGGTAATGTTTCATTCACGAGTGCAGAAAAGTTACTATGCATTGATACTGCATTTCATTCAAAGTGTAGACAAGTAAAATGCTTCATGATGTACATTTAAAAAAAATAAACAGCTAAAATTCTAAATCTGAAATTAATTTGAATACATTTATCTAAATAGTAACCATAATATATTTATAATGTATTCAATATAATATAAATCTAAATTAATCTAAAGATTTTTAATTATAAAAGACTCTTAGTCAATAGTTTTTTAAAGACACGCAAGTTTCAAAATTATATACTTTGGTCATCTGTAAAATAATCATTAATATAAAAATTCAAAACACACTTGTAAGTCCGTCGGCCCGACATTGGTGCAGTGTATTCGGGCCCACCGAGATCAATTTGATATTGGCCACACGTTGGTACAATGTTTATGTACCAACGTTGGATGAACTACGTTGATCCAATATTAGAACGATGCCAGTGCTCCAACAGTGATAAATACGAGGTTGGTCCAATGTTGGTCCAACTTCGTTCTACCAACAGAGATATGTAACCAACCTTACAACCATAAGCCAACGTTGGGCCAACGTAAGCTTGCTATCTGGGATATATTTGTTGATAAACAGTTTTTTTCTTTTGCCTCACGTTCTTTTTCTGTGGTATTCCTGAGAAACTTGTACAGTACCCGCAACGTTAATTTTTACAAGATAAACGATAGGATAGGATTAACGCACGATATGATAGTATTAACGCACGATAGAACAGTATATACGCACGATAGGATAGGATTAACGCACGATAGAACAGTATATACGCACGATAGGATAGGATTAACGCACGATAGGATAGCATACACGCACGATACGATAGGATTGATACACGATAGGAAAGGATAAACGATGTTAATGATAAACGAAAAACTCGTTAAACGATCTTCACGATTGACATGATAAACGTTTTGTTTGATAAACGAAACATATGATAGAGGATAAACGCAAAAGCGGATCCACGGTACCTAATAGATTTTTGTATTTTTAAGAGCCGTTTAAACAAAACGAAATAAATTGAATACAAATTGTTTACAGTTTTAGTTACTTTTTTTTTTGTTAGCGGCCGACTTTATTCATATTTTTATACCCTTTACTCAGTGTAATGATGCAGTATACATGTACCGGTTAAAAGCGCGGTTTTACACCAGGAATGTCCAAGATTTATTGAAATGATGAAGAAGATATGCATGTGTCTCGCTGCGCCCTGATATGAATTGTTTTCACAAAAATCGATGTTTAAAAAGTAAGTATGATCATATCTACATATACATATATATTTATATTTAATTTTAATTTTAAGATAAGTGAGCTTTTCTGATCACTTTTTGTCCGTCGTCCGTCTGTCTGTCTGTAAACTTTTTACATTTTCGACTTCTTCTCCTGAACCACTTGGCCAAATTCAACCAAACTTGGCACAAAGCATTATTGGGTAAAGGGGATTCAAGTTTGTTAAAACAAAGGGCCACGCCCTATTGTAAAGGGAAATAATAAGGATTTATTGAAAATGTAGTGCTATTTTAAAAAAAGTCTTCTTCTCATAAACCATTTGGCCAGAAAAGCTGATACTTGTGTGAAAGCATCCTCAGATAGTGTAGATTCAAGTTTGTTCAAATCATGGTCACTGGGGGTAAGATGGGGCCACAATGGGGGGTCAAAGTTTTACATAGAAGTATATAGAGTTAATCTTTAAAAATCTTCTTCTCAAAAACCATTTTGCCAGAAAAGATGATACTTGTGTGGAAGCAACCTCAGATAGTGTAGATTCAAGTTTGTTCAAATCATGGTCCCTGGGGGTAATATGGGGCCACAATGGGGGGGGGGGGGTCAAAGTCCTACATAGAAGTATATAGAGTTAATCTTTAAAAATCTTCTTCTCATAAACCATTTGGCCAGAAAAGATGATACTTGTGTGGAAGCATCCTCAGATAGTGTAGATTCAAGTTTGTTCAAATCATGGTCCCCGGGGGTAATATGGGGCCACAATTGGGGGTCAACGTTTTCAAGTTTGTTCAAATCATGGTCCCCGGGGGTAATATGGGGCCACAATTGGGGGTCAAAGTTTTACAAAGAAGTATATAGAGTTAATCTATAAAAATCTTCTTCTCATAAACCATTTGGCCAGAAAAGATGATACTTGTGTGGAAGCATCCTCAGATAGTGTAGGTTCAAGTTTGTTCAAATCATGGTCCCCGGGGGTAATATGGGGCCACAATTGGGGGTCAAATTTTTACATTGGAATATAAAGAGAAATTTTATTTTTAAATCTTCTACACAGATCAAGGCCAGAAAAGCTGTTACTTGTGTGAAGTATCATCAGGTAGCAAAATCATATTTTATTTAGGAGTAGGATGAAGCCACATGGGGTGGAGTGTCCAATTTTACAAAAGAAAACTGTTAAATTCACCAAAGTTAAAATGTTATAATATATGGTTTAACTTAATTGCAAGCATTTTGACTTATTTTTGATTCTTTAAAATGGTTAAGACTTTGACCTCTGGACAATTCTTGGACTGACACAAGTTTGATGCAGGTTTATATCCCAGTTGATTTTGATCTTCTTGAGAACTGTAATGCTCAATATGTGAAATGACTATACTGTGACAAAAAGGGATCAATGATTAACAGAATATCCTTGGAAAAAATTGAATTTTTGAGATACAGGATCTGTTAGACTACATTGTCCATATTTTTTTTCGGTATATTATTTCGTAAAGCTGATTTTTTAATGTCTATTGTTGCTCAGGTGAGCAATGTGGCCCATGGGCCTCTTGTTAAATATGTCCCCTTAGTTGCATCGAGATTTGTTATTTTTTTCAGATTTGTTCCCAATTTTTCCCCTTAGTTTCATTGACATGTGTTCTTACTTGTATAATGATTATTTAAATATAATGGAATATCGGTTGTTACATGTACTATGATCCGTTGAGGAGAGGAATTACATTTTGTGTATCCATTTGCATAATAGAAGCTGAGTTGAACTGTATGTATTTTAGAATAGATTAAGTCTGTAATATCTTTCAGTTGTTTATAGATTTAGGTATTTGAAATGATTAGCTTGAAGAAAAAAATATACATTATCAATTCATTTATCATTTTTGGTTACACCTGCTTGAAACACAGTTTGAACCACAATAATGTATTGAGAACTTGCTAGATCTCAACTATAATTTTTTAGAGTAGAACTATCCAATGTATTAGTATATAATTGATTATCATCATTTTTCATTTGTTCTTATTATGGTCAACAGAAATGTAAATCATAATTTTTTTTTTTACTAGAAATAGAAAATCGAATATGTAAAACTCAATTTTTAACTTTTTATGATTGGATGGTCCTATATAGGAAAATGTTTTTTGTTTGAATTATTTGTTGTAGAATTGATTGTATCTTATCCAAATGCCAGTAAATCCATTGTTGATGAACATGATCGCAAATTGTATTCAGCATGTAGAATAAAACAGTATACATATATACAGGTTTATCATAATAATATTTACGTCAAGTTCGATTTTCAGTACAATCGAGCAGTTTTCGACAGAGGTGTGCCCCTTGGACGTAGAACAAATCCAATTCATTGCAGTTTCCGTTCATTTTCTTTGCAGAGGATGCACATATTGAAATGATATTTGGTATACAGGTTTATCAGAATAATATTTAGGTCAAGTTTGATTTTTGGTGCGATCGAGCAATTTTCGATAGAGCTACAGTACAGCTCACGAGTATCCCGACACCCACCGTGTAAAAAACACGGTGGAAAACGGTCTGTGTCGCACCGTGCACACGGTGTGACACCGTGTATGTGTATTGGAAAATTCAAGAAAATGCACCGTGTCGCACCGTGGCCGCCTGTGTAACTCCGTGGCCACTGTGTTTCTCCGTGGATATCGTTACCTGAGACGTTGATAGAAATAGCTTATGTTTAAAAATAAAGAAATTATGGCTAAACAAGGGTTTAAACATATATATCCTTTTCATATTTAAAAAAAGAAAGATTGTCGACTTAAATTGCACGGACCCAGAAAATTGTCGAGGCTGTCAACGTGAAGTTACTTTTTTGTGATCTGAAAACTCGACGTAAATGGGTACCTTTTAATTCATTTGTTCTTAAATAAATTGAAAAAATTCACCAAAAACATTTAATAATCAATTAATATATAATCAAAATTCAAATCAATTTAATTCATCGTGGTGGTTTTTTTCTAAACACACGTGATGTTGTAACTGACGATCCTATTGAAATGTCGGGAGCTTAAACGTCTTATTTCTGTTATCTGTAAGCACTTTCTGATTTATTAATTAATTTACAGTCTTACAGAATTAAAAATAAGAAATGAAAACATTTCAGATCATGTTTTTCTAAAAACATGTGCTGTTGATGTGCTGTAGTAAATAACAACCCCATATTACCGGTGACTCGAATAATTTGGACTTGAGCTATTTATGTAGCAATAAATAAACAAAAAATCACTTTTATATTATAGATTATAGATAAATACATGTACAAACTCTTGTTGAATTATATTCAAGCATTGTACATGTATTTAAAATATACCTGCATTTCATAAAATAATTTTCAACTTTATTTCCGTATAGCTGGTAATGGCCTCGTGATTTCACATGAAAAAATCATTCGTGCGATGTACGGAAGCTAATCAGATACACAGCATTGTCTTTCATCCTGGGTTCTATACACAACAGGTGTTATTGTCTGTCTTGTTAGGTGTCATTGGAATTTACAACTAACTGTGTGTATATTTGGACGTCTGAACAGGTGTACTCGAGATGCCTTATTCACACCTTTCCGCGAACACCTGTTTGGTAACTCATCACAACCCGTCGTGCGTATGGTCTGAATATATCTTACTTCTACTTTGTTAGTTCAATGATTTTTCCTAATCTCTAACAAACAAAAAAATTGTCTGTAGATATGTACATAAACAAATACACGTAAGACTATCGGCGTGTGGATCCGGGGAACAATTCAGCAACTCTATAAATGCGGGAATTTCACAAAGTGTTAACTTGCGATAAGAAATTATTTACCAGGTACACATATATGTATGTACGAAAAAAACCTGATTGATTAAAAAGATGAATGAGATAATACCGGTAACTTTTTGCAAGCATTTAGAACAAATACAACTTTATTGATGTGAAATAGCGTCGAAATTTTAACGAACAATCTTATTACATTGTGAACTTTACAGGTAAAATTATGTGCCATGCCCTTGCTACTTTAGGTCTTGTCAGTTAAGCAGAGGCAACTAATTTCGATACAAACTTAAAAATGTGTGTTTGCTAAAAGTTACATATTTACGATTTCATTAGTGTGTGTGTTTCGGTGAGGGATAAAAATGGTAAAGAAGAAAAGATAAAAATGGGTCAAACCATACCCGCGAATGTCTGCCCAGCTTTATAACCCTTGGCATAACCATCTACAGCAAGACTCGCTCTTTCAGCACCTCCTCCAGTTCTGCAAAGTATCCCACCTGGATCTCTTGTTCAAGATCTCCTGACTGTTCCTTCTAGATAACCCGCTTGCTTTACCTCCAGTAGCATATTATTTGGATGGTATCGACCTTGATGAGTTGCTAAATGACTTTACAGGAACAGTTCAGTAGTATAGATAAAAGTTTCCGACAAAGTTAGAGCACAGAATTTAATCATGTGTTTTGCATGACTTCCAATGTTTTGTTCATTAAAAACACTTAATTGTATTATCGTTTCTGAGTATGATATCATGGAAACATAAACTAAAGATCCCGTTAGCGTGAATGTAATGCGCACTTAAGTTAAATACTTCAGTTATTATTTTTATCTTAGCGGAGGTATCATTTGTTAGCTTGTTAACAGTACCTTTTAGATGGTCCAGTGGGTGCGCCTCTCTCTCTCTTTCTCTTAACCACAAAATTTGTCTTAACGTTTAAAAAGTTGATTTTTTTGGGCATTCTCCCCACCATTACACACACACATTCCCCCTTCACCACACACAAACACTTTTATTAGAATTGAATTAATTATATATGTACATATCTGAGGAGCTTTACAAATATATCCTTAACAAGAAGTAAGCTAAACAAAGAACTTGCCTGGTATGAAAATAATACTTTGAAATTAAGTCTCATTTTCGATTTCTTGAAATTACTATTATCATATTGATAATCCAGTCTTATTAAAACCATTTTCCTTCTCCTTACACTCGTCAGGGTCTGATAGACATGTATCAATAACAGATCATCTTCACTTGACCTCCACATTTGCATACAATCTAAATATACTCCTACTTACCAAAGATATGCCTTTATCTGTTTAATGAGTACTGCCACTCTTCAATACTCAGTCTGGAGGTTACATAGAAAACAGGCATGAATTAGTTTGTTTGTCTCTATTTGAAGAGTTCGAACAATTTTCTAAAGCTATAATTGGTGAGAAATGGTCGTGTAAAGATGACCGTTTATCAATACAGGGTCCGTCAGGCATTGACAAGTGCGAAGAGAAGGAATTGGTTTTAATTAGACTGATGGACAATCCTTTCGCGACATGAAGTTAGAACGGAAGACCTATTCGTTGCTTTGTAACGAGCTCGGCTGTAGTTTGTATGCCGTTTATCGCGAGGAATTATGACCATCGCATATCTAATAACTTTAATTTCAGCACAAAGGAAGTTGCTGTTCGTTTTGTGCGTAAAAGATAAGCATCCCTTCAGCAGATTCGCGCGCTTGGCCATGATTACGTCATTCGACTACAGACCAGCGTTGTTTTAATACAAGAGGTATCAAATGACTTTGGTGATGAGAATACATCTGCAAATGACATATTTAGACTTTGTAATTGCCCAAAGATATGGAAAATCTGTTAAAAAGGGGTTGTGTCACAAACACTGTATACGCTACCTCCTACCTTTCGAGTATGCTGCAAGGTGGATACAACATGATTCAATGCTAGTGTGGATAAATTAAACGAACGGATGTTCAGCTACCTTCTGAGTGTAGATGGAACAGTTTTCTTTCGCCTGACGGGGTTTTGGTCTATAGAAAGACAGAAGCTTGTTTTCCCGGATGGGGTCCATTTGAATGACACGGGGAACATAAAGTATTATAACCATTTGCGGCCAAATATTGTGTATTGCATGAATCCATAGACAATGGTGGGTAGTTAGGTTATGCAATGAACATGGGTTGAGGCTTATAGATCTAGATTTAGTAATGTTGCTGATTATTTGTTTTCAAATTAATTAAACAATTGAATTTGTAAGGCTTTCTAAAATACATTTATGTTTAAAAAGTGTCATATAACGAGTCATTAAAACGGTTGTTCGGTCTTCTTAATGGTTGACCAGGACTGTTAAAGCCCCCTAAATGGTTTGGGCATGACTGTTAAAGTCTCCTAAGTGGTTGAGGCATAACTGTTAAACCAGCACTGTAAGTCCCCTGAATGGTTGGGGCATGACTGTTAATTTCCCCTAAATGGTTGGGACATGGCTATTTAAGTCCCTTAAATGCTTGGGGTATAAATGTTAAATTCGCCTAAATGTTTGGGGCATGACTGTTAAATCCCCTAAATGGTGTGGGTTGAAGGTAAATTTTGAATATATGAATGCCAATGCAGCAGTCCCTAAATGGTGTGGTTAGTAATGAAGTTGAAGTATATAACATATGCGACAAACCAGGTTTGTAAATCAACTAATGTTTGGGCTCTGACATACATCTTAGAGATCTTTTATTGTGTAATCTGTAGTTTGCACAGAAAAATTCCTCAGAAAAAAAAGAAATTAGAGAAATGGGGACGGAATAACTGACAAACAGGAATGAAGACTACATATAGCCAACCTCATCCCAAAATTAATATACTGAAAAAAGATCATTATTAATACAAGATGAGAGAGAGAGAGAGAGAGAGAGAGAGAGAGAGAGAGAGAGAGAGAGAGATGTAAATCACACGTGCACTACCACCTTTAAAGGAAATTAAAGCTTGATAGAAGGTCTGCCCACCCTAGCTACTACCTCTTTTCTATTCAAAAGGCTGAATCGTCGTCTATATATCAATAGGCTTGTGTTTCAATCTAATTTGAATTCGACACAACGAGTCCCCTTTCTCTCTCTCTCTCTCTCTCTCTCTCTCTCTCTCTCTCTCTCTCTCACAAATCTCGACCATACTAGCATTGTGGTATGGAACTCGATGAGAAGTGTTCACCACCCCTATACTGTGCGTCTATACATAAACATGTTGTGTACTACCTGTTTACCTGTTACCTCTGAAGAGAAATGACTCTACAAACATCTATAAGTGATACGATCAATATTCTGTCACAAAGTCACTCAATCATCTATGGGGAAACAATGGACCCCCAACTCCCAAACTACTGTTTTTCTGACCAAAGTTTCACAGATCCACTCGTTACTTATTGATATTAACACCAAACTTACCGCCATTGAAGGTAATAACGCAGCCTTAGAGTCAAGACTCAGTCAAATTGAGAGCGACGTTTCAAAAATCAAATCCGTCACAGACACTGTTGCATCATTAACAAGTAAAGTGAACACATGTGAAAATGAAATGAAAGAAATGAAAAATACAATATCATCTGTAGAACACAGTGCAAAAGCAATGAGTCAAATGTTTGATGACGTGAACAAAAATCACGAAAGCGAGTTAAAGTCTATAAAAACTAATACCAGAAATCTTGAAGAAAATTTGAAAAGAAGTGTTAATTCGATTGTCCAAAAGAACGAGGAGTTGCAAAGTTCAATTATTGATCTAAAAAGTAGGTCAATGCGTGACAACCTGATCTTTATTGGCATTCCAGAAACCCCAAATGAAGACTGTGAGGCAGTCTTACACCACTTTCTCGAAAATAAACTGAAAATTGATGAATATATTTCCTTCGAAAGAGTTCATCGCATGGGGAAACCTGACGAATTCAAAACAAAACCCCGTAACATCATTGCCAAATTCAGTTTCTTCAAAGACAGGGAATTCGTCTGTCGTCGTGCGCCACAGAAACTTAAAAATACAAATATTTGGGTTAACGAGCAATTCCCACCTGAAATTGAAGAGAGACGTAAGAAGCTCTACCCAGTGCTGAGACTCGCACGACAAAAACACAGCCACGTTAGGCTTGTGGTTGACAAGTTATACATTGACGGTAAACTCTACAACCCGGAAGACAAGGCAGAAGAAACCCTAGGGACCCAAGGGGATGCAAAATCCGACAGCAGTGTACGCGGTAGCAGACGTGAAAACAAAATAGCGCGCTACGGTTCAACTCCTGATCGTAACGGACGCTAGGAATGCGCGGGGGAGCGGATCCGGTGTCCTAAGACTCAGTGCTCACTTAAATTCTTATCTTTAAATGTATGTGGACTAAAAAATAGACTTCATTACGATGAATTTGCAAACCTTATTTCTGAATATGATATTTTAAGTTTCACAGAAACCAAAACAGATGACACTGATTCTATACAAATACCCGGCTTTGTAACCTATATGAAAAATAGACACAAACTCTCAAACATTAGATCGGGCGGGATAATCGTAGCTATCAAAGACAATATTGCGAAACATATAAATGTAATAGATACTGACTGTAAATTTATTATGTGGCTAAAGATAAGCAAGGTTTTATTCAACATTGATAAAGATGTAATCTGTGGAGTTGTTTACATACCTCCAGAGGCTAGCAAATATTCATCTAATGACAGTTTTATGGAAATAGAACAAGAGCTTTTTAATTTCTCTAAAGACTCGAATTATTTTTGTTTCATGGGAGATTTTAACTCTCGAGTTGGTCGTCTTGGTGATTTTGTTGAACCTGATGATTTTTTAACAAATGTAAAACAACATAATGTTGTTACTGAAAACATTGATTGCGCTTTTTATTTTGAAACTTTAGGAATCCCTAATTCTAGAGCTGCCATGGATACTGTATGTAATAATTTTGGTTATAAGATGATAGACTTCTGTAAAAATAACAATTTTTTTATTGCAAATGGTCGAGTTGGTAATGATATTGGTGTTGGTGCACTCACGTGCAAAAACAGTAGTACCGTAGATTATGTTTTATGTAGTCTAGAGCTGTTTCAGTATCTATGTAATTTTCAAGTTCTAGACTTTTGTAATTTATTTTCTGATGTACATAGGCCTATATCTTTTTCTATCAAGACAAATGTCACCGCTTCAATTGTTAATTCTTTACCTGCGAAAAACCAACCAACTGTGAAACTTTGGTCAGCAAACAATGCAGACGTTTTCCGTGAAAAGTTAGATCACTCCACCGTCGAAAGGATCACTGACGAACTATTACATTTAAAGACATCAAATATCGTGAATGAGGAAAATATTAAAACGGTGATGACAAAATTGTGTAAATTATTCATTACAACGGCAGAACAATCTTTTGGAAAAAAACATAGTGCTCCTGTAAATTCTAAGGATAAACCATGGTTTAACTCCAAATGTAAGACAGCAAGGAAGAAATTTCATTTAGCGAAGCGTATGCGCAGCCGCAATCAATCTACAGAAAATAAGGCCACCTTAAAGTTAACAAGTAAACATTATAAAACAGTTATGGACGAATCCTTAAAGAAATACAGAAAGGACTTATCAAATAAATTGCAGAATCTACGTGCGTCGAATACTAGAGAATACTGGAACATTCTTAACAATTCAAATAAGACAAAAAAATGTTCTGCGGATATTGATACATTGTATAACTTTTTTAAAATATTGAATGAAAATGAAGGCGCTGAAACATGTGATAATATTATTGACCAATCGGATACGGTGAACGAATTACTTAATAGCCCTATCACTAGGGAAGAGATTGTGAATTCAATTAATAGTTTAAAAAACAACAAAGCCCCTGGCTATGACAATGTTATGAACGAACATATTAAAACTACAATGTCGAATTTTTTACCACTGTATGAAAACTTGTTCAACATTATTTTTGATACTGGTATTGTCCCAGAGGAATGGTTAATAGGCATTATTAGACCAATATATAAAAATAAGGGTGACCCATCTAATCCAGAAAATTATAGACCAATCACTTTATTAAGTTGCTTAGGGAAAGTATTTACTAATATTTTAGGAACACGCATTGAACATTTTGCAGATGATATTTCACTTATTAAAGAAAGTCAGGCGGGATTTAGGAAAGGGTTTTCCACACTTGACAATATTCTAGTTCTGCAGTTTTTAACACACACACTGATCAACAGTAAAAAGAAATTATTCTGTGCATTTGTAGATTTCAAACAAGCTTTTGATACAGTATGGAGGGATGGGCTCTGGTACAAACTTCTTAAAAGTGGAATAAATGGTAAATGTTTTACATACATAAAAAAACATGTACAAAGGTATAAAATCAAAAATATGTATTAATGGTTTTTCATCTGATCTTTTTACTTGTAATGTCGGTGTACGACAAGGAGAAAGCTTATCTCCATTCTTGTTTTCCTTGTATATAAATGATCTAGAAGATTATTTGTTAGATAAAAACATAACTGGATTGTCTACAATTACTGAGGGAATTGAAAAGGAACTTTTTTTATATTTAAAAATGTTTATCCTGTTTTATGCAGACGATACTGTTATTTTAGCTGAGTCTGCAAACGATTTACAGTTTGCCCTTAATGAATTCTATAGATACTGTGATACGTGGAAACTTACTGTTAATATTTGTAAAACAAAAATTGTTGTATTTTCTAAAGGTCGTCAACCCAAATATGTCTTTTCATATAATGGTTTACCTATTGAAATAGTTAAGGAATTTAATTATCTCGGTGTAATTTTCTCAAGAACAGGTTCATTTTTCAAAGCAAAAAAACGGCTATGTGAGCAAGCACAGAAATCAATGTATGGAGTTATAAGGAAGATAAGAACTTTTAATTTACCTATTGAGTGTCAATTAGATTTTTTTGATAAAATTGTTGTACCAGTTTTATTGTATGCATGCGAAGTCTGGGGTTATGAAAATATTGAGATTATTGAACGTGCCCATTTAAAATATTTGAAACATATACTTAATCTGAAAAGTTGTACACCTAGTTATATGGTATATGGCGAAACTGGACGATTTCCTCTGTATATAACCATTTTTACTAGAATTATTTCATTCTGGGCCAACATAATCAATAGCAGTGAAAACAAGTTAAGCAAAATCATATATATGTATGTACGTATTCTTTTTGATAAGGGACAAATATTAAATCCATGGCTATGCTCTTTAAAAAATGTTTTAGATAAATGTGGGCTTTCAAATTTATGGTGTGATCATGAATCGTACCATTATAACTCCAGTTGGATTAAGACAACTATTAACCAAAGGTTAAGAGATCAATTTTTACAAAAATGGCATAACGGTATTCAGGAATCGACTAAGGGTGTTATATATAGAATTTATAAAACAAATTTTGAATGTGAACGCTACTTACTCTTGTTACCCAGTAAATTAAGAAAAATATTAGTTAAGTTTAGAACTACAAATCATCATCTTCCGGTTGAAATAGGAAGGTGGGGTATTGTTGAAAGAAGTAAACGTTATTGTAATTTGTGTAATTGTAACAAAATTGGTGATGAATTTCATGTTATATTAGAATGCAAGGCTTTAAGTAAATTACGAAGTCAGTTTTTAGATACATATTACTGTTCTTCTCCTAACACTAAAAAGTTTTATGAAATCATGTCTTCAGTCGATTATATCACATTAAGAAAACTGTGTTTCTTTATTTCAAAAATTAATCATATTGTTCGTTCACCCCACTTACTTTCTTGAACTTTACAACTATATTGTATATATGTAAATATGTTTGTTCTTCTTATGTACCTCTTGTACCATTATATGGTGTTGAGTGAAAATAAACTGAACTGAACTGGTACACTACAATACACTAATATTCATAATTAGAATGTTATCGTTGAGGCCGTGCATCTTTTGTAGTTTTCTTTTCATAGCTAAAATAGCACTCAATTTTAATTATTTAGATTAAACAAATTTTTCTTCGCGAACCGAGTTTTCCCCAATTGGGGCGAATGCACTACGGGGATTAAAATGTATCATTAGGAGAATACTTACAGGGCAAATAAACATAACTTAGGTTCGCAAAGCACACAATGTATCACTAATAAAATTGTTTATACTGTGTGGGGAATAATTCACCAAAGTTAATTTAATCATTATATACCATTATCTAAGAGTTATGAAGTCATTTATTTGTATGTAAAAGCATGTACGAATGATCTTTATTTAGAACAGTTTGATGTTGCTTGGATACAGGTTTCAGATCCATGATTTGATTGGATGATTTAATTTAGATATTTAATCTCGAATTTTGATTGAGCCTTCTGGGCTTCCGTATTAAATGCTTTCTTTGATGATACATGCGGGTATGAATGTAGCTAGTAATTTTCAAGTACATTTCAAGTACAAATAGTTACAAGGAATACACAATCCTTTCTTGGAATGTTTTTTTAAAATAAATTGTTATATATACACAAACGGTATACATGTACTGGTCTCTGTTAGCGATTCAATATTTGACATATTTTGCTGCCAGAATATAAGTACCCCCGCTATCCCTTAAATTCTTCGTCAGAGCAATGAACTTTTTTGCTTGAACAAATATATTCTCTTATTTGACAGAATAAATATTATTCGATAAAACAAATACTGATTGGTCCGAAAAAATACACAAAATATGTAATTCGTGACATCAGAACAATTAGTCAATTTGTCACTTGACTGGAAAATAGTATGCAATCCGGGCATTAGCTAATACATTAGACGAGGTAATGGCGGATATTTAAGAAACTGATTCCGATGATCTCAGAAACGGGAGGAGAGAATGGTATATTTTCCCACTGTATTTCTGTCTGTTTTTTTATTTTTTATTAAAAATATGACATATTTATGTTAGATTTGAAATCTTAAAGATATTATCATATTTCATTATCACTATTGAATATTAATATTTCATTTTTGAAGGTTAATTTAGGAACAGTTATGTTTGCTGCGAAACCAAGTGGGGGGCTGACCCTTCTTTGATGCTATGTGCCTGATGGTTAGGTCTAACTTTGCAACAAAGTTGGGAGGTTAGCTCCCACCCCATAGCATCCCCCGGTTCCGACGCCTATGCAAGTTGTATACTACTGTGTGTCCGTTACATTTTGAACGCAGAGATAGTTGAACCTTTTTATGTAAAACGGTGTTAAACAATATGTGCAACTCAATATTGATAAATATAAAAAAACAAAACAAGAGCAATTTCTTTTTCAAATCCACAAAATGTGCGTATAAGCTATACGCTTCATGTCATTTATATCATAAATATGTAACAATAATAGAATTCCTGGATCCCCCGCCGGTCAAGCAGTATACTAGTATCGAGTCTATCGACCAAGGCCGATTTAGGAACTTTACCAAGGTATTAGTGGTATAAACATTTGGTATAAATTTAATGAAAATCCGTCAAAATTTGTAGGCATGAGAGCGCTTACAAGGTCAATTTTTGGATAAAACGGAGTAATTATTGTGGTCAAAGTCCCATAACTCCAACAAAAAGTATCGACCAATGCTGATTTTCAAACTTGACCAAAGGATTAGTGGTATAATCATTTGGTATAAATTTAATGAAAATCCGTCAAAATTTATAGGCATGAGAGCGCTTACAATGTCAATTTTTGGATAAAACGGAGTCATTATTGTGGTCAAAGTCCCATAACTCCAAGAAAAAGTATCGATAAATGCTGATTTTCAAACTTGACCAAGGTAATAGAGGTATAATCATTTGGTATAAATTTAATGAAAATCCGTCAAATTTTGTAGGCATGAGAGCGCTTACAAGGTCAATTTTTGGATAAAACGGAGTCATTATTGTGGTCAAAGTCCCATAACTCCAACAAAAAGAATCGACTAATGCTGATTTTCGAACTTGTCCAAGGTAATAGTAGTATAAACATTTGGTATAAATTTAATGAAAATCCGTCAAAATTTGTAGGCATGAGAGCGCTTACAAAAAAGTGTGACGGACGGACACACGGACACACGGACCCACGGACGGACGCCCGGCATTTCTATGTCCCCGCTCCGCGTTGCGGCGGGGGACAACAAAAACTATCACGCAACTGTGGTCAAAGCGCTACCTACGATGAATGATAGTATTGAGAGTACTGTCCTTTCTGACACATAGTATGAAATGAAAAAATGACAATCACAAACTGTCAACGATCTCAAAAATCCATGAAACAAAATACAAATTCAAAACAGCGCAACACGGACCTTTAAAAAGATAGAGGTAGGATCAGGTGCCACGTGTGCTCTTGATCGTAATCGGGGAAAACGGAAGACTTCGTAGACAATTAGGTGATTAATTATGGTCTTACAATTAGTATGAAAAAAGTTATTTTTCAAATAATATCTGCAATATGACTACTTTGTTGTCATATATAAATTTTGATTTCCGATAATATAAATTTTTGTAATGGACAGTACCAAAAGCTTAACCAGTCTGCTGTGTGTTTGCCATTTCTTTTGAACAAAACAATGATAAATCATCTATTTAAACTAAAATACAGATTTCTACCCGGGTTTTCCAAAGGAAAAATCCGGTTATTGAAATGTTGACAATGCATATGGCGACCGGACGGGCGGGCAACAACCAAGAGGGTTCCCCTATTGTACGGACAACTCCTCCTGCAGTTTTTTTTTAGATAAGAAGTTCTTATTTTGCTGACCAATTGTATATTTATCAGAAATGTGCAAATATTACTTGGCTTTTGATTTTTGATAATTTATTGGAAATAAATACCAGCTGTTGAACATAGTCATTTTTCGAATAATATTCCATATAGGGTACTCCATTGTACGGATAACTCCTACGGTTTTCAACATAGGAAGTTGAAATGTGCATATAACCTGGATTTTGATTTCTAATTATTTATAGAAAAATACAAGCTGCTAAACCTAGTCATTTGTTTGGCATAGCATTGCATATTGGGCACCTTTGTTGTACGATTGACTCCTTCTACAAGTTTCAAAAAGACAGTTACTAAAGAATACAGTTACTGAAACTAGCAGCTGTTTCCTGTTCAGTTCCAGTATCATTATGCATAATTTCTAACGACTGTGTCCATCCGTAGAGATGTAAGCCTACATAAAGGTGTGCTAATCATTTAGTTCACACATTTTAATAATTACAGAACCTTTGCCAAGTTCATGATTTTTTCACGATTTTAGTGTTTTAAATTCCTACTCTGATCCTCGCGAGAAAATGACTTGACATCAAATAGTTCCTAATCATATTCTCTATATATAGCTAATTATTGCCTTATTGTTTCCTTGAAATCCAGTATTTGCTTTTATAAGTTCAATAGTACATGTGCAATGAGTTTGTTGTTAAAAAAATCAAACTGGTAAATGTATCAACTGTTTACTCTTGATTGCCGGACACTTAAACACCATAAGAGAGCATCACCTTCTTATATTTACATTTTCCAGTGTCTTTGTCTGTGATAACACTACGTATCGATTTTGTACTATATAACCCATAATACAAATTACGCCAAATTGAGGTGCCGGCGGGGTTTGCTTGTTTAAATTTAAAGATTTAATCGTACGATGGCCTAAAATTATATAAATATAAGTAATAAGGAATCATTCTTTGAATATTATGAGGTGATAATTTCGGTCGGGGCGTGATCAAATCTATCATAAAGCCCTTCGGGCTTTATTGGATTTGATCACGCCCCGACTAAAATTATCACCTCATAATACTCAAAGAATGATTCCTTATATAATGTTTGGTGGTTTTGGGGTTATCTGCATTTACAATCAACGAGAAATGTACAAATATCTAATATGAAACAATTAAGTGATGCTTGTGATTTAGATTCGAAGAAGGTGCATTGACAATGACAATTGAAAACGAAGTACGTAATTACGTACAAGTTCAAAACATATTTACGCAGATACACATTCTTCGTACAATTTGTAAACATTGTTTTCATTACCGCAAATCCTAGCCGATCGCCGAGAAGATTTCAGCACGAGAACAAATTAAATAATACATGGAAACTAGACACGATCTCGTTGCGAGCAACGAATGGGTCTTCCGTCCGATTTTTGAATAGATTAGATTAAACTTATCACTTCTAAGATAAAATCGTAGATCTAAGCGAAAAATAGTAAAAAAAAAAAAAAAAAATTGCGGCATTCGGGGCTTGAACCCGGGTCACCTGGGCCATGTCCACGACTCTATCGACTGAGCTACTCTGACTCTCGCTTCAGAATTTTGACGCTTAATTTCTCGAGAATGCCTGAATTACCCGAAAGCACCTTGTTGCGAGCAACAAGTGGGTCTTTCGTTTGATTTTGAATTGATAGGGTTCAATTAAACTGTTGACATTTGGTACGATTTACTATCATATTGAGGGCATTGGCAACGTTCCTGGTTTATCCACAATTTTTTTTAAGGATTCCTTTATAGGTTGATATGTATATAAAAAGACATTTACCAACACATAAAACCACTCTTTCCATCGTATCTTGAGAAATAATTTAAATTTTATATATTTCTCATTTCACATTGATTTCAATGAAATAGAGGGAAAAATTAGCAAAAATTTTTTTTTAAAGGAACAATTTTTTAATAAGTGAGATATCTGATTTGTTTTTCATTATTCAACATTGTTGTTAATAGATTTTCTATGATATCCAGCTGAAAATTTTATAAATAGATTTATATATGAAAAGTATGCACCAGAAAATGCCATTTTACTCTTTTAGAGTTACTCCCCTTCATTTTTTTTCTGTTGCACACACACACTAAAAAAATAAAAAGATAAAAAAATGTTTAAACAATATCTTTAATCACAAACATCTTTAATGTAAGAGCAAAGGTTTCCAATGATTTTTTTATTGCTTGTTACTCTTGGTTTCCCTTCACAAGTGTTCTCGGAGAGCAATCGCAATACACCATGCTGAGAGTCTCTTTTATAAGCCAGTAACAGGTGGGAAAAAGAGAGTCCTGACTTCGCAATGCGTGTCATTATCATTTTAGAAATAACTTTATTGTTCACTAAGCACATTAGGGAGGAAGAGTTTTTTTGCACCATTTCATGATAATGAAGTAGACTAATGTACGAATCAAATGAAAAGCTGTGTTGAAGTAAAATGTGTTCTGAAAAATTCTGTGAAGTAAGAAGTTGTAGTAGAGCTTTTGCATCAGATGCTGCATCATGTGCATTATAGTCAGTTTGAATGAAAGATTTGACCAAGTCAGTTTGCTTGTATGAGCAAAGTCCAGGCCTTTCTTTTCTAAAGAGTGAAAGTGTGTCAACAAATCCTTGAATAACTTTCCCTGCATCACCATTCATGTCATTTGTGATCAAAGCACGACAAAAAGCATTAGCGTCAAATCTAGCATTATGAGCCACTAACACAACAGGTTTATGAATTGAAGAAAGCCACTGTAAAAAGTTGGTAAGTCCTTCAGATGTGGATGTTGATGGAACAGGTTCGCCTTCCTTGTACATTTGGCTCCCAGCAACGGTAAGACCAGTCAGAGCAATCGCACTGGTTGAAATCCTTTTAGAAGGCAGGAGATACTGGCTGTAGCTTTTGTCGTGTATGTAGGCTGCTCCAATCTGAGTAATTTCAGAATCATTACCTGTAATCACAAAATAAAATTGTGTTTCATGAAAAAGTATGAATATATTATAAAGATATTGAATAAGGTTGGGTGCAACATTGTTTTTATTTGCCCCTGAGGGATGAAATATTGCCAAACAAGAAGCGGAGGGCAATGTATTTGTCCCAAGGGGGCTTATATTATCAATGTTGCCTGAAAACACAGTCAACATTTGTTTCATTATATGAAGAAAGAAACCAAATATCAAGAAAGGATAATTATAATTGAGAAATAAATTTTATGATTTAGATTATCATTTTATAAACAAACTTATTTCTAACATACCAAGTCCTGTAGTTTCAAGATCAAATGACACATAAGCATATTCCACTCCAGGTATCAGTTCTTTGCAAGTTTGTTCAGTTTGCGGTGGAGGTATTTCAGAAATATCATCAGAGCATATGTTGTTATTCATATCAACTGCTGTCTCATATGATTTTCCCTCTCTTACTTCACAAGTTTTCTGGTGATTACTTTGCTGCTCCTTTTTTTCCCTTCTTCTCTTTTTGAACTGTATTGTGCTTTCTCTTTCTCTTGCTTTCTCCCTTTTTCTGTCATATTCCTCTGAAATCTTTTTGGTTATTTCCCCAGGAGATAACATCACAGATTGACACACCTGGAATGAATATATTTTTCCATGATAAATACATTACAAATCAATAACTCTTTCAATAAAATGTATAAAAAAGGTGTAGTTATTTTGATTTTACTGTGTGTGTGAGTGTGTGTGTATATACTTGTGTAATGATTTTACTTCCGGATTGAAATGTATCCTGTGTTTAACCAATCATTTGCCTCCATTTTTGACCAATCAGTGATAATCAGTATACCCAATAGAAATGATGCATGATTAGACCAATCAGTGAGAACTTGCAGGGTATATATACAGCCACCCTATCATTCTTAGTCAGTCTTCTGCCGGTGAACGACTCGAACGGTCTTCTGGTGAATCTCTTCGGTTAGAGTTCTACAGAACAGGGATTTGAGCTGTGTCGGAAAGCAACAGAATTGTTAGCTAGACCACTCAGTTCTTAACCTTGTTTCTGTAGCTTGTGTCTTGGTGACTTCATAGTGTCTTTGTGACTTAATAAGTGTCTTGGTGACTTTCAGCTGACCGGGTATTATATTTCTATAGTGATTTGATAGGTGGCTGTCGTTGACTGTGGTAGCAAACAGAATTGTTTGTTTAAATCCATAGTCTACAGCTAGTTGGTTATAGAGTGAT
Source organism: Magallana gigas (assembly GCF_963853765.1). Lineage (NCBI taxonomy): Eukaryota > Metazoa > Mollusca > Bivalvia > Ostreida > Ostreidae > Magallana > Magallana gigas. Next base: position 16,676,109 of record NC_088861.1, on the reverse strand, counting down.
TTTGTATCTTGATTCTTTGATTGTATTTCTAATCATATAGCCCAAATAGGCCCGAGGAAAATATTATACAAGTATACAATCCGGATTGATTTTAGGTAACCGGATTTGGTTTGGTTTTATAGCATACATTGTTTATGTTCCGTAGCATCGTCTGCTGACGAGAAATCGACAACGTAAGTGTTGCTTTTAATTCTTACTTGATTCTTAGGAAGGAAACCTAAGCGAACTCACGAATTATAAACTGATTATTTTATTTGTAACTTGAAAAACCGTTACAAATTTGGTGGCAGCGGTGTTTGTAAATCAAGTAAAATCTCTTGTTTTATTTTAATCGTAGTGATCGCCGTGAAATAGATATGAAGTAAATTTCAGTTTATTAGATGTTTTTATGCTAGTGAAGTTAAGAGGTTGTATAATTTGTTGAATAAAGTCCATGTAATTGTTTCATTTTTATCGACGATTGTTTATGACATTTTATTGTGGCATTATCTAAAACATGGCTATGACTAACATAGACGACATAGACAAAGAGATATCTTTTATTGAACAAAAACTTCAAGAGTTAAAAGATGAAAGTTTCAATATTCATAACGCTAGTGCTATAGATAAAGTTAACTCTGACACTCATGAGCCACAAACGAGTAAAAAACCACGAGATTCGGGATTTGTGTCAGATTCTTCAGTTATAGACTATCACGGCGATGTAAAGCCTAAAACACGCCCTACTGCAAAAGTATCATGGCAAGATGAGTTGATGCCGGGTGCAAGGTCGCCTTATGACAAATACGACCAAGATCATTTTGCGTCAACCCCATTATCACAAAACGAACCAGAAAGTAACATTACACATCGCAGAAAATCTGGTCGGTTTAATGCAGTTGATGAAAATAAGAATACGAGAGACTTAGGAGATAAAAAGTCTCAGTCACATATCAAACCTGCAACATTTGATGGCACAGGATCCTGGTTGGATTATCGTTCACATTTTGATGCATGTGCCATGCTTAATAATTGGAATGAGCGAGAAAAGGGACTCTATTTAGCAGTTTCCTTGAGAGGTCAGGCGCAGGGTGTTTTAGGAAATTTGCCTTACGCTCAGAAACACGATTATGCACTTTTAGTGATTGCCCTTGAAGAAAGATTCTCACCCTCAAATCAAAACGATCTCTATAGAACCCAATTGAGGGAGCGCAAACAGAGAGCAGCAGAAACTTTGCCAGAGCTCGGACAGTCAATTAGAAGGCTAACTAACCTAGCTTATCCTACAGCTCCAGGAGATGTTAGAGAAACTTTGGCAAAGGAGCAATTCATAGATGCTCTTATAGACTCCGATATGAGGTTACGGGTAAAACAAGCAAGGCCATTAAACCTAAATGATGCGATTCGGCATGCTGTAGAATTAGAAGCATTTGTAAAATCAGATCGTAAAATGTTAGAAGCCGAGTCTCATTTAAGACCATTGCAAACAAATAAGTCTGAAAGTGTTCAAGTGACATCTGCAGATTGTCCTTCAAATAAGCTTTTTGAAGAACTTAAGAACGAAATAGTAAACCTCCGAAAAGAAGTTAATGCAATGAAGTCAAACATATCCCAAACGTCCACAAATATAAAAAAACCCAATCCTATTGGCAACAGAAACTGTTATGTATGTGGATCAAAGTATCATTTACAGGCAGAGTGTCCACAGGGAAATGTTAACATTGCTAGATATGATAGAAGTTCTCGATCACAATCGTCTCAGAGACGGAACAATACCTATGGTAAAAGACGTCCTGTACAGAACTCATTTAAGAGCATCAGGTCTAGGTGTGCTCAAGTTGGGATTCATCAAAATGATCCCGAAGCTGGCATGTATGTAAAAGCACTCATACATAGTGTTAACACAAATTTGTTGGTTGACACAGGGGCTACACTGTCTGTGTTATCAAGTAGAGTATATGAAACCATCAAATCAAAACCTGTATTGTTTCACACTGATCAAGTAGTTTCATCAGCAAGTGGAACAAACCTTACAGTTTTAGGGAAAACATTGATAAACATCAATATGGGCGATACAACTTACACCCAGGAAGTTATTGTTACGGACTTATCTGTTGATGGGGTCATAGGATTGGATTTCATGAAAAAATACAAATGTACTGTTGATGTACCAAATGGGTATTTCAATGTGCAGGACATGTGCTACAAAGTTGAATTTGTTGGCAAGATAGGCTGTTTTAGAATAGCAGCCAAAGAAACAGTAGCGATACCTCCAAGAAGCGAAGTCGTTACTTGTTGTTGTGTTACGGGGTTCCCTGAGAGCTATCAGAACAAAGAAATATTGGGCTTAGTGGAACCAGCTGAAAAATTTGTTAAATCTGGAAAAGCTTTAGTAGCAAGGTCAGTTGGCTACTTGAAAAATGGTGAGATCCCCGTGAGAATGATGAACCTTTCTGAAGACAACCAGATAATCTACCCTGGTACATTTATTGCCAATTTAAGTAATGTTGAATCAGTGATTGATTCCTCTCAACCTAAAGAAAAGGTCTGTGACGATTTACCATCACATTTGCAGGACCTCTTTGCAAGGTCAACGGTGCATCTAAAAACAAAGGAAGTATATGCTTTAAAGAAATTTTTAATCAAATACGCTGAGGTATTTGCGAAATCAGACACAGATCTTGGACGCACATCAATAGTAAAACACACTATCGACACGCAAGATGCTAGACCTTTGAAGGAACCCCCTAGACGTGTTCCCTATCACTTGGAGAGTGAAATAAACAAGCAAATAGATGAAATGCTGAATAAAAACATAATAGAAAAGTCAGCAAGTCCCTGGGCTTCAGGAGTGGTTCTGGCAAAGAAAAAAGATGGATCATTGCGTTTCTGTGTGGACTACAGGCGATTAAATGCCACCACTGTCAAAGATGCCTATCCACTGCCTAGAATTGATGACTCTTTAGACAGTCTTTCAGGTTCAAAGTGGTTTTCAACCCTTGATTTGTGTTCAGGTTACTGGCAGGTTAAAATGGATGACTCTGACAAACTGAAAACTGCCTTTGCAACAAAGAGGGGTTTATTTCACTTTAACGTAATGCCATTTGGTCTTTGCAACGCCCCAGCAACCTTTGAAAGGCTGATGGAGACAGTATTGAGCGGTTTGCAATGGCAGATATGTTTAGTTTACCTTGATGACATTATTGTTATTGGGAAAACATTTGAAAACATGTTAGACAACCTCAAACAAGTATTTGATAGGTTATTGTCATCAAATTTAAAACTAAAGGCGAAGAAATGTCATCTGTTTCACAAAACTGTACAGTTCCTTGGTCATGTAGTTTCTGAAAACGGGATCAGTACAGACCCATCTAAGATTTCAGCGGTAGAAGATTGGTCAATCCCCGTAAACCTTACTGAGGTAAAAAGTTTTTTAGGGCTGTGTAGCTATTACAGACGTTTCATACCAAACTTTGCTACAATAGCAAAACCCCTGAATAGACTGACGGAAAAGGGAACAAAATTTGTGTGGACCAAACCATGTCAAGATTCGTTTGATTCATTACGACGAGCACTCATCTCAGCACCAGTTCTTGCGCATCCTGATTTTTCAAAACCATTTATACTGGACACAGATGCGAGTGATGTGGCAATTGGAGCAGTTCTTTCCCAGGTACACAATGGTATGGAGAGGGTAATTGCATACGCTAGTCGAACATTGTCAAAAGCAGAACGCAAGTACTGCGTCACAAGGAAGGAACTTTTAGCTGTCGTCTACTTTACCAAATATTACAAACACTATCTGTATGGTAAAGAATTTCTAGTGAGAACAGATCACAGCTCTCTAAAATGGCTATTGAACTGCAAAAATCCGGAGGGTCAACTTGCCAGATGGTTTGAAAGTCTGAGTAATTTTCAAATTATCATTGAACATAGAGCGGGTACCAAGCATAAAAATGCAGACGCACTTAGCAGAATACCCTGTAGAAAAACGTGTTGCGCTGAAGAAAAGAGTATGGTGAGTTCTATTTCATGCCCACCATCTAAAGATGATGATTCGTTGAAGGACAAACAAGCAGTTGACACTGATATAGCTCAGGTGTCAAAGTGGGTTGCTTCGGGCATAAAACCAAACTCTGAAGAGCTATCTAGCTATAGTCAATTTGTTAAAGGCATTTGCGCACATTGGGATGCTCTTGAGATTAGAGATGATGTTTTGTTTAGAAAGAAAACTTGCAAAAATGGGAAAGTTTTGTATCAGGCTGTGTTGCCATACAGTGAGCGCCGAACTGTGCTTAGTCAATTTCATGACGAACGAACTTCTGCTCATTTAGGTTTTAGAAAAACTTTAGAAAAGGTGAAATTAAAATTTTACTGGCCTGGATTGCAGAAAGACGTGAAACAGTACATTGCTGGTTGTGAGAAATGCCAACGACGCAAGGCACCAACAACGAATAAGAAGGCACCAATGCAAGTTGTCACTTGCGGTACCCCCTTAGAACGTATCGCTACAGATATACTGGGTGAACTTCCAATGTCAAACAAAGGTAACCGATATATACTAGTTGTATCGGATTACTTTACAAAATGGACGGAAAGTTTTCCAATGGCGAATATGGAGGCAGCAACTGTTGCTCAAATAATTGTGGAAGAAGTCATTACAAGATATGGGACACCCAGTGTGATCCATTCTGATCAGGGCGTTCAATTCGAAAGCCAATTGTTTTCAGAAATGTGCAGATTATTTAACATCAAGAAAACTCATACAACCCCTTACCACCCTCAATCGGATGGTATGGTTGAGAGATTTAATAAAACTCTTGCCAATATGTTATCTGCATATGTTGATGAACATCACAGTGACTGGGACGATCACCTTCCATACGTAATGATGGCCTACAGATCAGCTGTCCACGAAACTACATGCACGACACCAAACATGATGATGTTAGGTCGAGAAGTTGCTACACCTCTTGATATTGTTTATGAGATGCCATCACCCATGAAAAGAATTCCACAAAACAGATGGGTTTGGGAACTGCAGGAAAAACTAGAAGAGGCCCATACCATCGTGAGAAAATTCATTTTAGTTCTATTTTTTGTAGATCATGCCTAAAGTAAAGCTTACTCCCAGAAAAGTTTCTACAATGAAATGTCCGATGTGCCCCTATCGTACAGAGACTGCTGATATCATGAAAACCCATCTTGTCTCTTGTGGACTACAAATGATTGACAGAAAGCCAATCAAGTGTACGTTGTGTCCCTTTAAGACTACAAAGATGGTTTATCTTCGGAGACACACCAAAATGATGCATGACGAAAAGGTTGAAGCTGCCTCACAAAGTCTTAGAAGTGAGCTAAATCTATCTGATTCTGGTAGTAGCGATTGGGATAAGGATCCCGACATAGATATTGCAGTTGATGAACCAAACTCTGTCAGTCAAATGGTTGACAAAGAGAAGTCGGAATCTGCAAAGAGCGATGCCTTTGGTGATCTTGAAAAACCAAGTAATGCGGATACATCAAATCAAATAGACCTGGAGCTAGGTCGAATAGTCCGTCGCCAAACAAAGCCGGTACTTCCGGGTAGAAAGAGACATGAGCCGATATTTCCTTTGGTTGCTTTGGGGAAATCTGCTGATTTGAACAGAAATTCCGAAACACAAGAGGAAATAACTAAAGATTTCACTCCGCTTTTGAATAACGAAAACCTGTCTACTGTCAATTCACTTCAAATTTTGACTTCTGATGCTTCTGTTCAGACAGACTTCCCCAAGCACACCAAAGTGACTAAAACAATTGTGGAATATTTCAAGGACAATGCAACAGTGAAAGAAATCACTGAGGACAGTTTTGACTATTACTAAAAATCACGAATGTTTAGTAGGAGGCACAATCACTGTTATCATATCAGTATTTAATAAATGTTTTCAATGACACTTATGTTTTATTTTGGAATGCGAGGACGCATATTTTTTTTCGAAGGCGTGGGTAATGTAATGATTTTACTTCCGGATTGAAATGTATCCTGTGTTTAACCAATCATTTGCCTCCATTTTTGACCAATCAGTGATAATCAGTATACCCAATAGAAATGATGCATGATTAGACCAATCAGTGAGAACTTGCAGGGTATATATACAGCCACCCTATCATTCTTAGTCAGTCTTCTGCCGGTGAACGACTCGAACGGTCTTCTGGTGAATCTCTTCGGTTAGAGTTCTACAGAACAGGGATTTGAGCTGTGTCGGAAAGCAACAGAATTGTTAGCTAGACCACTCAGTTCTTAACCTTGTTTCTGTAGCTTGTGTCTTGGTGACTTCATAGTGTCTTTGTGACTTAATAAGTGTCTTGGTGACTTTCAGCTGACCGGGTATTATATTTCTATAGTGATTTGATAGGTGGCTGTCGTTGACTGTGGTAGCAAACAGAATTGTTTGTTTAAATCCATAGTCTACAGCTAGTTGGTTATAGAGTGATTTTGTATCTTGATTCTTTGATTGTATTTCTAATCATATAGCCCAAATAGGCCCGAGGAAAATATTATACAAGTATACAATCCGGATTGATTTTAGGTAACCGGATTTGGTTTGGTTTTATAGCATACATTGTTTATGTTCCGTAGCATCGTCTGCTGACGAGAAATCGACAACGTAAGTGTTGCTTTTAATTCTTACTTGATTCTTAGGAAGGAAACCTAAGCGAACTCACGAATTATAAACTGATTATTTTATTTGTAACTTGAAAAACCGTTACACTTGTATATGTACTTACATCAGTCACATATCCATAGCCAATGTTCTTTTGCGCAATGGCTGCTGCAACTCGATAGTCATTGCTTTCTGATCCAGAGAAGAAATTGGTTTTAGGAGCCTTGCTGGAAATGGCATTGTTGAGACTCTCATTAGCCTGAGAACTCCCTAGATGGGTTAACTTATCAGCATCACTGGAATATTTATGCAGCAGATCCATAAGGGTGATCTTCAACTTTTCATCGCAAAGGTACCTGCTGTAAGGAAGATGTTTTGGCTTGTACTTCAATGGATTCTGCAAATATCCACACCATGAACCACAATATGAATGATCTCCAAAGACATGTTTTCCCAGTGCTAATAAATTTTTCTTCATTTTCTCTGTATCCTCCTGATTTTGTGATACACAGTATCGAAAACACTTTGATATGTGTGAAATTGTTTTTGGTGTGAGTTCCCTGAAGTTTTTGGCTTTTCTGATGTCATAAAGTTTATTTGTAAAGTCTTTCAGAAGGTGATTTCTGTCGCACTGCTTTTTTCAGGTCCGCTTTCACTTCTGAACGAGCTTTAGATATCGTTGTAGAGTCATTGTCCATGATGATCGTTCCAACACACACGTCATTGCTCTCTAGATTTTTCAACATAGATATACACATGTCTGATTCCATAGCCTTGGAGCTACCTTCCCAGTTCTTTCTACAATCATGTTCTTTTACATCACATCCTTTCTTCAATGCGCTGTCACACTTTCTACAGTATTTATTCCTTGTTGAAAATGCAATGCATTTACCAGTCTTATGTCCAATGAAGGCAGCATGGCCTGGAAAAAAGAAATGCAGTATATATATATATATATATATATATATATATATATATATATATATAAATCTATCTAGGTGATTCCCCATTATACACCTTTTATTGCTAATAGTAATTGTATATGTTTACAATTTACATTGGTAAAATGTATACATCCTGATAAGTAGATTGGTATATTTTACCTATTATATTATAAGAGCAATATTATTATTTACCAGATAAGCTACTGTAGGATTTGCCAGATCCACGCTTTTGCCAGCCACCATCAAACGATGCAGATATTGAAGATTCTCTAAAATACAAAATGTATAATAAATATATGATCTTGTATATATATACCGAATCACATATACATCTTATTTTGTGCAACATTTACCTCAGTCATGTATCAAAAGCACTTTTCAATATATAGATGATTATTTGAGAATATTTTATTTTCTAATTACTTTGTGAGATCTTTTTCTCTGACAGGAGCATCAGCACAGCTGGAACGTGCTATATCTTCAAGGGCTTCACCTATTTCTCTTTCTCTTTTCTTGAGTGTTGTTTTGGAACATGGTGGAATGCTCAGTGTCGACAATAAGTTGGACAACTTTCTTTCCCCTATACCACTGTGTAACATACCTGAAAGCAAAACAAAATGATTGTTTGAAAATAAATTAATAAGAAAGATGCAGGAGTTCTTATGATATAGTGAGGGTTTTTTTACAGGACTAAACATACTGGTATAAATCACCCAAAAAGCACTTCGTTAACATCATTATGTATTGAATGTTATAAATCATTTTTTACCTAATGCTAACTTTGTGTTGACTTCCCAAGTTCTTTGTCCCTGACGTTCGTTAGGCCCACTATGTCTCTTCCCAGTTGGAACAACTGTCTTTCCATCACAAAGGGCACACCTGATGGTTAATAAACTGCCTAATCCATAACGTATCTCGTGTACCGTGTTTGTTATATTCAAAGGGACAGAAGAGTGGCAAACAGAACAGCCTTCAGAGAGTTTGTCTACAATAAACCCCAACTCCACTATTCGCCTTCCCTGCCGCCAGCTTATCTCTGTTGTATCGTTAACATTGTCAATCTGTCGATCTAAACTATCACCAGATGCGTAACTGTTCTCCTCGCTATCATCAACTACCGGTAAACACTCAGCGATGTCAGAGTCATTATCACCATGATCACACAGCTTAGATGAATATGAGTGGTCATTAATAATCTTTCTTACGTTGTTTGCTTTAAATACGTCGATTCTTTTCTTTTTGGAAGCTGAAATGAACCTGCCAGTCGATGTAGAACGATGTCGCTTCATCTCTCGAATTTTCTGTTTACCTCGGAAACGCTGTTTTTATTACTCTAATAAGCTAAAGAGTTCGTGTTACGGGCGATAACTCACAATTACAAGAAAACTCAAGAACGGTAACTGAAATTCGATGTATAAAAGAAAAAATGCAGGTACGGATTTTTCATTTCCGGAAAACTTCGTTGCCAATGCCCTTAACTTCCTTTTAAACTCATTTTTCAACCTACACTGCGAAATGCAGATTTCCGGAAAACGTCATTTTTAAACTTCAATATCTCCGCAATGCGTTGTCCGATTTTAAAACGGTTTTTAGTTTTGCATTCAGTACAAAAATGTCAACAAAACGTATATGCTTTAAAATTCCAAAAATCGAAATATTAGAATCACTTCCGGTGACGACCGGAAGTGACGGACGACCTGCTCATATTAAAATTTGATAAGTTTAAAACCTATTCTGATGGAAAAAAATTGTAGATTATTTGATTTTAAAAAAAATTTAAAACACAATTTTCCAAAAATGCTGTTTGAGCGGACCGGAAGTGACGGGCGATCGTAGTTTTACCTGATCGGCCCTAGAAATTCAAAAATCTATCATTCCTGAAACTTTTAATTTTCTATCTTTAATCGTTTTTGCGAAAAAGGGAGGACAAGACCACTTTTTACAAAAAGAAAAACGAATATAACGGCCGACCGGAAGTGACGTCATCAACAAAAATGTACATGATAAAAGACCTTGATATTTTGTATTATTCGTGAAATTTTCATAAAAATCCGTTGTAGCATATTTGAGATATTTGAGTTTTAAGAAAAATGTTAAGAAAAAAAAGAATAATAATAGTGAAAAATAGAGAAAAAGAAACCTAACAAAAACAATAGGGTCTTCCGTTGGAAACGGAAGACCCTAAATAGCGGCTTCAATTAAAATAAATGTCTCGTTTATAGTAAATATAGATTATATCATTGTTTTGTTTCTATTGAATATTATGCATACAAAACGATATAATATTACATACAACTTTGTGTTTACGCAGGTATACACTCCGATTTAATATATATTCGTTATACAGGTATATATGATACCTTGTTTCTAAGAACTTCGATAGTTTACATTTCTCATTTTCACTGCTTATTGAGATAATTTACACGCAATTTTAGTTAATTTTGATCTAAAAATTAAGAAATTAGTACCATGATACATGTAGAATGCTAGACAGAATTTTGCATTTCTTGTTCGATATATTTTCGTATACGGCGCACTGAACGACTTGTAACATTGGAATAAATTCACTTGCTTATAAAAAGGCGTGAAACGATTAACACGATAGGATAAACGGAAAAAAACCCTGTTAGAATTGAACGATAAACCTGATAGGATTAACGCACGATAGGATAGGATTAACGCACGATAGAACAGTATACACGCACGATACGATAGGATTGATACACGATACGATAGGATAGGATTGTAAAAGATAACGTGGCGAGTAAAGTATAAGGAAAATGCTTCTGGTTTAGAGCCACATGACTATACATGCACGTATAATGACACAAATACCTTTTGCGTTCTACAACAATAAATTTTTTTTTTAAATTATTTCAATTCACTATATATGATTTGCTATATATTTGGAGTATTACAAAGATATAAACTAATAGTTGATTCATATTAAAAACAGAAGCATTCCTACATTTTTTTTCAGTAAAAATTGGTTTGACGCGTTGAACTTAAAACGTAAGTACTGCAGTTTTTTAAAGATTAAAAATCATTTTGTAAACTTACATACGTATATTTTGTGTCAAATTTTTATTTCTGACTTTGAACATAGAAAATGTACATGTTATTTCCAACAAAAATAAAACATGCGACAAAGTATAAATATATAGTTTCAATTATATATTATAACAGGTGATTGCGATTTTGACATTTTATAATAATCATTTAAAACAAATCAACCTAAAATGATATAATTGAATCTTTTATAATTTCCTGTTATAGGTGTTTGTTGATTTGTGGTTTAAAAACTATGTACATAGATCATCGTTGTTCAATATTTAAACTTAAAATATTAATCAATTAAACTGGCATACACATCTTCATTTTACAAACTTACATTGATAAAATAAACAGCAGAAAAGATATACATAATAAATACACAATGCAAAATCAAATAAGTACTGGAGTCCACAAAAAATGCAAATTTTTAAATGTAGTTGTGTATCACTTAGTACCAGATTGTGTTTAATGGACTAAGTGAATATAATTAGTTGGTCAAAAAGCGTCCCTTTAATTGAAATTGAACATCAAACCATCAAAAATAGTTTTTTGAAAATTTCTCGAGGTCACCGATAAAATCCAAGCAACATTAAACATACTAAATCACTTATAATAAAAAAAAAACCTAGAAACTAACAGAGAAACGTATAACGTTCATATCACACATATACTTAAACCCTTCGGTTTAATAACTTCATCTGATTCCACGTTTTGAAGCATAGCCGACGGGAAGTATTCCTTTCGTCTAACATTAGACGATTTAATTTCCTTGTGAATGTGCATATAACAACTGTTTAAATAGCATTGTTCTGTGAATTTGGTGTTAATCTCCTCTCGTTTGACATTAGGGATCATCGTGTCTGAATAACTTTAATATAATTATGTTAACAATAATCACTTTGTCATGATTGTTTAGTGAACAAAAGTTGAGTTGAAAGAATAACACCCAACTGTTGCCTATTTGACGAATAAAAGCTATTTAAGGGAATTAATTATATGTATTACATATACAATGAGCAAACGAATGAGGAAAGGATGGAATAGATGCTTTAAAAATTACATTTTAAGATATGATATATTCCGATGTAAATCTATAACAAATTGGGAAACTATAACTAACTGATTAATAGGACCTTGAAAAATAAAAATAAATCAGAAACTGCTCATAAAAAGTTCACAAGTAACATATACATGCAACACATACGGAGACTTATTTTCACTTCAAATGCAGACCAAATAATCCCGACCTTTAAATCTACATTAAAACAATTTGTTAACAGACCTGAACTGTCTCTTCTCCATATTTATAATTTTGTGGTGCAAAAGCTTTTTTTGATCCTTTTCTTAAACATCTTAGAAACACATACTTCCCGTAAAATTTCCCAACACATATTATTTTGCCAATTTGATAATGACCTAATCTTGAAAATATTCGTATCGTTTCATTTAACAGGTTCAATTATAAAGCGGGTCTGACCTAAGGATTTCTACTGTCGTTGTTGTTAGATTCACGACCATAATCATCCGAAAAATATAAGTTTTCATCGTTACCTTCAGCTATTTCGATATAGACATGATCTGTTTGATTTGTTAGAGATATATTTAATTCATTTTCGGCATACATATGGTCGTCGTGAATGAATCTTTGTCTGCTTAAATCTAGTTCTTCTGAAACCACGTTGAGTCCATGCATTATACCGTGTTCCTGTACATCATTGCTACTAACACTCTCGTTTTGATTAAACACAGGCGATAAGTATGCAGACTCTGCATTTGATTGCTCAAGTGATTCAGGATATGATGCACTGTGAATTCCCACTGTCTCAAGTTGCAGCGATTGATATGGAGCATGCCACTCTCTCTCTTTTACTCTATTTGAATTTGGTTTCTTTCGGGATAATATGAAATAGATAAAGACAACAACAAATACAACGAAAAACAAAACAAAAATTCCAAAAAAGCCAACAAAAACATTGTTATCTAACAAGTTATTGTTATTAGGGAAATTATCCACTGTAGTATCACTTAATTTATGGGTACATATTGATGAATCTTCTGTAGCCACTGAATATGAGACCGTTTTATTTGAAAACAAAGCAGTTGTAGACGTAGGTAAGAATGATGCCGTAAGACTTTTTGTTGAACCTGTCGAAAATTGTTTTAAAAAGTTAGAACTTGTAGACAACGTGTAATTGTCAAAAATAAGCCACAAATATAGTTTCTTTTAAAATCAACATTCTAGATGTACACATACTTTGAATTTGATATTGATGGAGGGTTCCCGTTTTCTGAATACATCCACGAGAAAAGTGACATTTATTCTTGAGACATTGGCAGAAATATTGGCAGTCTTCTCCATAGTTTGGATAAATGCATTTTGTTGAGCAATCGCCGCCAAAGTAGCCAATGGAACATTCTAAAGTGAAATGCTTCACGATATACTAATAGCATCCATGATGCATTATATTTTTAATTCACGTATTCACGATATACATTGTACGTTTGTACTTAAACTGATAAAAGATTTACATACCTTAAAGAAGGTGATTATATCTTATTTGACAGCGGTTATGGTCATTATTTAAAATTAGCAATGATTAATTGTAACGGTTGGCACTGTAAAATCCTTACTTTCGCATTTCCCAGTTGTTCTATTCAACGAAAAACCAAAACAACAGTAATCATTTCCATCAATCCTACAAAGATAATTTTATACTGGTAATATCTTCAAATATATTCAAAGTACACTCCAAAAATGTTTTTGAAAGCGCTTACCCTGTACATATACGGTTTTCAATGTATTGAAATAAATTGAAAGAAACAAGCACCGTTGCAAGCATTAGCATCATCGACCTACGAGAAATACGGGGAAACAATTCCCTTAAATTTTGTAATTATCTTCCTGTTATGTATTTCGACTCGAGATCCAATTTCTAAAATTATATACCCAATTGCATTTTGTTTATTAGCACTAAGTTGAATATTTAACTTGAAATAAGACACCATGAAGACGCCGTATATTTATCAGGACCGGACAATCTGGACCAAATTATGAGTAAACGTTTCATAATGATATTGTTATATTGCAAAATTCACTTTTCATCAATTACTTTATTTGGACTTACCATTCTAAATTCAACATTTATTATCGTATTGACTGCTGATGACATTTAGACATAGGTACCCTTTATGTTACGAGCCCTTGTTTCAGGCGCATCTTAAGCATCCGATAGACTGAATTAAAGGATTACAAATGAAGAACTATGAAAGAAAGCTGGCAGGGACCATTGGACATGCGAATCAAACGGAAGAAGCGTCGCTGCGAGGCTGAATTTTATAAATCCCAAGTAATCCAACATCCAGCACCGCATTCCAGGACCCCGCACGGCAAGAGGAAAGAGGGATCATCCAAGACACACCGGAGGTCAGGCTGAATTAATCGCCTATGACCTGCCACAACAGAGTAAAAGAAGCCAAAAAATCGTGTTTGCTGGAGAACTGTCGTTGACAGTCTATGTTCCTAACGGGACGAAACGCCTTAGTAAAGTAGGTTAGAATAGATTAAGAGGCATAATCACGATTAGGGTCTAATCATTATTTTTCTTAATCTATTGTACACAATGCTTCAAAAATGCATTGAATTTCCTATGTATCGGCCAATTCTTGAGTGTCTGTCGTAAAGCCTACAACGCATTCTCTCTCTCTATACTAAGTTTTTTACTTATTAATAAGTAGGTCATACTTGTAAGTAGGACTTCGGCGGAATCTTAGGTCCTATAGAAGTATGCCTTATACAGTTACATACCGTAACATAAAGCAAACAAGGCAATGTCTTAGCCAAGTCATGCTTATATTGAAAAGTAAAAAAACGAATAATTCATTTCTTTCATCGACTTTGAATGTATTGGTTAAAAATCATTTTTTGGGGTTATTGTCTTGTTTATTAATAGATACGAGTGCTTTTAGGTGGGCGTAGAAGAAAATGTACAAACACACTAAATTCAAGGTAGCACGAGTATATATATGTAATAAACATTTTTATAAACCTCACAGTGATGGATCTAGGGAAACATTCAGTTTATTGTTGTTACTTCTACGTTTTGACAAGTATTTACTAGTTTAGTCGTTTCCGAAGACTGCCTTGTGGCGGAATATCGCGATGTCGTTAGAACTTGATAGAGTAATATATTATGTGGATTTCTGTATTATATTATCCTTTGTTCTCAAGATTACCTCACCGATACGGCAATTCACATACTAATGTATAATTTCTTTATCAAGTCGGTATTTTAAAATGAGGCCATCCTCGTCTTTAAAATTCACTGGGAGTTTTCTATCTTGAAAGTTTAACGTCATTTGTTTTTATTTCGTAAGATTTGCGAGTTTACATACATGTGTATAGTTATAAGTCCCCTACCGGTTTTCACCGGAGAGGACTATAGCTTTCTTCTGCGTCCGTCAGTCCGTCCGTCTGTCTGTCCACACTTTTTTTTCTTTATGGGTTTGAGGAATAATTTGCCATCGTCTGAAACCCACGGCCAGTCTCGCATACGCTTACTGACCGTGGGTCCTCCTATTCAACTTTTCTTGCGCTCATTTATTATTCATGCTTTTATCTGATTGGCTTGTGCATGTTTTTCTGAAGGAAAATCTGGCCAATCGCGTAAGCCCGGCATGTATATAAGGCAGATCCGGAAATTCTTTTACAGCTGCTGCAACAGGATGCTGTGGGACAGTGGTACAAAGGAATGCTCACCTAATTCACCTGATTCAGTCTTAATAGATCTGACAGCAAGATCAAAGTCTATCGCTGATAGTTTCTCAATCTTTTAAGGAAAAAAGTAACAACTGATCTGAACTGGGCAAGAACTCTCTGCAGTAATAGAAGAGACAGTGCTTTGTTAAAAGCCAAGTTCAGTGTATGAGCCAAGCATCCTAATTTTTGTACTCCAGCAACTTCAATAGCTACGGTCAAATTAGAGGCATTGTCACTGGATATGGCACTTGCTTTGTCTTTAATGCCCCAGTTTAACAAACAGTTTGTTAATTCATGTCCAACATTTTCTCCGGTATAAGAACAATGAAAGTGTTCTGTTTGATGAACTTTGGATTGCATAATCCAGTTTTTGTCAACATAATGGCAAGTTATCGTCAGAAACGATTCAGTAGCGCGGGATGTCCACGTACCTATTTTAAGTGACACTGCTTCAGCTTTCTGAAGCTCCGCAAATAGCACAGATTTTTGGTTCTCAAAGAGAGCTGGAATCAGTT